>NW_027094088.1:61416465-63816465 GCF_029207755.1 Chamaea fasciata
CCCCTTCCCCTTCCCCTGAAAAACTGGGTTTAGAATTGAAAGCAGAGACCAGCCTAGGTTGTTTGTGGGTATTTTCAGCAAGTGGTTCAGTAGTGGGCACAAATGTCCCTCACCCAGGTCCACTGAACAGGATGGGAAGGGAACCTACTCACAGGCACACTGGGAGTGTAACAGTTTGTCTGGACAAAATCATGCACTAAAACTCCTGTCTCAGTGTGGTTGGAAACTTTGCTGTATATCAGGAGAAATCCAGACAAAAGAGCAGTTCCAAGAGAGACACTACAGTGGCAGCCTAATGCAGTGTGACAGACTGAGTGAAATATAATCTGTAGTAATAATTTATTGTGTTACCAAAATCTGGCCAGGTAGCGGATGGTTCTATTAGAAATGGACAATTTCAGGATACCCACAAGTAGCATGTCACAGAACATCAATTAGCACCTGCTCATCTTTAATTTTTATAGCCTCTTTCAACAACTAAAATAGTAAATTAAGTTCTAGTTTTCCTGCCTGTAAATGAAACAGGTGCTGTGTCCATTTCAAAACAAATATTTTATTATACTAATTGACTCAAGAGCAGCAAAATTCATCCATCCCAGGAATCTTCACTGCTATTCTTTGAATTTTTACAAGACTTATAAAAAAGTCATTACTGCTCATAGCATAAAAATATTTTCCCATTAAGACAGTGGCCTGCTTTTAATAAATCCCAAAGTTATTGTTGGCTCTAGATTTCAACATGTAACCAAATGAATATTTTTTTGTGTGTAAGTCCTGAAACTTAATATACTCTGTAAAACTGCTCAAATCCTTCAACAACTCATTTAGTCTATGCAGATGTCAAGAGAGACAAAGCTGTATTTTAAACTATTATATAGTCATGATAGACCTTTCATTCATTACTATTATCTCCATAAGTAAGAAAGGTTGTATTGGCAACATTTCTACTGGATTTCTGTGGAAAGAGAAATTTGCCTTCTGTGCTATCAAGAGGATAACCTACTTGAGATTTTTTGGCATATGTGGTGGAGTTTTTTCAGATTGATAATAATGATATATGGGGGAACATTTATTCTTTATTTTGCAGATGAGTGAGGTAAGTTGTTGGTTATCTGACTGGTTTCCTTGAGATAAAATTTCATCCATTAAATTCAAAGGAAATGTAGTCATTGCATTTGCTGCTATTGAGATTTCACCCCCTGTTTTTAAACACAAAAGATACTCCAAAAAGGTCTGCTTAAGTCAGTCTTTTCTGCGTCTGAAGGAAGAAAAGGTTTGACTGTTCTCTCAGCTTCATTCCACGTGGAAGGCTTTGCATTGAATCATGGTAAAATATTTAATTGATTTTCTTTTCATGGCCAAAGTATTTTATATTTACAGTATAAATTATCTTTCATGTAATCTTATTATGGACCCCTCTCATGAAAGCACCCTTATTCTGGAGCAATATACAAACCACAGCTATCTTGTGCTGCATGCCCCTCTGTTTCTGAGTGTTTCAGCATATGGCTGGTACTCAGCACTTCCCTGGAAACTCACACTGTACTGGCTTTAACCAAAATCAAGCGATTAATTATAGTGAGGGATTTAGCTAGGCCTAAGTGACATAAATGCACAGAGAATTCCTTCAGTCAGTCACCAGCCTGGGTGTGGCAATGATTTAGAATACCAAGATATTCTTATCACCAACATTTTTGGGGGCTTTTTTAGATTACAAGAGCCATATCTGTTGTGTTTAATGCTGGACTAAGTACCATCAGATATATGGCCAAAATTTGACAGCCAGATAAAAAATTTAGGCTCCTCTTGAAATGCATGCATCTCTGTATCCTTGCAATTTTGATAGAACCTAACAATCTTTTTTTCTCTTCTTTTTTTTTCCTCAGAGTTGTGAGCCTCTGTATCTTCAAAATTATTTAGTTTACAGCACCTTGGGACCATGATGGCAGAGAAGAGACAAACAACTGAACTTTACAGCATCTGAGTTGAAGCTTTCATAGGACTATAGATATGTATTTTAGAAAAGCATTTAAAGGCTTTAGATGATAAGAGCATGCCAGAATTACAAGTGTTAGAAAAGAAATCTTGCCAAGGGTTTTTCTCAGTAAAGGTGGGAAGATGAGCTGCTTGAAAGGTTGTTACTAACAGAAACTTACCTGTAACTTTACAGTACACCTAGAACCACAAGCAGAGGTGTCTGTAATGTGTAATGCCTCTGCCTGAGTTTGGTTGGCTTGAGTGTGTCTGCTCTGCCTGAGGTGGCTGCTCAATGCTTTTGCTCATAGAACATCCACAGAGAGAAAGGTTGACCAGTTCCTGGATTCAAAAAGAAAGGCATAATTATAGATCAGAAAACTTAAAAATTACATTTTGAATATCAATTTTCCATTTTTATATTTCTAAAATCAGTCTTACCACCCATGAACATCAGCAAAACCAGGAGGACTGCAAGCACTCAGCACTGCAGGACCTGCTGCATAATGGCTTAAGGTGGCTTTGTTTTTCTCAAATGAAAAGGTTTGGTGTCTAAAGGCTCAATCCATGGCCTGTCCCTTGACAGTTATAAAAGTTGCCAGCACATAGAGTCAATTTTCTGAAAATAAATCCAGCACAGGACTGGTGCCCAAACCAGTTTCAGCCATGGAGCAGCCCCAGTGAACTTCCCTCACCAACAGAGGTGGCAGTGTTGCGGGTAGAGGCAATACCTAAGGAGATGCCACAATGTCTGTCATTGTCATTCCTCAGGAAATTCCTCAGCTGGAAGCCATTTCAGTGGAGGGAGGCTCTTCCCCACTTTTTTTGGGAACCTGTTCCAAGGGTTTCTTTTAACCTCGACCACAGTTTCCCTCTGTGTGCTAACAAAGCAGAGAGCAAAGGAAGCAATCTTCAGTCAGCTCTGCTCTGAAGGGCTGGCAGAAGCTGGAATGAAGAAATGGGGAAAAACCTGCCAGGAGAAGCAGTGAGGTGTGTGGATGCACAGGGGACCACGCAAGGGGCAGGGAACTGACTCTAAAAATGTTGGCAGCACTCCAACCTGAAGCAAACCTGCTGATTGCTGCCTTCTACAAAGAAATCTAGAAGAGTAAATAAACATTTGATAAAGGAGTCAAAAGCACTGCATGTCAAATAGTATAAAATTAGACATTGCAGCCTTCTGCTACAAATCCTCTAACATCTAGCATTCTCCTATGAAGTGGCACTACAGAGATTTTTTAAAAGAAACTCTACAGCAAAAAGGAGTTCTGGAGTGCAACTAAAGTTGTGTTGTGTTTACTTCTCTCTTTTTTTTTTTTTTTTTGTGAGAAAGGTACCATACTTTAGATTTATTGTAAGAATTAATTAAAGGAAAATAACATTATTATCTCAAGCAGTTTATGGAAGTGGGTTAAAATTAATATGACTGTGTCTATTTTATGCGAGGACACCTCGAAGGGTAAACTTAATTTTCCAGACACACAGGAAGGAAAGAATTAGAATCCTTTGCTCTGATTGTTGATCAGATTATAAATTAATAAGATGTCTTTTACACACCTAATACATTGTATTACATTGAGGCAGAGGTAAGGTTCTTTGATGGCTTTTCATGTGAAAATTTTGGTGTTTTTAATCTTGCACTTGTAAGACTTTCTGAACTTACAATGTTTGTTTTAGGAGTACCACAAGAGCCACATAAAAGGATTTTCTGCCAAATCACTGCTATGTATGTTCTCAACATCACTATAGATTTTATCTGGGAATATGTATGTGCACTCAGTCACTTGATGCAGAACAGCCAAACAGCAATCAGGAAACTTATTTTCAGTATCAAAGTGGAGTTGCAATCTCTTCCCCTAAAAAGGTGTTTGCAGACAGGCATCCGGAGAAGCCCATCATTGCCCGAGACATCTCTAACTACATGAAGTCAGTGTCTGTCCCTGCAGTTATCTGGGAAGGTGACTTCAGCATGTTATTTCAGCCAAAGAATTATATACAGGTCAAAGGTTTTTTGCATTTTTGACAGATTTCAATTTAATTTGCAAAGCTATACTCCTAAAAATTTTGTATTTGTTGAATCATCCCTTTATTTTCAATTTATTATTTAGAAAATCATCTAATTTCCATTTTAAAGTACAGCTGCTGCCCATTTCCTTTATTTATTTTTGTTTTTACAATATACCATTTTCTTCAATGATCTCACTGCCAAAAATAAAAATTACTTTCTCTACTGACTAATGTCAGTACTTTTGCAATAAATTTCTCGTACAGAGAACTATAACTCCAATAACAATGATGAGATCAAAACAGCTTAAAAATGGTGTGCAACTAGACAAAAATATTCATTGGCGTAATTTCACGTCTCTGCCATCTCTTTTGGACAGGGAAAGGAGATTTGTTTTCCAGCAGCATCTGAGGCAATGGCCTCCACTTTGTATATAGGATTATTTGTGTCAAAGCAATTTTGCATGCTTTTCAGCTGTAATGCTCAAGGGCAGCTGAGATCTATGACATTTTGCAGTTGCATGCTGGGAGGAGTAGTCCCCCACAGGGCATACTTCCCTTATTAAAGGGATTACAATCTCCCCATTTTCTGCATATCTGATTTACATCTTCAGCTCCATGCAAGCTGCCTATGCAATCACTTAGTTGGGCAACATTTGGATGTTTCTCTCTTAGGTTTTCCAGCCTGTTTTAATATCCAATATCTGTTCTGTTCAGATCCTGGCTGTGTTGAACTTTCTTTTCTGGAGCTGCAAAATATCATAAGTTTGGCTGCTTAGCACCACTGTCTAATGTAATACTCCCTAACCCATCTTTAAAAAGCCTGCCAAAGTCAGATTACTGCAAACATGAAGATCAGATATGTCTAATATAACTTTAGAAAAACCATGTGCTGTTTCCGCATTGCTATTATTGTTCTGGAAAGAAATGCAGCAACAAAAAGATTTGACATCTACTGTCTGCTCTGGTAGTTGCAGTGGCTTCTTAGAAGAAATAGATCTAATGCACATGGCAGTCCTGCAGGACGTCTTCATTTATTTTAATTTATTTTAGTACACATTCTCATTAAGCTGCAAGCCTCATATCCAACCCTATATTGCTTCCTTCACAAAAACAAAACAAAACCTAAAACTTTCAGAATGTATCATCTTTCTATATTGGAATTACTCATACATGACACAACACAAGCATTTTCCACCACAGTTAAAGGAAATGCCTCCTTCTATTTCTCTGCCAATCTAATACAAAAATGGTCAGAGCAGTGACTCAACAAAGGTGTCTGTTTTTGAGATGTAGAATTTTCTGTTTCTCACTGAAGTAGACCCATTGTATTACTGAAAAAGTACTCTGAGAACTTTTATGTTTTATAAATGCAAAAACAATTGATAATATGTTCTGTATATCCTCAGTCAAAACCTCCAAGCTTCAAAAAAATTTCTTAAGTTTAGAGACATTAGTAAGGTTGATCAGATAAGAGATTTCTTTCTGAGAGATGGAAAAATTCTTAAAATTTCATGGAACTGTGAAAAAACCTCGTCATAGTTATATTACTATAGCTAGTTATCATGTCCACAGAGCCAAAAAATATAGCCCATTGTACTACTCATTCCCTGTTATTAAAATGGATGTTACAAGGAATTGTCCAGTCAATAACTAAATCACAGCTGTGCAAAATATCCAGTATAGTAATTATCCAATAGCTACTAGAATTCCCACATTTTATTTCCAGGTTCCTCTTCAGGTGTGCAGTCAGTTTTTCTGGAAAGACAAGTTTGAGAGATGCTAACACAAGAATGCTGAGGCCAGCAAGAAGAATGGTTACTTTGAATGATTTCAGTTTGGAAATTATCACTGGAAAGTTAGTGTTACTGACCGAAGGCAAAAGGAGTAGACTTTGGCCATGTTTTTTTGGCACCAGTGACCTAAAAACCTCACAGAAAAAAGAAAATTGTACCTCTGTAATGTTTAGATTACCTTCTTTTTGCACTGCTTATGAGCTCTGACCGCCAACCCCTTAAGCAAAGTTGTCACCTTCACAATGCTTCACGAGAAATCTGAGTTTTGTATGTGGACTTCCCTCCATCAGAAGAAATTACAGCAAGGATACAACTATCTGCAAGACATGTACAATCATACCACACTCATACTGGGAATTTACTCTCCAAAGAGTGTTTAGTGTTCAGTCCTTGAAGGGAAAGATGTGCAAATAAGACACCTGGGAATTTCTGCAACACAAGATGCTCCCAAAGTACTGGGCATGCTAGTGGCACGACATTCTTTACATATTTTGTGCTGACTGTACCTTGAAAACTTCTAACTTTTAGCCAGACTGCTTTAGCTTAGTTGGTTGAGCATGGTGCTTGTAACACCGAGCTTTTGGGTTTCAACCCTCTATTGGCCGCTCACTTTAGAGTTGAATTTGATGATCCTTGTGGGGCCCTCCTAACTCAGAATTTTCTGTGAGTCTGTGAAAATGGACATGAAGTGACTGAAAAAATAAGGTACATGGCTAACAGGATAGCTAGCTCTTCAGCTCCCAGACATCTTTTCCCCAGTCCATGATGAGTGCCATGCTGACACCACTACAGAATTTTAAAAAATGCATCTTTTATAATTTGCGTTGCCCTAATCTCCACTCTCTAAGTCACCTCCTGAGAGACACACTGTCATCAGGGTCTATCCTGGGCCCTAGTATATGGTTTGAAGGTCAATCACATTCTGTTTATGTGTATCATAGGTGACTTCTCAGGGGTGAAAAGACAATCAGTACTGCAGCACTCAAAGACAGCAGCTGTCTGGCTGGAAACAGGCTGGGTGTACCCAGCAAGAGTAAGAGAATCTACTCTGAGCTAACCTGCACGTGCTGCCTATCCCACAGCCTTTGGTGGAGTCCTTACTTCCAGCTACACCAGCAGGGACTTATTAAGCACTGATCATTACATCCCTTGGGATGCATTTGTATAATCCATGGAAACAGGACTGCAGAATTCTTCCTGCCTTAGTACTGGCCCTATAATCACTAGGTAAATACTGCTTCTGCTAGCAAGCTATCATCAATTAAAACAATATGCTCAAAAAATATTTAATGGTCCCCATGCTAACCCCAGTCAGTACTCGGTTTCTGAAAACTCTGTGGCCAAACTAACAGATGCAAATAATAAATTGGTCCTTTAAACATGAATAAATAAATAAATAAATAAATACCAAAACTATTTCTGTGATTAGACAAACATTTCAGTGGGTATATGAATCTTGCTAATATGACATTCACAGTATAAGACAGATGTGGATTTTTCCACATTAAGGTCTTAAGATAGGATATCCCATCAGTCCACTCCTGAGACAATTAGCATATTAGCTAAATTTGCTGACAGGCATTCTATGTGAGATTTATATCTCCTTTCAGTCCAAGTGAAATATTTGTCCTTCTGTAACGTTTTCCAAGAACATACAGCATGTTTGAGAACTTTACTGTCCTATTTTGATAACTAAGTCCAAAACTAAGCTTAAAATGAATTGCCCAGCCCAGGTCTCATGAAAAGTCAAACTGAAGCTGGCAAAGGAAGATAACAGATCACAAAGGTGGCATTCTCAGGGAGCTAACTGGTTCCATTATGCTTTAGGCTCTCTCCACTGCTACTCTGTGTACCCTTACTTGGGTTTATAACTTGGCTGCAAAAATGTTTTCTGGGCAAAACTTGGCAGACAAGTCTTAACTTGAGCACAAATGCATTTTAAAATAAATTTCCACAAAAATAAAGGGAAAAATCTCTCGGCAGTGAGGCTTTGAGCAATGCATAGTCAAACTGGTAAGCTGATCTGGTAAGCTGCAATACACCCGGGTGCAAGCCCTGAGGGTTAGCTCTGCCCATCCTGTCACTGTTCCCACAGAGGAATTGACACCACAGCTGCTTTCACCATGAAAAAGAAAGGTCTCTTCCACCAGCTCAGCCAAATCAGAAGTGGGCAGAAAAAGAAGCCACGATGCTTACAGGGCTGAAAAATCTCATCCTCTTTGGAGCAGCTGCAAGCACAGGGCTAAGAACTCAGGGTCACAGTCTTGCCCCCACTTATGAGAGCCTGTGCCAGAACCAGAGCTCAGCCATTTCATGGAGAAGATTCGATGGTTCCTCATTTTGTGTGATTTGCAGACACCCTTCTAGAATTCACACCCTCTATGTTCACAGGTTGAGTGGGAAAAAAAAATCACAACATCCATAACTCCTTCAGTGGTGTTTTCTCTGCCGGACTGCCAAAGCAAGTCAGATACTTGTTAATCCTCTTTAAGGTTCCCAGTTCAAGACACACTGCAGGTTGTTGCCTGTCTCACAGGCAGTAAAGTCACACAAGGAAGTAACGTACTTTTAAGCCACTCAGAGTCTGAGAAAACTAAGACCTGTCCCACTTATCTGCTCTTTTGATGTAATTTCAGGCACAGTAGGAAGGTTTCAGCTGTCTTAAGATAGTTTACCATTCTCCCATCTAGAATCACGACGTATCCCAGAAACCCTGCAGAGCAAAGAGCCACTAATTTCACCTGAATATCTGAAATATGCAAGGAACTCTTCTATTTTTTATGGCCAGAGTCAGATACCACTTACTTGTATTGCAGCAGTCGTGCTGTATGGCAAGGATATATGATATGCCTGGACCATCTGTGTGAGGCTGTGGAGAGTACTGGGAGGGACTCATGTACTCCCACCTTGTTTTTATTCAACAAAAATGGTTTGTCTTCTTGAACTAAAGCTGTCTGTAAATGATAGCTAAATTCAGGACAGAGAAAAAGTTTCTGATTAATAAGAAAGAAATGCAGAAGTTTCAAAACGGTTCATTTCAACATTTCTAAAAAGAAGTGTTTTGTTTTTCTGGATTAGGCTCAAAAATCACATTAAAAAATATTGCATTTAAAAAAAACCCAAAGCAACCGACCAACGAAATGTAAACCAGCCAGAGATGAACATGATGACATATAGCCCATAGTTTGAACCCTCTGTTTGCATATGAGGAGCATTTCGAGCATCCTATCTTCCTGGAGAGGGCACTCATTCACCTTTGAACAAGTCATTCTCACTTGTCCTTTCTGTCCCCATGAAAGTTTATTTGCTTCAAACCACCCCAGAATTCCCAATATCTAACTGGTTAGGGGGTACACAGCCTTGGTTTAACATTCCTGTTCTGACTCGAGCTCTAAGAAAAAGCATCTCCATACTTTCCTTCTCAGCTTTAAAGTAAGAAAAAGAGGAACAACAGGTAAAAATTCCAAAACAACACAGTTTCCATTTTGGCCATTGAGATGTAGAATCAAGTCATGCATTTGATTCTCATAGGACATAAATTCTCATAGACCAAATGTAATTTTAAACACATTTGTACAGTTTCAGAAAAATACCTGTCTTCAGTTCCTCATTGTCCAGTGAAATATCATCACATAACGTGGTTGAGACACAAGTTCAAACTATGACTTTCACAAAATATTTAATATGGTAACATTGTTCTAGTAGAACTAGAGGGTAGATTTATAACCTAGAAGATCTAGAAGAATTGAAAGAGAGTAGATTTGTATTAGCTCTTGGCATCAGACTTTACAGTATTGTCAAGAAATTATTAATTGCTAGGAACGGCATACTTATGTTGACAAGAAACATCAAGGTCAATGCCTGATTTTACAGTGGGTAGGCAAATCAAGTCGTCCTACTATGAATCCAGCTATTTCTGTTCAACACAGCTCCTGAGACATTAGCTGTTATTAGATTAAGCTCCTGGAAACATTTGACTAGATCACTGTATCAGATATACCTTTCCACCCAATCATCCACTCAAACTAGCTGGTAGTAGGAAATCCTATTTCACGTGTCTTTCAGTGCAAGAAGTCTCAGAAACTACTTTTTTACCAGTTCCCAACATGCAAGCAGAGACGTCCTCTGGTGCTCCTCATGTTTTCAAGTTTTTCTCCTTGTTTCTTCCTGTACACATACTGAAAATGATGATATATGTATACTAAACTGTAGTCTTTCAATCGTTGTGTATTGTTGTACCAAGACATTCCAAATTTGCAAATTTTTTTTCCTGCAGAAGGCACACCAGTGTTAAAAAATGGGCCACCTGCATTTTTTGGAATTGCAGTAAAGATTAGCTTCGGCCATGTGTGAAATTAAATGAAACATACAAATTTAAGACATTTAATATAGAAAACCTTGATATCTTTGCTTAAGGAATTTCATGGATGCCATCCTTAAAGATAACTGCAATACAAAGAAATGGTGGGGTTAAATGTTGAACATATTATGAGAAAATTAAGTCAATGTGTGTAATCTAATATAAACACTGTTAATTGTTTGTTTTTCTTAGTTTTCTTATGCTCATTCCCTCTCCAAGTCTCTTGGCATCCATTCTTCAGTAAACCAATTACTTCAGAGCTCTATTAGATTTATGTTCACTGCTCTCAGTCAACTCTCTTATACTCATGAAACCTTATTCATGACATGCAAGAAGAAGCCTGAAGAGAACTGAGATCTGGGGGATTGGCCAGGTTTGATAGAAAATATGAAACTGAGCCTCTGCTAAAGCCAGTCTTTTTGAGACTGCCAGGAAGTCCTTTAGAGGCACTCAGAGCTTAAACCTTCTTGGGCAGCAGTGGCCGTATTTGAATGCTTAGGACTGGATGGAGAGCTTACAACTGTTCCTCACCATTCTAGGTTTCTGTTCCAGTTTGTCATTAACCAGCTCAAACACTGGGCATCCAAACATCCCTGCACATATCTGACTGCAGCAGAGATACCAGTGGAGGCTTGGGACACGAGAGGGCATAAGGAGAGCTTCCTGACTGATGAAGGCTTTTAAAAGCTCAACCGTGGTGATCAGTTGTATCCTTTCAAAAGGCCAAACATCATTCCAACTCCTTTGAAAGGAAGCTGGGTTACAATATTCTGACGGACCAAAGCAGCAGCTTAAAATTAGTTACAATTAATAAGCTTGAGAGCCTTTGAGATGACTGCCATTTTGTCTTCACCAAGTTGAAAGAGGACTGCTCAATATTGGCATTTTCCTTTGCCTCTGCACTTAGTGTCCATTCTCCCACTTTCTCTCTCAATAAAATAAGATAAAATTTTGTTACAAACTCTGCTGTAATTTCTCAGTAATCTGAGAGGATACCCACAGCTGTAGTTGTGAGGTTACCAGTAATTCCCGCTACTGGCAGCTTTCCACTAGTCTTGTTAAGAAAGCTGCCACAATTTTTTCCACAAAGAGTAAGTTATGCATACTGCATAACTTGCATACAATTGCCCTTAGCTTAACAAAGTGATCATTTCTGTTAACAATAGCTCTCTAAAACTGCTTGAAAATCGGGCTTCAGCCAAGCCAATCTGGTTTACATTATGCAAAGTATTTTAATGTGAAACCTTTTAATAGAAATCGTCACTAGAGTCACCTTGAGATTACATCTCCTATCTGCAAGACTTGAAAAAATGATTGTAATACTTGCTTTTTGGATTAATTGTACTGCTTTATGCACACACACACACACACACATACAGAAGAAAAGTCATTGGAAGCATGTTTAGCCAAAACTTCAGTACAAGTTCTTTTGTAAACATTATTTAAGTGCATGTTCAGCAAATCCATTAGGCTGCATTAGCTCATACATTCCCGCAGCTTCTGAGTCCTTAAACTGTGTTAGTAGTAGTACAGAAGAAAGTCTACACTAAATTGTACCTGTGTTGCCTTTTGATTTCAGAGGTTATAGAGATCTTATATACAAAGTCAACTACAAAAAATCTAAATGCATTAATACATAGTGATATCTAGAACTAGGTAAAACAGGCCTGGTTAAGGATTTTTATTGAAAATGATCTAAATAAATTATTTAATGAAAACTCATCTAAATTGATTAATTTGGACAAAGTTTCTGTTTCTAATGACTTACTTTGCTGAACACCATTGAAACACTGAATCATTGTGGCTTTCATTGCATTATTTCTTTTGTTATGCCTGCAGAAGTGTAAAATTAATTATGCAAGATAAATTACAATTTAATCAATGATTTTAAGCTGGAGCATTCTTCCTGTATTCCACAAGTCTCCCACTTTCATTTGAGTTACACTTTCAAAAAGACCAAATATCAAAAAGTCTTCTGTAGAAAGCTAAATAATTGTTATTTGTTACCAGAGCTGTTTTTGCAATAAGTCCAGTCATTTGGCATGTAGTTTTTCAGAGGCACATGTAATCAGGTGTGTCATTACATGTACATTTTGCTTATAGTCAAATTGTTCAATAGTTTTTCTTGTTTTATGAGTTAGCATATCTCTGAGTAGTATGGACAATTTAAACACCGAAGGATTGTGATTTTGATCTAAGAAAACATTGTGACTGATCGTATAGGAAAAGTCCTTAAAATACTAAGGAAATTAGATAGATAGATAGATAGATAGATAGATAGATAGATAGATAGATATAGATATATATTTAATATCAAAAAAACCCACCTATTCAGCAGGTTTTAATTTTTTTCAGAGGAGTTTGACAGTATATCAAATTTACTAGTCATTAATTGCTGACACTATAATGAAGCTGCCTTCTCTCATGATTGTATCATTCTCTCCATTACTGAAAGGACTTTAGCCCAACCATCCATTTTATAGTATTTACTAAAAAGTAACATTTTTTACTGGTAAAAATGGAACCAGTCTGTTCTTCAGGGTGAAAATCAATTTTCCAAACCTCTGCTATTTTAAAGGCTGGCACAATGGTAAATCTACAAATCCTAACTAATTTCACTGGTGTTGGATGTCCTTGAAAGAAAACAGATGCTGGAGATCTTTTTCTGTACTGCTCAGTGTGAATGTTTGGATTCTGGAAACCAATTAAAAGTGATAGGACAATTATTTGGAACTTACACTTATACCACCTTTTAGCCTTTTAACTATCATTAGACTGTTTAATCTTGAATCGATATAGTGCCCAGAAAGACCCCTCACTATTCATTCCATTCCTTCTGACAGTGGAATTCTAAGAAAACAGAAGTGTTGTAAATAAATGGATAAACACTGAGCTGAAAAATATGTAAGCATTTGCTTTCAAAATCTTTAGCTTAGGAGTCATTTCAATTTTTTAAATATCATTAGTGCCAGTCACACTCATGGTTGATTATGTGACATTCAGCTTGGACACAATGATAGAAGAGATTGCTTTCATAAATCTTAAGACTAAATAAACTGATCTCCAGGTAATGAGGGTCTTGACTATCAGTGAATTATCTCCTCAGAATGATTCACCTTTAGAACTTATTTCTTCCTCACCTGAGGGCAAGTTAAATTTGACACACAGCACAACAGTGTTTAGAGTAAATGTAGTCTTAAATAACATTGTTAGGACATTCTCTTAGTGGTCTGTGGCCATGTTGATGATCTAAAAAATTCACTGACTACATTTTTGGTACAGAATCAGGTGCTATATTACTAACACTGTGGCACTTATTGTTCACTTTCAGACTGAGGCTGAGCTACCCTCTTGCCGATGGGTTTGAGTCCATACCATATTAAAAAAAAAAATCATCTTAAAGCACTACAAAGAAACATGGATTTGGATGGCTTTATTTATCCAAAGAGTGTGGAAAAGTTATGACCACATTAGTGAGTTAGGAGTTTTCCCCACTCATAGTACTATATTTATAAACCAAAACAGAGTTTCTTGGAGGACTTACAACATGATTCAATTGCTCTTCACAAAGTGAACAAGTTTTAAATGTTTTGCAGGTTTCTGTAGGCAAGGTGTAATGGTTCTGCTGAGACACACCACATTCCTGGCTCCCAATGAAGTATTTAATCTTTATCTTCTTTCTCTTTTCTAGTTTTGAGCCTTCTATAAAGATACAATATTGCACCTTTTTATAATCAAGCTGATTCATTTAAAAATATGTCTTTCAGCAGGTCTGCCTTCTGCTCTCTCTCTAAATTACCCTGTTAATGTGGTCTCCTAATCAGACTGCTGTAACTGTGTATGAATTCCTTCTTTTTTCAGAACAATCCAGTATATATTGTTATGATAAAAATTTAAAAGCAGCGATGCAGCATTAAATTACAAAGATAAGCATTTATGTAACCATTCAATGTCCATGGCACAAAATGGTAGTCTGCAGTCATAATCCTCCAGAAAGTATTTCCTTCTTGAAATGCTTGGGCTACTTTTTTTGGCATGAAAGAATTGACTGTTGTTTCCAAACATGCCAGCATGCATGAAATTCTTCATAATGAAAACAGCACAACCCTTGTTCTAACTTAATCTGCACAAGTCAGCTTTGCAAGTACTTCTGGTAGATTTTGTCATGATGCACCAGTGAAGCAGAGTAATCCCTTCAACCAGGAGTCCCTGCTATAGATCTCACTGCGCTTCTGAAAGGTGGTTTCTATGTTTCCCCAGTCCTACACTCGAATATATCTTTTTTTGTCCTGCAGACTCAGAAGCTTGACTCAATATATCACATTGCATATGATCTCCTAACCAGATGCAATAATCAACCCAAAGAAAATATATTTTTTCCCAAGGCAACCCGACGCTTTTATACTAATTCACGTCATCATTAGGATATTTTACTGTGTAATCCAAACATAAACCATAAAGAAGTTAGACAGAAAGAGATCACAGAAAAGAAGTTGGGCATCACAGGTAGAAAACAATAGCTAAAGTCTGAGAACTAGTCTCTGATGAGTTCTCATACACCAGGGTTTACTCTGTCTGTGAAATGGTTCTGCACTTTATCTCAGCTGCTGCTTCAGTCAATGCTTCCCTTGTACTGTTCAAGAGTAACTCTTCACGAGATTGGCTGACACCAGACGGTTAAGCAGATATTAAAAAGTTTCTATAAGACCACAGAGAGAGAAGTGCTTCTGCATATGGGCCTATATAAGCAAGATAAAACAATTCAAGAGACTCCTTCCACTTCCATATTTCCATTTCAAACTTTCCTCATTGTTCCATGCCTGTAATGTCTATGTTCATTAAATACTTGCACAAAGTAAATCTACAAACAGATTTCCTAAATGCCCTTTCATCTGCATCTGGTTAGGAGCCCATCCCAGAGTGCCACTGGGCCATATTCATCCCTAAAGCATCTAGATGAGGTTGAAATTCAGTCTCTGAATTTGCCATGTTTCAAGTGGTTCTCTGCTAATTACTGCACCTCCTGTAATTTAAGTTGTTTTTTAACTTCATTAGGAAGAAATCCAGAGTAAACTCTTTTCCCTGTTACCATCAGCAGAAGCTGCTGATGGAATATGCTCAGTCACAGTGGACGAGCCAGAATAAATAGACTGTGGTTTCCTGTTCCAAGGAAGGAAACAATTGGAAGGAAGCACATAAAAGAGGCTGCTGCTTTGTAGGTAAACATAAGAAAAGGTGTGTAAGCCACGTACTCCCTTTTGCAGCCAGCTCAGACCAAAAAGACCAAGATTACTGCGCATGTATTTGAAATTAATTCAGGATCAAGTAACTCAATATGAAAATCCAACTGCTGACAAATTGTAGTTCTTGAAATACACACCATGTCTCTACTTCAAGCAGTGGAAAATTAACCTGGCAGAAGTACAAATTCTGATGATACAAACAACTGGAGAAGACAACAATAATGAATTCTTTTATATCTGCTTTAGTTGTTAGCTATAAAAACTCTGCATAAAGATGGGAAAATATTTATTATTTTTGTGCTGCATCTTCAAAAAAATGAAATCACTTCCTAATGAAAATTAAAAACATAGCCAATTATGCATTAAAAATCAAAAGCAGCTGTATTTCTAGCACCGTTTTTTCTTCATTAGGTGGGCTAAGGTGTATACTGAAAAGCTTTTTAAAATACCCCGGGAATTATCATTTCATGCCCTGATCTAGAGAGTCAGCCTTGAAGATATTTCCTACAAATGACATGTTGCATGTTCACAGTACCAGATATGGCAGATCCAAGAAAAAAATCTCACTATTCAGTTGCTTTAAATGTTCCCCATTGTCATAACAGATGATTGACAACAGCCACTGAATCTGTGATGGAGTGTTCCAACTTTGGATACACATCTGCTGAGCTGCAGGTACTTAGCAGGGGGCTTTCTCATTTGCATTTTAACAACTTTGAAAAAAAATAAACCACAAGAAATTTATGCTTTCAGCTTTTAATACTCACCTTCAATTTAGCTTGCTTAATATCGCTGACCATTTCTCATCTTTTATGATTTATATTGCCTTAAATATTCAGTATCACCTGAAAAAATAGGGTGCTTGGACTGCACCTCATCAAAACTCTTGCAGACTGCATCATGTCTAGGGAAAAAGGTCACAAAATGAATCTGCACCTGATTTCAGGGTGTTACACATCAAATTTGGGCTTTCTTGCATTTTAGGGAACCAGAGACAGCTTAGGGTAACTGTGGTTTCATGCCTGGAAGTGAAATTGTTACTGACTTTTCGCAATCTAATTTATACATTTTACATATATATATATATTTATATATATATTATTTTCTGTTTTTCCTGTAATTTGAGAAAGCGCATGTAACTTTTACAACCATTGACATGATGTGATAGTAGATGAAGTTGAGGGATAAAAGCAATCCAGGGTCTCATCAGGTCTATTTTTTAAACAGTGTCTTGTCCTGCCCTCTTGCTATCATAAGGATTTTCCTCAATAGTCCATGAATGGTGCTTTAGCTTTCCTGTATATATATTTTTTGGGCTTACATACTAAAAAGCAAACCACCATACCCTCACTTGTTTTTTATAATTTCCTTTACTCATATTATCCCTTCATGGTGATCAGGAACCACAGAGGGCCTTGAGCTCTCGTGAAACTCTATAAATAAGCCTCTTGGTACAGCAGCATCTCATAGGTCATGCTTCCCTAAGCACAGTCCCCACCTGAGTTAGGAAAGCTGTGGCCACTGAGCTCAGTATGGGTAGGATGAGACCTTAAGGGTTCACCAGTTACCAAGTGTTCAACCGCCTCAGTGATGTAGGTGACCTCAGCTTCATACAGCCTTGCAATATTAGCCTCACCAGGGAGCCTGATAATCCCCAAATGATACTCTTGGCTCTTTGCACTGTTCCCTGGTAATGAAAGCAGAGAAAGGATTCCAGCAGTGAGCCATCACCCTTCAGTCCTTAAGGAAAAACACACGTATGAAGAGAGGCACACAATTATGCATGTGCACACATACGACTCCCCATATATCACAAAATGTCTGGCCAGAGCCCTGGTTGGCCTGTGGAAAATCTTATCTTGGTTGGATTAAGATATACCTCACCTCTTAAGCCTTTTTCCTTCATGAATGTAGTCATCTTGTTACCTCAGTGAACCGCACTGTATCCAATGGCTTGTGTGTTTGAAAAATTATATGGTTAAGCGAGACATTTCATAATCATTAATCTATAGTTAACTTAGCCTGCTGTATTATGCAATACTATGAGGACCAGCTGGGGCCCACTAACCAGAAAGCACTTTTATGGTTTCTCTTAAGGGCCATTAAATCAACGTGATGAGAGCACAGCTGGAAAATATCCTACAAAAATTTATCAGATCCCACACAATATGTAAAGGGACCACTTTGTGCAACTGCAGACTCAGCACCAAACACTCTCAGCTGAACCTGCAGGTGGAGGAACATTTGCAGCAAAGCTCGTATCCAATCCTGAAAATGCCTGCTGCCTCTCCCTTTCCCCTTGTCTATGGGGTTTTCCATTTGAGCCTCACCAGCTGCTATAATTGCTGTGGCTCCCTTAGGGGTAGATTAATGGGATCATCTGAGCAGCCTTGTCGGCAATTGCCATGCTGCCTGCTTAAGCCATACAAGGCAGAACTTCCTACAGGAAAGCAGGGGATGTTGGCAGTACTGCCTCCTTTACCTTGAGGACACTCTGGCAGGAGCCTGAAAATTGCACACTTTCTTTCTTCACGTTTTGAAACAGAAGGCAAAAAAGGGGAAAAAGATATTAATCCCTGAAACCCACATGTTTCACGACTGTTCACACATCATGGATAATGCAAAATAATTAGGAAGGAATGCTGTAACTGATTTATAATGTCCTGCAGAATTAACATCTGATGAAATAAATCAGATTAGGAAGTGAAAGGCATATTAATCAGAATAGAGCAGACAAAAAAACCCTCACCACTATACCTGCTTCATGGATGCCTAATGGGTTTTAAGCAATCTCTTTAACACCTTTCTTAAATGTCTATTAGGACCTGATCCTAGGGGTCTGTTAAAGCTAGTGTAGTTTTGCTGTGGAATTAACAGTCTCTTGATCAGATCCATATATGAATCAAATGAAAATATGGTAGAAAGAGAAGAGCTAAGTTTTGAAAGAACTCTGGCATTAGGGGCAAAAGAGAGGAAGTGCAGTCTAAAAGGGATATTACAAAAATAAATAAAAATTAACAGAAAAGGAACACATTTCTGGGAGATTCCAAGCAGTGGTCCACAGGTATTTTTGCACACTGGTCCAAAGGTAATCACTGTACATGTCTGATAATCACAAATTCTGGGGTGTGGTCTAAATGCACATTAGAGAAACTCGATATGAGAGGTGTTGTTCCTACCAGACCTTACATTCAAATCTCTGCAAGGCATACACAGGTGCCTTCCTACTTCTAGGTGCAACTGGCTGTGATAAAGCCTGACAGTTTATACATCTAGGTTTATCATGAATGTTTTTTCATTTATGCTCCCTTCCTGTCTTCTCCAGAATGAGCAACCCACACAGTCTGCTTGCCTTCTTTGCTCCTCTTTATTTCTGATACTGTGCTGTCTTTAAATAAGACTCTTCTGAAACAGCTGCTCTCTTTAGTGCTGCAGTATTACCAAATAGCTTAGGGTAGCAACGAAAATGAAACAAAGGGGGAAAACCCATTCTGGAAATTTGGATGTGTGTGAGGGAGTGTTTTGATGTAGAAATGAAGGCCACTGCCAAATTACAGCTTAGCTATTCACCACAGCTTGCAGCTTTCCACTTGCAAAGGGAGCCATAATCCTAAAGGATCACATTTTGGCAGATTGCACATGGACAGTAATTACAGAATAGCACACAGCATCATGCACGTCTAAAAAATACATATGCATTTGTAGAATTAAGTATGTGTGTATATATGTGCATAGTTGAATATATGTTATGTGTATGATTTATACCATGCATCTTAATCCGTGCTGTATTTCCCATGTATATGATATTTAGATACACACAGACGACTTATATCTCGTTATTACCATACTGCACTTTGATTAAAATTCCAGAAAGATCAATCCCATCAAGGCATCTTTTTCCTTGTCACACCTCCAGACAAGGCAAATCTAATTTTAAGTAGCTTTGCAAGACCAGAAGACTCCCAGAGAAAAGATTAATAAGACCTTTTTCTGAACCACTAAAGTCTTTGGAAGATTTGTCACTGTCTTCAATGGGTGCTGGATCAAGTTCTTCTCAGACTGAATAGGAAGACTAGGATCAAACGTTAATGCAAAAAACTGTGCTCAAGTGGAGAAAGCAGCACCTTCTTCTTCCTGGGATTTCTTTATAGAATTGTGGACCCATACAGCAGGAGCAGTGGGGAAGACCCCTTTGGAGTGAGGAGATGAGAGAGAAAAGTGGTGACGTAACAAATATCAGCCTCCAGGCAATGCACTCAAAAGAAAATTCTGCTTCACACTGTACTATCTTTTTCTTCTTGTCCTTGCATCTTCTGGAATTGTACTGAAAACAAGTCAAATTCTTTGTGGGAAATCACCCTTACAGATGTGATGCTGAAGAGTAGAAGCAAAACACAAATGAGATTCAGGCCATGGCTGAGGGCAGGGGCAGCTGGTGCTCATATTCAATAAATTTTTAAGATTTTATGTCTCCCCAATGATATTCTTTGTGTGTGTAAAAGGTTCCACATTTTCCACAGAAGAGAAGCTTTAAAAAGAACCTCACTTAGTTTTCAAAAGTGCTATTGGTTCTTAAACATATTTTGACAGGCTTGCTGCTGTTAAAATATATTGACATAACCAAAGCAGAAATACCCTCAACAGTAGTTCATGGTTCTTTTTACTGAGGAAATCTGAAATTAGTTTCCAAACCCAAAGCAGGGGAAGTACTGAATTTTTGAATTTTAAAATTACAGAAAGCGAAGTCTCCCTAAGGTATACAAAAACGTAGAGGGAGAAATTGTATCTTCCTAAGCTTTGCCAAATGAAATGGGAAGAGGGGGAATTAATTCCTTTCAGAAACAAAAGAGAAAACAGAGGAGAAAAGCTAGGGTCATGAGCACCAAGCAGGCAACAGTATTGCATGTTGCTACATGCAATCTCCCTAGAGGAAATGCAGACTTCCACAGGATGCTCTTGGCCTGTTGGAGTGTTGTGCCCTCAGACAGACACATGATACATAGGAGAAACCAGCAGAAAGCTCCTCTATGATTGTACACGGATGTGTGCCACACCCATAACTGCTACAATATGTCAGATTTATCAACTCTCTGAAAATCCCAGTAAGAATCCCAAGGAGTTCCAAATATGATCCAGTTCAGATTCATGTTCCACTATCAGTGGCAACTAAGGAAAGAAAGGACAGACCCTGACATTCTGGCTATTTCAGGTTCCAAGAGGATGTCTTGCTGTGTTAATCCTTATTCATATCCAGACCACCAAAATGTACAAAGTGCTCATATCCCCTTAATAATATTTCAAGAAAATATGTGGGTAATATGGCTTATTCACCTCTGTTAAATATGATCAGGGCTTCAATATTATTTCTTTTAAATTTTCTCTAAATATTTCATGATCCCTTAGATCAAATCTGCTCCTTGCAATTTTGATCCCATCTGTTCAATTTCACCCAATTTCTTACACTTTAAAGACTATTTTTCAAGAAGGAATATGTTTTTTCTCTTTAAATACTTCCTCCTCATCTTCCATCCAAAATCAATATTTTTAATTATAAAAAAGAAATGGATTCAGAGTTTCTGGCAAACTCACATGCTCATTTTTGAGACTTTACTCAAAAGGAAAGAAAATCTCAAGGTCCCTGCAGAATTAAATTCCAGAGCTTGTAAAAAATTCTTACAAGAAATTTTTTAAAGCTAAAAGTTGAAGTATTTTCAAGTACTGGCCCAAAAGCAAAGAAATACATGGGTAAGCTAGGGGACAATGAGCAGTAAAGAAGATAACAAGATGAGAGAAGAAAAATCTTCCCCAGTCCATTGACTAAAGTTTGGAAATTTAGAGGTATTCCTGGAATTCTCTGAAGAATCTGTTATTCTACTTTAAAATTAAAAAGCAATGGTACAAGGATTTCTCCATTCTCTGTTCCATTTCAGAGTGATTCAGAGAAAACCTACATAAGCAACAGAATTCTTTGTTTCAGTATAACAAATAATTTAACTACATCACTTGCCCATAAAAAGAAACCCAACAGATAAAACCTTTTAAAATCTGATGATTTAAGAAAACCACAACCCCAAACCTGTGTAGCAAATAATCCCTAAGTGAAAGAATGCTTATGTGCTGTTGGTAATTGGTACTGTCCAATATGTGGCCTCAAGTTCTATAGCAGAAGTTCAACTTGCAACTCACCAAAGGCTCAGTCTTTGCCATCATGGGGGTAGTTCATAAAGCCAGAACTCAACAAATTAAATTCAATGGGTAGTTGCAACAGTCTCACCTCTTCTGAGTGTCATGGGTTCAGTACAGATCACAGTTCAAGGGGCTAGGTCTTGTATTATGTCTCTGATTTCATATGTCGGGAACCCTCAGGTGTCAAATTTGCTGTCAGTGAAGTTTCTTAACTATCTGGTCGTGAGCATTCCGAAAGTACACAGGACCTTATGGTATACCAAGGACTCTCAAAAAAACCCCACAAAAAACCAGTTTCCTCTTCTGGCCTACATCAGGTTCCACAAAAAACCCCAAAGCAAACCAAACCAAACCAAACCAAACCAAATCAAACCAAACCAAACCAAACTAAACCAAACCAACAAAAATAACCAAACCAAGAGTAAGTAGTTCCCCTTGAATTCCTTCCTTTTGTCAAGGCACACCTGTTTTATACTGAAAATTCAGTGAACAGAGTAGTCAGTCATGATTTAGAGCACCTGTCTTTGGCTGTCAGTTCTCCCTCGAAGGCAAAAGAGTACCCAAATACCAGGCTACTTTTGATATATACTATGATGAAATTATTTCATACCAAGTTACACACATCTCACGCTTTTATATGGGCTGGCTTCGTGAATTTAGAAATGTAATCCAAAGTAGAGAGAAGCACTTTCTTTCAAATTCAACTTATCTATATTCTCTTCATTGTACGTTGCTCACTGATTAATACACTACACCAAATATTGTTTCTCATGGATGCCACGCTTACATCTGTCTCCCTCTCTGCTGTGCAAAGAGTTGGTTTGTATACAGGTACTGTGAATTAGACCACTGCTGTGTCCAAATATTATTGTGATGCAAAAGGTCAGATTGATGACCCTTTGAAAATGTCTCCTTAGTCCAAGAATCTGTTCTGCTGCAAAGAAATGGACATTCCTGAAGACATGCTGTTAATGCACAAAGGATAATCTGATCAACTCCCTCCTTCACTCTGCTTTGCAAATGACCTTCTGCTTGGGGAAGCATTGTGTAAGCAATATTTCTTTCCTGGTATAAGGAACATTATTCAAAATGAAAACCCAGCCCTCCCTTTGAAAGACTTTGGCCTGTGACATTTCCATTTAAAAAGCATATGAGTATGATGATTCTCATCTTATTTATACCAAACCTTTATAAATATTGGAATTGCTATGTGGAATTGCTATGAATTTATACTTCTGTAAATCCTTAAATACAGTGCTGAAATCTCATTAGAGCTGATATTTTAACCCCTTAACTTATGAACTATTAACATGATGGGCTGGTCCTAAATTTACCATGAGATCAGACCAGCAGACAAGAAGCCAATAGAAGAATAACTATCACTTTTATGCACCACTGCCTGAGCTCTTCTAATATCTTTTAGTTGTGTTTTAGTTGAATTTAGTTGCATTTTGGCATTTGATGACAGGATAAGGGTTTCTTGGTGTCAGTACCATGAAAGACAAATTGCGTCACCTATCAATATTTTTTTAAATAATACACATACATAAAGCTATGGGGATTTAAACAGGTGTATCCTCCATTATAAAATGTGTTATATATGTTTCTACTGAATACATTGGGCATGAAACTGTTGCCTACATTACAAATTGAAACCTAAAAGAAAAGAAGTTAAGAATAACAAATCAAAAGAATTATGACTCAAACAAACAGAAAAATCAAACAAACAGAAACAAACAAACAAACAAAACTAAATTAAAAGTTTTCTCTTAGGTTCAGCAACTTTGGAGTAATTTCCCCTATGTCAGTCTAAGTAGAAGAAATTACAAGTTAGTTCAAAAGCTTACAGGTTGTAAATGTAACTAGATGACAGTAAAATAACATTAAACATTCACTTCTGAGTAAACCACTTACAAAGAGATATTTTAAGTGTAGTTTATACATTCTTAGTTTCTTACATGATCTGAGTACTAAAATAGAAACTTTCCCAAATGAAATGGAAATAGCATAAACTATCCTATTTGCCTTTAAAGGCTTAAGTTATAGACTGTGTTTGTATGTGTTTGGGTGCTTTCTCCTCCAAAAGATTATCAAATGGCAGCCAGAGGCAGCTCAAGGTATGGGGTCTACTTCTCTCAGGCTGTCAATCACCTAGCAGCTGTCATTCGTCTTAAACATTTGTTTGGATAAAAAGATGTCTTCTCTATTTTTTAAACTTTGTGTAAATAATTTTTTTAGGCAGGACTAAGAAGCACTGAAAAAGGAAAAGCAGTTCCCTAATCCATTGATGTCAGTTACATTACCCTGCAAAGGAAGGAAAGGAAAGTCAGGAAAGAAAAAAAAGCCACTTCTCTACAAGCACAACTGCATTTAGAACAAAATTTTCAATCAGCAGTCTGGTCTGCTTCCCTAGCAACTAGGAGAGAGATTTTAGCCTGGGAACTTCAGAAACCAGATTGCACAGCAAGCAATCCCAGAGGAAATACCTGTAATATGATTTCGTAGGAAAGCATGGATAATCATGGTATTTGGTACTTGGCATTTGCCATTAGTCTGCATCTCTTTTGAGTGGTTATTGATAACACAGCAATAGAATTTTTGTGATGGCATGGTGAATGCCACTGGCATTGTCTGGAAAAATACAACATGAAGGACTAATCTAAACTGATCAAGGAATGAGAATCCATCTAGGACAAACTCAGAGCATAAAAGGGACATTTTCTTTGAGGACTCTTATTTGTATTTGCACAAACAAGAATCTGAAAATCTGTGCTTATGGAAATTATTTAAAACTGATACTGAATGCAACACTAGGTTTCTTTATGTTTCTGCTTACAACTGTTCACATCAGCTTTGAGAGAACATGTTTGAAGTCAGAAAATAGAGTTCTATCTAAATAAAAAAAAATATAGTGCAACTTTGTCAAATGAGAAAGGACATCTAAAAATGCAACAAAAAGGTATCAAATAAAAATGCAGGCTTGTTTTGGTCTTTGGGGGGAAAATGTATTGATATTTCTTGTGTAAAAGACTATGTTGAGCATTGCATACTTTAAAAAGTCATGTTTAAAACAAGCCTTAAAAGTAGATTTCAGCTTTTTAAATTGACATTTTGGAACTAGAATTTAGAACGAAGTTCTGAAGCACTCCATAAAATAGAATTTTTGGTGTACATTTTTGTTATTTTTCTGGCCCACACTGAGATATAATGGTCATAACAAATAAAGCAATTTTAGCTTTTGAAAAATTCATAGAGAATAACGGCCAAACTCATAAGAGCAATAGAAATAATTTAGCACATTTAGAAAACTCAAACAACTCTCCACAATATCAGTTGAATCTAATGAGAAAATAAACTCATTTTAATATCCAAAGACATGACAGACATTTCATAATTTAGCATCACATCTGATTGCGAAAAAAAAAAAAAAAAAAAAAAAAAAAAAAACACGGGAAAGCTGCTTAAATGCCCATCTTTTTACCAGTTATATTAATAAGGCAGATATTAGGAATAAAAATAATTCTAATACCAAGAAAAAGATTTCTTTAGTCCAGCATCATGTGTACAGTATTAGCCAGCAATGGATGTAGACAGACATTATAAGGAGACAAACTTTTCTAAAATAGTCCTTTCTCTGGCTTTCCTTCCAATGCACCATCACTTAGGGACTTGCTGAGGCAGAGGCTGAGGCCTGGCTATCAACTGTAAAAGCCATGGATAGATCTATTTTCCCTAAAGACACATAATATTTTTTGGACTCATTTATCTGTGGGCCTCCACAGCATCCTGTGGCCATGAAAGCAAATATTTGATAATGTATTTTAATTAACTAGACTGATTTTTCTGGCCCAAGTTTTAGTCCATTTCATCTTGATCCAAAATATTTCAGCTGTGGAGGAGGAAGTGTTAGTGGGTTTTTTTTGTTTTTGGGGGTTTTTTTGAGGGTTTGATTTTTTTTTTTTAAGAGTTTGCTAGAACAAATAAGGATAGCAAACTAGGATTTTATTTGTGGATGTTCTCACTGGAGATCAAAAGACTTTTGAAAACATCTAATGTAAGATTACTTTTAATGAAAACCAGAACAGAAAAGTAAAGTCGACTGGAGCTGTAGTTTACACCCCACCATGTGTAAGCAGTCATTGGACCACTGGATCTTCAAAATTTTATGGGTAGTAGACCTCAAACATATCTTCTTCAGTTTAGCATAAGATATTGATAGGCACCAGACTTTATTACTGTTATTCCAATACAGCCATGTTCAATCCCCTTGTGTAGGGGGTCACACATACCTACATAAGAGATAGAGAATAGGCAAAAAAAATTGTCTCAAACTATTCGGATGAAGAAGGAAGAAAACTCAACTGATTCCATGGCCTTTTCTAAGACTTCAGAAATGGTAGGGAAGCTTCACTAAAACAATTTTTATTATTCCAGAGAGAAAAGAGAGAAGAATTAGGAAGAAGGTAGATATTCTTGCAAAGATTTTTAATTTTTTAATAAAATAAAATTTTGCAGAAAGTATGCTTGTTTTTTAAGAGAACAATTTCCAATTGGCAGCACTAGCCAACACCGATTGCAGCTGGAATTTGTCCTCTTTGGTTTTGGTTCATTTGGGTTTTTTCTCTAAAATGGCTGCCAAATGATATCCTACTATAACAGGTCAACCTTTCCTTCAGTACCACCAGATATAAAAATTAAACTGAAGATGCTGTCAGTTCCCTCTTAGTGTCAGAACAGGAGCAAACCCAAGAAAAGTTTAAGAAGGGACATGATATGCCAGAGGAGGACACACAGGCTTGATCCAACAGATATAAAACATCTTATGTGGTGTCAACAGGAAAAACCACTACTGAGCCCTTGCAGTCAGCAAGCAGACTTTCCCTGGCTGTAGGAACAACTGTTTGGGAGACTAGGCCATGACTCCATCATCCAAGTCCTCTCTCTTTTGTATGGGAGTACTAGCAAGCTTCAGGGTAGCAATCCTAGTCTTCCACAATGGTAAGAATTTTAGACTATTTCATACAGGATTTAATAATGTTCTGTTGTCCACATCCATTACTTCCAGCAGCAGATCTGCAATAATGAAGTAGTGATAACCACTGTCCATCATAGAGATTTGCTCTGGCCACTCATCTTTGGAGGACTGGTGAGAAAGCCAGTGCATGAGATGGACCCAATTGCCCAAGGACCTATTGTCTAACTCCTTTGAAAGAATCTGGCACAGCATTTGTTCTGTATCCATTCTCCCTGCCTCTCTGTGACCAAGGTATAAAATCTCTGGATGCAAAAATTCATGCTTTGCATTGATTGGAAAAATCAGTGCAGAGCAGATCCACTTCATAGTCAAAGGTCACCATGCAACAGAAAGGACAGGGAGACACCTAAATTTCCTCTTATTCCAGCAACATTGAAAAAGGGACTTCTGCAGTCTATTTGCCCATTCAGATATATGCCATCTAAAAACACTGGAACACAATCACTCATTTCAAGCAAACACAGTGAGGGGACAGGAATTTTAACTAATAAAATTCTTTGGTTTCATGTAAGCCAGAAACTGACTTACTAAGCATATGCACATTTGAGTTCAACTAGGAGCAGCTTCTGTGAAATTCTGTCCAGGCAGACAGTTTAGAAGGTGAGAAGGAAGCCAGATTAAAGAGTGTGGAGAAGAGAGACAGGAATTAGGGTAAAGCTGGAGGCAAGGGGGAGCATAGAAAAGACCTCAGAGTAATAACTCATGGAGTATAGGTGAGAGGGAGAGTGAGCCATCAAAGTGAAAAAGACAGATTCAGAGAGGGATTAATTACTGTGGTGCAAAGGGAAGAAGATACACTTCCACGGCAGAATAGGCTTCACTTTTTCAGCTATTTGTGGAATAACATGTCACATTTATGGTGGTTTGGAGAGGAGATGAAGCATTTGGTCCAAGTTTGGAATGGATGTGTGAATCAGGAACAAATGGAGTTCACAGTCCAGAGAGGGAATATCCTTAGAGCATCCCCAGAAGTTTTATTACAGACATCTTTCAAAGAGAAGAGTGGAGAAGACTGTCTCTTTGGCTCCTTCTGTCTGAAGATATATTCTCCTACTTTCCATTTAGCTCATCATTTTTGCAGAAATAACATCAAGCTAAACCAGGCCATTGCATTTGCCATTTCCAGCTCCCTCTATTCAGAATGCAACTGCAAGAGTAGCAAACTGCAATTAAATTTAGCACCTTTTAAGTATTCCATTTCTTTTTTTATAGGTCTAATATGCAATAATTGGCAGAACAACTCATTTGAAAATGTGTAATGCCAAAGGAAAACATTCAATATCTTTCCATTCAATACCCTGAGTATTTTCTCACTCCAGGGTGTAAAAACATTTGTTCTTGATTCACACAGTCATTCCAAATCCTTGCCAAATTATGCAAAGAGCAGTCAGACTTAATGGTGCAAGCGTCTTATTCCTTATTATGGGACTTGGACAAATAAAAGCAATACATTGTAAAAATAGGTTCTGAAGCTACTGCCAAAATTCATCACAAAAAGATGTTTTTGTAGTATTCTGTCCTGTCTGCATTGCCTCTTCCAGATCTCAAGTCTCCTTAGGGTCTGAATTTATTCTGCGGTACACCTGTAAAATACAACCAATAACCACTATTTTCCTTTGATATATACAACAACACCTCTCTCACAAAGGTTACTTCCCTCAGTTCAGTAACACACTCATAGAATCATAGAATATTCTGTGTTGGAAGGATCATCAAGTCCAACTTCTGGTCCTGCACAAGACAAACTCAGCAATAACTCACTAAGCCAGTTACTTGATTTTAAGTACAGAATAGTCACAAAAATTTGTGCTTTAAGGTCCTACTGAACCAAAGTCTCAGCACCATTCCTCTGCTCTCACAGAAAAATGTGCCATGCCGTGCCAGAAAAGAAGTATGCATCCACTTGCCTGGTCAGATGTAGAACCTTGGAGATAACTTAATCTTCAGTCCAGAGAGAAATAGGAAAACAAAACAAAACTAATGAACAAACAAAACCACCACTTCCGACAACAAAAACCCAATTCTTCTGAGATTTTATTTTGCAGGGTTATTTTCTGGTTAGTATCCCTTCCAGTCCTGGGTCCAAGTCTTTTATAAAGATGTTGAAGAGCACAGGGCCTAAGACAGAGCCTGGGGACCCCCAGCTAGTGACAGGTCCCCAGTCTGATGTCACCCCATTCCCTATAACCCATGAGCCAGTTGCCCACTCAATGCATGATGTGTTTATCCAGCTGAATGATGAACAATTTTGTTTAACACCATGGATAAAGCATCTTTGACTCTCCTGCCTGCATGACCAGGTAATAATTTACAGCTGTATCATCTTGAAATTGATTTCATCCCAAGATCAAAATGAGATATGATCTGTAACTGAGCGTAGAAGATGCCCAAAAGACTTATCATGTCCTTCCTCCTATCATGCTTCATGATACTACAAAATGACTGCTGTTGGCCTCAGAAAATCAAGCAGAATATTTGAAGGATCTGGAAATAAACAAATTTGACAAACCCCTCCCAATGTCTGAATAAAAAGACCACACTTCAGCTTTTAATCTAAACAATCTGAAATGATCATAAAAATGTTGACTGAGCCTTCCTTCCTTCCTTCCTTCCTTCCTTCCTTCCTTCCTTCCTTCCTTCCTTCCTTCCACATCCTTACAAGTAAGTATCAGATTTAAATTCTGACATTAGAAATGCAGTTCAGACCACAACTTTACTGTTCATTAAATGAATATCACCAGCTTTCAGCCATTTCACAGTCTTTCTTCCCAACCTGTAGTCATTTTTGTTGGCAGAGATACCTTTGCAAAATTTGATATGTAATAAAAGTTAAAATAAGGATATTTTTCAGTTTCCACTTGAGTGTGTCAGGAAACTGGGACTGAAAGATTTATAGTTTTGGGTACAAAACCTAGTTAAAAATTAAGCAAAGCAGCACTCTTTCTCCCCAGAAGAAAAAAACCCTGGTGTTGCAGTCAAGAGAATTTTTTTTCCATCTACTTCTACGAGAAGAAGATGATCAGATTTCAAGATGTAAATAGAAAAGGGAAAAACCCAGTGATCCGACTAACTCACTGCTTTCAATGAGGAGGGAGGCACCTCCCAAGGTCATAGCAATTTACTTGCCTTGATTAAGAGAGGTGCAGTATCCCCTGTCAGGCACCAACCCGACAACATAATTTGAAATCCTTCTTCAGATAATCTCTGCATGCGATAACAATGAAAGCGCTGTTGAGAGTGGCAACCCCAGAATATTCTTTGTCCTTAAACAGAAAGATCACCAGAGGTAAACAGCCTCTTTTCCTCTGGTTAATTTGAACTATTAAAAAAAATTATCTCTAGACTTGGCCTCAACGGATCTGCAGAAACACTGGAATACTTTTGAATTAAATTCATAGTTCCTCAACCCAGGACAGTCAATGCAGTGAATATATCCAAGAATTAGTCCTAAATTAGGATTTTCCAAACAAAAATCAAATCTTGCACAGTCCTGTATTCTCTCTGAGTAATTGTATTTCACATGAGACAATGAACAATTGGGAATTTGGGGCAAGTTATATTAACAGGTTTTCTTTCTCAACGTCTTAGCACAGGACATCTTTTTTCTTATTTACAAATGCTAAGAGTGCTGTTCATTACATTGCTCAAGTTTTTTCCTTTCCAAACAGACAGAACACTTTACTTTTTCACCCTTTTCCACCCTCCTGTCCTCAGCTCTAGTGTTATAGTATGACACTGGCTTTGCTTCTCAGAAGAAGAGAAAGAGGGAGAGGAAAGTATTTTTCCCTAAAATAATAGCTCCCCTTTTGGCAACAAACAAAGGAGAGAAAAAGTACATCCAGAGAAACTGAACTCTTTAAAAGTGCTTTTTTGCTGTTTGATGACACAGGCATGATGCCAAAATTCACCCATTGTACTTCATGTTCAAAATTTCTTCACACAGCTCTAAATTGCTGACAGCTCTTTAGCTACAGCCATGCTACCGGGCGCCATTATAATAGTTTGCCATACCATTATGATGTGTCAGTGTTTATGACCTGTATCCCAAAACTGGATGACACTCAAATCTATTGACTGCCTATAAATCACTTTTTGGAAAAGATTTAAAGTTCTGAGATTGCAAGTAGAATTGCTATTGCTCAAGTGGCCCCATCTAATCTTTTTTTCATTGAAAACACAGAAAGGTTATGGAATCATAAAGCTCATGTGGAACAAAACACAGGAAAATACTTATTGTTCTCATATAGGGGAACACACATAATACCCGCAGTTGTATGAAGGCCCAGAGGGCTTTTTTTATAGGTTCATAGATGTATTTTTATTGCTACTGAATAAAGTGTTCTTGACATAAGTATTTGACCTCTAACACTAGCAAGATTTCCTCTTGGTGGCCATTAGAATATAAATCCTACTTCATTAGATCATAGAATCATAGAATCATAGAATCACAGAATATGTTGATTTGGAAGGGACCTATCAGGGTCATCGAATCCAGCCCCTGGCCTTGCACAGGACACTCCAGGAATTACATCATGTGCCTGAAGGCATTATTCAACTAGCCCTTGAACTCAGTGAGTTGAGGTGATTTCACTTACCTCAGCCATGAAAAACTTAATGGCATCCTGAGCAGAGCAATCTTTTTCACAATCACTGATAAAAATAACCAAAAGCAGGACAGCAGGAAAAGCAGAGTGAGGGCTTTCTAGGCCTTCAGTTAGCCTGGCTGAGTAATGCCTGTTTCTACAGTCAGGCAACCAGGAGAATAATGTGCTTTGCCTTGGGATTACCTCTCCGTCCTCAGCCCAAGCCTACCTACTTGCATAGAACTAAGCACAACTTGTCCTTTGAAGAAAGGATCAAATTGCTGTTTATTTTTATTATGAATGTCCTCTTAAGATTTCAGTAGTCACATTAAGCTTCAGTTGACAGTTAAAAGTGAAATTCAGCCTCTTTGTTGTGCTAGAGGAAGCCTTTACTAATGTCATTCTTCATTTTGTCTCTTTTTTTTTTTTTTTTTTTTGTAAACTTGGTATCTCTGTTTTGCTCACCATAGCTTCTGAGGACTTTTAATTAAATCACATAACTGATTGGATTAAAGGACATTTGTTCCAGTTTTGCTGCACGTTTTTCAGAAGAATTACCTATGGGTACTGGGTACTGAATTACCTATTGTCTCCTGATATTTTTCTGAGTCTCTCTTGTGTTTTCTGCACACCTCTGGTTCTCTGTCACTTTCCATTTCTAAGATCAGATCACATCTAAGACATCCCTTTTCCTCCTCTACCTTCCCAGGCATATTCAGCAATCCTGTGGCAAATTAGACAGAAAGCCAGGAAAAATACAACATTATTGGCAAACAAAGTGCTATCAGAACTTCAGTCCAAAGAGTTCTAACAAGTTCTGTGCCTTTGGTTCCATTTTTCAATTATAACAGTTGTTAAGTCACACCCCTCTGAGTTATTTCAGTAATAAATCACTTTGTCCATTTGGAAAGTTCCCACTCCATTCTGGAAGCACTTCCAGCGGCTGTCAGGAGCCCGCACCCTGTTTATGAGATGGTCCCGCTGGACAGCAGAAAACACACACAGACCATGGAGCCACCATTGTGTCTCTTTCTCTACAAAACTCCCTCTGGTTTCAGTGGCAAATTATACTAAAAGCCCTGAGGAAAAGCCAGGCAAGAGGCAGAACATCTGCCTTTCTGCCTTTCTGCTGAACAAAGGCCAGGGTGCCTGCAGCATCTGCTTACAAGCAGCACCTGGCATTTCTTTGAGGAAAGTCCCTCACTCTCAGTCACCATATTTATGTTGAGTCTATGTGAAATAGCTCAGGTTAACAAGGCTTTCAAATGACTTGTTGAAGTCATGAGACCATGAGACCTCCAGCTTGCAAATTACTGTTTGAAAAGGTGGTGAAAACTGGCTCCTGGATCCTTGCTCCTTCACCAGGATCTTTCACCTTGACTGTCAGAGAAAGTACTCTGCTGACTGTCTACATGCCTGATCTGCAGGTAGAGACCTAAAGCCACACTGGTCTTACAAGGATCTACTCTCTTTCTCCACGTGCTTCCTCTAGTAACTGGGACACATTGGTGAGTCTTGCTGTGTTTCTTCAGAAACAAGAATGGGAAAAAAACCATGAAGTTTGCAACCTGAAAGTAGTAAAGATATGCAATCACTATCTAGCAATCACTTTTTTATCAAGCAGAAAGTTGATATCAAGTCAATGAAAACAAAAGATAAGCTGAAAGAGTGGGGGCCAGCTGGAAGAACTACAAGAAACCACATCTACTCACATCAGCTACAAGGGGCAAATACCTGACGGCACCTTGGGACATGGATTTCTGTGGGGACACAGTGTATGATGTCCTTCAGAAAGATTTTAAGTATTGTGAATCTAACTCTTTAGGCATGAAGAATAAAGCTAACTTATGATGATGTAGTTAAATACTGAATCTGAAATTTAAATAGTTTCCTTATAAATATGGTATTTGTACCTAATCTAAAAATACCAGACAAATGATACTGAACACAAGAAAATGCCATCTACTCATACACCTTACATGGAAACAGCAGAGAGACTAAGTCTGACCTGGTCCAAAAGAAACAACCATTTTCAGAGGGTTTCTAACCTTAGCAATGAGCACTGCAGGCTTCTAAAATAGCTACAGGGATGTATATGAAGAACGATATGCCGTGTCATGGCTGGCTGGTGAGTACAAGGCAGAGGAGAGCTTGCAATGGAGCGAGTGACGATGATGGATTGATTTGAGTGATGTTTAAATTTGGTTTATTATGGGTCTTCGATTGACAATGTCGCAAGCTGCTCACCTCCCAGAGAGATAGGCATGTGGGCCATTCTTTGATTTCATAAATCATCCAGGAACATACCCAGAGCATTGACCTTTTATGGGGAGGGAGCTCAGGGCATCCAGCATAATTTAACACCGGCATGTCGGATGGTGTCCAGCACAGTTTAACACTCCTTAACCTCTGCCTCATTAGACATCTGTCCTGTCATTTATCTTTCTGTTTATTTTTCAAGTGATATATTATTGGTAATAACTAAGGAATGGGCACTGATGTTACTCTCCATGGAGCTGCCATTAGTCAGCTGGAAGTCAGGCCAGCATCTCTCTGAAACTGGTACACAGAATAACATTTAAAGGATTTCAGATATTCTTTGCCAAGCAATTTCCTCCTGGCATGGGCAGCTAGCACCCCTATTATATGATCTTTTATTTATTTTTGCTCTTTCCAGACCAGATTTTAGGAGTTTTTAAAACCAGCAAGTATTTTTACTGTTGGTAATAAGACCTGAATTTTTTTTTCAGCAGAAACTTCATACTGCCTGTGACAACCATGGCTAAATAAGAAGCCAGCAGGGAAATGGCAGGGTCTTCCATTCCAACCACATATACATACATACTTATATATGGAGACAAATACATATACACACACAAACACACATGCTCACACTTTTCCCTCCTTCTTATGTCGTCACCATAATGGCAGATATTAAGACTAATTGCTAAATACAAATAGTTTGTCACAATTTTAAATGACTGAATATTTGAGATTTTATTTATGCTGCCTTTCTTTATCAAGCAGCAACTATTTTTCCAACATTTGGTATATTGAGTTACACTCTGGGAGGGGAATAAAAAGCAAAGAAAGCATGGGGCCACAGTGAAGGGAAAATGAAGTATGAAACATTTTTTGTGTATTGTGTAACAAATGTGTTGTGATACTGGATGGCAAGTAAATTCCAACAAAGATTCTTCCATGGTACACATGGTACTAAGCATGAATTTGGATTTCAAACAGATTATAAAGTAGGTACAAGTCCAAAAGAACCTGTAAATTAAAAAAAAAAAAAAAAAAAAAAAAAAAAAAAAAAAAAGGTATTTCTTTGTTTATACTGGGGATATTTGTGACTCAGCTTTATAACAGCTGCAACACCTTAAGAAAATATTGATCATGTTTTGTTTAGCTGAATATCAATATTTTGCTTTTAAATCCATCATGACATGAAATATATTGAAATTTTCAGCAATAACAAACAATTTTATATAAGCAATATTACCACTGAGACACAGATTGAAATAGTTAAGGAACCCACTGGCTGACCTGAAACGTCCTCTATTTAAACACACATGCGCACAGAGACACACAGAGAAAACTTCAGAAAAAACCATCCTAACAAATACGAAATGTCCTAAGAAACTGTGTGAGGCAGGTGTCCTTGAAATTTGGATTTTAGTGACAAAAAAGCCCAAAGCAATGGGAGGCAAGCCGGGTTGAGGCAGGCAAACACAGCCACGAAGGAATTCAATGGGTGGGAGGGAGTTTGCCGGGGCACCAGAAGCTTTGCTTCCCAGATGTACTTTATTTATAAAGTGCTTAATCCTTTTAAGACCACCTACATCCCACACAGATTTGGCATTGCTTAATTGCTTAATTAATACCATCATCTCAAGTTTAGTCTAACACCATAATCAGAGAAAAAAGCTACATACAAATGCTGCCAGACCTAACACGACACAGCGGAAGAGGTTTTGCTATCAAACAAGACCCCTGCTCTTTCACTGTCTTGTTTCATGCTGTGCAACTGGGCATTTAGCTGTAATTTTTGAAAGTTAGAATCATGTACCTGGAGTTTAAAGCTTGAGGGCTACTGTCACCTTGACTCAAACTCTTCAGCTACTTTGTCATCAGTGAGAAAACTGTACCAGTGAGCCACAGGGGTGCCTGTGCTCTAGAGGATGCCCTTCTGAAAAGGTAGAGTGATCAGAACAAATTCAGCAAGGGTTTCTTTCCTAGGAGCATGAAAGCCACCAATACAAGGCCTGTGTGAAATCTCAAGTATTGTTTGCCGTTTGGGTCACCCACGTTGACAGAAAGGGAACTTGTACCAGAACAGGTGTAGAAATGGCTGCTGAGATGATCCAAGTAACAGAGAGTTTATTTTACAAGAGGAAATTAAAAGACAGTGGCTTATTTAGCCAAGCAGATCCAAGTCTGAGAGGGGATACAGTCACTCTTTGTAAATACAGCTGGAGGATAAACACCAGAAAAGGGAAAGAGCTTTTTAAGCTTAAAGACAATGATCTGGCATAAGAACAAAGAGGTATTAGAGAGCCTTTAAGAAATTCAGGCTGGAAACGGGGTATAGATTTCCAGCTCACATAAAGGTGAATTTCTGGACCTACCACCTTTTTTAGCCTTGTGGTCAGAATTCACCACTAATTTGCAGTGGATTATGTAAGATTTTATATGACAGAGTGCAACAGGCCAAGCACACACTGTGCGTCAGTGCCCTTCTCAGCCCTTCCCACCTTTTCCCAGACCGCCATGACTGTGAACTAGTCCAGACCCTATTTCTGGCTCATGTTTCTGCCTTCTCTTCTCTTTGGAAACCAGACCATGAAAGGCATCAGGATGAAAATAACTCATACCATGTCCGTATTTCAGTAGTGTCCCTGGGTGGGTGTCAGGAAGCACTCCCAGCTGTCTAGGTATGTGGCTGAGGGATCTTGCAAAACTCTCTCAGTCAGAAGAAGCTTCCTGGAGTCCATTTCTGCCCAGCACACAGACTGAACTCAGCTCTCATCGCCTAATCGTACTTAAGAGCAGCATTTAAATGTTTGTGTGTTTCTCCTAATTAAGTGCCAAAAGTTTCGAGCTTTCTCCTCAGCAGGGAGAGACTCAACCCAACCCATCCTTGATGTAAATCTGATGACTCTAATCAAGCTACATGAGTCAAATCTGGCTAATTTTTTCCCCCCCATTAGTAATAAAATGTAAAGCTTTGTTTGGAAAGTACATAGTAAATAACAATGTCAACAAAATTTATCATTTCCCCAGCATTACCCTAGAATGAAATGCAACAATGTTAATAAAAAACAGACCATAAACAAAACACTGTTTAGCTCTGTTTTTCTAGTTGAATTCTAAGGCTTTTAATTTTTGTATATTGTAGAAGAAAATGGATTATTCAGAATATTTTAAATTTATAAATGCATCTAATGGCTTGAAAAAAGAAATTTTAGATTTTATAGTCTTCTGTTATTATTTAAAATCCCAGACAGGGTTACCATAACATACAAAAAATAGATTATGTTTAACAAGAAATTTAAAGATCAGAATTCCTGTAAACACTAATGTAACATTTGGACACAATAAATTCAGCTTCCCTTTCTATGTTAATGATATTCTGGGTAAATGCCTGCAGATCATTTATTTTGGAAAACATTCAGTGAAAAAATATGAGCTTTTGTTCGGGTTCTGTCAGGATAGATAGCATGCTCAATAGCCCTGGAACAGACCCCCACCACACACAGGCATCCACCACACGACACTGAACCTGAAGAAAGCCTCCATCTGAACCTCCCTTCAGACTGTGGTCACAAGCCTTGAAACCTGATTCATACCTGTATAGAGTTATCCTCTGCACTGCACAGAAAAGAAAAGGAGTCCCACCTCACCTTGTAATAGCAGTATTTTTATCTCTCAGATGACTCAGGCAGGAAGGGGTTGGTGGGAGATATTTTCTTTCTCCAAGAGACCAGAAACCTTGTCCTTGGTGCAGTGTGTATCCTCAGCACACTGGGACATGGCCAGCCCAGTGGCACAGGACTGGCACCCAGTGTCGGTCTGGTGGACACGGTGCTCTGGGCTATCACTTCTTCTAACACAGATGTCTGCACTACCAACCTGCAAACCACTGGGTTGTGATCTGAGCTGAGGAGAGATCACCAAAGCTATGTACTTCTAGCCCTAAAAGTTGATGTTTAGTCTGAGAATACAGAGATAGCATGATAGGCTGGGGTCAGATGTCTGTTCTACCCAGATTGGCAAGGCTTATGAGCACAGCAGGAGAAGGGTGCTGACCTGGAGATCCCTCCAGTCCACCTCACTGAAGGGCTTTGTGGCCTCACCCAGCCCAGGGGCACAGCACAAGTGCCATTGTGAGACCCTTGTCATCACAGCATGGCTCCTCAAACCAGTATAATGCTCAAAACCAGATCTGCTCTGTTGATGGGCTTCAGCAGCCCCAAGGATGTCTGACATGAACTGCCAATTTGTGCTTGAATCACTCTCCAGAGGAATCTTTAAATAACCATACCAACAGTGTGTGAAAAGGATCGTGAAAGTACATTCGTTGATCAGAAATGCAAATATCTGAATAGTTTTCAAGAAAAATTGCATTTTTTTTTTTTTTTTACAAAAGCATTCTTTTTTTTCTGGTTCATGCTATTAACAATCCATGCTGTTTCAGCACAAATGACTGGCTGTGGATGTGCTCCTCTTCACATGCTGAGACACTAGGTATAGACTCACTCTGAGATGGTTACACCAGGGTGTCATCTGGACCTGCTCCAAACCACAGGAGGAAATGACAGTGTGATAAGATTGAATATCAGATTTGCAAAGGATCCTATCAATAAAGTCAGTAGGAAAGATCTTCCAAAAGATACAGATACAGATCACTTATCCTATTTTCCTCCAAGCTCACCTCTAAAGTTTGTTCACTACTTTGGGTTCATCAGGAGTGATATTCCTTGCATAGAAGCTTTTGTCTGTCATCCCATCACACATGTCCCTCTCTTTCAAAGATGACTTTTTAGTCCTAAGTGTCTGCTGCAAAATGCTGCAGTTTTATTGCTGTTGCAAAGCAATGAAATCAGGGTGGTGAAATTTCCAGCATTCACAGCAAGTTCATTTAGTCTTCGAGTGTTTTTCTGGCATTTTTAAGTTAGACAGCCCTGAAATATCTTTAGATGCATCAGTTAAGTTGTTGAAGTTTGCCGATTATTTCTGTTGGAATTCAGCTTCATTCTAATAATGGTACAGAAACTTAGAAGGTACATGCATTTCCAAGAAACACTAAATTCCCAGTCTAATTTAGGTTCCCAGGTGCCCAAATTATTTTTTGAAACTGGTCTTCACAATTAAAATCTATTTCTAATTACAAAAGTTCTTTTTCCTGATGCCAAAAATACGAAGCAATATTATGTGATGTTGATGAGTTGATTTTTAAGGAGGTTATCATTATTGTACACAACCTTCAGAAATTCATACTCTGAATGAGTTTCCACTGCTATGTGTAACATTGTCTGTTTCTTAACTTTTTCTGCAAATTTGCCATCCTTGTTTAAATAAAAGACATACACAATTACTGAACAAGGAGGTTTTGTACAATAGCATTTGGTGTTAAGACGTTAAGGGAACAAGTCTAGACACATGCTGAGTATCATATCATTCCTCATCCCACCACATCCATATACTATAGCTGGATAATTTCACTGTGGTACCAGAAGGCCATGCTTTTCATTAACCAAACAAAATCTTCCGTCACCTCCAGAAATACTGTTGTCTTTTCTCCTGCATAGCATACGGTGCAGCTTTTTCTGAAATCTTCAGACTTGCTGACAGTGCAAAAAGCAAGGAGCCAGATAACCTCCTTCTCTCCTCCCAAAAAAGGCTATTGAGCATACCTAACAGCCCAGAGCTTGCCAGTTTTTATCCTGTCTTAAAACAACATCTAACAAATGTATAAATTGCATATTTTTTAAGAATTCACATGGAAAAAAATCTAACTAAAAGAATCCTGTCCAAATTGAGTTTCAGTTTCAAAGAATCCTCTTTGTGCAGGTTACAAGATGGTGGTTTACAATCAGTAGGACTATATGGTGAAGATATTAATTCACTGAATTATAGGTCAATGTCTGAGTTGATATTAATACAGCCAAAAAAAGAAACTGTGCTTTCAGTTGAGGTTTGGAATAAGTGGTGAAGCAGTGAATTAGAGATACAGGAAGGCTGTTTAGAATGGCAGGAGCTTAAGAGGAGGTGATTGTCAAACCAGTGGTGTTTGGAAAGAAATGAAAATCAAGACATTGCAAGCCTAAAAGAGAAAGAGGAATGGCAGGCAGATAAAGATGGGAATGAATTTCTGAGAAAAAATGGCAGAAATTTGGGGAGGACTTTCTAAATAGTATGGAAACACTTAACATTGTAAAGATACTAAAGAGTTTAAAAGAACAAAACAGGTCCATAACCCAGATGTCGCTCGGTCATTACCTGATGCACAGTAACAAAGGTCATAGACTCACTGTTTCAATAAAGGGCACCATTCCACACTATAAAGTCCAATTTCTGAAATATGGGATGAAAGATTATTTTTGGAAGCATAAACTGGGAAATCACCGAGCTCTCCTTTGTACACTGATTTACCAGCTTTTCCAAAGAGCAATATAAGAAGTGTTTATGAGTGCCTATCAAATATGGCTTCATTTATTTGTCAGAAAGTTCACAGAAAGTACAGGAAGCGAGATACTTTGTTGTTTACATCAAGTGTGGGAGTGGGAGAGATTTTGTCCCCACATCCTTCTGCAGTAGAAGTATTGTCAGAAAAGAAAAAGGGGGGGAGGGGAGGGGAGGGGAGGGGAGGGGAGGGGAGGGGAGGGGAGGGGAGGGGAGGGGAGGGGAGGGGAGGGGAGGGGAGGGGAGGGGAGGGGAGGGGAGGGGAGGGGAGGGAAGGGAAGGGAAGGGAAGGGAAGGGAAGGGAAGGGAAGGGAAGGGAAGGGAAGGGAAGGGAAGGGAAGGGAAGGGAAGGGAAGGGAAGGGAAGGGAAGGGAAGGGAAGGGAAGGGAAGGGAAGGGAAGGGAAGGGAAGGGAAGGGAAGGGAAGGGAAGGGAAGGGAAGGGAAGGGAAGGGAAGGGAAGGGAAGGGAAGGGAAGGGAAGGGAAGGGAAGGGAAGGGAAGGGAAGGGAAGGGAAGGGAAAAAAAGAAAAAAGAAAAGAGAGAAAAGAGGCATTTCTGTGTAATCACTTTGCATTTGGAAATCCCTCCTCATTAGCCTTCAGACATTAAAAGAATCTGTGTTCCTTGTTAAAAGAATAAATCTTGGCAAACTACCATTGTGACAGAGTGGGTTATATCTGTGTCAAATTATGAAGGCTGTGTTGTTGTTAAGAGTGCAAACAAGCCAGGACATGCCCAATTACAACCTATTACACTGAATTCATATGGCTGCCGGACTTAAAAAGATTTTTCACACCTCAGGAAAAGGCTAATTCCCATAAAGGCTACATTCCCTCGGTTTGAGTGTGCTTGTAGGTGTGGGTGTAAAGGGACACATGTGAACTCTGCCTGTATTCAGAGTTAGGAGGAGAGGAGCCAGCTCCAGTACAGAAGCCATGTAGGATATGTCTACACAGCCAATTGCAGGAAAATGTGAGCTCCCTTAGCCAGCACTCTAAACTAGCAGGCAGAGTTGTTAGCCATGTTTACTGTGGCACAGAGTCATTTTTGAAAGAAACAGAAAACAAGAAACAACAGCATTTTAGATCTCTGTCCTGCCTTCCTCATAATGGTCTGGGTTCGGGCCTCTCCTTGTCTATACAATTTGCATTGTACTGCCAAAGAGCCCTTATTGGTTGGGGCTCAGTGTGTTCCTTGCTACAGTTTTGCAGTCTCCACACCACTTGTGCAACAAACGCTGCCTGCAAAGATGTGCACTCACACACTCGTACATCACCAATCTCAAACTATCAAGCAAAGCTACTCTGCAGCTTCCAAAATAAAACTAGACCAGACTAGCAAGACTGGAAGAAGAATGCAGATTCTGTATCTACCCAGATATGCCCAGAAATGCCCACCTTTTTCTACCTATGGCTGTTCTGCTCCTGTGGAGTACAAACAACGCTGCACAGGAGAAACCCTACAGCAAAGCAGGGCTCTGGTCCTTCACTGCACAGCATCATCACTGACTTCATAAATTTGTAAATTAAAGGGACCAGGAGACTTGCTGGTTTCTCCTATGAAAATTACTGCTGGTTACGTTAGTGTTTCGCTGAGCCTTAGCTACAGACTAGAAACTCCACTGCAGCTGGTGCTGCTACATCCTTCCAATGAGATTATGAACTAATTAAAGCAGACAGGAGTGCTGGGAGGCATAAAGCATTTTTCATTGGCACAGTATAGAGTGGCCAGAGCACATCAGTAGCCCTGTCACGTCTATATATTAGGAAGAGAATGAGATCAGGCTTGAGGGCTCGGAGTCCCAAGACTTGTTTATAACATGATATTTAACTCCCACATGCTGCAAAAGTGAATGATTCACTTTATGTACTATATTTCTTTGCTGAGCACAGCAAAAGAGTTAAACAAGAAGCTGAAGCTACACAGTCTGGTGCAGAGGTGTGGAATGAGATGTGTGTAAGCAGCAGGGTAAGTAAGTAACTAATGTGCAAACAAGTAAATAATGGAAGACTGAAATACCTCTGTAACAGTCAGGGATTTTTTAAATCTTGATTCACCTTACACAAAATCTCTTGTAGGACTATGCTAGCTTTAGAGACTGCACTTATTGGAGTTTCCCAGGGGGATGAGACTGAAGAACAAGACAAACATTCATGACCATCCCATACTAAATAAAGCCATGTTGTTGGGACAGTCACCTAACAGTAATTCTGCTCTGCCTGAGCCAGGGACTAACTTTGTACAAAACAAAAAGATAGGTCCTAATAATTTTAAAGGGGAGGGAAAGGGAGAGGGAGAGGGAGAGGGAGAGGGAGAGGGAGAGGGAGAGGGAGAGGGAGAGGGAGAGGGAGAGGGAGAGGGAGAGGGAGAGGGAGAGGGAGAGGGAGAGGGAGAGGGAGAGGGAGAGGGAGAGGGAGAGGGAGAGGGAGAGGGAGAGGGAGAGGGAGAGGGAGAGGGAGAGGGCCTCATACACCACTCAAGAACTCAGACACCAATTTCAGCAGAGAGTTCTGTGTCCATCTGTGTCCATCTGTGTCCATCTGGGAAATGCAGCCAGCAGGAGGCCTGTACACCCAAGTCACATACTGGAAGCAATGCTGAATAATAGACGGATCCTCTGCTGGATGGGATGTGTCAACATGAGACAGGTGACCATGGAGATAGGCACTCAGCTGGACTATAAATAACTTCTTTTTAAGGAGGCATTTCACAACCGAGGCCTGTATTTTGTCAGCTTCCTCATTAAGTGCACATAGCTGTACCATGCAATTCATTTTTCTGCTGTCTAGATCTAGGTTAGATAAAGTGCAATGAGTATCTATTTCCAGAGCTAGGAGGAGTTTGGAGGCATCATCCTCAGTGCCCTAAGAGGGATAACACACTCCATGAGCACTATTCAATAAACTATGATGATAAAAACAAGAATCATTGACAGAAATGTCAAAAAAATAAGTTAGAAATGCTAAATGCAAACCGTGACATAATACTGTGAGGATGGATTGCTAAGTGGGAACTCCAGCACAAGTGCTCACCCTGTTCTCTTGAGCAGAAAGACAATGCATAGCCAGGAGTAGCACTTATAAAATTTTCCCACCTTGGCAACAAGAGGTACATAAAAGTCAGAGGTGATAAATGTGAAGTAGCATCCAAAGAATATCAAAAGTAAAGTGTCCATGAATAAGCATCCAAGAAAAATATCTCAGCTTCTCCCTGGGACAGTAAAGCTATGGGTGTGCATGAGATACAGCTTATTTAATGAAGGTCTGTAAGCTCAAATCATCTTATATAATCAAATTTAAGAAAGATAATATAAAAATTATGACAAAGTTATGAAGATGTGAATAACATTATATGTCATTAATATCTGGAATAACTTTGCTTAGTTCTGGACAATTTATACCAGAATAATAGAGTGAAAACAGAAGTCCAGAGATGAGTGTTAATTATTATTAAGCACACAGGATAATTCCTTTTCAATGACCCATTGAAAAAATTAAGACTGAAAGCAAGGACAGAGAGGAAACAATGACTGACACATGTTACAGAGAGTGGAGGCAGGGATGAGTAGCCTGGGTGGAATACAGAGAAATTGTCTAAGCATCTAGAGAACTGGCTGCTGAGACAGTTTAGGGGAGCGAGAGCCCTGATAGTGTGTAATCTGGCCAGAGACATCAAGGGCAACAAGAAAAGCTTCTATAGCTACACTCTGGAGAGACCATACCTGCAGTGCTGCATCCAGCTCTGGGATCTCAGCACAGGAAGGATATTGATGAGTTAGAGAGGGTCCAGAGGAAAGCCATTAACATGATCAGAGAGCAGGAGCACTTTTCCTGTGAAGACAGAAAAGGGACCAGGACTTGTTCAGCCTGGAGAAGAGAAAGCCTCAGATTGACCTCCTTGGGCCCTTCCAGTACCTGAAGGTGGCCTACAAGAGAGCTGGAGAGGGACATTTTATGAAGGCATGGAGTGAGAGGACAAGGGGGAATAGCTTTAAACTGGAACAGAACATGATTAGATTAGATATTATATTAGATATTAAAATGAAATTCTTAGGATGAAAACCTTCTAAGGATGGTGAGGCGCAGGAACATGTTGCCCAGACAAGCTGTGGATGCCCTGACTCTGGAATTTTTCAAGGCCAGGTTGGATGGGGCTTTGAGCAACCTGGTATAGTGGAAGGTGTCCCTGCCCATGGCAGGGGGTTTGGAAGTAGATGATCTCTAAGGATATGATTTCTAACTCAAACCACTCTGTGATTCTACGATTTGCAGCAAAGCTGTAGCTGAGGATGAAATCTCCATTTCAGGATGCTCTGTTTTGTATTGCAAAGCTGCTGTTCTGAATCACGGTAAGAAGTGAAAATTTCCAAGTTGTTCATAAATGAGCATTCTGAAAATACAACTTGATCCAGGAGTATCAGAATATTTAATGTGAGACTCTAAAAACATAATACAAAATCAAATAATGTTGAAATGAAATAAGATTTCAAAATGAAATGCAAGATGGGACTTTTTGTGTTTCTGGAACATTTTTTCCAGTTTTCTTTTGTAACAAAATTATAGTGACTCTGACAGTTTTATTAAGCAATTTTCATTCCAGCAAAAATACGTTCTCTACTTGAATTTGGTTTTATTAATGGAGCTGTGGCCAACTATATTCTTACTACTCATTCACTTGAAAAAAAAAATAAAAGAAAGAAGGATATCCAACAAAATTATCAGGCAAAAATTTAGCACCAATAAAGGCAAGTACAGCCATAAGTTTCAGCTCAGCCCAGAGTTTTCCCAGGAATCAAAACCAGATGAGATATTTAAAATGGGCAAAGAGTTTTCACAGAAAACATTTACAAAACAAAAGATACATATAGCGCATAGGTCAAACATTTTTGAATAGGGAGAGACTTTCTCTTCAAATGAGTTACTTTGGACTGCCTGCTATGACATTTTATCTACTTTTCCCGTGAAATTTTTGATGCCACTCGGAAACAGGTAATGTACGAATGGACAGACAGTCAGCCTGCTGCTGTTTGGTCCTCTCTCTCTTACTATGCATCCTGCATGAACTAGTAGATATGTTTTGCAGGCTTCATTGCTGGAAGACCCATTTCCCCCACACTCTCTGTCCCCAAACCTTTGCATTTTCTCTTTCAGAATAATTAAAAACTTGGCTCGCAATCCAACTCCTTCATCCATAATCTTACTCCTTGGAAAGACCTCTTTTGGAGATAGATTTCATAGAAACACTTCCAGAGGTCCCCAGTTTCCTATGCTGACACAGGTCTAGCCACCTCTTTGTCTTTTTTTTACTGTGTTTACTTAGTCAGATGAATTTTATGCCACAGTTTGCAAGTCTGCTCATTCCTTTCAGCAGTATTTCCTCCTCTTGTTTAAAACTTGCTGAGTGCCTTCTTACATTTATGAGGGAGCCCATCTACAGTTCAACCAGAACACTAAATATATTATACATTCTGTTTATAACATGACCCAGAGAACTGTAGTTAACAGTGCAGATAAAAAAAACCCTCAAACTGGCTGTGGTGTTCCTTAAAGGAAAGAATTAAGAGGGAAGCTCACAAAAGTGCAATTCTTACAGTCAGTCAGTCAGACGCACTTATCTGCTTCTCCAGAGTTACCTCAGAGGCAGTAAGACACTTAGCTGCAAAATTTATCAGCTATGAGGTCATTAATAAAGCTGGCCAGTCTCAGTAGTCACTTAAAAGACGATAGTGCTCAATGATAAAATAAAATACTAGAAGATAGTTTTGTTATAGGCAAGTGGCTGACTTATGATTTTGTCGTTTAAAGGATTTTGACAATTCACGCTTTGAAATTTCTGGCCTAGATTTTCAGCCAAGGAGCCATTTACATATTCAGCTCTTTCCCTCCACCTGGCTTTATGAATCTAGGTATACAAGTGAGTCCTTGCCAAAGAATTTAAAGAAAAATGGAAGAATTTAGATATATAGTAGACCTGATTCATCTTAGGAGAAATCTCACCCAGCAAGCAAGCTCTTTTCCTTAAGAGAAAGCTCTTTAAGCTTGCAAGCTATGGAGAGTTTTACTAATATCCATGTAAAATTCTGATATGAAAGTAGGAAAGCTGAAAAAATTTAAAAGTATAATTATAAGCTATGCTGTCAACAGTCTCTTTATGCAAGCTCTTAGCTTGTGCCACTTCAATTCCCACTCAAAGGAGCCAAGGGACATGTGTTCCGGCATGGAGGTGTCATCTATAATGTAGGAAAGAGGACCTGAGCACATCTTGTTCACTTGTGGGAAGGTTTGCAGATCACAACTTTGAGCTGAGGTCACCCAAACAGAAGGAGTCAAGCTGTGTGTGTGTGCCAGGCTCAGAGCTCACACACACATGAAGTCCAAACACCACTGCTAAGCTCCACTGAACTCAGAATGAGGGTAAGGGCTTGAGGAAGACCCAGATGCAGAAATGTGGGACATACAAAACTCCCACTGATCACAGTTACCTATGATTCTATGACCATGAGATCATGGTCAAGCTCCTAAATAAAGTGCCCCCTTAGACCAAAAGGTTTCCATTATCCTACACAGGACCAGTGGGAACGGTTTTCTTCTCCCAACACCCCCTCGTCCTGCCTCCCTCCCATCTTTTCACACATCCACCAGCAACAAACTCTCTGCCCCAGTGTACAGAAGCTGCTTCTTATCAGACCCTTAAATATACATATCCTAGAGCTACAGGAAAATTACAATCCAAATTGTGCAAATTGAGGGCCACATCTTCCACAAACCAGGCAGAAAACTGCCTAATGCTTGAAGGTATATTTTCACAGTTAACGCACACAGCAGATTAGTTTCAAATCAGCTGCCTAATCAGGGTTCCCAGGAAGGCTGCAGGCTCATTTTTCAAAGATGAAGAGAAAAGCTTTCCTGTCACTCTAACTACAGTCCTTATGAAATCCCAGAGTGTGAGGCTGGCTAGGCACAGAGTGGGTTTCTCCCTCCTTGCATGTGCCTTCTTTTACATTTCAGGCTGCCCCTTTTCTCCCAAGAAATTAAGAATAATGTGCATCTTCTTATCACAGTGTTTTTTAGCATTTTATTTTCTTATTTTCTTTCATTATATGAGATGCACAACTCCAAGTACTATGTCACACAAGAATTGATATTGGCATTTTATTAAAACCAATTATACAATCAAAAGGAGGGGAAAGAAAAAGGTGAAAAAAAAACCAAAAAAAACAACCCTCTGCCACATTTTTTAACCTGATTACACAATGGCATGTACCACCTAATTGTCTTACCTTCTAATAAAGATGGTAGATTGCAGAAGGAATTTCTGTACAGGTACCCCACACTTATTAACAAAGCCTCATAATTTCCTGCTTCAGTTCAAAACTCAGGTTATAAGAGTGCTCACCAAGGGGACCCTACATGGGACTCCCCACTCTGTAAAGCCATCTCTGAAATACATTTCTTGAAACTTAGAAGTAGACCCTGCACACTTACATGAATGATTCTTCTCAGATACAGAGCCCTCCTCATTTTCTTTATTTGCAGGCTGTGGCCTGCATGGAAGCATCCATGGTCCCTCAGCCCCTTTGCAGCTGGCGCAAAGTGAACTCCCTGGGAGGGTGGGCAGCTGGGAATGGTCACAAAGCAAGACAGCATTCCCATTCATGGCCATAACAAATATCTCACAGGCCCCTACCCTGTCAGCAAAATGAATCCATGAGGCAGTGACTCTTCTGAACCCATCCAAAAGCCCCTTGGAGACCTTTTCCAGCTTCTAGGATTTAGTCTGATTTGTATCCTCTTCCTCTGTCTCATGTAGCCACAGAAGGTAGCCCATGCATTTGACTGGGATGGAGGAAACCACCATCCCTTGACAATTTCCTTTGACTGGTACTGCGTTATTTCCTCTGGTCAGAGACCCCTTTTCTTCACAGCCCGCTACAGGATTATTTTTTCTGCCTTCTGGGAAACCCATCATTGTTCCTTAAATAAGATAATGAGTTTGCTATAAAGCTGACATTGGTCTAACCTGCAAGTATAGAATTAACATTAATGCCATGCATGACTTTTGCCAAATCCTCGCCTTGTGTCATCACTATGATTGGCATGTTTGCAGCACACATTGCAGGAGCTTGATTTGGTTCACAGCTCTCAGTCATTTTTATGTTCAGACATATAATCTAATGAGGTGAAAATGGAAAGCAGCCCCTGAGCATTTGGTTATTGCTGGGAAAGAATGCAAATTAAATATTTGAAAGAGTGGGGCACAGGGTAGCATGTCACGGAGCTTCGGAGTTCCATCAGGTGCCTCGCCAGCTTGCACAGCCTTTGTGTTCACATTGTCTGCCTGTTGGATGGAGCTGAGAGACAGAAGAATGACAGTCTGGGGAAAAGAAAGAAAGACAGTAATTATGGGACGTATGTGATTAGCATGGTAGCCAGAGAAATTAAACCACTAGTCCCAAGAATCTTCCCTTCTATAAGGTACCTGTGGTGGAAGAGAAAAGCTCTGCACTACCGAGTTCAGCTGGAATCCACTCCCTGCTAGTTTAGCTTGATTGCTTTTTTGGATACCTACTGTGGGGGTTCAGTTCCTTGACCTTCCTTTCTATAGAACTATATTGTCCTGCCACGAAGAAAAGCAGATTAAGAATTTACAGGGATCCTTCCATCACTAGACTCTGACAGGAGTGCTCAGGGAGTTCATTTTTCATGGCTTAAATTGCTCCAGGCCAGCATTCTTATCAAAAAGGTTTGGCTTAATGTAAAACACAGACTTCTTTTCTTTCTTTTTAATTTTAGCTTCGTATTAAACAGAACTACAAATTTCCCTTTGAACGGCAAGTCCCTGAGCTGCTTTTCTTTGAATAACATATAAATTTAGACTAAACTTTATTGTTCCTGGGCAAATCAGTCTAGTTAAGAAGTTTATAATAATTATTAGAGAGGCAAAATGCTTTACATAACAGCTGAAAAGTCTGGAAAATTCCTGGTCTAATTAGACCATGGATTCATTGTTTGCTTGCAATAAAGGTACCAGCTTACAGCATAGTTTCCAAACTTTGTCTTTTGGGTGCCTTGGGATCTCAACAAGGTCAGAAATAAAAAGAATTAACAGTCTGGTAAGCATTAGCTGGCACACCAACCATCTCTTCCAGCAGGATTTCCCCCCACACCTCCAAGCACACACTGCTGTTTCTCCACAAACATGTTACTTCCATAAATATGTTTCCTCCATAAATATGTTTCCTCCATAATTTCCACCGTTAATTCACTACACAGCTGTCATTTCTCAGGTGGTTCACTGTGCAGGATAGGGTGCTGGGGTGATGGGGAGAAGCCCCTGGGGCCCTGTATCAGTGCAACACTGCTGTCAGGCAAGGGGGAGATCGAGAGCACTGTGAAAGCCACTTTCTCCCACTAGCACCACAGGTAGACTTAGGCTGGGAGCCAAAAGTTCATTCCTCTTCCATCCATTAGGTGCTTTGAACTCCCACTGCATCTGCAAAAATGCCTGAACTATTAACTGCCAAGCTTCTGGGTACTCAGAGACAGGAAGCTCTTTCACTTTACAGGGAATAATTAAATAAAAATTTGGCAAGAGAGATAGAGCTGCTGTTAGTGCAATTCTGGAGTCTAGCAAGCACTCATCAGAGACTCAGGAAAAGATTTCTGTCCCTGCTCCAAGGACAGTGTGCATAGTCTTAGTTTAAACCTCCCTGAATAAAACACACGCAGAAGAGCAAAGGGAGAAACCAGAAGCCAGGTGTCTTTCCAACACCATGTTTCCATGTGCTCTTCCTGTTTCTCTGTCCTCTCATCAGTCAGACCCCACAAAGTCATGATCAGATGACTGTAAGCTAGAGCTACAACATCTCTAGAAAGTGAGAGAAATAGCAACAAAGGGAAGTGAAGCAGCAGATGAGGAAAGGACCTTTACCCTCACATCCACAATCCAGTCTATCAAAGTTCAAGTCTTCCCTGAAATTGATACCAGGCAGAGCAGTGTGGGTAAAGGATTTTGGAGAACTCTTATTTTCGATTCTTTCTGAGGAGGAGGTCTAAAACAGTCACCAAATGGTTTAGTGAACTTAAGGCATGGTAATAGCTGGAGACTTTTACAGACAGATGGAGGGGTGTTACAACAGAAATGGAGGTGCCTAGAGTGGCATATGAACAGAGATTTTGAGGATCTGCATTTTGGACATAAAGCTAGATCCCATTTGGAATCCAATCTGAAATTCCTATGGTGAAATAGAGGCCAGCTGCTGCTGAAGGTTATGGGAAATCCACTATTGGCTTCAGCAATGCCAAGAGGTCCTATTGAGAGCTAGAATGGGAACACATATGAATTATAAAAAATAGTCTATTTAGCAAAGAACATGCCATTTTCTTTAGCCCTGTGATCATAAACTATACATATATGACATGAAATACTAATATTTAATATGGCATTTATAATTTCCAAAGAACAAATCACCAAAGTATCCATTTTTTCTAGTTCTGAAAGTATATCTTAACTACCTTCTGCATGTAAACCTACCTAAAATGCCTGTAAAGCATACTAAAAGTCTAAGGAATCAGTATCACAGTCAAAAGTTGTAGATGGATGGTTTCATACTTTGTGGGAAAGACTAGCTTTTCAAATAAAATGTTTTAAAACTTCAGAGATATTGATGTATTCTCAGCTAACCAGATGCCGTATACTAACTGTGTGCCAGTAGTCTCTCAGCGCAGGAAGAGAAATAGTTGACACAACATTTTTGATGGATTTGTTTAGGGATTTTGTATGCATATGGAAATCATTTGTTTCTCTATTGCAAAGTATGTTTGATTGTTCAGTATTAACATTTAACTAGAAAAAGTAGCTACAGTGCTCCCAGTTGTGTGAAGCACAAGCTAAACTAGACAATAAGGGAAAAGCAGCTTCAGCGTATCTCATGCTCATTAGGAGAATAAATGATGCAAAAATTAACTGATGACAGATATGCAGATTTCTATAACTCAACAGTTTAATGTAAGAGTCTTACTTGGTTCAGATACACAGAATGAAATCCTAAAGGACTGATGTGAGTCCACCTGCAAAAAAAGTGGTTTGGTGAGTATCAACAGGTTATGAGAGAAAGTTTCACTGAAGTGCTAACTACAAAATGCAGTCCCTAAAGAAAGAAATATTACCTTCTTTGCATGTTCTCACTACAGAAAAATGCCAGTGTAAAAACTTTCTTCTTTTCTCCTCTTGGGGTTCCCAGAGGTGAGAATTTCGGATGGAACTGCAGCCACATGTGGCATGCACACTGTGCAAACTCATGCACTGCAGGTGATCCAGGAGGCATTGCATTCGTTTTGTGCACACTGCAGAGATGCACATGCACATCCAACTAAATGTATTCCAGGCTGATTAGACTGGAACATCGGTTGTGCACACAGAGAAATGGCCAAATTCTTTCTTCTTCACACAAGCTTTATTTCCAAGCAGCTTGGATTTCCTTGGACTTGTCATCTGATAGACCTGGCTTTTTTCTATTCATAATTGGATGATGGTGAAGAGATCCTTATTTTACATAATATATTCATCATTCCAAAGCATGATTTTGTCATCCTATTTTACCTTGATTGAGGTTGAAAGTTAAAATTACCAGATGATATGCTTTCTTTCTCTGAGTGGTTACATGTAACTACTTTTCTGGTTTAAAGTTCACAAAGAAAATTCAAATTTTACGTTACTTGTATTTATTGTTGCTCCAGTGTAAGATCTGTTTTCTTGACAACTTTCTCAAACAAACAACTTCCACAGCAAAATTTCTTTAAAAATTTAGTAGTGACGCAAAAATGAACTGGACAACTGTTGGGTTTTTTCTCCATTCAAATGCACAATATTTTTTCTTTTTGCAATCAGAATCTGCAATAATACTTCTTAAGGTTTTGTGAATCAAAAGACTTGCATTTATCTGCTTTATGCAATTTAAAATGTGATATTTCTGCAGATGAGAAGACATAGCCAAATTGAAAATTAACCACTACATTTTGGCATCCATTAGAAAACAGATTGTTTAGGTTTATGCATGAGAAATAACTAGAAGTGGGGCCAGACTACTTCCTAGACTAGGGTCTGAATTAAAATCTCATCAGTAAACTTTGGTTGGACATACCACAACAAATATTTTGGGAGGGAATTTAGGACATGGATGCGTTTCTATAGCTGTATTATTTCTACAACTGTATTCCTCCTGCCAGAAAAAGAAAGAAAGAAAAAGGAAAAAACAAACAAACAAACAAAAAAAGAAAAAGGAAAAAGGAAAAAAAAGAAAAAAGAAAAGAAAAAGAAAAGAAAAAAAGAAAAAAAAGGAAAAAAAAAAAAAAAAAAAAAAAAAAAAAAAAAAAAAAAGAAGCCAGATTTAAATTTTTAACTATTTCACTTAAAATTAATGAACTTCCTAAGATCAGTATACTTCCCAGAGGAATCTGGGCAAAAATTGCAGATGCCCATCCCTGGAAGTGTTTCAAGGCCAGGATGGATGGGAATTTGAGCAACCTGGTCTAGTGGAAGGTGCCCTGTCGCTGGCAGAGGGTTTGGAAACTGACCTTTAATGCCACTTCCAACCAAAACAGTTCTATATTTCTATGAAAATTGGGCACCTGCCTGTGCATCCACATTTCCAAGTTAGTGCTTCTATATTTGCAAGCTTTGAATCAGTATATAAAAATGTCTGGAAATCATGGCATCAAGCTGGAAAGGTAGAGCAAGGATTTACATCGCTAGTAAATAAACCCATACCACCACTACCTTCACTGAAGTCTTTTAATTTGTTCCCCAGGTCTCTTGGCTGAGTGCTGGGTTATTCCAGGTGTGCCTTCCGTCCCCTCTCCTCTTCCCCCTCATTTCCATCACAGTCTGTGATGCAGTGTTGGTGAGTAGGGGGCTCAGATCCACCTCCATTGGGTGGGATGGGATGGGATGGGATGGGATGGGATGGGATGGGATGGGATGGGATGGGATGGGATGGGAGATCCTGCTCAGTCCACCCATGCTTGGTGGCTTTCTGGCTGATGTGTTGGTGGTGGGTAAAAGGAACTTCTCCTGCCGAGCTACCTGCTGCAGCCTCACAGGAAAGCAGCTCACTGAAGACAGCCTCAAAGCTTTCCCTGTGAGACTACACAGCCCCACAGCAATGAAACATTGTGCTGGTCCCACACAAGCCTTCTTTTCTCTCTCTCTTTATGACCATCTTTCACCACCTAAGGAAGCAAGGTCAAAGCATTCCCAGTGTTCACTCCTTTCCCATGAGAGGACCCAAACTGTTGGGCTGACCAGCCACTGGCAAGGAAGGTATTGCCCCTGACAGCTTTTGCCCACAGTTCAGTAATGCTTTTATACCTCAGTAATATCTTCACACTGAGGACTGTGAAGCACTCTACTCAGGGATTTGTGTTTGAACATCCTTGCCTGGTAATGGAAGATGCCCAGGTTTCCCATCTCTCCTCTATCCTCAGATCCAGGGGTGCTTGGGTGAGGAGTCCAGGGGCAGAAATAATTGAAGTCAAGCTATGAATACATGAAAGATACAAAGGTCTGCACTGAGGAAAGCTGTATCTAGTGCAGATAATTATTCAGACTTTTCTAATCAATATAAAGTAGGTTAGGACTGTCCCAAGTAGTCTGAGAAAGCAGCTAAATGAGACACTGTACTGCCTTTCTCTCTCTGTGTACACCCTTCTCTGGTCACAATAATGTCTCACTAGCAACAGAGTAATATGGTATTAGGTTTGAGAGAAAAATATCTGTGTTTCCTTTCAGCAAACACTTATCACTTTGCAGTCCAGTAAACATTTTTATCCAGTTTGACCACTTTTGAGAATGGAAAATTAAAGAACTCCTATAAGATTCTGAGGTTTAATTTGGATTTACCTTCTTTCAAATATTAGGCTAATACAGGGTATTTCTGTACAGACAGGTACCAAGAGGAACAAACTACTTTGTCCACCTGGGATCAAAATGGGCCAGATACAGAGATATTTGGAAAAAGTGAATTTATTTACATTTCATAGTGCTATTCTTAAGCTGTACCCTCTGCTTCAGTCTTCATGAGTCTAAATCAAGTCTAAACCAGTGGTCCCTTTATTCCAGACCATTTGGAAAGAGGCTGATAACGACTTCTTTCAATATCTGTCTACAAAAGCTTATATTTAGCTTTACCTCTGAAAGAAGATTTCAAATTAGCCATAACCTGTTAGTACAGGTCACATTTACCATCCAAGGGTCGCAGGAAAGCTCAAGTTGGAAAGGAGCTCAGGAGGTCACATGAGCTCAGCACCAAGGTCAGATAGGGCTGCTCAGGGCTGTGCCCTCTCAGGGCTGGAACCCAACCCCAGACTGGAGCTGCACATACTCCCTGGATAGTCTGAACCTCTGCCCTCTGGCCTCAGGGGAGAGAGTTTCTCCCTCTATCCAGCCTGCACTTCTCTTATTTTAATTTATATATGTGGTCTCTTTCTTGTCCTTCTATCATGTAGCACTGTGAGCAGCCTGGGTCTTTCCACATATAGTCCAAACACACTGTACACTGTAGACCTCAAGGCACAATAAATTTACCTATGCTTATGTTGTCACTGGCAGGTTGGGTTAAATTACTTTTGGAGGCTGCATCGTGAGCTGGCAGCTTCTTTAAACCCTGATTTTTTTTCTAGCCATAGCTCAAGCTAGTCAAATGTGTGCAGCTCTGAAAGTGCTTACCTTTGCACATGAGAGTTGTTCCCTTCGTGTCAATGTCTCTCCATGCTGTCTGCGAAGTAAAATGTGTATGGAAATATTTGTATGGTCAGGCTGAGATAATGAAGAAGGATCTTGTGAGGCTGAGCAAACAATAAAACAGCAGAATAAATTCATGGATATATATGTAAAGTGTTATGGGGAAAGTAATCTTAACCTCATATATAAAATAACGGGCTTTGAGATGACAGTTACCACTCAAGAGAAAGACCCTGGGATTATGTTCTATACAAACAACTCCTTCCTAGCAATCAAAAAAGCAAATGGAAAGTTACAAATTATTAGGGAGAGAGTAGAGAGCAAATGTAGCTATGCAGCTGTATAAACTTGTGTTTCTTCAATACTGTCTGCAGTTGTCTCAGAAAGCACAGAGTAGAAGTGGTGAAGGTTCAGAGGTGGGTGACAGAGGTGACCAAAGGTATGATATGGCTCCTAGGAGGGGAAAAAGGCTGAGCAGAGTTGATTCTGCAGCCTGGAAAAGAGGTGAATAGAAGGGGGTTATGGCCAAGGTCCACCAGATTCATGACTGAAGCTGGATCTGCATTTTTCCATCTCTTCTACTGAGTATCATCCAATGCAGCTAATAGGAGCCAGCTTCAAATATAGCAAAAGAGGGAATCTTGATGCGCAAGGAAGATCTGTGGAGCCCCTTGTTCAAAGTTGTTTGGGATCAGACTCAGAAGAGTGGTCTGTTGAGAATAAAGAGAAAAAAAAACCAAGAGTCAAGAAATGTCCTGCCTGAAACTAGTGGAAATCTGGGACAACAGTCAGGAAAAATAGCAAATATGCTTGAATTGCCCTCATTCTTTTGGGGACATTTGCTTCAGGCCACAGTTGGAAACAACACATAGGGTTAGATCAGTCCTTGCTCTGACAAAGTGTGACCTTTGATATGGTTTTTGTTCAGGGTCATGGTCTGTTTGTAATGAAGTTTTGATACCATTATGTATTCACCTTGTGACCATTATAAAGAAATAAACCTTCACAGTAAAAAATGCATGATAAAAGTTCTATAGCTCGAAAATCAGGACTAAGAAATTTAAAAAAAAATCATTAAAAGACTTTCTTTGTAAGCTAGTAAAGAAAATTTAACAGGAACCAGGGATGGCAGCTGAAGCCAGATTAGATGGACTCCATGCAGTTAGGAGCAGTTAGGTAACATGAAATGGCCTGTGATACACAGGTCAGGCTAGATGATCTAATGTCCCTTCTGGCCTAAATATCTCTGAGGATAGTACTCTGGCAGCCACACAAATGTTGAAAGCAAACTCCAACTCAGTATGTTTTCTGTCAGTCACACTATATCTAGATAGATTTTCATGCCAGGTTTTTAAAAACTTGTCCTGTTGATTTTATAACTTAATTTTATTTCTCTGGGTCAGAAGATAATATTGAAATTCTAGGACAGCTCAAAGTCATGATAACCTGCTACCATCAGTTTGCATTTACTTGTGTAAATATTTGGTTTAGTTTCAATTAATGCAATATTTTCATCTTACAGTTCCCTGGTGTTTTGCTTTTAGACGGTAGTTACTCAGAAAATATGTTTTTTCTACCTCAGTGAAATTTTGATTTCCAGATTTTTTTATTTTCACCGGAACCACAAGACCAGTGAGTCACATATGGATTTCCCAATCAATAAAAGAATTGCTCATTCCCAGCAGAACAACATTAAAAGCTGAAAAGTGATTCTGGCACAGCATGTAATGCCAGAACAGGGGACTAGGTTGGCTTTAAATGTGGGGAAAAGGAGAAACAAATGAGTAAACAAGCAAACAAACAAATTGTATTTAAATCAGAAACTGATAATTTCCTGGCCTTTTCTGAATAAATACAGGTGATACCAGAAATTGTTGCAAGGTCACTGGCTTCAGTCATCCTCCTGTACTCCCTTCCCACAGTGCATCCAGAAATCCATGCCTTCCTCTCTCTTTTGCATGCTCCCTCTCTCTCTGAAACTAAGGTTTCAAAATAATTTAAATCACATGTAAACAGACCTTCCAGTTTCAAGTTTCCTTTGGAGTAGCCCATTAACTATAATCACCTCCGATTCATAATTTTGGGTGGCATTTACAGATTTCTACAAGTATACACAAAATCCACTGCAGATTTTATTAGCCCGGTCTAATAAAAACACATGCTTGAAATGAAACTGCTGCGTTATCTAGCCCATAAACTCTTTTTTTGTCCACTGAGGAGACAGATTTTTTGTAGAAGTCAGTGAAAGTAAAATTTGTATCTGACATACAGATCAAGATCTGGTACATCTTAAAAAGCTCATAATCTTATCACAAAGCATGTTAAAGGACAAGGGTTAGCAGCAGTGTCCTACTCTTTATACCACATGAATTTGTTTCCAAAACAATTCTCTACAATAAATTATTTATGAGCATTAGTCTTTGGTATCAGATTAATACATTCTGGATTTGATTGAACAAGAAATTGGGACATTTTCACTTTTAATGGCCAGGAATCTACCTAAGAACTAACAAATAACACTTTAACAAAAAAATCAATATATGTCCACCAACCAATTGATCATACTGACTTAAAGGATTCACTGATTCTCTCAGTACCCTGATTTAGCTCATCTGGTTAAAGAATGGTGCTAATAACACCAAGGCTGTGGGTTCTATCCCCATATGGACCAATCACTTAAGGGCTGGACTTGAGGATCCTTCTGGGTTCTTTTCAATGCAGAATATTCTGTGATTTATGAGAAGTAACCTAATAAAACCCTTACTCTTCAGCTGCTTCTGTAGAAAAAAGTCTCAAAATCAACACAATAGCATGTGAGAATGTCAAGAATGAGAGAGCTGAAACATTCCAAAATGTAATTTCCAATAGGGTGTCATAATCTCATTACGTCGTTCTTAGTGTGGTTATAAGGAACCTCAGTTGTTCAGATGGTAGTCAACAAATTAATAAGGTACAAATAAAAGCAGCTGTACTTTTGGACTATGATAACAGGAAAACTTCAGCTTCTAAAAACAGCCATAAGTCAGACCCAAAAATGGCAAAGAGTATCCCAGAAACAATCACCTGAAAAGTACTGATGAATAAGCAAGTGGAGATCTGAGACTGAACTTCGTACACAGCCTACAGTAAAAGGGCAAATGCAATCCTTCTATGTATATAGAGGGAACCAATGCTCTGTGGGGGAACGCATGGGATTATGGAAATTAATTTATCCCTCATATGGCACATGTCCTATTCATTTTAGAGTGATGCACAATGCTCTGGTGCATGTTTTAGAAAGATGGCAAAACAGTGGGAAGGGGAAAGGAAAGGAAAGAAAAACAAATCCAGTTCAAGGACTGGAGAAAATGCTTTCATATACAGCTAATGAGGGAGTAAGAAGTGAAACTAGCCAGCTCTCTGGTTCAGTTAAGATACACATTTGGGAAAGCAGAGACCCAAATCTGGAGCCATACAGTTTAATATCTATGAAGTTAAATATTAGTTGGAAGGAGATCAGACTTCTCCCCCAAATGAAAAACTGATTCCAATGACCTGTATAGTTTTGCTCGTATTACTTGACTGCCAGAAGGCACAACGTAAAATGGTTGCCCGTTCACACAAATTTGTAAGAGGAAGGCTTTAGACATCCCAGGTCCATAATATCCTTCAATGTGTAAAACATATGCTTGCATTGTGGTAAGAGCTAATTCTGAGCCACTGGAGTGGAAAAAAATGATAACCATCAAATTTAGGTCATCCACTGCGCAAAGCCTGACCCAGGAGGCATGGTCAGAATTTAAGCACCACAGTAGGTGCTACAGCCAGGATGGACTTTCCTCAGCCTTGTTTCATCCCGGCTGTCTTTAGGCACTTAATTCAGTTATGAGAACAGTATGGTGGAAGCTCCTTCTGAGCAAAGCAACTCTGGTTCTTAGCTGGGTGCAGGGCACTGGCGAGGCACTGAGTGCCAGCAGACCATCCGTGGCATGACTCGGAGCACAGAGAAGGTGATCAGTGCTCACAGGAGGAATTCCCAAGGAGCTGGAGCAACCACACAAACATAGCTGTCCTGCTAGGGATGACAGCTCCCAGTCTTCCTTGTCCGACTCAGGTACTTCCCAACAATACAGCAATACTCCAACTGTGGACCTGCTGTTTGTGGGTGATGGGACCAAAGAAGGTTCCTGCATGGAAGCATTTGTCGTGCTCTTTGGCATGTGCAGAAGATGAACAAAATACAGTCTCTAATTAAATTTTAGTTATTTGAGTGAGTACTCTGGCTTCACAAAACAAGGGGAAGTACATTCATACTTGAGAGCAAATTAGTTAGCTAGGAAATAAAAAATAAAAAAGAAACCAAATAAACTCCAGTATTTTTTAGATGTTCAGAAAGCTAGATTTATTTTTTATTATTAACAAGCACTAATAAGCTCTGTTAACTGTCTTCAACCCAGGAAAAAATCCCCTGACCTTCACCATAGCTTTGCCAATGAGGAAACTGCAGGACTTGGTCCATAAACAGGAATTAAATTTCTGAATCTATTACCTAAAGTCTGCAGTCATTAATTCCATTAAGTATTCCTAATTCAATCCCAATAGTTAAATGATGGCAACACCTACCAATACCACTGAAATTAATAGTCAGTTATTGCTTTCATTAAAATTCCTTTTTCCCCCCAAATTTTAGACTTCAGAAGGAACTTGGCATAGAATTTTTGAGCCTGGAAACAATTTTTCTGCTTCAGATTTTCAAAGGGGTCTCCTTGGCCTCCTTTAAATTATAGAGACATAAGAAACACATAGACAGCATAGAAGAGGAAACTTTTCTTATTGGTGCCTTGATGTAACTCGTGAGTGGATGGCAATCCCTTAAAAGGTATATCAATGTATTTGCTAACAGACCTCAGGTTCCCTCATTTTTCTCAGAGCACCTGTGTGTATTTATAAGTGATGTACAGATATCAGTGAGGGGCCCAACCAGCAAAGCCTGAGTCTGGATTCAATCATTCTGAGAGTTCAGTGGGTTTGGATCGAGGGATTTAATCTGAGCCCATTCCTTGTAATTTATTTTAAAGGTGAAAGGGCTTTTCTTCTGCCAAGATGAGAGTATAGGGCTGCAGGGATTTGCATTTCTCTTGCAGCTGTAGACTTCACTAGCAAATATGGCCTCAATTCGGGAAGAAGCTTAGCTCAGAGAACTCTCCACTGTGACAGAGCGTCCCAGCACAGCCAGTCTCCAGAGGCAGAGCAAGCCACAGCAGCTGCAGCCTGAGGTCAGAGAGGACCAGGAGAGTTCGCCACAGCATTTTCATACAAAAGCTGCAGAATGAAACTTGATGGCAAATCCATCAAAGTTCCTTCAGCACAACCCTCCTGCACACCCGTGCAGCACCAGCCTCCGGTGTCAGTGTCCTCAGCAGAAGGGGGAGATAGATATTCAGCCTCCAGGTAGCTTATTGGGAATGTAAGGTCCTTGCTACAGCTTTATGGGCTTTTAAAACTGGATTTTCAATAGGTGAGACAATAATCAGAGTCTCTGTGGTCATCAGAACCAAGAGCCTAGACTGCTGGTGATCCCTTGCCCCCAGAGTCTACACAGAGGGAGGGGGTGGTGGCAGAGGAGGTCAGAGGTGGACAAGGGAGGCTGTGGTGAGGGACCCGAGCATTCAGTTAATGTTTATCTTCAGGTGATTGCTAACTGAGTACCTTATTAATCTCCTTAACACTAATTTACCTACAGGATACTGCTGGAAGTTTCAACTGCTGACATTCCTCTTCCCCAGAGACTGCTCCAGTAAATGAATCCCCTAAGTTTTCATTGAATTCTCCCCTTTCTGGATACCTCTTTTCCTCAGCCTTTCCTTAGCAGAATGCAATTTTGATTAAGATCAGCACTTGACCTGAACCTTGTGAACCCATTGCCTCTGGGTATCTCAAGGCGTGCTTGCATGTTGTCCTGATCAACCAGAGAGGCTGAGTGGGGGAAACTCACATTCTCAGAAATATTTTCATACAAAAGCTTCAGAATGAAAGTTGATGGCAAATCCATCAAAGTTCCTTTGTGAAGGAGTAACAATTCTACCATACCATTCCTATTTACTGTTGAATTTCAATCCCTCTTGTTTTACTATATCTTTCCTGAGAAAATTAGGAATTTATAATTTTTAAATTCCACTACGAACTTAACTAAACCACTGTCCTGGATTTTTTTTCTTTTTCTCTACAGTTGATGAGGAAAGGAATCAGTTGCCTGAAAGAAAATCTAATTAGGAATTCATATTTATCACAATAAATAAGGCCTTATAATTCCAGAGATTATAGTATCACCAGAGTTATACATATATATTGCATAGAAATCTGTATCTGCCTGTGTACAGATACATACACATTTACACACATGCATTTACGTGCACTTCCAAAACTATACTTACTCATATTTGCTCTTGATAAATAGATATTCTACAAAGGTAAAATCATAAGTAACATTTATTGAAGTTTGCTTTCCTTGCATTAAAATCCAGGAAGCATGTGATGCAACATCTTACAGTCTCTGTGCTACATCTGACTAGCTCATATTGAATACAAGCTCTGTTAAGTTGAAAGGATTTCTGGTTTGTTTCAACTTGAAAGTGATTTAATATGAGGCCCAGAGAGAAAATCTGTCTCAGTAATCAAATTATAACAAGTAAGGATTAAAAGTATTAAGAAGTTTAAGCAATCTTTTAGCTGCCCTATGTTCTTGAGGTCATTTGAAGCTGGCTGTGGGAATAAGTAAAATAAAATAACAAGAAGGAAAAAAACAAAGTATTATAGAAGGGAATCAAAGAGCGTCCTTCAGGATTAGATTATCGTACAAGAAAGGGGCTGAAACATTTTCCAGGAGCCTTAATTCATTTTCCTTTGGGAAACATAATTTTAAAAGAGTATTTTAATAACAATCTTTCTTTTCTTTTATTCTAAAGGAGAAAGTCTTCATCTTAAAAATGTAATGTATTTATTAAAAAAAAAATCAATAACTGCTGATAAATGCCACTAATTAATGAAATAAACAGTATTATCCAAATACACAATTCTGGGGACTTGCCATATTGTATTCCTTTTTTATTAGTAGTTATATGCATACATATAGGCATGAATAAAAGAGCATATTCAACCAAAATCAATAGTGACAAATGCCTGAAGTTCAAACAGCTTGAAAGCAACTCATGTAAGTCTCTCAGTGCAAAAGAAAGCCAAGCTTTTGTAGGTCATTTTAACACCCTTTTCAAAGTGACATCCTGAACCAACACACTACTGAGGTACTGGTGACGTCTCCAACTTGTTGTAAGGAAAAGCTGAGGGAGAGGTAAAGAAGATCAGGGCACTGAACCCTTTCATTTATGTAAAATTAAGGATTTTAATTAGGTTGTGATGGGGGAATTATGACCATCTGATCATAATAAGTTTTTTTCTAGCAGATGAAAACTTGTTTGCATGACTCAGAAAAGCCCTAAACTTAACCTAAGTGCAGGAGCACAAGCCAGAATACACTGTGCAAGCAAGCTGGTGTCCAGGTTTGGTCAATAAGCCTCTAATAAGCAACTGCCAATTAATATTAGATGGTCTTCACCACAGAAGATCCCTTCCCGGAGAAAACACTGAGTCCATGCAGAATTTTGCATACATGCTCTAAAATAAGGGGGTGAGGGGAAAAATTGGATTGAGCAGACTCCTTGGGGCACAGCTGGAGTTTAAGTGCTCTTGGCAGTGAGTTAGAGTCTCACTGTCAGGGATAAGGAGAGCAAATAATTTCCAAAGGTGATGAGCTATACTTCCTTGCTGTCCTCTTTGCCCCTGTAAACTGAGAACATAACTGATTTCACTTCTGACACATAAATCCAGCCAGTCACTTTCTTCCACAATGATTTTAATTTCATTATCCACTTATTTTAAATCAGGCTGTTACTGCTTGTGCAGTATCACAATGAAAGTCTCCAAGGAATGGGGGCTGAGAGAGTTGGGTCCTGAGCTCCCCAAGATACCATGGCAGTGTCTTTCTCCTTCAGTTTGGAACAGAGCCAGACACCATGATGGATGTGGAAAGAACAGCTTCACAGTGAAATGGGAGGCAGGTGTGGGTGAGGGTACTGGGCTCTGAAAATTTTACTCATGGCTTACAATTATAATATATATATATCATATGTAATATACACACATACATATGGGTACACAACATATTTTTGCCCAAAGATGCTGTAATTTTAGTCACATTTTTGGACAAGATATTTTGAAAGTAGTGATAATTTTTTTTCTTTGATACCTTTTTTCTTTTATACTCTTTCTTTTTGGTGGCATCATAGTCCCAAAATCTGAAAACCACCGATCTGCATCAGATTGGCCTTCAGTAAGTACTTTTTACTGAAATATTGACCCATATATTTCTCTGAATAGAAGAGATAAATGTGAATTTTTCTTTCAAAACTATGGTGTTGATAGTATTTCTTTATTATGCTCAGTTACAAAAATAGTAATATTAATAAATATGTATATACACTATATATAAATATTAATAAATAAAAGCCACTTAATAAAAATTACATTTGTTTTTACCTAATAATTTTAGTTTCAGTAGTATGATGTTGGTGTGTTTACAGTGTGGAAAACAAATCTGAGCAGAAGCTGTTGTAAATTTTGAGTAAATGAACACATAAAACATTTTGTGTATATGTTCCTCTAGAGCACTGAGAAAAGGCCTCACTTAGGTTGTATGTGACTGCCTGAATCTCACCTTGCTTTTTTAATGGTACCACCCTGGATTTCCTTTAAGGAAGTCTTTGGTTGTGGAAGGGTTTGTGTTCATGACTGCTGGATTCAAGATGTTGTCTGTGAGGGACACTTGATAAATGTCTGATTGTAGATCTTTTTTCAGCAATGACTTCAGAGAAGGTTTTCTTATGCTAAAGGAGTTGGCTCTTGAATACTCATTAGGAGATAAGAAGTTCACTTATTGGACAGGCAATCCTCTGGGAAAAGTTTTTGATTAGTCTTTTAAAGGATGTTAAGAGAAATTTCCTTCAAAACACACTCAGGCATACCCTGGATGGGTCCATACCTTGGATCTTCACTAAGGCAGTACCACTGATTTCAGAGAAACTGCTTCAGAGGGACAGGGGTTTGGTTTCCTTTAGTTACCTAGTGCACAGATAGCAGGAGAGAACAAACTCTTATGCTGTCTCCCTGTTTCCAGATTGTTGAAAACAGGACAAGACTGTGAAGACATCCAAGAAAGAATAGGTACAAGGGTAGAGGAAAGTGCACCCCTTCAGAAGAATAATCCACCTCTCAGTCAGAAGTAGTATCTCAGTGGTGACTTGAACCTAGCCAGCAGTAAAACAGGGCTATAAAGCAGTAACAGGGGCCCACATCATCTGCTGATGAGAAGGTGTAAACCAAGGCATCTCCAGGAAGAAATGAGATCACAGGGGGAACCTGCAGTACTCCAGCTGTTGACCCATAAAAAGGACACCACCATGACGAAAGCTGCTGGTCAGCAGCAAGAATAAAACCACTTAGCCCTAAATGTAGGTTCTTGCTTAAGGACTGAATATTGGGATCCTAGCATGCCTTTAAAAACAGCAATATGTTAGCACACCATCAGGTTTTCTGACTTTCTTTTCATTTCTTTCTTTCATGGCTAAGAGGTTAGTGCTTGTGAGGTCACATCTACAAAACACTGGAAGTTAGAACAGAACTGAGATTAAAAGAAATATAATCTACTGAAAAGAGGATTTTCAAAAGCTCTAGTCTACCATCGGAATAAAAAAATATGTGCAATGGTTGCCTGCTGCAGACATGCCATTCCCTTTCTTTTATAATCCCAGTAAATTTCACATCCTATGCATCCCATCTGACCAGAGGGAAGCACAAACTGTGTACCCTGAGATCGTAATACACCTGTCACCACTTGCAATATGACCATCACAGCATATGTACAAAGTACTGCATTTCAAACTGAAGCATCTATTTCAGAAGATAAGCCCTCAAAACACACAAAACTAAATTAGGGTTTGAACAAAATCTGGGAGGATGATTAAAATGAGAATCAAAAGGTTATAAAGCTAAATGCTTTTTCAGAGCCAGTGGTTGTCATAGTAACCTCTTGTAGAACTTTTTTTCTTGGAAACACAGAGTAAACACTTATTAAAATGGGCCTCAGTGATACAGTAAATACATGAATTTATTACAATTTGAAGTCAGAGCTGGGTGAAGAAATCCAGGAGACACCATTTCAAAATTTGTTTTCCTTCTCAAACCAATGGTCCAATGGTGCAAAGTCGTTCAAGTGACCAAGGAGACACAGATGCATGTTTATTTTCTGTTTTGGCCCATCCCAGGGGCCCCAAGGCTGCAGCTAAGCAACCACCCTCATCTGGGTCAAACACAAAGACACAGATAGTTCACATAAGGCTATCACGTTGTGAAGAGTATGGCATGATGTACAGCTGGCATAGCAAATTTTATCTAAAGAAACACAGATTCTAGTTACTTTCGTTTTTTCTGTACTAATTAGGTTGTGGTTTTTGTTTGCAGTCAATTTTTAAGAGCTAAAAGTATACTGTAAAGAATAGCACATGATACAGGCTGGGTTCTCTCCAGGCTTTAGCTGAATGGGAGAAACCAGCATCCTGTTAAACAACATTAAAATTATACATAGAGTATTTCAAGGTGAATGGCTTGGGTGTGTTGAACCATGCACTTGAACTGCTGTGGGCATTTACACTTTAAACTTTCAACATATTGGATTCTTTGGATCTCTCCAAAAGAAGAGAAAAAGATGATGTGCTGTCTCAGGACAAAGTTATTCAATAAAGACACATGCAAAGAGCAAATTCTTGATTGCATGTGAAAACACAGCCTAATTAAGTCATGTGAAGACTTAATTCTGGTTTTAAAATTAAAAAAATATTAAAAACTTGCTTTTAAAGTATTCTTCTAAAAGTTTAAATGGTATTTTAGTATTTTAAAAAATAAATTCCAAATGTTTGTGACACTCACACTTTCTTTGTTAAACAGCAGGACTTGATTATAACTTTGGATATAGAGAGTCAGCATCTACCTTAGCCCAACATTGTCCTGGGTTGCAGCATAGGATGTGCCCAAAATATGTATTCTATCACCATCTTCATGAGCTGTTGAAACCAGGTGGGGCAGTGTTTTCCCAGACCCCCTCCCTCTGGGCTATCTTCTGTTAATGGCCCATCAGTGCCTTGCTGCAGGACTCACAGGTAACTCCCTCCAGGATCTATCTCTGTTTAATGGGTCATCAAGGGCCCACTGTATGACTCATAGAAAAATATCATCCCATTTTGAGATGCTCCGTCCAGGGGGAGGAGCCAAGCATTCCCACCTGGATATAATCTGGGATTTGGGACAGTACAGGGAGCCCTTACCCACTGGATTCCCAGAGGACCAGAGCTAGCAGACCTTTCTACGGGATCACTGCTTCAGGAAGACCACCTCATCTGGACTGCTTCTACCACCCTCCTCAGGTATTCTAACTCTGTCAGTGGTCTTTTGTATAATTTCATTTGTTTTATTTTACTTCTTTTTTTCCCCTTCTTATTAAATTGTATTTCTGACTTGGAGTCTCTCAAACCACTAAAAATGTGAATAAGGAAAACAAAGACAACTGATAAGAGGGTAAAGGAGGGGTCAAGTTTTGAACTCCTAGCCATATTTATTAGAAAAATATTGCTGACATAAACTATTTAGGAGTGACTCTGTACCAAAGTCAATATCCTCATTGTAAATAACACAAAGCTGAACAGCTCTTCTCTGGAAACCCCATTGATCCTGTTGTGGCTAAGAGGGTTTGGACACTTAACTACATCCCATTTTCCTCTTACTACACTTTTCTGTGAAGATTTCTCTTCAGTAAAATAAAGATGGACACACCTTCACACCTAAGTCATAGCCAGAGGTACAAAGGTAGTGGAGGTAAGAGAAACTCCTACATGTTAAAACTTTGTTTTAGGGGAATGAGATATGTGCTTCAGTCTTACATCCCCATGACTGCAAAAAACAGAGGGATGATGTTGGAACATAGGCCTGGAACACCAGTCTTCCCATCACACACTGATTTTTTTCTTCGCTAGGCTGCGTGTCAGCCTTCTGCCTATGTGCTTCTGTTCTTTTTAGATGGAACAAATTGTCAGCGGTGGGATGCTATTCTAAAAAAAACAAAAATTGATGATGACTGCCTCAGCTTCAGAATCTCAATTTCTTCCCTGAAACATTGTTTTGAGGGTTGGCTTGGGTTGTAACATTTTGGAAATGCACACTTGTATTCCCTTAGGAATTCAGTCAGGAGGCAGATGAGTATTTTACACCAGGATAAGGTAGGGGAGAGGGGAAAATGGAGCATTGTGGCGGGGCATAAAGTGCCGATGATAACTTCATTTTCCGAAGATCCCAACTTTGGGAAGTGTTTAGTTTTCTCAACAACACCTACTAAACTAAGCCTCTCTGGGAGACAGAGAAAACACATTGGCTACATATATACTAGTAAATCAAATGTGTGTGGGACTGTTTTCTGTCACTGAGTCCAACTGGCATGGAGCAGCATCCATGCTCCTAAATTCTCATCTTTCAAAACATGCTAGCAGCAGCCAAATTGCCTGTGATCTCTGAATGACCTTTGGCCTCTGGAAATCCTTACTGTACTCAGCAATTGTTTGGGATAGTGTTAGCTGGTCCAGGTCAAAATCATACTAGGAACCCTTCTGACAATTTAACAGTTAGATGGCCGAGTTATTATGTCCAGACACATTCCCAACACAGTATTTATTAACATAGATGTTGCAATATTAATTCTTCCCCCGAAAAAGGCACAGATATGAGTTAGGCGTCAAGCAGGCTGTCAGGACTGGTGTAGTTTTAGGAATGAAGACAATTAAAGTCATGTAAATTTTCCATTTACAAGACAGAAATTTGGATTTTGACATTCAGATTTCACTTAAGACTTCGCATAGGTATATGGTATTATCTTGATCTGACTTCATAGTTCTAATAGAGCAAGCACTTTCTAAATGACCAAATGAAAGCTTCTAGGCTTACTGTGCTTCATACAACAACATGATTTCCCTCTCTTGAAAAAACAGCTGAACAGATGTTTCTCAGCTGCATGAAACATAATACAAAATTTCTTCAGGAAAATAGAATTTGTTCTGTTTTTTTACTCTGCGTTAATTTTCTGCACAGCTCTACTTAGGACAAGACTCTAGTCTAAAGTACCTATTTCCCATTTTTAGTTGACTTGTGATGTTATATTCTATAGCTCTTTGCACTATTCCTTTCACTGTTTGTTCAGATTTTAAATGTCTGAAAAATAAACTGTAAAGTTGAGCCGGTGTTGTGATTGGTTGAAAAGGACTCCTAATAAAATTTTCTAGATTACTGATAAAGATGGGAAGCTACTGTTGCAATGCCAGCTGAGGACACAGAAGAACAAAGCCTTAGGTTAGGTGTTGAATGTGTTATAAAATCAGAAGTGACTGATGCAAGAATATGTTATATTAATTTTTCAGTTTTGGGTTGAACAGTACAGGTAGACCTCCTACATACTGTGAAGAGAGAGAATACCTAATACATTCCTTTAGAGCACTACAGCAGTGAAAACTGGTCCCTTCTTACCACAGATCTTCTTCAGGGTGTGTCTGCCTGCTTTGGAACTGGACACAGAAACCTTCCAGCTCACTTCACAGGATAATGGACTATGCCAGCCCTATAAAGTAGGTTGTGATGCTTACTATGCTGAGAGACTGCAAAAGCAGTAGGGTGCAAAGTGCTTATTTCCCTCCATTTCCAAGGATTTTGCCTGCCCTAAAATATGAGTTATACATAGTAATAAAAGAGCCATGGAATGTTAAAGCAGCCAAAAAGTATTGGCCAAGTTCTTGTTGCACACAACGAGGGACCAAAATACATTTTGAAGAAGAAACAAAGCTCAAGTATCTCCATCAACATACTAGGAAGCGGTAGGGAAGACAGGAAGGTACTGAGTTATCTGGATACAGGGAATCAGTGAAAGAAAGGTAAAAATTTAGATTATCAATCTCTCATCTCAATATACATCACAGTTATCTAAACAAATGGAAGTTTATGAAGTTTGTTCCTCACCTTTCTCCAGTGCTGCAAACAACAGTTAATTGTGTACTTTCTTAGTTCAAAGGATTAACCTGATTCCTTCAGTACTCATTGCACAAAAATAAAAAATAAGTATCAACTAGAGAAAAGTCAGCATCTGTACTCTGCCTTGTGCAGCTGAAGTAAAATCAACTTGGCATGTACCATGGGATAAATTAGACCTTAGAAAAGAATCCAGACCTTCAAATTAAAGCAAGTTAGGATATTTTTGTTTTACAATTTTTATGTGCACACATTGAAAGATTCTACTTTCATTAAAAATAAGTTTTCAGCAGAGACATCATAATTTGAACTCTTTTTTAGGGAAAGAAAGATTCTCACCTGTTGAACAGTATTCCAAGTATTGATAAAGAAAGATAGGAACGCACCTCACTTCAGAGAAGCAAAGATCTATTTCATATTCCTATACAGAAACAGGTAAACCTAGGTTTCTACATCTCAGATGAGTGCCCTAAATCCTGTCTAATCTATACTGTCAGTTATGTTACTGTCCATGAACCATCTTAAAAAATTTGGGATTTTCCTTAGGGTAGAAAAAGTCTTTTGATTAAAATACCTTTTGCAAGGTTAAAAAGGCTTTTTCCTACCCAGCTCCACTCTTGATTTGCACCCACTATACTGAACATTGCTGCAACTGTCTGGGAAGTAACTCTTGAGCACACAGAGGCAAATCATTGCTATAGCCTAGAGCTGACCAGTGCAGGAGAGAAAGGGAGCAATCAGAAAGATTTGGTTACGACTCTGATTCTTTGCCAGCACTGGCCACAGAGACAGTGTGTGTTAGAGCAACTCTAAGGCTGGTCCAACTTACACAAGATGACAGTGGTCTTAAGGCAGCCAGATGGAATTTTTCTGGAGCATAACAGCACTCAGGTCCCATCCTCTCCAACCTCTGGCTTTCTTATTTTATAGGCTGCGACTGGTAAGATCCAGGGCCATGCCAATCTAATGTCTACTAAACACTCTCTTCTGCTGGGAAATTTTCATTTGGCCAGATACAACTGAATTACTGAGGCACAGAGAGGCCAGCATATGGAACTGAATCTGTCCCAGGGTATTTTTGGTCTATCATCTTGTTAACTCATCAGTTAAGAAAATCTTCTCAGCTTAAAAGAGCCCTGCAGTGGTGTCATGTTGTGGTGATCCCACAACTTTATAGTACACTTTGCACTGGAACTCAATGTCACTGGCACATCTCAGAGTGAGAGGTCACAGCAAAGAGCACATCAGCCAAGAAATCTGACAAGATACAGATTTCTTGGTGCTAGTAGAGCCAAGATATGCAAAAAAAAAAAAAAAAAAAGGGCTGATGCTGAAGACTAAAAGATAGCAATACTGCTGGTGATAACCACCATCTCTTGCACAACTGCTGCCATGGTTACAGAAGAAAATGTAGCAGAAGAAAACAAGGAGTTCAATCAAGATTTTATACATGTGCACGTGTGGGTGTGTTTGCAAAATGACACAGTGAAAGTCTTTTACCCAAGAAATATTCCCCCAAAAAACTTGTTAAAATAAAAATTTTTCACGAAAAAGAGGCAAACTTCTATTTCTAGTCAGTATAAATGGTAGTTCAGATAAGAAGGAAGTAAGGACTATAAACTAACTAAAATTAGCATAAAGTTGCCAAAAGTCCTTTCCTTGTAAGAAGAAATAGCTTTGATTACTAATCATTTATGCTCTCAGTAATGTTGAATTTTAAATGTTATGCTTCTTTGTCATGGACTTATCTGTAGTTCTTATCACCTTTGTCATGGGCTTATCTGTAGTTCTTATCACTGATATCTGCTCCCTAAATTGGTACGAGAGAATGTACTTCCATGCAACTGAGTCCTAGATGTAAAAGAAAACAAGCCATCAGTTTTTCATGTCAAAATTAAGACTTTATTGGCCAATTTTTTCAGTATATTAAGTAATGCAGAAGTCTTTACGTGTTGAAAGCACAGGGATCAAAGATTCCAATGATGCATATGAGGATTCAACTTTTCTGCAAATCAGAGCTTATGTTCTTCTGTCTGGCACAGAGAAAATGAGTCATGCATGCACAGTAACTATATGTAAAAGACTGGGGATAAATGAAACCTTCACGACCCTTTGTAGCAAATGCAAAGAAAGAATCCAATTCTTTATTGCAGCTTACACCTCAATAATGTAAATGTTCTTGTGATTTTGGCAGCCTTTTCTACCTTCTGCTGAGATTCAGACTTTTAGCCAATCGTTATCAAGCCGGATTAATTTCCAGAGCTGCTCCACTCAGTGTACTGAACTGACACTGATCTTCTGGAAATAGGACTACAGACAAAGGTAAATTAAGTGAATGGAGTAACTGGGAAAAACAGAAGGCTGCTCTGGTCCATGAGAAAGGGCCTCTAGACATGAATAAGAGGAACACTTTGCATTCAGCCCATATCCTTGAAATTTCATGGCACAGTGTAGTAACAGAATCTACTGAAGTGCTAGACTTGCATGGAGAGTATTCACATCACCCAGCCTTAGGCAGCTATCCAAGTCAGTAACTCCTTTCTAGGCAACTAAAGAAGTTAGGCCCAGAGCTTTATTTTAAAATAGGAAAGGGCCTTAAGAGATCACCTAGCTTGCTTCTTATCCTAAAACAAGATCAGCCATTACGTATGCAGTTGTACCAAATGATGACAAAACCTTCTTTTGTACTTCAATGACAAAACCTGTCATTGAAGGCGAAAGATTCACAACCTCCCAAGGCAACCAAACAGTTCAGTTTTTAGTGTCAAAATTTTTCCTATCTTTATATTTATTGCCATCAATCATACTACAGTCTCTTTTTTAATCATCATTTGAGTCCTACCCACAGTGGTCATAAGTAAAAGACTCTTTTGGAGTGTGGTTCAGAAGAAGCGTGAGAACAGAGAGTTTAGAGAGCTGTGCTATGGAGCGTGGCCAGCTCAGGTCAATGCCTAGCCTTAAAGACAGACCTCATCAGTCCTTCCCACTGGAACTGTGCTATCCTAGTCTAGTCTAGTGTAGTCTAGTCTAATTATTTTTTAACAGTTGTATTTCCCTTTAGGAAAGAACTGGTTCCTTGTCATGGCAAGAATGAGAAATAATCCCTATGTTTTTCAGCTCTGAAATATATAAAACCCATGGCCAGCTGAAAAGTAAAGGGCAAAGGGAAGTGGAAAAGTAAAGAAAAGCCAGTGGCACACAATGTTTTAATTAATAATAGAATGCTGGAACTAGAAATCATGAGAAAAGTCAATATCCTTTACCTCATAATAAAAATGGTCTTAAAACCTTTTAATATTATTAAATTAACTGTTTCAAATGCTTTAAAATTCTATTCCCCACTAGGCCGGAGATGTGAAAGCTCATGGAGTCTCTTTCAATAGCTGGCTGGCTGATGTGACAAAGAGCATGACTCTCTCTTTTTAATTCTTGACTTAAGTTTTTAGTTGATTTTTCTTTATTTGAAATCATGGGAAATGAGATGCTTATAGCCTTGGGGAGAATTTGCTCACACCCTTCAGCAAGACTATTTTCTTATTTAACTGAAATACACTTAGTGTGGCCAAAATGATGTCAATACATGCCACAAAAAATGAAAATATTTAATGAGTAGTGACATGCTGGGACCGCCACCTCATGGGGCTTTAGGAAAACCTTGGTGGTCTTCTCACTTTTGCAGAGGAGATTCAGGGCCAAATCCTTGGAGAGGCTGCACTCTATTTAAACCCAAAGCTCAGGAAAGGAACAAAAGACCGTACCACCTAATTGTGGTAGAACTTTAAAATCCAAGTATCTGAAGACCTTTTATGCCAAGTCAATTAAATGCTATTATACCTTTAATCTCATTGTAAAAAAAAATAATTATTAAAGGGACTTCAGATTCTCAAAGCACTTGTAGTAACCATTATTTTCCTAATATTCATATCTCACCCTCATCACCAGTTCCCCACATACTAAAGGAGATAATGATGTATTTATTTTGATTTTGTTTTCTAAGGCCAGCTTTTCCTTTGTTTAATTTTTCTTGTGGGAAAAAAATGAGATCATTATCACTATACGCAGCTTTCGGTAAGTTTAAGACTTGCTCTGATCTCATTCTTTTACACAGTGGCTGTCCTGTGTGATGTCTAGACTGTTAAGTGATGTTTAGACTTTTAAGCAGTCCAAATACTGCTAAACTTCATGAGGGTTTTCCACTTCTATTATAAGAGCGACAAGCACCTTTATATCTGTATTCCACAAGTCTCTTTTTCTACTCATAAAGTTAATTTTTCAGAGATCACCTTTTCCTCTGGTTACCATTAGGAAACAAAAAAAAAGGATAATTTCAATAGGCAATAGGCAAAGGAAAAAAATATGCATTCAATTAACAGTCAATGACTACACTGCTAAAAATAAGTTCTATTCGTTTTCAGTTGGGGACAATTTTGTGGTGCAGAAATATTTTTTCAAGTTTTTTCTTCTCACCAGAGAACTGATTTATTGACAATCAATTAGTGCTTTTAGATAAATCTGTAGTGTTTACAGCAATATTTCTGCCTCACTTATTTTTTAACTGTTTAGTTTTATGTTCTCATAGACTTGTGAAAATTAGTAATTGAAAAAGCCATTTCTTCATCTTTTCCTTCTTGAAGGTCAATGCCAGAGTCCTGCTTATTTTATGGTTTGAGAGCTTTGTTCAGTCTCTTTTTATATGTCCCAGAGGATGGGTATTCTACCACTTTTCTTGGAAAACTTTCTACAGCTTAATAGACTTCATTATTAGCAAAAAAATCCCATAAATCAGACTAATTTTCCTATGCTACATTTAAGAGTGTTATTCTTGTTAGTTACAGTGTCCTGGCTCACTCTGCACAATCCCACATCCTTCCTTTCTTTTTAACATCTTTCAAAATTCTTGGCTTAGTTTTCTCCCCTATTAATTGTTGTTACTCATTCCTTGGGATCGAACTCTTTTCTTGTCGGGAGACACTCAGATAATGCTGGGGACATGCTGTCTACAGATATTTGGAAATGTCTTCCAGCAATTTTTAGCTGTTTCAAAAGCTACATGACATCACCTAACGATACACTGTGGTGGTAATTGTGTATAGACAGACCTAGGTTTGCAGAATATTTGCCTAGTAAAATATGCTTTAGTAGCATTCACTTCTGCTAAGGTGTTTGCTTGGCCAGACTATAAAAACTGATAAAAAGCTGAGAGGCAGCACTTTTCCCTACTCTTCCCCTTTAGGATCTTTCTGTGTCAAATCATAAAACACAAAACTGAACATCCTGAAAAAGACAGTGAAGCACAATTTTATTTCATAGAATCATAGAATGGTTTGGGTTGGAAGAGACCTTAAAAATCATCTAGTTTCAACCTCAGTGCTATGGGCAGGGACATCTTTCATTAGACCAGAATGCTCAAAGCCGCATCCAGCTTTCCCTTGAACACTTCCACAGATGAGGCATCCCCAGCTTCTCTGAGAAACCTGTTACAGTGCCTCACACTCTCACAGTAAACCATTTCTTCCTAATATCTAAAGTAAGTTAACTGTCTTCCAGTTTAAAGCTTGTCCTATCACTACATGCTTTTGCACAAAGTCCCTCTCCAGCTCTCCTATAGCCTCCTTTATGTACTGTTCAGTACTTCTGGTACTGAAAAACTTTCAGGTGTTTCATGTTTCTGTTCATGATGTGTGTTTGCAAGGTTGGAAGAGATGCTGTCTAAAACCCTTGGCAGCACTGCCACTGAGCAGCTAGACAGGTGCTTATGGAACATAAGGCAGGACTATAAAGACATGGTTTTTCTTGTTGTCAGCAAAGCTGCTCCAGTGAGCAGAAAGGTGGATTAAACTATTCTCTCCCCATAGAACTGGATATTGCAAGATATATATAAGATCAGAGTAAAAACAAGTTGTGTGGCATTGTTACACTCTTGTGTATCTCCCAAGGCCAGCACAATTGAACTCCTGATAGCTTAGCTTTGTCCACTTTCAGTAGGAAAGGTAACCTTGCAAAACCAAAGGTAGTTAAATTATTGTGTGAAATGTATCAGTTTGAAAGAGTAAACATCAAAGCTGCCAGATACCTCCTGAAAGACAGGTTAGGTAAGCAGTTGGAAAGCTCTTAAAGAAAATCTGTTGTTGGAGGAATAGGAAATGTGTCTGGTGGTGAGATGTAGAAACAAGGGGTGCAGGAAGCAGGGTCTTCAGCAGGAGTTTAACAACCAGACACATTCAATAGCTAACGAGAACAAATACATTTGAAAAGATCTCTAATGCACTGACAAATTTTAATAGGAAGCGGGGAGCGAGGAAGATGAAATCACAACTTTATTTGGTATAAAGAGTTTCTAAGATAATCAAAATTTTATATGGACTTGCTATTCCACAAATCTTAAAAGGTTTAGCCATTTTCTCTGAGAAAGCACTAACTTTGTCCAGCTTTTCCTCAGAACAAAATTACCTTTGTTTCTGTCTTCTTGAACACGAAAAACCTCCAAGACAAATCATGGTACTCACTTCTCTTGTCTTGCAAATGCTGTTTGAGTAGGTGAGATAAGTCTTCTGCCTATAACTTAATTTGGAGGAAAATCTTGTGACCAGACTTCATAGAACTTTATTGCATATTCATATAACTGGGACTCTATTCAACACTTATCATGGTGTTTTACCTTTAAATCTCAAAATCCTCATGTGAAGATGATGATTGTACAGATAGAACATTTGCATGGAAAAACTGAGCAAGAAAGTTCTATAATAACCTGGAAACAATTCTTCAGTGTGCTATTTCTTCCAATAACACCATTTATCTACAGTGCACTGTGACAAAGATTCCAGGTCATGATTCAGTTAAAAGTCTGGCTTCCTGTATTGTTTTAAAACAACGAGTTCTTTGGGATTTTAAAACAGAAGTACAAACTGGAGATAATAAAAGACAAATTTCACTTGTCTCACCAAGTTCTTGGTTACACACTTTTTTGCCAGGATAAGAAACAGTCATAGTTTATGAATTTATCCAAGTGTAGCTGTAGAGCTTGCAATGCATTTCTGCTGAGGATATTTAATACTCAGGAAGTATAAGTGTTTTAGGTTCAGATCTTCCACGATACACGGGTGTCTGCATTCCTACTTGCATATTTAACTTACATTTTGGCTTCTTTTATGTTCTTCAGCTACTTAACTGCCACTTAATCCAGGGAGGATCTAAATTTCTGCTGGTCTGTATATGTGCAGATGAGCCACATCTGGTGAGTTGCTTGAAGCCCCTGCCATGCTCCAAGTGGAACACGAACTTGATCCCAAGATGCCTGGTCCCAGCTGAGAGACTTAACTGTTTGGGTAGCAGCCACTGAGGAGCAGATCCTTCTTGTTCTCTCCTGACAAATTTGTTCCATTTGTAGAAACAAATTTCTGGGCAGAGGAATCAAGTTCTGGTTCCACACTACTAATACCCAAACACAGTGTTGCTCAGTTTCTACACACAGTAAAATTACCTTTCTGCTTGTCCAGCTACACAAGAGGCTAAAAATTCCCTGGAACAAGATTTTCACCTCTGTCCTCTCCATCTTTCTTCTGAACATAAGACACTCCCTGCTTGTTTCCCAAGATCAGTTTCTCGGGTGCCCAGCCGTGCCACGATGATTATAAAGCCTGGACAATTCACCTGGGACTGAAACTACTACAACATGCAGTCCACTTAAGGGGTAGGCAGTGTTTCACTAAATACTGCTTTACCTAGGTACTTCAGAGACTTAACAGAAACTCCCAAACCCATCAAATTCAAATTCAATGTCTTTGAAAGCTCCAGTATCTGTGAGATAACCAGCAAACCCCTTATATATTTAGTTTTAAAAGCAGTCTCTGGAAACAGATACAAGAAAGGTCAGCAGAGAGACCTGTCATGGCTCATCATGCAGATCACAACACTGTCTGGCATTTGCCATCAGACACGCAGCAGTAAATTCATTTGGTAAAAGGAGTGGTAGTGACAACGCCACTCACTGTTTTCTGTTTTTGGCAGAACCCTTCTGTCAAATTCCTTATTGTCAAGGGCAAACTGTGATCCTACTGAATTTACTGTCTGAACTCTTACAGCTCCAGAGCAGTGGATGAGAATTTTGCCGGCTCAGGGTCAGTAGCACTGAGTAAGGAAGCACACTGCCATGGACATGCTCTCATCTCCCTTTAAATTCAAGTCGTAAAAGCAATAGGCATAGGTTTTAAACACTTTTTTTTTTTTTTTGTTTCTCACAGCCATAAGTAATCTGCGGAGTACCTAAACTGCCTGGAAACACCAATACGGGACCATTGCTCCTTTGAGACTAAGAGATAGACTTCTCCAATATCCCAAAGGGGTATTTCTGGTAATGTTTGAGCAAGCTTCTCTACATGACCACAAATGAGTACAACAGGTACACTACTGGCAGCCTTTTGGTCCCTCATCTTTTTTGAAAAAATTAAGCCAGATTTTGTATCTGAACATATTTTCATTGCATTTATTTTGATTTATCCATCAAAGCTAAAAGAAAAAAGCTAAAACTGTCAAGTATCAGGTTTGTGCTGGAGTGATGTGCTGGCATGCAAAGTCCACCTCAGTTCAGTAAGGGACGGTTGAAACCTATTCTTCTCTTGAAATATATGGCATTTAAATAAAAGAATAGTCAGAATTCTCATGCAAAATAAATACTTTCTTTCCAAAATGGCGTTTGTTATCCTCATAAATGTGTGCTTATAACATTGCACTGTGAATGTTAATTTGGATATCTGAAGAGATGTCAGTAATGCCATTATATAAAACTTCACTGTACACCTTTCATTCCTCTATTATTGCCATTCTGTCTAATTTTATTCTGTTGAGTTCTTCAGAAATTGGAAGTCACTAATGTTTAGTTCTTTCTTTAATATTAACCAAAAGAAAGGATTTTTTGCAAAAAAAAATCTCTTTAGATGAGGGTATTACTGTACATTTTTTTACCTCCTAGAAGTAGATTTTAACCACTTGCATACAATTCTACCAACTCAAAAGGTTCACATACAGTAATAACATGCAAGTTCAACTTTCAGCAGAGGATGTCCTATTATTGAACATTGAAAGTTAGCAGACAAAAGAATACTTTGGTTGAGAAGGCAAAAATTGAATTATTTCATTGTACTTTAGGAGTCTAACTTTTAGAAATATAAGCATAAGAGTATCACAGAAATAATTTAGAATAAAACATTAATTAATATTTGATATCTACTTATTACTTAGGCAAATCATCTTTGTCTTTTTTCCTGCATTACAGGCTTATCTTTTTCTACAGAGAAGATAACTCAGTTTCAATCCTGCTCCTATACAAACTTTAAACCAAGGCAGAAGGGTGGAGACTTGCTTTTAGAGATTGCAAAGAAACAGAACTTCTTACGATTTTTTTCCAAGCAATATGTAATTCTTTCCTTGGTTTCACCATGACTACCTTTATAAACATACCATAAGATTTACTAAAGTCATACAGGGGCTTGGTTTCTAAACTTACTGGATTCCCGTCAGTCATATTCTGCTTGATGGGAGCAGTGAGACTGTTCGCCTCTGAAGTGTTAGTCAGCAATTGATGGTAGAAAAATCCATTCCATTGTTATGGAATGTATGGTTCTATGTACAGAGAACCTTATGAGCATCTTGTGTGGTCTGATCATCATCTTTCATGGCACCACACAAATTAGCTCAGTAAATGTTTACATCCACTGCTTTTGATAAAAATGTGTCAAGAGTTATCAGTAAAAGAAGCCTTTTTTTTTTTTTTTTCATGAGCTATAATGCTGTGCCACGGGTTTAGCTAATTTGCACGGAGTATACATATCTACCCCAAGCTTCTCCATAACTGGAGAACTCTATATGATAGAAAGTCATAAACCTCAGTACTAAAACGGATTCAAATCCTTGCAAAAAGTTGACAGGAATTTCTCTATATGCCCTTATGTGCAAATGACCAGTAAGGCTGAAACTTTTCAGCTACTACGCAGTGATGCCCACTGCAACATTTAAACTTTCTGTTCAAAAGACACCTTATGTTCCAATAGAAACAATATAAAATTAGCACAGGATGTCACTATAGTTAATTCACTGCGCTTTTGCCACTGTGGGTTCACAAGTTTCAGCAGCAGTGCTTGTCAAAGCAGTTTTCTCCAATTTCTTTCCTAACCTTACAAGTCCTTCTGATCCTTATACTGCATTTGCCACAGCAAATCAGATATCTGGTCAGATTCAAAATAAACTAAAAAGGAGAAACTTCCCAAATAGACATGGACCCCACAGTTTAACAGAGCTAATACATTGTACATGTGCACCTCTCCATGTCACTGAATTATCACACCAGGATAGACCACCAGGCTTCCTCATTTGTGGGCGGCAGGAGGCGTTTTGGGCCCTGACGTAATCAAACTAGAAAGTAACTACAAGAAACCATACTTTTTTTACTTCATGCTTATATTCTGAAGATAATAATTCAATTCAAGTGGCCAGGTGATTTGCAATTTTCGGGAAATACCAGAGAAATCTTGACATCATGTGATACACAGTGCAGCTTTTCAAAAGCAGGGATGGAATGTTTTTTTGTTGTGGGGGTTTTGTTTGTTTGTTTGTTTGCTTGTTTTGTTTTGTTGTGGTTTTGTTTGGTTTTGTTTTCTTTTCCCGGAAGTTCATAGAAGTCCCCAGGTAAAAGAATTTCCCACATTTTATTCTTCAACTGAAAAACAAATCATCAGCAAATCTTTACTGCACAGAAAATTGAATCCTACTTGGAATAGTTTCTTTTCTATTAGAAGAAAAAGATTATCATTTTGCTCATCTACAGAAGGAATCTCATCTATAACTTGATGGGTAAAATGTGTGGAGGAATCAGCAGTCTAAATACTCTCTTGATGATGAAATTACATCATCAGGATGAAATAAATATGTGGTCTCCTTGAATAGGTGTGCACCCAGCCACTCTGACTCTTGCCATTTCCTCAAATTGACCTGAAAGGCTCACATTGTTATGTCTGTGCTAATCTGCATGATCCACCCTAGCACGCTGACTGCAAGGACAGCTGTATTTCTGCAATCAGTTGAAATGCTTCTTTTGAAAGTGTGGTCATTCAATACATGCTTTTTAATGAGGTATTACTATAAAGGCTGCACTGAGTAGGCCCTTTAAGGATAAACTTACTCTAGATGAAAAGGATCATCTGGTTTAAAATGGTTAAGGTTGATTTTTTTTCTGATTTACTTTCAGCTAAATATAACAGGAGGTAAGATGCATAACCTTTCAAAAACAGGGCCAAATCCCGAAGTCTACACAGTCTGACTGAAAGTATTACATTTACCCAAAATATACATGTTTGTGAACTGTACCCACAAATTCCAGAAAGATAGACTGAAACTTATAACTGAAATTTTGAAGATCTCTCAGCCAGTCAGGTACCTACAAATCATGTTGACTCACACCATATCTGTCAGACCCACTGAAGCCTGTAACAGGTGAAGAAAATATCAAAGGAAAGGATCTCATATAAGACTTCCAAACAAAACACTGAAGTAATGCCATCAAAGAAATATTATCATATGCCAGCATTTGTCATGAAGCAGAAGTGGTAATTTCAATTAATGACATATAATGTTCAAAATAACCCTCTTATCTGAGTTGGTATTTCTCATAACAACTCATAAATCTCTTTAAATTTTGTACAAAATTGGAAGTAAGGTTGTCTCTCATCAGCTGCTCCCTTTCTCACACTCACTCCTCTCTCCTCTGAACTTCTGTAAAACCTATGACATTATGTCCTGGGTTGAAGTATATTCTATCACCATCTTCATGAACTGTTGAAACCAGGTGAGGCAGTGCTCCCTGCCTCCTCCACTCTGGCTTATCTTCTGTTAATGGGCCCATCAGCACCTTTGCTACACAGCTCACAGATAACCCCCTCCTGGACTACCTCCTGTTAATGGGCCCATCAGGCCTTATCACATGACTCACCATCCCATTGTGAGATGCTCTGCCCAGAGGGAGGAACCAAGCATTCCAGCCTGGATATAAGCTGAGACTCTGAACACCAGAGGGGCGCTTACCCACTGGATTCCCAGAGGACCCGAGCTACCAGACCTTTCTACAGGATCACTGCTTCAGGAAGACCACCTCATCTGGACTGCTTCCATCACTCCGCTCAGGTTGTATTCTGACTCTGACAGTGGTCTTTTGTATTATTGCATCTATTTTAGTTTACTTTCTTTCCTTATTTTTTTTTTCCTATTAAATTGTATCTCTGACTTGGAGCCTCTCATTTGTTTTGCCTTCAAACCACTACACATTAATTCACAGCATCTTTCTCTTTTTGTGCTTTTCTGCTCCCAAACTTCCTTAAGAAAGACTCAGGACTGTGCTAGTTTCTTTTACTTTTTTGCTTATGCTAATATACTGCTTCTAGGACCAAAAAATAATTTTCATCTTTTGTTACTTTTTTCCATACCATCAATTTCTGAAACAGATTTTGAAACATTTACTATTTCCTTGATTGTACTTCCACTAACAAAATAACTAAATATTTCTGCAAAGAGAGGATTTATTTATCATAAATAATGCAGTGTGCGGCTGCCCCAGTTATTTTCTTACACTTGTTTGGCAGAAACTTTTCATTGTACCTGAAAGCTAGTATATAAAAAAAATATTTCCCCTCTTGCTGAGAAAAAAACCCTGAAACAACAAAACATTCTCAGTGCATTGTAAAGATTCTTTCTTGAGCTTCTTCAGGAAAACTGCAATTGATTCAATTATGGAAGTTTTCAGATGTGGCCAGGTTAAAAGAATTTTTCCATCTACATTTATAGGACCGTACTTCCTGTTTCAGATGTTTAAATAATTCTAAAAGGACAAAAATAATTATCTGAATTATAAAAAACCCCAAACCTGTAACAATAGCTACTTCCTACTATGTAATAATCCATTGCTTCTGTGTGCCCACTGAGAAGCAATGCCAATGTAACTTTCTTAGAAAATAACATTATTTTCTGCTTGCTTTCAGCAATGTTTTTAATGCAGCTGCTCATACTATATCTAATGTATTTAGTTAGAGTAACCATGAAAACCTCCAAATGAGTATAAGGGTTTGCAGCTTCAGCATATCACAAATTTAGAAGTCTCTGGGAATGATGAGCAGCCCACCTAATTTTTGCAATAGCACCCCACTAAAGTAAACACAGACATACAAGCTTAAACTCAAAACCAAAACATTTTTTCAGCAGATTAACAGCCAAACTAATCTCTTCTGACTTCATATCTGTCTCAATATCTAGCTCTGATTAAAAGTTTTCAAGAATTCTTGCAGAGCCCCAAAATTCAGATTCTTTAGAAAAGCAAGATCCAGACCTCCAGTACTAAGAACATCCAGCTGCCTATCCCTTGCATAGCATGAAATCACAGAATGGTTTGGGTTGAAAGGGACATTAAAGATCACCTAGTTCCAGCCCTCGGGCTATGGGCAGAGACACCTTCCATTCAAACAGATTCGTCAGGGCCCTTTCACACGTGGCCTTGAACATTTCCACAAAAGGGGCATTCCCAGCTTCTCTGGGAAGTCTGTTTCGGGGCCTCACCACCCTCACAGTTAAGAATTTCTTCCTTATATCCAATCTAAACTTACTCTCTTTTCAGTTTGAAGCCATTCCCCCTTGTCCTGTCACTCCATGCTCTCTAAAAAAGTCACACTACATCTTCCTTGAGGACTCCCCTCAGGTACTGGAATGCCACAATTAGGTCACCCCAAAGCTGTCTCTTCTCCAGGCTGAACAAACCCAACTCTCTCACCTTTTCCTCATAGGAGAAGTGCTCCATCCCTCTAATCAACTCAGTGGCCTCCTCTGGACTCACTCCAGCAGGTCCATGTCCTTCCTGTGCTGGGACCCCGGAGCTGAATGCAGGGTTCCAGGTGGGGTCTTACCAGGACAGAGCAGAGGGGCAGAATCCCCTCCATCCCTGCTACCCATGCTGCTTTGGATGCAGCCCAGGACCAGTTTGGCTTTCTGGGCTGTGAGTGCACATGGCTGGGTCATGTCCAGCCTCTCATCCACCAGCACCCCCAAGTTCTTCTCAGCAGGACACACCTCAGTCTGCATTGATACCAGTATCTTAGAAGAAAGAGAAAGAACCATCAGGCATCAAGATTTACTGAATATTTTTGCTTTTTAAGCTTTATTTCATTAAAACACTATTGCAATTTTTTCCCCTATTATCTCATTCATCTCTCTTTATAAAGGAAAAAAAAAAAAAAAGGTCATAAAATGAGAGGAATATAACAAGAAGTTTTACCACACTCCAAATGGACTGTTAATTCAAATTTGAAAAACTCTGGATGAACAAACCTACCAGTTCACCTGAGATGAAATACCAATTGATAAAAATTCAGGCTGATGAAAAAACTTTCCTTTAGCTTTGAAAAAATCTAACCTAATAAAACTTATGTGTAGAAGTATAAGACTGCATGATTTTTTTTTTAAAGAGAGATTTAAACTCCACAAAAAAAAGAAAAATAGAACGGGAAAACATTTTTAAAAGGGCAGAATTCATGAAAGTTTTTTAACTGGCTTAATGCTACAAGCTACAGTGTGAATGTGAGATCAATCAAAATAGCAGAAATGTAAATTGTATCACATTTACAGTAAGATGAAGAAATTTATAACACAGTTTGCTCCATTGTAATTAACGTTTGCTATGTCTAGAACAGGCTTCCACCATTTCTTTTCGGTACACCATGAATATTTTACTTAAACAACTGTAGTCTAGACCCATCTTTAGCCATGTTTGGGAAAATTCCACTTAATGTAGCCAAAAGCTGACATGCACTTCACTGTTTTAGGGGCTAAGACTTAAAAGGATTGGCCTTTTAACTCAGTCTTTCAATACATGTAGGACAAGCTTCTCATTTGTCTTCTCACAACAGACAATGTTCTTAGCCTTTGTAATACCTAGATAGTGGGAAAAAAAAATAGAAAAGAAGAAACTCTGGAATATAAACATCCAGAAAACTGGATTTTAATATGAAACATTGGACAGCAAGATCCTCCAAATGAACCAAACAAAAATTCAACACATGATTGAAACCTGGAACATTCAGCATAGCAATCTGTAAAAATGGATCTGATTGGAAATAAAGAAATACTGCTTTAGTCAGATAATCTTTACAGAGTCCTAAGGTTTCTCCAGATATTCTGGATATACAATGAAACAGGACATGGACAGCACGCAACTATATATAATAGAGGTGACTTAAAATAAAATTCACCTGTATGTATCTGAACACAATACAGTTTCCAGCGCCTCTTACTGAAACCAATAAGTTTTTCCTTTCTTGACTTCACAACAGCAGCTGTGCTCCCCAAAGTCAGCACAATTAAGTCATATTCCACAGAGGAATGAGAAATCCTCTTATAGACCATATCTTGCTTTGATTATGATTCAATTTAAAATAACATATTCAAGTAACATATCCTAGCAAAATGAAGATATTTTACTCACTACCAACGACAGTAAAATCTTCTGGCATGCAAAAAATTCACTTGTATCAGGAGATGAAAAGTTGGAAGTATGGGAGTCAGGGTAAAGTCAGTCATCCTTTCCACAGAATTTCTAATGATTCTGACTTGGACACATGCCAGATTTCCTTAATAATATCAAAATAATAACAGGGACCAGTTCTTTACTCCTTTCAAATGGCCAGTCATCACAGATCAAAATTTAGAAAATCCAAATAAACCAGATAAAGAATTTTTGGAACAAAAGTAGACAAAATCTCTACTGTTTCACCTGAAAAAAGTGAGGAAGGAAAGGGGACCTATGGAGAATGTCCAGCCTAATATTTCTGGGGTAGGTAGGGAGATTTTGAAGTTGTTCTACAATATTCTGGATGTCAATAGTCTCAAAATATCATTCAGCAGATAAGAATAACTACATCAACAGCAGCTCATACCTCACCCTGTGCTAGGACTTTTAATGTGGGAAAGTAAAACCAGATGGCAAAGATCTGGTTGTCCCTTTGACCAGATTTAATTCTTTTTGTTATGGAGTGACATACAAGGACCTCAGTGAACTAGAGAAACAGATCAAATATCTTTCACCTTGTTTTTTACAGCAGAAAGTCTTTGGGACTCTGTGTTCTGCTTTTGAACTCAATACTCTGCATTTGCAATCTTAGTCTTTTTTTAGCTCAGAAGATGTTTACAGTATTCAGCTATGAGAACAAAAAGACAGGACTAGGATCTGAAGCTATGCCTTGTCAGGACTGACACACAGTGGGGTGACTCTTCATGCAGAAGAGTACCCACACATAGATATGTCAGCATGTATGTGTGCACTTGAGAAAATTTCACTTTCTCTCATGTGCAGGTTACAATATTTATGTATATAATTCTGTCCTGGAAGAATTCTTCAGCATTGTTTCTTGGTAGGAACAATTCTCTAAATACTTTGCTCTTGAAATTTTATTGACTTAAGGGTTATTATTCTAGGACCTATTGAGACCAAACTGGTTGCAAATATTATGCACTAATCCCTTAGCAAATCAAAGATGTATGCTGCTGCAAAATTGGCTACATAAGATCCTAAAAACTTCAAAAAAATATTTTTCCTCTTGACATTAAATAGCTGATTTTATATAGCTTGTGATACGCTCTCATAACATACAATAAGTAATTAAAATGCACTTATTTTGCTTTACATAAGAGAACTGTGTGATCTGAGACAAAATAATTGGTATAAAACATTTAATGATTTATCCATTTTGATGGAATCCACAAAACAAGTGTATGTTTGTAGAATATGTAATTTCCAATTTATTAACAAGCAGGAAGCAAGAGAAAAAGCATTATATGTTCTCCTTCTACCAGCCTCTTGCAGGAAAGCAAACTCCCAAACTAGCTGGAAAAAATCCAGAAGAGGATTTAAGTTCTGTGTCTCTGAATTTGGGATGAGGCAACTGGCAGGGCCCTGTGCCAAAAAGGTGTTGGCTGCCATCATGGCTGTACCCAATGTGGGTTTAGAACAGGAAAGTGAATGTATTTATTTTTAGTTGTTTTCATACTCCTTCTTTTGAAGAAATTCTTATAAAAACTTTTATCTTGTCATCATGTGTAAATTATAAAGTATATTTTCAGTATTAAAGGGTTATGTCCACCCTACTGTGGATTATATATCAAGATTCTTGCAGCTGTTCCGAAGCATATTTTACTCTGAAGATACTCCAAAGTTCTGGTTGACTTGAATTTGGACTAAGGATTTTGCCATTATAGGCTTTATGAAAGGGAGACTGGTAAACGTCTGGACCTTGGAACTGATTTTGTGATATTTGGACTGTGTGTACACATCATGGGGTGAATTAGCATGTGGTGTTCTTATGCAAACAATAAAAACAAACAAAGAAAGAATTAAAACTGCGTTTAAGTAAATGAGTTTCAGAGTATGATTAAAACAATCCCATAATAGCAACAACTTTGTGGTAAAGGTGCATACTTGCCATAAATATCTGCTAGTGTGGAAGCCGAGCACTCAAAACCCTCAATTTAGCAGCAGTGCAGATGCTGTTACTTAGTTAACATTAAATACCACAGACAAATTAGGCACAGTCTGGAAACTGCTTCAGAGCAAGTAAAAAGTGTTGGGGCAAAACCTTGCTCCCATTTTCAGCAATATAGATCACTGTGCGGCTTTGATTTTACACCAATCCAAATGGGTAAAATTTAGCCCAGAATGTATCTACAGACATAAACACCCCCCACCCCTCCACAAAAAAAAAAAAAAAAAAAAAAAAAAAGCTAACAACTTTTTTTAAAAAAGGTAAAAATCCTAAAAAGTAAAAATTATGAAAATTTCAGAAGCTTCACCTAATAAGTTCTCTATCTCACCCAATTGATAATGTCCCTTCAGCAACTGTAACGCCCACCCAGCTGAGCTCCTAAGAAAATCTAATGTTTAAAGGCAGTTTCTTCATCGTGATTGAAAATATGTAATATTATAGTGACAAGAATAGCTCTCATAACTGGAAACAAGATACACAATTCTGCATTTTCTCTTAATGCTGATCTCTTAAATGCTAAAAACTTCTGTTATTTACCTCAGTTGAACTGAGATTTGGATGCTGCTGCAAACCAGATAGCAGACAGAGAAAATGGATTGTCTCTCTAAATAGTAACTGAGGACATAGTAATGTAAAGAAGTTAATGTCTTCAAAATTTTAGTAGTTGGTTTTTGTTCAGATCAAAAGGCTTCAGTTCCTAGAACTGCTTATATTGGAGGTTACGTCTGTTCTTCCTGGATGTTTTGTAAGGGGGAGGGTTTTTCCCAATGCTTCTTGTCAAATCTCTGATCTATTGCTTATGTTCTGTACAAATAAATTATTCCACTTCAACAACAAAAAAAGAGAGTATTTGGACTTCAACAAGGCTCTACTATTTATTATACTTATACATTTCTGCAGCTAAAACCAATCAACTACTTTGAAATATTTTCCACACGCATTAATTCAGATTTTTAAGAAGAGACATGTATTTTAGCTCAGCTTTTCCAAAGTTAATGAAATTAACTTTATCATCAGGAATATTGATTTAAGCAATTTGGGCACACTTCAGAAAGTGTTTACTGAAAGGCATGTTTACATTTGTCTTCTGCAAGCTTCCAGCTAAGAATTATTGCACACGTTCAATCAGGATGAAGAAACACAACATGCAAAGTAACTGACTGATTACAGACTTTAGCCTTTCAAATGGCAATCAGTGAAAACAGACAGCTGCTCAGTGAGCTAAAAACCAATACTTACTAGGAATCACAGAATCACAGAATGGGTAGGATTGGAAGGGACAACTGGAGGTCCAATTTCCCTGCTCAAGCAGGGTTCCGTAGAACATTCAACAGAATATTCCGCAAACAATTCTGAATGGTGAATATATTTGAAGAAACTGAAATATACATCAATAGTTCATGAAAAAGAAGAAAATTTTTGTGATTTATTTGCTCAACAATATTTTAGAGTACTCTTGAAGAAATTTTTCAAATGAGGTATTTTTGCTGTTGAAAAGAAATATACCTGAAAAAGGTGGTTAATGATGAGAATTTCAGAGACACTATAAAATTTGATCAAGCAGCACACAAGGGTTGTAGGGTAACAAAATCTAATTCCTTAGCAGATAAACCAGAAAAGATAACCTGAATTTGAAAAATATGAAAACAGGATAAAAACTAGTTTTTAGTTGCTTAGCATGTTTTCTGTTGTCTTGCTCTTCTGAAACTATTGCAATGTAGATGAGCCAACAATTCTAGCATGTTTCAATAATAGACTATTGTAACTTAATAAGAATAATTGAAACCATTTTTGGCAAGTCTCCATAGATTCAATGTTGGGCTCTTTTTTCTCTTAATACTAAGGAATACTTTCAAAGAAGGATTCATGCACAAATTTGCAACATTTGGTTCCCCAACCCAATGATGTAGAAACCACATTATTTGCAAGATTTAAGCATGGCTAATCAAACTTTAGGCTGACTCATTTATATGAGCTCTTTATTGCTAGAAAACTGTTTTTACAGATTTTGGTCAACTTTTCAAATTTATCACCAATCATCGTGTTAAGGAAAAAAAAAAAAAGATAATACACAGAAAAGCATTTATTAAGATAGTACACATGCTGCAAGTCACAGTAAATCCATCACAGCAGCAGTTACAGAGATGCATGTTGTGGATGGGCAGAACTGCATCTTATTTACCTAGTGCTAGAGTTCTAATAATCATGATTCATTTCTCCACTGTCCCCATACAAGCTCAGCAAAACTGGAGAAATAATACATTAAACTAGTGTAAAGGTACAGTTTCAAACCAGTTTAGGAAATTTAAAGAAAAAGAAAATTCTTCCCTCTTAACCAGTTGCCTCCTACAATGTTGACAAGGTAGGGAGAACACTGATTCTTACTAGAAGGAAAATACCAGGAACAACCCTGCCCCGAATTCAATTTTCCATAAGAAGCAGACTTTTATCAATCCTGCCTCAGCCTGGAAATTTGAGGTCTGGGTAGATATATGAATAGAAAACACGGTAAACAGAGAATAAAATTGACACTGCGATTCATTTGCGTGCCGGCTGCTCCACTTACATGCTGAAGAACTCTCAGAGAAAATGTTTTGATGTGTTTCTTTATATTTCCAAGAATGTCCTGCTCCAAGAGCTTACATGTCTCTGGTGTAGATTAGTTATGGACTTTTCATGCTGATGAGGTAATCCCCTTAATGTACTATACACCATAGGATATCCTCCTCCTCTGTTTCATGTTCTGACAATGCTAAAGGTCAGGGAAGTGTTTCATGTGGTGATAGGCTCCATTTAAAAGGGAAACTACAAGAAGAGAGAAAAGAAAAATGTCTTTTTCTTTGAGTTTACAAGTATAATATATGAAGCCTAGGTAAAAAAGGATTGTCAGTGCATCTTGCATTGAAACTACACTCAAACACCCATCTCAAAACATTATATTAACTTCTAAAGATGCATTTTCGATATAGTGACTGGTAACATGGGTAGAGGAAGATGAGATCCATACTGTAACTGCTAAGTTTACTCATTAAAAATATAGATTTCACATCAAAGAGTAACAACATAAAAATAATTTATGTTGAATGCAAAAATTATGGCTCTAAACACATGACTTTTATTAAAAGTAGACTTCCTATGTAAGACAAGCATGTAAAAATTAAATTAACTCAGAAATAAAGATATTTTGTTACACAAATTATGTCTCAAACATGCTCCACATTTCAAGAGGGATGCAGACAAGAGTTAAACTTACTAAGCTTTAAAAAATACTACATACAACCTTTTTAACAGACATCATAATTTTAAATGGAATTTGCAAGAGAAAATATGAAAAAGCTGATATTTTAAAAGTGTTTCTTTATGATTAGTAGTAGTTTGCTCTTTTGTGCCATAACTTCATGTTGTTATTTTTTTAACAAAGGTATTAGTACAATTTATAAAGTCCCAGTTTTGGTACAGCTTTAAAAATTCAGCTTCTAATTTTTAGAAATGTTCTCAAAAGAGTATATATTCCTCAGAGAAAAAAAATATTAAAAAATTAAACAAACTGGCTTTAAATCAATCATGAACACGCTATATAATAAATTGTTTATGTTTACATTGGATCTGATGCTTTCTTCTTTATTGCCAATAAGGAGGGAAAAAAAAAATAAAGCTTTATTTGAAGGAGGGGAGAATACTTACACAAGTTATAAGCAAAGGCAACAGCACTGCTAACAAAGATTCATCTTGTGAATTGTCTTCCCAAAGGATCATGTAAGTTTGGTAAGGAAGACAGAGCATTTCCTTCACATACACTTTTCTCGGTTTAAAGCCTGCTACTTGTTGGCATTCTTTCTTATGTTCCACTATAAATGCTCTGCAGCATCACAACCTCTCCTCCTCTTCTAAGCATTGAATTTAGGGGCTGGAAAAATAGAGGAACAGAAAATACTGGGAAGAAACTCTGCTTAGTCTTCAAAATTAAGAATATTAGTTATGTTATGGAAACTGGAGGACTCCTCAGGGAGGTGAGTCATAATTGAATTTTCATGCTTGAATAAAGAAATATGATATCAAATATTTAGCAAAAAAATCTTTAATCTAGTAGCCCATGTAGTTAGCAAAAAAAAAAAAAAAAAACCAACCCAAAAAACCCAAAAAACCCCCAAAGAAAACAAACAAAAGCCCCCAAAACAAAACCAAATGCACAAAAATATAAAATAATCTATGAAAAATCCTCTCTATTTACAAAGATAGAGTAGCCTGATATTTTACGCTGATGGGTTTTTAGAGAATAAAAGAACCCCAAGTCTAAGATCCATCTGGGTCTTATATATTAGAAAATACCTAGAATTTCTGAAACAAAAAACCCCAAGCTTTATAAAGAGATTTAAAACTTATATGCATGATATTCAGTACATACAGAGGCAGACTTCACACATCAGAACAAATGTTTTACACTACAAGTAATAGACCCAAAACAATACCTTCTTGATAATTTCTAAGTCATCAATCTATAGATGCATGGCTTCCTGCTTCACCAGGAACTTCAGGGAAAACAAAGAGCCATTTAAAGAGTCTTCCTTAGAAGAAACGAGTACGCAGCACATCCCATCCTCTCTTTTGAGCGTTAAGTGGGCAAGCAAGAAGAAAGAAAAAAACACATTAGCAGAAATATCCAAGGTATAATTCAACTCAAATACATGAGCATTTGTTTTGGAGAAGCTTAGTGTAATTAAGCATCCATTCTACCCAAGTAAAGATGTTTTGGAAAGGTGTTTTCTTCTTATTTCCAAGAAAACCTTGCAAAAGATGCTAGGTTCATGAAAATAACATGCCAAAGTAAAACTGCTGTGCTTGCACTTGTCCTGTGTTTTTAAAATTGCATATTCCTCCAACACTTGGCTATAGCTGCACTGACAGCTAGATGTTTAGCAAATAAGAAAAGTTCAACAGAAGGTACAGTGGCATGAACAATAACATTAACAAAAAAAATTTCTTGGTGTTCACAGGTAGAAAGTTACAGTAAATTTAACAGCTTCTCAAGTCAGTAAGCTACTCCCTATTTTGTTGAGACTTAACTTCAAAAATTGCAGTCAACAAGAAGTATCATTAAACCATAGATCTACTTTCACAGTCTCACAATGTTTGCATTCATGCTACACATATACAGAAATACCTGTGTGGGTCATTGCAGGTGACAGAGCACAGGAACAGGTTGCCCAGAGGTTGTGGAGTCTCCCCCACTGGAGATATTCAAGAACCACCAGGACACAATCCTGTGCCATGTGCTCCAAGATGACCCTGCCTGAGCAGGGAGGCTGGAGCAATGACCCACTGTGGTCCGTTCCAACCTTACCCACAATGTGATTCATTCTGTGAATACTAATGTGCCTTCAAAAAGGATTGAAAGTTAATCCATTCTTTTGGCAGTACTTTTAAATGTTGGATTTTTAAATGTTGTCGCTGCCCTAAAATAAACCTTCACTATGTCTCTCCAGTCTTATCCAGAAATGGAAAGGGTAACAAGGAAAACAAAAGATAAAGGAAGATGAAGTTTTTTCCACTTCTGATCTGAATTTTCCAGATTTATGCCATATGAACTTGTGGGAAAAACTTCCAAAATAGGCCACAGGTAAATTATCATCAAAATTAATTACTGTGTGGAATTCTGGTGGCAATTTAGTACGATATTGCATATCTTTATTGGAAAAAGTTTTAGAAGAACATAGTTACTTAGACTACATGACAGCTACTGCCCTCCATTACCGAGGCCCAGCCTTATAAATCTGCAAAATGTGGGAAGCCACAGTCAAACTTCAACATGAAAGACAAATGGTGAAACTACAGAAACAGAAGAAATTATTCTCTGGCCAACCTTAACTCTGTCATGTGCTTATCCTTCCCTTTTCTTGACTGCTCCCTGGGTTTTTTTGGTTTTCTGAAATTACTGTCTTTTACCTCACTTTTAATTCTAGTCAGTCTTCAGGAATCAGTAATATTTAAACAGTTGACCAATTTTGGAAACATACATAATTTTCTCTGAAGAGCAAAAATCAACTAAAGAATTTAAACATTTAAGTGTAACCCACCTACACTGGTAACTTTAGCTTGTACTATATGAAAAACAGCTTCAACAGCTATGACGAGAGGCTTGCTTGTACTAAGATTTCATATATGCAATAAAATTTTTAAACTAGCTTACCTCTTACTTAAATGTTTTCCTTTATCTAGTTTATCAAATTTGCAGCAATTCTTTAAAAATTACTTCTTATATAATGTGTGTGTACATACCTACTGAAAGCAAACAGATGAAAACAATTCACATTAGACTGTCAATTTTAGAGGTCAGCACCAATACAGTTTCAACCCGATATAAGAGAGTGGAAACTCCAGCTAATTCAACTCTATCCATGACTACATTTATTTGGAAGTATTTGCCCTTTATAAATTTTGGTTCAGGATCTGTCCTGCTGCCAACGTACCTTTCTGTGTTTTCTGCATGCTTAGGAAACAAAATAGGAGTCTTTCTGTAGAGCCTAACCTAGTGCCAGAAGGTTGCGCAAACCATCGATGGAGGAAATGTTCTTGCTTTTATTTAATTGCTGCAGTCACGTTATTATCGGGTAGTAAGGTTGTGTCTACACTTGGGGTTTTTTAAATCAGAAATTATTTTAGGGGTGTTTAGGTGTTTTTATACACTCCACCATATTCTCTATGCCCTGAAATCATTCCCCCAGGAAAGTGACCTTGACCTTCTCAGTAAGAAATTTGATCTTACAGGTATCAAATGACCTGAAAAGATCTTTCAGCAGTTTGGTCAGGATAACATTAATAACCCAGCCCACAGGAGAATATTATGTATCAAAGCCCATGTAAATTTGATGAATGTGGATTGTAAAGAAACTGACAAACCCCTGACATCGTTCACCAAACAGTAAACGAATTAATTCCAACTGATTATGTCTGCAGAACCATGAACTGTCAGGTGGGAAGACTCTTCAAGTTCCTCAAAAAGTTGCAATTCTGTATTTAGCACAACAGAAATGCTGCCAGCATCTTCTCAGCCTAGAACCAAAGCTACTCAAACACGTAAGAAATTTGTTCTACTACCCTCTTTTATCATATCCAAGTAAGTTATCACAGAAGCTACATTACCATTAAAGTACCATTAAAACATGAAGGAATCTATACGCCAATTATCATATACACAGTATATGATAATATACATATTGAACTGAAAAACAACTACACACATTGCTTTGAAATATTCTAATGAACTTGAATTTGACACATATCTCACAGCTGTGGAAAAGGGAATTTTGATTAAATGTAATCAGCATTTTTATTTGAAATGCAAGCCACACCTTCTAAATACATACTCATAAGTCACCTCAGAACCCCATGCATTTAGGTGTATACCCTTCCTTAGTTGTGCTAAACTGATAAAGACATATGGAATGCCGAGTCAGCAAGACAGCCAGTACAAGCAGCATGTTTCATGGTTAAGGCTGCTAAATAAGTAATGCCTTGTACAAGAATTTCCTTCATAAAACTGCACATGGAATATACCCATTTCTAAAACCGAGGCTATGTTGCACAAATAACTACAGACCTCTAATTAAGAAAACTACATGATACTGGAACATTAAGCTTTGAATAAAGAAAAATCTTCAAGATCCTTCATATCTTTCACCCTCTCAGCACAGACCAGGAGAAAATCCTGTTTTGAATGTGAATGGGATTTTTTTCTTTTTAAAATTAATTGCCCTACATATGTCAGCAGTGTAGGCTTGGTAGTCTTCAAAAATATCAGAAAGTGTCACAATCTATAGCATACTTTTTAGTAGGAATAATCGGAAGATTTCCTCTGATGGAAAGTTACCACAGGGAAAAAAAGAGAGTTTTTGCTCTATCCCCACCTTATGGCTAGAAAAAGAATTTTTCTATTACAGCTTACATATTTCTGGATTTATTTTTCCTTTACTGTATGACTATAACCAGAAAATACTATTATGAAACTTTAGATTCTTTTTCAGCACTCACTTCTCCACATAAAACCACAATGAAACTCCAAGGCATGAATGTCCTCTCTAGCACCTATGTTGATTTTGTAACTTGAAACAACAGAAATAACTCTACAATCAAATAGTACAGTAATTATTGGGTCCTGACCCACCAAAGAATACAAGTTCATTTGTGTTGACACCATTAGGAGTTAGGTCCATAGATTTAACATTCACTTACATATAATTTTTAATATTCACACTTTTTAGAAGTTCTAAATATAATAATTGGGTGATTTATACCACTCACAAAGTATTATACTTACATGCTCTACAAAATCAAAGCACCATATGCATGAATGCATGCTGTGAGTGTGAGCTGGAATAGGGCATACTCAACACCAGAAGACTTACTCAGGTTGGCAAACAGCAGATACACCCTCACCAGCCACTCCATAAGTGAGATGAAACAAAAATAGCAGCAGTACCACCCACCCTTTTCCCTCACATTCATCTGCTAATCAATAAACATTTTCTTTCTTTTGTGGCTTAATCAATTTTGATACTACCCTGGCCCAGGGTCTAACACTAGCCCACATGAAAAGGTTAAAAACCAAGGGCTACCAGAATTGCTTTTACTGAATTCTGTTTATTACTTTACCTCCTTTCATTGATGGTCAGAGTGAAAGGGCAGGGTAGGATGTGAAACAGAACATGGGGAAAGCTGCAAAGCAGAAAGAAAAGAGAAAATGGATGTCTGAGTGTGCCTCTAATTTTTTAGGACATTCATCCTACTTTCTGAGGAAATGAGTTTTAATTGTATTGACAGAGCACCTCCCCTTCCAAAAAGCTCCTGAGTCTTATGCTTAAAACCAGAGGAAATTCAATATTGAGTCAGTTGCTTCAGAACTATAAGTTTCTCAAGGTTTCATCAAAACTGTTGAGCACCACCATGACTCTTCCCTCAAAAATCCTTGCCTTTTTCCTCCTAATGGCAAAGAATCGACACAGGAATTCAAGTAACTTCATTAGGTCTTCTACAACATATCTAATTTAAAAAAAATTATAAAACTACATGCTGTGATACTTTGTCATTAAACAGAGACATGACACAGGATTAAACTATCACTATAGCCTCCATGTTTATATTAATTGCAAGCGTTCATGGGTACTTAGAGAATACTGCTGTAAGTTTTAATTTTAAAAATCCAGTAGGGAATACTGTGTAGAGAAGAGACCCTAGGTATATACAAGAAGAACAGAAGAGCTGCCGAATAGGAATGCAATTAACCTTACGGTGAACATTCAAGAAGATACTACAAAAACACAACAGCACTTTACGCTTCTAAAAGCTTAAGCCCACTTCACTGCCCTCATTAATTTTCAGTAAGTATTTATTTGAAGTTTAGGAGAGAAACCTGAATAGCTGCTAAGCTACCCAGGTCTTCTTAATACCTGCCTGCTCCAGCTATTACAAAACATTCACAATGTACTATCAAAGTCCCTATCCTCTTAAAAAGAGGCAGCTTCTTAATCATGAATACAGGCCAAAACCACTGTACAAAATATTTTAGAAGTACACTGGTGGTTGGTTTTAACCCTTTTTTGCCTCCCTTCCCCAACAGTAACTGATCATCAATCAATCTACAACATGAGAATGAGACTATTCCACTAACCTCAGAGTGGATCTGGCTCCTAGAAAAATCAAAAAAGCAAAAGCTAAAGTGGATATCAACACAAGTTCCAAAAGAAGCTATAGTGCTCAAACAATCGTAAAATGGGGAAGGTATGTGACTATACAACACTCTAAGAAAATATTTCAGGCAAAATAGAGAAAAAAGATTTCTAAGGAAAATTTAGTGTTGCAATAAAATTGTTAAATCAAAGACAGAAATTACAAATAAAAATATGAATACCTAGTCAGATCTTCCTTATTCCTGAGAATGTACTTCAGATTATTAAGTCCACATATCCTCTACATGTGTACGTTCTTGGCCTTCTTTCTTCTTTGTAGATTCCAAGGGAGTAAGACAAGAAAATGCAGAATAAAGAACCTAGTCAACCTTTTCAAGAAGCGGAATGCACTAAGCTCTGTGAGTCAAGGAGAACAGGAGAGTAATCCTTCCCTCCTTTCTGCATACTGGAAGAGGATGACTTTTCAAAGGCTATACAGCATTCTAAAATGTACATGGACATTATATGAAATTATAAGTACTGGCATTGCTACAGTTTCTTTAGACTACAAAAAGTTTCTATAATGTAATTCTTTTGCTGAGTTTCTAGAATACACTCAGGTAAGGTGTCAAAATTAGAGTACTCAATACATAACACTTTTAAAGATTCTTTATTTTAAGAATAGCTCACTATGCATATCAAGGATCAGCTACCATATATTCCACAAAACTGCATTATCAGCTCAAACTATAAGATTCATCTATAACTTTATTAACATATTTATTAGGCAAAGTGTTCAGTAAATGATTACAAATATCAGAATAGGAACAGAATATGAACTTAATTTAAGAAGACATTTTTATATAATGTACATTTCCAGACTTCTGACAAACTAGCATGACACTCAAAAGAGAGAAGGAAATAGCTTGGCACTCAAGCCAAGCTTGTCTTTGTTATTTTTACAAGATCTAACTTCGAAAACATCAGCTGTGCCAGATCTTTCCTTTTCCATAACCTGTGCATCTGTCCACACCAACTGAATTACAGACCATCAAGTTGTCTCATATACCACATCAAACAGGTCAGCTTTACAGTTCAGACCATGATTTAAAATAACAATTATGTATTCTTTCCCCAGAACACAGAAGTTTTAACCTGCTTTTCAAAGTAATTTTAAAATTATCAAGACATTTATAAATAAAATTAAGACAAGGTATTTAATACACTTGTTTCTACAGTGATTGTTTTGAAAGCCATAATTTTGTTTAGCTAATAAATCTGCTCTGAACTGCACAGTCTGTAATGGATTTAGCAAAACCTGTGTTGGTTGTTTCTTTCCTTTTTTTTTTTAACTACTGTCCCCCTTAAAAAGTTTCACACCTCTAATAATAAATGCTACATTGTACCCAATGGGTATCTATGGTACAAGCATTCCTCCAACATTATGAAATAAGGTACATCAAGTCTTAAGCAACAAGTGACATACACTTTAAAATTATGCATGAAGTGTATGAAAATATACATTCCAAGATTTTATTTTTTTTAAAGAAACAGCAAGATAGTCAGTCAGGAGATAGATGTCAACAAAACTACATAGTTCCACAAGTGCTAAAGCTGTAGTAGTAGTCAGCTCAAGTTAGTCAGAAAACATTGAAAAATGTGCTTTAAAATTCCAATGGTCTGTTTTCTAGCCTCTGCTTTTCTTTAAAATAACCTGCAAAGAAAAAAAAGAAGTATACTTATCAATACAATTCAGGCAGCAGACAGGGACTCAAAACACTAGGCTACCTAGACCAAAGACTCACCTAGCCAATCTGTTTCCAAGAGTTGTGTTGCCAAGGGGAACTCTTGGGAAAATATTAGAAATAAAGCAAAAGGATACAGAAAAATTTCAAACGTGAGGGCTTTTTTTTAAGCAAGAATTTTTCATAAGCAAGAATTCTGTAAAGTAAAAGGCTTATTTTGAAAATTAATGCTGAGAAATGGAAATAGTGCTCTCAAGCTATCAGTAGATTTCTTGAAGTTCTTACCCTGTTGGGTCTAAACAAACAAACAAAAACTTTGCAATAATACGGCTATTATGCTCAATTTTTGTTTGCAATGCCTTATTTCTTTCTATATCAAGGGCACACATACCTTTGGAAGGACATTTTTTGGACTGGAGTTTAAATTGAAAAATGAACTTCAAAGCCCAAGTGGGACTATGTAAGTGTTAAAATTATTAAAATACAGGCAGTTTTCCCCTTTCTTCTCACCTTAAAAAAATAAATGGAGCACAAAAATGTTCAAAAAGTGTTAAGATTGCAGTTTAAAATAAACCATAAATGTGTAAGACTCCAACTGCAACATTCACTTGGCTACCCTACATATCCTGTATATGTTTCTGTTACTGTAGTAATAGAAAAGTATCAAACTAAACCTTTCAGCAGATGGAAAAAAAATAGTGAAGATAAACAGAAGCCACGGGACCAAAATATCAGGTAACATCAAATTTTGTCCTCCCAATTTGCTCAGCAGGAGAAGGTGGTTAAAGAGATAAAATAAAGAGACTGAATTTCTTCATGACAGCAAGGTAAAGCACACATACCCTAGGGAGTGAAATGAGCTACAGAATACATAAGGATTTCAGTCATATTTTCTAGGGAGACAAAGCTGCATAACACCCTCCCCTTTCCCTTCTTTAGCATGTACTCAAAACACACCATGCTCTGCAATGCAGTGAATTCCTTCTTCACAGATATTCATACAGCAGTTTTTGTTAAGCTGAACTACCCATATAACAATCCACAGTCTAATTCTCTCTTAGTTCTTTCCTTGCCAAATACATCACACAAAGTATGCTTGTTCAAGAAGTATCCACACAATGCTGCCAGAATCCACTATGAACTTATTTCAGACTAAGCAGGTAAGAACTGAAGATAGAAGAAAGGTATGTGAACCTCTCTGAACTATTTTTCACTTGTCCCAAAAAGCTTCGCTTTTATCACTGAAGTTAAGACAGCATGCTTCCTTGATGTAGTATCAACTGAAATAAGGATCCTCCAACTTTGGACTCCCTTTCAGGCCATGAAGGCTTGCTGGTAGACCATTTTGTAGACTTACCCATATATTGAAATTATGACTTTAAACAGGAAATAATCAAGAAAAATTGGGTTATATTTAATAGGGCAAGGAGAGCTAATTTGTTGTCTTGGTAAGAGTAAATTATGCCAATGATGAACAAAGAATATTAAGTGTCTATAGGTTCTGAATTATAAATCAAATATCAACTTTAACAGAAAGCTTTTGTAAATGCTGTCAAAATACATTTTACATTATACAAAAAAAAAAAAAAAAAAAAAAAAGAAATATTAAAAGTGTGTAAATACCTTCGCTGCAGATATGGTGTGCTCAGGTTTAATTATTTTACTTTTGTTCTCAAAAGCATTTGTCCTGGCTTCTTCTGCTAGCCGATGGAGAAACAGTAAGAAGTTCAAATGAACCTTTAAAACAGAGAACAAAATAATATTCAAGCTGTTTAAACACAGTTTGGTTTTTTAAAGATTCATTGTTTGCAACAGAAAATTTGCATATTAGACTGCTTCCAAATTCCTGAAAGATGTTCTCGGAAAAAACGTTTATCACTCAGTTCAAGCCTCAGTAAATGTCCAAGACATTCCCTTCATGCACGACTCTTGTAAACAGAGCTTAAGTTTAGCATACTTAAATCAAAAAAGTGCTTTAGAAATGATCACACAAACAACAACTGTTCTAAGATCAATCAATCTGATTTTTATTAACAGTTTTTAATAATAAAAGGTAAACACAACTATGAGAGAATAAGGAGTCTTTTTGCTTACTAGTAAATATAGTCAATTTTCAGTGATTACAACGGCCAGACTATTACAAACAGCAAATTCATCGCTGCCTTATCGCCAAATGGACTACAGACAAGTTCAAGGACTTCTGCTCCTTTCCAGTGTAAAGGGGCATTGACATTTATTTCTCCAGAACTTGGAATTCTCCGGTGTCAGGAGGTTCCATCCATTTTTTCCCAGCTCAGCACTTCGCTTTTTTACATTAAAAGAGCTGGTCAGGCAAGTATCCCGTTCTGTACGGAATGCTGTCCTGCTAATACAGAGGCAGGAAAAAATTGCAGCCGGCGAGGAAGGAACTGCCCCAGCTTGGACTAAAACTGCCAGCCAAGAGCACATTTGTGTAATAATTAATCATGGATCTGCAAGATAAACCTCCAGCACTATACAGACATTATGTGAACTATTTTAATAATCCACCCTGAAAAACTGATAATTGCACTTTTTGTAAATTAAAGTTTCACACAGCATTACCTCTGCTACGTAAAGTGTACAAATACACTTTTTCAATCAAGAGCTCAGAAAAATATTACTGAAATATACAAAAATTTTATTTGTATGAATAAGGTGATGTATTTATTCTGCCACACCTTATCTGTAAAGTCATGTAAATGTAATGTGGAAAGTTACAAATTAAGAGTTTATAGGAAATATTTTGGCAGTGGGTTTTCAGCACAAAGAATTTGTTACAAGACATATTCCTGTCATAAGAACTCTGATCATATGACAAGCAGTTTAGGTGGTTTTTTTAAATATCCTGAACTAAATAAAGCCAGAGTGCAATAGATAAATTTACATAATATTTGACATCATTTGGAAGCATCTACTACACAAAAGGCAGATGTTCTTGCAGATTTATTTCACAAAATATAAAAGCTGCTTTAGAACCAGTCTTCAGTTATTCACACAGAAATTATCTCCAACAGAATCAAGCAGTGGCACTAAAATAATGTTCAGTGTTAGAATTCTCATTATTGAACTTATCAACACAGAGATCAGATTTCTGGACAACCTGGAGAAGTGAGAGGTGGAACTAAAGCTTCCGTATTTGCATGTCCTTCTGAGATACCTAAAGGCAACAGCGTTAATTTCAAAATTGCCTTTAAACAGTGCATCTTCTCTCACAATCACTGTACCTTTATTTTCCTATTTTCAAAGTGAATTGCTGCATGTGGAGAAACTTCCCCTGTACACCAATAGATTTAAACAGCCACATAACTAAAATCAGAACATTCCATAACAGAGTACACAGGTTAATAAATATTCCAGGTTATTCAAGGCAATTGAGAAAGGCTAGTGAAAGGTAGAATGACTGAATATCATGAATACCAGTTATTGACAAGTAACTAAGCAATACCATATTGGTTTAAAGACATTGCTTTACTACATATTAAATTACTGCCCTTCTGCATAAAATTTAAAAACAGTTTTGAACTAGCTACTCATGAAAATCACTTTATAAAACAGAATGCTTATTTTCCAGAAAAGAAAGGCTGCAAAATTTTAAGAACGTATGTAAAAAATTCACAGCACACCATTTACACAGCACCTTCCTCACACCTGTTCAACAGAACTGAGGAACAGCAGGGACAACCACTGTAATTTCAAAACAATTCTTTAGACTGATATTTTGCCCTCACTGCACACTTAATCATCCTATGCTGATAACAAATTAAAGAGACCATTCAGTGCAATTCTTTAAGCTTTTCCTGCAATGGAAACACACACGTGCCCTTTGAGCATGAAAGAAGCAGCTGAAATCCTGCTTTTCTTCTATAATTACAAGCTAGAACAAAGCTTGCCTATTTTCTTCTCTGACCATTGGGGGAATAGCTGAAATTCAGTACTAAAATCTTCACTTCTTATTTTCAAGAAGACCCTTGAAAAGACCTGAAACAATATTTGCCTCTCTTCACCCAAAGATATATTATCATATCCCTTAAAAAAACAAACAAACAAAACAAAACACAAACAGCTTCCTGAGAAAGGCTGACGAAATTTGATAGCTACACTGTGCAAAGAGATAGATGTTAACACTTAGCAAACAGGTTCTGACAAAGCTTCTGATTTCGAGAAGAGACTTGATCAAAAGTGAAGAAACCTCTTCCAAGTATTTAACAACATTATCTGAATTGTTATGCCTTTCAAACTTGTTAGTTATGATCATGTAAGAAGACATTGGTTTAACGAGTAGAAACAATCACTGAAGGTCAGGGAAAAAAGAAAGCAACCTGATTTTCCCCTAAGGCAGACAGACCGCTTTACTGGAACGGGCACATACTGCTGTAGATTCAGACAGAAAGCACGGATCAGTCTGGAAGATAGCCCAGAAACTGAACTAGCACTTTTATCATCCTTTCCCCCCTTTAGAACACATAAGCTCTCTGTTCAAAATGTATATGGCTCCATCTTGTTAAGACAGCTACTATATAAATTTCTGATGTATGCAATCTAATCACTCTTGTGGTGTTTGCAGAGAATAACACAGGCACTAGAAAACATACTCTCAAAATTTCTTACTTGTCTTACCACACAACGAACTCCCCATTTTTTTTTTTCCTAAAAGAGGCATAATCTCAGTTGTGTTGATTATTTAGCCATGCAAATAAAGAGCTAAAGAGCTATTACACTCACGCCTAGTTGAAGAACATCATGGAGAATCACCACACCTGGACATACTTGTTTAAAGGTAAAATAAAGAAGACAAGTTTTGTAACATAAAAGGCTGTGCAATTTGACATCACCAGAAGAGATAATCTAAGTTTCCATCACAATATTAAAATTTATTTTGATCTTATCCCTTGTGTTGCAATGAACATTTGCACAGACATATTTTAAACTGGATCTGAGTGTTGTTGTTTATAAGTTTCAGTGAATTCAGTTCACTGACTGTATTTGCAGCTCAGAGAACTTTAGTGCCAGGACCAGGAGATGGGAACCAAAGGCCAAGATTTGGAGGGATGTCCCACTTACCCCTTTTCAGACAGCCACACTACTTTGGAGCCAAATTTTCATTACCCTGGAAACACAGACCAACTGTTACCAAGGATTAAAATAGGAAAGTGTGATTGTGTGCATTTGATTAATTGACTAGTGCAATGTAGTGAGTAGGTTTTGAGTAAATCTGAGCATGAGTAGCAAGGGCCAGGTCCTTAGCAAATAAAATTTCCAAAGGCAGCAAAAACATTAGAAAGAGATCATATTTTTATTAGCACCACTCCCTTAGAAAAATAGTGTTTACATTCAAATCTAAATACTCTCATGTAATTGGCATATTCATTCATTTTAATCTCACAATACTTATTATAATTTTATATGTTTACATTTAGCTTCACATATCCAGATACTTACCTTCAAGATGCTGCAAGACACAGCTTTTATACACATATGAAACACGAAGCCAGGGGCCACACTAGTATACAGCATGTGTTAATGCTTTAATGCTCTGAGAGCCACATGCATTTGTAAACAAGAGGACATCACAGTCCAGCAAGTTAAGTCCACTAAGTTATTTCAAAGAGTATCTTTTTTAATGCATTTTTTTTTTTAATACAGCAACTATAACAAGCCCTCTTGAGGTCAGGTTTCATTGCTGTAGTCAAATAATTTCTTGGTGAGACAAACTCTACCTGCGCCGCAAACCCCTTAGAGCAGGTCAGAAGCAATTCAGCTTTGCTGGCCTGTTTTTGCAAACTTGGCTCCTTAATTCCCCACCTTTTTGGCAGACGTTTTTAAACCATGGTCAGGACCCCAACACCTTACTGGATTACTAACAAGACTTGTCATCCCACAGTTTAGGGCAGAGATTACTTAGATGGCCTTCTAAAAACATATGAGCGCTTAAGATGCCATAGCAGCCTAGCAACTCATTGATCACAGCTCAGCTGACTACTTGTGCACCAGAACTGATCTACACAAACAACTGCATCTAGCAGCCACACAATCCGAATTGCTGTTCCTCGGTGTGTCTACACCAAACACTTTGAACATCCGTGTGTACGTGGAGTGACACAGAAGCCACGCATCGGCCCGTCCCTGAATCCCCCAGATCCCTGCCAAAGACCTACAATACAGCGGCCACCAGCAATGCGGAGAGCGGCAATCTCTGCTTATCCGTATTGTCTCAGACAGAGCAATCGTCTGTCCCCTCAGGCTTTGCCTCCGCGCTGCCTGTGGGTCCCTGCAGAAGCACCATGAGGAGTAACTTGACATCCCGTCACACCCAAAGCGCTCCAGGGCGCACAGGCCAGAACATTTGGGGAGTAAGGATCCCTCGGGCTGGCTGCCCGGGGGCACCTGCGCAGCCGTGGCTGCCGCCATGGCCACAAGCAGCAGCGCTCCCGGGCTCCCGGGGCAGCCGCACCTCGCCTCTCCCCGCCCCTCTCCTTCCTCACCAGCAGGTCGGCGTTCGCCGCCAGGCGTAACTGCGGTTTGTGCTTCTTTATTATTTTCCGCAAAGTGCTGCGGGGCGCCGTGCTCCTCATCCTCCTCCTCCTGTTTTCCTTCCTCTCTTTCCTCTTCCTCCTCCTCCTCCTCCTCCCGCCGCTCCCGCCGCTCCCGCCGCGCGCGCCGCCCTCACTCCCTCCGCCGTTCGAATCCGCCGCCCTCGCGCAGCCGCGCGCGCCCGCCGTGACGCAACTTCCCAACGGCCGCGCGCGGCACCGCCCCCGCGCACCGCCCCGCCGCGCCCCTCGGGCCGCTCCCGGACCCGGCGCTTCTCCGGGAGCCGCGGCCGCGCGTCCCGGGCAGCCCAGAGGGTGCACGGAGAGCGTCCCACCGGTCACACCGAGCCCGGTACCGCCGCCCAGGTGGCGCACGAGCGGGCAAAGGCGCTCCCCGAGGGACGGGCGGGTCCCGGTGGACACCGCCAGGATCGTTCCCCTCGCGAGCCTCTCCGTGTCGGTCCGCTTTAATTGCGAGCGAACCGAGAGCTGGCTTTAGGCCTGGCTGTAGCGAGTTACCCAGACCTCCACCTAGGCCTTTTTAGTGACGAGGACGGGAAGCGGAGCGGGCAGTTCCCCCACTGCCGTTCCCGAGCCCTCGAGCGGCCTCTCCCACGAGGGAATTTCCCGAAGCGTAGGGAATGTGGCGCGGGTCAGGGGCACCGGCACGGCGCGGCCTCAGCCAGCCTCGGACGGTGGGTTTTAAGTTGGCGATCGTCGCCCAAGTGTGGTGGTATTTCCTTGCCGCAGAAGCCGAGGGAGTTGCACAGTCCGCTTGTTCCCCCCTGTGATTGTGTGGCCCTGCGGTGGGATGGGGCAGGACTGCAGGACCAGGAGCCTCATCAGCACCATAATCTTACCCTGAAAGGAGCCTAGAGTGATAGTTGCCTTCTGCACGTAAATCTGCTCAAAATCCTGCTTTAGTACACGGATAGCACTGACGTACTTGTACACAGAAACAGTGGTGCTGAAATCGGCCACCACTTTACGTGTCGTCCTTCCTCCAGCATCTGTCCCTGCACTCCTGCTATAGCTGACGGATGCTGCTGACTGAAGTACGGGTTTCCCCACAGAGGGGCCCCTGCAGCTTGGCATTCTCAGTGTATTTGGACGGTGTGTACTTATTTGGAGAAGGGGTCAGGATTTCATACTGAGGTATGGGGGTTTTCAGCATATTTATTAGGGGTTTTTGTTTTCTTTGGCCTATGGGATGCCTGCAAATTTAAATTTTGATAAGATAAATATATCGTCTTAGTCTGTTCAAAATACCAGCACCCAGATAAGAATCAGTTTTATTGAAGTATGTTTTTAAGCCTGTACAGTTTAGTATTTTAGTTCATTTTACAATATGCACAAAATGTAGCCCAGATCGAAGTATGATATCTGACAGCAGGAGAGAATTTAAGATTTGACAGTTCTTCATACTCTGTCAGATATTGGAAAATGATGCTTTGTTCTTTCAGTTTTGACTGTCACTTGCCATTTATCGTCAGCAGAAATGTTGATATTAAAGTCAGGGTCTTAACATTTTTTTCTGTGAAAGAATAAGCACGCCAACACACAGAACTTTTTTGTACAGTTTAATAATAGTCCCAGTTAATGGCTCAGCAGCACTGCTACAAGTAAACTTTTGGGGTTTTTTCGGTTAACTGGAGGGCTCTGACTCAGGAGCTACATAGGGTCATATACTGTAATGCTCATAATGTACACACAGAAACTTGCATCGGGATCAACAATAACTCAGCATGTCAACAGACTCAAATCTGCAGCTGGGATAAATCAGCAGTTCCACTGGACCTTACATGAGCTGAGAGCTGGGCCTTAGTATTTCGCACTGCTGGTGGGAAACTGGTACGGACGAGCATTTTACGAACTTCAGGAATTGCAAAGGTGCCTCTACTGTAGGTCTAAAGCTATGAAAATACACCACGCAAATTTGAAACTGTGCAGTGACCTGCATAAAACAACAGATACTGAGACTCAGGACTAGTAACTGTATCTTTTACTCATGAGCTTGCTATGTAGACGATGACTGAATAATGAAATCTATTAAGTGTAATACTGTTAGAGTTTTGTTGGTTCTGATGGTTTTATATTTCTAGTGGACTGCGAGTTTTTTAGGTGTTGTTTTTAGCTGCAGAAAATAGTAATTTAAAGTGCTGGCTCAAATCTACATATTTACCAGATTTCCTTACTTCATAGGTTTTGAAAAAATTACAACTAAAGTAACTTCAAGCAATTGATAACAGAGATCAAATCTACATGTAATAATCTAAATATATGTAAATTATAGGTTATGATTTACTGAACAAACACGAAATTCAGTATTTCAGATTTCTCCTTGAATTTATATTTTATATTACAGAAATATTTATTTTATCAATAAATATTTCTGTAAATATTATTTTAGTAGCTTGATTTTAATACACAAATATTGTAGAAAAAGAAAAAAAAACATTTTTCTGTACATTTTGCGTTGCAATGGACAAAAATTATTTTATAGGTTAACTAAAATTCTTTTAAAAATCACAGCTGTTTCAATTATTTGGTCTGTATTAACACAAGGATTAATGATTAGATTACAGTGTATGATAGAAAATTGCAGTTTCATTATATTTCTGATTTTCAACATGACTCTTTTCTATCTTTCTAACAGAATCCGTAATGTTCAGTTATAATATTATGAAATATTTAAATAAGTAAAAGAATAATGAAAAATGTATTTTAAAATAATTCTTTGAAAGTTGAAATTGCTAATTTTTTCATACTTGTGCAGCTTTATAAAAAAGGCATTTCTGTGCCTTATAGGCAGAGTTTCATATTCTACCTGTTCAAAAGCTGCAGGAGTTTTGAATTCATTTTCTACAAGCAGTTGCCTTGTTTTCAAATAATGTTTCAAGAATTTCATATTTTTCCAGTTTCTAGCAAATGTAGTTTTTAAACACACATTAATTCATTTTCTGAACTTCAGCTGCAGCACAGCGTCCTCCCAGTTTTCCAGCAAGGCTGAGCTGTATTTTAGAACAAAAGGCATCATCTGGGACCAGTGATTAGAGAAAGGAAATTTCAGCAATTAAATAGTACCATCCAGGTCTGACTTTTTCAGGAAAACCATCTTCTCATGTTCCTTTTTATTTATTTTATTTTTTTTTTAATACAGGCAGTTTCAGTGATATTATTTTGTCACTTTTGCTTCCAGATCATGTAGGTTACTTGAAAACACTTCCATACATTTCAGTGGCTTAAAAGAGGCCAAGTTTGGGGCCATCACTGCTGAATTGCAAACCAGTAAACATTTAGCTCTCTGTTTCTGTAAGGAAAGAGATGAATTTAAAGACTAATTTTATCCACTACTCTCATACACTCTGAGTTGAAATAAGGGTAATGTTTGGAAATGAAATTAAAAAGCCATGTTTCCTTTCTGTCCTGAAACTTTTATAAGCACATCCTAATATGTTACATTCGTTCTCCCAGTCTGTACGTCATAACTATTAGTTTAATTAGTTTGTTTCTGGATTTTGACGTTATCTTCAGTCAAATTCTTCATCAGCTCTTCATCAAATCATAATTTTAAAGTCAATCTTGCCTCCAAAAATGCTGAAGAATTCTGTTTAAACAGTGTTACATCTTGAAATTAATAATCACATTTTATAAATTCTTGCTGAGCCAGAGGTCCATTGGTTTCTTTTCTAGTCAGGTAGGGATTGTTAAATACTTTCTGGTGCTAATCCAGTTTCAGTGGTTGATGAAAGACTTTGAAACATATCTTGGATGTGGATGTCAAAGCCTAAAATCTTTTGATGTTTTGTTCGGTGATGAAAAGATGTCTCTAAAACAGAACATAACAATTCAGCAAATGTAAACTCTTCTATAGTGTAGTTGATAGGCTTGATCATAGTGATGGGGATATACAGACTGACTCTCCTGTTACATTTGTATATTCTTTCTGTTGGACAGTTCAGGTGTGGTGGAATACTTTTGTAGTGAAACAGGAAAAGAGGAAATACAAAGGATCAAATGGTATGTTTTCCTCTCCTCTGTGGAACTTAAGAAAACCTCTTGCTTGGAAAAGAAGGGGGAAATGGTGATTTTTACAAGAAACTTTTGCCTTGTGGCTGTCACTACTGATGTAATGAAAAAAATTCAATTGCTGCAATTAATACTAGTCCAAACTCTATTTGGCATTCACCTTTTATTTTCATGAAGAAAGGAGACGATTCTCTAGAATCAATTATTTTTGTTACTTTTAGTTTTTGTATTTAGTTCTATTTCTATCTTGTGTTTCAGGCCCAGAACACTAAAAAACAAGAAAGGCAAAACATCATAAATTATATTTGAATTGTGACGATTTGCTGATTTTAAAGTTTACAATTTAAGCTTCAGTTTCATTTTTCAGGACATTCTGTGTATCAGCCCTCTGTATATCAGGTGCTAAGAACCTGTCTGAAGTCAGTTCACTTCCACAGGCCAGACACCATCTGTCTGTTGTGACTGCTTTGATTGCATTCATAAAATGAATGTCATTCATACTGGAGCATATAAATCACAGCTCAGCAGTCACTCTTACCTTCACAGATACTCCTTGTGCACTTGACATGCCATCAGCTAAAAGTGTATCAATTTCACTGCTTTTGAAGTAATTTGATGCAGGATCACATTGATATAGCTGTCCATTTCTTTATTAAATTACGTAACAGGAAAATGTTTCTTTTAGGTGTTTTCAATGAAAACCATAAGGATTAATAAATTACACAAAAATAATTACTTCAGATACCCACTTGGTCTGTGTTTATGCAACTTTTCTCATTATTTTTTTACATTTGTACTTTATTTGCATTTTGCTCCCAGATCTACTACACCCATTTAATACCAGTCCTATTCCCAAATTCCAGAAGGAACGTTACTCTCTTCAGATGTCATGCTGCAATGACTACATACAAACCAGACTGATCTTCCAGCACCTCTGCTCTGATCAACTAATCCAGACCTGCCAAAAAGACCCCCTTCTTTCAGAAACTTCTGCAAACCCAGACAGTGTTCTGAAAAAATGCCTGTTCTCTGCCTTAAAAATACATATTTTATGCAAATGTGTTACAAACAGAAGAAAGGAGAACACAAAATTTAATTATATTCCCCAGGATTTTACTTTATTATAAACTGGCCTAATTAGCATAACATGTAATAGCAATGGCCGCCAATGAGGACCGTAAAGATTAATAGATGGATACTTATTGCTTAGCTGCCAACTAATTTTATTTATCAGGGGCAGTGAATCAGAGGAGTTGACCACAAAAAGGCCCGAGAGTGATGGTTGTTTTTTCTTCACTTTGTTCTTCACATGAAGGGTAGCAACATCTTTTAGCCTCATTCCCCACAGGGACCATGTTTTTTCCCTGTTGACTTTTTCTTCAGTCAGAAAGAAAGCCCTATATGCAACAGCGTTTTTCCTACCTCTTCATTAATTTCCCATGGGTTATGTCAGCTCTGAAACACAAAATGATGTGCTATGGAGTGGTCTGCTTAGCAGTACAACTTCCTACCAGTTTTCTTGCCACGGCTGCAGAGGAAAATGGGTGATCACAGTTTGAGATGTCCGCACCTGAAGCAAAAACTCAGACATCTCTTGCTGATGTTTGAGGCTGTCAGTAATCCTCAGCTCTCCTAAAGCAAAGGCAGAAGTGGTCATTAGGCCAATGTAAATGAAAAATGCCCACTTCTTGCCTGGCACTGCCTAGATACCCCATAAATGTACTAAAAGAAGAGATATATATGCATGTTTGTTAACATTAAAGCCAGATAGAAAACTGATCATATGTATATCTCAGGTCAAAAACCAAATACTGTTTTTGGGGTTTTTTTAATTAATAAATGGTACATGATAGCCAGCAGCATGCCTGAACCCTGTTTTGCCACAGTAACTCTGATGATGGACTTCAGCATACTGAATTCAAAGAGAAACAGCAAAGTAACAGACAGGTTATGTTTCAGATGAGGTGAATTGATTGCTGGAAACTTAAATCACACTTTTTGTGACAGAAGCCAAGCCATATATAACGTTATTGTTATATGTGAACATGATAGAAAAAACAGAAAGAGTGGCCACTGAAGTGAAACAAGAATTTAAAGATTGCCTTCAGAGTGCATGGAATACACATATAGATGTATATTCCTACAACAGGAATTGCCATTAGTGCACAAAATTGGCATGTACTGTGCTGTCAAGAAGACAGGAGGAGAAAAATAAGTAATTCGTATTTATTTCTTTTAGCGTCGTAATTAATAAGGGAGTTAAAAAAGAGAACGTTTCAGATAAAATGCAAATAATTCAAATAGACTGTAATCAAAATGTGTTTTTTCCATTAAGATTTTCAGAAGTTACTTATTAACTGCCAAAAGAAATACACAGTCACCTGAAAATGAAGTAATATAATATGCCAGTTTACTGCAAATGGTTCCTCAGTGATCTGCTTTCTGTAGTAAGCAGACATGAAATAATTTGTCTTCAAAATTATGTTAAAAAATTAATGATCTAATACAAACTATCAAGAGTGGGATGCAAAGTTCAGCTGCCTATTATTTTCTGTGAAAAGTGATTGAAAACATTAGACCTGTATTAGTTAAAAATAAGCACTCTAGAGAACTACAGCATTACTCTTTAGTTTCCATCATTACAGAAATGCTCAAATTTCTTTGGAATACACAGAAATATTTAAATCTGTCATGCTTTCTGCAAATTCACAAACACCTTTTTTTTTACAGCAATTATTAGCAAAATATAAACCCCTGTGAAACTATTCCAGATTGGATTGAGAAGCAGTAGTTTTCTGAAGGTAGCAAAAAGAAAGTTTTAAAATGCTGCTGCTGTAGCATAAAGGAAGGAAAAGTACTTCTTTAGAGAATATGGTGAGGTACAGGAATTACTAAATCCTTTTCCCTTCAGCTAATTAACTGCTAATTTTATTCTTGGGAATGTAGTTTTGCATCTGGAAGTTTTTTTAATATCTTGCTATATAATGTTTAGAAAGAAGCTTCAAAGATTAATTATCCATTGAGCTAAAAATTCAGTAGCTTAGAATCATTCTGCCTTCTGGGGACAGTAACATTTGCAGTTTCAAATGTAATTAAATGGAAGTGGTAGTTGAGAGAGTGAAAGATCATGTATATACTTCTTTGAATGTAAAACAATGCCATAAGTATTACTTAAATAAATGTAACTGTGACCACAGTTTTGTAAATAAACAACTGCTAATACAACCTTTTTCTTCCAGTACAGAACAAATACACTTTCTTCAAACAGTGCTCGACACAAAGGAAAACAGCGAGGGTGCAATGCTTCAGGTTAATAAAGCTAAAAGATAGCAGCTGTAGCCTTGCACAGAGGGAAGATGCTGCTTTCTGCTGTAAGAAATCGGAGCCTTAAACCACTACACCCAAGAATAACCATAGTGACTGTGGGGACGGGAAGCCATATCAAGTTTTTCTCCCTGCCCTGTGCAACTGTGTAAGCCTGTTGTTAAGAAGTACATAAATGTATGTGGAAGCGCTACAAACAGTAGAACTGGTTTAGGAAACAGAGATACAATACTGATTTTCTAGCCACATTGAGGCTCTCCCTACCTGAGCTTACAAAGGGTAATTAAACTACCACAAAGCTAAGAAAAATATCTATTTTAAGCTGAAAGCCACACCTCTTGCATCAGCACAAATACAACAAAACTAGTGCCATAAAAAGACAGAGTGAATCATAACACAAATGCAAAAGTTTTTGGAAGGAACATACTGTAATGTGAGCTGACACATGGAAAACAGAAGTCAGCTCTAACATCTCTCATCTTTACTCTAGGTATTTTATATTTTGTATTTTGGCTGCCTTGCCCGAATAGTGGCAGAGTTTTGTTTTTTAGTGTACAGTGACGTTTGTCATAGCAACAATATGTTATTTTTTTTAAGTACCTTCTCCTGGGCAGGAGCTATGGCTTCTTAACATAACCAGTGATGCACCAATAGTACCAGTTGTACTACAGAATGGTTCCCTTGGAGCAGGTCAATAGCCTCACACTGCTGCTCATTGGCACCCTGACTGATGGTGCTTTGCCGCCTTACAAACCAACTAGTCAGTGCTGCCATAGAGCAACACAATGAAAAGCATAAAAATGCTGTTCAGAGACAGCTCTTTGCCTAAAACTTTGGCAGGTATGTGCTTTTTCAGTTTGTTTTTTGTTGGATTTTTTTAAAGGGTAATGCATTGATACTGAATGATGCTCTTCTTTGTAGCAGGAATAAAAATATGCTTATACTTGTCATTGGGAGATTTTTTTCCAGCATGTTTTTCAAACTGGTCTAGAGATATTTGCTGTTTTGAAATACGCATTTGCACTTCTCTAGCATTCTCTCCACTTTTATTTGATGCTGTTGTGATGTCAGTAGGCTGAATCTTGTCTGCAAAGTGTCCTGGAAGAGAGCCAGGACAGGAGAATGAGGAGAAAAAACCCAAGCATATAAAGAATATGGGAACTAGATGGCCTAGTTTTCATGGGGGACTTCTGATGTAAAAGTCATTCAGCAGAAGGCCTGTACTCATTGGTAAGCTCAGCTATTCTGCAGCACTACAAGTAAGTGAAACAGCTATAAAGATAGCTTAGTTCTTTAACAGCATTTGTAACGTCTTTACAATACCTGTGCAGAATGAAGTAGATGGAGACAAGGAGTCATTCTGATCCTAACCATCCCGCTTTAGGCTTTATTTAGCATTCTTTAGTCAGGCAAAATTTTGCCAGTTCATCTAAAATTAAATTTAGAGGCCTCTGAAGATTAAACAAAATAAAGCCGTAGAACACTGTAGTGGGTTGACCCTGCCTGGATGCCAGGTACCTACAAAAGCCACTGTTGTCACTTCCCTCCAAAAATGGAGTGGGGAGAGAAAATATAACAAAGGGTTCACAGGTTGAGATAAGGACAGAGAGAGGTCACCCACTGAATACTATCATGGACAAAACAGGCTTGAATTAGAGATAGTAATTGAATTTATTTCTAACAAAATCAAAGCAGGATAATGAGAAGTAAAGCCTTCACACACCTTCCTCCCACCCCTCCCTCCTTCCCAAACTCTACCTCTTGACCCAGCAGCACAAGGAGACAGGGAATGGCAGTATGGTCAGTTCATCACACATTGTTTCTGCCACTGCTCAGGGAAAGGAGTCCTTACCTCCCTTGAGAGAGGAGACCTCTAGCGTGGGTCCTTCCCACAGGAAACAGTTCTCCACAACCTTCTCCAACATGGGCAACAGTTCTCCATGAGCTGCTGCTATGGGGGTCACTTTTTCATGATGAGCAGTCCTTTAGCACAGCCTGCTCCAGTGTGGATTCCCCATAGGGTCACAAGTCCAGCCAGGAAACCTGCTCCAGCATGGGCTTCTCTTTCCATAGGTCCCTGCCAGGAGTCTGCCCCAGCATAAGCCTCCCACAGGTTCACAGCCTCCTCTCAGGCACCCACCTGCTCCAGTGCAGCCTCCTCTAGGGGCTGCAGGTGGATCTCTGCACCCCCATAGTCATCCATGGTCCACAGGGACACAGCTTCAGCACCTGGAGCACCTCTTACCCCTTCTTCTCCACTGACCTTGGTGTCTGCAAAGCTGTTCCTCTCACATGTTCTCACTCTGCTCCTTCTCTGGCCTCAATTACTTCTGCACAGTAACTGATTTCTTCCTAAATACATTATCAGAGAGCCTTTAGTATCATTCCTGATTAGCTCAGCCTTGGCTGAGCATGGAACTCTTAATCCCAGGGTCATGTAGTCATGTCTCACATTAGTTGTCAAAAAGGACTGCAGGGGGTTGATGTTGGCGGTGCACCACGTGCCCGCCAAGCTACTCTATCATTTCCCCTTCCCAGCTGGGCAGAGGAGAGAAAATAACTGGAAAATTTTCCTGGAAAATGACTCCTAGGTTGAAATGAGCAGTTTACTAAACAAAAATCTTTGCATGCACAAAGCAATCAGAAAACCCCCCCCCAATATTCTTATACTCTACTTCCCATGAGCCAGCCAAGTCCAGCCACTTCCCAGGAAGCAAGGCTTTAGCACCCATGGCAGCTTCTCAGGAGAGCAAACACTGAAGTAACAAATACTACTACCATCACCAGCTCTTCCTCCTCTCCTTAGCTTTTATACTGGAGCTTATGTCATATGATATGGAACATCCCTTTGGTTAATTTGTGTCAGCTGCCCCAGTTGTGTCCCCTCCCAGGATTTTGCCCACTCACAGCCTGGTGTGTTATCAACCCCTTTCAAACTATCGATGCAGAGCACAACACTGTGAGGACTGTTATGGGAAAATGAACTCCATCTCAGCTAGACCCAACACAAACATATGTTCATAAATGCATATCCTTTAAATGTTTTTTGGAATGTTATATTTTGAGCAGATTAATCCAATTTGGGTGCTTTGTGAGCTCAGTACTCTCACTGATTTCAATAATTACCAGCATTGTACATGCCTATTACTTTTTTTACAAAGAAGTAAACTGATTTTTACTTCCAAAATAAATTTAACAATTGCCTTCTGCAATTTAACAGTTCTTACACTTGTGAATTCTATACATGGATGACAAACCTTTATTTGCCCTTAGCTACAAGCCTGAAATGTGGTTCTGAAATACATCTGTTTGTGTAAAGACCCACAGACATCAGTACCCAGATGTGTAGTTCACAGCCTTACTCCTTTTCTACATGATTCCCAGCACAGAGAACAATTTAAAATAGTTACCTTTTATACTTCTTTTTAATCTGTTCTTTCTGTAGCAGGCAGTAGCCTCTAGCAGGCCCAGCAGAATCTGATTGTTCATCAAGAATAAAATGCTTCTTTTTGACTTTGTAGGCCAGCTCTCTACTTATGAGTGTAGTGTTTGACACAGTCACAGATCTGAGAGCAAGAGGCATGCTACGCTCAGGTACTTATGGCAAAATTCTCCCTACATATAAGATGATCTAGTCAGTCCCCACTGCTGGGGACAATGCCATGCACTGGCCTCTGGGCTGTATCCAGGAGCTGGCTGGGAGAGGGCTTCTTGTCTCAGACCAGAGCTGCTGCCTGCTAAAAGACAGAGCAGCTGTCATGCTATAAAGACAGTAGTTACTACTATTGCACTCCAGACTGTGTGCCTGGCCCCCAGTTTAGTGTTCTGTAAATGCAGGTGTGGAGTAATGCAGCAATGATTGTGGCACTTGTCAGTGGGGCTGAATGTTAAGAGTCCTGCACAAGAAGTTGTATGTCAAAATTAGAAAAGCTCAATGGTCAGATTTCATAAGGAGTCTGTTCCGTGTCAGGATTGTTTTTGGGTTTCGTTTTATGCTCCAGCTAGCCAGGATCAAGGTATGAATTTCCACTATGCTTGGAGGCTGTCCTGACCACTAGCCTTCAATATCAGCCACTTGTGCTTTTTTTTTTCTAGTCTTTAATCATGCTCTGTTTGCTACAACAACAGTATTTCAACATGCAGAATGGGAAGTAGGCATCTCTGTATGTCCACAGCCTTGTGGTATGCTTCTGGGAGATGGGAAATGCAGTCTTCAGCCCCAAAATTTAATGGGAAAATGCACTGAAAATCCTTCCCCTGGGACAAATATACTCACCACAAAGGTATTGTAGAGATGAATATGTAGAAAGCACCCATTAGCAATTGATTATACAGAGTCTGGTCCACAGGTTCTGCTCTGTGCTTCAGCCATTGTAAAGAATTATTTTTCATTCATTCCTTGTTTTGCCATGGTTTTATTTAGACAGTATCAGTTGTAGAACTAGACTGTTCTCAGGTTTTAAGCAGAACTTCGAATTATGTTGTCGAGCACTCAGAGTTGCTTGATGTCAGGGAGCAAGCACAGGATAAGGAATGTATCAAATCTTTTATGAAACAGCTTAATTTCAAAATTTTATTTTTCCTTACACCAATGGGAAACAGTGCAATAGCACAGCAACAAAATTAAACCTGCAACTAAATGACTACAGGTCTGAGCATAAATTTGTAGGAGAATGTGTTAAATATATTTGTACAGCTGTATATACAAAAGATCTGAATTCTCCTAGCAGCAATGTCTGGACCTGAAGTTTTGATTTAGATTGTGTTCCTCTGGAGACTCTGTTCCATATGTATATAAAGCTGAATTTAACAATTAAATTTGATTTCTGAATTTTGCACCCATAATTGCCTACTCATAACAAAGTACAAGATGGGGTTTGGAAGTTCTATCTTGAGAAATATTTGATTCCATATTTCCAGTTCCAGCATTTCTCTGGTAGCTTGAAGTTTCCAATATATGAATTTGCTGTATTATGCATAGAAAAAAGTCTGCCTGAATCTATCAGAAATATGACTTGCTATATGCATAACTAGATGAATAATGCATTACCTGTTTTCTGGCATATCATAAATATGATTCATATTCTTATGATTCATAAACATGATTCTGGCATATCTTAAATATTTTTCAAGTGTCAGCCCTGATTTGTCTATTATCTACTTGGATCCATAAATCTATACATACAAGAACAGGAAAAACCTCTTCTTAGCATGCTTCCTGAAAACTGTTGCTCCAAGCATATAGATCCTTTTCTTAGTCTCAATGAAATTTTAATACTTTAACAAAATTTTCAGTACATGAAGAACATCACGTGATCACAAATATTCCTCCAATCTTTAAAGTTTAGTAAGTGTCTGAAAATTATTAGTGAAGTTCTCACCATGTACCTGTGCAAAACACAATGAGGATACCTAGGATACTTTACTAGTGGCTAACTTCTCCATTCCCCAATTAATTCTTCCATCACAAAATGCATTGATAGATTTTATTGGGTAGTTTCTAATAATTTGCAATATTTTTTTCGTATGTTTAACTTTTCCTCTTAGAAGCAAACAATGAAAGCTATTAATATAATTTAAGAGATCAAATGCATGACATCTAATTTCGTGTCTCAGAAACTTGGGTCTTTTCAGTTCTGTAAAGAAACACAATCAGAAGTTAGTGAGATACAAGTTTTGTACACAATCATGTCTTGCATTTTTCATTAATAAAGTTTGTGTTTGAAATACAAACAGTCTTTTTTTTTTTACTCATCTTCAAAGTAATCTACAGTCTACAAAAAAATCAGGACATTTTTTGAATTTTGTAGGATTAGTTGCAACCTCAGCATCTATTATCTTTGTAAACAAACATCTTCACTGTGTCATTTGTTAAATAAATACATCTTGCCTTTTACAAGATGTCTTCCTATTGACTTCCAACTGAAGCACAACAAAAATGCTAAAAAAAGAATCCTCAATAGCTGCCTGAGTAGCTGTCCACTTACTCTAGAGATCAATAAAATATTTGGCACTAGCACTCATTCACATGTCAAAGCCAAAACAGACAACATAGTTCATAGTGAAGCACAAGGACAAGAATGCTGGAAAGGCATTCTTGCAAATATGTGCTACAAAACTGTACCACACTCCACCTTCTCTGTTGCTTTCATGCTCAGCTCAACTACATTTCAGTAAATGTTGCCCAAGTGCAACTCAGGAATGTGTGTGGCTTCTGCAAACAGATGCGGAGCCAAACACCAGACCCTGTATTAATGTGTGGATGTATTGCACAGCTGGAAGAACAATTGCAGCTGCTATGAAAAAGCATGTGTTTTTCTTACTGGGTTATCTAAAAGCTTTATTTATGGGGTGAAACTGTGTTTTAAACGTGATCTTGACCACATTAAGTTTTGCAAACTGTAGGCAATGTGAATTTAGTGGTGGTGTTTAAGTTTTCTGAAGTCTTAGCTGTTTGACATACATTAGTAGTTAAAAGTGATTAGTCCAAAATCAAGTCGTGTAGAGATCTGTAAATTTCAGTCACTGCCTGAAGTGTGGATGCCGACCTACTCAGAAAAAGTAGTCTGGGGACCCAAACAATGTCACAATGCTCTATTACCTGCCAAAAGACATGTGAGGAATATGTGCTGCACTGTAAAAATCTCTGTCTAGAGAGAGTCTGTGGTTCATAGGACAGGCTTAAAGAAACCTGGTCTAGTGGAAAGTGTCCCTGCCAATGGCAGGGGGGTTGGAACTAGATGATCTTTGAGGTACATTCCAGCCCAAACCATTCTGATTCTGTGATTCTATAAATCATGGGAATGAGGCAAAAAGAGGAAAGGAGGACAAAAGAAGATATTTCCTCACCCTCAAGGCACCAATAAAACCTGACCTTGCCCCATATTCCACAACTGGAAGTTGAGCTGAAAAAAAATGCTGGAGTTATAACAGGGACATTAGCTGACAAGGAGGAGCCTGTAAATATTTACAGTCACTGAGGCACAGGCTCTATGAGTTTGGTATTCATTGCACTTGACCATTTTTCAGGGCTGCCTTGAGAAGTGCGAGGCACTGAGCAGGCGTGGAAGAACATGCAGATTTTAGGGACATGGAATTTCAGAAAGAAACATTAGACAAGCACATACATAAAATCTACTTATTTTAAATTAAGAGGGATTAATTCTGATCTAAATTCATATAAAGAAAATACTAAAAATCCAGAATGGTTATTAATTCCTCCTGAAATAAGAAGAATTGAATGTGTTTCAATCCTTTCACAAAATCTAGTCCTTTTTTTTTTTTCCCAGTATGCATACATTGATGGCTTTAAATGGGACACATGCAAGCAAGTATCTAGTCATCACAGAACTACAGTAAAGTTGTTAACAGAAATCATGATCCTCATTTTGTGGACAAGGTAACTGACTCTAAGAAATCAAGACCAAACCATCTGCCTAAAATCTGAACATATACTTAATAACAAATATGTTATCCGGACTGAAAACTTTGAAGTATTACTTTGGATCTGTGGTGATAGATGCCCAAGTCTGAAAACATTTTTTAAGTTAGTGTTTAGATTCCAAACACTTAAAGCCTGAACAGTAATATTTATTTACCCGAATGTATTTAATGATACCCTGAAAGTTACTTATTTTTTAGAATATTTCTTCCATGAGAAAAAGTTATCTTTTTCAGCAGATTTGCCTTTTGCTTCTAGAAGCAGAGTTACTTCTGGGCTAACAGATTTCCATTTAATAATTCATTAATTTTCCTTTTATGACGGTAGATAGTTTTTCCATCACTTGTATTTCAGTATTTCTGAAACCAGGTGTTAATTTTCAGGGGGATAGGAGGTTTACAAGCAGCTGCCAGAACTAATACAGCAGCCAGCAGTAAATGCTGAATAAGCTTAGGTACAAAATCTATACCATCTGGTTTCAGGACTCCTTGGCCAAAAAATATGAGACCAGTTCCTTTCATGTCCAGAAATCTTCCTGTTCACTGGAAGTTGTGAAATGGATGTTACCTTTGCATTACCTTTTAATTCACATCTCAGACATCTGAGAGGAAGATTCGAATAATGGTCTCAAGAAAACATTGCATAACTGTAAAACAGGAAACTAAATAATGTGCTCAGGTTTCATAACAAGAAGGATGAACATTATTTGACAAGCTGAGATCAAAGTCCTTGCTCAGCCTCACAGCACTCCAGTTTTCCAAGCTGCTGTTTCTCAAAGTCAATGATAGCTACCAGTGCTCAATGCAGAAACAAGGTCCCTCATAGAAATGATCTCCCTAGACCAGTGAGTCAACAAGAAGATACGAAATGAAGCCCTTAAGGTTTGGTTTAAGACAAGGGAAATAAGGTATGAGGTCCATCTTGGCTGCCAGTGAGGAAATACTTCTGGTTCCTTGGGTGTCTGTAAAGATCAGCTGTGTTCTACATAAGGAATTGCTATCCTGCAGTTGTTGATAAAAGAATGGCTTAAGAGTGGCTTAGTTCAAAGGCGTGAGTACGAAGGCATAGATATAGCTTGGGCCACTCTGAAGATAACTGAGGAGATCCAAGCAACAGAACTTCCTCTGAAGGCATGTGGAAAAAGAGTGTTTCCTGCAATCTTTACAGTCCAAATCATTTAATCCTCTCTCTCAGGCAGTCATTTGCAGATACACATGATCCACAAGGTCACTCTGTTATCAAATCTCTGAAGGTACCAGGATATCATCCCATCCAAAGAGTCATTAATGTCTTTTAGCTTTTTATGTCTAGATTACACATTTTTAAAAATTGCATATCATAAGAAACCATACGACCTTTTTTTTTTTCTTTTGCTATCACCACTGCTTTCAACACACTGATTAAATCATTGCTTTTAAGTGGATGATTAAACCCTTTTGAGAAGGGACTGACATCCAACTGTACTTGGCTAGAACAGAGAATTATGATTCCCCAGTCCATAGGCCCTATCACAATGCAGATAAAACTGCAGTGGTAGTGCTGTTGCGTTCCTGGTAACTGTGAATTTTTCTACACTGCTGTATAGCAAGATTTCCCTGAGCTCCTTAGAGCAAGTTAGAGTAGCACTATCATCTGATGTAGTAGTAGGTTTAATTGGAGACAGAATAGCTGAAGGGCATTATGAATTAACAATTTCACATAGACTATTTTATAATGCAGTGTAAGTAATTATTTCAGTAAAGGCAGTGATTTTGCTGTGTTCGTGCTCTAGAACAATAGTGCCAGTATAAATCTCAAGATAGCACTTAATGTACATTAAGAGAGAACTTTTGTTACCTTAAAAAATTTAAAAGGCTGTGGTCCAAAGTTCCAAAGGTCCAAAGTTATCTCTGAATGTATGATAAATGGTTGATCCACAGATAGAGTCTTCTGGTTGCATCCATGAAGCTTTTGTAAATGACAAGTTAGACAACTGTAGCGCACTGATATTTTTCAAAATGGCAACAAAGCATACATCAAAATATTGACCAGTCACTGGCTAACCAACCATTTTATCCCAGGGCAGCTTTTCCCCACTATTGAAGCTCTAGATTCCATACATAAAAAGTCAGACTTAGTCCACTGACCACAAAACCCCTTGGAGAAGAGACATGCCACAAAGTTCAACCCAATTCAACAAGCTTTCCTGTTACAAATTTTCATCTCTTTCATTATTTATTTCAATTTATTAGAATTATGCTACTGGACTGTTTCTGATCTTATGAAAGGTTCAAGGACTAAATAATACCAAAAAACATGGTTTCACTTGGTTTTTGTTTGCCATTATATGGCCTAGTTCCAAAAATTCATAAATCACTTTTGATACCAGAGAGAAAACATTTCAATGAAAAGAAGAACATGCACAGTCCCTGTCCTAGAAGGACAAGCAGCAGAAATTTTTTCTCTCTTTTTCAGTGCTAACAGTCAGAGGAAATACACTCTGGAAATCAAATTTCTTTTACTGGGACTTGATGTGGGTAGTTGCTTGATGTGTTCAGCTTCTGTATGGCCCAGGTTCAACAAGACACTTAAAAGCATGGCTGACTTTATTCATGTGGGTATTTAGGTATGTGCTTAAGTACCTTGTTGAATTGGGGCTTATGTTAGGTCGTAAGTATTTACTAGGTCAAGCATCCAGGCTAAACATTTCTCTGTTTTTCCTAGTAACACTGCGAGTAACTCCAGTCACACAATACATTTGGAAACTCTTGCAGTGAATTTATCAGGTGATGTTACCCAAGGCAATGGAGAATACATTCTTGTTCTGTTGGAGAAACATATTAATTTGCCTCCTCAGCACAAACTCTGCAGACTGCTGAGAGGATGTACATGGGCCAAACTTCAAACATACAGCATAATAGAGTAACATTTTATTTAAATATTTATGCTACTGCAGTATCCAGGAATTGAAGCTAATCTTATGCCCTTTTGAATTAGGCACCATACAGAAGCTTGAGGTCTCTGCTCCAAGCACTGCACGCCAGGACTAAGTAGTTGGAGAACTACATATATTTGCCACAATGAAACACTTACCAGGATAAATCAAAAAGCAGAAAAATTAGGAAGGAAAAATAAAGTTAATGACTGCTTTTTCCTCCTGTAACTCTGGCAATTAGCCCAGACATTAGCCTATCTAACCCACAAGTGAGTAAGTTGTTTCGGAAACACAGTGATTCCAAGCATTGAGGGAGTATCACTGAGCAATTTTTTTCTCTTTTCTTGGAAGAAAAGATTGATTAATATGGTGCTCTAGTCTGCTCTTCAGCCCTCTGTTACTGAATTCTAACTCCATGGCACATTTTAGACACAAAGGTATGTGTTGTTCAAGGCCCTGGACAGAAGAATCAATGACTCTTGGAGCTGCTGGCTGTTGCAGGCACCATTAGGAAGTCACAGAGTCTGGCTGGGAAAACTGGTGCCTTGCTCAAGCTTTGACAGTGTTTGGAACTCATACTCACTGTAAGTGAACCAGGTTCCCTTCCTTTCTCTACCATTTTCTCTGTATAAACTGCAGTATCCCACTGTGTTTTAACTTTATTGTCCTGGCAAAAGCATTTCCAAACCCTTGAATTAGTCCTGTTTCTGGCAAAAAGACTGTTACAGCTCTACCTAATCAATCTGTGCATGTAGAGGAGCTGTCAGTGTATACATGGCCATAACAGAGCCTGAGCACAGGGAAAAGAAAAACTAAGGAGGTTTGAAAAGGGAGCTGCAATTCCCAGGGAGAGTAGAACAGAACCTGGGGCAAAATTCCTTATGAAACCAAGGTTTACAGTTCCATTGCTCACTTACTGCATAATTATCTTCCTTGACTTGCTCTTCTTCAGCTGTAATCAGCAGAAGTGTTTCTCAGTGTCTTGGGTTTGCCTCAACATCAAGACTTCAATTGCTTGTTTTTTTCCAAGGCAAGCTATTTATGACTGATTGCTTCTAAGTAATTCAGCAAGGCTGAATGTTGGTCTTGTGAGTTGAGGTGTCTTTTTCTGGAACCAACCCCGCACAATCAAGATAGCCTAATTTTAACTTTGTGAACTGAAATGTCATGTCTTCCAATTTTCATACAAACTTTCTGTAAAATTTGATTCAGTGTGTCAGTTCATATTATAGGGTTTATTCTCATCTTGGTGGTATGAAAAATCTTTGCTGTTTCAAAAAAGCCACAAATGTATTGCCACGGATTTTAACAGTAGTTAGATACTGTTAACATTGACAAAAAATTAGCAGAGACCATTTGAGGCATATTTCATTTTTAGAGTAAATTGGATACAATGCTGAAAAGGGGAAAGCCATCACTAGGTTAGAAAAACTTCTGTCTTGTATCTTACCCATCTTCACTGTGTTTTATTTCACTAATGGGATCTATATATATTTTGAACTCTAAGATTAACATAAACTGTGAATGTCTCTTGAGGAGGGGGAACACAGAACAATGAAATGATAGAACAGAAAAAGAATGAGGTTGAAAATTAGGCCAGAAGATTGAAATCACGACCGATTTAAATCATTCTTTGCTGTTTTGTTCATCTTAGTTGTCTGATAAACTACCAAGCAGGACAAAGTTCAGGAGACTTGATATACTGCATGTTAAGTCTTTGTTGTTATAAGGTGAACTCCTGTTCTTCAGCTTGCTCTCCTCGTCTCCCACACTTGTTGTTTTAATACAGAGGAAAGTTCAACTCCCCCTGCTTAACTCCAGTACCTCCTAATGAGGGAACTGTAACACTATCCAGTCATCCTAGCACACGTCAATCAGAATTTCATTGCTTTGCACAGCTTGACTTATGTCAAGAAGGATGGTTAAAATTCACCCAAGTCCTGGAAACCTCCTGTTGAGTTAAACAGATCACATCTTAGCTACGGGAGGATTTTTTGTTTGTTTGGGTTGGGTTTTAAACGGTGAAAGGGCAAGAAGCATTATTTGTAAAAGCTCTTCCACATAACTTGTTCTTAGGATGCTGGTATCAGCAAGATGATTTACACATCATATAATTAAAGGGACAAAAGCAAGAGAGTTTCATGTGCCAATGAAAAGAAACATCATTTACAAAAAGGTCTGATCATACCAAAGGAATCCTCTAACCTATTGTGGTTAAGAAAATCTCTTTGAGTATCCTAATAGATTATCTTTGACAGCGTGGGCTTTACATTTACAAATGAGTAAAAATCAGAGCAGAAGTCTCAAAGCCAGCAAACTTGAATCATGGGAGGCAATGTTATTTATGGGCAGCAGCACTTGAACCACCATTCCTGCAGCCTTCAGGACAAGCCTCACTGAAGGCTCACATACACATGCACAATTGCTGCAGGAGAAACAACACAAGTAAGCATTGGTAGATGCTTGGCTTATGCTTACCGTAGCTCAGGTTGTACCTTCCAAGGATTTTTTAGACAAACTCTTTTTTTTCCTGGTTTGTTGCTTCAGTGAAACTGAAAACTCTATTAAACTGTGAAATTGTTGTATTGTTTTACAGGAAGCCTCCAAGTTTGTAGAAATAGGACTGCCACTGTGATGGAGGATAAAAGATTCATGTTGTCCTTGTTTACAAGACAGTTCAAATGATCCCATAAACTATTACCTCTGAAGTGACAGTGCTAGGCATATTTTTCTGTGTAAATATAGTCAGTACAAGGAGATAGCATTTAAAAGTGGTGGCTCTACATCCATAAAATATTTATTATCTAGATGAAGTATAAATTGCTTGTAAGCAATAGCCCTTATAGTTTTAAATGGCAACTCAGGTACAGGAAATGACTGAGTAGGCCAGTCATCTTTATCCTGAAAAATAAACCACCAAAGGAAAATAAGAGAAGTTTACATAATTATAAGAGGCACAGAGGGGAATAGGGATCAGGTGCTCATTACTTTCTCCAGTGAAAAGTCAGGAAGGCATCAAGTGAAGACTGCATATTCTGATCCAAACAAATGTGACAGGGAGGGTCTTCTTGTAGTATGGGCAGTAGTGGATATTGTACACAGATGTGTTTGAGGGGGCACTACACTAGGTAATGGAAGAAAAATCCTTTACAGAATACTAAATGCATAGAAACTACACCTGATTCTGGAAATCTCTCAGCAGTTGTATAAAACTGGGAGTCCTCATAGCACACTCATTTGCTTGCTCTGTTCTTGTTTTTCCTGAGTCGTCTGCTTATGACCATTGCTTTCAACGGATTTCCCCCACATACTTCATTCATGTCTAATACCAGCTACCCTGCCAAAGCAAAGGACAATGAAATTTAAAAATCAACAAAAATGTGAGAGTGATCAAAGAGGAAGAAACTGTCAAAACTAGAACATGTGGATGGGGCAGGGCATGCCGATACTATCACCACTCCTTCAAGGCATCCAGCTCAAAGCAAAAGAATTTGCATAGTTCAGTGGTACTCTTCCCAAAATGAAAGGACAGAGTGAGAGAACACGAGACCCTATCAAGTTTCCTTCTGTAGAAGCTGTGAACAGTCAGCATAGACAGTGGCCAGGAAGAGTTTGACAATAAAGTCTTGTGTCTTTGTGGGTCCTCAGGTGTGGAGGTTGTAAATGAGAAGCTGAGGGAAGAAATGAAGCCACAACCTCAAGAACTGAGGGACCCAGATGAACTTCAGGGTTCTGCACTGAATGCACATACATGCCAGAGCCCTTCTCTCACTGGAATTCTGGGACCTTATGCACCAATTTGTGCAACACTAATCTACATCCCTATGCCTGCTCCACATTCCTCCTGAACACTGCATAGTCTGCACTCATTCTCTGCTTTAGTGCTTACTAAAGCTCTTTTGGATGAAAAATCTAAGTACCAACTGGGGCCAGTCCATGTTGGGCAGGCAGCATCATCCATCCCAGTCCTGGTTCTTTTGGCACGTTTCTCTCTCTCCATCTCACACAAGTCAGGGTTCAAACTTTCTTAGGTGAGTGAAGACTCTGGTACTCATTAGCATGTCCAATGGTGTCTGTGAGGATAGGGAGGAAGAGGTAGTACTTGTAGGACAGTGCACACCACTGATGTGCAGCAAGGATAAAATCTAGCCTTCCAAATGGCTGAGACTTAAGCAGTGCAGAAACAGGCTCGTCTGCCTCATTCAGTCCAGAGTCATGCGTAGGTGTGAGTATCACCAGGAATATCACTGTAGCCTATAAATTAAAACAAAAATGTAGCAGCAGAGTTCCAGCACCTCAGAGTTCAAAACTCAACATTTTTACAAGGTTGTACATGGATGTTTCAGATATTCTGGACTGCTGCTGTCACTGGACGTCACTGCTCCCAGCACAGCCTGAAGAATCCTGCTGTGGCCTATTACAGCATAGCTCCACAGTTCCCACACACAGCCATTCTGAGAGACTAGCCCCAGGTGATCTTGGAGAACCATCCCAACAGGTGGCATTCCACAGCCTTGGTCTCACCACCTAGTTTGCCCAGACAAGCTGTTTGTGAGCCTCCTGAGAGGCAGCTGTGTCAGGGAGCATGCCATGAGCATGGTTCGTGTCAAAGGTTGTGTAGACATAGGCAAAGTGATTTAAAAAGCCAAGTGAAGAGAGAGGTTAGTCTATTCAAATATCAGATGCCATCATTCATCCTGATTAGCCTGGGATGATTCAACAGCTGTAACCATTTAGGCTACAATTCAGAAAGGCAAATACTTTAATCTAATGCTAGCAGGGGATTGCCAAGGAAAGGGAGGAACTGAAAAGAAAATACATCAATATTGCAGACTTCATCCTGGAAACAGAATTCCAAAATTTCATTAAAATTCCTTTACTGAATGTATAAAAATATAACTCATTTATTAAAAAAAAAAAAGTTCCAATTTGTTTAGAAGGATCAAGAGCAGCTGGGTTGAATGCAATGTAGATAAAACTTACGTCCAAGAAAAGTGATCAAGAATGCTATTATTCAGCAGTTCCTTATCATGGAGGCATGTAAAACTTAGTGGGCACCTCTGTTATGCCTTTTCATTGTCTTAAAGCTCCCTAAGTGCCTGCATAGTCACAGCAGGTCCTCAGCTGTGAGGCATGTTCTCACTTATGCTCTACCATGATGCACAAATTAGGATGTCTTTCTGCAGCTGCAGTCCATTACGGCCTGCTTCCAGCGCATGTAAGTGTGCTGAGGTCAGCACGCAGCACAGCATGGCCAGCTACTCACAAAAACATGGCCAGTGCTGGCAGCAGCTTTCCCTCTAGATGTTCTGGCAAAGGACATAAAAGATCACAAGATTAATGTAGCCTGGAGGAGTCTGACCCTGAAGGTGAGGTAGAAGACCATTTAACCATCAGTGTAATACAGCTGAGTCACTGACATTATATTAGGGTTGACTTAAGCCTTAAATATGTTGTGCTCTTATGGGCTAGTTACTAATCACTATCTAGAAAAAAATATAAAGTGGTAAAGTAGTGTCTTTTCCTCTCTTTCAATTCACAAGGTTAGTTACTAGTCTTCAATAAAGACCCAAAGGTGACACTTATGTAGCTCTGAGTTCCGGTTGGGATGGAATCTTCCCAGAGCAGCCAAGTCAGTAACTGCAACACCACTGAGTGCAAATGCGCTGATACCATCAGTGTTTGAAAAGTTAGGTCCTCTTTCAGCCCACTTGTTCTTATAAATTGTTTACTGTTGTTAAAGTAAACAGGGTTTAAGGCAAGTTTTCTCTCTAGAGAAAAGTGGCTACTCTTGGGAGGCAACTGGGATTTCTTAAGGTAATTTGATATAAGCTGCTTTTTCTGAAAGATACTGTTTTTTAGTGGTGGAGAGAAAGTTGGCTACTAGTTTGCGCATGGTCAAAGGGAGTTGTTGGGCTCAACCTCCTAGTTGTTCACATTTGGCATTAATTGCTTTATGCAAATACAATGGCCATGCTCGAATTATTTTCTAGCTACCCTGAACCTTTTTTGTTTTTTAATGAGATACCTTCCAATAGGTAGTACAATATCATTGTATTGCCATCAATATATATGTAGAGATTTGTGTTTTATGTTATACGTGCAGTATAACTATATAGCTACAGGCTCAGAAGGTCTTCCCGCTAAGAGCAATTTCCCAAGACTGCAGCTTCAAAAATTCAGCAGGTGCATACTGCAATGTTAAAGTAGTACATTTTAAAGGGACCTGGGCACCTTAAAATTTAAATAATCTAGGGGAAAATAGAATTACTGAAGACTAGGTAAAACTGCATAGCTTATTTCTTTTATGTTTAAGAAACTACAGGAAAATTCAGCAGAAGCATTTTGTGGTACATATGTGACAGTACTGGTACTCGTGGGAGAAGAATCGGGTAAGAGTTTCAGAATGACGACAATATAGATTGCATTTTATATCCTCTTAAGAGAAATGGCTTCCTTCATAAATTGTGTTCATAAAAACTGAACATAATCTGATAAATGTAGGGAAGGAAAATCAGATGTGATGCCAACAGAAACTGATTTTTAAGCAAACTGTTTCAATATCGGCAGGGAGATTTAAATAATGGTGTATTTTAATGTCTTAAGATTATAGCAGAACTAGTCCTAGCAAGAGAATGTCAAAATACAGATGATCCAAATTATCAGATTGTGCTTTGAGATATGTTCAAGAAAAGTCACTCAAGTAGTGCCAACACAGCTTAGTGATGTATGGCACCACACAAACTCAGAGACTGTTCTGACTCGAACTGAGATAGGTTTGATGTCTCTGCACAAGTTTCATAGTTAATACACAACCTGAAAATTTCCTTTGGATGGTCAAAAACTGACTGTATCCATGATATGCCAGGAGGAAAAAAAATGTCCCAAATTCTGACCAATCTAGCAACAACACAAAAACTTCAGGGGTTCAGAAGACAGAGGTTTGAAGTGACCCTTTACGATCATCTAGTCTACTCTCCCTGCTCAGAGAAAAGTCAGAGCAGGTTGTCCAGAACCTTCCCTAGTCAGATTTTGAAATTTCCAAGGATTGATGATTCCACAGCCTCTCTGGGCAACCTGTTCCAATGTTTGATCATCCTTACAATTAAAAAAAGCTTTTTCTGTGCTTAAATAGAGTTTTCTGTACTTCAGTTTGCACCTATTACCTCTTGTCCTTTCACTGGGCACTAATTGGAAGCATCTGGCTCTCAACACACTATCTTGTTCCTCTATTCTACACTCCTAGTCAAAAAGTTTTTTCCTAATGTCCTCACAAGCCATATTTTGTGCCCACTGATCCTACTTAAGTACTATGCCACAAAAGTTTGGCTCTGACATTTTTGCAACTGTAGTTCTATTGTTAGGAATCACCCTTTAGGTTTTTCTTTGTCAGGAAGAAACAAGTCCAGCTCTCTCAATCTCTCCTCAGAGATGGTGTGTTCTGGGCTCCTAACATATTTGGTAGCCCCTCTAGTCTCCCTCCAGTTTCTCCTCCTTGAACTGGGGCTAAAATGAAATGCTGTGTCCCAGGTATGGCCTCCCAAGCCTCAAGTAAAGTTTGATTCTAATTTTCCATAATTAGCTAGCCATGATGCTCTTCATGTTGTCCAACGTGCAGTCTGCCTTATTCACTCCTTTGTCCGAGTCAAATCCTGTCCTTGCTCTAAAATATAAATACCTAACCATTGTTTGAAATCAATCAGTAAGTGTAACAACATAGAGAACCTAGGCTGCTCTTCAGAGATAGACCCCAGAGTCCACTGTTTCATGTTTCAGTGACAAACTTATTTACCTCAATATATGAACATCACAGAAAATAATAAAATAATTCATTCCTTCTGAGCATTTCTGAGCCAGTCCAGTACTTGGCATGCCTTTAGAGTTTGCAGACTTATGGTGCTGGTCTATGTGATGGGTCAGAGAAGACTTTTTCTATAAGAAGGGAGCCTATCTGAATATCAAAGCTAAATCATCCTTAGTCAAGGAGGTCAGACAGTAGCACAAATTCCAGAATCAATGTGTGGTAAATGCAGGATCAGTTTATCTCCAGAAAAGTACTTCAAAGCCAGAGCATGACTTTTGGAAGTATTGACATGCATCTCCACCCATTCCTTCAAAAACTCTCACTGAAAACCCAAACTTTCCACCCTGGCCTTGATGAGAAACCTTGGCTGAAGGCCCAGCAGTTCTTGCAGGCTGCCTAAACCAGGCTTGGGTGGACCCTGAAATGAGATCCACTCTCTCTTTTCATTATGATGGCAATGGTTTAAAGATAAGCAGCGAAACAGAAGGAAAATGAGGACAATTGTATTCAAGCTGACTGTTAGGAACTTTGAGAAAGGGTAAGGGGCAGAGAATGAGAAAATGAAAATTATCTTTTTAGAATAATGAAGAAGGAGTAAATTGAGAAAATTACTTGCATCCTCTGCAAAGCATTTAGCAGCTTCCACTCTCAGTAGCTTCAGTGGGAGAGGCTGTATTTTGCCAGCTGCTCCCTGCATCTTTAGCAAAACCATGTGCCATTTGAAACACTGATCATTTAGCATGAGCGAAATGGTCATATGCCAACTATTGTGATGATTTCTGATCTGGCTGCCCAAGTGGAATTGCACAACGAGCAAAAATGGAAATAAATAGGTGTTTAAAAGTACTTGGGTTCTTAAGGACGTGGTTGTGCAAGTCCCTGACTCCATGAGTTATGGCACTGTTTTACAAAACACTGGTACCTGATGACACCCATCCCCTTGACTGCGACCATGGCCATAGAACCAGCACCTTCAGGAGCATTTTCAGTACTGGAGCATGACCCAGGGGATGCTCATCTCTTGTCTCCCGAGGAAGAAAGAGTGCTTGCAATGAAGCAGCACAGACAAAGCCTGAAGATTGTGTCTCATCATGGGAATACAACCAAAGAGCGGCAAGAACAGGATTGTAAGGTGGAGTTGGACAAATCAACAGCCAAGGGCAACTCCAGTACAGATCACACCCTCACTAACAGGCCATGATACCACAGGGTCTGTAGCACAACCCCTAACATAAGGGGTGAACTGAGTCCCAGGGTCCACCCAGGGGCTCCAGTCAGGGGTAAAAGGAGAAGGAGCTGCAGACAGAGTTGGAGATAAACTGAAATATGTGACTGAGGAACTCCAGCCAGCTACAGAGTAGGACTAAAGCCCATTGTGGAGGCAGGGCTGGAGCTAGTCACACCTAGCTCAGGACAGGACAGAGAGCCCCTGCACAGAGGAAATGTGAGTGAACATCCTGAGTGAGGCCAGTTGGGGCCACTAGGGTCAGTTGGTGACCTCATATGGCCCTGGTTCCAGGAGGAGGCATTTCACTGTGTTGTGGGAAGATGCCATCTCAGAAAGCAGGAGCAAGCTGGAAGGACAGCAGCCCAAGCCATCAGCCTGGCTCTCTTCATTAATGGGGACTAAGTACATGGGCCCAGAGAGGCCAGATCTTGTTTGCAAGAAGTCATTAAACGCTGTCCTGAGACCAGCTGATACCAGTAAGGCCTCATGATCCCTCTTGTCGACAGCTCATTCGCATAATTCATGGCCACCTCCAATTAGCTGTGGGAGCTTAGCAGGCAGGACTCTTCCCTTGTGAAGGAGGTTCCACATGGGCAGGCACTTAATGAACAGATTGGATTATAAACACTAGCTAATCTTTCCCACATGTACACCTGAAGAGTATCACAAGTGACAGCTGTTTAAATTTCCAAGGAAATTAATGATTCCTAAAGAGGCAAGACTTATCAAGGCTTTGACTGGGCCTGATAAGGGACAACCACCAAAGGGCAAATTGTTTATAATAGTCTATAAGTGCCTCATTCTATGGGTTCATCTTGGGAAGTTTTATTGACATGGTCCCTTTTATTAATGTTTGTGCTGGCAAAGACTAGAACAGCTTGGTTCAATCTACTGATGATATTAGGCTACTAAGGCCTCTAATGAGCACCTCGTATCTACAGGTCACAGTCAGTTTAAAATGGCTGGTACTGGGGTAGGACACTGTGGGCTCCACTGAACCCAGTGAGGTGGCTGCATTGTGCCTGCCCCATGCATTGCTCATGTCCTTGTGGGGCCCATCTGCGAGATTGCTGAAACATGAACTCATGTGTGGTGACTCATTTGCTGCATTCACAGTTTTGAGATTTAGGGGCTCTCAAGGGCTGGTGGGAAGAGGGTGATCCATGTTTACTGTGAGACTGTAACCAGCCTTTCCTAACAGACCACATGTGGAAGAAGAAAACCTGTTCCTCCGTTCCCTTTTGCAGGAAGCCTGTTCCTTTACATTAAGATGTAAACCTAATGTTCCGTCACCCTGGCGTTCCTCCTTCCCCATAAAGCATGTCACAGGACACATTCACGTTTCCAAGGGGACTTCTCAGAGTCTAGTTCTGTTTCAAAGAAGGCATCATAAAAAAAGAGCATTCACGTTGGCCTGTGAAAGTGGCAACATGGAAAGATCATTGTTAAACTCAAGGGTGAAAAGAAGTGAATTAGATACATCTTCCTCCAGCTACAAGTAATACAATTCCCACGTAGAAGTGGGTAGTTGGGGATCATTTTAAAGTTCAAACTTCTCTTCCTGGTCAAGGAGTGTTTCACAGAGGAGCATGGAATTAATTTAAATTCAAGACTACAGACAAAAAAAATGGGCCACAAATGGTTTATAAATGTTTTCTTACTTAAGAATAACCCTGTGATCCATCATGGAGTTCACTGCTGAAGTGTTTGGCCATAGCAAGGAACCTGTTCTTTCTGCCACACTGGTGTAAACCAGAATTGATTAATTTGAAAAAAAATGGATGAAGGTGATGGTTAAAGTCAGATTAAAGCAAGTCTAACTAGGAGGAGCCTGACTGCTGTTTTATCTAAACCCATGGTAATATTACTGTCTGACCCACTGCACTCAGTTAAGCCTATTTTTATGTATGTCATATATTCTGCAAAGCAGTTCTTTCCCAGTTTATGTTCATATAATTACACTTACTTTGCTTGGTGAAGAACTGACCCAGTATTTTCAACTATAATTTCTCTGTCATTCATTGTCGAACTAGTCAAGGGCTTCACTTGAAGAATGTTGAAGTCCCCTGTGACAGAATAAATAATTTCTGTGTAGGTTATTTTTTGTGCTTTCTCCAACTAGCTCAGCATATTTCCTGAGAATAAATAAGAAAGAGAAATAAATCTCTGATCTTTGGATTGGATTAATAAATTATGGATATTTAAAATATAATGTTCAGGCTAAAGTGATCAATATACTCATGGTGCACATGCATACATACACATCATTTCCTCAGTTTTATTTTAGGATCTTGCATGATTGGGATTTTTCTTGAGATGCTGAATATCTGCCGCAGAGAATGTTGTATTATAATCATAACAGTGTAATACTCTATTAGGAAAGGAACTCAATTTGTGGGACATTTGGAATCTTTGTTAGTTACATTTCAAGCCTGTTTGCTTTCATGTGGTGAAGAAACCAAGAACAGGCAGCCTAAGAAGGAGATGTTGCTAGCAGGTAGTAGTACTGCTCTGGTCATATTGGTTGTTTACTAACTTGCTGTTGGATTTAGTTCTAACATAATAGAATTTCTGAACAGCATAGGCAAAGATACAGTGCTCTGTGTGTTCCTCAGTGGCTAATACAGCACTTTTTAATAAATTTTTAATGCCTCTTCCCTTAAATAACAAAGAAAGCATAAAGAACACATAGAAAGTGAACATGTATGCAATGCTAGTTGGTTTAAGACAGACAGGGAAAAGGCTGGAAGCACATAGAACAAATCAGACTTTTTCCTGAGCTGTAACTTGCTATCTCTTTCCATGATTCTTGCATCTAATATTCCATGTTTGTCTTGAGTCAAGACTCTGACCCCCTCCTTGATCCAGGGAGGATGTGTCCCCAGAGGTTGGAAAGAGCAGACTGGCCCACTGGTATGGCAGAGATCCACTGACATGGCATGTAAGAGTGGAAGAAGTGAAGAAAGGGAGAATTGCTTTCCTTCTCAAAATGGCTTTGCAACCTTGCTAGTGTTATCAATGGTATCACAATCCTGTCTTAATGCAGCTAGGTTTATAATACACCTGCATACCACTCCAAGAATTTCTTTCCTTTCAAGGACCACTGTTCGGATGCCTGTGCCTAATTCTCCAGGTCAGATAGCTCTATCTGGTGAAAGACTTTCTGTGGCAAACAGTCCAACGGAAATAGCGGTGACTGCATCTCATGGATCCCATTGGGAGCATAGATCAGGGAGGAAAAAGAATCAACAACTGGGAGAAAAAAGAATCAACAAAATCCTTTTCTTACAGGGCTAAAATTTTGCTCAAATGGGCTGAGAGAGCATTTACAAGATTATGTGCAACAGTGCCATCTGATGGGCTTACTCAAAAGGGTAAACAAGGTGACGAGGTATCTGTGGGCCTGGCAAGCTACCCCTCAGTCCTAAGAAAAACGAAGACCTGGCCGAGGAATTCTTATTGCATAGCCTTTTCCTATGAGCCTATCTCAAAAGACTTTTAAAATAAAGTTATGGGGTTTTTTGATAAAAGTTATAGGGTTAAAATGATTTCCATGGTGAGATACTTGATTTAGTACCATGGAACTTTTTCATTGAGGCACTACAGCATAGGAAGCATACAGGTTAAATGCACTAATTTCTGGATAATCGACTTCAAGTGAAATTTCAAAGCTGGAAGCAAAGAAAAGGAGTTGAGAGTTCAGATGTCTCAGAAAAGCGGGTGTATTACAGGGCCGGACTACGCAGTTACATAGGATAACAGAAAGAAAGAAAAAGGAAATATTATATAATTGATCAGCATTTATTTGTTTATACCCCTTTCACAATGTAAATGTCTGTCGGCTTCATCTTTTCAGAGTACATTGCCCTGAAATTGTTGTTAAAAATTTAGGACAAATACATTAGTTAACAAAGTTAACACAGGGGTTTGGGATTCTTTAATCAAATTCATTCTTCTCCAAGACCCCAGTCAAATGATTTTGTTTTGGAGAATGGAACATGTTTATTACACATTAAAATAAATGTAGAAACGAGACTTTTGAGTTTCAGACATGACTTCTAAGTATTCGGGGTGACTACTTGACTGCCTTCTCCTAAGCCTCTTCTTCCTACAGTGCATTACATTTTCATTATTGTTAAAAAATTTGAAAAGATTGCTCTTCTTAAATCAACTCTAAATATAAAAATGACCTTTTAATTGATTTGCATTTTCATTACTGTAGTACCACTTAGGTAAAACAAACTAATTTCCCCAGGTCTGAATTCCTATGAACATGCAGAAGTGCACAGCAAAATTTATTTCACTTGCTGCAGTGAAACAGCAAGAGCTGTCCCTGGCTACAGAAATCAGTTCATGGCCCTGTAATGTAAACAGTTTTTATCAATGAGCCAGGAGAAAACCTTAAATCATTATTTATACAACCTCTAAATAACACAAATAGTGTTTATATATATAAATATTGGAAATATAGATATAAATATTGGAAAGAAAGGACTTTTGAAACAGACCTGGACCATCTTGGTAAGTAGAGTTCAAATCCATGTTATTTTGTTGAGCATAGGTAAATTAAAATCTTGGGGAAAACAGGGCATCTTTTCAAGACTCACTTTATCTTCAACATGGAGACTAGTAGAAATCTTTAGAGCTTATCATAGATAACTGGTTGAATATTAGCTGGCTTCTTTTATGTTTGTTTTCAACTTCCTCCCTAACACTTTATCTTCTACAAACAAAAATCATAACTTTTTTATTCCACAAATCCATTTGTCTCAGAATGCAAAAGTAATGCTGGACCATTGTCAAGAAAAAATGAGGTTTTCCAGAGATGAAAAATAATAAGAAAATTTTGCTTTACCTTGTGATTTTCTTTGCCGTTCCATCTTCTGTCTAGGTAATGTTCATGAAGAAATGCTCTGTTTCCAACATCTGTCCCAGAGAGGGATTAGATGGATAAGATATGAAAGGCCAGGGTAGAAAAAGCGTTTGTGTTGAACCAGGAAGGGATTTTTTCATTTATGGCTGTTTGGAGTGAAAGAAGAAAATGGAGAATGATGACAGGGGCAGAGGGAGTGGGACTAGTGAGATGTAGGCATCTCACACTTGTCATTTCTGCTTTTGGAAAACTGAAATTAAATATGCAAACACTATGGCTGAAACATATTTGTGGATCTACCTACATCAGTCTTTGATATTACCAGAACAGCCAGTTCTATGCCAAAAGCTGATAATAACCTTGTATGATAGGAAAGCTCACTTCATAGTGAGATACCTGGAGGTAGCACTGATAGAATATTTAGGTTCTATAATTTGCACATTGGCCCTTATTAAATCCGGGAACTATTTTTCAGTATGACCATAATTGAAAAACTCGGGTAGCCAGGGGGTTTTGTGTATGTGTATGTGTATTATGTGTGCAGTGTAGTTGTGCAGCTAAAAAGGACCAAATCCAAATGTCAATAGTGGGTATAGCAGAAAATATGTCTAAGTAACCCCAGTGGGTGCTGTGAGTGGAGCCACAGGGCTGGAGCAGTGCACAGAGGTGTAAGGCATGGTGCTGTTTCAGGCTTCATAATCCAAGGAAGCGCCGGAAGTAAATAGGCAACCCCACATCTGTTCTTTTATCTGCTTCTGTAATTGTTCCCTAAGTCCTGTGGGAGCAACTAATTCTACAATGACTGATTGTTATTTAAATTGATGTTTACCATTTAATCTTCTGTCTGGTATCTCCTTTGTCAGTAAGTCTAGATCTGGTTATAGGCTGCAAAGCAAGATGGAATTGTGAACTCCAGCCAGTAACATTGTCAGAGTTGCTCTAAACTTGCTAAATCAATAAAACCAGAGGGAAGGATTCATAAATCTCTGTCTGTGGATATAGCTGCTGTGATCCAGCTCCTTCCGTGAGCCTGCATGTGGCCTCCAAATAGAGTTCCTGGCAGTTCATCTTTTTGGTCTAGAGGTACATCCGTGATAAAGTGGGTTTAATGGGGAAGATCTTGCAGTGGAACAACATAAACTGTATGTTTTCTTTCTTCTCTCACACCAAAAAGCTAATATTCAGTTTCTCTTCTGTCCAAGTCAGATTAGCTTCCCATAACAGCACTCATCCATGACAGTCTCCAATATTTTCCTTGATGACAAATTGAGCTCCGTGAACTAGAACACTTACTTTTGAAACTGGCTGCAATGGATGCTGGAAGAGCCTTCAGCATTTGCATTTGGAAAGGGGCAAAGCTGTGTATTTATATTCGAGCTTTTTGCCTGTGTGTCTGAGTATATATGTGATCTAATGCCAAACTAGAAAGTTCATATATGAATTGCAAAACTAAAGTAATGTGCAGTGCATATGGAAAGGAACATTTTCATTTATGGAGCATGACACACAGTGATATCTGTAATCCCTTGGTTTTGTTAGCCAAGAGGAGAACAAATAATACTATTTTTTATTTGTGAAGAATGAATATTTTTAGCAGTTTCTCAGTAGAGTTATTATTCCTTGTATATTACTAACAGTGTTTATTAAAAAAAAATCTACTGAGTTAGATTTGAAGAAAAGGTATTAGCATATTCTCTTTTTTGTCATGTCTTTTTTTTAAGCTTTTCTTGTCATAAATGCAATGTTTTTCTGCATACTTAACATAAGTTCTAAAGTTTCATGGGAGCTCTCAAATCAGGAATTCTTATGAAATAGAGGAAGGAATGAAATAAAAACTTAACAAGGTTTCAGATGCATCAAAAGCAAGAAGCGTGGCAAAGAGCCTGTAGAGTCAACAGATTCAGCTGTAAAAGAAGTTTTCCAGAAAGATAAGATCATTAAAGAAAAACTTAATGAAATCTTTGCTTTGTAAGAGAGGTTTTCCCCACAGCTTTTCTTTATAGAGGGCTGAATCTAATGGGTTGTTTTAAATTGCATTGTCAGAAGAGATTTTTGAATGAAGTTTATAAAATGAGAAGTAGAAAATCAGAAGGACCAGATGGTGTTCACACGGGTTTTCTGAAAGAACACACGTGTCAATGTGAAAATGTTATGTGTTATCTGTCACTTAAAATCAATCTCTTTCCCAAAGAAACAGAAAGCAACAAATGTGATACAATTTTTAAGCCATCAGGAATGATTTGGGGAAGTATATATCAATAAGTCTCATTTCTATATAGAGGAAAATATAGAAACTGAAATAAAATCTTGACTTAGTAGCCACATGGAAAGATTTGATTTAGTAAGGAATACTCAGAACTGCTTTTCTTGGTGAAAGTCAAGCTCAAAAATTAAATATTTCTTTAAATGAGTGAGTATGCAAAGAGCTTTCCAGCAGTGTCTACTCAGTGTTCCAGGCACAAGCAATAGAGGGGGGGAAGAAAGTTTCATTAAGCCACTGTATGAATCCTTGTTGAGTGCTGCGTGCAGGTCTAACCCTTGCACATCAATGAGTGCAGCAGTCTTAAAAAACATACAGAGACAACAACTCTGTTGGCACAGCAAAACTATGAAGAAAGGACAGCTATCTTCTCTGAAACATCACTGAGAGTCAAGCAGATTAATTTTATTGGAAAAAGCAATTTCAGATTACTGATGACCGAAAAAGAGGAATCTTTAAAGTCTTATAAAAATGTCATGGAACACACATGAAAACTTTAGAGAAATAAATTGCCATCTGTTTCAGTCTTTTATTGTGTTTTCACTTAAAACAGAGTCATCAGAACAAAAAAATGTCCCCTGGTTCTCTTGAGCTGTGAACAGGGAATAATTTTTCTTAGCATAGCAAAAGGGCTACTGTTAAATGGAGCTTGAAGGTAGTTACTGTATACCTCTTGTGGAAAGAAAGGGCAACAACTTTCCTCCAAACCCAGAGGAAACAAGCCTGGAGTAAGGCTCTGACATTTGGAAAAGTTAAAGCTCCAGGGAGAATGAGTGGTTTAACCAGAACTTCTATGCTACACCACTTTTAGCACTAGTGTCTCACATTTCCCATCCTTCAGGATTATCTTCTGCAAAATCTGGTTCTTGCAGACACAAGGAACCGCCTGTGAGGATTTGAGGTGCATACTAAGCCAGGGAACAAAAAATGGGAGTGGGTGGATCCTTGTTAGCACAAAGGAATTGATCCCATGTGTGAAAGAAAAATACTCATCTGCAGTGTAGGCAATATCTGAGCAAACCCAAAATTCCTAGGCCTTTTCCCCAATATTGAAAGACCATGAGACTCACAGACATAGTTTCTAAAATGCTAAAAACCTGTGATTGATTTTCATGGATCTCAAAATTATCCATAGCCACCAGAGGAATGGAATAATAGCACCCTCATCACTGAAAGGAATTTGGTTTGCAGCAATACCAGGTATGATTGCTTTTTATTTCCTTCTGTCTTTATTTAGATTTATGTAGATCCTTATGGGTAAGGATCTGTCTGTATTGCCTAGGGGATTTGGGTTTTTTAAAGGTACTATATGAAATATTTACAAGCAATACTGCAATAAGCAATTTTAGAACTGCAGCCTGTCCTCATCTTCCAGCAATTTATCTGATCTTTTTTGGAAATGGGTCTTTTAATTTATCCTAAGGCTAATGGCTAAGACAATAGTTTTTTAGATCAAACCTGCTTATGGCAAACATCTCAAAACTATACACGTCTCTGTGTTTCGGAAGAACATCATACACATATAGGCACTCATACACCAGCACTCACAACACCACAGGCCACGTTACAAGAAAGCATTTCTCTTTTTTGTATTCTTGTGCACCAGAGAATATCTCTTTATATATTCTCCATTTCCCCTGACATCTACAGCAGTTATGTGCGCAAGAGGTGCATGTCCTGATATTTCGAAACATTTCACTTCACAGAAGGAGTTATTGCTGAGTGTTTTCGTAGCAAAAGGCAAAGCAAGTAGCCTCTCATCTTGATTAAAACCCTCTGACTTTTGGAATCTTCTGCTAAATTATATTTGTCATACAGGAAGGGTGTAGGAGGGAGGAAAAGAATTGAAAAACTCCAGTCTTCTGTCAATTATCAAGTGTTTTAAATTTAGAGATTTTCCCATCAACTAGAAACTAAATCCATTTGGTTTTTGCCAGAGAAAATGGGTGAAGATGCCATTTCTAAAGTGTGTAAAGATTTTGTGGTTCATTTCACAATAATATTTGTTGAACTTTTGTGGCACGCTTTCAGAGGAAGCAAGACAGGGCTGTGTTAGTCATGATTCGCTAAATAGTACATCCTAATCCTTCCTAGTTTTTGTTTATTCATGCCTTGCTGTGGGATTTAGATGTTAGCTCATGGAAAGAAAAGGAAAATCCCAGCAGATAGAGGAATTCAGCCTTCCAGTCCACTGCTTGGAGACAGGTTTGGATATTTCTGTTAGGAAGACTTGCTTTAATTCTGGCAGAAACCCAAATGCACAGGGAATGGGGAAAAGGAGCAGAAATCAGTTGTCTGTTTCTCAGGTGAGAACTGGGGAGACTGAGCTCCACACACAAGATGACCTGGAAATCAGATGTACAGCTTGGTGGGGCAGTGCGGGGCAAGCTACACCTTCTGAGAGCTCTTCACACCACTGCCCAGTGCTGTGCCAAACAAAATAGCAGTCAGTCACCTGCAGTCAGGCAGACACCACTACCTTCTGGCACCTATGCGCAGCTCCAAGCAATCTCACCCTGAGGAGAGAGTGCAAGCTGCGCTAGAAGTGTCCCCACGAGCTTTACCTCCTGCCTCACAATGTTGTTTCAAAGGTTGCTTTCATTCTCCATCCCTCCAGGCTGAGCTGACTGATAAGGAAGCTCCTCTTCTTATTTTTTTCATCTGCTCTGAAAGAGGATCCATTCATTGTGAGAGGCCCTTTTGTCAGAGGAGGGTGTCTCCTCTTTTATTTCCTCTTGACTCTCACTGGCCATAACCTGGAGGAAGGAGCTGAGTCACTGCTGTGGGTGGTGAAGCCCTGTGGCACTGGTGGGGAGCAGGCGTGGAGGGGTGGCAAACAAGGGAGTGAGTGTGCTGAAATCCTGCCTCTGCTGTTCTGGTCCAGGTGATCCTGCCAGTGACAGATCTAGTCTGAACTTCAGCTACCGCTGAGGAGGGCAAGGGCGGAGGGAGTGGAAAACCAAAGCCTGTGATACATAATGAAGTCCTTATGTGCTGAAAATTCATATTCGATATGCCGTAGATGGAGATGTTGACAGCCACAATCTGTGCTTTGCAGGAAAAGGTTTTGAAGAGAAAATATGCTGCCTTTGCAAAGGCTGGCAGAGAGCCGGCATGGGCCTGCAGAGCATTGGGTCTGTTCATTGGGCTTCCATTAGAGAAACAAGGAGGAAATAATTTAATTTCATTGTTTATTGCTCAGTTTCTCAGTTGGTGATTGTGTGGAACAAGAGCCACAGCATCCAAGAAGGTTATATTTCTGTTCCTCAGCCTGTCATGGACTTAGTGTGTGAAGTTATTCAAGTCTGTTCTGTTCTGGGTAGCTTGGTTTCTTCATATCAAGTTTTCTTCTTCTCAAATCTTTGCAGCTCTTGGGAAACCAAGTATCAAATACTGTTATTAACTAAAGTTAGTTGATGGCATTTCTAGTTTTGGTCTATCAGTCCTCAAGAACAGTCACAGGTTTTGCAAATCTCTCCTTTACACTGCAAATGCATTTTTCTACTCAAATTGCTGTGAAAATGATGTAGTGAGACTTCATAAACAGGATGAGTGTGTGTTCTGTGGCCAATGCATGAGAAAGACTCCTTCTGTTTCTTCCTGAACTGCTTTGAAGCAACAGGGATAACAGGACTCTAAAGCATGGTAAATTCATTAGTTTAGACCTGTACTTAAAAACCTCTTTAAAAGGTCCTTAAGATCCATTGTTTTGGAGGCATGTATTCTTGATTGTAACACAGAGCTTTAACATTCCTTTTGAATTGCAGTAGGAACTTTTTGCTCAACTGCTCCAGTAGGTTGTCTATCCAGTTCATACATTTTTCATCAGTAGGCATTGCTAAGGTTATCTCACTACGTTATTTCTCTTCTCTTATTTTTTTAATATTAGACTCAGATTTTCAGGACCCAATTTGTGAGCACAGGTTAGACAATCTGCCCCTAGCTGGCATGATGTTCAGTAGCTATTCTGCTGCCCCAAACTGCAATACAAGAATATTTTCACCCAGAACTGGACTATCAGAAATTAATCCCTGAGATCCCGAAATAACGTTGAGCATTCATTCTGCATAAAGACTGGTCCATCGTATCCATATAATTTTATCCCTCTAATTCACCATATTACCACAGGTTGACAATCACTCACATTTCCCACTCTGAGCTAGGTGACAGAGGAGACACCTGCATCTGGCAAGTGCAGATTTTATAAATACAGGAATTCTCCTTGGTGTTTCTGTGGTGGGTTGGCCATGACCCACGTATCCAGCTACCACATGTACTGGTATCTTGGCTGTGTCAGCATGGAGATATGTAGATAGACAGATAGATAGATTAAAATATATCCCTACAGCTATGTCTCTTGTGAGAGGAGCTGTAGATATCTGAGCTAAAGGGATGCACCCCTGGCTATATTCAGGTGTATATTCCAAAAGGAGTTCTTCCCTATTGCCTTTGTAAATTTCTCAAAATAATGTACTGAAGTAGTAGTTAAAAATGGAGACCCCAAAGAATCTGGGGGTGATCTCTGGGGGTGACCCACGGTGATCTCATCCGTGGTGGCACTTCCATTGTGCACGGTTCTGCCAATGATTCCTCAGATCCCCCTTTTGTCTAAGCTTTTTTTTTTTTTTTTTTTTAATTAGAATGCTGTGTCACAATCTTTTTCTTTCAAATTAAATGAGATCCCCCTTGAAATACATAATTTTGTACATAGGAATCAGGACAGGATGGAATTACACTTTTACTATAGCTAGGTCTAATTTTAGTTTGTTTGAACTGCTGTGACAGTTTTTGCAATAAATTGAAAATTGTATTTGACACTACCTTGATTTATTGTAGTTTTCAATTCCATATGCTACTTTTAATTTAGGAGATGACAAATAAGCTGTAGAAAACATTTATTTTCAGCTCATTTTTGCAATGTTATTGCATTTGAGTCACAAGAACAGATTTTTATATTACCAACATTATATTCTTAAAACATAGTGGATTAAATGCAGAATAAACACTAGGTACAGAACTCTCTAGACTATATGATAAAGTGTATGCAATTTTAAAAACTATTCTCCTCTCAGCACTGCCACTTCATATTTTATTCTTCAAAACATTGTCTTGCACAAATTATATGTCATGCAATCTTCACCCTCACCATTTATGACAAAACCCATCATAATCTCCAAACCTGTGATCCTGTCTATTAAGACCATGAGGCTGAAGTTTCTCATAATTTCTGTTGTGAAGCCACTGATAGCCTGACAGGCAAAACCTGCAGCTCAGTTCTATTCCAATGAGATTTATTTCAACAGTTTTCCTCCCAGTTTTCTCCTGTGTACAAAGCAAATTACAGGCACTTATATACCATTTCAGGATGCAAGCAGCAGTTCTGGGGTATTCAACATTAACACTGTCATTCTTCATTCAAGCTTGTAGAAAAACGTGCATTAAAATATTTGGGTAAGCATTCCCCATGGTTTGAGTCATTTCATACAACAAAACAAAACCTGGAATGTTTTTGGGTAGCTAAAGCTTGCACAGATTCACCTGCAAGTTTGGAAACATCTGGAATAGATGATAGCGTGGCCTGCAGAGCTTAGGATGTTGCATTTGTTTCTATTTCTCTCTATTCAAAATTCAGATGCTTTCAGCCATGTCTTTTCAAAATTATCTCACAATGATACCTTGCTCTGTTGCTGCCACTTTGTGTTCTTATGAGGAGTAATCAGTGGATTTAGTTATATATTATACTCTTACAGGCACTATGTAAGTTTTCACAGAATCTCAGAGGGTGTCAGGTTGGAAGGGACCACAGTGGCTCATCTGGTCCAAGCTCCAGCTCAGTCAGGGTCATCCTGGAGCTCATAGCACAGGATTACATCCAGACGGTCCTTGCATATCTCCTGTGAGGGAGACAGCACAGGCAACCTGTCGGCAACTTGTTCCAGTGCTCAGTCACTGCTCAGTGAAGTTCTTCCTCATATTCAAGTGGAACTTCTTGTGCATGAGTTTCTGCCCATTGTCTCTTTCCTATTGCTTGGCACCATTAAGAAGAGCTTGGATCCATCTCCTTAACACCCTCCCTTGAGACATTTGTAATTGTTTGTGGGGGTCTTCTCTCAGTCAGCTCGTCCTGAGCCTGAATAGGCCCAGATGCCTCAGCCTTTTCCCATAAGAAAGATGCTCCAGTTGCTTAATCACCTCTGTAGCCTTCCACTGGACCTGCTCCAGGAGCTCCATGTCTATCTTGTACTGAGGATGCCAGAACTGCACACAGCACTCCAGATGTGGCCTCACCAGGGCTAAGTAGAGGGGGAGGATCACCTCCTTTGTCCTGGTGGGAATGTTCTGCTTAGTGCACCCCAGGATAGCATTGGCCTTGTTGGCCACATGGGTACGGTGCTGGCTCATGGACATCTTGTTTCCCACCAGGATCCCCAGGTCCTTCTCCACAGCGCTGCTTTCCAGCAGTTTGGTCCCCAGCCTGCACAGGTGTCTGGGGTTATTCCTTCCCTGGTGCAGGACCCTGCATTTACCTTTGTTGAATTTCAGACAGTTTTTCTCTGCCCATCTCTCCAACCTGTAAAGGTCCTTCAAATCTTAATTATGATCTACCTTTTCCATACTGCAAAATGTGTCACTAAAAATTGGGCAACAAAGTGAAATAATTTCTACATTAAAACAATGTTAAAAATAATATTTCATGGGAATTTCATTTCGTGGGAATGTCACAGGGTAGCCATACTACCCACCTTCAGCTCAGCTGGTGATCTTCCACCTACCAATAGCCCATCCTGCTGGGACTGTATGTCTATGGGCATTTGCAAAACTAGACCTGAACTGAGAAGCAAAAATACAAGGGGAAAAGTTGTCATTTTGCTAACTGGGTCAGAATGTCAGATTCATGTCTACAAATGAGAGAGTGAGTTGTTGCTCAAAGTTTTCATTTTGGAAAACAGGCAATTGTCTGCCAAGTTGGAAAGAGGGAGAGAAAGTGGCAATGTGAATGCATCTCTATAATCTTTTCCTTGAAGTCTTCCTACCATCCAGATGTTTCTGATGACATCTGTCTTTGCTCAACAAACATATGTCGTTGCAGGTCCCTCACCTTATGCTGAGTAATTGAAAAAAACAACATATACTCAGCTCAGCAACACCCTGTTTATAGGAGAAAAGCTTTAATTTCAGCACTTTCAACTTAGAGTACTATTTGGAAACATTTAGCTCATAAAAAGCCTCACAGGCCATGCTTTGAACTCATCATGACCTGAACATTTTGTTAACAAAGTACCCTGTTAATGTTTTGACCAAAAGAACTAATGTACTTGGGGATGGTTATTTTGCCAAAGTGCTGCTTGCTCCTAAAAAGGGAAAGTTTTAATTCTATTTTCAAAAGCAATGTTTTACTCTTAACTATATATGGAAATGTCATCAATCACTCCTGAAAACAGAGTGTGCACTGCAATGCATTTTAACAGCTTATGCTCCTGCCTGTGTTTGGCGTAACCAACCTCCCCACACTGAGGCTCCTAGCGGAAGTCTTTTGCTGTGTCTGTTTTCCCTCTACTAGCTTGGGTGGATGTGAATATAACTTCTGTTTTGATCACCAGCAAAGAATAAAAAGGGAACAAACTAATCAAAAATTAGTTGTTATAAAATACATTGCCACTCCCAGACATATTTACAACAGAATTCCTTGGCTAAGGTGGTTTTGCTGGTAATTTTTTGAATTAAGATCTAAGCCACCTAAAGCCTTCACCTTCCATAGGTGCAACCTTCTGTTATTGTCCTGGTTTTAATGCAAGAAAAAATTATGTCACTAAAAAATGGATTCTTAATATTTTAATCAGTTCCCTATTAATATCTACCAAAGGACTTCCACAGCCAAAAATCATTTTTCAACATAAATGGGTGCATTATTTAAGCATTAGACCTACCAGGAATGGCAAAAAGTAGTTGTTTCTTAAGTAGTTAGGGAGGTCAGACATTTTGGTTTTCTAAAACAAATCCCAAGAAATCCCTGAGAGATAAATTCAGCATCAATGAAAATAGTCATCACTTGAAAATACCACAACAGTAAAGAAACACAATAATTGTTAATAAGAAGTGTCGTATTTGACAAATCAGAACTGAATCCTAAAAAACCCAGTGCATTGGGAAATACTGCACGTGCCATTGTCATTTACAAGCTATTTAATTGTATTTCACCTCTTCTAACTTTTCTGTAATTTTTGATTAAAACTGAAAAGTAATAAATACTGTGTCTATTTTAAAAGTCATATTAGCTGCTCATCTGTTGGGGGTTTTGGTATGAAGATCATCAAACATTTTGGTTTGGTTTGGTTTGGTTTGGTTTGTTTTTTTTTAATTGCCAGTCATCTAACTTACTGTTGTCTCCTTCATATGAAAATAACAAGCCCTTCTCAATATTTTCAGAGAATTGCATTTTAGGAACTTAAAACAGTCATAGTTGATTGGGTTAACATGGAAAATGGATTTCTACGAGCGCCTCATAGAAGACTTCAATGGAAGAAAATATCAGTCAAGCAGACAGGATGAAGGGGAAAAAAGCAAAAAAGGATAATAAACAGGAGGCTTTGTGGCTTCTTAAAATACTTCCAGCTAAATGTAGAGCAGCAGAGATTTTGTCAAAATTAGCAGTCAACATGACATAAGTGTGTAGGATAAAATCTATTTTGTTGGTGAGGAAAAGAAGACTATTGTAACTTACTTAGCTACAGGATATTGTTTCTGACACTTTGTCAGCATGTTGTTATTAATACAGAGGCTGAAGATTATTTGTGTCAAAATTGTCACTTGGAGCCCTTGCTTCCCAGCTGACTTCAGCTTCTTAATCATATGCAAACTCATGCAGTTGTTTTTATTTTGAGGTTCAAACCCTTTTTGAGGGCAGAGCAGTGCCAGATAAACAGAAAGAGACAGAAAGCTTCCACAGAGCCCAAACTACTGAGCACAGATTTCTAAATTTAGCGTACTTTAGGTAGGAAGCCTGATGATCTATAAGGGACAGTTCACCTTATTAGAAAACATGATGCACAGTTAGAGGGACTTCCTTGGTGTTTACCCGTGTTTGCAACACCCTCTTTCTTGAAGAGATGGTGCTATATATTTCAGAAAGTTCAGCTAATTGTAATGCTTACATTAAATGCTGAATATCTTGAGCTACAGTAGGCAATCATAAAGCTTCATGAGAACAATAGGATATGTTTTAGATTTAAGCCAGTCCCTGTTAACCAGGGTTTGGGGGAAATCTCCTTCAGTGAGTGTATTTTCAGGAGCAGTCTAGGTGATGGCAAACAGTAAGTCCTTATTAAATCTGCAGACAATAGGAAGGGTGGAGCTTTAGATGTGCTGAAAAGCCCAAAATCATGCTGAAAACTGAAGCTGAATAACCAAAAACAGGATGGTATTCAAGAAGGAAGAACATAAAGTTCTGCATTTGGCCAGGAGGAATCAGCTTCTCAGATGCTCAGTGTAGAACTGGTTGGGTGGATAAGGACAGAAGAGGATCCTAGGATTATAAAGCACTGCTGGCTGAGTATAAATCAGCCACATCATCCTGTTCTGGACAGGCCAAACACTAAACTAAGACTTATAAACATATGAAAAGACATGAGGCAGCTTCTGTTCTCCCCAGAAAATAACACCTGCTGTTCTGCTTCAGCCAGTTTTGGTGTCTCCACTTCTCAATCCACTCTAGCTCTATTTTCTAGGATGATTTTTACTATAGACTTTGGAATTGTTTTCGGAAGACATTGGGCCAGCCACTGTTGTTGAGGACATGTAGAATGAGCAGGGCTTCTGCCATTCCTCCACACTCTGCTGCTCTGCTGTTGCAGTGCCCTGAAGGGCATTGGGCTGCTCATTTTGCATAGCTTTTTTGGGTATTTTCATTTTCATTTGAGGAGTTAGGCCCGAACCCCACATCAGACACTAGCTCTGAAATGTTTCTGTTCCTAATTTCTGCAGAACTCTAGGCTCACCTCCAAGCCCTTCAGATAGGAAAATGTCCTGTCACATTTGTATTGTCTTTACCTCAGCAGTTCTGCAGCACCGCCAGGCCAAACATCCGTGGGACAGAAGGGGAGACAGAGGAAGGGATAAAAGGTCGGGTCTCCAAGTATTGCACATAACTCATTCAGGGGAATTAGGAACTTTTGCATTCATAATTTTACTTGAGTCCAGGCCAGCCAGTAAACATCCTTATTCTGAAAAATGTTGAACAGCTATTGAAAAATCACATTTTCTGCTGCCAGCTTTTTTAATTTGTTTCTGGTGAGAACAAAGACATTTACTTGATCTGACTTAAGTTTTCTTTATTCTGTAAACAGTATGCCCTTCAGAAAGCAGAGATAGTCACAAATGAATTATCATACATTGCATGGGGAATGGCTTTGTGAGCAAAAGCAGCCACTGCTGAAGTGCAGTATTCCCTTTTGCCTACAAAAGACTTAAACCGATGCTATTTCTCCTGCAAGCTAGTCACAACACTGGTTTCAATTCCACCATTCAGACAACACACCACCTCCCTCAAGTGGTCAGCAAATTTAGGGTTGTTTTTTTGGCTTCAGGGGTTGTTTTCTGACACTGCCCAAAGAATGTGTTGAAGAACACACTTTTTACAAACATTAATAGGTCAAGTTTAAACTGTTCTAAAAAAAAAAAAAAAAAGTATTTTGAATGGTATAAAGAGATAAAATCTCACAGAAACAAACACTTAGCTGGCATCACTTCGACACTGTCGGCTTTTGATGAGAAGAAAACTGAAATAGCTGCTTTTTTGTGGATGGGCCCTAATAGCTTTCTGCCTGCGGTTACAGGCATTCAGTTATGGTCACTGCCACGGCAGGGATTGTATAAGCACATAAGCTAATCAAAACAGTGGCACATTGGGAAAAGCAGCACTGTTAATTCTGATGGCTTGCTCAAATCCTCATTGGAATAATTACAGTTTTCTTCTTTTGTTCAAAATGCTCTCCATTTAGAAACAGTTCTTTTGTAATTTGCTGCCTAATGTGTACTTGCAAAACAAACTGGAACAATGTTGGGGAAGAGCTCACGGGAACTCAAACCAGAATTACATAAATTAAAAAATGAGCAATAATGATAGTAAGAATTTAAAAAGAGAGGAAACAGAGAGCTTCATACTTCAGGAAGCAACCCAGGCATTGCTTCCAGGGTTCAGGATAAAGTTCTCTCATGAAACAATGTGCTATAGAAGTACCTTACAGAGAGATGTATACTCAACACATGAAGCAATGCCTTTGTATGCACACTGACAATATCCCCCACGGCAATGGGTAAAGAAATTCCTGCCATGCAGCCAAGTCATGCTCGTCCACACATCACCGGACACCTGTGAAATTCTGTGGGTATTATCCAAGATGAAACATAATATTCACTCAGACCACTACTCCTCTGTCAGTGACCAAACACTGTGATATTCAGTGTTACCTCATATGAGCAAAGACTGATAGCAAACACAAAAGGAAAGCAATTCAGGTAGAACTGGGCAAGCAATGAAAAATTAAGAGCACCATAAGAAATATTCGAATTTGTACTCTCACAAAAAAAATCTAAATAAATCTGTCGAACAAAAGTCTACACAATACAGAGGTTTAGAGAGGAGGCCAAAAAAGTCAGTGATGCCAAGTCACCAAGAAGTTAAAGTAGTTCATACAGGAAACACAATCCTCATTTCAAGGCCTAAGTCAGTCCCCAGCAGAAGTCAAGAATAAAATTGTGAAGCATGATGCTTATAGCCAAAAATATTATAAACATTGCTCTTGCTAAAGGCAACGTTCTGTTAGTAAGTAATTTTTAATTTAAATTTTAATTCTGTTATGAAGTAATTTTTGTGTTTCTTTTTCTGGGTAAAACTGCAATCAGGTGGTTTCAACCACTACTTTTAGCAAAAGGCTGTTAATTAAAGCAACACCACCCAGCCTCCTTCTTGGCATTAATAAAGTGCCAGAGGAAGGAAGCCTTAAGCATTTATTTTCCTCTCAGAGCATCTAATATCCCACACTACAGCCGGTGGAAAAATAGTAACACATTTCCTGACTAGGAAGACGAGAGAGAGAGAACATATTTATCACAAAAGCCTGATGTTTCTTTTAGCAGACTGTCTGAAAGCTGTTGAAAGGATAATGTCCTCCACATATTTGAAAGAAACATAAGTCTTTGAAAAAAGGTCCTCCTTGCCTTACTACAGCACCAGGGTGGTTTAAGTTGGCTGTTGCAGGTCCCTGAAAAATCTGGCCAGATCAGACTGTACAAAACATGCAGATTTTGTGAGAGAAGCAGGGCTAAAGACAACAGCCCTTAACTTGTAGTACAGATGTGAAGAGGAAGGCGATAACTGCAGATAACTTGCAAGGTCATCATTGCTAACTTTTTGTGATTAATTGACAGCTACAACCCCCATCCAGTTGTCTGCTATTTTCCCTTATTCTGTGGCTCCACCTTGAGCTGCCTTTCATTCACTCTGGTGTCTAAGAAGCCTTTAGACAAAAAAGTGAATCTTTGGTACTAGATGTGAGCCAAACTAAACTGTCACCTCTAAATAGTCCTGAAGCTTAGAACTGCTTGAAATTTAAACCTATATCTAGATCCAGATTTGGCTGCTTGAGGTCATCTTTACACCTTTTTGTTTCAAAAAATAGCATTGTCTGATTCTCGCAAATTTTTTTGCTTCAGTCCTTCAAGTCATGGTCAGATTGGCTTACCAGAGGCCCTGGTAACCTACAATACACATCCCTCTCCCCAGCCTCTTCACTTCATAATCTTCCAGAGATGAAATTCAAGATTGCCCTCTAATTATAACAGGACAGCTTCTCAGACAGATGACTTTCCAAGTAACCTTCTCATTCCACTCATATTCAGGGAATGAAAAAATATGCCAGAGCGTTATGTGATGACGGATGAGGGCCAACACTACAATTTATGTTTGTGACCTGGCACACATATAGAAACAGAGAGTATGATTCAGTGGTTTCTGCAGCCTTAATCCCTACTAAAGAGTGGCTCTGCCAAGGTAAACGTGACATTTTAAATGAAACTGCTTTGCATACACTGCATGGAACCTGAGATCCCACTTTTGTACTGTGGTTTCCTTCTAAAATGTAGCTACTGCCTGACAGGGCAGAGTAAGTGTGCAGTCTGGGCTCCCCTGTGCCAAGAGTGTTTGGTCTGCTCCAGCAAAAGGCATTGATGAGCAGACTGTGCAGAAGGAGTGAGACAGATGTTTTTTGAACATGTACATTCCCAAGGCTAAGAGAAGGAGTAAAAATAAAGGCTGGATCTCATTTTCCTTCCCCACCCAGGCAACTCCCAAGCAACAAAATCCAAATTAGGCCCCACATTTATAATAACAGCACATTTCCTGGTAAATCAATCATTAATCTACAGATCTAGGAAAGGCAATTCATCTCATCATTATACCCACAACTCAAATCAAAGTTTTAGTACTGGGACCAGTTTCGTCTTTCCTCTCACCATTGTTTCCTTTGTGCTCTTTCTAAAAATAAAATATTGAACACTTTAAAAAAGGAGAAAGAGAAAGAATACAAACCATTTAGTGCTCCTCATAGCACCAATCCAGCCCAGCACAAAGAGCCATCCTCTGCTTAAGTATATTATTAGCCAAAATCAATGAGTTTTATCCGAGAACTTAAAGGTAGCTGAACAAAAAGCTGATATATCCAAAAGCCTCTCTGTACCAGTGTGGCAGAAATGGCATCGATTTTTCTCAGGCAAAACCCCACAAAAATACCTCACGTACAGCAGGCTGAGCAGTACCACAAACTCCAGCTCATCTCTCACATCCTTGCTATCCCTAAGACTCTGCTGTGACAGATTTATTTAGACTAAGAGCTAATCATTTCACCCAAATATCAAATGTCATCAGTCATCGTAATCTCTGACTGCCACTGGCCAGACCTGGAGTATCATAGGTATAATCTGTGTACTGTATAAATTACATGTCACCAAATGCTGCATAAACCTGGGAGCAGAAAAGCACAGAGTCAACAAACAGCTGTGGGATTCCCCGGCATGATCATCTCTGCCTGGGGAGAACAAGGAACATATCAGTATTCCCATGCCTCAATTCTCATCCACCCCCAGCCATTTTCCTTCACTCAGACATAGTTTATATGTAAACAGGTAAAAGTGTGAAGCCCCAGTAAAGTCAGACAATGCTTTGAACTCTTGAGACTGAGAATCCCAAGCCCTGCTAGAAAGAAAAGGAAGATTTCTCTTCATCTCTGAAAATGTGACAGCTCTACAGGAACCTGTAGTTGGGACTCAGGTAAGTCCTTACATTTGAAACTAGTTTACTCCCTATGCTCTGCTATGGCCACAACATAATATAGTGAGTCTTCACATGCATCCTCAACACACACACACACAAACACATCCTCTCTCTGTCATCCCTGCACGGAGTGCACCTGTGCACTCTGCATAGCCAAAAGCCATACACCTATACATTTCTAGCTGAACCTGCTTGTATTATAACCCTTTAGACCTGATTATATTATGTATTGCATTGGCAGTATTTATTTAAATATTGCATTAGCAATAAATCTAATCATAATCATCCACATAATCTGTGTCATATTTTTGTGTCCAACTGAGAGTCTTTACTGCACTGCCATATCTATTTAATATGTAGGTCTGAAAAAAACAAACAAACAAACAAAAAAAAAAAAAAAAAAAAAAAAAAACCAGCAAAAAAACCCCAAAAAACCCCAAAACCCTGAAGTAATCATTTCTACATTTCTTTGTTTAAATCTAGTCAGAACAGGACTATTTCAATCATCTATTTGATGTAAGTCTACTAATGAAAATGCTACTATCTGGGGTTTTCACCCCCTTAAAGCTAACAGGAGAGAAGGGTTCAGAAATTCCTGTCCCTTTAGAAGAGAACGGGTGGGGAAATGGCAAAACATTTCATGAAGAAATAAAAACGAGAAACACTTGAAAAACATGATTTTTCCATTCACATTTCTTTAAAATATTTTGAAGGACTGGAAAGGGAACAATCCCATGTATTTTCTAGTCAAACACGTGCAAAATGGGCCCTTTCTTATATCACAGAGGTGCCAGGGAGGCTGGTTATCTGCTTTCACCATTCTAAATATTGTAGCTTAGCCACTGGTATTCCCCTACTTCTTTACTTCTCTATCTTCCCCAGTAAATATTCCCCTGACCAAATGTATGCAAATACCACCTAGACAGCATAGGACAGATTTCTTACCCTTTTGGCAAGGTCAGTGTGGACTTCAACCACATTCCTAGACAACTAGACAGAGCATCCTCTCCCATGCAACTATAGGCTTGTCCTAATGAAGTGAAATCTTCTACTACTTAAATATTTTTCCCAGAGCATAATTTAAACAGGATTGACCATAATTATGTATGTTTTGGAAATTGGAAGAAACGTATGATAGGAAATGGATGTTTCCTGCTTTCCATCAACTTACTCTGAGGCTCTTCAAAGAGGTCTCAAAAGCTTTGAAAAATTCTGTTTTGCTTTTACTGATCAGATCTTTTTGATATTAGAAACCAAATTGCAGGAGTTTCCAAGAAAATTAAGTTCATCACATTTTCTTCTCCACACAACAACACAGTATTGGATTGCAGGAATAGCAAGAAGACAAAGGGTAATGAGTTTAAATTTTAAAACAGTCAGTTTAGCCTGGATATAAGGAGGATTTTTTTTTTATAGTGAGGGTGGTGCAACACTGGAAGAGGTTGCCCAGAGCAGTGATAGATGCCCCATCCTTGGAAACATTCAACAGCAGGTTGGATAGCAGTTTGAACAACTGGATCTAGAGGACGATGTCCCTGCCCATGGAAGTGAGGTTGGAACTAGATGACCTTCATAGGTCACTTCCAATCCAAACTACCCTGTGATCCTATGGTTCTGTCTATCTTTAGAAAAGTAGTGCAGACAAAAATGAGAAGTAAAACAACTGGCAACAAGGAGGAGAAATAGTACAGTGATTAAAGAAAAAAAGTAGGAAAAAAGACACCGGGATGTAGAAGCACATTCACATGTGTCTCTCCAACTGCCAGCAGAACATTGCATCTTAAGAATATTTCACATTGAAAGAAGGGAAAAACTGAAAACAACTTTGAAATGCTGTTAGCTGTAAAAGATATCTGTGTACAAAGATGTTCAATTTAATCAGGACACCCTCAGCTCATTATTCCATAAACATTTGTACAAAGATAGAAAGAAAATAAAACACATTGAAACATAAGAAGATGATTTTATTTGGCTAAGCTATAGTACTAATTTTGCAAATATTGGGACAGAAGATGTTAAAAACTTTCAGATTGTGCATTAGCACTTATTTTAACTGACCAGTTACATGGGAACTTTGGAAGCATATTGCACATCATGGATTTAGGATCATATGTGCCTTTTTATTGATATAAGGACCCAGAAGATTCACAGGTCACTTGTAATTTTTATTTTCAAGGAAATAAAAACAAGAAAGTTGTGAACAAAAGTCCTGCCAGTCTTGAAACAAGGAAATGCAATAGAAGTAGTGGAAATCAGAAACCAAAGATGTGTAGTCATGTGAAGCTGCTGGTATACAGAAATAGGTCTCCAAAGTATGTCCTACCTCTTTTTAAACCACGAAGAACTTGTGTGAGTTCCTGAGGGAACAGCGACAGCTGCTCCCAAGGACTGGAAAGCACTTCAGGATGACATCCTGAGCAGCACTGTCTGTTAAATTCTGCAGATGATCAAGGTGGCAACCTGTTCTTCAAATCTTACCTGCAGGCACAAACAGGTTTGCACAAATGGTAATCCAATCCTCTTTCTACTATTTAACTGAGATTAATCTGTTCCTGTCTTAAATGTTCTTTGGCATTTCTATCTCTATTCCCTTTATGTCTTTAAGGCCATTCCCTGTAGACATAGACACACAAAACTCTGCTGCAGGATCATTGCACTGCATGACTGCTGCACCTGGGCACTGCACAAGTCTTTAGGAGAACATGAAGAATTAAAAACAGTCAGAAGTAGTGTTGGCATCTGCCTCTGGATAGCAATGGGTTAAAGCAGAAAGCAAAAGAGACTGATCAGCCTAAGAGGTATTAAGCGCACTCACTCTCTAAGAAGTGTTCTAACCACCAGATCATGGGGTATGCTGGTGAGGAAGAGCATTCCTCCTTGTCCTCCTTGAAACTGAGCCACAGTGCAGCTGGGCATGCAAGAGCTACACACACAGAGAAAAGGCAACAAGGAATATCATTGCAAGCAAGTGGTTAGGGTACTCCTCTTGGAGGCAGAGGGTGCTAAGACCTAGCCCATTTTCCCAAGTCTGTTCCACATTTTCTTTAACCTACAACTATTGCAGTGACAAACTGAAGGGAAATTCATACCCTCCCAAGAAGTAGGGCTTAACCTCCTCTTCATAGTCAGGTAACTAACTACTCAGCTGAAGTCTCACATCTCTTGCTGCTGTTACCTGTGGTTCACCTTTAACAGAAAGGATACTCTCAGGGCCATACTGTATGTCAGGTGGGATACAGTATGACCTTGCAGCTCAGTTATATCTGTGAGATGAAAAGAGAAGTTTGGTCCTTTTCCAGCTGAGTGGACTCGGCATTCAAGGCATCCCACTGCCTGTGAGAGCACTGTGACTGCTGTGTGAAAGGAGCATCCCTCTGCTCCCCTGTCCCATGAGGTACCTGTCCTCAGAAGAAAGTTATGCTGACAAGCTGGTTGAGTACACACTAGCACCCACTATTTCTCAAAAGTCTGCTATTTTCTTAGTGGAAGATGTAGGTGCCTAAATTAGGTAACCTGACTGACCATAAGAGGTTGTACTGTTCACACAACTGACACTAGAATACACCTAATATTGGTGTGCATATTTGAAGATATTTCCAGTTTCTTGAGCAGTTTCCAGTCCAGTATTCTCTCAGGTAAAGTCAGAAAAAGTTAAGACACACAGGCTCACAGACACGGAATAATGATCCAGCCAGACTGCTACAAGCTTTGGTTTCTGTTGATACAAACCAGATGTTGGTGAGATCTGAATTTCTAAGTTTGTTTAACTCCTTGGAGCATCATTTTAGAATACACACAAGAAGCATCTTTTCTCACATCTCTCTTTTCCCTTGCATCAGACTTACCTCAGATGAACAGGTTATTTATTGCCCAGTCAACTGGGAAATGTCAATTACAAAGCATTGTTTGAAAACTTGGATGGAGGAGGGGAAAGAAAACCACTGTGAAGTTTTCCAGTCAAAACTCCATTTTTGCTTGTCATTTGATCTGATACAGTGGTTTGCCACTGTCCACTATAGATCCATTGATAACTTTAAGAAAACCAGAGAAAAATCTTGCACTATTCAGCATAGTACGATAAATGTAGATTTAATTTCATGTAGATCCAATTTCATTAGAAATTGGTTTAGGATTTTATAAAAGGATAAAATAATATCATTCTCCTCTCCCTTGTGATTTATTTACTGCATGTGGAACAGATGCTCAGAAAAGTACTTCAGAGAGAGTTTACCTGGTTAAAAGAGATCAACAACTGTCCTATATTACTTGTGTGAGATAGTATACAACAAAAACATGAAATTTCAACACCAACTAGAGCAACCCTATGTAATTTCACAACCACCATAAAGTGCCTTGATCAATACCATCACGAATGTAGCACTGCTGATGCCACCGTGAAATTTGGAAAGGAGCAGGGCATGAAAGGAATGTTTCGAAATTTTAGCTTGCTGCCATGCACTTTGCTCCTACACAACAAAAGTACACCTTGGAGTCTACCCAAAGCTACTCCATGGGACTCAAGAGTGAGGAGAAGGAAGTGTGCCCCTGGCAATGCCACCATGGTCAGCAAGGACAAGTCTCTCCAAGGTCTATCCCCTGATAGAGTGGGAATAACTGAGCTCTATATGCTGTTCTGTGATGCTTGCCACTACTCTTTTAACATCTCAGTTCCAAAAGTCATGAGACAATGAACAGGGAAGACTAGAACCCTTCCTGTGCCAACTCTCCCCCTTCAGACTAGCTGAATCCAATCCACTTTGCTCCCAGATGTCTGCAGTCTGTGTTTCTAGCTCACAAATGGGAAAATTTACCTTTTCTAAAGGAAAATCGCTTCAAACATGGAAATTGTGGGAAAAGGAAGCAGACCAGAATAAATGGCATGGTGAAGTCTCTGACCAAAATAGCCTAAATTACACCTATAAAGTGAGCAAATATTGAGGAAAAAAGAACACATGGATGACCTATAATGAATTTTTCATCTAGAAGATAATAGTATTTTTTTTTTGCCATTTCCACTTATTGCTGAGAAAATCTGTTGCTCTGCAATAACCTTTACATTTACAAATTTGCACAGATGTTAAGTGCAGTGCTCTTCAACAGCACAGTGCTGCCCAGCTCATCAGAAGTACATGCGGGGAGGATTTGGTAGAACTAACTTGATTGTTTTCACTGGAACTGATCAATAGTGCTAAAAAATTTGTAGGAATTGTAACTGTCCCCACTGAAAAGATCTCTTATCATGTAAAATTAGAGTGTGCAGCTAGTGGTTCATGAAAATCAAATTGATTTTGCATTCATTTTCTGATCAGACAACCTATTCACATAAACATTACAGGAACTTTTTTTTTTTTTAATATATGAACCATCTCTCTCCTCTTCTCTAGAACTGGCAAGGATGATATATCTCTTCTAAACAGAAGAGCGCATTTAAAGTAGCCAAGAAGAAAGAGAGTAGCTGAAGAGGCAACTTTCAGACTGGGAGGTGCAAAAGCACAGAGCAAGGCAGATCTGTAGATCACTGGCTTACAAAGCCATGGAGGACTTCATAGTAAGTGGATGTGAAAGAGATGATGTTTGCAGTGCTGTGGATGCTTAATCCATTCAACAAGAAAATAATAGTAAAATCAGTCTCGTGGATGTGATGAATCTCCAGGGATATATACACATGTACAAGAAACACCCTTCTTTTATGAGAATCAGAGAAGACAAATTCTGAAAGTCCCCTCTTTTTGTGAGTTGTGGTCACAGTCTGGAAGAAATTGAGAATGACTGTATTAGAGAGCCTGTCTCTGGCACTAATCAATCTGGCATCTTTCCTGAATGGTAAAAGAGCTGATAACCCATTTATACTGCCCATAGATAACCAACAGTAGTCCAGCAGGCTGACTGATCAGCCAGGCATCTGAATAAAACTCAGAATGAGACAAAATAATTAGCTCCAGCTGTAGATTTTGAACACACATCTAACTGAAGCATATCCTTCTTTTAAAAATTGTCCTCTTTCTGTCAATGTTATAAAAGTGCTGTTTGGTGTCCCTCAGTCTTTGTATGTCTGACAGCCCTGGTGTGGCCAGCTACTCTGCAATCATTCCCATTCATTAGCTGGAGGCTGACAAGTCCATTGAATTCCACTCAGCAATAAAGCATGTCTTCTGCTTCTGGGATTACTCACTTGCTTTGTTTTTGAGCAATTCTTAAGTGCTTTGCTGGAGCAAACCAAGCCACTCAGCACCACCTAAGACCTGGCATTGCAAACTTGGATTCTGCAGTTGTACGTGCAACACCTGACACAGAGCTGCATTTAGGATAAAAAAAGGTGATGGATATTCAGAGATAAGTAGGTAAATCACAGATGATTTGAAGATGGTCAGAAGTAGAGTTACACTGGTGTAATCTTTAAAGATAATAAAGAAAACCTTCAAACCAGATGTTTTAAGAGATCTTACTCAACACAGAATTAACAAAAAGGAAATAGTCCTTGTTTCAAAAGGGACAGGACATGCTGGAACAGCCTAACACACTGAGATGACAAATCTAGGTTAAACATCAGAAATTAACTATAAAATCACTTGGGCAGAATTTCAAGCTCTGAAAAGAGACAGATGGAACCACAAGATCGGCAGCTATGCAAGAACCAATGACATACCAGGGGACATGAACCAGGGCATGGTTCCACAAGTGTAAACGACTCCTTGTCTGGGTCACCCAGGTTGATGATGTACTTTTCTCTACCCATTGATAGACCAAGCTTCTTCTGTAAAAAGCAGTGGGAATTTTGCCATTGACTTCCAAGGGAGCAGCAGCCCTATGATTTGGCTGTGTACAATTTCAATTAAAAAGTCTATGAATCACATCATTCTGCCCTTGGCAGCTGAGAGATGAAGACAGCGGGATAGGAAAAGAGCAACTCAAGCAAATGGAAATAATTTTTCTTTTCATTTTCTTTCTAAAGAAAGATAGCATAACTTGTCCCATTTTTTCTCCTGTTCTGTTACAAATAACTGTCTGATGTCATTAAAGTGAATTGCTAGCTTCTTATTTACTTTTCACTATCAACAGGTTTGATCCTGTGAGATTTATTCACCAGGGACAAAACTCATTCCCACAGAGAAAATGTTTTCTTGTTCAGGGGTCATTTGAGTCCTCACTTAGCTTGATTTTGACAGTTAATCTGGGTTTTGACTAATGGCACACCCTTGTGAATAGAGCACAGGAACCCTCTCAGAAGTGCTTCTGTGAGCTCCAGTGATGCCAGTGGATCTGACTGTTCTGATTGGGAACAGACCTTTCACTGCTCCTGTGCTGTGACACCCAGCTTTGAAACACGTCATTGTCCACACGTGCCTGCATTAGACACTTTGTGGGTTGAAGTATATTATAAAAAAAAACAAACCCAAAACCAAAAAAACAAACATCCCGAGAACACAACTGCATTGACACAAAGGACCATCGTGCACAGTGTTTTCTGAAAGAACAGAGAAAGGACACAGAACAGTGCGACTGAATAACCACTGAAGCTCACATGGCTTTGGCTCAGGTCCAGGCTTCCTAAATGCCCAAGTTCCAGTCATTAGGAAGCCAATATAGGTTAGTAGACATGACCCTGCTGATTTCATTAACACTACATTGAAGATTGAAAAAAAACCCCAAAACTAACACCAAATGCAAAGACCAAAAGGCAACAGGAAAAGGGTAATGGTGGTGCATAAAGGAGAGGAACTCCTGTGGGCTCGGAGATGCTGCTCCACAAGCCAAGCCACCCTTCATCCCCACTAGATCTGCCCAGCTCACCTCCACCCCACTGAGCGGTGCCATCTCAGGCCAGCCCCAGCACTGACATCTCAGATGCTCAAGTCACTTGTGTGTTTGGCTTATACTGATTTCAGTCAGATCTCAGTATTTAAAGCAAGAAGCATTTTGAAGGACCAGAGACAGAGACATTTCCCTTGTCCCATGCTCTGTAGGGTCTGTTTTGATCTGCAAGGCCTTGAGAGTACTTTCTTTAGGCATGTGCAATATTCAGTCCAGCAAGGCTGCAGTGCCGGCAAAGGCTTCATAAACATGAAGCAAGCATATGGTTAGTCAAAACAGAATACACATTTTAATTGTCATTCAGTATTGACCTTAAAATAGAACTTCTCTGAGCCTTCAGAAGCAGTAGCTTGCTAGCTTCAGATAAGTACCCCAAATGACTCCAAACGTAGCCAGGGTCATTGCCAATAGGACTGACTCAAAAGTACTCCAAAGATCTTTTCAAATGTGTTTTTCTAGAGATAATACTACTCTCTGCCTCTTTCTTCCACTAGAATCCATATTCCCCAGCACTGTGACCTTGTCATTACACAGTAAATTAATAGAGGTATTGAGATAACAACTTCTTTCTCATAAAAACAAAAGCATCGAGCTGCAGTAAGTCTTAACTGGACTGAAACTCACTGATGCAAAGCTGAACCAAGACAATGTGAGATAAAATACTGAGTGCAGCAATAACCAACAACTTATTTTGGAGAGATGTGTTTATTGCTTTTTCTTTTCTTTTATGAAGGCATCAATTCATGAAGAGAAGTCTAAGAATCTTCCACTGCATAAATCCTTTCATCTACATGGCCTTCTTCATGTTTGTGCGATGTGACCCCTGGTAGTCTTGCTATTTAATAGCTATAATCCATGCTCTCTTTGCATAACACTTATAATCCTTTGATGCTGCATGGAGCAGAGTTTAGAAGCTTTGCAAGCCAAGACATTTTAAGTGCTTTATACAGTGAAGTAGAATTTCCTCTACTCACCTGCAAAAGCTGAAGCATTTCTGTAGTGATTAAAGTTCATTTTTAAAAGTTTCCATCCATATAGGATTTTTCATTAAAAAGATAAGCAGATTAAAGGGATCCATATATATGTGTTTGCTACTTAAGTGGGTGTAAGGGTGTGCCACCTGGAAGAACAAATCTGATTTCATTTGAAACAGTCTGCTTGCTCCTTGCATTTATTTTAGCTGTAAATTGTTTTGTTGCACTATAAAGAAACAGAATATAGGGAAGGGAAATATCACACATGCAGAATTTCTCCTTTAATAACATCACTATGTGCACTTATTTTTATTGTAGAATTAAGAAACAATCTGTTCATTTTCATTAGCAACGTCACACTCATAACAGCTCTTCAAATCACTTCTTGAGGATCAAATTGGAGCAATCAAATGCCAAAAAAAAAAAAAAAAAGTAAGTTAAAAGAGAGAGAAACCCCATCTCATACAAAACCATTTTGATAACTTACTCAGTCTAGACATGGAGCAAAAAGATAGTGGCAAACATTCTCATATCTCATTGCCTATTCCCTGAGCCATGCTGTCTCTTGTTAACCGAAAAGTACATCAGAATAATCAAAAGAATACCTATCATAGAATATTCCGTTTAGAACAAAAGGAGAAATTATTATCAATGTTATAAAATTGCAGATGGTAATTCAAATGTCTGAAAGGATTGCAGGCAAAGAAGCAATGCACAAAATTCTAAATTAAACAAATAAAAGGTCTTATGGAAAATTAAAAGAAACACCCCAACATTTAAAATGAAATGTGTGGATTAAGATGTTGAAAAAACTATCAAGAGCAGCAACTGTGGAAGAAAAATTATTGCAGGGTATATAAACACTAGTTAGAGGAATAGCATGGCCTTCTTCCATCTTGGAAGGCTGTTATGTTACTAAAAGTCAGCAGTAAAAGATCAGAGCATTGTTAATCAGCATGAAAGGAGAAGATCAGCCAAGAACAGCAAAAAATAAATATATTTTTAATGGCTATTAAAAATCGCAGGTCTTCTGGCCAAGCAGGGAGTCTGAGATGTCTGGTTACCTCACTCTAGCAGGAGACACAGCAGCTGAATTTACCCTTTGGTGTTTACAAAAAGGAGGCCAGTTTCAGCAGCACCTGAGGTCCATGGAAGCAGACAGCACTGGGGAGCCTGGAGAGCTGCTCTGGCTGCCCTCTTGGTGTTGGCTTGGTTTGACAACACCTTCATCTGTTTGTGCAGAGCAGCTGAATAACCCCGAGATGCTGTGGCACTGGACCACCATTCATAACAATAGCTTAAGTACACAGGGCCTGAATTCCACCTACATTTAATATAGTAGGTTACATATCTTACAATGTATAGAATTTCCTACAAAATTCCTGTGCAGCACATACCATGCCTCCATGTTTCCAAATGGGGCTGGGCCCTTTGAGGCACTTAAACAATAGAAAACACTGGAAATTTTAACAACTGGGAGGACTTTCAGTGGAGTTCAGTGAATGAGGAATATGAAAAGCAACACATCAGTGTTACAGTGACTGTGAGCCTCACGGATCAATTATGTACCCACTAGAGGAGCAGGACATGGAGTCACTGTGTAAAATAAAATATTGTCTAAATGCTACCCTCCTGGAGGAGGATGTCACTGCTGGAGTTTTGATATCCCCTGTGGTCATTCAGGAGCCTCCACACACCTCTGACACAAAGCTTCAGGCTAGACTTGTACCCAAACACCATCTTACTAAGCATTTTCGGCAGGACAGCACACAAATGAGATCAGACTGCTAACTCAAATGTATTGAGTGTTGCTCAATTAATGAAGAGAATTCTTCTGCCCAAGTCAACTTTTCCTCACTCACGGAGGAGGATCCATCTTTCACAGCAGTTTCCGAAGTGAAACAAAGCTAAAAGGCTTATTTATTTCACGGGAGTGTTCAATAAAAGTAATGAAGTGCCTTGCACCACAGACCAGCTACTGCAGCAGTGGGACTTATTGCTGTACATGTGGCACCGTGACCAAGGCAAGAGCTGATGACACCCTCCTCTAGGGAAAGAAAAGACTGAAAAATACAAAGCTTCTAAAACACGATCCTTCTCATGAATCATATGCCAAAAATTGCGTCACCCATGGGTCATTTAATATGCAATTTCAAAGCAGATGTATTTTTCCTAATGCTATTTACAGATCTCTCAAATTGTAAATTAAATTCCTTTTGTTGCTCAGACTTTTTTTCCCCCTGCTGAAATGTAACACTGATACAAGTCTGGGTATTATTTTAGGATGTCTCTAATATTTTTATTTTTATCTTTCACTGCTTGTTAAAGTTTCTCTGGCTCCCATTTAAATATCTGTGGAAAATACAAGTGGATTTACATTTCAATAAAAAATATTCGTTGGTTATTTTTTCTCCTGAATGAAATCTCTCCTCCTCTTTTCATGCTTTCATGGGAGGAAATCCAGTTTTCTTCTGCTGTTCCCCAACTTTTTTTGGTTCTTTGTGAAACCTTTAAGTGAATTCTTTTACTGACTGGGAGAAAGGAAGGGTTCCTTTATTGACCTTATATTTTGGCCATTCATTTTTAGCAGGAACTCAAAATTATACAGATTATATTCACAAGTAATATATTGTGATATTTTTGTGCAGGTTGCAATAACTGAGACAGGTTTGGATTTTTAAAACTCCATTTGTTGTTGAAGCATTAAATTCAGAGGTAGTAACTGCAACAGATCCATGTGAAATGCAGCAGAGACCAACCAAAGGCAGTTCAAGAAAGCAACATTTAAGATGCATGGCACATTTCAGCTGGGGTTCAGGGTCTGGATCTGAAACTGAACCAAAGCCAAGAATAATGCTCCATTTATTTCCATGGCTTTATTTCTCATTTAGATTAAAAAGGAAAAGAAAGAAAACACAGAATTGCTTTAAATCTCACAGACCCAAATGTAGTCAGATCTGAGGAGTATAATCCCACAGGTTCAGGTTCAGGAAAAAGAGCTCTAAGTTTCAAATGACTGGGGTTTACATTTGACGGTGCACTTAAGGTGGTCTAATCTAGCACTTTACGGGATTATTTTATCTTAATTCTTACTATAAATTTGAATTGAGAGTCAAATGTTCTCACCCTAACCAAGTAGCATGGTCTCACAATGTTGAAAACAGGATAAGTATTTTCAGCAACAAGGCATTTTGGCAATTTTTATGAATCAGATGCCATGTAGGCTACAAGGATATACTACACATAATATTGCTTTAATTCATAGCACCAGCAACAGACTACCCTTTGATAGTTATCATTTCAGTTCTGTTTTGGTTAATTCTCAAATCTAGGCCTTTTCAAAGCTACAGAATTCACAGCACGAGATGAGAAATCCTTTGGAAGCAGACTTTACCCTAAGTTTCCTGGGACTTCATGAAGTATGATCACATCCAGAGTAGTAAAAAAAAAAAAAAAAAAATCAGAAGTGCTTCAGCATCATACTGGTTTAGTCAGCTCCAGTTCTGGAAATAACCTGCACTTTGCAGCCAGGAACACAGGCAAGTTAGCCACGCCAGGCTGGTTTGTCTGTCACCTCAATCCAGTGCTTGATAAAAGCAAGTATCTTATGTGCATTGTAAAAGATGACTTATTGCAAAATCTTATCACTAATCTGTCTGCTTGGACTCCTGTCACCCCTCCTCTGCAGGACAAAGGCAATGATTTCCACATTCATCTGCAACCCTCAAAAGCATCTGTAGGACAAAACCTGTTTGAAAAGAGAGAAATTTGTGCATCCTGAAAATATAAGACTGTTAAAAAAAAAAAAAATTGCCCGGGGGAGGTGATGAGAGAAATGTAGACCTTTTGCTTATTCTTTTTCTCTTTTTTTTTTCTTCAAAAAACTAAATGCACACAGAGAAGCACACACAACCAGACTAATCCTGCAGACTCCAAAAGTTAACCAGCTTCTGAGGAATCCTGTTTGAGACAGGAATACATGGAGAGCTCCCATGTGATTTGATGACAGCACATTTCTTCTTCCTCAGATTTCTTTACTTACTATGATTGGGAAACAGAGACGAGACTTCAAGATTTTTCACTTCATGAACATTGTAGGAAAAATTAAAAATGTGGTCAGTCCTCTGGGAAACTAAACCTTTACCTTCTTGCTGTTTTGCTCCTTAAAAGACTTTCACCTAATTTATTCTGATTGCTTGACTCTTATAAATTACGGACCAGGTCTACAACATCCAATAAATTAGTGCAGCACTGCTGACCAAGACAAGCTCATTTATAGGAGTCCAGATCTGAATTCTCTGTTGCCTTCGGATATGTCTTCTGCAGTAAGCAATTTCCCCAAGCTGTTTTAATTACTTTAGAGCATTGAGCTATCTTGCACTCTATTAATGAGATGAGCTTTATTGCGTTTATCTAAAGTTTCAACAGATGGAGTAATTTTAAATGATTAAAGCAATAAAATTAAGGAGGATTTTTTAATTTAAAAAAAAGAAACAAAACAAACAAACAAAAAAAAGCCAACCAAGCCCTAACAAGTTTGCCAGCATTGTAAACTGAAAAAAAAGCAGTCAGAACTGGCAAAATATTCAACATGGACAAGGCAGGTTATGACAGGGAAATATGGAAAATGATTTGTCCAACTGCATAATGACTTAATAAAAATACATACTTTACACAGTGCAGGCTACTATGTCACCGTTTATACTTGTAAAAACAATCTCCTTTTATCTCTCCAGGCTGTGGAACATCTGGTAAGCAGCTTCCATTCTGCATTCTTTGTTGCCCACTAAAACTTAAGGGTTTGAGGAAAACCCATTACCCAACTCGCCCCTAAAAAGTAAATATTTTAAGAGATCCACCAAAATGTCTGAGGATAATTCACTTATTTATGGACATGCTATTAACTTTATAGTTCAAGCCAGTTCTGCCTCAAAGGTTTTGCTTCTGATGGTGGGAAACCTGTTTTTCATGGCAGATGAATAGGAGGGAGGATAGCCCTTCTTAGAAGAAAAGCTTTTAACAACTTTTGAGAACTGAGCTGTGCAGTGCAACTCAATCAAATGTAGTAAGCAGACTGGAAGACTGGGCTTCTTGAAAATATTTCCACCATGACTGTCTTTGGAGGGGAATTTTCTCACAAGCATTTTCTTTCTGTCTTTTTTTAAAATCTCTCTCACTAAAAATAGCAACACCCAAACCCTAAAACTTTTTCTCTCTGACCTGCCACATCAGTGTCCTTCAGGACAATCATGGTCTTCCTCATTTCCCTCATCTTGTGATGCTTCCTTCAGTTTCTCTTTGGTCATACCTGTGGGCAACAGAAGGAGAGCTATGGGACAACCATGGAGTTGAGCTGGCAGGTCAGATTCAGAGGGTGTCCTTTGGAGCTTTGCCTGATGTTGTCTAAAAGTGGAAGATATGGAAGTGGGAAGATATTATGCTGTAAAACAAACATACAGTTTTAGTGCTGCTACAAATCTCCCAGTGTTTTTACATTCCTTTTGCCCCAGAGAAGCAAGTTTTGAAACAGCAATATTTTCACATGGTTCAACATTTGCCAAACTTATTCCCCACACAGAAGGGGTAACTGGGTGCCATGAGATGGCAGGAGACAGAAAAATCTCTGGAGCAATTTTTCCTTCCATGCTTTTGAGTCTGTCACTGGGGCTCAGTTCTTTATCAGGAATTGATCTTACTTAGATCTCAGCAGGATCTAAGCCCAGGGACCTGTTGGGGTCTTAAGCAGCAAAACATTCACACCTGTCTCTGCCCAGCACTTCCAGAGGAGCCATGCCAAGGCCATATGAGGAATCTCATTGGCTTTGAGCTCTTCTCCCTCCATAGACCTCTAGGTCTGGCTCTGGGTTCACACCAGAGTAAATATCCAGTGGCAGCCGGATGAAAAGCTGTAGAGGGACAGTTGCTCTGACAGGAAAATGTCTGAGTTGCAAACAGTTTTGTCTTAACAGTCTGGGCAAGATAGGTCAAGTAACAGCGTGCTCCAAAGGATGAAAGGCATTGGAGTTACATCATTTCTAGACATTGCAAAAAGACAGTGGAGCATGAATCTGAAAAGGTTTGCTTCAAAATAGTATAGAAAACATGTGTATAGGTTCTCAACTGAGCTCTTAAGGCTCATACAATTTGTTATACTGGCACTTCCCGCCCCTGGCTTTGTTTAAACCTACCCAGATGTGCAGTATTACAGAGCCCAGACATAAGGCATGCACATTTACTGCTCTGCCCCAGCCCTGCAGGCTGTCCAACAGGTGGGACTGCTGAAGTTCATATATGCTGGTGGTACCAAATGAAGACTCGGAGGGAGATGCTCTGGGTCAACAGGAAAATACAATGCAGGAAAAGGGAGTTTTACTTGTTTTAATAACTAACTGGTGCGATTCTCTGGAGAGAGTCTATGATGCCAAAGAGAAGGTACAACAGTCTGCCATGACCTCCCTGTCTTTCCTTACTCCCATCTCCATTGCCATTTCCTTCCTGACTTTGAAGAGGAGAAAGGAAGAAGATGCCTCTCTTGCTCTTATGAAACAAAAACACTCCCTCTCCCTCCTGCCCTGCACTTTGGATGAAAAGAAATGATGAACACATAACAACCCCTCCCCTGGGGCTCGCGGGCAGGGTCAGGAGGCACCGCTGGCACAGGTTTCCTTGCTTAACTTACAGGATTGCATTTATGTCCTTAGCTTTTAGCCTGTTTCTTTTTAAGAGAATATATTGGATAAAAGTCATTCCTTAAGGCAAAAAGAGACATTTGGCTTTGAGTTTCATTCAACTTATTAGTCCAAGCTGCTTGTGGTACAATTGTAATTTTGCCAGCTATCTAGTTAAATGTCCAGCTTGCTCCAGTTCTGTGAGTGTTTCTCCTCAGAGTAGCTAGTAGCTGTACAGAAAAGAGTACAAATGTTAGCACTTGGAGGAGACAAGGAGAACTATTTCTGTTAAATCCATGAGTTTCAGTATTTAAAAGGTAGGGTAGTTTTGATCTGCATGTGCTGCTCTTAAAACATTCTCCTTTGTGATTATTACTTCTAAATTACCTACTGGAATGCAAACATGAAAAAAAAGGGAAACATTCATCAGACAACGTCAGCGACAGCAAAACACTAACAGAGGACTAACAACTTACCTGTAAGAAATTATCAGAGAATGGGTTCCAGCTGAGTAAATAAAGTGAAGCACTTTTTAAAGTTTAACCTGCAATGCTTTTACAGATCTAGAAGAAAAAGATTCTTGTTCTGTTAGCATAGCCACTGGGAAAATGACAGGTCCTGGGTGGGGGAGCTGGGACACTGCCTCCTCCAGGAGCCAGGCTGAAGCTCTTGGCAGCACATATCTCCCTTCCTAGATCTCGAGGAGACTTCTTTGTGAATTGTGGTGGTGATTTCCAGTCACGTCTTTATTTGTAGACCCCCCCTAAAATACAAGGCTGGAGAGGCAGAATACGTGGTACTGCCTTATATCCTATTGCCACAGGGCTTGTTTTCCTTACCTACCATTTACTGGCCTTTGCAAGGCAGTCCACAGACAGAGAAAACGTTGCCCTTGGACCCTTGTTTGTGGCAGCAAGGGAAGACAGATACAGTGGCAAAGCTGAGAAAGCTTACATCCATCACAAACAAAATTCCAAGATGGACAAAGTTTGACAGAGAATCCTTAAAGAACTTGCTTAGGAGTGCCCGAGGATCTGCAGTGGCTGCTTTTATAGCAGGAGATGCTTTCTGAGGAAGGTCGACAGCAGGATAGAGTCTATCAGAAATTCCAGAAGATGCTATACAGGGAGGTCTGTTTCCTCTGGCATAAGACTTGTATGAGGTCAGACAGCCAAAGTACTGTTCAATAACAAAAGCTGCTCTCTTATCATGGCAAGGCCATGGCCATTTCTGCTCTGCTTCAGCCTCTCCTGAAACAGAAGAGATTTCATGATCTACAAATATATGGAATAGTAAAGTACCCAGAAAATACAAGTGAGAAAGGGTAGATTTCTCTGGAATTCAATGAAGGTTAATTCATTGTTTTCAAAGAAAGCAGTAACAGCCCGCTTCAAAGCAGAAGTATCTCATCAAGTGCCCACAAGGACAGAGAGAGGCTTTGTGATTTCAGGATCAGACCCTTTGGGAATGAGTAAAATAGAAGGTTGTGTTATTCTGATAACATTCTTCTGTACGTTTCAGTCTCCATTATGCTCTGGACAAAAAACATTTAATTTAATTAGGGATAGAACAAGAAGAACATGTTATGGTTTTGGTTTTGAAGAACTACACTATTCAGGTTGTGATTTGCACAACCCACATTGGGGATGGTTTGAATCCAGGTTCCATTTTTAGCCAAACCACCCAAGTCCACAGGGGATAGAAAGCCCAGATAAAAGGGTTTGAGTTTAGTCTCATGTCTGTAATGGACAAACTGGAGTGGTTTGGGTTTAAATGTTGCAAAACCTCATCACTCAGGTTTTGGTTCTGCAAAAACAAAAACAACTTGGGGTTGGTTTGGATGTCATTCCATTTTATCAGAATCACTGTGGGGGAGGGGGTAGGGTGGGTTATGCCCCACCTCGAGCTTTAGCAGTAGCTTTGGCAGCACTGTTGCAAATTTTCCTGTGACTTTTCAGGAGACAGAGGAAAACAGCCAAAAAAACCCCAAAACAAACCAAACAACCAACCACAATAACAACAAAGATTACCAAATCAGTTTAGGACTCAGTTTTTTGAGATGCTAAGCAATTGTGCAAGGTATCAGACTAACACTGCTGTTGGCACCTTCAGACAATGTTGACAGCACAGAACGTTTTGTAGGGGTCTGAGCCAGGAGCATTTTACGAGTCAGGCCTTTGACTGGCAGAGCTGTCACCGTACCCCTGAGGTTTGAGAGCCAAGAATCTACCACACTGAGCCAAATTTCACTGCTCTAACCAGTCATGTAGGCCCCATTCATAAAGTCAGTCAACTTGGATAGAAGTAATTAGAGGTATAAAAGGTTAGAGGTCTAGGAATTCAGAGGGCATTTGAAACGGAGATGACATATTCTCTGAGCTTAAATATTAACACTGTCCAGTACAGGACATGTGTTGGGAATAATTAGAAAAAGAACATCTGATTTATAGTTATGAAACAATTCATTTAAACAAAGCTATTCATAGAGTAATTCAGTATTTTTTCATTATTCTCTCTTCTACTTCCTCTGGCTCTGTATTGATTTTTCTCAAATGCAAGTTCATTTTTAAAGCAAGTTGTGAACTTTTCTAGAAATTAACCCTAGTTGTGTCCTCTAGAAATAATTTCCCTCCTTTATGATTGCTCTATTTTCAGCAAATCAAAAAATAATATATTTATATAAATGTATATTTATATCAATATATACATTGTCAATTTTATAAAGAATCAGACACAAGCAGTTAAATTTAGGTACTCCTTTTATTTGGACCAGAAAAAATGTCAGTACAAGGTTCGCTGAAGATACTTCCTTTGCTTAAATCAGTGTCAAATCAGTTCTGCAACCAACAATTACATGGAACTATAGTCTATCAAGTAAATAAATAAGACTATATTAATGAAAGGTAAAAGATTACTGTTGTCTTCTTCCTATCATCTGATCACCAGATCCCTCTTCTTATACTGCTGCATCCAAACCCTTCTTTCACACTCAAGTCCTGCATAATTATTTCCTGAAAATGACTGCTTCTTCTCCAGAATCCGAGACTGGATGATGATTACACGGACTATCTGGTAGAGTTGGGACAGCACACACATCTACTTTCCAGTTTCCCAACCAGTTTCCTCAGTACATCCATGTTTCCAAAATGCTCAAGTCCATAAAGGACCGTTCTGGAAGATAAAGTGGATTGGAGGCACATGTGTTTGTTGTCAAATTATTCATTCTTAGTCACAGTGACTATATAATGCATTGATCAATGTTATTGTAGCTTCTCTTATCCATTTTCTGAATCCTTTCAGTGTCTTTTGTTTATGCATTTTTCTTTCTTTTGTCTTTTCTTTCCCTTCATCTTTTCTCAACTAACTTCAGACTATGCCCTTTTCCCTCCATCTCTTACCACAACTCCTCTATATCCCTTCTTTTTCCTTATATCCTTTATATATATATACACACATATATATACATATATATATGTATATACATATATCTATATCTATATCTATATCTATATCTATATCTATATCTATATCTATATCTATATCTATATCTATATCTACCTATATCTATATATATATATCTATCTATCTCCTTAATATCAAATGCCCATCTTAACCCCTTCACATGGACCCCTGACCATTATACTGTTGCGCTATAATGACAGCAAATTGCTCTAAGGAGTTGCGTGTCCCCTCACATAGAAACCAAGGATTACTTTGTAGTTTCTGTAATGATTTCACACACTGCATTCATCCCTACAACCCCAGAAAATTTTCGTACTTGTGAGAAGGAAGATTTTCCGTTGTAGTTGTAATTCCCAAACCAGATCTGATGTTGACATATTCTGGCATAACTGACTTCCATGGAATGAATTAAAATTTGGATTTTTTCCAATTTCCTACCTCACCTTCATTCAGACTTCCAGTAGCACTCCAGACTTGGTATTGAGCAGACTCAGGAAAAAAAAAACGAAAACAGAAACAAAAAGGTGGATAAACAGAGGCACCTTGTCTTTGGAGACACTACAATTAGGGGAAAAAAAAAAAAAAAAAAGCTTTGAGATGGAGGGTTCTTTGGCAAATTTTGTCAAAAATGGTTGTGGCCATGGGTTTTTTCTGCCTTTCACAAAGGAAATGAAATGCAAACAAATCTCTTTTATAACCCATCTGAGGCTTTTTAAATGTTGAGAACTCAAGAATTTCATTACTAACATTCCCATGGCAACTGTAACTTGTCCATACTGCACATGTATATATAGCACCATAAAAACTAAGACTCCAGGCAGTAATAGAAAATTTCTGAAAAATGCTTTTGTACTGTGGCAGTTATTGCAGAAATTAAGATGCTGATTTCTATCCTATATGTTGTATCAAAATGTCAGCCAGAAGGCTAAAGCAATATTGGATCATTTTCTTAAGCACTAAGATGCTCTCTTAACTTCCTGGGAGAAGTTCCCTTAACTTTGGCATCATCTTTGAACACTCTCTACCTTCACCCACCTTTACACTGTCCTTGGCTGTGTTCACTACCACAAACCATGAGGTGAGAACAGCTGCAGGTTTGTTGCATGCATCGGAGGATGCAAAAAGCTGGCAGCACATCTGCTGGGGTTCATCACTGACCCTCTTTCACAGGAACACAAGAACAGGCCATAACAGACATGTCATTGATCACAATGGCCAACTCTTTGGTCCTACCTGCAGATTAGAGGTGTTAGATCCTTCTGCAACTTGAAATGTAAAACTTCCCCCCAGGCTAGGGGTTGGACCCCCTGCTGTTATGCACAAACTCAATATTCAGGGCAGTTAATAACAGTGGAAACAGAGCTTTGATTTTTTTCCACGTGGCCTCAAGTTTATGCCTGGCCATCAGGCAGGAAGTTTTGTTCAGTGCATCCACATTTAAAAAAATACTAATAAACCTTCTGTGAGATGTATAGTGTATTATGAGGAAGTCACTGTGACACTCTCACCAAATGGAAAGATGAAAATATGGGAGACTCCTGCTCCAGCTGTGGTTTTGGCAGTTGTGGGACTGTCGCTGGCTTGAAGCACGGTACATGACTGGCACAAAGAGCTATTCAGAGGAACAAGGGAAAGGAAACACTGTATATTTCACATATGATTTGACCTTCCATAATCAAATTTGTTAATAATAGCCAGTAAATAGCTGAGTGGTAATGAAATGATACAGAACATGTTCTGTGGAAATTTCTAGACAGCACCAAAACTCTCATGCTGAGTTCTGTAAAACACCACCCTTTTAAGGAGGAAAGAAGCCATTTCAAAAAACAGCCTTCCCATCCTCCCTTTGATCACATGCAGCAGATGGATTTAGTTATGGCAAAATCAATAGAATGAAGAAAGGAATTAAAAGTAATCAGGTAGCTGAGCACTAATACATCCAAGCAGTAGAGTCAAGGCAGCAAACGAGGATGTATTGCCAGTGACTGAGGGCTGAACAGAGACAAGGAGAAGGAGAAGAAGGAAAGGAATTTTGGGGAAGGAAACAGTAAAGCAGAGCTAGAGGCAGACTCCCAGTCCTGGAGTTTCCCCAAGCAACTCTTTTCAATGACATTAAACAGGCAAAGTGCAGCTGCTCGTACTGGGGAGCAAGCTTAGCTGGCCTCGGCCACAAAGTGTGGTTAGGTGGAGTCCCCAAGCAAACTCTGCGTGGTGCTGGGCAGGCAGGAGACCTTGGGCCTTGGTACATCCACACACAGAAACCTAACAGGGATGCAGAGGTAAGTTTGAGAAGGGCAAGTCCACTGAAACCGAATACAGATTGTAAGGAGTGAAGATGAAAATATAAGGAATAGGCTATCCGATTTTTTTAATCAGATAAAGTAATTGAAACTCCATGAACTGGCCCTTGGCGATATATGCATGTGTGTGTGTGTGTACGTATACATATACATATACATATACATATACATATACATATACATATACATATACATATACATGGTACATCATAACCCACAGGGTGAGGAAGGTCAGAACAAATTATCAGGATGCTTTCAGCTGGCCTTGCACTTTATGAATCTCCGAATATATGAATTCATATTTGAAATTAAAGCCCTTCTCTCATACCCAGCAAGATATGCTGAAGAAAAATCTGAAGCATTTTCCAGCACTTTTTCCATATGTGACAAAATAGCTGCAAAATCCAGGTCTCAGCATGGGGACAAGTATCCAAGCCTGCCTGGGAGGGTTCTGCTCTGCAGCTGGTCATTTTGCACTGCTTATGTCACTGCCACCAAGCAGTTTTGTCAACACAGTGCTGCTTCCTGATTAGTGCACTCCATGACTCTCATCTGCTGTCAGTGCATCATGGAGAGGGGATTTTGTTTATATACAGACATGCACATGTGATACAGAGCTCCCTGGCACTGCATGCATTATAATCTCTGCTTTGACCTTTTCCCTTTGCTGGCTTTGATCAGACTGCAAGATTTTTGTTGATGCTTTGCTATCTACCCAAAGTATTCAGGCAGAGTGATAAGGATAAAGCACTGCAATGGTATCTGAACAAACAAACAAGAAAACAAACCCAAATCATCTCTAAAATTTGAATTTTGCTGCCACACGATTCTATTTTGGCTTCTGTTTGCGACATTTAATGATAACCACACTGGTGGCTGAACTCAAAGAGCCTGGCTGCAAATCCAACCCCCTCTCTAACTTTGCTGTGTTCTTCCAGATAACATCATGACCCCCTTTTCTCTCTTCCATATTTTCCCCCATAGATCACTGCATATGCATTTGTAACATGTGAAAGCATAAACATTGAACATTTTGTCTGCCTGCCATGGAAACCCTGCAGCCGCTCCACCCATGTGCATATTCATCTTCTGCCTTTTCATTCCACTCAGGCCACCTCCGGAGCTGTGTGCTGGCTGTCCTCCAGGCTGGCTGTGGGGCCCGTGCCCCATGGAGGGAAAGGGTGCCCTTAGCACAGCTGGGAGAGAGCACACATGGGCAGGACCCAGAGATGCCTCAGTCAGGGCTGGTGCCTGCTCAGCCATGGGATACAATCCACAGCGAGTTAGACTCGTTCATTCCAGCCCACGGGGAGCCAGGTGTTTTTAAAGGGAACCATGTAGATCCCACATGGAGTGGCTGTGGCCCCAGCTGGGCTCATTTGGGGTGTCAGTAGGGACATGGTAGCTCTTCACAAATGGGTCTCAGAGTGACCCAAATGCAGGTGAGGACTGCAAGAAAGCCTGTGTTCCTCCTCCCCTAGCACCCCTGTCCTACCAGGAAATGCTTTGGCAAGACAGAGGAAGCTTGTTGTTTTTGTTGGCTTGTATTTTTGTTGCATTTGAGAGACCTAGGCAGAAATCAGTTATGCTCATCACAGAAGGTAGTGTGAAAATGAAAATTAAAATTCCTGCCCCGTATAAACCCCTGTCATTTCTCCATGAAGTTTTCTGATGTGCTGTCCTCCTGTGTCTTGCTGGGGTTTTTACACAATAACATGCTCAAAAGCCTCTGATGGTCCACTTAAATATAAACAACAAATCAGATGTACTCAGACATAAATGTCTTTATATTTTCAAATAAGCTTGCAGTTAGAAACTGAATTTGAAGACATACAGTAATCTTTAGATTTTACATTACACATATGAAAAAGCAGTAATTGCCTAGTTTTCTACAAATGCTCTTATTTCTGAAGTTATCATACAGTGAAAATGAAGAAAGAAGGAGAAAATGTGCAAGAAAAGATTTGACTGACAGTCAAATGTGCTGTGCAGTTGTCACTCCACCAGCCAGGAGGCCTAGCTTACAGTTAAGGACTCTGACCTGTAAAGGGTTACATCACTGAGAGGCATATTTCCTTTGGGCTAAAATCTTGGCAGAAGAGGTCTTACAGTTCACACTTAAAAACAATAGCTCTGAGAAGGGCAGGGGCCAGAGGCTGTGGTGTTTCAAAGTCTCTGTTATATCCTAACACTTGCACAATAACCGTATCCTGAAAGGGGTGGATTTTCTGTCTTTCTAAGATCTGATTGATTTAGATTAGAATAGTTATTTGGTTTTCAAGAAAGAGTTATTGTTCCCATGTGCAGCAATTTTTATATGGCCAACAAAGCTGTGTGATGTTTCTAGCATATGGTGCGAGTGCCTTTAATGGTTGGACTTGGTGATCTTAAAGGCCCTTTCCAACCTAACGATTCTATGATTCTATGATTTACTTGACAGCTCACTTTATATTTAATCCAGAAGCTTGGGTTAGAAGTGGGAAAACACAAGCAGTGATTAGAAACTCTTCAGCTCTCACCTGGCTCTTCTCACTGACTCCCTGTGTGGCTTTGGATGCTGAGCGAGAGCAATTTTTTAAAACAGCCCTTTAGCAGGACTGCTGAGCTTCTGGCTAGTGTGAGACACTGTAAGCCTTCTCTTTACATTGCTGTAAAAAGTCAATTTTTTTTTTTTCTCCTGAAGTGTTCACCTAACAACTTAACTAAAAGTTACTGGCCCTAAATGTCTGTATCAGTTTCCCCATTTCAGAATGCAGTATGCTAATATAAATCTGCTTCACCAACATGGACTGAGAATCAACTATGTAAAAGCTAAACAAAACTTTGATGTTCACTTTGAATCAGTTCATACTTAGTCTCTATTATTTCAATACAGAATTAAAGTCAGCTTGAATCAGGATGTACATGTGCTCTATAGACAACATAAGGAGGCCTTCCTTTGCTGGCAATCCAGAACAGTCTGATTTCAGCCCAGTTCTAATGGCAATTGATTGAAGTGTTTACTGCAAGTCCAACAAATCCCAGCTGCAAGAATCCTTAGGCAAATGTACAGGTTGACTGTTGCCACTTGCGCCAAGCAGCCTTCATACAGGATTTGTGGACAGCTGGGAGCTCAATATCCAGTCAAACAATGTGGCAAGGCAGTAGGGAATTGCTAAAATCTGTGATCTACTACCAAATCTTATAGAGCCAGTAGGGGTTTAATAACCCCTGATTGTATCTGCAAAAGAAAATTTTTCCAGCATAAGCTGTCTCTGAATAAAGCCACTTTCTGGCGATTTCTTCGGATGACTTCACTTGCACAAATCACAGGCATTCACTTTTTTCAACCATTGTTGCTCTGCTGTGTCTGCATAAAGTGGTGGGGTTATGAAAGGGCTCCCCAGATTCCTTACAGCAAAGTGAGAAGTGTCCAGAATGCGAGCGATTCAGAAAACAAGTGTCATGAAAACAATTTGCAATTTACAGGTGACCGACCACATGGAAATATTTGCTCCTCTCAGGTCTCCCAGGCACTCCCCAGGGACTTCTTCTCTCATTCTCATCTCTCAGTGCTGAGATGAAGAATGTTTTGTTTTGTTTTGTTTTGTTTTGTTTTGTTTTGTTTTGTTTTGTTTTGTTTTGTTTTGTTTTGTTTTGTTTTGTTTTGTTTTGTTTTGTTTCCAGCATTGTCATCCAAGCAGGTGGCGGCGTATGGAGAAGTTTCTGGGGCTGAGGTCTCCTTACACGTCATGGGGCTGGGTGCTGCTCCGTGACAGGGATTATTGGTGGGCCTGCGAAGAATGAAATTCCTCCCCCTCATCTGCATCATCACACAAATTATTTTCCATAAAGAAAATATTAAAAAAAAATAAAGCAGTAAACCTCTATATAAGGACAATCAATTGTATAGCATAGCATAAGGGCCAATGCCATGCCAACCACCGCATGACAAACAGCTCCATCAGCAAGTATTGTCTTTTTACAGGCTGTCTACTCTTGTATTCCTAGAATTATTAGGATCTCCTTGACTCCAGGGTTAAGGAGACACGGGTGCTTCACCAGCAATTGCCAGTTTCTGAGCACAATTTTCAAAGTACCTTCTTTTCTAAGCCCTGGTGATTTTGAGTGATACTTAGAGATCAAACACATGGTCAGGTCACTCAAACTTGTCCATCCAGGAGTTACCAGAGGTTGTGCGTGAGCTGAATGGCAGTAAGTGTCTGGGTGCACACAAGCACAATGTGATTTGACCTAATTTAAACCTCTGGTGCTATGAGGTAAATTCAGAGCTGCCACAGACTGAAAGCAGGCGCACGGGGAGAAAAGGCAGCTTAGCAGCACATGGTAACCTGCTATGCTGCAGGGGCTGTGTGGTTGATTTGGCTCATAGGTTCCCAAATCCCTTTCCAAAATGGAACATACAAAAATTACACAGATCTCACATGTATGTTGGCAGCCTAAACTCAAGTTTTGTGAGCGCCACAATAACTTTGGAGGCACTTTTAGAGATGGCTGCTACCAATAATCACAATGCTTGGAGAAAAAGGAAAAAGAAGGCATTCAAAAATAAAAAGTAACTCAATTTCTCCTTCCCTCAACTAAAGGAACTATGGGACCTTGCAACTTACAGTTTCCCTCCAATAGTCACAGTGAGGAACTGACTTGGTAGTGGAAAAGCTGAATTACCGTGTACTTAACTTAATTTTCAGAGAGGTTTTTAAGGAACTTATCATGTAATTTTCATAACAAAGTGTGTAATTATTCCTCTTCTTTATTGAATAGTAGCCTCAGGTCTATTGCTAAATCACATGCTACAATAAAGCTGTTGTTTTGTTTGAATTGAATTCATAGACTTAACAAAAGGATACCCTGGCAGAGTTTGTTTGAAGTGGAAAACTACTTGCATCCCATGAAGCTCAAAGAAAATATAATTTATTATACAGTCTTCTCAATCCCTTCATAAGCATCGTCCATGTTCTGGAAAATCGTGTCAATAAATCAGCACTAATTGTTATTTGAAGGTCAGGTTAAAGGTTCTGTTTTATTTTTAGTTGGCTTCCATAGGTGAAGAGATATTTGGCTTCATGGCTAGACGTTCTTGGAATTAATTTTCCACCAATTCTTATGCTACTGAATGTAAAATATTTTTGCCTTTGAATCTGTCACATCATTCTGAGGAGCTAAATCTAATTGCCACCTCTTTGATATATTTTTTTAAGCATTTCTGTGGCTTTTTAATTTTTGTCTGTATTCTTTCCTTTTCTGCCTTAGGCACTTCTTTTTCCTTTTTTTTTTTTTTTTTTTTTTTTTTTTTTCTGGCTCCAAAGGCTCTTCTGAATATAAGTGCCTTGTTAGGAGCCAAGCTAAAAGTAAAAATTGCAAGTGAAGCTTCACCACTGTGTGCTGACTTCCTTTTTACTGTAGGAAAGGGTCTCACCTGTCCCACAGGACTGAGAGAGGGAGTGTGGGTGGCTGGGTGGAGATGCAGCCTCAGGAATTTGCTTCACAGGTGTAACAGTCTGAGTGGGAAGAGGCGTAGTGGACAGCTAGAGACAGACATGTGTGGACAGGGGCTGATGAGCAGGACACAAAGGAGAGAGCAACCCTGCAAAGTTGGCTGGCTGAGGGTTTCCAGGCTCCAGCTGCAGGCACTGTGAGTGCTGTGGGAAGGGAAAGAGGCCATCATGAGGGTCTAGCAGGTCAGGTGACCTGGAGTCTGGATACCTGAAAACAAGCTAGAGGTAATTACAAGGATGCAACTCTTTCATGATCTCATACAAGGAGTGGCTGGAGGGAAATGCTGTGTGTAGGACGTGAGCACAGTTTCTCTCCCATCACATGGGTTCAGTCATCATATACTACTTGGCATCCAGGAGAGTGGATGCACCAGTGTCCATGAAGTCCTAGCTATGCAGCCCATTTCTTTGCTCCCTGTGATGTGTCAAGGTGTCCTCACTCTCAGCACAGTACAAATGGCACCATCCTTTCTGCTCCAGCCACCGAGCTCACCTCACTCCTCACTCATGAGCTCCATCTTAGGCCTTATGCTCTTCAACATATTCATTAACAACTTGGATGCAGGACTGGAAGGGATACTAAGTAAGGAAGGGATACTAAATCGGAAAGAGCTGTTTAGTCCGTAGAAGGGAGAGAGGCCCTGCAGGGAGACAAATTGAAGTTTAACAAAAACAGGTGCCAGATCCTGCACCAGGCATGGGGCAACCCTGAATGTACATCCAGACTGGCAAATGAGATGTTGGAGGGCAGCCCTACATAAAGGGACCTGGGAATCCTGGTCAGTAGAAAGATGAACATGAGTCAGCAGTGCCCTGGAGGGGCAAAATTGTCCTGGGGGACATCAGGCATAGCATGGCCAGCCAGGCAAGGGAGAGGATTGTTCCACTCTGCTCTGAGCTGGGGCAGCCTCACATTGAGTGCTGGGGGCAGTTTTGGGTGCCACAATATAAAAAAGAGATTAAATTATTAGAGAGTGCCCAAAGGAGAGCAACAAAGATGAGGAAGATCCTTGAGGGGAAGCCATATGAGGAGCAGCTGAGGACACTTGGTCTGTTCAGCCTGGAGAAGACTGAGGGGAGACCTCACTGCAGTCTACAATTCCTTCACAAGGGGAAGTGAATGGGCAAGTAGGAAGTACAAATCTTTTCACTTGTGTGACCAGTAACAGGACTGAAGGAAATGGCATGAAGATTAATTAGGGGAGGATTAGATTGGATGTCAGGAAAAGGCTTTCCACCCAGAAGGTGGCTGAGCACTGGTCCAGGCTCCCCAGGGAAGTGGCCACTGCACTAAGCCTGACAGAGTTCAAGCAGTGTTTGGACACTACTCTGAGGCACATGGGGTGACTCTTGGGGGTGGTGCTGTACAGGGCCAGGGGTTGGACTTCAAGGATCCTTGTGGGCCCCTTCCAACTCAGGATATTCTATGATTTCATGAAAATAACAAGGACCACACAGCAGACTGGGGCAGATTACTTCAGAACAGAACTGAATTTTGGACAGGAGTGTTTGGATATGGTAGATGGAAAAGAAAATCTGGGTTCAATCTTCTAAGGAAGGAAATGAAATCTTTGCACAAGAGAAAAAAACTAGAATGAGAGAAAGGAAAGAGGAGAGGAGAGGAGAGGAGAGGAGAGGAGAGGAGAGGAGAGGAGAGGAGAGGAGAGGAGAGGAGAGGAGAGGAGAGGAGAGGAGAGGAGAGGAGAGGAGAGGAGAGGAGAGGAGAGGAGAGGAGAGGAGAGGAGAGGAGAGGAGAGGAGAGGAGAGGAGAGGAGAGGAGAGGAGAGGAGAGGAGAGGAGAGGAGAGGAGAGGAGAGGAGAGGAGAGGAGAGGAGAGGAGAGGAGAGGGAAAAAAGGGAAAAAAAGGGAAAAAAAGGGGAAAAAGGGAACAAAAGTAAAGGGAAAAGGAAAGGGAAGGAAAGAGGGAAGAGGGAAGGGGGAAGGGGGAAGGGGGGGAAGGGGGGAAGGGGGGGAAGGGGGGAAGGGAAGGGAAGGGAAGGGAAGGGAAGGGAAGGGAAGGGAAGGGAAGGGAAGGGAAGGGAAGGGAAGGGAAGGGAAGGGAAGGGAAGGGAAGGGAAGGGAAGGGAAGGGAAGGGAAGGGAAGGGAAGGGAAGGGAAGGGAAGGGAAGGGAAGGGAAGGGAAGGGAAGGGAAGGGAAGGAAAGGAAAGGAAAGGAAAGGAAAGGAAAGGAAAGGAAAGGAAAGGAAAGGAAAGGAAAGGAAAGGGGAAAGAGTGAGGGCATTTTGGGATGGCTGTCTATAAATCTCATATCCTACTCTGCTACAATCAGACCCTATTTTAGATAGTACTCTCGTTCCTTGTGCTGCCTCTTCCCACAGGCAGCTCATGGCATCACGGTGTTGTCCTGCCCACATCTTTGAGGAGTGAGCCCAACCTTTAACAGCAGCTGAGGTGAGGGGCTAGGAGGAAAGAATTGCATGAAAGATATGAAGAAATTGTTCTGCTCTGTTTGGACGGGAGAACTTTGTACCCTACTGAGATCTAGAAAAACAAGTGGAAATTGAAGACAGAAGCTTTGAATAAATAAAATACATAAAAAAACCCAACCCACCAGCTCTGCAGTTCTAAGGAGAAAATAATATTTGATTAAAAGACAAAAACATGTATGGGGCAACTTTTTCATTTCCTGTTCATGATGAAGGTATTACTGACATTATTTAAGCTGTGTTGAAGACATATAACGAGAGTCTAACCAGATATAAATGTTCTTTTGGAATGTTATTTATAGTTCCTTGGTACCCAATGCCAAATGTTAATAAGGTTTATGAGAAACCAGTGGAGACTGTAAATTGTTAGCCTTCTAATTTAAATCATGTTGCTGATTCCATTTGTTTCCTACACATTGATCTGACATTCAGATAAATCTGATAAAATTCTCCAAGTTGGAGAGAGATTTGTTTTCTGTCAGTGGGAATCTAACTAGTAGAAAGATAAGTTGTGAGGTTATTGGGAACAAAGCCACAGGCAGTAATATAGCACACTTGAATACTTCTTTACTATTTATTTAAATGTTACAGTATTTGATAAATTGCTTATGCAGCCATTTAACTGACTCTTCTGGAAAGTGTTTATTTGCAGTCACCTCAATGTCAGCAGTGAAATGAGCTGGAACTGAAATTTCATTAAGAAAGTCATATTTCATTATTATGGCCCCAGCAATCATCACCCTGTGTACATTAAGTCCAAACCCTATAGAATGTTATAACAATAATAATACAGCTATGGCAAAAAAGGGGGCATGAGCAAGACAGGATATTCACTGTTAAAGCACTGGCCAACCAGCAGCTTGGGCTCTTGTGCGACAAATAGCTCAAAGAGTTATGTGGGTCTTACGCTTTGAATTTCCTTTGATTTGCCCATTTCAATTTGCAGCCTTAATTTCCTTTAGTGCAAAGAAAAGCTCAAGGTACCTGCTCTGTGTCAAAATGAGCCCTGCTGCTGTAAAACCTGAAACAGAAGGCCAGAAAAGGAGGGATAAGTTACAAGAATTCTCCCTGGGACCTCTCCTCCAAACACTTCTCTCAGGACAGAAGGTGGTTTCCCTCCTGTGAGGAGTGAGGTGACAGAAAGAGGTCAGCCCCCTGTCCCCTGGACAGCCACAGGGTGTGGACCACGGGCTGGTGCTCCCCGGCTTTTGAAATGCCCACCATCTTATTTCCATTTTTAGAGCAGCTAAATTCAGCCTTTTTCCTTACTCCTCTTTAATGTGTGTCTACAAACCAGCCTGCCCCAGTTCAGCTAAATTGGATTAAACATTTCTTCTCCCAGACCACAAGACTATGTTGTAAGGACAAGATTCAGAGTCCATGGAGCTAACAGAGAAACGGACATAAAGGCAGGCAGAGAAGTCCAAAGCAGGTGAGAGTTTATGGAACAAAGCTCAAAGCACTGTAAGCCCCTGCACCAAGGGATGTTTTGCCCAGGTGAAGTCCTGCACCTGAATTTTTTTTCCTATTCCATACCCTGTCACCTAAGCAGTGTGGTGCATCCCAAATGCTTACCCCAGTGCACTCACACACATTGACTTGGAAGCAAGCTGCAATATTTGCTTCTGATGGTGCTGTGATGGTTACTGTGGATTAGAAGTCTTATTTTGAGAAATCAGTATTTGGAAATAACAGCCTGTTAAGAACCAGGATATGGAACACTTTTGTGGCTCCTTATGCCTGATAGAGATTAATGATATATGGAATTTTATTTCTCTCTTCTGTCAGTCATTAAAGTCCTCAAGGGATATGGGGATACCAGAATGACCACAGTTCAGATACAGTAAATAAAACTAATCATAATAGGTAGAGTCATACTGGAGGTTTTGTTTGTGCCTTTGAATATACCAGGTTGAATCAAATGAAAATCAGAATATCACAGGAAAATGAGATCAAAGGGGACTGTGAAAGACACGCAGCTCTTACAAAGATTATCTACACCTTACCTCCCAACAGTGTGATTCAAACTCTGCAAAAGTTGATTTGTGTCATAGGCTTCAGTGGTTTTAACTCAGCTCCTTGGTGTTTTACAGTCCCTTTGGAGCAAGAGAAATTTAACTTGCCCCCTCCCATACACCAAATAAAGTTTCCAAAATGGCACCTCTGCCTTGCTGACTACACTCTTTTCTTTTTTAATTGTACATGTGAATCCCTGAGAAACCTCACTCCAAGTTCAGGATAAACTCATGTTTCCTCTGCTTGCCAGAAGAAAATGAAAAGTAAAGCCCCATCAATTTTATTGCTCATAATTGTGGATAAAATGCAATATATTTGGCTCATATAAATTTGCTAGCAAATTATATTCAATAAAACCCTGGTGAGCAATTTAAAAGCATAAATCCCCCCATGCTGAAAAAAAGCTCATAAATTATACAAGAAAAAGGAGTGATTTCATCAAAGAGCCAAGATCTGCCCATGGAATGTTTCAATAGTATTGGATTTATAGTTTTCTGAGAGACGATTTATGATCCCTAATTTTCTGCAATAAAAAGCTCAGTGGGGATTCTCTGAATGAAATATCTTTTAACAAAGAAATAAATTAAAAAAAAAAAACAACCTGAGGGTGAACACAGACAATGCCATTCTTGGAGATCTGCCCCTTTCGTGTTCCTGCTCCAAAATTAATCATGGAAGAACCTAATAAAGATTGCAGAGTGAGAAGCGAAGGACAACCATTAGACTTTAAAATAAATGCATTGCACAGCTGCAGAGGGCATTTTAAGAAATAAATTCATCCATGATGCTTCATAGCAATTGTCTTTAATTAAGAATAAAATTATCACACTGGGAAGGTTAAACATTTCCAAACTACACAGGGATGGTTGTGTTCTGCAGATAACCTGGAGACAGAAGCTGTGTGTGAATTCTGTGCACACAGGCATGGCATGCAGTCACAGCGAGATGTTCAGAGATATTCACTGACTTTCCCTGGTTTTGGAATTCTGATTCATGGCCCTTGTCACATCTAGTGGCAGTGGCAGGAGAAGTCACTGCTCCCACCAGCCATCAGGCAGCAGGGACTAGGGGTCAGAGTACTGATCTGCTGCAGCTCACAGAACAGGGGGCTAAGGTGAAGTGAGAACAAGATTTAACTTACTATGCCAGGCTGTGAGTCATGACAGCTGAGGAGGGAACCTAATGTCTCTTTGACTGCAAAAGGGATGGCATAGTAAAAAAAAAAAAAAATCTTCAATCACCTTTTAAAAATTCCCACATAAATCACCAACGCTGTGACCATGAATTCCTGCTTTGGGAATCTGCTACTGGGTGGTAAGAGAAGATAATGGGATGCATGGGTGGGTGGATGGATGGATGGGTGGATGGATGGATGGATGGATGGATGGATGGATGGATGGATGGATGGATGCTTGCCATAGTAGACTATGGTTGTTTCTCAAGATGTTATTATTCCCATTTTGTTTATAAGAAGGTGAGGCATATAAAAATGTAAAGACTTGTGTGAATGATCAGACAAGCAGACTAACAACACTGCAAACTGAGCACATTATCCTACATGCCAGGTTGAGGACTGTCCTCCCTCTCCACCATACATTATCCACACATGGACCGCGGGTGTCTTACAAAGGGATAGGGATAGCCACCAGGGTAAGTGGGAGCACTGAAAGTACTTACTGCTGTGGATTTTAAGAGATAGAAGAAGGGTGAAGGTGCTGTTGAAGTACATTTCCCATACCTATCCCTTGGATTTTCCCTATTTATTTCTCCTGTGTGAGGGGTCTTATCTAGGTGCTCTAAGCTTTCAAATTCCATGGCAAAAATACAGACATGGGCAGTTAGGGGCTGATCCAATGCTCACACAAATCTGTAGATGAAAGGACTCTTGCCTGGGATAGCTACTAGATTGAGCCCTTGCCTAAACCCATGTTATGCAAATGAAAAAATGCTCAAAAACATTTTGTTTTGACAGCAAACAATGGACAGAAAAGGCCAAAGAAGATATTTGACTGATCAGTCTTTTTCCAATTGAGTTTTGTTATGAAATAAAACAAGAATTGTTGAAAATAATCTTAGTTCAACTATCTTTTTTTATAGAGCCCAGCAGATTTGATTGACTGCAACAAGGAGGAAGATTTTACAATAAATTATTTTAAACTCACATTGCAGCTTTGGAGATATACCAGCTAAGACTGCTGAGGCAGAACAGCTGGCTAAAGGGAAGGAAGCGTGTCTTTGGAAAGGTAATTTGTAAGTAATAAACATGCAAGATTTGCTATCTATCATCTATCCCTGCTCCAAAACTCTTTACGAGCACCGGGCATTTTGCCCATGTGTGTCTGGCAGGACCCAGGAGCTCCTCGCAGCTCCTCTGCCCAGGTGCTCATGCCGGCTACACCCACTGCTATGTTGAGAGCAGAACCAGCTACAGACTAGTTGCCTCCATACCATGTGGTGGGAACCCTGACTTATGGCCCAGGAGGTGATTGCAAAGCACCCTTGCTGCTCCCTTGACTGGAACAGAGAGTGTGTGCCTGGAGCTAACTTTCCCTGCACTCCCACAGCATTTGTGGCTGAAGCAGACCAGGAGAAGGCATTTATCAACATCTCATTCAGTGTTCCCTTAGGAAAAAAATACAGGCTGCAGCTTAATCACTGCTCTTATAGAGCTGGGGTTTTATTTGGTCCTTTTTTTCTTTCAGAGGATCTGGATTGTATTTCTAATTGATCAAGAATGCAAAATTAAACCTTTTTTTTTTTTTTAAGGTAAAGATGTTCTGATTATCCAAAGATTTTCCAGTAAATACATCTATATTATTTTCATCCACTATTGATACCAGAATGTATACATATAGCCCTATATTAATATGTCTGCTTGGCATCCCAGTGTGCCAAAAAATTAGCATTTTCTTATGCAGACAGTGGTATCTGGCTTCCCTACCAAATAGCAATAAAAATTATTTGACATAAGTAGAAACATCCCTATGAAACAATTTTCCACAAAATAAAGGCATTCAAAATGAGAGTTTTGTAATCCATTCAGTCAGCTGTCTAAATTTCAGAGACAAATTTAATATTTTTTACACGACTTGGAGATAATTCTAGCCTTTCAGTAAATGAGACATCACTGATACTCCAGTAACCGAGTCTGTCCCCTGAAGTACATCAACCACTTGCCTTGGGCAGGAGCTGTTTCTCCTTAGGAACAGATATTCCTGAACAGGCCTTTTAAACACACCTTTTGCAGATTTGTCCAGGGCTTTGACACAACTTGGGGAAAAAAATTCCCAAGATCTCTATCTTGATCCATAGAATAGTTCCAAAGCAACCCTCCAGACTTTTCCCCACATGGAAACTCAGGTCAATTGACGTGGCAATTATTCGTGCCATTGTGCAGCCTTACTGCATCAGTACAGGCTCCCATTGATCCATAAATTAAAAATAGTATTTTTGAACAATCCACCCATTATTAGTGCCTAAAACAGCAGAGTTGGATCTCCAGAAGTAGTTACATTCAGAGAAATAAAGGAGGCCTGCATAAAAGCTTTCCCTTTTTTTCATTCAGCACTGTCAAACTGATCTACAAGACATCTTGCAGTTCAACTAAACTAAAAAGAGAACCAGGAAAATAAGAAGCTGATTTTGCATATCGAAATGCACAAGAGGACATCCAAAAGGAGACAAAACAACTAAAAGACAACTGTACAGCAGGCATAAAAGAATCAATTTGAGTTGGAGGACATTCCACACATATAGACTGGAAGCACCCAGAAGTGCCCTGCCTGGGGAGGGGTCCCGCTTGAACAAAGAGCCTCACAGGCAGCATACGTAAAAAATACAGGGTAGTATTTTTGCATAGTATGTTGTAGTAAAACGAGAGTCATAAACATCCCAGAAACAAAGCTGGAAGGGATCTCAAGAAGCCATTTATTCCATGGGCCAGTATGAGGCAGGCTGAGTACAGCTGAGCCTATATGTTGCATCTGTTTTTAAAAATCTCTAATAAAGGTCAAGCCATGCATATGTTAAGGGACAGTAAGGTAAGAAAATTAATTCAAAACACACCAGCCTTCCAAATGGCTGGGTTCCCCAAGCTCACCTACATATTATCTGAAAAGATACTTTATTGAAGCAATGAACTATATCTCTATTATCAGTTACAAAGAGAAGTACTGGTTGTTGGGATCAGATGCCCAAGTGCTGAGGCTGATGCTTTTATTTTGCCCATAATACTCAGAAGAGGATAAGGAAGAAGTGGGAAGTGGCCCCTTTGAAAAAGAAATCCACTGCTATTGACACAAGAACAAGAGAAGTATCTCAGTACATCAGTGGGTTGTCAGCTGGTTTCTGATGGCTTTTCAGTGTATTCAAAATCACAGGCCATGGCACTGATCAGACACGAATCAGGAATTATGATCCTGAAGTCAGCTTCAGCAAAGCCACATCATTCAGATTTAATGCAAAAATTATTTTTGTTTGTTATTGTTTCTGGAAGCCCAGGACATAGAAGGTTCTTCCCAAATTTTGTCAAGGTATGATCCAAGACTCAAATGAAATACAATCAGGATTCAGCAGCACCCAATCACTTAGGCTTAAGAGAGAAAATTATTAAAAGGAATGCAAAGGAAAGTACAACACTAAAAACAGGTGCTTGCCAAATAAGCCATAAATGAGCCAGAGACCTCTGGCCTAACTTAATCCTTTCTCCACCTAATTTCAGACACAGAAAGGCTGAAAATGGCTGAAAAGAAAAGCAGAGCAAGAAAGGACTGTGAGCTTTACTAAGGGTCAGTCATAGGATACCCCTGGGAATGAATCAATAGAACACAAGAGAAAAAATACCTGGAAGTATGTGTTGGCTGAAGCAGTCAGATAGCCCGTGGTGATTCTGGGCTACAGTGATATAAATCAGTGCTGATGTTCATGCCAAACCACAGATACCACACTCAATTTGTTAGGGAATAACCCCAGGTCTTTCCAGAAAAATATTCACTCCTTCCATATCCTGTCAGTGAGCAATATGGAAAAATTTCCCTCTAATGGGTGAGTGCTGTGCCCTAAAATAAGCCTGGGAAATCATAGGTTTACTTCGTGCATGAAAGTACTGGACAATTAGAATCTCAGCTGAACCATGCAGATTGTCTGCTGATGAGGGTAGACGCTTATTAAAAAAGCGTGGAGGAATTTATTCTTTGAAGTTTACAGCTGTTGCCATTTCAACCACAAGGCCAAGTTTATATCCATGACAGACGAAGAACACAGCAGAGAAAAAAAGAAATACAGCTTGATAATTGCATGATGATTTTACACCTTTCTGCGGGAGGCTTTTCCCCCTTCTATTTCAGTGGATTTATCCACGCAGAAACTTATTTTTTTGTATCCTAGGAAGATGAGGTCTCTTTTTCCCCAAGATGGGGTAGCTGGTACAGAGGGAGTGTCTTGGAGCAGTTCTTGTCCCCTCTGGGTCGGAGGCCAGGTTGTTTTCAGCCTGAGTGGGATTGCTATTCTCTCCATAACACCTTCCTGCCTCCACATTCCCCACAAAACTACCCCCACAAAAAGTGGACCATCCTCCCAGAAGAGAGCAGGAATGGGACTCAACTAGAGATGGAAGAACACATTAGTCTCCATGTGAATCTTATTTTTCAGTCACCTGTTAAGATCCAGCAAAGAGTCTGCAGATGAGTTTTTCTCCTTACCTGGATAAAACAATTATGGTCTTTAGACACTGTAATGACACACTGATCTCATCTGTCTGATACAGTCCATTGGACAAATCAATACAATCTTCCACTGCTTTTGTGTTATATCCTTGATTAAACTGAGCTGCTGCCTGTTTGTACTTGACCTCAGAGCTGAGTGATCTCTTCACCCTTGTTCCAAAATCAGTGAAACGATAAAACCAGCCAAGACCAAACCTTAGAGCTGCCACATGGCCTCAGTTCAAATCTTCATAACAAAACATTTTAGGAGATATCCCTAGATGTAACTTGCTTAGTGTGACCAGAAGAGCACAGGTATCGGGGCAGGCGTTGCTCTAAGTTCACTGTGCTGCATCACATACTGCTGTCCTGGGATCATGTGTCCGTCCTTTCAAGATGGACAAGGAGCAGCCTGCTGCATATTTAGCAGGCATGGTGAGACAGACACAGAGCTGTCCCACAATAATTTTAACAGTGTGCACTGGCCTAATAACTGTTCATTGCACAAATATTTGGGTTATGCTTAATAGCAGACTGTAAGGAAAACAATCAGAAAGGAAGAAAAATGGGTTGAACTCAGCCAGCCCTGCAGTTAACATAGGACAATGGGAAAGTCATGGGCTCCCAGGAGTCTGGTTCAGCTTCCTGCAGGGCCTACTGAACTGGTTGGGAGAGACAGAGCCAAAAGTCTGACAAGCGAGGAGCACAAATGAACTCTGGCTGCATCAGCAGGACTCTCTTTTCAGAGCCAAGGAGATCTTGGGGAGCTGTTCAGGAGCACCAGACCGAGACTCGGGCATTCGCTGTAGTGTCTGCAGAAGCAGAGACCTGCCTCAGTTGCCAAAGGGACAGAGCTGTGGATAATTTGGAGGATGGGGAAGAACTCCTCATTTTGTACATGTTTTTTGGAAAAGGAAACAACACTATAGTTTTGAGAAAGTAGTTTTGACATTTTGTGGGCATCATTTGTCACACTATCCTTGAGGGAAAGTCCACAGGCATCCAAACATGGCTTTTGGTGAAACCTTTCTTTCCTGTATTACAATCCTTGGCAACTCAAGGAAAGTTGAGACCCAGACTCTCAAAATGTGCCCCAGCTGGCCAAGGCTCAATGTCCAAGGTGAGGCCAAGACCCAGTTTCTAGCAACAAACTCTGCTGAAACTATGGATGTGAGCCCCACAGTTCAGACGCTGGCACTTGTCTCCACCCTGTATCTCATGCCAACGAGAGCATCAGACAGTGCCCGATGTCTGAGCCAACCTGTCTTTTTCTCCTGTGGGCTTTGTGGCCCATCAGACACCAGAGGGGCAGAAGTGCTGCCAGTCCTGCCCTCTGAGGGCTTGAACACACACAATGGAGCAAGCTCTGACCACCGGGAGAAAGCACTGGCTGTTGGTGCTGGAAATGGTAATGCCCTTCGCCAGGGCCTAGTATCCTCTGCTCCACTGCAAATACATAAACTAGGCTTGTTTAAGTCACCTGAATTCATACTTAACCTATCAGCATATTAGTGATTTTGCATTACATTGCAATAGAGTATGTGCCAGGTCTGCTCAGCTCCTGCCTTCCAGTTCCAGGGGAGTAACAAGAAGTACTAATGCATGCCCCCCTCATGATCATCTGAGCCATATCTGCACAGCATTGCCCTGTCCATGTTGCCATTCAAGATGGGCAGTTCTCTTCCAAAACCAACCTTCTAATTTAGATGAAATTTCATCAAGGCCCCTGTGGGCATTATAGCTGCGCACCAGTAAGAAAGAACAGAGCTCTTGCTGGACAACAGCAAAGACTCACTGGCTTATGTATATGAGGACAAGTGACTGCTAGGTCGTATTTAATTTACCCTTACCACATAGACCATAATTCCGTCTAACCAGAAGAAAACATAGCAGGATAGGGAAAACAGGCAGACCACAAACTAAGTATACGCCATATGTTAAGTAAGCACATGTCACAGGAAGGAAAATGCAATATACTGAAGGTGCTGAAAACCTTCAACTGACATCTGCTCTTTATTTCTAAATTCTCCTTTAATACCTGACATCATGATCTCATTTTAATGCTTTCTGATAAAAAGTGGTGATAGCTTCTATCTGCAATTCTCTAAAAGACATTTTTCTTCTGTTCAGAAAAACAGGTATCTTCTTGTTACAGTTGAATTAATCTTGATCTGAGAGATGATTTCTCACCAATCCACCAGCAACACTGGTGAGTTACTTTAGAGAAGGTCATATATGATCATAAAATGACATTTAACTGAAGAAAGAATTAGCAGCAGAAACAAAAGGTTTGTGAACCTTGGATAGCCTGACCAGCACCTTGTCCCTTACCAGGGACCTAGTCTCAAAAAGCACTACTCACAAAGGAAGAACTGGCCCATAAGAGCATCAATCTTTCTTCTTCTGTCCACAATCCCTCATAGAAACTACAGTTTAAAATCTCAGCAGGAAGGAGGATGTCGAGTACCTCACACTTTGGAAGGATAACTTGAGACACATTACAGGGGCCAAATTTTAAGGAGTCCTCTCAAAAATCAGTCTTTGTTTTGGACATCATAAGCTGTTCAGCACCACCAGTCAAATGCTAAGATCTTGAGTAGAAAGTACATCTTGCCATAAGCAGCGTGCATCTCTTCACAACAGGAACCCAGCCTGCTGTTTGTAATGCTTGGCATTCTAACCTCAAGTAAATATACCACGTAATCTGCAGGATATGTCTCTGAGCATGCTTACATGGTAATAATGATGTTAAATAGAATGGCCGTATGATTTATTGTACCTTGTGAAATAAAGCAAAGCCAATCTCTTCCCACCACAGGAAGTACCAGCACAGTAGAAAATGGAAACAAGAAAAAATGAAATACCACCCAGACCTGGTTTAAACATGCAAACTTTCTAATAAAATATCAGAACCAGATGCTGCTAAAGATGAGCGATAATTAAAGAAGATAAATTAAAGAAATGTTTTTCCAGGGAATGACTCTACTGCACACAAATTGTTTCAGCATGGGAAAAAAATATAATAAAATTACTGCTGCTGCCTGTTTTCAAAAGTTTCCATTAATAAGTCAAGGCAGGTTCCCTGCTAAATTCCCTTATATCCAGGCTCCCTCTTTGCCTCTGTTGGTTTAATCTCAGTGTGGTTTAGCAGAGTGAGCAGAGGACTGAGCGCCAGGAATTTGGTTCCAACACTGACTCACTGTGTGGGCTCCCTTATGTCATGCTCAGGGCAGGTCAGGCCTGGAAAGCACATCTCTAAAAATGGTCCTGAGGGCTCCAGAGCCCGACAATCTCCCCACTCTAGTGTCAGATACGCACAGTTCACCAGAGGTTTTCCCCTGACTGTCAGCCCAGCAAACTGCTCTCAGGCTAAGCCGGTGTAATGTGATTTTTTTCAGTCTGGTGTCTCATCACAAGAAATAAGTGCACTGGGAGCCAAGTCATGCAGACACCTGTGCAAACTCACGGCAGGAAACGCGGCTGGAGCACTGCAGATGAAGGGTGCATTCAGCAGACCCACTAAGACCACCCTGGAGCTTTATGTGCCTGTGTATAAACTCATCTTAGTCCAGGTTGTTGTTAGGCTTCATCTTAGCTAAACACAAGATGGTGTTTAAGCCCCTCAAAGACTTTTTACTTTCTTTAAATTTCTCACACGCAGAAAAGCGTCCATCTGATTGCCAAAGGTAATTTTGCGACAAATAAAATAATGTGCTGCACCAGGAGAGGAAAAGAATAAAACAAACCCATGTAAATACATGGCCTAGTTCCATTTTAACCCCACGTTCCCGAGACTCATAACCTCTGCAAAAGCCTGTGAGGAACAATGTAGTTTGCAGCGAGCCTGTAAGGTCAACAAACCCGGCGTGTTCCAGGCTGAGCAAGGGCTGAGACACAAGATCGGCTTTCCCCGGCAGAACGAGTTCCCGGGCGGCTCCGCCTCGCACCCGGCCAGCCCCGGGTGCCCCGATCCCGGCCTCCCGAGCCAGACGGGCCCGAGCGGGGGAACTGCTGCTCGGTGGCCGCATCCACCTCACAAAACCAGCGCAGGGCAGCTGCATGCCTCCAGCGCCAAGGTGAAAGCAGCGGGAGCTTCCCGGAGGAGCCCGCGCCCGCGGCTGGTTCTCCTGGGTAGCGAAGGGATGAACACACACGGAGTCAGGAACGGGGACAGGCCTCTCGAGCATGCAAGCTCCCAGCCATGTGCAGATGTTTCAGCTCAGTCTGGGAATTTATACTCGATCTGAGGCTCTGTGCGAGTTAATCGGTGCACGGCCGGTCTGCACCCCAGCCCAGCCACCCAGGTGGTGAGACCAGCTGCTCCTGCATCTTTCCCTCCCCAGCCTCCTGGGAGCCACAAGGGACACGGTACGGGTGACAGGAGCTAGGGCTAACTCCGAAACAGCAACAGGCTTGCTCTGCCAGTCAGACTCAGAGACACAAGAGCAGTGTTGACCACACTCTCACTTGATCCTTTAAAAAAATGCATTTATTAAGACCCTTTACTCCCTGCAGACCACTGAACTTGAAAAAAGAAATATTATATATATATGAGTTATACAGCTCATAGGGAGATTGGTGACTTCTCCTCGATCTCTGTTTCAGTCCTCCTGCAACCAGTGCTGCAGGGCATCTGTTCCCAAAACACACTGCCCCCCACCTGCTGGACAGACTTCCCTGGAGATATCGGATAGAAAATTCAGTGGAGAGAAGAGGAGGTGAGAACAGATGAGAGCAGATGAAAGGAGGAGAAGAAAAAAGTAAAGAAAAAAAGAAAGGAAAAAAGAGAAAAAAGGGAGAGAAGGAGGACAGGGCAAGGGCAAGGGCAAAGGCAAGGCAAGGCAAGGCAAGGAAAGAGTCATGAATTGGGGTGTGTAATTTCTATATGAGGGAAAGTTTAAACCAGTGTGATTGGCAAGAATACAATGTTACTAAAAGCCACAGACATGCTAATTGGTGAGTCATGTAAGTAAACCCTATTGATCTTGTAGGTTTGCCAATTTTCACTTTTGCTTGAAAACAGCTCAGAAAATAAGACTTAACCAGAAACTCATGATCAGTGACTTTTTCATCCAATTTTTTTAGCAAATGTAACTCATCTATCTTGAGGGGTGCTTTTGTTTACCAAGGGAACAGTCACAGAGCTTCCCTTGACTCACCTAAGTCTCCCCCAGCATTGGCTGGAGTCACACACTCAGAGCAGACCACGTCCTATGTGCTTTCCATACTCCCATTATTTCCATATTTCCATTGCAGCTGCAAACCAAGATATTATTCTCAACCATGATGTTCACTGCCAGCAAACAGTCTTAGGTGTATGAGAAATAACCTCCAAAGGCCTGTGACACCTCAGCCACACCACTGCAGAGGTGGGGGATTTCAAAAGGTCAGGCTTGGCTCAGCTCAATTTTCTGCAGTCATGCCCAGCACAGGAGCTCTGAGCGGCTCAGGAATTTGACTGACATTGTCAGCATGGAGACAGTAAAGGAATGTGACTGATGTTTAGTGGTTCAAAGATAAGTGCAGCCTGACAACTCATGTAAAGGAACAAAAAATTAAAGATTTTATCCCATTAACCCCTTCATCCTTTCCTATTTGGGCTGAATCTAAGGTGAATTTGATAGAGTGGCTAAAGCAGATATCCCTGAATATCCACTCTGCTCCTCTGCCACATGTTCGGAAAGTCTTGTCCACCTTGAAAGAAGCACCATCATCTTTTGGGTGATCCTGAGCTGCTGAGATAGAGGGATTGGCTCCTCTCCCAATCAGAGAGAGTTTCAGTAAGCAGGCACAGGCTTTCCACATTCTTAAGCAAAATATTTACTTTACAAGCACTGAAAGAAAATTTGGAAAAGTGAAGAATAATATTTATTTTGATGATGTTAAATTGCATTAAAGTACAAAGTGAAAATTAGATGCATGCACATACACCAAGGGCATTATTCACTAATCACAGGAACATAAAAGAACTGGAAAATACCCGCCTTCATTGCCACTAGGAAAGTTGATCTGGAATAAATTACAGGCAAAATGTATAATTAAGCAAGCTATTATTATCCAGTGTCTTAGCAGACGCAGACCTCGTTTGTGGTTATTGGGATAAGAATTGAAGCTAGGTTTGATTTCACAGCTGTGTCCATGATGCCTTGGACCTGTTGTATTGCCCCAGAAATTCCCAAAGTGTTAGCACTGGTATCTAAGTGTGCTGCTTATGGATTCCTATCCTCCTCAGCTGCTGACTGGAGAACTTTTCTTTAGCTTCTTGGAAATGAGAAAATTGTTTCATTGATCTGTAGGCCAGGCTTTATTCTTGAAACCTGTGTTTAATTACTTTGAAGAAGCATTAATATTCCACCAGTACAAGGAGGGGGGACCTTCCACTGCATGTTGCTATTCTCTTATTTTTATTTTTTGCAGGTGTAAGCTTGTGGCTTAGTTACTGAAATAATAATTCTGTTGAAAATATCCTTGGCATGAGAGATGAGCTGCCAAAGTGTTATGGGCACAGTAACTTGTACATGGAAATGAGGATCCAGGGAACAACATGAACATCAGTATCCTGAGGAGCTTATGATTAAAACACTATGCTGAGCTTTTATGATTTCTACAGCTAATTAGCAAGATTTATAAGTGTCTGAAAAAAAACCCAAAAAAACCAAAAAAACCCCACCAAGGCTGAATACAGAAATAATCCTTATTTTCTACTTGGGGCAGAAAACTGCTAGGTTCTAAAACAGTGGGGAAAGCAAGAGAGGGAAAACACCCTAATCTTTTCATTTGCCTCAGTTTAGGCTAATTGCTTCTCTCTTTTCCATGGGATGAGTGGCTGTCTCTCAGGTGTCGAGCATAAAGTCTGTGACTTGTTCACATCAGTGGCAATGCCTTGTTGATTTCATAGAGAAAAGGTTTCCTGCTGTTTCCTTATGGATTCAGACTAGCATCATTTTTGTTTTCCAGCAGCATGCTGGGGGAATGTGAGGTGTCTGAGAAAGCCACTTCCACCAATATATACTTGGTTGATTCCATGTCCCCAGGGGTGCAAAAGGAAAAGGAGGGGCGTGGGAGGACAGAAGAAATACCAGTCTGTAGAGGAATGAGGATCTTAGGCTGCAGCTACAGACCTGCAAGGGCCTCTGCTGCTCCCCGAAGGGCCTCTGGCTGGCAGCACCTGTATGACCTGCATGGGAAGCTCATGGTGGGCATGGAGGGGCTGTGCACGACCTCAGCCCTTTCCCTACAATTTTGTGTTTTCAGAAGCCCAAACATCTCCATGTAGTCATGGACAGAAAACCTCTGGCCAGTGCCATAGAACTCTTCTGTTCTGTCCAGACAAACCTTTCAGCCAGAAAAGGAGACTCACTCTGGAAAACATGATTGCGTGGACATCTCATTGCACAGGATGAGCCTTGCTCTAAGGGAGATAAAGACTTGATGATCACTACTGAAGCTATGGCAAAGGAATTGCTTCAATACAGACCCAAACCAGCTGAAGCCAGATGTGATGACTGGTTTTGTGGTGTTTGTAGCTAGCTCCTGGGCGCAGAACAACTGAGATTTCACCCAGAACACAGCTGGTTGTTTTGGCCAGGGTGTCCTGGTCCAGGTTTGCGTATGGGAAGAGACTCTCCAGCCAATGTGGGCATTGCCCTTTGCCAGAATCTGCATTCCTCCTGTTTCTAGCCAAGCGTACAAGGACCACAGGTGGGTCTGTGCTCCCCTAGCTGGAAATTGTGACCTGTGGTGGGGGACTGAGAGCCACACGGCCCTCAGCTCCCTGGGCACAGAACTACATGTAGGGACAGGTACTGTGTGTACAGCCCTCTCAGGCAATCATGACCTTCAGAAGATTGTACTTCACTTTTTGGTGGCTGCAAACATCTAAGGTTTGCAAACATCTAGCCAGACACAACATCTTCAAATATCCCTGGGAAGTGCTTTACCAATTCTGTATGTCGCCACAATGTAATAATTAAAAATACATTATTTTGCTGCACAGCTAGTGTGGCCACAAAAGTCCATTTATAAAATTCCATCTTGTTATACTGGATCTCTCTTTCCTCAGCTTAGATATATACAAATACTACTATGCCACACTTAATAGTATCCTAGCATTTTATTATTTTTTAATGAACCGCTGTCATCAACTCGTCCAGTAATTTTTTTTTCTCATTCCTGTATTCCTAGACAGTTGGCCTAAATGGGTATAATGGGATAATTTCCACTCCAGCAATAGTTTGGCACTTTTGTTAGACAGTGCTTGGTAGCTGCTGCACCCTTGAGACAGAGAATATGCCCAAGTTTATGGCAAAACCCACACTCGAATGATGCCACACTCTCCATATTCACCTTCAGAGCTGGTTGGGGTTTTTTTGTATATATGGAGTAGGAGCAGTTAGAAACATTTTTAAAGAGTTTCTGGTCTAACATTAGATAGGAAGGTTTAGCCAGAGAACTTTTCACAGAAGGGGCACCTTAGCCTCCTTGGCCAGAGGTGTTTCAGACCATGGGAGTATCAGGCTGGCACCTGCTACTGCAACGTGTCCGGTGAGGGGAACATCAGTAGAGCTTGACTTCATCATATAAACCCAGGGTTGCATATGGATACAAAGCTCCCAAAACAGAGCTGTGGGGGAAAGAATCCCACCCTGCTGGAAAGAGGGAAGTGGAACAAAGGCCTGGCTGTGACAGCATTGCCGGGATGCCAGCAGACCTAGCAGAGGGAGAGGAGCAGGGCAGGGAGCACCCTGTCACAGGGCAGCCCCTGCATCCTCTGTCCTCCAGCACAGAGAGGGGGGCCTGCCCAGCCTCTTTTACAGGTGTGCAGGGAACTGGGGGACCCACAAGCTGCTGGGGCTCTCCTCCAGAGCATGTGCACTCCAGATGGGCTAGGACTGAACGCCAGCCAATATGGAATATTATTTATAATAACAATAATAACAATATTAATAACATAAGAACATCTGGTAGCATTTTTTCCATCTGCCATTTGGCTGGAGGCAGAGCATCCGGGTGACATGACAATGATTCCTGTTTCCAATTTAGCCCCAGCTCAGCTGCTGCAGTGACCCAGAGACAGGCACTTCCAGGGACGCATCCCTGCTCCCGGTCCCGGCTGGCCCCACAGGTGTCCCACCACAGACAGCAGAAGCACCTCAGATCATCCATGCTTGGATTTTCTTTATTGGCTGTTTCACAGGAGACTGCAAGGGGGGTTTTATGCTTCCATGGCTCCTTTCCATCCTACCCTGTGAGGAAGTCACCCAACTACAACGGTGTGCGGTTTCAGACAGAAAACAAAAGCTGTCTGTTTTGAAATCAAACCAGAAGCGGCTCTATTACACATTTCATGCTATTGAAAGTATATTTGACTTAATACATACTTAAACTATTTTGGTATTGTTTTGAATTCTAAGCCTTTCAAATGCCTCCAGTGAATATGTCAGTTCCACCAACAAAGATTGCAGTTTTGACAGGCAACTAACATCTAGCCTAAAAAATTAATGCTGTAGTTAAAAACAGACTTTTCTTTCTTCATTATACTGACAGAAAGCTAAAAGTAAAATTACCCTGGAAGCTGAAGCTGTTGCTCCTAAAGTGTATACACATAGTTGCAGTAGGAATACTTTGATCCATCCTGCTCTTCATTAGTTTCTCCCAGCAAGTTCTAGCTGGGGAGTGGATTTCTTTGGGATCTAGTGAACTGAGGGTGGATTCCTCAGTCATGGAACAGGCTTTCACTTCAGAGCAGTTAATGCATTGTGCACGGACTCTCATCTGCTATAAATTTATACAGCTTGATGACAAACTTAAAAGGTGCACTATTAAAACTTCATGTTCAAGAATAATGTTCATTTAAGTATGTGAGCATTCTCTCTCAAGTCACTAAAGACTGAGATTTATGTAAAGTAAATGAAGCGTCCCCCTGATGCCTTTGGAGGCACGTATGCTGTTCCTATCCTTGGGGTCAGCCAGTTCTGCACGTATGCTCCAGGACAAACTAGGTCTCAACACTCATTATATTATCAAATTTGCATATGAAGTAGCAAAATACTGCTGATAAACAGAAAATCCAGGCCTTTGGCTCAGCACTTGTCCAATTATTAAAATCAGTTGCTTTAGATGGCATCTGAAATAAAACCATTTCTTCTAATGCACCTTACACACCACTCTGTGAAGAGATTAAATCTAATTATGCAGCTTGACCTCCTAGTTTAGTCAGCTGAATTTGTGGGATTGCAATGCAAGGTTGCTCCCATCACCTTTGGCTATTGTCCTGTGATTCTTAAAATCCTTAAGATGAAAACTTCAATAGTGCAGCACTATTTGTAACTGACAAAAGCCAGGAATTTGGGCTAATTCTACCTCCAGCCTCATTTTAATCCCCACATAGGTTCCCTATTGTCACAAATATTATTAGCATATGAAATCTGCTGACTGCTGAAGTTTGGGGAATTCCAATAATGAAGGAATTTCCTTACTCTTAAATCTAACACAATTTCTGAAGCAGACTGTCTGCCAATGTATTGTAAAGTTTCCCTGGTTGGTTCAACACCTGGTGACAGTAGCCAGGAGCCTGCAGCTCTGGTACACAAATACAGGGGCAGACTTTCACCTCTTGACCTGGAGAGGCAGTGGCTCCCTTTCCTCTTGGGGATGCTTGTGGTGCCACCCAAGTGGGAACCCAGCATTTGCCTTTCTTTGGGATCTCATGGCTGGCCCTGGGTGCAGTGATTACGGGGCAGAACACACTCAGACTAGAAATTTGGCAGCTGAACAGCCAGAAAAACAGAGGAAAGCAGAATGGAAATGAGCAGACTTGGGAAAAGAAAACTGGGAAGGAACAAAGAGAGAGCTGTAATCAGAAATCATCTGAAGCAATGCTGTTAATATGTTATCCATAACAGAGTCCTTGATGACAGTCCAGGACTCTCAGCCTGGGCCAGGGAACTGTCATCTAGAAAGAAGTAAATTCTTACATAGGTTCATGCTATTAATAGTGACAATGCTCAGTAAATCTTACCGTGTGCACTGTAAACAAGCTTTTATTCTTGTGGCTCAGGACAAATCTTTCCAAATACAGAATTTATCTGTCTCCCAGCTATACAGACTAGAGGTCTAGCTTTGCACTGTGACACTGTGTGTGCATGGGCTGCATATATTTTTATATATAAACAGATATGATTCACCTTCCTCTTGCAAAATGTTGACCTTCTCAGTTCAGTGTCTCCTCCCTTCCCACATCCTCCCTCTCCAAAACAGGGTGTTCCCTCCTTTCTGTGGGCCATTCTCTCACACACGTGTTCTCTTGCTTTATGTGAATAAGGAAGTATTTGTGACAGTCACCTGGGAGAGGGAGAAGTGGGTTCCTACTTTGTCTTAAAGATTTGATACAGCAGGAGAGTGGGAGCTACATCTCCATGGTCACCAGAGAGGTCTTGCATCCTGGAGAGACAGCCTTACCTTCTCCATTGCTTCCTCTGAATGTGATATTTAAATCCTTGAGCCCAAGGATGACAGCTGCAGTGGGGAGATTGAAGTCTGCAATTACAAAGCTTTCTAACCCCTCTTCTCCTACGAGATGAGTTAAACAGCCCTGGTTCTCCCTGGTAAAGGTGTGTGTGTGTGTTCAAACCATGTGTCCCACAGACTGGGTAAGCAGTAGAGCTGGAACTGAAAGAGGGTAGGTTTAGATTTGATATGAGAAAGAAGTTTTTTACCATTAAAGTGCTGAGACACTGGAACAGGTTGCCCAGAGAATCTGTGAATGCCCCATCCTGAAAGTGTTTAAGGGCAGGCTAGATGGGGCTTTGACAACCTGGTCCAGTGAAAAGTGTCCCTGACCATGGCAGGAGGGATGGAACTAGATGATCTTTAGGGTCCCTTTCAACCCAAACAATTCTGTGATTCTGTAAATACCTTCTCAGTCCTTCAGGGTGTGCCTTACTTTACCGTCAGAGGTAAGAAGTAAGCCAGTGAGCCAGTTTTTGAATACTGATTCTCTGTGTAGCAGATGACCAAACACCTTCAGGCAGAGGTGCTCTGCTCCCCGCTCCAGGGTCTCAATAGTATATTGGCAAGAAGTCCTGCACATCAACACTGATTTTCTGGTAAGGTTTTTAAAATGCAGGTGTGGAACGTTGATGAAAGATCCCCAGAGCAATGAGGGTTACGGTGTCAACATCAGAAAATGAGAAAGAATATCAGTGATTCACTCTCATATTTTTGCCTGCATGTCATCTGAAAGAAAAACTTGTTTAGTGCTGAGCATCATACTCTTACAGAAGGACAGAGATCTCAAGTAATAGGAGAGAGCACACACACTTGTGGCCACACTAAAAAGTATCCCTAGGGATAAATATTGCAATTTATTGGCTCTGGCCATGGAACCATGGATTACTCTGTCTTCTCAAAGAGGATGCAGCTAGCAGCAAAGCTCCCTCCTGACACCAGGTTAGTGTTGCTTTTAGTGAGCTGTGGGCTCATGTTGTGGGGGAAGGAAGAGAAATATTCCTCAGGTTGATAAAGAGAGGATCCTGGAGTGGTCACTAAATGGGAGAAGATGTGAAGATGACTAGCATCGTATTGATAGCTGTCAGCAAGTGACTCAGAGCACAGTCCCTTCCAACATCTTTATAAGAAAAGACTAGGGAACGGGAGAAGCCATCCAGCCCAGTAACTCAGGATGGAGAGTCCATCTCTGCACTGAGTAAATGAGTTGGTCCAGCTCCTACCACAAAGTAGCAGAAGCTGGAGGGCTACACCCACTTAACTTCAACCAGCTTTTGCTAATGTGGGACCTTCCCCACACGTTTTGGGGGATCAGGAAACAAGAGTGCTACTGGCTGCATTACAATGAACAAAATAAGCAGCAAAGTGACTGCATGTGGGTAATAAAAATAATAGCTAGTGGGAAACATGAGGAATCATTTAAATGATGGAAGAGAAATGATATGCATCTGAGTGTATTTTTTCATAGGCGAACAGATGAAAACTGGTCCTCCAGCAAAGCTGGGGTACAGCCAGGAACTTGGATGTTGCAATGTTTTAATTTGCAGATTTCCTGTTGCCTAGCACACTCCTCAGCCAAGAATTAGAAAGTTAAGATACAGTTCCCGGGGAGAATTAGGTGCCTTAGAAGAGTATTCCTAGAAATCAGCACACTGAGTATGAAGTTATTCACACAGCCCTGGAGAAACCACAGAAGAACAGAATGGGACCACAGTCACATACAGCAAAAATATCTCTCTGCTCAGCCTGAATTTACCCCTGAAGGAAAAGAGTTCAAGCCCAGTCAAGTCTTTGTCACAGAAAGATCCTTTGCTTTTTTCTTCACCTCCCATTGCATCCAGTATCTCAGTAGCTAGGTCACTCTTATCAGAGAAGAAAAACCTGCTTCAAACTCCTATGCTGCCTGGTCCGCAGCAAGGATTTGGTGCCGGCTGCTTGCACAAGCACTCAGTCACATCAAAGCAGGCTCACCCCCACCCTCTCCCTCCCCCAGCAACTGCAAGGAGAAGCAAGGGCCAGTCTGAGGATAAGTGCGAAGGCCAGCAAACAGCTGTGCTGGGGGAAGATGTGCTCCATCTGAGAACTTGCTCTGCAAAAACTCGGAGATAAGTGGGGCTCTGAAAAGGCCAGCTGCAGCTACCATAAGCATGGCAACAGACAGAGGCTGGGGTGGACAGCAGGGCCTTTCAAGTGTGCCTAGAAATCAGGACTTAGGTGCCCTGAGACATCCACCCATCGGACAGTAACACACCAATCCCATAGCTGCCTGTATTACCCACAGGAAATGTGCAGATCTAGATAAACTTTGTAAAAGCTTAATGAGGAAGTTTCATAGCCAGCTCTTTGTCAGGATTTTCTCACCCCTGTATTAGGCATGGAAAACTGACAGACAGATTCTTGTTATCTTCCCTTACGTTTGCTGCATTGTGAATAAACTCTCTGTTCTCCCGAGGAAGAAAAGTGCAGCTGTATATTTCTTTTGTATCAGAACCCTGTCAGAAATCGACCTTCTCTTTATGCCCACTTATTAAGTGCATAAGAGTAATATTAATGTGAAAACAGCTGATATATCCAAGAAACAACTATCCCAAAGAATATATATGCGATTTTTGCAGCTAAGAGTAAAATGCTTCTACATGAGCAGAATCTATTTAGGTAATATTATAATTATGACAGCTGTATACTGCTTGCAGGCAACCTCTCCACTGATTTTGGTTGGTATGCAAACCTTCAGGCACTAGAGAAACCTGCTTTAAAATAATTAAAATCTACTTCTTATTCTCCAATTAAGAATAATCTTGACAATCTAAACTCATTAAAAAAACCAACAAAAATCACAAACAAAAACAAAAACAAAAAAAACCCCACCATTTTGAAACTGATGTGATTTATATATGCTTTATACTTGTATTAAGGATTTTTTAAAATTTAAGATAAATGTGCACTAACTCATTTTCAATATGGCATCACTCCCAGTCTCAGATCCAGGAGATTTCTCTCTCTGGGACTGCCAGTGAACCTTTCCTTTTGCAGACAAGTAATTTTCATTAGTCTTATCTAGCTCCTTAAGACACGCTTCCCTGCTAGATAAACCACGGCAATTTGAAACCACAGGGAAGCAAACTGCAAACCTCTTTGCCCAGAATGACTGTAAACATGCAGGCACAGGCAGGAAACAAACAAAACAGCCTTTGAATTAATCAGGATGAATGCCAATAGCCACCTCATTTTCTGCTAAGTGGGTATTCTAGACTGAAAGGATTGAGATAAGCAGGACAGTGCTGGTGATGTAGTTTGACTTACCAGTTAATGGAATGTGCTTTAGAACAATGTTCCCAAACTGGGCTGAGTAAAAAGAATCAAAAAATATACAATTTTTCTGGCCATAGGAGACCACCTCCCACCTCTCATCAGTACCCCAGACTACTCCCTTGTCATAATTAAGGGTATGTGGGGTATTATTGGTGGCAAAACTTTGTCGAACACACAGGGCCTATTTAGCTGGACAAAACAAAATTGGCTGGACAAAACAACAGCAAATAGACCACAAAAACAATAATCCTGTGCTGGCAGAGATGGACTGGATGATCTAATTGACCTTCTGCATTTGAACCTTGTCATCTATCACTGGCTATGGGCTGCAGAAGAATGGAAAACGTGTAAGATGAAAACAGGTTTTACAATAGAAAAAGAAAACACAAATGCAAATGCAGAGTGCAATACGATTGCTCAAGATGCAAATTATAACCAGACCCAGGAACAGATTAAGAAATGATGAGTATAGTCAGAGTGCCAGACTCCAAATAGTAGGTTACTGTAATGCCTCCTTTTTAACCCCACTGAGACACTGAGCCAGCAGTAAACTTCATTTGCAGGACTTGTCTCTTCTTATGTTCAGAACATATGCAGAAATGCACATTCAAAGCTCCAGTTTTACTTCTAGGTCTACAGCACACTAGAGGCAACAACTTAGACTTCATTTTTCAATTGGAAGAGTCACAGAAAGTAGATAATTTCGTCAGGGCAGCTGAAGACTGTATAAAACCTGTGTCTGTGGAAGATGACTAACACACGATCTCTGAACACAGCTCTAGAAACCCTGATTCCTAGTTTACACTAAGAGCTGTGTGAATGGTACTGCTGCCATCAGCTGAAAAAGCACCTTGGAGTTCTCTACTGTAGGCAGCCTGAAAGTCTTTGGTTTGTGGAACAAGTTAATCTGCATTTCTTCAACTTCTGCAGCTGGCCCCATGGCCTGAGGACAACAGCATGCTGAATGCTTCTCAACATGGTCCTTCAATATTCCCCATACTTTTTCCAAGGCTCAGGCTCATCATCTTCCCAAGCAAAATATAGGAAAGGAGACTGTTCTCCTGCTCTAGAATTGTTCTCCTTTCTTTCTTTGGGAGACAATGGACTTGCTTCCCAATTCCTGGTAAAGAAACAGCACAAATGCATCCCCGCTTTGTCCAGATGAAGCTCAAAAGCAGACACTTTATCAAGGAGAAAAAACCAAGAAAAGTGAGAGGTCAGAGCTCTGCTCACTTTTATCTCTTCAGCTTCTCAGCTGAAGGTCCACCAGGGTTTCTACAACACCAGAAGGTGGCTGGTAAAATGATTACACCACAGTTTCTAAGGAGGTTTGCTGTGAAGCATCACCACCTGATGGAGAAAACAGTGGGGGCCAGTCACTCAGCCACTAGTTTTTATGGGAAGGCAGGACCTATTGGCTGGCATAAAGACATTTTTATTATCAACACATATAATCAAATTGTCTGATTACAAGATTAAGCTAGGATTTTGTACAGTGATTAACTGGATTCCCAATGATTTTCTTACATATTACTGACTGTTTTATCAAATAAAAAGAGGGCAACAGAAAGGTTCCTAGATTTTATAAGACTATATCATTCTTCAATAAAGAAAGGTTGAGAAATATTACCCTTATTCAAAATATTCAGACATATAATATTACAAATCCCCCTATTCTCTGCCATATTATTTTCAAAGTTAGATTAAGAAGGGAAAAATGTAACCTTAAAACAGACAGATCAACCTCTCCCAAGATCCTTGTTGCAACAGAAATGGAGCTGAATGAATATACAGCCTGGAATAGACCTTCTATTTTGTGGTTTCCCAATTTCTTCTCTTGCAAGTGGAATTATTAACAAGTTTAGGTTCATTCTATTAGTTAGACCCTTGAATAAAAGCAATTTCTGTCCTCTGTCTCTAACAAAACATCATTGATCTCAAAAATACCCCAGCGGCTCTAGTAAGCTGTTACAGGTCTCTATTGAACAATTTCTTTGCAAATCAAATTGAAATGGAACAATTTTGTTGGCCAAGAAAACCAAGAACTCAGCCAAAAAAAGAAATAAACCCCTCCCCAAACCTTTCCCCTCGGTTTTCATGCAAACACACAACTGTAATAATATTTGAGTATATTTTATCATCAGAATCAACTACTTCAGTCTTAAACAACTTACAGTATTTAGCCAGCCATCCAACTAAACTGCTGGTCTCTCCAAACAATTAGTCATATTTTAAACCAATGATAACAGGGAAGATCATGGTTTCCATAATAAATATATATAAGTTGATCATTTTAGTAGAAACCATACTTTGTTTCTCCAATATATATCTTATTATATGCATTTCAAGGCTGTTAATAATCAGATGACAACTGTTGGAGAAGAGAAAAGAAACTGAGGCTGGCATAGATCCTACCTCATCCTGAGTTTCTGCTTCTGGGGCAGGAGACAGTAAAATGAAAGGTCTCAATAAACTTCATTCTGTCATGAGAAATGAACTGTAAAGAGGAAGGTGAAACCACAAAGAAACCAGAACGAGACCTTTGCATTTCAAACCCCCTTCCAATTCATATAAAGAGATGCTAATTCCTTTGGGTTTAAATCCCTACCCCACCTTATTGCTGTGTTGCACACTACACGTAGAGGCCCTAACCATTTCCTTGACTGGATAAGCACAGTGTGTTCCCAGAACTGCAGTCACCAGGAGAACCCAGGTCACCAGTGGCCAGCCCAAGAGCCTCCCTGCTCTGCACCTGCTAAGGGGTGGATGGTTTTACTGACACAAAGCAGACACATTTAGAGACAAGGACATGGCACACTTTGGTCCTTCCAAGCCCTGCACCACAAGGCACAAGGTCCTGCTTTGACAGAAGAGGTTTGGACAGCACAAAATAAAAGTGACTGACTTCTCACTGCAGGAGGGAGAAGGGGACTTTGGGAGAATGGGGGTCTGTGGTGGCTTGAGGCACCTGGTCACAGATCCCCTTCTCTGACCAACCATCTGGGCAGTGCTCAGAGGAGACCTGGCAGTGGCTGCTGGCACATTGCCTCAAAGACATCTGCAGCAGGAACCCCTTCTTACAAGGACTGTCTGAAATAAACACATTCGGAACCAAAATCCAGATTTCAGTGTGGGGCTTTTGGGGGCTGGGTTTTGTTGTGGTTTGGTTTTTTTTTCAGACACACATCAATAACAGAGATGTGTGTCAGAGTAACAGAGAGCACCTGAACTAACTGAAATTTAAGTAACAATGTGGGGGAAGGAAAGGGGAAAGAATGGCGAAAGGAGTGGAAAAACTTGGTCATCAGTAATTCTGTACCTATAATAATTCCTAAACCTGGCTAAGCACCTAAGTGTGTGCAAAACTACATAGACTGGATCTTCCTCTGGCTCACCTCCAAGACATTAATGCAGATACACTCATAATTAACGAGATTAGGTATTTCGTGAGATCTCATCGTGTCCAACTCAATGTAAGAAAAGTAATTTTGGAGGGGTCACTTGCCCTTTCTTATCCAAAGAACTTGCACCAACAAAAAATTACTAAGTGGGAGGAGAATTAAAGCATGTCACTGGAAACTGGACAATTTAAGTCTCTGGAGATATACATCTGGCTTTACAGTCCATTCTTTGATATTTTTCTTTAAAAGCCTGAAAGAGTACAAGCAATTGAATTCCAATTAAACCATTACAGTGTCTGCAGGACATTTTTTTCCATTACAGGTTTGATAACCTAAATGAGATATTTTAGTTACTTCTGTAGAGTCCAGATTTACAAAAACACACAAACACTCACACCTTTCAATATTGAAACTCCTGGTTTATAGAGCCACATATTGAGATCACTTCTGAGGAAACTCAGAAACTACAGTGCACTTGTGTGTGCAATAGGACAGTCAGCAGATGGGGACCATTTTGAAGAAAGCCACCCCCTCTAAGTTTTCCAACTTAGAGCAGCTATGAGTCCAAGTGAAGCACACCCAGCCATTGTAGCTGCAAACACATCCTACAGATATGGCAGGAACTCCAGCAAAGTTACAGTCCTTGTGCTTTGTTATAAATAAAACAACTTGTGGGACTGAGTGCTTCACATGTGTGATTCAACAAATGTTCTGTATCTCCTTTTTCAGAAGTATTGTATTAGCACAGCAGATTAGTTGGACACTTTACAAACTGCCCTATCTGACTTCCCACATGCTCCAAATCTGCAAAGCAAAAGGGGAATGGTACCAGAAGGCTCTTGGGTACCAAGTTACAGACTGTCAAAACCTTAAGCCAAGGAGCTGTTAAGTCTTTTTTTCTCCACCCAGACTATAAAGAGGGTGTAATATTTCATGGCAAAATATTGCCATGGAAGACGTTCGCCTATGTTGTTTTTTAATAAAGTCTGTTTGGCAGCTATAGGGAAATGGGCCATTAGGTATTTTTCCATCTCTAGAGTCTATTATTCTGACTTAATTTAGGAACAGCAGCCCAGTATCCATCTGTAACAGCAAAGGCTAGAAAGGCAAAGTTAAGCACAGACATAAAATCACAGGCTCCTGGAACAGCCAACATGATCAGTTATCCATATCTGGTAGCCAGTAATCTGATAGTCTGGTTCCTTACCTTTAAGACTGAAAATATCCATCATCATAGAATGGGAATTCATTTCTAGAAGAACAAACATAAAACTTTGAAAATAATCTTCTAGGCATGTGCTGGAGGTACCACACCACCCCGTCCTCTTCTTTGTGCTGATGTGTTGCATCCTGTGAAGAAGGCTAAGACAGACTCTCTGAAATGTTGTGATGTTTTTCTCTTCACCTTGTCACAGCTCTGCTGAGTGATGGAGGAGGATTGAATGGTCTATTCTCTCTGGAGTGAGAGAATAGTGTCAACACTGCTCTAGATTTCAGATCTGGCAAAATGTGCCTGAAGGTGACATGGAAGAACAGTAAGTTTTAAATGACATCTCCGCTCTCATATGACTCCCATGAATATCAGCAGAAAGCTTTCTTAAAAATTAAATGTTATCCTTGTGTCTCTCGTACTGAGTATCTCAGCCCAATGCTGATTTAAATAAGGCAGACACTTGGTTTAGATGTGGAGGATAAGCAACAATTCCAGTTTTAATGAAAATCTACGAGTGTGTTTTAGTCCCAGCACCATCAGTGCTCACAGACTAGCAATACTCCATAGATAAATTAGTCTTTCTTGATGTCAGCAATCATAGACATCAATTTTTTTACTTTGGAAATCCTAACACAGATGGGGCTTTCGTGGAAAAAAATCCTTCAGACAAGCTTTGAAGATAACTACCACAATAAAGGATTAATTTTCTCAGTTTCCTAGGTCTTGATCTGTTTGCTGTAGTTTAGTACAAAATAAAGAGTAGCTTTCTTACAACTGACAAGTCAGAGTGAATGAAACCAACTGTGCAGATTACAACCTTTGAAGTTTTACTTGAAGATCATACTAATTGTCCAAAAAAATTTAACAGTAATTGACAAATTCACTTGCATTGTTTCTCATGGTACCAAACAGTTTTGTTCAGGAGAACATGCATATATAGTGGATATCTACTTTAGATTTCACCATGAATTTCCCACTAATTTTAAAATCATTCTTTCTTTCATGTATTTTTAGTACAGTCCTATGGATCATTGGTTCTTTCCAGTTAGAAAGTAAATGAATGTAATTGTTGCCCACAAGCTCTAAAATATTAAATGCTAAAAGAGGACCCTACAAAATTACTAGTTTCACACATAGATCCAGGTTGCGATTTAGAGATCCAGAAGATTTTTCTTCCCTGATCTTAGAAAAAAAATTCAGCAGATGTACAGCACTGTGAGCTGGTTGTGATCAGTCCTAGAAGAAAAGCTGGTGGAGTGGTTTGGGTGCTAGCCTGAGACTTGGGAGATGTTCATTTTCCTGCTCCACTATGACATCATGTATGGCCTTGGGCAAGTCACATTTCTAAAATGGAAATAATGCCTATTTCATAAGGATCTTCTGAGGACAAATGTATTCAAGAAGGCAAGGCACTCAAGTCATAGAACCATAGGATCATAGAAAGGTTAGGTTGGAAGGGGCCTTAAGGACCATCTCATTCCAACTCCCCTGCCACAGGCAGGGACACCTTCCACTAGACCAGGTTACTCAGAGCTCAGGTTGCATCCGGTCTGGCTTTCAACACTCCCATGGGGCATCCACAGCTTCTCTGGGAAAGCTGTTCCAGTGCCCCATCAACCCCACAGGGAAGAATTTCTCTCTAATATCTAATCTAAACCTACCCTCTTTCAAATTAAAACTCTTACCCTTGTCCTAACACTACACTCCCTGATAAATAATCCCTCTTTCTCTTTACTGTAGTTCCTCTTTAGGCACTGTAAGGCTGCCAGAAGGTCTCTCTGGGCCTTCTCTTCTCCAGGCTGAACAACTTCAACCCTCAGTTTGTCATCCTAGGAGAGGTGCTCCAGCCCTCTGATCATCTTTGTGGCTTCCTCTAGACCTGCTTGAACAAATCAATGTTTTTCTTTCTTATCTTGAGAGCCTGTCAACTTGTGGTTTACTTAAATACATAACGTAACTTTGTAAGCTCTGTATTTGGAAACATTGCAGGATAAGGAGTACTGGGTTCCCATATAATTTGCAGAAGGAAGGGCCACAGCAAAGTGTCTTAACCCTGCCTTCCTGAAGGCAGATGTTCCACATGGGAAGATGTTCCCTAGCCCAGAGATGAATGTGTTCTTGCATTTCACACACAGAAACCTCCTTCCTGCTTCGGGCAGGGTAGAAACTCTGGGTTACCTGCTGCAGTCACAGCTGCTGCTCTGCCACTCTTGTACCACTTCATCATCTCAGCATTTATGGTACAAATACCCCCACGTGGCGCCTCAGTCCAAACACCTCCCAAAACTCCTCTGCGGGCTGCTGTTTGCTGGGTAACTGACTCAACCTGCTACACAACACTGCAGCTCCCTCATATTTTTCAGGGTGTGATTAACCAGTCAGTGATCTCGTACCTTCAGTCTGGCTTGTGTCCTGCTGCTCAGACCTTACCCAGACAGACAAGGACTGTCTCACCAAACCACAGAGAGAAAAAAATCAACAGCCACCCAGCACATCCTCACACCAGCTACCCAGGCATGCTCTTGAAATGCTTGGGTTAATACCTTGCAGCATCTAAATGAAAGGAATCCCAGGATACCCCTCAGCTGATAGACTGAGAGGAAAGGACTGATTTCTCAGGAAAAATCAGTAGCCACTAAGATGCAAATCTAAATAGGCCAAAGACCAAAGCAGAAACATATTGTGTTCCAAAAAGGCCTCTTTCACAGTGTTGGAAACTCTTATAAGCCAAATCAGCTTGGAGAGAGAATTTCTGAAAGGAAAAGACAAGCAGTAATTAGGAGGTATTAAAAAAGAGAGCACTGAATAAATAAATATCCACAATCACACACACACAAAAAGGCAATTTTTGCTCAAGGGTACATACTGTGGTTGGACTTCTCCACACCTTAAAACCCTCCAAAATCTGCAAAGAGACTACAAATGCTGCAGGGGTGCAAATCTCTTTATGCCTCTCCAAGGTGGTAAATCCCAAGGACCATTCGTAGCTCCACTACTAATTCTCATGGTTCCTCTGTGTTAATTTTGAGCACACCTTGCCCCTGGATCACAAGAAGGAAAGAAAGCTTTCAGCACCCACAGCATAGCCCTTCCCATACTTAAGGGAAAATGTAATAAAGCATTAAGTCTCAAGTGAATAAACAACCCCCAAAGCAACCCTTCTCACTTTAGTGTATCTTCCCTTTTCTCAAAGGCTGAATTTCCTTCTTCTGAGGTGAGCTGTTGGATCAGCTCATGGTGGTCATGAAGCTGTGGTCTCTGTAACATAAAAGACCATGATCTGCTTTCCTTCTGCCAGGAGGTCCTTGGGAAATTCAGCAAAGAGCTTCACAGCCTCCACAGTCAGCCTGAGGTCTAGGAGTGATGTGACAGCAACCACAGCTTCATGTCCACAACAAGCTGATCCAAGAGCTCACCTCTGAAGGTGGAAATTCATTCCCTTGGGTTAATCTGTTTCAGCAAAATAACCAGTTTTATGCTGGCTTAGAGTGCTGAACTGGCACAGGAAATGCTCCAATAAGAATCACGGTCACTGTAAGAGGGGTAACTCTTCTGAGCAGAGGGTGAGAAAAGCCAGGACCAGGGAATAGGGAAAAGACACAAACCCCACTCCTTTCAGCAGCACTGCACTGTCACATTAGCATCCATGCTTGTGAAACCGCAAGCTGAGGACTTGCTGTGGAGCAATAATTCATCTGCAGAACCTTTCATGAAGTGTAATCCAGTACCCCCAAGCAGGATTTGTATCTTACCCATTAGCTCCCCAAAGCATCGTACGTATAAAGTAACAATCTAGTGAAAAGGGAAATAAAATTAGCTGCACAAATATTTAGATAACCCATGATAAAAGGAGAAGTAGGCAGCAGCTCATAGAAATCATGAGCCAAAAACTGATAAGATGGACAAAAGGACAAAAGGAAATAAATTCTGTGACCGCCAAGAGAGCAGGAGATTCTGATCTTTGGGTGTTTGCTCTCCTGGGTGTTTCTTGAATTCTTGTTTTTCTTGTATATGAAAACCAAATTGTTTCATTTTTGGATGGACAAAGTGGGTGAAAATGAAGAGGGCAAAACTATTTCATAAATATTCTCATCCAGCATAACAGAAGCAGGGGCTTATATGCATGTATGAAATGATGGTGAATTAACTGGCCTCACTGTAAACAAAGAAGTTCAGTAAAAAAACAGGCATTACCAACTAGAGTAGCTCCTAAATGAGCAAGTCTGAGTTGTGCACAGGCAAGAGCTCCAGAAGAGAAGATGGATAAGTGCTCTGGACTTACCCCTCTCCACTGACTAGAAGAAGACTAACACAACTGCTTGAGATATGACACTGATATGAAAGATGAAGCGCCTCGAGACTACACTCACACCTAGCTCAAGGCATCCTGAGAAGGAAAGAAAAGCTCAAAGCAGCTGGAGACAGCCTCTCAAGCTCATACTTGCTGAACAGTGATGGAGCAAAACAGCAGCTAATGGGGACAAGGAGCACACCCTATAAAAACAAAGCTCTTGGCCCACTGGAAATTAGCAGAAAGAGTAGATCTTTCACAGAAGAGTAGGTCTCTCACAGAGGGACTGCATGTCTTTCCATGCCAGCAGGGATAGCCTGGAGACAGGAGATGCTGCTGTGCCTACACTATCTCCTAAAATGCTTTAGAGAAGTGGCCACCTCCTTCACAACCTACAGATTTGCCAGAAATTGCAAGTGAGGAAAGTTGTTGCTCCTAATGACTAACAAATTATGCCATAAATATAACTGGTAATATTCATGTTCCTTCTCTGTGCAGGAGGTGCTCCAGGCAGGCCAGCAAGGCACTTGGAGCATCTGCAACAAGGAACTCCTGTCATCCCCTCTGGGAAGCACTGGGACCTAAGACAACATGCTCACAAGTAGCTTTCAGGTGCCCTTGTGAACTGCAGCCTCGCACCTGGAGGAGCTGTGCTGGTAAAGAGGGCAGCCTGTGGCAAGGCCATGGGAAGAGGCTGTCGACATCCCACAGCACTGCCCATGTTCAGAGTACTGCCTTTTCTTGGCCTCAGCACGGCCATGGAGGGAGGAACTCACAGAGTGAGAGCTTAGCAAGCTCACAAGTTTCCAGAAGACTCTCCTGAAGAGAGGGAAGAGGAGCAGGAACATGGGCCACTTGCCAGAAATCGATTTGTCCAATTTAAAGAAATTAATTTAATTGTCTGAGGCAGCAGGAAAGCTTGCAGCTGCTGGCTCCAGGAAGCCTGGACAGTAAGACAACACGGCGCCAACGCTGCTAGAATTAAGCAAGTGAGGTGAACACCCAGCAGCCAGGACTCAGGAAGCTTAGTGGCTTCATATCCTTGCAACGACAGGTTTGCACACCCACAGTTTCCATGCTGAACTGTTACATCCTAGGGCAGCAAGTCTCTCTAAAATCCAGGCTGACTGTTAATATTTAGTGTAGCTGGTACAACACAATGTTTAAAATCCCCACCATTCTGCAGTTAAAACTTCACCCTGCAAAAGTCAGGGGTTTGTCTTGCAAAGGGGAGCCCCAGTAGGCTGCTGGGGTGGTGGGACTCTGTGTCCCAGCCCAGGGAGGTGAAAGGCAGGGAGAATACTAACAACTGTGTAACTACAAAATTATGTTAACTTTTTTCTTTCTTTCTTTCTTTCTTTCTTTTTTTTTTTTTCCTCAGAAGATAAGAACAGTTGGAGAAGTATACACTGTGGGGCCTCAGCAAATCTACTGCCAGGATTTGCTGTTTGGGGCTTTCATCCATACAGTTTTAATCCAAATTAGTAGGAGCTTCAGAAAGGGATTCTGGCAGTCACAGCTGAAGAGATTTTCATCATTAATTCTGCCAGGCATATAAAAAAACAATTTTAAAAAAATAGGAAGGGGGTGGGCTATAACAGCTCTTGGCGCAAACCTGTTTTGGTTTGCTTTTAGAGTAAAAACAAAAACCAAAATAAAATCTGTATTTAATTAAGAAATAATCCTTATCTTTGTCCTCCTTGACATTTTTACATAAGGCTAAAAATGCCATTCTAAGATTATTATGGAATTAATTTCTTTGCTTTGTAAAGAGGCAGGGTGGCTGGGGGTGAGCAGGGAGGGCCAGCTCCCCTGGCCCCAGTGGCACAGGGCTGTGCAGATTTTTGGCAGGTCATTCCCTGTAGCAAACAGCAGTAGTTTAAGGAGTTCAGCCTGCAGCTTGTCAGTGGGAACGCCAGAACGGGGAGGAAACACAAGCACAGGTGGTACCTCGGGTTTGTGTGTGTTCACCCAGTCAACACCAGCACTCCACACTGCCTGGGACCAGCTCCTCAGCAAGGACCAGAGATGCACACACACTTCTCTGACAGCTCCTGTTCCAAGCTGTGGAGGCTAAAACATGACATTTTGCAAATGCCAGCTTCGACAAATACTGCTTAAACAAACCAGCTCCTTTTCTCATGTAATTTCATTTATCCAGGGAGTGTTGTGTTAAGGAATGAGGCTCGAGCAAGGGCACAGAAGTACTCTCTGCCACATATGCATTTTCAAGAGAGAGTAGGAACTTCCCAAAATGCTTCTAAATTGCTATGGGTCTGTTTATCAATGAGACATAAGGTTCCCTGAAGGACAGAAGCTTATGTCCTATGGCGCTGCTTGTGATTCCGGTTATCCTAGTCTCTGTCACAGCTGTTATTGCAATAAACCCATTGGACCTGCCTAGCACTCCTAATCTCAGATCTCAGAGTTTTAAGCCAACTGCCTCAAAACAAACCTGATTTATAAAGGCATGAATTGTAACCACAGAGGCATCATTCCACCCATCACACACATTCACACAAAGAAGACAACCATGAACAACTCAGTGGAGAGGACTGCCTGTTTGTAAATGTAAGGAGCTAGACTGGGGAATCACACTGGGGAATGAGAGGCTGGAAAGCAGTGTTGTGGAAAGAGATCTCGGGGTCCTGGCCAAAAGAGTTGAACATGAGTCAGCAGTGCCCTGGCAGCCAGGAGGGCCAAGCATGTCCTGGGGGACATCAGGCACAGCATGGCCAGCTGTGCAAGGGAGGGGATTGTCCTGCTGTGCTCTGCACTGGGGTGGCCTCACCTTGAGTATTGTGTGCAGTTTGGGGTGCCACAACATAAAAAAGACATTAAGCTATTAGAGAGTGTCCGAAGAAGAGCCATGAGGCAGGTGAAGGGTCTGGAAGTGAGGCCTTATGAGGAGCAGCTGAAGTCACTTGGGTCTTTTCAGCCTGGAGACAACTGAGGGGAGACCTCATTGAGGTCATCAACATCCTTGTGAGAAGAGGAAGGGCAAGCACTGGTCTTTTCTCTCTGGTGTCTAGTGACGGGACTCGAGCAAACAGCACGAAGCTGAGGTGGGGGAACTTTAAGTTGGATTTCAGGAAAAGGTCCTTCCCCCAGAGGGTGTTTGGGCACTTGTCTTAGTTTCCAAACCAAGACAGCACTGGAAGAGGCTTCCCCCAGGGAAGCCACTGCAACAGGTTCCCCAGAAAACCAAGCCTGACAGAGCTCAAGAAGCATCTGGACAACACTCTCAGGCACATGGTGTGGTTTCTTGGGGATATTCTGTGCAGGGCCAGGAGGTGCACTCAATGATAGTGATGGGTCCCTTCCAACTCAGCATATTCTGTGATTCTGTAACAGATCCAACTAACTCAAAGGATTTTCTCCACAGCTGTGTTTCATGTCTAGCCAAAAATCATAGTATTTAAGGAACCTTGTCTATTAGTTGGTAAGAACTTTCATAACTAAATTTATCCCGTACTGCAGTCACCCACTTGCATTTCCTCTAGTGTTACATCAATAGAAGATAGAACAAGGATTAGTTTTGCCTCCAAAATACACAGCATAATTCTCAAGTGTTTAGTGGAAACCTTTCATAATTGTCTCAGGATAAAGCAGACACTCTGGGCTGTCCAGTCAAGGCACTGAACATCCATCCCTAGACATCAGTCAGAGACATCCCATCTTCTGGGACAGACTCCAGAAAAGAAAATATTGTGATTAACTATGACCACTTTGCCAATAGTATCTCTTATGAGATGAGAATTTTAGGAGTTATGTATTTGATTATAATTAACTACATATCCTATTACATATAATAACAGGACCTGTTATTATGCACTTTATTAATGAAATATTTATTAGAACGAAACCATGAAGAACAAATTTTAAAACAGAATTTATACATCCAGTGGCATTTTCATTGGAAAAAAAACTTCAGATAACATTTCCCTTTGGAAAGAATTACCACAGTAATACTATGCTGTTTTGAACATGTTTAGATTTTTTTTTTCACCTCTTTTATGTAAGGCAACAAAAATTTGGATTAGAATCTCAGATGATCATTAACATATCATTGCACATAATCAGCTTTTTCCAGCACCTAAACACTGAATTAAAAAAAAAAAAAAAAAAAAAAAAAAAAAAAAGCTTTTGAGGGGTTTTAAATGAAGCAAAATATCCTGTTCCTACTTCGCTACTCAAAGTACTCCTTGTCAAACCTGACACACTCAGTGAAATCCCCTTTGACTTGATTTGCTGTGGGTTTTCAGCAGCCTCTGAAGCACCTCCTGGGCACCTCCCTGAGTGCACAGTCAGCCAATATCCCAAGAGCAGCAGCAAAGACACTGAGATTTCCCTCCCATCAATGGACTTTACCTTTCAGCTTCCCACCTCACTTTATGCAACCTACAAGAGTTATAAAAGATCTTACTTGGCAAACCTGTCTCGAGGTCCAGTGCCCTCAGTGCAGTCAGGCAGAATGTCCATTCTCCAGGATCTTGGGTCTGATGAGGTGCTTTAGCTAACAGAGAGCTTTCATGTCGTTGGAGTGGTGTCCTCCCCACCTACAGGCTTGGGAAAACTGGAACTGGTGAGAGGCAGTACAAAATGCTAAATACGGTGCACAAAATAACAGCATCCAGGATAGAGAGCTATAATGAAAACAGCTGTGAGGATACATACATAAACACAGATTTTTACAGCCCACTGAGCCAGTAAGAGAACATCAGAGAAATATATTAAAGGGGTAGCATAGGGGCAGGTACAATATTTTACTTTTTAAAATTACATGATCACCAAAATCAAGTACAGGAGAGAATAAAGTTAAAGAAACAGGTGGTTTTTTGCAAATATCAAACAAAAAAAGAAGGCTGGAGAGGGATACCAGTCTCTTCATTCTCCTGGGCACCCGCAACTTAGTTTTTTTTAGGAAGAAGTTTCCAGACAGAAAAACCAGCCTTGTTCAACTCTGGACCTCAGTTTAAACTGCAAACCAAACTAAACAGCAAAGAAAGTACACATTCAATTTTTCTTCCCAGCTTCTATTAAGGGGTGGAGAGCCAGAAAAGAAAAACATGGTGGTGATGGGAGCTGAGCCAGCAGCTGAACCGCCTGCCAACTAACCCCAGAGCTCTTCTTGTTCAACAGGGAAACCTGCAACCACTGTGTATCATCCCCATCCCTCTTCCCTGCTCTAATTGGACATTTTTGTCTCTGGAAAACCTGAGGCCGGAGGACAGTGCAAAGTCACAGGGTCACCACTCTGTGATACTCTTCTCTGGCTTATGGCCTTGAAGCTGTGGAATTGTCCTGGAGAGACTGAGAAAAAAAAAAACATTAGGAAGAAATCTTAAAAAGCAGGGATAGAAGGAAAGCAAAGGTTCAGAATTATTAAGGCATTTCCTCCCTATAACATTTCTACCTTTAACCAATATCAAAGCAGCCTGAAGGCCCATGGTTTATCTTCCTAGCATCATTTTTCAGTAATTTTGGATGGGTGAGCCTTGACTGACAACTCACAAAAATCTGACTGCCTTCTGGCAGCTGTGGTGTGTATGATCACCCATGACCTTGTTAAGTCACATCGCTGAGTGCTTGTCTAACAGAAAGAGACACTGAACTGTTAAGGACTTCCACCACAGCCTTCCAGGCCTCTAGAACTGGCAGAGAGGAATAAAGGGTCCACCAAAACCAATCAAGAGCTGCTGTTGGAGAGCCCATGTCCAGTGAGGGGATATTGCCTCTTTACTGGAAGGGACCCAAACGTCATCCATTAACAGACTGCAGTTTCTTAGGATGAAGAAACAGGATTTACAGGGAAAGCTGCACTATCCTTGAGAAGTCCACCAAGCTGACACATCTGCTTGACTCCTCTCAGTGATAAGGAAAAACTACTGAGTCTGAGTTTCTGCAAGTTTGCCTCATAGCTTGAGTAGAAGTTGGAAGTTCAGCCAAGACCCTTGTGCTCCTACTAAAAAAGCTTTTTTGTATGCTTTTTACTTGTGTCTCTTTGTTTTAATGAGAAGATCAAGCAAGAAGCAGCAGCGCCAGCACTGGTTGTAGTAGCAGAAACAAAAAAATTGGTCAGAGCTTTTGTCCAGGTCTTGTTTCCATGTGGGTTCTCTGATGTTTAATGAGAGTTGAACTCATATTACAGCCTTTTCCTTGGAAGAGATTGTCTTCTTCTTCACTCCCTCTGCCTATTTCAACAAAAGTGTAGCTCCATTATCTCTAAGACATCATCAAACCTTGAACTTCTGTTAAACTCGGTCAAACTGGCCAGTACATGAGACAGGGATGGCAGGTAGGGTACAGAGCAAATGCATGGAATAACTACTTCCACTACTTTTCCCCTTTCTCTTCCCACAGATATGTGGGAGGCTTGCAGCTAGACCAACACCACCAGATAAAGGGATCCTGTAAAAAGAGCGGCTCTTTCCCTTTGTTGCCTCAACGAATTGCTATCTACAGCAATAGACAGCTTCTGCCTGTATGACCTCGCAGCCGCTTTCAGCTCCTCCCTCCATCCAACTTGCTGTAGCACAACAAAGCACTCCAAAAATAACATTTATTTTTAAAAACTGGAAAATGGCACAAACCACCCCAAAGGAGAGAATGACAATGGCGTGAGTTCAGCGCGGGCTTACGAACTGACGTTCCCCGCCAGGGACAGGAAACTGGAACCTCACGGAAAGAGACTGAATGGAACCAGAGAGAAGGGAAGTGCCAGAAGCCGCGGCCACCGGTGGCCAAATCCCGCCGAAAGGGTAACTCAGCCGCCCGGCCGTGCTGCGCTAGGGAGAGCCAGGACTGTGTCACAGCTCTAGATCTATAAACGCCTGTGCTCTGGAAGTCCGCACGCACAATGGGCTGGAGCGTGCAGACTAAGCAAGGAGAAATTTAAAGATGAGGAACATTTCCAAATGAAAGCGTTAAAGCTGGGGATCAGCAGAGACTGAACATCTGATTTCAATTCTAAATGATTTCTGATTAGCCAATGTTGACGCAGTACCCCAAATACAGTGAGAGTTTCTGTTCAAAATGGTATCCTTCAGTAATGACAGAGCTGGTATGTATGGACTGCTAAACAAAGGCCACACCACCACTGCTGAAGGGACTAGAAGTTGGACCAGGCAAAGGAGAAATAAACGAAATCATTTTTGTTGAACAGGCAGAGCCAGATGTGCCACACTACCTTACCTCTTGTATAACCACTTAGATCACATGTAAGGTAACTTTCACAAAAATGGAGTTATAAGTGCATAATAAATACATCTAGAAAAATTCCTTGCTTATGAAGAACAGAAATTAATTTTAATTTGTTAAGTAATAAAAGCTGAATGCTAAATTGTAATGCTGAAATGAAGACAGGTTTTTAGAAGCAGTACGTTTTTGATGTAATATTTGAAAATGATCAATTCAAATTCTGCTTTTGAAAAATTTTCTGGGCTTTGATCTCACTCCAAGTTGAGTCCAGAAAAACTATTATATGGCTGACATTAAAAGTGTCGAAACAAAGTGATTTATAATGGAGACACAGAAAATAAATCACTATTTGAGCACTTTTTAACACATCACAGATTAGAGCCAGAAGACCAGACTAAGTTGTCACTGAGTTTGTAAGCTTTCCCGCTGCAGCTGAGGACCACAATACACAGAAGAGCAAATTCAGTTAATGAACTCGATCAGATACACACAATGACCTGTGCCTTCCCTCAAAAGGCACTTAAAAATTATGATCTCCAAAGACATTAACATGACCACAGTCAGCGACCTGCAGCAAACTGAGAAGCAGGGCTCCTCTGGCTAGAGCACAGATGCATGCACCAAGGCCCTGCTTGGTGAGCGCAGACCAAGAAGAATTTGTGACCATATTTGACCACCAAAATGAGAAGAGCCATTAACATCCTGAATTAATGGGCTTAGTGGTTTTCAAATGAGGTATTTTCATGATGGACGTGGTGTGGATTCAGCAAAGTATTTGCCCTTTAACAAATACAGCTTTGGTTTCAAAGATTTGATTAGGCTTAATACCATTAGGGAACCATTACTGACTTTATGCTGTTGTTGTTACTGGTTTAACTATCGATTTCTGAACCAAAAATTGCAGACAGTTGGCTTGACCAAGAGTCAAGGTTTAGGAATGCAAAAGCAAATCCAAGGTACAGATGAGCTTCAGATGTAGACAGGCTTTAGAGAGTTTAATAGGCTCTCCAGAGTTTGTCAGGTCACAGAGGCTTTTCTTTTTGTGGGGTGTGCATGAGCCCAGTTGTTTCTTTGCATGTGTTGTTTGTTTTGAACACTTGTGACCTCAGCCAGAGTGAGTGGAATTCATATGGGCAATTATTGCATGCAACAATTAAAAAAACCTCACACCAACCTTGGTTTATTGTACATCATTTACAAAACAAATGAAAATGATCGTCTTAATTAGCAATCCTTGATCACCACCACGTGTTTTTAAAACAGCCAGATGTTCACAGTTTAAGAAGCCAAATAATACTACTACTTTCTTACAAATGTAAATGGTGAAAGAACAATAATAATGGTTTTAGTCAATCATCATGAATACTTGAAAGTACAAATATAAATTAAATGAGACTCAAAAAACTTGTACAATAAAATCTGCTATAAACAAAGCTAATTAAAAAGAACAGCTCCCAACCTGGGTTGTGGGTTTCATCTTGCTTTAAAATTAAAAGCAGTATTTATTTTTCTGAAGCATCCAAACGAATGTTCACATCCAGATGTCCTTACAAAGAAACATGGTCTTCATTCTTTCCTCATTTTTTAAATCTGTTTATATAATATTTTACTTTTGATTGTCCTTTTCTTCCTTGGCAATCCTCTTTGTCACACCACTGAAATACTTCTCACGGAAAGAATTGTGTCCCCTGTAGGGCAAATACTGACCATCCAACAAGTAGGAGTCCTCATCTTGATCCTGCATGGCATCAAAAGACAAACATTAGACTTGAGGGTAGTGTGTTCAGCATGTATTGCCACCACTCTGCCTCCAGACTTTTCCAAACCATTATGCGCAAGGGTAAGGTAGTTAGGCTTTTGTTTTACAATTCAACAGCACGCACTTAAGTCACTGAAAACATTTCAGCTGACATCACCAGAATCCCACCCTTACATGACCAAATGAGTACAGGTACCAGGTGCCACACAGGCTTCTTTCCAGAAATGTAGAATTCAGTTAGTCAGAGGTCTGTGGAAGGCAGGTTAAAACAGAAGAGGAACACAAATGGCTAAAATGAGTTCCTACAGTTACTGACGCGCATTCAGAGAGGTTTTTCTTCTGTGCAGCATTCATGTATTTCTGTAATTTACAGCTGACACAGTAAATCCCTACACATAATACCTATTTGACACCAGCCAAAAACACAGTTTAGAAAATTGGCCCACTATATATACAAAGGTTTAGTTCATCATGTACTGTGGCTTTATACAATTAAGATACTTGTCAGCTAACATTAGCAATGCTGTAAGATAAACATTACATCAAACTTTAATCTGAGTGTTAAAGAAAACTGATGGCAACTTCTAAAAACAGTTTTATGCTTCTGGGTGATGTCAGTTTATTATTATGCTCAAAAGTAGGAAGGACAGTGACCAGCAGCCTCACACAGAACAACTGAATGGCCAAGGAGAAGATAAAAACAAGCACATAACAGATAAAAGCAAGCACAGAACTATGCCACCATGTGTTTCTTCTCAGTTTTTTTTTAATCAATGCAGCAACATAGACATTCGGTTCATTACCTTAAAACGTATAGTTATTTGTTCATATTTGAAAACAAAGTTACTGTGGAATGTTTTAGCATTAGTAGGAACATGGAAGTAGATTTTAGTCGGTATTTTCATATTACAAAAGTATTACAATGCAAGGATGCATAGAATCCTAGTGGACAATCTCTCCCTTCAGCTCTTTTGTAGCCTTTCCAGGTTTTCACCTACCAAGATCAACACCTCCCCTAGCTTCAGATACCTTAACAAGCAGTCTGAAGGAGTGAAAGAAAAGGTTTTTCAACAAAGCAAGATGCTTATGTGCATGTAGAAGAGCCCTCTTCTGGACACAATGAGATATTATTTGGAAGTTGGTCTCACCTGCTACACCAGCAGACATCAGGAATGTGACACCAGCTTAAATTAGCTTGCTAAATGTTCAGTACCATGTAGATATCTATTATGTACAGCATGTACACCAGTAGCAGCAGCTCTATGTAAATACTGCACTGTTAGAAAATAGCAGAAGAAAATGACTTCAGGAAATCCAATGCAGGCACAGTATTATCTACTGTTTTTTGGTCACCTGTGAGAGACTGCCATCTCCATGACTATTCTCAGGCTGATAAACAACAGGCTCTTTGCACGTTTGTGAAAAAAACCTGAAAATTACAAAATTACTAAAGACAGGAAACAAAAAAGATTTAAGACATATTGCTCTCACAGCCAGCCTGTACCCACGTCCCAGCCACTCACTGGAAAAGAGCACTTTTTCTGCTCTTGAAATTCCAGGTCAAAAATCCTTCTTTGACATAAACATGCATTTTTACATCATTGGGATGTTTTAACAAGAATGCTACATAATTCACTTGTTTTGAGAAATGGACAAGATATTTGACCCTGAAGGACAATGATATATAGATCAAAACACGTTAAGATAAAAAATAACCCCAACAACCTCTAAGAGGTCACACGTGTACAACATTCATCTTGATTCAGTAGGAAACAAAATGCTGATTTGGGGGGAAGGGAGAAAGGAGGAAACAACCTTCTCCTCCACCTCCAGGCTGGTTAGGGAAAAGAGAGGATGTGCTGTGCAGAAGAACAAACTTCAAGTAAAACACAGGTGTAATAGGGGCACCTGCATGCACCAGATGGAAACACCCTTGGTGCACCACTCCACAGCAGAATCTCATCTCGAAAATCCAGGCCTCATCAAGAGCTCTGCAAACACTGCTTGCTAAATGAGAAATCTGCAGTCAGGCATGGATTTCTTAGGAGAGATTACAAAAGAAGTTTCTGGCCCACATCACAGTAATTCCAGTTTAAGAGGTTCCATTCCCTACCTCTCACCTGCACAGGCATGACTGTCTAATAAAGATGGCAATTGCTTAAAAAACAAACAAACAAAAAAAAAAACAACAAAAAACAACAACAACAAACCCCAAACACCAACAAGAATGGAAATTGCTCCTTAAAAAGGGAAAAAGAAAATAAGAAAACCTGAACTACCTAGAGATACCAGTCACTGTTGAGATTTACTAGTCAAAGAAATTTTATACAGAGTGTGAGGACTAATCAAAGTAACTGAAATTTTTGGATTTCAGAGACTAAGGATTTCCAAACAAAGTCTAACTTAAAGTATTTTATATTAAGGAGCTGAATGGGAAGAATCTGAACACCACAGATTGACTTCATTTAACTCTAGAGAGAAAGTAACTTGTAAAAGAACCCTTAACAATTTATTGGTTCTAAGGATACCACTAAAATAGATTTTAGAGATCTCTAATAAATAACAAAGAGGTGGAAGAGAAGAGGATGCTGAATGATAACAAGAAAACTTTGTTTTTCTTTAAATCTTGGCAAATATTAAGTGACATTGTAAAGATTTTTATTCATCTAGCTTACTCCAGTTCAGCTTCAAGGTAATTGCACACATTTAGTTTTCATTTAAAAAAAAAATCTTCCTAATCTTACCACTGCTTCCTACCACTCTACATCTGGAGCTGGACAGTAGCTACAGAAACCACTTGTACTAATGTTATACAGCTATAAACAAAAGGGAGCAGTTATCAAATCAGGGACAGCAGGATCATATACTCAGGAACAGACACTGCTAAATTCAGTAGGAAAAATTCTACACCCGTAACAACTCTGGAGTGACCATGTGACATGGAAATGCTTGAGCCATTCAGCACGGTAGGTTTGTGTGCCTGGTGCCTCACAGTCCCTTCCTGGACAATCATATGCCCAGAGTCTATCCTTCAGTCAAGTTTTCTGTTACATCTTACTATATAATTTCTAGGCATCTTTCTTGGCATTAAAAAAGTGGGATGCCTCACAGGGAGGGAGGAACATAGGGCTCTGGGCTGAGGCTGCAGTTGCTCCTGCCCCACCCACCCTGGGTTTTGGGGGGACAGTGTGCAGATGTGCTGTGGGGGAGGCAGGAGGGGAGTGTGCATTTTGGGGTAAATGCTGTGCTGGGAGGAACAGTGGCAAAAGTTGTCTGAAATGATAATTAAAAAAAACAAACAACTCCTCTGCTTCTATTGTGCATGTGCTGGAAATGCCTATTCATATCAACACTGAGTTCAGGAAGAAACCTTTTCCAGTTGGCACAATTTCACTTTAAACTTAAAAAGAACAGACTGGATGCTTACAAGACAGTGAGTTATGAACCAGATTTGTGAGGTTTTTAATTCAACATATGATCTTCATGCTTATGATTTCTTGTAATAGATCAATACTTCACCAAGACATACTCACTTTTTGCCTTTACTTCGGTCTCCTTTTTATTACAAACAATTCCAATCAAATTGCACCACCAATTTTAGCAACTGACTGAATTCACCCCCAGTTAAGAGTTTATTTAAAGTGTTAGAAGGGAAATCAAAATTTGCTGCAAAATCTGCAATTCCTTATTGGTGGCAAACACTGGGGAAACCAAACAACTGCATAACAACAGTAACATGACTTGTAACATTTCTCAGCCATTTGCAAGTGCTGCACTAAGTTGAATTAAAAGGCAATTGAGGGCCTGTTAGAAACCAGTTTAGTAAAGCAGACAGGAACTGTCTGGAAACATAAACATTTGGCATATCCATAAAAATTCACTCTTGCACTTAGGAAAAAGAAAAGCAGACGAAAGCGTAACTATTGAATTTTATGGTCATATCTGGCAGGTCAGAAGTATCCAATTCAAAGGTTGCTCAGGATATTAATACTGAAAAAAAACATGTTCTGGGTAAGGGATGCTGAGTGGGGAAATCTTAGACACTGAAGCAAGGTCCTAAACCAAGCAGGCAGTAGCTAAGGATTCAACATGCATTTTGTTCTCCAGACAAGTTTTGCATCATCAGAAACCACACATGGGTTCTGGGATCTTTAAATTATCTAACAGAACATCTGGAATACTGAATGTAAGCACTTGCAGAGTCTTATCTAAGCAGCAAGCCTGCCAGCTAGTCTCAGGTGCTCAGAGCTAAGCATTTCCAGACAGAAACCTGTCAAACCACGAACTGAAAAACAGGTGATGCACAAGAGGAGAGTAACAAATGACGCAAGTCTGTTTGCAGAAGGGTTGATATATTTTTTAGGTTAGAATACGTGACCTTACAGCACTGGTAGCAATAAAACTGCTGTCAAAAACCTCCCTGAACACTCTGAGATGCAAAAACTTTCATCATCTACCCTCCTGGTTTGCTACTGGTGAAGTTGGCAGCTCCAAGGCTGAACTCCACACAGAGTGTTTATAAAAGTTCAGGTGTTGCTTGAGAACTGCAGTCACCACGAGCATTATGAACACAGCACTGAACCCGTGATGTGTCATTAGTGCAAGCACCACACAGACACAGCAGTCTGACTGCATCTCCTGCCATCTGAAACAGCTCTTCCAGCTGACAAGGAATGTACTAAAAACTCAGAGTGCATTTTCATTAAGAATTTGCCTCACATGTGTTTAGCATCTCTTTTAACAGTATTAAGTGAGAGAAGTAGCAGGAATGGAAAGGAGACCTGAATGCAATATTCCCTGGTACCAATGCCTCAGGAGAGGCACTTAGTGGGTCACAAAACAAAAACAGAAAAAAGAGAGACAGTGTGCTTTTCTGTACTTGTCACAACTTCAATATTAATCCAAAAGTTAAAATGTACCACTCTAAAGATGAAGTAACAGATTTAAATAAGGTTTACCTGTACTGCAAGACCCACAAAGATATTTAGTATTTACTTGGGCATAGAGATACACTTTGAAATCAATGGAAACTTGGGCATTATGGCAAAACCTCTGTGGATGGGATTCACAAGTAACCGAAAGTTCAAAGATCTTTTTCACACTATCAAGGGACTTCTTCAGGATGAAGAGTTAACCAAAAACTGAGAATAAAAATGAAGAAACCAAAACCAGAACAGTCCCTTAAATCAATTTTACAAAAGCTCTAACTATGATCATAAAAACCAAGGTGTGACAGAAACAAGGATCAAATGCTGAATAGCACAAACTCATCACAAACACAACAGCTACTATTTTACACAATATGATCAAGAATTCAAGCTTACCTTGAATTCTTTCACCTTTTCCATGGTTATGAGGCGCCTTGATGTGTGGCTGGAAAGCATCTGCTCGCAGTTGCTAACAAGTTTCAGGCACGGATGGCGGGGAATGATCTCTTCTGTGTATCTGGAGGAAATAATCACTCTTAGTGCTGCAGGCTCATGAAGTGGAAGACCTGCATCTGAAACAAAATTCTTACAGACTCTTCACAAAAAGGTTCACAGTTTAAAGTTGTTATGCCCTTTAACCTGATTAAATAAATTCGGGTATTGCTGATCCAGAGTTTTGACATCATATATTCCAATCATCTTGACATGCAACGTGTAGAATAAATTAAAACCTCACAGTAAAGAGACACTCCCTCCATTTTCTGCATGTATTTAAATGATGTTAATGTATGTATACACGGGCCTGCCTGTATAATTTCAAGCAGAAAATATCTCAGCCAACCAGAAATAATAACTTATCCAGTCAGAGCTGAGATTTTAAAAATATTTTCCACAGTCAACACATATGAAGTTGCTGGAATAAGAGACTTTACTCTGGCTCCCTTAAAGGAGATCACTGTGCTTCAATTTCAAATCTTATTAAGCCACATCTTATTTGACAGCAACATTCCTGAACTTCAAAATTTGGCATTACAAATTTATCTCATTATAACTACTTTTTCTAATGGCAAAAAAAAAAAAAAAATCCACCATCATTTAACATTAAACAGGATTTAATTATAAGCCAACATTGCTGCTATCTCCATAAGCAAGAGTTACAGTGTTTTAAATGCACCACCTCATAAACATACTATTTTCTATATAGAAAGTGCTTTCTCTAAATTGCCTTCAATTCTTCTATTTCTCCAAATGCTGAAAGAGAAATTTAAAGATTTAAGAGCTTTGCATGGGACTAGAGCAAGAAGAAGAATTAACCCAGCTAGTATGATAAATACGATCTATCCTTCCGATATACTGAAACATAGATCAGTCATTTATTCCCAGATTTTGTAATAAGCTTTCATGTAATAGTTATTAAAAGATAACACAGAAAATGGGTTCTGGTATTGTTAGGTATGATTTTGTATAAAACACCTGCTCCTATGATTCTCCAGTGTTTGGGGGTTAACAGAATTCAGACACTGAAACACAAAACTGAATAACTTAATACCTATGACTTGAATTTAAAAAGTACAAAGGAGGAGCTTCACATTTTCCCTGTATAGAGGTGGATTTTCTCAATAAAAATAAAGGTGTTGGTCTGAATTAAAATAGGATCCATCTAGGTGCTGGTGGAAAACTTGGCATTTCTTAAGATAACAGAGAGCTGTTAAACAAGTAACTCACTCCAAAATTCAGATCTGCAAATAAGAAAAAACCCGAACAGTGCTGCCTCTTTGTAGTCCTCCAAAATTTCCAGATTGCAAAGCTACCTTTCAGTCACTTCTTGTGTAGAAACAAGTATCTGCTTCTGCTAGGTGAAGTCAGAACATGCTTTTGGCAAAGGAGCATGAAATTAATTCTCAACTGCTTTTTCTATTAAACAAGACTTTTGATGCATCCAGTACCACCAAACTGTCTTTTTTTTACAAAGGTAGGCACCCTGCCACAACATTTTAAAAGTTTCTCTCCACAATCATACAGAAGGCTGACTTTAATGGAATTAGAAGAATTTGGACTCAACAATGATTTCAATGTCTGATTGAAAGAGTAAACTCTGGAGCGAGATGCTATCTTGAAGAGGGAGAGATCACTATCACTTTGTTAAAAAGCCTTTTCTGTTAGCATTAATTAATGCACTTCTACATTCTTTCAGGTAAAACTCAGAAACATGTCAAGTAAGAAATACAGAAGCAATGATTTTAACAGACATCCAATACAATACAGTTTCGGCTTTAATTTAAGGTAATATACAAAGATCTCAAAAAATGAAACTCAAGGCAGGTGTTGCCAAGGGATATTTGACAATGCAACATGTTAGTAGAAAGTATCTTCTCTTCCCTTCTCCCCACTTAATTGCTTCAATGCCCCATGTTCATTATTACAGCCGAAAATAAAGTGACTCTCTTACTATTCTATGCCAATTCTAGCAACTTTAGTAGTTCAAGTCATAGTAGGACGTACAAATTCACTTTTAAAAAGGCAACTCAACTAGACCTCCCCAAAACATCAACTAAAGTTGATTCCAAATACGCAGTTCTCAAGTTACCTGAAGTGAAACACTTTACACTGTTGTAGTGAGGAAGCATGCTTTTACCAAAGTTTGGTGAGCAGAAAGAAAAACACTGGTATCTCCATGAACAAAATAAATTCAATAATTCCAAAGAGATTTTATTGACATGAAAATTAGTTATAATACTATGAATGGCATTCATTGCTTTGTCTGTGAATTGTCTTATGGGGGGGGGGGAAACACCTACAATACCAATTTTATCATTTACTAAAATATGCAAACTTGTAAGTGCATTCTCCTGTTACAGAAGCATGTAACAGAAATGGCTCCTTTTGATGTCCAAGTTTTCAAAACAGCATGAGATGTACTGGACTATCACAAGCCATTTCCATGGTGAAACCAGGGAGAACCACCACTTTATATAACAGTATAGTTTGTCTGTACACAGAAATATTTGACATTGTAGACACTACCTTCAGAGCACATCTGTATCTGGGAGATGCCTTGAAACAGCTACTGTAAATCAACTCCTCACTTTACAGTAAAAAATCTTCACAAAAACAAGACAAAAAAAGCCCTCAAACCTAATCGAAGAGATGCTGAAATACGGCATGCAAACAGCTGTTTTTCCTTATACACTCAGTTCTGATCCCAGGCTGCACTACTGAGCAGCCAGGATCCCACAGTCTCTGCTGGCCTCTCTCGTCCTAACCAGGCTGCTCTCGGATGCTTCCTGCCTCTCACTGCCATCTCGTGGTCACTCGACTTTTATTTCTCACAAGAAAGCTGAATCAGTAGTGCCAAACCCCAAACAATCAAGGGTGATTTTTACACACCTTTATCAACTACTCCAGCAGAAACACATACTAATACCAGCCTTACTTCTACTCTCTTGGAAATCCATCTGCACCTTGAAAGTCTTAACTTTTTAAGCTTAAACCTCAACCCACTGGACATGCATGTACAATGATATGCAAAGGCATTTTCTGATTGGTATCAGTCAGGAACCATCTCAGTTCAAAAGCTGTGTTACAAAATGTAACATACATTTCCCTCATACAAAGTTTTAAAATACAAAGTCTGGGCATTACTCTTAAGTGCTGGTACTATGGAAGCTCCAGCTGTACTACATCCCAAAGGAAAGTACAGTGAGAACGCAGCATCCATTCTGACACACAACGCAGCAGAAACCAACAGTACATACTCAGGCCTGTATGTGGGCAGCCAGTAAACCAATCTTCCTCCCATCACTAGATGCTCTGCCCCAAACTTCAAGAGGTCAAAGAAGATGTCACTTAGATGGTAACTGGATGAAACGAAGAAGTGATTTTCTGTGCTGAACAAAAAATGTACAAGGGTAAGCAAACACAAGAGCACAGGCAAAACCTAAATACTTAATTACAGTAATTAAAAGAAAAAAAACAGTACACTAAGCCACAAAAGCACTTTCTGAGCTTTGCAAAGTTACCTAAGACAATCCAAGAGTACTATGGAGTACTGCTACTACTATGAGGAATACAACTTCTCAAGTTCCTCCTGTCTCTTTGACTTGCACACGTGTTGAAGATGAGTCTAAAGAACCACAGTTATGTTGGAAATAGTTATTTTGCACAGCATCTTTCTAAAGGAATTAGAGTCAGAAGGCAAGGAAGGCCAGGCAGTGGAGAAGCCATGCAATATCTCTGAAAATAAAGGAGCAGTAGAAAATGCAAAAGAAAAATGTTTAAGGTAAAATTACAGGGATTCCATTTTAGAGTGATTTTGCAGCCTGCAGGGACCAGAGAGAACTTTCTGAGAACAGGAAATACATGGTAATAATGGCCCAAAGAGGTGAGAAATAGAATTCAAAATCTGAACACACGCAAAGGAGGGAGATAAGGAGGGAGAACAAAACCAAGAAGTTTTCAGGAAGTGACACAGTTGTTTGCAAACAGAACAAAAAGGGTTTTTCATCTTTAATTATAACTGCTACAATTTTTTTAATTTCTAACAGCCAATCAAAAAGTAATAAATATTCCAAAACTGCAACTGGGTTTCCATGAAGACATTTATTATATTCTACAACAGAAGAGACAGTTTCCCTACCTTCTTTCAACTGACTTAACTGTTTCCTTTTGTGAGCCCATTCTGCGAGGAGCTTCTCTGATACCATATGGTGCTAGAGAAAGCAAAAGCAAAATGCAGAGATGAGAACCTAACCCTCTCTCCAAATAACATGCAATTACACTATACATACACAACAGTGCACGAACTGTGGCTTATACAAGGTTAAAAAAATGGAAAGTCTTTACAAAATAAAAGTCAGTAAGAGACATTGCTTCAATATCTACTGAAAGTTTCTTGCTCTAAAGTTGTTTTAAAACTGTTCCAAGGAAATCCCTTCAGCTGTAAGTCACTGTAAATGCCAGCACGTGAGATTAGAAATTGCTGTATCAAGGTCTTTCATTTATCCCCTTGGTTTCTTTTCCCTCTCATACAAGACAAATGATGTTTAGTTAACAGGTTTCCGAAAGAGCAGAGGATGCTTTCAAACTGCTCCTGCTTCCAGTAGCTAAGTCTATTGGAAACACATTAAAATTTCTCTTTGGAAGCATTACATTAAGCACTTAACACAAAAGTCTCCAGAAGTCCATCAGAGATGCACGGCAGACTCCAATGTGCTGCCAACAGCAATACAGACCATTCTGCTAAGAAGTCTCTATGCATCAATGATGTCATGATTTACTGAAGGACACTTCTTCAAAGGATGATTTTCAGCCATATTGATTTCTGCTGGTGAACATAACATTCTCTCCATGGAAGGAAGTGCCATTGCCAGCTTTGTTACACATTAATAACTATCCTTAAAATAAATGCAGAGACATCAAATGCAGATGCAATTTCCATAGCGCTGCTCCCAACAATCATCTCTGGAAACATGGAAGCTGCAGACCTGAGCACTCATCCAGACATTTAATCAATTTACACAGGCAATAATGTTTTAGTCACTGTTATTGGACAACAAAAGGCAGTAACAAACTCACGATCTGTAATGATTGCATCAAACAACATCCCTTTTCTCCATACTGGTCTTGAAGAGTCAGCAACGAGTGCATCGAGGTAGTATTTCTCTAGACCATACTGTCGGAGATTAGCTCTGATATTTTCATCTGGCCCTCTCCATTTCTGGTTCTTTCTGCTTGCCTTGCCTGGGAGGGAAAGGGGAATGGAAAGGGGAAAAAAAAGCATACTGAACAAGAAACTATTATATAAGAAAAGCTTTCATATGCTCTACCATTTAAATTACAGGAAAATAATCAAACGTCACAAAAAACCTTGTCAAAAGTACTTGCAATAAACTTCGTAAGTAGTAAGGAAAACTGAAAATACACGAGAAAAGTTCTGCTGCACCCTCTGCACAGGGTGTCGAAGAACACATTTACAAAAACGTTGGTTTGCAAGATGCTCTCTCCATCCACCAGTCACAACCCTGTCCACCAGGTCAAATATAACTTGCATATTTGCAGAGAAGTAAGAATGAGATACGTGTTCCTGGGTTAGGTTTTGAGGAGCTTCCCACATCATAGGTTAAAAGAGCACACACCTGTGGTAATTATTATTTGGAACTTTTTTTGGTCTTCATTATTCTTTTTCAAAAATATTTCCTGCTTAAAAACAAGATATCTTAACTAGCATACATATAAATTGGTGAACAAAATTAAGCATGACCAAATAAATCCTGCAAAGATTAATGCTGCTTTAAAATCCACTAAGTATCATCTGCTACCATCAGTATTCTTACATTCCAGAGGGTAAGATTTCAGTGGCTTTGAAATATGTAACGTACCTAATCCGTGGATTGTGTTGTAATCTATATCAGTACCACACACATATGCCCCAAAATGTGCTGAGGAGATTAGAAGGCCACCTACACAGGGGAGAAAAGAGAAAAAGTACAAACTTCTGTCATAAATGTCACCTGTGTTACAATTTTTTCCTCAGGAACTTCAGGAGCCTACACCAGCAGCACACTAGACCCAAGGAAAAGAAAAAAAAGCCCCAAACAAACACTAAAAAAAGACATAGAACTATCAACCAGTTAGAATCACTATGTAATTATAATCAGACATAGTAACACTAAGTCCTTTGTCTGCTCTACATGATTTTCCTTATCTTGCTATGCCCTGTGTCACTCCTCATCTCTGGAGATGGTTCAGGAGTTTTGTTTATGGCTTTCTGTACTTTAAGCAGTAAGAACTTTTAATCATTACATGAACGAAAACTTTTTATTCTACTTTGCAAGGAGCAGAATTTAAAAACTGTTATCAAACAACTGGAAAAATCATCACCAAACAAATAGCAGTTCTCCTGTGTCTGTTCTCAAAACCAATTTCTTTAATGGTGTCTAAAAATCAAACTTTTATAAGGTGGCTATTCCCATGTTGTAAGAAACAACGGTCAAGAGCCTTACAAATGTTAATACCTTCAATGTAAACATAAACATCAAAAAGTTTCTGTAATCCTGTTCAAGTGTGAAAATGACATACAAATGCATTTGTCTGTGAGTAGGCTACCTACTTTGTCAGTAGTTTTACCGATGTACCAATTCTGAAATAAAACCAATTTTTTTGATTACTGCTATTGCAACCCATCTTCCTAATAAAAAAAGAAAATAACACCCTACCAAAAAAAAAAGTGATTTCCCCTTGAGACTGATAACAGCTGAACAGCCCACAGAAAAGAATAGATGACATTATCTCTTTAACACCTTCCAAATGAAACAACAGATAAGAGTGCAGGAGATGAACAGATACCTGCGTGGTCAAGTTATTAATAAAGAGGTCTGTGGCTACCAGACTGGTTTAGAACAGAACAGCAACTGAGAACAAGGCTGTGAACCTCACTGACGTCAACAGTCCTGCTAAATAAAGGGGATGACTGCTGCAGGATGAAGGGCTGACAACACACAAGCTGGCTGGGAGGGTGACACCAGCTCTCCCATTCACCAGGAGCATGGAAAGAAGCATCTCAGGTGGCTGCACTATCCTGAGCCACCCACTGCGCACCAGCAGATCCCTAATGTGCCCTGTGTGCACCAGAAAACTCCTGCACCATATGGTAAAAAACTCTACCAAAACCAAAGGTGAGTGAGAACGAAAAAAAAAAAAACAACAACCTTTTAAAATCCCTCTGCTTCTTCTTGTGAAATGGATCAGGGAAAAACAAAGTTACTCACCCCAAAGGAATCACCCATTTCCCTTCTTGGCTGCAATCCCTCAGAACAGATGGGCAGTACATCCAGAGGGTCAAGACAAATTTAGCTAGCCCTGACCCCAAGTATGGCATACCACCCAGTCCTACAAAAAAAGTAAGAAGAGAGTCCTTTGCCCATCGAAGAATATTCTTAATCACAGGCAAAAAAAAAAAAAAAAAAAAAAAAAAAAAAAAAAAAAAAAAAAAAAAAAAAAGAGAAGCTAGGAAATCATGAATTTACAGGTTTTAATAAATTTCTTTTACTAGCTCAATTTGTGTTCATACAGGTGGTGCATGGATACTTACATACTCTTACATGGCCAGCCCTCTGATCAGTGTATGAAACAGACACAAACAAAGGGTTAATCAGGGAATCGCTCTGTCCTTGGTGACTTATAGCAGAATGATGATAGCACAGAGCTTCATGCCTTTCCATCACCCACTATTCCTCCACCTCTTCAGCACAGATGAGGCCTGGTCCTCCAGAATGTCAAAGAAAAACATCCTGTCACGTGCAGCTATGCAGTATCACAAGTATTTTCCAAAAGAACAAGATTACCGAGATAACCTGAACTGACTTTCTAGGAGGAAGCACAAAATATTCAAGACTTGATTTATTCTTGTAGAAGCTTCCAGGCTTCCTTCCACCCAACACTGAGGTAACAATATCTAAACATGGATGGAAGTTAAAAACACAGTCTTGGCCATTCCAATCCTGCTCGACAATAAAAAGAGGACCCAAGTCCTCTAAATGCCAGCCTGGTGAAAGAGCACTTTATATTCCAAGGAAAAATGCCAACTGTCCATTCTTACACTAATGTGAAAGACTTGTGATTTGGCTTATACAGCAAAAAACAGTTTGTTTGCAACAAGCAAGAATCATTTTGCAAGATCATTCTGGTTTGGTACTATTCACTTTTTCAGTGTAAAAAAGCAGGCAGAAACACAGCCAGATATCAAAGCTGCACCAATAAAGAAATCTGAACTGCAGTTCTTCAAAATGCCCCTCAGATCCTGAATATATATTTTTCCAAACTCATAATCACTCAAAGCTCAAAATCACTGCTTCACTCTCAACTCCAAACCACTTCCCAGAAACTCCAGTGACAGGACAGTGTTGTACTGACAAGCTTAAAAATCTTCTGAAGGTCCTCAAGAGACAACTGAAATTCCTGAGGCTTACTCAATAGAAGTAAGTGCAAAAGTCACTGTTATTTAGTCATAAACGCACTCTACTGACAAATGGCATGCCACTCAGTATCTCCACTATACCTTTTAATCTCTAGTCTTTATATTACAACATCTAGCAAAAAAATTTAAAAATTGTAATTCAGACTACAAAGCAATTTGGGGAGAATTTTGTATATGCTACCTTTTGAACTAAAACAACACTTATCTTGAATTTCTACAGCTTCATCATTTTTATGTGATTTTTTCTTCTTCTGTCTTTACCCTTCCTTTTTATTTTTCTTCAATTTTCACTCCCAAGAGAAAGCACACTCTCAGAGACCTCATTTTGTATTTAAGTCAGCAGGTTTTATAATAAGACAAAAAGCCACAGACAAGAAAATGCTAAGAGATAAGTAAAGGGATTTCATGAACCTTTCAAAGGACAAGCTCAAGGAAGAGGAGAAAATTTCTTAAGATACTATTATGCATGAAAAAAATCAGGTCCTATATGAACAAAATTTAAGACAAAAACTTAAGAGTTTACCAAACCATTCTGTTTCTGAAAATATTACATCCATGCTCTTTTTCTATGGTACAGAGAAGACAAATGCTAATAAGAATTTATCCTAATAGTGATCCTACTAGTGCAGTTTTCTCTCTCCCTAACTTCTCTGCAGAGATTTTTCTTCATCTTCCCATTAATATAAGTATTTTTTAATCTATGCATTTCACATGTGGTCACCTTGATTAAAGTTTAGCAAGTTGAGCATGAGTCAGCAGTGCCCTGGCAGTGAGAAGGGCCAAGCATGTCCTGCGGGCATCATGCACAGCATTGCAGCCAGGCAAGGGAGGGGATTGTCCCACTCGGCTCTGCACTAGGGCAGCCTCACCTCAAGTGCTGGGGGCAGTTTTGGGTGCCACAGTGTCAGAAAGGTACTAAACTATTAGAGAGTGTTCAAAGAAGGGAAACAAAGATGGTGAAGGGCATTGAGGGGAAGCTGTATGAGGAGCAGCTGAGGACATTTGGTGTGTTCAGCCTGAAGAAGGGGAGACTGAGGGGAGACCACAGTGCAATTTACAGCTTCCTTGCCAGGGGAAAAGGAGGGGCAGGCGCTGATCTCTTCTCTGTGGTAACAGTGACATGACCCAAAGGAACGGCCTGAAGTTGTCTCAGGGAAGGTTTAGGTTTGGGTTCATTACAAAAAGGTTTTTCACCCAGAGGTGGTTGGGCACTGGATCAGCCTCCCCAGGGAACTGGTCATAGCACCAAGCCTGACAGAGTTCAAGAAACATCAGACACTTCTCTCAGGCACATGCTGTGACTCTTGGGGTGTCCTGCGCAGGACCAGGAGTTGAACTCTGATGATCCTTGTGGGCTCTTTCCAACTCAAGATACTCTACGATTCTATTCTAGGTCAGAAACACAGCCTTTGCTACATTTTTGAAAAAACTACTATAGGAAGCTTAACACAACAAACTCTGCTATAATTATATGGCACAAGCTGACACAATAGATCAGCTGTTTCACATACAGCTGAGTTTCCCTGAGGCAAAAAGTACTTCCATACCATGCACAGCAATATGTGGAATAAAAGCTCCCCCTCCTGGCTAAGATAAGAAAAGTTGAGCTGGGGAAGGGTACCTTGTGTGAGCAGTATTATCCTGAAGATAGGCTGTAATGGCACAACAAAGTGTTCCTCATAGAATGCTGCTATGACCTCTCTATTGCCGTGTTGTGTTCTATGACCAGAAGTGCCCTCAGCACACCCCTGAAGAGCCAGCTCTGAAATGCTGCTCTTTGTAATGTCCTGAAAGTGACTGCAGGAAGTGCTTAGCCCAGTTCCAATTCTTGGTCACTTTGATCTTAAGCAGTCCATGACACAAATGGATTGGTGTTTAGGCCGTGTGGCATTAAACACAACAGTGAAGACAGATTTTTTAACAGCGTGAAATAAACTGTTTACATCTTTGGAAGTCGGTCTGCTTCCCCCAAAATCTCTTTCAGGTTAACAAATCATTGATTTTATAAACACCATTTTGCCTTTGGTATCATCTCAAATTATCAGCTGGGCACCAGAAGTCATGACACCAGGTAGAAGAGTGGTACAAGCACTAATATCTTCCAGTTTTTCCTACCAGCTGAAAGAAAAAATATATACCTGTTCCAACAAAGGGATCATATACAATGTCATTGGGTTTTACTCTGGCGTGGTTTGCCATGATGAAAGAGAGGCAGGCATCCATGCTCGTATTTCCAATAAAGTGTCTCCTCTTCACACTGTAGGATTCAATGAGCTCTCTTTGGCCATCTGCAATCTGTAGAAACATTCAAAACCCCTGTCAGGTCCTGGATACAAGACATAAACAGACACATTAACGGACTTGCTTAAGTGACACTATCCAAAACCAGGTAAACTCCACTTTGTAACACATCACCTTGCTTTCTGATGTCTGCAAACATGACAGACTTCTTTCCAAGCAACAGATATCTTGGTTCAACACCTGGGTAAATTCTTCGAGACAGAGGTTAAAAATGTACAAACATTTTAGAGAGAAATTTCTTTCCAAGAAATTACAATTAGAGTAACCTTGCTATTATTAATTCAGAGTTAAGGATTTCAAAAACATGAGGATTAGAAATGCACGTTAACACGTGCGTGCACACACATGGATTTTAAGGTCATACAGAATTTCCTTCTTCACTGGCGTTTCTGTCCCACTCAAAATCTAAATTTAGGATAGCACTGACAGATGAGAATTTAAAGGAAAAGCAAACAAAGACCAAATGCCAGCATTTTTACGTAAGACTTCCCAAGAATGCTGGAGAAGACCAAAGCAATCAGGAATAAAACACATTCAAACACTATCCAACACTAACCCCCATCTCTGCTCAGCATCAGGCTTACTGGGTTAACAAAATACATCTGCCTATTTTTTCAGGTTGGTTTACTCATTTTTAAACACTTCAGGAATTCAGCACAAATGGGACAACAGCTGCAATGTTTTGCAGCATTGGTATAACGCAGGGTGCTCACACATTACCCACAGGTATGGAGAGTATTCACAGGCCCTAACACATCACTTGGATATCTAACTTCCCTGTACACAAGGCACTGACTATAGCTACACAATCTCTGCAGTGGTTCTCCCACCTTCCAGCTGCCCTTGACCCAGGACATTGCAAGCACATATTCCCATCAGTGGCTAGTGGCATTCTGGGAGACATCCTTGGAGGAGCCACTTTTTCCTCACAAAAACATAAAAGACTAGACCAAATTTCCTCAGGATATCCTAATAATGCAGCAGGTTCAGAGTGCATATGGCCAGCAGGCACGAACATTTGTTGTGAAGACCACAGATGACAGGCTCCAGACAGTTTTTGTACTTGGTTCCTTCTGCACTCTAGGTGTTCCCTTGGGCAGGTACCTGCCTGTGGGCTGGATTCACTGATGTCCAAAGCCTCAGGGATCAGTCTGCACCTTTCCACGGAGGTGCCTGCCAGGATCACTTGAAACACTTACAGAATGTTCCCTGATGCCACTCAGCAGGGCCACAAGCCATCTACAGTTCTGTACATCCCTCTATGTGTTTGAGACAGGAGCTTTCAGCTGCAGCTAGGTCCAAAACAATGTAACACACCACCCCAGCTGAGCAGTCTCACTGCTGTGCTAAATTCTCTCAGGGGACTGCAAGACAAAGGTCTGTTCCCAGATACAATTTTTTTTCCACCTCTGAATTGTTCAGTAAAGCCCCTTTTTCCTAGTCACACTAAGGACTTCCTTCAGAGTATTATGCAATTACAAATTCAGTATTTTCTGCTTCAATTAAAAGTCAAAACACTTTTTACATTTAAACTGAAGCACACTCTCCTGAAAATACAAGCTTGTAAAAACTGAAGCAAACATGCTCACGCACCCATCTACCAAAATACAGATTAATGGGCTCTTCCGGAACGTCATTTGGGTTCATTCCATAATCTTCCAAAATCCAAAAGATGTGTTCTGGAGTCTTTAAATTTACTTTTCCTTTGAATGGTAGAAATTCAAGGGCCTATACAATAAAGAAAAAAATAAACAGAGTCAAAAATAAACAGGGTCAATTTTTTTTTAAAATAGGTACCTTTCCCCCCCCAAGAAAAAAAACCAAAACCAAACCAACACGAAAACAGCAAAACCCCCACAAATTCACTTGTGAGAAATGGTATATCAGTATTAAAAAGTTCATTCAATTCTCATTAGATTTTTGAAATGCCTTTCTTCTAAACAAAAATAGCTCAAATGATTACAGATTAGAAAATGGGAACCATAATACTTTTTATTAACTGAACTCAACTTCAGAGGAAATTAACTGTGCATATCAATTATGCAATTTTCAGGTTATGGAAACAACACTGACAATGAACAATGGGATGTGAAATTACAGTGATGTGCAGCTACAGCAGTTTACATACTTAGCATTATTTCATGTACACAAAAACTTAAAAAAACAGAAAAATAGCTACTACTAACACAGATAATTTCAGTCTCTGTAAATGAAGCAAATCGAATAAAAAAGGTGCCAAAATAAAATGTGGAAGAGCAGAAATAAACAGTAATTTGGAAAAATTTCCTAAATGAAATACTGATATAGTCAGGAGGGGAGCACAAGTACAGACAAGAACGTGATGACAGAACACGAGAGCAGCACACAATCCACAGCCTGCAGCTGAAGTCACTTGTTCCACATTCTGCAACAATAAAAGCCTAATAAGGAGATCAAGTAACAGATTTTCCAAAAATCTAGCACCTAACTCTTGCCATTTGAACCTTATAGTTTTCAGCAATAAGCTTCAGTTTCCCCAGCACACTGGGCTGAAATCAGCACTGGTATTTGTTTGGGTGTGTACATGCCTTAAACAGTCAGTTTATAGTGACAGAAGGGAAAAAAAAAAAAAAAAAAAAAAAAAAAGTCGTGAACTTTGAGAGAATGCTAATTCAGACACAAAAATCTCATTTAGACCTGCTAAGACATAAGCCATAAACTTCCTTAACATCTTGAAGATACTTAAATAGGTTGATATCATGGAACAAGAACAACATTCTTAACTATCTACTTACATCAATCTTTTTTATTTTCTGTGCTTGGGTCAGTGTTTTATTAAATGTATGAATATGTATTTTGTAAGTAGAGTCTGACTGTAGATACGGAAGCTGAAAAAAAAAAGGCAAAGACACTTTAAGTAGTACAGATACAGTGCTATTCAGTGGGCTTAAGGAACCATATTATCTAGATTCTTTATACATATACCATCTTGTCTGTTGGATAGTTCTTCAAAGATGCATAGAGCTCCCCTGCAGATCTTCCATGGCCCCACAGTTCAAATATAGACCTGAAATGACAAAGTTTTTGAGAGTGTAGTCACACAAAGCAGGGAAAATGCCTCACAGATACTTATTCCTTTTAACCTACTTGGCCAACATATTTAGGCTTTACTTCATGGAGCACTAGCGTGGCATTTAATTCTTGACAAATGTTTTAATTTGTGTTTGTAACAAGTATTTTTAATCCTAAGCTGACATTTCACTGATGTTTTTCGTTGTTTGGCAACATGTACCAAAAGCTTCAGAGCCTTTCATATTGCTTAACAGTGCAATGGAGGCACTCCAGTGATCTTTTTCTAAAACTAACACATCTCCCCACAAGCAGCAGTAGAACAGAAAAATAAGCCACAGGCTAGTTATGTTTTGTACATAGAATTAGCATACATTAGCTGAGAGTGCACGGCGTGCAGAATATCTGCAAGCTGTTTTGTCACATTGAACTCCCACTTCTAGTTGCCTGCAGCTTCTTTGTGAAGTGCAGTGCTCCATTCTGTAGGCAAGAGTGGAGAACTCAAGTCACTGTAGGTAAAACTGAATACTCGAGACAACAAGCACTCAACGGGTCTGTGCAACACTCTGCAGGGGGGCCTAAGATCTGAAGATCACAGCACAGACACCACAAATTTAGAATGGTCAGAGAGACATAACACACCTATGCCGCTTCTCACCCTGAACCATACTTCAAGGCCTGTCTCATGCCCCTCACTGGAAAGCATGTTATGCTAAAAAGGACCAGCTGGAATAGTCACTCTCCAGCATATTCCTGTGCTTTTGAATTTCCCAGAAGGGATCTCTGCTGCAGCAGTTGGGGCTGGAGGCTCAGACGGCAGCACTGAGGGAGGGTGACACAACTCTTCCCTTCCAAACATGATTGTCAGTTTTCACGTTATCACTGGTTTTATCTTTCAATTTCATACATATTTTAGAACAAGCCACTAACTCAGCATTATACAAGGCACATAAAACATGAATGACACTACAAGAACTTCTCTGGAGTGAAGAACACCATTTCAAGACCCTGAATTGATCATACACTGAGTAAAGAGGATGGGCATGCTACATAATCAGTCCTACAGGAGTCCTGCAGGCTCCAGTAATACCTTCTGAATTCTAGAGGGAATCAGAGACTCCTTATTTTATGACTCCATACAAAATTGGTATTTGCCATAACAGAACAAAATTCCACTGCTTATGTTATTATTTACAAGATCTTTCATCTCTTACTTTGCACATACTGTCCGCTTCATTAGTCCCCTTGCCATATCTTCTGAAGGAATATTGAGAATCCAAAATGGAGACTGCAATCAAGAGAAGGTAAGTGAAGCAAATACCCAGCTGGCGGATGTCACATGAATTACACAACTACACAGTTCTGTTCTATAAAAAGAGACCATGCACGCTGAAGATCAAAAAAATTAATAAATAATAAATCTGTTAACTTTAATAATAATTTAGAGAACATGGGGATAAAATAATTAATTTGAGACAAAATTGTTTACTCAGCTTGAATGTCTGAGAAATTCTGTTACATATTTAATTTTTCCAACATAACTGACTTGGCAGAATATTGTTCACACTTCTCTTGATTATTCACCCACTAAAGACTGGAAACACTTCGTTACACACAAGCAGTAACCAAATCCCAGTAACATTCTCTGACCAAGCACTGAGACCAGTATCATATGGCTTCCTAGCTGCACTCCTCCTCTGTCTATTTGATTTAGAGGCAAACACCAATTTTCAAACTGCTGTTGAGTGTTTTCGGGGTTTAGATATCCTAAAAAGCAAAGAGAACCTCCCAGCAGATGGCACTGCTTCTTTTCATGCTGGTAAGTGAAGACATCCTGAGGTGCATTTTGTGCATCTTTTTTTCAGTTTTCTGAGTCTACACTGAAATTGAAAAGTTCTGTTTTGGGAAGATTCCTGATTTTCCTAAGAAACGTCGATATTTATTCTGCTGCCTATATTTAACAGAAATACTGTAAAGAATATAGTTGGATACCATACACACACTCAAGTAAAATATTTGGTACTCACATTTACACGAATTTCCTGCTCACCACTGAATTGTCCACCACAAAGGGAGAGCAATGATGTTATTTCCTAAAGTGAAATTATAAAGGTCAAGCTTTAGAATCATTAACTAATGTTATAAACAGAAAGACAAAAGAAAAGGCAACATGACACAAATTCTAATGCAGATGGTGGATAGGGCAGAAGTTCACAAGTAAATTCACACTGTATGTACTGTTCATGAACTGAAAATTAAGACTTCCCTGCTATAAAAATATCTTTCTCAAAATTCATTGGCAAATGTCAGGGAAATTTCAGTAATCAACCCCCACCATTTTGCATTTTCTCCTTCATCAGAATCTTTACTGTTCAATCCTACACTCTCACAACGATATTCCTCTTACAATATTATCCACTCCCATCTTAAAATATTTTTCTGACTAGGTCTCATAAAAGTGATGTTTCACTACTAACATTGACCCAGGGCTAGGATCAGCAGATCATCTGCCTAAAAAATCCGTCCTTGCTTGTTCCATTAAGTTTTTGACAAATCATGTCCCTAACACAGCTCATCACAAAACCAAACAAGCTGAGCAGTCATCAAAATACAAGAAATGAGAAATGGCTCTACTTTCTTCAGCAGCCTTATCAACTAAGTGCTGACGATAAAAAGAAAAGCTTTCTGTTACATGTGTACCACCTTCTTTCTATTTCATCCGATGGAAAAATCGGGTTGACCATAAACACTTAAACTCAGGTTCCAGTTCCACAAAGCAGATAGGAAAAAGCAATGGACAGGAGAAAACATTAATGAAAACGAGGAAAATAAATGTTTCAGGGCACATTAAACATTTTAAACATGTAGCAGTCCAAACGACGAGGGAACATCATCCTGTGAAACAGACCAAGGCACTGAGTGCCACGTCCAGGGGCACTTTCCTTGGACACCTGCAGGGACGGTGACCCACCAGCTCCCTGGGCAGTCCATCGAGAGGGACCCTGGCAGCACCAGCCTCTCCTGCACCCAGGGCACGCTGGCGGGAGCTGCCGTGTAACTTAAATAAAACTTCAAAAGTCACAAAAGCAAAGAACTTGAAAGCATTTTTGCAACCCCAGCTACCGCTTCTCTCACGGAGCCCCGGGTACTCTGCTGGCAACCTCTCCTAGCGCCAGAGGCTGTGGAAAAGCGAGCGGCAAGGAAAGTGCTGCCTTAAAGCCACCACGGGGAGCCTCTCCATGAGCCTGGGGCAGGAGGGGTAGATGGAGCCCCACGCCCCAGGCGTCCCTTCCCACAGGACGCGGGGAGTGGCGAGGGGAGCGGCGCCCGGGGCTCCGAGCCCCCGGCGCTCCCGGAGAGAGGGGACCCCCGCCGGGGCCCGGCTCCCCCGGGGCCGCGCTGTCCGGGAGAGCCTCGGAGGAGAGGGGAGGGCCGGGCAGTGCCTCACTCGGTCCTGGTCCTGGTCCTGGTCCTGGCCCTGGCCCTGGCCCTGGCCCCGGTCCCGGTCCCGGTCCCGGTCCCGGTCCCGGTCCCGGTCCCGGTCCCGGTCCCGGTCCCGCCCGCAGCCCCGGTCGCGGCCCCGGCCCCGCGCAGCGCTCACCGGCAGGCGGAACTCGAGGTGCTCCTGCGCCAGCAGCAGCAAATAGCGCCGCAGCGCCGGAGCCGCCAGCGCCATGTCCGACCATGCCCCGCCTCCCGCATGCGCCGCCGGCAGGGAAGGGCGGGAGCAGCGGGAGGAGCCCGGGAAGGGACGTGCGGCGGAGAGACCTCCGCGGCTCCTGAGGAGTCCGGAGCGGGATTCGGGGCTGCGTGGGGTCTTCGGGCATTATCGCTCATCGCTCATTTCATCTCCTTCTCATCCTCCTTGCAGTTATATTTTGGGTGTGCTTTATTACGCACGCCACGTGTTAGTGCAGCCGTGCCTGCCTGTGGTTTATAAATAGCTCCGTGTATCCTGGGGACACGCTCGCCCAGGGGCGTTTCACTGTCAGGGGTGCGCTGCGGCCTCTGCCGGCCACATTTAAGGCTCTGGAGCATTAAATAACATTAAGAATTAACAGGTGCCAAAGGAGTCGCGTTCCTTTTTCCGTGGGAAGGAGGTCAGCGCCGGCGGCGTGGGTGTCGCAGCAGGGAGAGAAACACATTCCCAGGAAAAGGGCAGAGGCGTGATGGTCCGGCAGAGGGGCAGAAAGCGGTTTGTCTTGCGGATTACGTTTTATTTTAATATCTAGTCTTGATAATTGTGATTTCGTACTCACTGGTCTCCCTGTTGTGTTGATCTGAAAGGTTCGTCTTACCCAGATTTTGGTAAGCTGTTTATTAGGACCAGGCCAGCTCAGCACTGAACTCATGTTCTGTATTTTATGTGCTGATCTTGGACAGTTTGTTTTTTGGCTTTTTTTTCCCCCTAGATGGCTAAGATTTTGCTCATGACGTGTGAGCACTGCACGGGACACCTCCTTCGTGCATCTCCATAATCTCATCCTGCAGCTTCTCCAGTTATCCCTTCCTGCAGTAATCAAAACTGAGGTTACTGTGAAGCTTTAGCCCTGATGATTGAGAAGAAAACATTCTAAAGAGACCGGCCACCTGAACGTGAGCTTTCCTAGAAGAGAAAGAAAAGAGGTAGATGTGGATCCGGCTTGTTCACCTCGGTAGTTGAGTGCTGAGACCTAGCCATAAACGTCTTGCTGAACTGCTAACAAACCCTGTGAGCCTGAGATTGCTTCGAAAATCTTGGAATTGCTGAGAGAGCTTTAGTGAAAGAAGTCTGCTTTTATTTTTCCAATCTGTCTCACTAGAAATTTCTTAGCTGTATTGCTTCCATTTTAGAAACTTCTTAGAAGGGGATGTTGGTATTATTTTTAAGCTTAATCTCTTTGAAACTGGCTTTTGCTTACTTTATCTGCACTGCTTTTTACCTTGGGGCATTGCTGTCTGTTCTCAGAACGTGAATACCTCTTTTTCACTGGTAGTTTCCTACAGAAGACTTTAACAAAAGCCCTGTTTTTTTCTTGCTTTTGACTTGAGGATCCATGCAAAATCTCTGGCAGGGTATACATGTCGCTCTACTTAGTTTGAAAGTGAATTTACGGAGTATTTGATTCTGACATAAAAACAAAATGCTTCTCAGATGCTGTGTTTGGAAACAGAACATACATTCCTGTGATGCCACTGAAAAGAATCGAGCAGTTAGTGTGGATATGGGGAGTCATCTTAAAAACATTACCTAACTCTTCTAGGGAGGGAAAGGAAGAAAAATTGCGCTTTTATACCCTTCAGGGTAATTTTATATACACAAAGTGTAATTACTCAACTTGAAATTTGTCCAAGAAGCTAGAATTAACCACCTTCGTCTCACACACAAAAAAAAAAAAAAAAAAAAACACAAAAAAAAACCAACCCAAAATACCAAAAACAAACAAAAAACCCCCCCAATGCTAATATACAACAATCACGAGTTTCAATTTAAAAGTGAGAGATCACGAATGAAAACCCATTATTTCGTGTGTGCTGTTGCTTATTAGTCCAAATTCCCTTCTCTGGCGATCGTGTTGCCCTTCTATGCTCACCTCATGCACTCTTCTAGACCCAGAGGCAATGCAAGTGTTTTTTGACTGACTTGGAGGTTCTGCTTGGGGAATTTAAGGAATCCTGTCCCTGCTCATGGATTCACGTGCAACAGCACCAACTATGTATGAGGGCAAATGCCCATGAAATCCTACTTTTAAAACAATAACTGTTTCAAAATACCCAATCTGTAATACAGCTGTTAAACTGTTCAGAATTCGCATTTCTGTCCATTTCCCCGTAGAAAATCCAGCATTAATCCTGTGTTTTAACTTCAGGTGTCGGTAAAAGCATCAGCTCTACTGAGGTGCTACTCGGAAACTCCCGCTTGCATATTTCAACAGGTGAACGACACGACCCAGCAAAGACATGGCTATAGCCATTCACATCTCTGTAGGGATATAAAAGTCTGTCCCTAATTCACCAGAATAACCACGTCCTGCACAGACAGTCCATAATCCAAGCGCAGGGAATGCCACAGGTGGCGGGCAGCCCGCGTACCGGGAGCGGTGTGAGGCTCTTCCAGCGCTGCCTGCCCGGGGGCTGTAGCCGGCAGCCATGGCCGCGCGGCACAGCCTTTTAAGGGAGAGCAATCTATTCTGCCTTTGTCTTCCGAACTAAATAGGGTGTTGCAGGCAGAGACGCGCTCGATAACTGGATTTTTACCTCTCCTTGTAGTGCCTGAGGAAAATCCTTCCTGCTCTCACCATGTATTGGCGTTTCGGCTCCAGATAATATTTTCTGTGCATAATAACTTCGACAGTCTGAGGGAGCCTTGTCGGCACGGCGTGAATTTGTCCACCTTTAATCAGCGTTCAGGCGGGAGAGAGGCTTCCCACCCCTGTGCATGGGTTGGTGTGCCGCTGCTGCCGCTCGGGGATGGTTTGCTCTCTCCGCGGCTCAGCCGGCACTGCATCAGATTGTTTGGGAAGTCAGCGAGGCTGCCGGGTACCAGGATAAAGTTCTTGAAAAGGCGTCATTGCAGGAAGAGTGAGTACTGCACTATGTTTTGCACGGAGGCTGCGGTGTTTGTTCGGTAACTGCGGGACCGGTGGGGCACCGTGTAACCTTTGTAAGCATGATTTACTGCCCTGTGGTCCTAAATTACTTCTGAATTTCATCTGAATCACTTTTATTTTCTTCATTGCCGTAGAATTATGAGTGGACTTAAAATCTTCAGATATTTAACCTCTTTTTCAGCAGCCTTGCCTCTCACTCGGGCAAAACTCTTCCCAAAAATATCAGGTTGATTTTTGTTTTTCCTCCACAGCTGACAGTGCACAGAGGAACCGCAGTTACGGCCAGTCACTTATTCATTTCCTGCTTGAGTGCCATAAAACATTTTCAGCAATGGAAGGAGAGCAAGGGCAAAGTGCTAAAGCCACCAGTGCAGTGGGTGACCTGAGGAAAAGCTGGCAGACCTGGGCAGAGGATCACATTGAGTATCAGAGGAAGAACCCGTTCAGCAGTGACGATAGGCTTGCGTCTAAACCTGCACACACTCACAGAGGAGATCCTACCTATGGGAGACCCCCTGAAGGGTCTCGGACAGAGCAGAGAGGGAAAGATGCTCACTCACACGTGGGTAAGGAAGTAGAAGAGCTGTGCTTGATCATCAGAAGAACTGGAGAGGTGGGAGAAGATGGACACGTGAGCGTGACATTCGGGCAACTGTTTGAAACGTATGTGACTATTTCCAATAAAGTAGTGGGAATCTTGTTAAGAGCCAGAAAACACGGTCTGGTTCATTTTGAAGGTGAAATGCTTTGGCAAGGAAAAGATGATGATGTGGTCATCACTTTACTACAATAAGGCTTTGTCCTGGAATGAACTTTGCTGCATGGTTCTGTTTGGAAAAACATATCTAGATACCATCTGCACAGGTTTTGGTTACAGAATTTCAACTCAGCCTACTGGGGCACAAGCAGGAGAGGAAACGGGCAAGAAGGATAAAGCCTATTTTTGTAAAAATGGTAGAGATTTGGACATAAATTGCAGATTATGAGCTACTCCATCACGCTGATATTGGATTGTCCTTACTATCATCTACTACCAAGTATATGAGGGTTCTTCAAATAACTCTGCTGGCCTACTGCTTTTAGGTTACTGAAAGTATTAATTACTAACTTGCTATCCTACAACACTGATTCCTGCAGGTTTTGAAATACTTACTGCATGGGAGAATGGGATTTGTAAAACATGGAATTGAAAACTCCTGTGGGAATTCATATACTTCTTCAAACAAAGAGCCTGGTATATAGCAAAAGTTTAGGTACAATCTCACATGATTAAACTAAATAAATGGAAGTTATTTTCATGAAGTAGATGGAAATTCCCAAACTTAAAAAAAAATATCACAGGATGGATTTTTGCTGGTTCCTAAATTAGTTGCATCTTGCTTGGATTTTGGGCAGCTGCAAAGTTCTGGTATTTAATAGTCTAATCTTACAGTCATATCTTCTCCAAACCTTCTGTGTCTCTTGTTCTTTTTGTTCTCTATCTCACACCATTTTTACCTTTTCTGTTCTTCTAACATTTCAGAAGTCCACAAAGCTCTGCAGCCTTTTTGGTGAATTCAGCTATACCCCTTCATAGAAGGTAGGGTGCCACAATGTAAAGATGCAAAAGTCAACAGAAACTCTGTATTGGGGCACCTGTGCATTCATAAGGACAAAAAGGCTCTTCACCACAATGTAGCGATGTTTTTTTACAAGAGGAAAGATACTGTAGTGCCAAATGCATAAATAAAAGAATAGCAGCACAGTCCTATACCTCATTTACCTGTTTCAGAGCACAGTTGTGAGCTCTTCAGAAAGAAAAATAAAGGATTGGTTATATAAAATAGTTGTAATAGTGCTATGAAAGATAATCAGGAGCTGTATTTACAGTAGTTCCCACCAATAAAGCTGTATAATTAGAAATCTAAAGTTTTATTTTTTTAGCAGTGCAAATAGAAGCTTCTGTGTTGTGTTAACTACACTACTTGATGAGTCTTTAAATTAAGATACTGTCTTGCATCAAAAGGATATTAGAATTTAATTTAAATTTGGAACTTGATAAAAGTGATGTGTAATTTTATGCTGTTTATATGAAAGAATTTCTATTGCAAAAAGCCTAAAAGAATGGGGTTTTGTTTTGATGTTGTCATCCAGTGGGGATTTGCACCAAACTAAGTCTTTGGCTGAGGATTTCATTTTTACCCTGCTTCTTTTTTTTTTTTTTTTTTTTTTTTTTTTCCCCTTGTGAAAGGACAATGAAAAGAGAAAAAAAAAAATAATGTGCTGAAATAAGTATATCTGGGGAACAGGAAAGTCAGATGCAGGTAGAGAATGGGTTTTAATCACCACACAATTTTGCCACATTGGAAAAGGGGAAATATGTGCTGCACAGGCACTGTTGGGTGTGCTCCCTAAGGTTTCAAACCTACTGCTTCTTTCTAAACCAATCTACATCTTGCAGCTGAAAAAGAAGACATGTAGTTTGTGACCTTAACATATTTAAAATGCTTTTTTCTTTTTGGAAAAGCATTTCTTGCCAAAAGACACGAACACACCTCGGGGTATTTCAGCTCCTGTTAGAGGAAGTCTTTACATGCATTCAGATTTCAACACAAATTGAGCTTTTTATAGTGCAGATAAGGAATGAGTTTTGTTTAACAATTCTGAAATCCACTCAGTTCTGCTGTAGTGTCAGTTCATAATTTGCAGAAAGCGGCATCAGGCACTTCAAATGTCACCAGCCTGACTAACAGGATGGCACTATCAGGAAAGCCAACACATTGCTGGACATTGTACAAATAATTCATTGCAAGACACATGTGAGGCAGTATGTAGCCTGAGCACTGTAAGATGCAAGTCCAGTTCACAGAAATTTATTAGATTTTAATTAAGGCTGGCTCAAATAGTTAAAAATCAGCAATCTAGGCTGTCACTGCCATGTAAGTGGTAGATGCTTGAGCACATCTGCAAGCACTTTTAAGTTACACCTCTGATCAAAACAGAAGCAGAGATGACACGGTCACCTTAATGACATGGTCTTACCTACTTTGTAAGCAACTAAAAAGAGCTTGCTCTATTATTATATTTTTAATAGAACCAAGGATTACTATATAACAAAACTATTATTTAGACAGGGATTTTTTTTTTAAACAGTTACAGAGCCACGTTTCCAACCTGCCAGCTTTAGATGAGCATTCTGGCAAGTGTGACTGAAATCTGTGTGCCCATGCAATGACTATAAACATGGAGCTGCCAAACTGGCTCAGCACCCAGGTTGACAAATCCAGTCTTGTGCTTCCAGCAATAGCCAGTATTTCAAAAAAAGACAAAAAGATAATAGAACTGGTCAGCTTGCCCACTGGTACACTCTAGAATAAAAAATTACTCCTGAAGCCTGCACAGTCATGAACGCATCATATCTAATGCACATGACTCAGTTTAGCAACAAGTTTTACAAAATTATGCTTATCTGTGATTAGATTGACATCTACAGATGAAGCAGGAATTTAAACTTTTCAACGTGCAACTATTTTTTTTCAGCAGGTTCCCATTAGAGTAAGTGGAACAGAATTTATTAAAATATTTTTGCAAAAATTGTAGCATGTGAGGTGTTTTAGTATAACAGATTATTTGTAGTAAGTAAACTCCAACCTTTTAAAAGGTGTTCTTGCCCTGCTAAGCATCTTTCAGCTGTTTAAATCTCTCCTAAACTTCACTTTATGACAGATTACCTCAGTAGTCTTTCTTCTCCTTCCACTCGAAGCCTGTAAACTCTGCATCTGTTTTGGACTGTATATCATATAGGGATTATCTGTGGTTTGTTTTGTCAAACACTGAAGACACTGTCACCATTTCAATAAATGTTGCACATTAGTTTGAAATGACAAGTTTTTATGCAGCATTTTATTATTTACAAGTTTCTCAAATTCAAAATACAGTTTTCACAGGTTTGCTTCCACTCTCCTACTTTTCTTTACAATTCACACTTAAAAAGACTTTGGAATAGTCTGAGGAGTTATTACCAATTTAAGCACAAATTCTTTTTATTTTTAACAGCATTTTATGTGTATCTGTTTCATCCTTTCAGCATAAAAGCATTATTCTCTGGGTTCGTGTTAGGTTGGGAGTTTATGTAAAACAATTGAGCAAAACAGTACAAACAAAGCTTTGTCATTCCTAAACATGAGGTCAAAAAAGCAGCTTTTCTCAAGACTGCTAATACTAGATCAAAGAACAGAGCCAGCAGCAGTGGCTGAACAACTTTCCTTTGCTTCTCCAGGCTCTTGGAAAGTAAGAGCTTCTGAGTTCATGCTCCTTATTGATCCTTGCTCCTTAGAAAGCTCTACACATGATTTCTGAAGTTTTAAAATTACTAAAAGCTTCTATAGAAGACAGTGACAAAGTTAATAGGATCTGCCCACTGTCTCTTCCAGGGTCTAGCCAGTAATTCAGAACAGTATTGGAAGTATTAGGTTAGGCTTTTCAGAAAGTATTTCTTTACCTAATTAAAAAAATTATCTGGAGAGTCCAAGAATGCTTGTCAATGCAGAAGGCAAACAGACCACAGTTCTGTGCTGAAAAACACTAACGAGAGGCTGAGCATTCCTCTCAGTAATTAGTGTGCCTCTGCTTAATGCTTTGCCGTTTCAGCTGTTTTGAGGCCTGGCTGTTGCTGTCAGGCAACATGGGATTTCCCCATCTTTCTCATCAGCAAATTCTGGAAGTGACATTATACCCAGATTTTTACCTTTCCAGTCTTGTCATTCCTGGGGCTCTTCTCCAAAGCTGAGATCTAGAAGTTGGCCTTTGTGCTTTCATACACATTTGGCAACGCAGAGAGTCTGGCTGGGATGGAAGTAACTTCCTTCAGAGCATCCCAGGTTTTGGGTGTGACTGAAGTGTTGGTAACACAGCAGTTCTGGTGATTGCTGAGCAGTGCACATACAATATCAGGGCCTTCTTTCTCCTGCTCTGCCCCCTAAAGTGGGCAAAAAACTTGGAGAGAGCACAACCTGCACACCTGACACTGACTGGCCAGCAGGGATATTCCATGACATACTATGTCTGGAATAAAAACTGAAGAGAAGGCTCTTTTTGGGGGGGTGGGGGCCACTGCCACTGGCCTGCCTGTAGGAGGTCATGAGTGATTACCTTTGCTTTTTTCTTCCTCTATTCTTCCACATTAAACTATCTTTATCTCAACCTATGAGTATTTTCATTTTGTTCTGTTTTCCCACCCCACTGGGTTAAGGGATGAAGAGTGAGCAAAGGCCCATCTAGGGTCAACTTCCACAGTCAACTATTCCATTGCACTGAAAAATCATCCCAAGATTAGCATTTATTAATCCTTTTTGACAACAGTTTATGTTGCTATTTTAAATATTACATTACATGTCACAGTTCGGTACAGATACATAAGTTAATTACAGATCAGAAGACATACACAGTATAAACTCTTGGAAGTCCTTAATATTCAGGTATTTCACTAAATTAGGAGCCAGCTCAAATCTCTTTATCTATTGCACAAAGTTTGGTGACTTTAAGTCACACTTTTCCTACCAAATGTAACAAATTAAAACCCTAAAGGGCTGCAAATGCCATGTGAGTACCCACTAATGAGAATAAGAAGACATTAGAAAGAAGATCTTACAGACAGAGAGGTGTAAATTCTGCCAGGTAGAAAATGCAGCTCTTTAGAAGGGTGCAGACTCTCTGAAGTACTGTAAGAATATTACAACACGTTATATCACTAAGGCAACAGGTGCTGGATCCATGGAAAACACAGAACATTATGTTCAGGGAAGCTTGCAGGTGCAACAGATGTTCTCACCTCAGCTGCATCTGAATGCATCAGGCAAGGGCACTTGGTTAGTTGGGCACCAAGACAAGCTCTGTGAACAAAGAAAATCCACTCCATGTGTTCTGGAGTTTTAACTTGCCAAAGAGTCTGCCTATTATGGTACTGAAAAACAAGTGCTAGCATTCCTGATTAGAGTCATGCAGCGAAGGCAAACGTTCAGCAGGTTCCTTAAGCAACTTGGCATGTTCCAATTTTGGGCCGAGTCCCTGCTATCCCAAAGTCAAATCACATTGCTCTTATGTAAGTCTGCCCCCCACAAATACACACACTGCATTTCAGACCAGCTTCTCCTGTGACTTCATTTAGAATCCAAATTTGGCCAAGGCATTAGTAATCTCCAAAGAACTTCCAGTGAGAATAAGCTCAGAAAATCTGGAGTTTTCTATCTACTGCCATGCAGAAGAGCAGTATATTAAATCCATTCTTCTGAACTCTTTACATTCTTTGTAAACATACAGTAACTAATTTCAAATACTGTGCACAAAAAAGGGGAAAAAAATCTTTAGGTCTATTTACACATAAACTATATTCTATGTTATACAGCATTATCCCATTTTGGGCACATATTGTATTCACTTTCAGTGTGTCACTGTGATGCAAACAAGTCAGGTAACGTTGAAGTGGTTTCGCATCAGAAAGAGAGTGTACTTTCAGCAATGTACCTACTCATCACTAGTCATAAGTAACATATCATACAAATGTAGATGGGAACAAATGTTTGAAATGTTACCTGCAATCCCAGAACAAGGCATCTTGAAAATGAAAGCTTGATTCCACAACAAGTACTCCCTTTGGTACCATTCACATGCTGTTAGCTGTAACTCTTTGCCTTGGTTGAAATGCATTCTGCTGCTACACTTTGCCTTTTAATAGGAAGAGTTCTCTGTCTTGTGTGCCTGTGTGTGTATATTATGTATATATCTACACAAATATAAAATTATAACTAAAATTCATCACGCTATTGCCAGGGAAGTATACAGACTGACATATCCAAATGGAAGAATTAGGTTAGCAGCTACAAATTCTGTGTGTATTTCCTCATAAGGAACTAAAGCTTTTTTTATCCTGGGATATTATTGGCAACATCAAACTGTGCAACCTTAAATCAAAGCTCAAAGACCAAACTGGCTGACAACACAAGCTTTCAGCTGGCAGCATTTTCAGTTTGCAGTCTCTCGATCAGTTGTTCAGCCTATGGAAGAGAGAAAGTAATGCATTAACTACACCATGGACCTTCAGTTTACTGAAAATTCCATTTTAAAAACAGTGACACTAACAGAGCATTTGCCTTGCACTTTTACAGATGAAGTATACAGGAGAAGCAGAATACAATTCCTTTCAACAGCAGACTCACAGTTTCCACCAAACACTCATCAGGTGATCGGGGAGAGGAAACATAACCTATGGAGGTCAGAGGAGGTTTGAGCAAATAAACAGCAGATCTGTAAAAGCACTGTGACTTCAGAGACCTCAGAAGTGCTCGGAACAACCAAGTGGTGAAGCCTGGGATTCTCTGTGAGCCACTCCAGAATTGTTGTGGCTGCTCATCACCCACTCAGCTGCACCACCAGCCACAAACGCTGCTGAGGGATGGAGGGCGTTCACCTGTGTGGCTCCTGTCACCAGCTACTACCTCATCCTTTGGCCACATCACTGCACCAACACATGCTTTTGTCATCATCATTTATGCATCATGGGTTGGTCTGGGACAGCTTTGTACTTTGTACATGTAACAGCACCAGCTCACAGAGCCCTCAGGAAGGCTCAGGGCAGGAGGAAGTCTGCCAACAAGCAGGCCAGACTGGGCACGTGGAGGCTAACAGGGGCACTTCTGAAAAAAAATCAGTTTACTGTCAGCCTTTGGGTTTTTTTGCCAGTCCTACTGAATTCATCTTTTAATTTGATCTAGTGCTTGAGGCTTTATTAAGATCTCCAAAGGAACTACATTAAAAGGCAAAAAGCTTAAGCTTGGCATATTATAAATGCAGACAGTAAAAATGCAACCAGCTACTTCAGGTAGGAGCAACTCAAGAGGACTTCAGTAATTACTGCAGTTTATTTACAAATAAAGCTACATAAAGCATGCAGCAACTGAAAATTAAATTATCTGAATCCTGTTTTGCATTCTTAAACAAGTACCACATTCAAGACACAATAATTAAAAAAAACCAAACCAAAACAAAACAAAAAAAAAAAACAAAACCATCACCAACCCAAGAACATTTTCCAACCTGACACCAGGGCAAAATACCAAAGTGCATCCATACTGGATAACCAGGCTTAGTGACTTAGTATGGATCTGCCTGAACTAATCCAAGATAATAAGCAGTAAACCTACACAGCTATATGTATTTGAGGGACAAATATTTGTAAGATGGTTAATAACACAGCAGACCCATCTGCCTTTTTTGAACTAGGAGTGAACTTCAGCAAGGTCCCACTGTGAAGCAGCTGTGTTTCTTCTCTTTCAAGTAAGAAGCTGTCTATATTCTTTAGATGGGATCTTTAGACCCTTTTCAGCAACTTTGATTTGGGGATGTGCAATGAGACCAGGATGCTGCACCAAGGACAGGTGCTTTGCTGTATCAAAGCAGTGAGAATGAGGTTTAGATCTCTAGAGAAAGATTTTCAAAGTGCTTTAGTCAGTGTCAGTCTCATTGCTAATCTCTACTGACATAAATCAGTACAAATAATGTTTTTGTCAAGCAGGCACTAGGTTAGTCTTGACAAGGTGAGAAAAAGCACATGAAGTGATAAATGCAGTCATTAGGTGGATATGTTTCCACCTACACAGGATTAACCAGATTATGTGTAAAACAGTCCATCATATTTGAATATAGCCTTTTATTTTAAAACCCAAATATCTACCAAGTGTCCGCAGAAGCACATCACAGACCCTGAGCTTCAGGCAAGATCCAGAACTACTCCACTGTTTGCTGTTAGTTATTAGCAATCCATTCCCCTTAACACGCATAAACATTAAGGGGTTTACCTTTATTTTTCCTCAGTTAATGCAAAATGTATATAAGTGAGAAAGTAACAACAAAAATACTTGGTCAGAGAATTTTTGAACACAGTTAAAAGGTTAGAAAGACATGGCATTTTCAGCTCACAAGTGAAAACCTACAAAGGCAAAGCCCACGTGGGTTCCACTTACCGTGATAAACCAGTAGGAATTGATCCTGTAGTAGATCCGGGATAAGAAGCCCAGCTGGCTGGCCGGGGCCAGGACGTGAAGATGCAGGTGGGCTATGGAGCAGAATGGAGGCCAGTGGAAACCCATTCTTCAGAAAAGGAAAAGGAGCACAAGACAGTGGTGGTGTTAATTCAGGAAGAGGTGGAACACTGCAGGTTATTGAACATGATCCAGAGAGCTAAGAACTCATTGCATTTTCGTTGTACGCAGAAGCAAGAACAAACACATGCCCTTTCATTATACCACAAAAAGCTCTTCAAAAGTTCATTAATCTCCTCCTTCACATCTCTGTATTTAAAACACATTTTTAAAAGAAGGACTTAAAAGAAAAAGTATCTAAAATGTATCCTGTCTAGTTTTCAGCTGGAAAGCCAGCTATCAGTTTTCATCATGAAGAGCCAGCTCCCTACTTCTCTACAGTGCTTAAATGATGTAACAGTTTATTTCAGCTACCAGGGGCCTTAAACTGAAGTGTCCAGCACCAAAATCCAGGGGATTCTGGTATGACTGAAACACAATGTAGTGCCCTGCTTCAATAGGTCGAAGTTTACCTCTCTTCTGGCCTCTAGGATTTAGAGCGTATTTGCTGCACATAATGAAAGAGCAGCCTCTTTGGTAAGTTGTTTGAAGTGCCCTCCCTTCTCCAAGATGTGTTCAAAAAAGAATCTCAGAGCTGGAACCCAATTTATGCCAGAAAAAAAAGTTTATATTCAATGTGAGTAGATTTTAATTGAGAATTCACACAATAAGTGAAATGCAGACCAGATTTCTTCCATAAATCACAGTGCAGGTTCTGCCACCATCTCTAAAGTAACATACTGAAAAGTAAAAACCACGCTCAACAGAAAGATGGAAGGTTTCTATTACATACCTGACATCATCCAAGTCACTAAAATTATTCTTCTGGAGAACAGCTTTTCCAACTTCCATCATTCTCCTTACTATTAACACACAAATAAATTTCATTTTAAAAAGGTATTCTTCAGAATAGTAACTTCAACAGACTAATCTACATTGAGATCACAGACATGGGTTTTTTCAAAATATAAACACTGTAACTACTCCTAGTTAAACAAAAGACAATCGAGAGTGTGTGCAATGATTTACTTGAAAACTGCCACTGATACCAACTTCCACACTTGCAGTGCTCTCCAGTGTGATAGATATTATTAATAAGAACTTTGGCCAGAGCCATGCTATCACCACACTCTTATTAAAGAACCCAACAAGTACTGATTGGTCAGAATGATGACTCTGCACTAATTCTAGTGTTGTATCTCTACACAGCTACAGGACTTTGATCTCCAGGTCCTGTGAAACCTGGAGTACATTTCAGAGACGGTACATAAATTTAAATTGAAATAAAATTGTCAGTCTTTCTTATTACTAGCACACAGTTTCATTATCACTGAACAATCCAGTAAGCTAATACAAAAACTCAAGGCAGAAATCAGAGGAATTGCCTTGAAGCCAAACACATACAGAAGTTTTGTTTTTCTTCTGGAGAAAATCACCCTATGTTAACAAGAGAAATACAGTGATGCAAGATTTGCAAAACGCTACAACTCTTTTCTTGCATCACCTGTAAATATCGTTAAGGTGAAATTTCTTCATGGCTACAGTTTCTTCTGTTACTCAACACACTTACCTAGCCATATCTTGTGAAACAAACTCCAGGACAATGTCTTCTTTAGGAGAAAAAAACCCAAAATAAGCCTAGCAGCAATAAATAATGGCTTCAACATTTCAGAATTTTATTTTTTCAAAATTTTTTGAAGTTAATTGAAACATCATTTCTCTTTTTCATCTGTCACTGCCTTTTTTCCTGACAAATAATGAAGCACGTATCTGATAGTATACATTTTATTAAATTCTTCTGTAAGCTTTTAGAATTGCCTATGCATATCTAAGAAAATGCAATGAAGCAGCAATAAATGCTTTAAAAATACAGCTGTACTTCCAACAAAGTGCAGAAGCATCTATAATCCATGCAAACCGCAATGTTTTTCCAGAACTGCACAAAAAAGAAGTGCCATTCTAGACCAGCACATAGAAGTTCCGAGAAAGGGTAAGTCCCTACCTACACTCACTCACATCAGCTATTTCCATGTTTACAAATAGTGTCCAAAATTGTAATTTACCTGACAACCCCTTATTTCAGGCTGTGCAAAACGACCTTCCTTTAGGTCAAGCACACACTTGCAGCCTTACCTAGAGGTATGTGCTCTGACTTCAGTGTTTTGCAGTTTCCCATGTGCTTCACGGGCACCACCAGGTAGTGGTGCGGGGCACCAGGTTTTATATCTCTAAAGCAAACAAGATCTTCATCCTAAAAAAGGGTGCAAACGTTTTAAAATGGATTAGGACGAGGATACTGGCAACAGAGTAGGTAACAATGTCCATACGCCCCACATCGATGCGATACCAAACGTCGGAGCTGACACGACTAGCAACAAACGCTGAGGGTTTTTTGGAGGCAGCCTCCAGGCACGGTGCGCCTCCGCCGCTGACCTTCCGCAGTCAGGATTCCTCAGCGGGAGGCTTCCGGCTGCTGTGCCGGCATTTACGGGAGGCACGGCGCTTTCCGCCCGAGCGATGCTGCCCCTCTCTGTCCATGCAGGAGCTCAGGGCCCTCGGAGCCGCCGCGCCCCGCCAGCCTTAGCCGCGACCCCGGGCCAGCCCGTGGGGGAGCGGGGACGGAATGCTGGCGCCCCTCACCCACCTCGCAGGGGAGCAGCGCCGTGCCCGGCTCCTCCCGGCGGGCGATCCTGCAGAACACGCACTTCCCGTCGTAGCCATCGCGGCCGCCATTCCCGGCTTCGCTCCCCTCAGCGGCGGCGGCAGCACCCGCGGCCTGAGGCCCGGCCATGGCCCCGCTCCCGGTCCCGCTGCCGGCGCCCCGCCCGCCGAGGGAGTGAGCGCCCGGCCCCGGAGCCCCGCTGGCACCGCCCGCCTCCTCCCGCCGGGAACACGCGTAGCGAAACCGGGGCTCGCTGTCTCTTTTTTATTTTATTTTTTTTTTTAATGAGGGGAACAAAACCATGTGAATGCATTCTGAGTTCATTAAAAGTCGAATTGCCGCGGGGGGGAAAAAAAAAATCAAATATGCAGTAAAGAGGGTATGATGCTGGATCTTTCTGTTTTTCATCAGAAAGTTACGTCCAGCAATTCATTGATCAACACAAACCGAGAAAAACTTTCGAGAAATTTAGACATTTTGCCCCATTAGTTCAAGTTACTTGGATTTTTATATGTGCACAAATAATCTTCAAACACCATTTCCACACTGCTGCAGTTTATTCAGGGTCACTAATATAATTCCAGAGATTTTTTCCAACTGAGTCTACATTTTTTTCTTCTACACTCCCAGCAGTAAGGGCTAAAAATCTGGTGTTACTTCTAACTGCATAAGCTGACAGCCCTGAAATTGATGCCTGCTCATGACAGCTACGCTAATTTACAGCCAAAGTAAGATATTTCACAAAATCACAGAATGGTTTGGATTGGAAGGGACCTTAAAGATCATCTCGTTCCAACAACTGTCCCTGCCAAGAGACCAGATTGCTCGGGGCTCCATCCAGCCTGGCCTCGAGTACTTCCTGCAATGGGGCATCCAAAACTTCCCTGGATAATCTGTTTCATCACCCTCCTATCAACTACTTCTGAAGCTAACAGAGGGTATTCTTTAGTGGTAGTTTGCCTTCAAGTTCTAAAAATGTTTTCTTAATAGTTTGTATTTAAAATAATTTGCACTGTTCATTAGACTAGAGCTGCAGAATCACTGATCCTGCAACCTAAATGTATTCTTCATGCAGCTCGAAAGGCACAAAGTGCTTGTCCCACAGGTGACAGGCTACAGTGTTTTAAAGGGTAATGAGATGAAAAATTTGGACTGAGATTTTCAAAAATGCTTTTATTTTTTAAAAGCAAGGTTTGCCTGTACTAACAGGACATAGTTGGCTGTTCTACCTGAAGCAGCTCACTTGGCAGATGTGCCAACCTGCAGTGCTAGGCAAGGCAGTCCCTTTGCAATGACCGAACCTGCTCTTTTTCTCTGTTACGAACAGGCAAATCAAATCTTTAGTTTACAAATGAATATTGTTCCAAATGTAACTAGACTTTCCTTTGCTCTAAAGCCAGCCTTTGTGCAAAACATCCAACACAAAACCTGCACTTAAACCAGCACCAAATAAAACATCTGCAATTACGTGGGTACTGACAAGCCTGATTTGTATTTATTTGAACACGGCCCTGAATCAAAAATCTGTACCCAAGTACCACTGAAGGAACACATACTTGATATTGCAAGAGCAAGATCTTGTTTTCCCCGGAAGAAAAATTACTAGTGACCATAATTTTCCAGTTACTTTGGGAAAGTTGTTACCGCCACATTTCACTCAGAGCAAGGCTCATGGGTAGCAAGCTTGTTCAATTTCATGTTAGTGTAGTTTGTTTTCTTTTAACACCACTGCTGTATACAAGGAAAACCAATAAAACCCAAGAACCAGGTACTTTTAAGACACCTTTTGCTTTGCTTGCCTGGATATAAAAATATAGGTGAACGTTTTGGAAATATGAAAAGTTTTTTGCATACAAAAATGATGCACATGGATTTTTGACTTCTGGGAAGAGGTTGGTCAAAAAAAGATAAGGGGATACACGTCATTCACCGCAGCTGAGAGCAGCAGCAAGAACTAGCAGGTAACTGCTAAGTGTTTCCTGGCATTTCTTAGTCCTTTGTCACAGTCTGTCTCACAGTGAATTCAAGCCACAGCTCTCTTTAAAGACGCACCATACTACACACAAAAAACCCAAACCCCAAAACCAACCCCACCCAATTTCCAACTTCCTTATCTGTTTTTGTAAAATACAGTATTGCTGAAATTCTCCTTTTATGAGGTGGCACAGGTATGTCAGCATAACCTGTAACTTAAGCTGCATCCTTTCACCTTTAAAATGTTCTAAAGTTTGTGAATAAAAGAGAAAGCATCTGTAACAAGTTTCTGAATGCATAAATTCCTTTATTGAAAATATTGTGATAGCACTGCATTACATATATTCAATATTCATAGTTTCAAGGGTCACAGAATTTTGATTGAACAACACTGTTTTGAATATAGACCACAGCATTTAGATATGTTTTGACAAGGATAATATAATGGAGTAAGTTGTAGGTAGCAATAGTGAAATGTATGCAAAATGTTGAACTTGGTTTCATTTTGTTTGTTGTGGGGGTTTTTGTTGGGTGTTTGTTTGGGTCTTTTTAACTATTAAGTGGTCTTCTGCCACCATTTAAAAGAGCAAAGAGTGTTAGATAGTCTGGGTATCTTCAAAGCATTATGCTGTTAACAACTTCCAAAATATTTCAAAGCATTAAGAACTTTATTTATGGCTGTAGTAGACCACAAAGAAAGGAAGTGTGAAAAGCTCATGTGCAGCATGTTACAGGCTTACTGTGTATAGCATTGTTTTTATTCGACTGTGAAACTTCTGTGCAGGATTAAGATTTAGAAATGCTTTTTGAAAGAAAAGCATTTGGCTTTTTTATTATTATTTAATCTATTCAAAAAGGAAAGAGTAGTAACTAAATTGAGTTGTATTACTCAGTTAATAATATCCCAACATTAGACTGTACTGTTTTAATGCACGCTACTGTCTCTAAAACCTGCCTTTCTCAGGACAGTGAAACATTCAAGTCCAAGGGCAGGACAGCATCCTAATATTAGGCCTGGACTGTGTAAACAAAACCACAGCTTAATGGCAAAGCAGAATTCCTTAGCAAGCAGTGAAGATTGCCAGTCCTCTCTCACACTCTCCCCATTTACCAAATGTTTTATAATTTTGTAATATATTTTATTCGTAAAATAAATTTTACAAATTCATAATATAGAGTCTTTTCAGCTTTGGCAGCGGGGGAGGGGGAAGTATATGATAATTTCATTAAAAACAAAACAAAAAAAATACTTAGTTGCCTGTCAAATCCTAAACCAGATTTCTGCTTGAAGTATTTTTTTAAAGGAAATTATGTATGTAATTGTTAGGAAAATAAGTTTTACACTGACATGACCTGGCCTGTTAGGAAAAGAACTTTCTTCTCTAAATGTCAATTGTATTTTCTTCTTAAATTCTTCAATTTGTAAGAAATGCTCATAAAAGCACAATGGGTGGCTTATTTTCTATCATTTGGTGGTGATGCAGAAAACCAGTTCTCTTAGAAATGTCCCTCATAAACAGTCAAATAATACTGGGGCAGGTGCTCAGAGCATGCTATCCTAATTCTGTGGCTGCAACACAACTGATGCGGTCTACACCAGGGGGCAGTTGCCCAATGTCTCCATACGCTGCCAAAATAGTAATCTATCAACAGGAATGTGACAGCAGAGTTAAGAAGGAGCACTATCCCCCTTCTCCCTCATTTCAGAAAAAGAAAATGAAACAGAATTATGCACTCAACTGTTTCTGCCAGGAAAACAAACCCTCTAATTAGGGTAAAATGAAAACCAAATCTCATTTACAAAATAAAAATATAAAAATTAACTTCAGAAATCAAATAAATTGATTCAGAATAAATGCCAACGCATAAGAAACCTACCCCAACAGTAATTATCAAAATGAGATTTGAAACATTAAACAAAAAACCTCATAGCTAATACATTTACAAAAAAAAAGTCTACTATACAGTAACAATAAATAAAATTATTTTAAAAACATGTTCCCTTAAGTGCTGCGTACACCTATTTCTGATTCTTTTCCATGGCAAACAGTATACTGTAGATTTTGGTAAAGTAACCTTTTATTTTTGGTCAGCATTTGCATGTTGAACATAAATACGCATGGAATGTACTAGACAGTTATAGTTCTTCCACAGGATCTTTTTCACAGTTACATAAAAAGTTTTCAACTTCTACATCATGAACGTTTTCATAAGCATTGTATCTTCAATGGAAGAGTGCTGAAGAGGAAGTAAAAAACACTTCAGAGTGATCTCTTACTGTTCTGTCTCTTACTGCCTCTCAAAACCAATTCTTTTATTCTTGGGTTGTTTGGTTGGTTTTTTTGCGTAGTCATGCTCTGGTACAAACTTGAGGAAAAAGCGTGTAACATTGTGAGGCAGCCTGCACCTTCTGGATAGCTTTTAAGTGCCTAATGGATCCAGTCCTTAAGGCAGTCAGTGTTTCACTCAAATGTCCATACTTCTACATCTTGTACTATGAAATCTTCTTTCTTAGTTAAGATGTCATTATTGAAGGTGCTGCAGGAGTTGCTTCGCCCATGATACAAATCTGCATCTAACCATAAACCAAACCGGCCACTAGAAAGGAAACAGACAACACATTTGGTGTTACAAGGAGCAGTAAAAGCACTGAAAGCTCTATAAACAGTCAAAGAAGTGATACAGAGCAATCTTGGTGACTTTGAGGCCACATGTGAAGAGCTCAGTCCTGGCAAAGCACCCACCAAGAAACTAGTGGAGCAGTTTGCACCAGTGAGTGGGACAGTTGGTAGGACCCTGCAAGTGCAGCCCTGGGTCCCCCGGCTGCTCACACGGCCAGCTGTGGCTACACCAGGGCACAGACCTCGGGGTCCCTTCCCTGGCTGGCTGGATGTGGACAGAGCACCTTCTGGTTATCCACTCTAAATCCAAACCACACCCAGCTGTCCCACTTGGAGGTGCAACCTCCAAGTAAGCTTTAGTTGGTTGTACAGCCTTAGCCCTTGATTTTGTACCTACTGACCTTTGAAACTCATGACCTGATACCTGTCTGTATCCTTGCTCAGTGCATCAACAGGAAAACAACAACTTAGAGAGGACCATGTGATAAACCCTAGAAACTGATGGCAAAATTGCCATTAGGGATTATCTTCCAGTGACAAACCACTTCAGCAATGAGTGATGTATCTACCCAAAACATCTGTTGTTTCCTGGCTGAAAACAACCCCAAATCTGCAACAAACCCCACTTGCCTAACATCTGTCACTCTAAGCAAACAAAATAGCTCTCAGTCTGTAACAGAAATCAGATTGCTAAGGTATCTCCACTAAACAGCTTACTAAAAGTAAGTTCAGCCACTTTACTGGTAAGTTTTTCTTGCACCTACCATTGTCCCTATTTCCATTTAAATTTTTTTTTCAAAAGCTGGCTATATGATTTGGAAACCAAACAGTCACTCACCCTCCACCTCCAAGCTCCAGAGAGGTAGTGTCTCCGTTGATGAAGTAGGTATTTTCTCCACTCCATTTAAATACCTGAGGGGGGAAAAAATATGAACATATTTGGACTGTGAGGATTCTTGTAATCTCAAACCTCTGGGTACCTCCTCTTAGCAGCTAAGAGGTGTGGTCATTTTAAATTTTTTCTTGAAAGGGGAAAAGGTAAAGTAGAAAGGAAAGGATTAATAAATATTTAAAACTATGAACAAAGCCTAATCCTTACTTTAAATTCTGCTTCCCTCTCTAAATCAAGTGGTACCCTCTGTAAAAGGAACAATGCATTCAATTCGGGGAAAATGCATAAGCCATGAGCATGGAGGGGTATTTCAGTAGCACTCTTATCTCTGTTTTGTTGTCACTGTGATCCGAAGAATGCATGAAATTATATCCTATTCTTGATGTCACTGCCTTCCAAGGTGAGTCTTTGACAGTCCACTCCTTAACTCCTTCCTGTTTCCCCCTCCAATTCATTTAAAACCCTTCCTTCACCCCTAGAGACTGTCCTTTCTTTAGATAATTACATTTTTGCTTAAAGTACTGCATTGAAGCAATGAATGATTAACTGCATTCATCAACATCTGGCACATCTTCTACACTCAAACATGCTATCATCATAAAAATCTCCTAAATGTTTCAGAAGGGGAACTCAAAAATCTTATTTCAGAAAGTGGACACTAACTTACCTTGAAATGTGGACTGAATGTGTAGAGGAATGTTTCACCAGTGCCATAGTAATGGTCACTAAACCTGAAGGGATGTGTAGCATATGCTCCAAATATCTGTCAGAATAAAACGATTACACTACTTTTGTGCAAAGTGCAGAATTCAAGAGAAAAACCCCCAAACATTTGAAAATACTTTCTAAGAACACCTGAGCTGATTTTCAAGTTAAAAGAACCAACTAGTGAAGTGTATCAGATATGCAAGTATTCCTCCTCATCTTCTGTACCATGCAAGTTAAAAGCCAGATGACAACAATGGCAGCAGCATCGTTGACTCTAGCAGCTACTGAAGATGAGGCCTCCAGAGAGGCATTGCTTGTGACAGCTCCTAACTGAGATACCTAAGAAAGGTATTTCCAAAGGCACTACTGCACTCACTGCAACTCTGAAGCTTTTATTAGTGCTGAAGTACTTTCCTGTGGTAACTCTAGTTTAGGCAGTAGAAAATACAAAAGAATACACCCATGTCTTATTTTGGTACGACATCACTTCACAGTATCACCAGCATTTCATAACGATCATTTTCCCAAATGCTGCCCTTTCTGCTGAAGCCCCGCTGAAGGAGCACTCCTTACCTGGTTGTCCATGTCCTTGATGACGAGGAGAACCGGGCTGTCGAGAGAAGCCGATTTGCGGTACAGAGTCTTGAGGCTGGTGCCGTGCTCCAGCGTGCTGTACGCCAGGCGCCATGGGTAGCCCTGCACCCGCGCGGGCAAGCGCCGCGCCAGCTGGGCAGGGAGCAGGGAATGAGGGAAATGGTTACACCAGCAGCACAGGCAGTGCCCCAGCCTATCTCTTTCTCACACTTGGCAGAGACAGCACCACCTGAGGGTTTCCCAGCCATACCTGCTCTATGTGCATGTTCTCCAGCAGAGCACTGTGATGCTTTAGGATAGGTAAAGTATCATCTTCTTCTTCTTCTTCATAGTAACTGCAAACGCTCTTTCGTCGTTTAGCTTCTTCTACAGTAATAATCTGTGTGAAAAGAACAAATATCCAACCTAAAGCACAGCTCTTACACTATCAATCCTCTGTTGAAGCCAATTAATTTAAAACTTACTCCTCAGCTGTCACACTGTTTGGAGAAAAAACACCATATGGGAAAATTTTATCAAGCACAGGTACCCTTAAATAAATGGAGAAGATCTTTAGCTGGGGCTCGGTGCCACCATGGCACACAGGAAGAAACAGGAAAAGCTCCGAAATGGAACTGATGAGAAAGAAAAGGGGAAGCAACGAGGCCTAGCTACAAAACAAACAGGAAACCTTAAACCGTCTTTTCCTTCCATGAGTGTATCACCACAGTGGCCTTATCTTGGAGCAGAAATCCCAGGACACAGCTGCAGAGCCCACAGTGCTCTGCTATGCACCTCGCTGCCAATAAGGCTTCCAAATGGCTTTCATGTTACACAGGGATCAAGTTTTGCATAATTCCTCCACACCTTCATGATCACTGCTGGAACTTGCAGAAGCTGTCGACAGTCCAGTCGAGACAGTTGGGAAGAGATGTCTGGAGATCCTGCACACACCTGCCCCCTCAGGCAAGAAAGCAAATGCGCTAGACTGACTCCAGGTGTGGATTTAACCACACAACAAAGCACAGAAGTTTTCATGACAACCAGGGCTGGTGAGGAGCTCACACAGCCCTAATACCCTCAGTCACGTTGGGCATCCCCAGTGGGATGAGAGCTGCACATCTGCTGCATGCCACTCATGTCCAGCCCACGCTCTCCTGCAGATGCTTGGAGCTGAGCAGGGCACCTGGGCACTGGCACTCCAGTGCAGGATCAGGAAGAGAGAGGAAGGCAGGATCACAGGGCAAAATCCAGCTCACAGAACAAACACTGCTATGTGTCCCTGCACACCCGAGCAGTTACTGAAGTTAGCAGGTATTCCTGCCCATGATACTGCAAGAGCCCTACAGCTTCATGCCGTCCCTCCAGCCTCTCCTGAGACTGTAGATAATCCTGTGCTGGAAAATTTTTCATATGATCAATTTTAGGAAAGGTTTGCACTGCAAAATTATAGTAATTAAAAATCAAAAAACCGCCCTCAACAAACCGTTCAAAGAAAACTATCTATCTTTCTACTTGTGTCATTGTTCTTTTTGCACCTTCTGAGTGGTTTGCCTTCCCTCCTCATCTCCTAGACCATTACTGTATATATATTTGTTTTGATTAACACCTTTTAGACCTTAAATCAAAAGTACACAAGTCCCCTTTTGAGGACTCTCTTATAGGAATAGTCTCCCCTCCAGAAGTGGGGGAAAAGTATCAGCCAATAGCAAATCAACCAAGAGGTATCTGTAGCAAAATACAAGCAAACTCACTTAGGCAACCAGAGAAAACCTATTAACACAGTTGTAAATTGCAAATTGGCTCCAGAGACAGACAAGCCCTCCCTCTTCTCTGCATACACATTTATTCAGTCTCTGAACTGCGCATGTGAATGAAGTTCAGTCAACAACTGCAGAAAGAGGCATCTGCAAGATCAGGTATTTACAGACCACACAAAAGCAGAAATGGATGAAAAGAATCGACCACTACAGAAACCAGCTCTACAAAGTCTTTCCAAGACTTTAAAGGGCTGAGAAAGGAAGCTACCTGAAGTGGAAATGCCCCCCACCTGAGTACAGAGCACATTTTTGTCTAGGACAGAAGTTCATCTGTCATCAGGTCCATGCTGTTCAAACGAGAAACAATTCAACATACCTCCACAAAAGGTTCCTCCTGGTCCGGTCTGGCACAGTAAATAATTCGAATATTCAAAGGCATTTGTCTCTGTTTCATCATCTAGCAGTTTTATTTTCAGCACCCACTACTCTACCCCTGCTCTAGTGGCGAGAGTTCTCAGCCGCAAGACTGACAGACAGCTACTGGCCATGGCATGCTGTGGTAGAATTGCTTATAAGCTTCTCTACAATTTGAGTTTCTGTTTCCCCGCAAGGGAGAGTGAAACTTTCACAGTCATCATGCCCAAATTTGGACTTCATTCAATAGAGTTTCCTGGCAGACTTACTTTAAATTGGTGAAGCTGGGATATGTTACAAATAAAAGAGACACACCTTTAAAAGCAGTTTCCAGCTTTTCTTCCTTTCAATAAATATCTAAATAAAACAGTGAGAGACAAGCTGCCAGTGTGGCCAGATCTCTCCTACATCTGTCTTCAGATCACTGACTCTCCTTCATTGAGGTTTTATGAAAATGGCATGCAAATAACTGAACAGTGAAATCTAGAGCAAATGTATGACTGCACTCAGCTCTAAGCAAAGCAAGGAAGGCTTTTATTTTTTAATCTTTCAGCTCACAAAGCACCAACATTGAGAAGCTAGAAAACTGTAAAAATACTAGCTCCTTGGGAATAGAGGTTGCTACATTTCAAATTACAAGTCCCACTTACAAGCTCCATTTATCAACAGAACATAATGTGAAGATAAAAATGCTTAAAAAAAAAAAAAAAGAAGGTAGTAGAATTTAAAGAAAACAAGTTTATGTTTAAGATGAATAATCAGATATCTTCTTAAATCACCATCAAGATATTTCCCACTTTGGAATTAATGTGTCTGTTTCATTATCCCATATCCTTAGCACAGAAAGTGTCTGAACATGATTTTTAAAAATGTGTGCAAGCTTATTTCCCTTAGAAACTGGGCTTTGTACACAGAAGAAAGAGATAGCAAGCACAGGCATGCCAAGTGTTAAAGCAGACTGCAGAAGACCACACATGAAAAAGCCAAAGTCCAATGATAAACTTATCCCACTTACACCCAATATTCAAACAGTACAGCTGTATGCACCAGAGAAGCAAGGGTCTGGCATATCACCACAAACCAATCCATTTCAACCAGCACACAGGACTCTAGGCTGATGTTTACATGCCTATACACATTTTGAAGATTTTATCTGTAGTATATAAATACATTAGGAATTTAGCTATGCTGACCACATACACCTGTACAGCTTTGCAAAAGACTACTATCACATGGTCAAAATATTTACACAACTTCTGCTGGTTGCATACCAGAGAGCTTCCAGTTGTTTACCTGCTCTTTCTAGGGAGAGAAGAAATGAAGACTGAAGGAATATGAATACATTTGTGAGACAGATACAAGCCTTAAAGAGTCCTCTATAGGAAGCAGCAACTGTTATAAAGAAACATTGTAAAAATCCTCAAAAAAACAACTGCTGAGGTTCTTAGCAGAGGATACACACTCCATACGCACATGCTTCATGTAAAGGCAGAAAGCACTCACCTCCCAGCTTTTAGTAGTGGGCTCACTAAAGAAGTTGTCAATCATGTCAAGCTCCTCCTTTTCTACCACAACAAAACCTTGCTCTTTGGCATCTTTCCCATATATTTCTGGTGACCACTGAACAAAAAATGTGTACAAGTGATCCACCCTGTGAAGAGAAGATGAGGAGACAACCATTGCTCAGTGGTCCGTGAACCCAACACTGTCACGTAGCACAGAGGTTTAGCCCAATGCCAAAGCAAGGACAACTATACAAACGGGATGCCCGTGTACCTCCACCCTCCCAGACCATACAAGGCAACAGATCCCTCCACCTGGCAGCCTGAACCACTTCAAGGTTTCTCTGCTTTCACTCTCCACAATGTATTTTCCTCCTCTGTTTGCTATATGCAAAGCCAAAGCATCATGACAAAACAGTGCGGCTTGTCCAGTCCCACACAGTTCATATTAAGAAGTCAAACTGATACTAGGTCATAGTCACAAAAGTTAACTCTGTAAAACATTCACATTACCCATTCAGTTTGACCTCCAGCATGAAACAATGAGATCATCAGTGAAGTCTACACTACAGTTTTAGCTGCCCTTTAGAAGTTATAGAGGCTAACCACAAAACAATCTTCATTCTATTAGCATTATGAAAATAAGCCGTTACTGACAGGTTTGCTAATGATATAGCACCAGCAGTACATGCTCTTCCATAAATGTAGTCAGCTCTCAGCCACTGTCTTTAAAAAGATATTCCTTGACAACATCCATAACAAATCACAAAACAATTTCTGAAGAAGGAATTTATGTACTATCTTAAAATGAACAAATGCAATTTCAAACAGGAATACAACAGTAGATCCACCATACAAGAAGTTGAATTGCCAACAAAAAATCAGACCCACAGTAATGAGGGCAGATAGAAAGATCATAAGTGCTTATGACACCAGATCTTTTTCCAGCTTTTCACCAGGAAGTTACATCCAGCAACTCTTAGGTCTACAGAAAACAGAAAAAAACTTCCAGAAATTTAGACATTTCCCCCCGTATTTTAAGTTACTTGGATTTATATGTATGCACAAATAATCTTAAAATGCTCTTTCAGCACTGTTATCATTTGTTAGGGTCACTAGCATAATTCCAGGTTTTTTCAAATGAGTCTACAAAGAAAAAAAAAAAGGATTTACTTCGCTTCATCGTGGAAATAATGAAAAAGCAATAAATTAGCATTGCTTCCAGGGGTTTCAGAAAAAGCAGTCTGATTAGCTCTTTGCTCATTAATTTGAGCTTTAACTGAAAGAGACAACTGACTTAAACACTGTACGTACAGTAGTCCCACTCTGGAAAGCTAACTACTTAATTCCTTCAAATCCCTAAGAAAGCAGGCAATAAAAGTAGTGGTTTCTGCCGTCTGGCTAAGATCAGTTTGAAACCACATTTATGCAGGTGGATGAAGAAGAGCAGCACATTCGTATCTCAGAATCACAGAATATATTTATGTTTTAAGCCACCTCTGGAAATCATCTACACCAGCTCCTGCTTATAGCAGAGCTAACTTCAAAGTTAGAGGAGGTTGCACATCCTTGTCCATTTGAGTTGGAAGATCTCCAACAGTGATTCTACAAGGTCTCTGTGCCATTCTACAAGGGCCTGGTACCATCCTAGTGCCATTTTCTGTTTCTTGTCCCCTCCATTTTTTAACCAAGTGTCTAAAAGGAAGAGTGGAATAATGACCACCCAAGTTGTCTGGCTATACTTCCTTACCTGAGCCAGCAAGAAGCAAAGCCTTCGCTACTGCAAGCACACACCACTGACTTGTTGGGTTTGCTCACAACTTCCCTAACTCCTTTTCAACAGAGCTACTCCCCAGGCTGCCTGTCCCCACCTACTGCTGCAGGAACTGCTCCATCCCAGGTGCCCGACTTTTGCATTTGCCTTTCCTGAACTTTCTGACATTTCTGTCATAAAGGCCCCTCTGAACAGTAGCCCTGCCTTCCAATTATAAGCACCCTTCAAATTTTGTGTCATTCCCCAAAATGACAAGGTATGCTCTGTCTCAATGTCCATGTCACCAGTGAAGGCATTAAGCAGTATCAGTCCCCAAGGATACCACTTGTACCTCGCTGCCAACTCAGACCAATTGCCAACCCTTTGAGTCCAATGGTCCAGTCAATTTTACAACCACCTGCAGCCTACCTGTCCAGGTCATATCTTTCCAACTGGGCTACAAGGATACTATGGAAGATTGTGTTGAAAACCGTAGTAATGTGATGGTAAAATAACAATCCCTTGCGTTCTCCTTGCTCAAACAGAAAAGTTATTTGGTCATTAGAAAAGCAATTTGCCCCTGGTAAATATGTGACAGCTGATCCTGATCACTTCTTTCCCTCTGTGTGCTTGGAAGTGGTGTCTATAAGGATTTGCTTCTCAGGGACTGAGGTGAAGCTGACTGCCCTGTGCTCCCACAGATACTTCTCGATTGTTCGAACAATGGTTGCAGCATTTGTCTTTCCAATTATAAAGGAACACTCCTGGTGAACAAAACCTTTCAAAAGATGATAGAAAGCAGCTTTGTAATAACATGAACTGACCTCCTCAATATAATCAAAACGTTTCCTGTCAGGCCCCACGGGTTTGTATATGCTTGGTTTACTTAAGTAGTACATAACTAAGTTTTCCTCTGCAATGGACAGTTGATAAATAAATCCAGACAGTCCAGATTTAAGAAGCAGCAGCAAAAAATAGAAATAGGTGATATACAGAGCTGATGTCATTCTGAAAAGGGATGCTCTGCTAATAAAATTCTAACATTATGCTACAGCAGTATTTCCAAGCTACCAAACTGAAAATATTTGAGCCAATTTTTAAATTAAAAAACCACTTCTTGAAGAACTTTCTCACAGCCAACTTGACAGCAAGAAAATTTATCCTAGAACTCAATAGCTGTTGTGGTGATCACATGCTTAGGAGCGTATCATGCACTAAAAAAGAGACATCAATAAAACAAAGAACTTGGAAAGAGACAACTATAGAAACCTGAAATTAGTAACTTCAGAAAGAAAATATTCAAAAGGCTCTAAGTCCAACCACTGCTCCTGGCCCAGAGAAAGACATTAATCCAGAGGGATCCTATGACTTTATTATAAATGTGCTTGACTAAATGATGATTCTTCACAAATCTTGAGGGCTGAGGTATTGTAAGCCCTCATATGCTTTTATGAGCTTATAGAGACTTCTATGAGCCCTCATTATAAGAGATTAAGCTATGGATAAAAACAGATTTTCATAAATTCCCTCTGTACAGTTTGATATTTTATTATCAGGAGTCTAGGAGTATTTTATTAAAAAAGGCTTATTCAAAAGGATTCTTCTGAATCTTGCAAAAAAGTGGATGGCCTCTCAGCAGCACAATCTCAGTGCAGTGTCTTTTACACCAACTTCAGTGTAAATTATACATCCATAAACCAAACCTGTTTGCAAAATTTACACTGTGGAAAATTAAAGAGCTTTGCTTCTTGACTGAGGAACTTGTCAATGCTATTATTTACAAAGAAAGAAATTCTGCATTACTATATCTGTCTCGGAGCAAGGCATTTTCCTGTAAAAGGTCTTGAGCAAATGTGTGACCTAATTACTGAGCTACTACTACTCAAAATCCACTAGGGTGGGAAACCTACATACCATTTAAACATAAATCCACGTAGTAAGAGCACGCACAGACTTACCCTCTAATACTGTAAGCTATACCCATTGCAAAACTTCCCAGCAAAATAGTCAATCTCTATTTGTGTCCAAAAGCATGGGTGCCCCTCTGCTCAGCTGAACCTGGCAAGAAGCTGCCCTAGACTGAGCAATCTGTATATAAGGCAACTCAAGGTGCCCAGCACCCCCTCTGTGTGCTGAGGTGAGCACTGCTGTGACCAAGCAGGCAAGCACAAAGCAGTTCTGCAGTCACTGATTAACTCAGCCATGCCGTGCTGGTCACGGGGCAATGTGTGCGGGGACACACACGGCGCCTGGGAAGCCACACATGGAGAGAGAACACCTACAGCAGGCACAAAAGGCAAATGAGACAGAAGATTTAGTGCCTTTATAAAGAACGTCAGCCTAAAAGTCTTCTTTCTGTATTCGTAAAGTCTCCACAGACTTCCAACAAAAAAATAAATGTAAAAATTCTGGGCCCAGAAAGCAGCAGCAGCCTGCACATGGAAGAGCAGCCCTGCTGTGGGAGCTATGGGCGATGGGACCAGGTTGAAATTGAGGTATTTTCACAACTGCAGCTGTTTCAACAGCGAACACTATGACCATGGAAAAAATGTAACTGAAAGCAAATCAGAGGAAGATTTAAGTTACACTAAATACAGACATGTAGACCAATTTTTTTCACAATCTCATTCCAAGTTTGGACAGTTGTTTTTTGTGGTGGTTTGCTTTTTTTTGTTTGTTTTGGGTTTTTTGGTTTGTTTTTGGTTTTGTTTTTTTGTTTAGGGGTTTTTTTTTAAGGTTTTTTTTATCATTACAAAGCATTAAGACGCTGCACAAGCTACTGTGACTGGACTGAAGAATGTATTTTATTTATGCTGCTTTGTGGCCAACAAGATGAGAGTGGTATTCTTGGTATTTTCACACATAAATATAAATTGCATTCCAAGTAGTTTTAAACTTAGCAAATTATCTCATACTCTGTCTAAAATACATGGCAAAGCTATCCCAAACAACCTACTGTTCATGGCACTCTTAAGATGCAACACTGATACGCACAATACCGATGCAAGAATATCCCCACAAGGCAGGAAGTGTTGTGTTTTGCTTTGGGAAAGCATCCAAGAGCTTGGAGAAAGCACCATCTTGTTCAAGAGGCAAGGACATGCCTTGCATTTTGTGAGATGCAAGGAGCAGGTCTCACATTTAATTTCTGCTCCAAGTTCTACTTGATCTGTGATGCAGTTCTGGGGTGTTAAACAGGCATGAATAGCATCAAGAAGACCCAAGCTTACAACCAATCATTCACCACTACTTTTGATCAAGATCCAACGAGCAGCCCTGACGTCAAAGACCTGGTCTGTCAGCCAGCATGGCTACGTGCTGCTGCAGCAGCTCACTCTGGAAGTTACTTTTTTCTCATTATGAAAACTGAAGTACAAAATAGTTGTCAAAACTGCAGTTTATATATGGATTAGGTCTGTTCACCATTCAGAAAGTTTCTGCTCATAAAGGGACAAGTAGATGTCCTGGGTTGAAGTATATTCTATCACCATCTTCATGAACTGTTGAAACCAGGTGAGGCAGTGCTCCCTGCCTCCTCCACTCTGGCTTATCTTCTGTTAATGGGCCCATCAGCACCTTTGCTGCACAGCTCACAGATAACCCCCTCCTGGACTACCTCCTGTTAATGGGCCCATCAGGCCTTATCACATGACTCACCATCCCATTGTGAGATGCTCCGCCCAGAGGGAGGAACCAAGCATTCCAGCCTGGATATAAGCTGAGACTCTGAACACCAGAGGGGCGCTTACCCACTGGATTCCCAGAGGACCCGAGCTACGAGACCTTTCTACAGGATCACTGCTTCAGGAAGACCACCTCATCTGGACTGCTTCCATCACTCCGCTCAGGTTGTATTCTGACTCTGTCAGTGGTCTTTTGTATTATTGCATCTATTTTGTTTTACTTTCTTTCTTTTTTTCCTATTAAATTGTATCTCTGACTTGAAGCCTCTCATTTGTTTTGCTTTCAAACCACTACAGTAGAAAAGCTGTTTTCCAAGCCTGTGGTTAGAAGCTTGACAGATTTACCTGTTGCACAGGACAGTGATTAGAGACGACCTCAGTCAGCTCAGCAGCTTCATTCACTGTTAGCTGCACTATCCCCAAAGCACTAACTGACCTTGTGTTGTACTACAGCATCATTCCAATCCCTTGAAGTATTTACTCAAACGTCAACCTAGAATTTTCTGAACCCACCCTTTTGCAATCCCTGAGAAGCCAAGGACTGGGATCCACAGATAGCAAGCAAACCAAAAGCTATCCAGCTACTCTCCCAAGGACCACATTCCAGCTGGATTAAACCACTCCCTCTGCTCCAGGAAGAGTTCCACGACAGCAACTTCCACACTACTATTGACAATCAAAACATTTCTTTTTAAACCACAAAAAATATAAACACTTAAATCAACACACAAGCTACATATTTGAAATTAAAATTACTAAATAAAAATTCTTTTAAAAAAGTTGACTGCATCTCAATGAGACACCTCTGAGATGGATCACAAGTTCAGATTCCTCCTTCCTGACATCTAATTTACCAGAATCACTGATTTTGGTTCATCAACAGACCAGAGAATTGCTCTACTAGCCTTCTGTCAAGAAAAGGATCATATTTTTGATTCTTCACAGACAGTGAAAATTCTTGGGTGATTTATGTGGGAAATCACAGACCTCCACGCCTCTAGTTTGTTGGTTTGCTTTTTCTAGAGTACTATTTATGCATTAATACATACCTAGAGAAAAACATTTATGTTCCTCAATTTTACTGCAATGGGATTATTTTTAATGGGATAAAAGACAGAAATACTCACACCTGTTTAGTTAGGAGTGTCTCCCTTTTCCCACATGATGCCCTTTGTTCATGTGAAATACGTACTTTTTTTTTAGCACTGACAGCTTAGTGGATTCCATGCCCCTACAGCCACTGCTCCCCTTTCCCTCACTTCCTACATTACAGCTGAAGCCCCGATCACCTTGCAGTTGTTTTATCATATGTTGGCTGCACATATATCCCTCTTTCCATCTTCAAGTGGCACCTGAGTCCTTTTTCCTTCCCACTGAGAGCCATATTAGACCAGCAACAAACACTGCCTCATGCCATTGGCATGCAATGAAATGAGGGCACCCCTCAGCATCCCTGCTGCACTTCACTCCTTGGACCATGTAGATAATGTAAGATGCAGCTCTAGAAAGCACTACACATTTTAAAAGGCAATAGACAGATATTTCTGTGCTAACAGGAGTGCAGCTTACCTTTCCCGAGGAACAGCAAACCAGTACTCTGGTTGCTTTTTCTTTTTACTGTACTGCTGAGACATGGTCGTGCTCTGAGACACAAAGGACTTTCTCATGGGCTTGCCTACTTTAATGCACAGAAACATTGGAGGAGTCTTGCTCTTCTCCTCTTTTGAAGGAAGCATATCTGAACAAGACACAAGAGAAACAGTCTGCTTACAGGAAAGTACCAATACTGCAGCTGATAAAACACTGTGACAAAGATTAATAATCTTGTGCAAAGGAATACTCAGAGGCACCATACACAGAATTACACCTGACTTCAACAGCACAACTGGTTTAGTAAAACCACATTCATCCTAAATTGAGGCCATTTTATCACAGCCTGTATCCCCCTCAGCTATTCAGCTATGTACATGTACACAGCAGCCCTGTAAATAAATAGGTAAGATGACCAGGCTCAGTGCTGCCTGCAACACAAATCAGGCAAATAAAGTGGACATGTTCGGCTCCAAAAAACCCATCCAGGCTGAAGGGTAATCCTGCACACATACACACACAAAAACCCCAATCAGTCACGCAGCCATACAAGCACCTTTTACCTGCACAAGACAGGTCAAAGCCTAAAAGCAGTTTAAGCTCCTTAAATTGCTAGTGTGACAAAAACCCCTGCTTATTAAACTATAGCCTCAATCACACTGAAGTTGCCTTCTTTGTTTTAGGTGTACACATACTGCCAAACACGACCAGCAAGATACGAACCCTTATGGAAAAAAAGGAAAAATCATTTTAAGAATAACTGTTCTTAAAATAAAGACTTCCATTTTAATGAACCAGTGGACATAGCCTTGATTCACATCAGGTGGTGGGGGATGATTAAATTACCCAGAGAGGAGCATCAGTGCTCCAGGACAGGCTATTGCTTAGAGGCACTGGGCTGCCATAGAAATGGTAATATGCGTGCACATGCTCTGAACAGAGATTTCATTCCGGTATGTGCTTTCCTGGAACAGCCTGAATTATTTCTGATAATGCAATGACCAATCAGGAGAAAAGTGAACAGTCAGTAGGACTATACATGTATTCCTATTTATCACTTCTTTAAGGGTTTCCATAGCATGAGAGACACCAGACACACATAAATATTGTCAAGAACACTTTGGTGCCCCCCTCCACAGCAATGCTCTACTACCTTGGATACTATCAGAAACAAAACTGACAGACTTCAATGAGACAGCAGTGGTAACCAACATAGAGTGACAATTCCTAGGCCATGAAGTGTCCCTGCCAGTACTGAAACTGGATGACATTTCACTATCCTTCTTAAAGCCAGCAAACAGAAGTAAAGATTATATAAGCAGTGATCACTGATTGTGGAAAGAGCACACAAGCTACTTATCAAGCTACAAGCTTAGAGAATTTGAAGATAGCAGGTAATATAAAACTGAAATACACAAAGAACAAAAAAGAGACCAGGTATTACAGAAAGAAGAAATTTAAAGAAGGCTGTCAATTCAAAGGTTACCGTCATAATGCTGTCCAAGTCTCAGAGGAAACAAGGATAACCAGAGACCTACCTTCAATTGGCACTTGAATTTTCTGCAGCAGCCACAGTCTGATTTCTGATTGATTGTCTAACTCTGTTTCTTGACAGGTCTTGTCTAGAGCTGGTACTAATGAAGAGTCCACAGACTCTTTCAGATCTTTTTCCTCTGCTGCTCCTGAGCTGATTTCTAATGAAGGTGCTTTCCGTTCAACACAGCAGGAATCAAGCTCCATACTTTTAACTGTATGGACTTCATTGGCTTGGGACTTTGAACAGCTAAGTGTAAGGTCTATGCCAATTGCTTTATTGTTTTCACCTTTCTGGATTTCAGCCTTGTGTAAGTCTTCAGATGACTGAGACCCATTTCCATCTTTATTGAGGTAAAATTCAATAAGTTTATCTTTCTCCAGCTCTTTCTTAGTATCCAATTCAGTCTCCACCTTACCTGTCGGGGTACTGACACATTTGTTTACTTCTGGAATAACATCTTGCTTTTCACACAGCTCTAAGTCTAAGTCAGCGTTAGGTTCAACACTGTCCTTTTTTTCCAGGGAATCAACTGTCAAGTGCTTCTGGACTTCTGTAGTAGGTTTGGTTACCTGCTGCTTAGTTCTCCCCAAGTCCCTGGGGTCAGCCAGCAAGCCTTCCATTACTGAGATTTTCCTGTCCAACCCTCTATCCATACGAGACAACGTCTTTTCCAGCTCAGTGAAGTCACCCCCTCCTTCTCCGAGAAGGGATTTTTCTTTGGTTTTGGTATCTGAAGCACTTTTTTCCCTGGAAGGGTCCTTGGTACATGCGTCTGCATCAAATTTTTCCAAATGTTCAGTGGCAGTGATGTTGTTGGGGAATTCCAGAGACTTTGATTTGATTGAGCCCGTACTCTCTGATGACTGAAGAACTTCAAAATCAGCAGACTGTTCCTTATCTGAAGGTTTTATCTGTTTGGCACCCAGAGCAGTAGATGCATCCCCATTCTGCTGCCTCTTTTCCTTGCTAAGGGATTTGAATTTGCTGAAAGGATTGATATCTTTCTCAGACGACAGGTCTTCCCATTCTCCTGGCCTGTACAGAGGACAAAGATCCTTTGGTATGTCACTGTCAAGGAAAATGATGGATGTACATATGATGTTAAAAGCAAAATGGAAACAGAAAAAAATGAAAAGAAAAACTAAATAACAACTTAACTTAAACCATGAAACTGGATGAAAAATAACTTTCTCCAAAATAAACATACAGTACTGGAAATATGTGACTTTAAAGACAATGAAGAAAAAATGCTGAAAGTATAGTATCAAAATAAAATGAGTAAACCACTTGGCAGAATATGCCATGTGGGTGAAGAAATGTAACACAGAGTAAGAATGTGCAAGTCATCAGAAGTTCCGTAACAAAAAAACAGAGGACGTGTATTTAGCTGCTGGAATTTAATTCAAATCATATTAATATTATAACTTCCCACACCTGACAATGAGTCAACATCTACAACCATCCATGCTTCCCTAGTCAGTACAAAGTATTTTTGAGAAAAACAATTCAGAGATGTCCTGTTTGAACATGCTTACTGCAGAACAGTAACAGGCAACACAGTTAGTAGCTCTCTTCTTTTATTTGTCTCCATTATTCAAACATACTGTTTGAATGCAGGCTTCCCAAATATATCTTTTTAAAGCAGGACAATTATAAAACATTTCAAAATGAAAAATTCTGAATAAACGTATCAGCATAGAACTTGAGCTCTTTGTTACTGCTAAAACTCTGAGGGGACTGAGAATACAAGATCCTCATCACTTAATAATTACTAAGAAGTTATTAAACACTCCAGAAATGAGTGTAGCAAGCATCTGGAAAGTTTTTCTTGAAATGAGAAAAAGGAGTGGATTTAATGAATTTCACTGTTCAAACAGGTATTGCCTATAAGAACAAAACCCTGCTTAGAACAAATAGATAAGCAGCGCCTGGTCTGGGCATAAATGAAAGTAGTCCACCGCAGAAAGTCTATTACGTATTATAGATTATAACTATCAATGTGTTTCGGGTTCTGAGATAGAAGTCCTCCAGAGTCTGGTGTTAATGTAAGTCCTGAAGATGGCAGCTAAGGTGCTGTTATCTTCAAAAGTTTCAAATACTCCTCTGAGAACAGTCCTGGTAACACAATAACTGTCAAAATCTAAACCTTTTCATATCCACTGAAAGAGCCCTAAAGACAGGTTAGTGCAAGAGCCCGACAATGGCATATTACAAACACATTTATTAATTACTGGTTTGTACTGGTCTCCTTTGCACTTTGGTTCTCACATTTGTGACCTATTTGTATTTAATGCCACTTTAGTGCTCTAAAGAGAAAGTTGTTGTTCTAAAGAATAAGACAAGTGAATCATTCCTTCGCTGGCACTCTACTCTGCTGCACTAAAACTCTTCCCCTCCATTCCCCCTTCCCCCACCCCTTTTCCACGACCCTTACTGAAAATCTGCAAATGTAAGTTCAGGGAAGAACACTCCTTACGATGGCAATGCATCTTTAATCTTCATGTGAGAGATGTCATTGTAGAGAGCTATTGAGACAACCTCCTCCATGGGGCAGATGAGCCCATATTCTTCACAGCCATTCTCAATTACCAGAGGATCAGACTTATGTGGGTCAAACATGATATTGTTTGGAGTTACTATCATGACTCCTCCAACGACACCCTAAAACAGGAGAAGAAAGAGTCAGCACATCACACGTATTGCACTTATAATTAGTCATTGGATTTTAGGTTACTACCCTAAAAAGCAAAACCACTTTTCTGCCTCTTTATACTGCATCATGCAGTGTTTGCTAGCAAAATACTTTGCTTTCCAATTACACCAGGTCAGACATTGCAAGGAGAGAAAAAAAAAAATCCTTAATAACATCCAAGTTCCTGGCTGATAAGGAAGAACATCCGAACTATTCAGCTTTCAGTGCTGATTGCTACAAGCTAAAAATGTGATTGTCAATCAATCTCAGGCAAAACAGATTAGGGCATTTATTTTTTAAATAAACCACATAGCATTTTATTCTGGGTGCAGCTACTTTCATTTGATCCATGCATTTACATGCAACCAACACACCTGCGTGCATTTTTACTCATGGAAACATCCATGTTACTATGCCAAGCTAACATCAGAGGACCCCTTGATCTGCTTTCCCAGAGGTACATGCAAAAAGCTTCTCCATACAGGGATCTGATATGAGACAGCTTCTTCCCAACCTAGAAACAGCTCCTATGATTGGTCCAAGCATATTCTGCACAGCTGCAGAAAGCTCATTTAATTCTTCTAAATGTGCTCTAGCAATGTATTTGATAAAAGGCTGCTGGATCAGCCATTATTCAACATTAATTCCATGGCAACTGACCATTTTTCAAGGTTTAAAAAAGAGATTTTTCACTGTCTTGCTTCTGTACCCTCTCCTCCAGATGAACTACAAAATTCACCAGACCAACTCAGAAGCTGTGAGTAATATCATGACATCTGATAAATGGGAGACACAGATCAACTGGAATGACCCACACTGCAGATACTACTAATTATCCAAGGTCATCTGCAAGGCAAGCCAAGGAAGGCTCATAAATAGGCAGGTAAAAGACCAAAAGCTTGGTTTGTGGGGCTTTTCTTTAAATCAGTAAGATATCAAGCTGATGGCCTGGTGCTGGCAAATGAGTACACAAATGCCTGCTCCTTTATAAAGCAAAGTCTGTCCATATTTCCCATTTGCTTCTCCTGTATGACTCAGTTGACAAGCTTGGTTTGTGTGTGGATGACAGAATCAAAACAAAGTGCAGAGGCTTTTCCCAGAAGCCAGAAGGCAACACATCAGTAGGCCATACTTCCCACCCAGCCACTGCAGGAAGCCAGGCAACACGGGATTTCAGCTACATTGGCAAAGAAGCCATCTCATTTTTGATTGCTCAGACTGAAAATTACTTTTTCCATCCTGCAGCCATAAAATTGGCAATCTATATCCTCTGCACCTAACAAGCATCACATAGCAAGTGACAGTACTGCCCTAATTTACATGCAAGACATCAAGTAGTTCTCTATTACGTTCTACAAAACAGCAGACTGTAAAATTGCAGAGTGGTTAAATACAGTCTGCATCCACTCAATGCAAAAAGCAGCCAGAAACCGTACGTGTAAACACATCCATCTTACAAAGTCAGGACTAAGGGAAAAAAAAATGTTGCAACTACAATGATTAGCATCTCCAGTGTTATAAATTCCAGAGAACCTGAAAAGCCAAACACGCAGACAGCTAACTGAAACCAGAGTCAACAGGGACAGATATATCAAAGTAGGCAGTTCAGGAAGACAGTGTCTTGCAACCTTGAGAAAAGGGCTAAAATACTACCCAAGCTTTGGGCCTTTGCTTCTCAAACACTTGCGGTAATTTAGGATTGCAGTCCTGGCGTATGTTACAAGAAACAGAAAGAAAAGATAGTATAATGCAATATTTATCCTTTTATTAAGCTTGCACAACATTCATTAGCAAGTGCAGAAGCAACATGAAGCATATTTGGAAACGCTGCTCTGGACACAGTTAAAATTTATCTTCAAGTCATAAATGAAATAGACTGGCATGTACTCATTTTATAAGGCTGTTGCTCAATTTGATGGAACTGGACAACTAATCATGACATGTCAGAACTCTGAAGCGCAGTTCTGTCTATCTAGCAACACACAAGCAGAAGAACACAATTATATACCATAATATCACAGTACCAACAAACACAGCAGTTACAGATAAAGCCAACATAGCTTTTACATTCTTTAAAAATATGAAGCACATTTGACTCATCCAGTATTCATATCTCACTTATCCAAAGAGAATCTCAAACAATGCCCAAAACTCAGGTTCCACCTACCTTACCATCTGTGAAATAACGACAATTCATTTTTAAAAATTTAACAACCACAGGCTCATCTTCTTCTGAAGTAGAGGACAGGACTCTCTCCACTGGTTTGAAAGCCTTTCTTGCCAAATCAGCATCCTTAGAAAAGAAAAAGTTCAATGCAGAGCAACAGAACCAGAATCATATACTTCTACATTTTTGAAAACTAAAAGGCCAAGTTCAAACAATTATCTTCCATTTGCGTAAGGAAGAAAAGGTCATGTATGTAGGTATATATGTACACTTCCCACTGTATCATGTATTAGAAAACAAACAAACAAACCAACCAACCCTTGAAACCTTACAAGAAACTCCATACAAATAACAGGCAGGAAATTAAAAAACCAAGCTGACCAAGGCAGGTCAACTCACCAAAATTCAATTATACACCCTAATTAGAGAGAGGGCCTGGCCCGACACATCATCTACACTGAAGACCTTTGCTCACAGAGCACTAGTGTGATTCTCCATGCAGATGGCGTAAGCGTAAGGTTAAACATAATTATTCACTCCAAGCTTCTCTCCACTTTTGATTAGTGATGTATTTGAAATTACTTATTACTTTTAACCTCAGCAGATGTTAAAGATGCTAAAGACAGCTAAACTGCCTAAAGGTATTATCTAAAAATCATCATGGCAAATCACCCTTGAAAGATAAACTATCTGAGGCCTTTCACAAAGACTAGATAGGTCTTGTCTAAAGACAAGTCTGTATGAGTACCACCACAAGTTGTTTAACTAGAAAGAAACTGACTGCTCAAACTAAACTAACAGACACCCTGTTCAAGGATGCCAGTGTGGGATCAAGGCTCTGCACCGTAGATCAGCATAAAAATCTCCAGTAGAAAACACTAAATGATTTCTCATATTTAGCTTTCTATTCTTAAAAGATTATGCACTACACTATTTTCAGTAGTTTAGATAGACTTAGGGCCCAACTGAACTTGTAATGGGTTTCCACACTCAGAATTCCCTTTATTTGGAGTATTTTTAAGACAATGGTAAATTTTGTAGTACAGCAAACTAATTTAACACAAGACACTACACAAGGACTGTAAACTCAAAAAAAAAAATGCTATTTACACAGCCTTGATTCTCAGCTTCAGACTCAGAAAATATTCTGAGAGTTTAAGTCCATTGAACCATGTTTGACTTACAGGGAGCTTATCATATTCAGCATCTGATGATGAAGGAGAAACAGGAGCACCAGGACTAGAAGACAGCCTCCCAGCACTTGTATCTGGCACAAAGAGAATCTAAATACAAACAAGCATTTCAAAACAGTGAGGCAAAAGCTTTAAAAGGTTATTAACTATGTTCTACTAGAAAGACAACACAATACTGATCACTCCTATCTGCTATGTACACCTTAAAAATATTCAGAAAAATGAAACTCATTTCCTTATTCCAGCTTTTGTCTGCTGGGTATTCTCAGGCAAGTCACACCATCTCTGTGTGCCTCAGTCTCCCTGTCTGCAAATCAAGACAGTTCAACCTCCTCATGGTTGTGAAGCAAAAGTAAAAAGTAAAGATCTGCTCTTTATGAACCAGGTGTACACATGCATTTCCAGTCCTGAACTCTCCCAAAATGTCTCTCTCCATTTATTTCTCATCTTACAGGAGACTGACTCATACCCAACATAATGGCACAAAGCCATTTCAATTTCTGTCTCTAACTTTAATTCTTTAATGCATTATAGATTGCATTTATCCAGACTTCCCAATAATCCAACTCCTCTGCAACAGCTGTATTATCTTCTTGAGCTTCAGTGTCATCTACAAGCTTTAGTGACAGTACATAAAAAACAAGTCAGATATGGCAATTACAAAGCTTCCCCCTCACACCAATTCCAAATAATAATCTATTGAGTTTCACTTTGAGGGAGGGCTTTAAATTACTGTCCATTATCCTTGTATCCAAGTACCTAAAAGATACATGTAAGTAGTAAAAAACTTCTAAATACATAGCAAATAATTATGTTTCAGGTATTGAAAAAACCCCAAATAAATAAAAGATTTACCTGGCCTGGCACAATTGTCTGTGTGAAAAGCTTATTGAGCTCCACAAGCTTGTTTGGGGTGATGTTGAACTTTAATGCTATGCTGTTTATGGTGTCCTGATTTCCAGCCTGAAGAAAGAGTTGATGACTAAGATACCATACTGAACACAACACCACACACGAACAAAACGCATTTCACAGACTGTCTGCAAGGATAGACTTGATGACCTCAACACCCCATGTATTTAATAGCTTAGGTGATAAACTAGTATAAAAAAAAGGACAGAAATATTCTTTCACACTATACAGTAGATGAAATATAAACAGATTACAGATGTCCCTCTCCTTCTCTCTTAAAACCTTAAGGCAGCACAACTGTATTTAGAACTGGTCTGGCAAAGGGGAGAAGGTCATACACTGAGTGCAAAGTTCACTACACCTCCTGGAGCCACAGCATGTCAGGCATTTGTGCAGTTCCCAGCTGGGACACCACCTTGCACAGAGGCTCTGTATGGTGGAGTGGAATGCACTTAGCCTGAGGGCTCACACAGACGTTTTGGGCAGAGCTAACGCACTGCTGCCCTGCTCCAGCTTAGAGAAACAGATCTCATCAAGCACAGGTCAACTGCTTGATGACTTAAGCAGAATAGGAGTATTTTTCAGAGTAACAAAACCATTCCTCTACTAGAGAGCCATAATGCAGAAGTAAAAATGGAACTGCAGCTGCAAGAGGCAGAGATCCTGGGTTGAACAGAGATTCAGGATGTGACCCTAGCCCTCCCCATACAGCGATATTTGAATGGCATCAACAGGGGCAATCCCTATTGAGATAGGTGCAAACTGAGGAAGAATTAGTGCTTACAGTTTTGTGCCACTGCTTCCCTCTCAACCTCAACAACTCCACTTTTAAAAAGCAAGCATGAACACACCACACACCAGTACTTACTGTATATTCTATGGTACCATGAGGCTTCTGAGAAACCATTTTCTTCTCTTTCTTTTCATTGGTTTTGTTTTGATTGTCATCTAAAGAGCAAAAAAGAAATTCAAGTAGTTGACTGTCAAGATGTTCACCTTTCAGCATGTTTTGAAAGAGATCTACAGTATGCACAAATTGCAGCTGTGAAGAAGAACAAGAGGACACATTACAATGCCTATTAAGCCCTAAGATTGAATTGTAAAGCAGGAAAACTTCATCAAGTACAGCAAGTTTAGTAATTTTTCAGGAACTCTGCAAGAGTAGCGTATATATGATACCATAGCAATACACAACTTCTGCCATGGTTTCTTCTGTGATTCCTACACAATTCAGCTGCTGGATACAAGTACTTTGTACCATCCGGTGAATATACACACATCTACTGCCCTGGTACAACCACAACAAATATTGGTTAATCACCACTTCACCACAAGTAAATTATATTTAAACACTACTTTAATCTCTGAAGGTAAAAGTGTGCCAAGAGTCCTGCAAAGCATGCACGTATACAGTCAAGCATGAGAAAGCAGAAACTTCGTGCAGAAGACTTTTTCTATCAGCTGCAATACACAGAGCTTACTGCAGCTGCAGAAACCCTTGCAGGCAGGACCCAAAAGGTACTGGCGAGCTGTCAGCACCAGAGCAGGGTAGAGATTCCCAATTGTTATGACAGCAGTGGGTGAGCAAAGCCAAGGCTCAGGGAGGATGGAGCTGCCCAGCCAGCCCCAGCCCCAGGGGGATCCCCTCCAATCCCAGAGCCCAGATCCACATACCTGGGGGGGGCGAGGGCGGCATGCAGCCCCAGCTCCAGGAGTGGGGATGGGGTGCCAGGAGGCAATTCATGGCTCTCCCTGCCTGACTGCCCCCAAGCTTTTAGAAAGGTCCTGCTGCCTCTGGCAGGATGCTGCAGCCCAGATGAAGGGGGGAAAGGCAAGAAGAGAAGACAAGGCAAGGCTGCGCCCAGCAAAACCAGCAGCCAGGACCAGGAGCAGAGACACGCTGGCCCCTCCTGGGAGAACTGACTCTTCCCGTGGTCCAAGCCGGCAGCTCTGGAAGATCAGGGAGCAAAGAACTGGGAATGGCAGCACAGGGCTTCTGACTTGCATTCAGGCTTTGCTGCAACCTTTGCTATTTCCAGAGAGCAGAAGGCAGATAGTAAAAGGAAGGGCGAGGACTGGCCTGCCACACTGTAATGTACACAAGAAACAAGGAGGGGCCTGGTGTGCTGCACCTGACCCTTCTGCTGGCCCATGTCCACAGCAAGATGAATGCTGTGGGGCTGCCTCAATGTGCTGCTCCCTCCATCAGGAGAGACTCACAAGAGCCCTGAACATGCATCCAGGTGTTACTGCTGGCACATCCCACCCACCACCTGCCAGGGATGCAGTCATGAGAAGTGCATTGGTTGGGCACACTACAGATAAGACAACAGAGGCAGAAACATGTAGAAACCAAACACAGACAGTTTAAGTACATGCACATAGTGTACATGGCATGAAGGACAGCAGAAGGAAGATCAGGATGATGCTGGATTTTCCCTGACAGCATTTCAAAACATAGCATCAGTTGATGTCAGACACTTCATCTCTGAGACTGGACACCCACATTGAGACTTTTTAAATTAGCTTTCTTACTGTGTTTTTCTGACCATTTGTATTTTCACCATAGTCACACCACCTGCTGACCAAAGTGAAAGCAGTGTGTGGAAAAATAGGTAATGGAAGCGTTAGCAGCGCACAGTATTAAACCATCAGAAATACAATGACAGCATGACAGACAAAAAAACCTGACAAATACTGGATGTTTTATCCATTACCTACATAAAACTGCCAATATGGCACAATCCTGCCTGAAGAAACCCTGCCAGCTACTGAGTTCACAGTGCTTTGTGTTACCAGGAGATACCACTTCAACTAGTCCAGGGTAACTATAATTACAACTGCATATCACACCCATGCAGGCAGACTACCTGAACTTTCAGTGACCTCTCCCTGGAGAAAGACAAGAAAGGTAGTCTTCACCTTCTAGTAAATTATTTGGTCTAGCTGAAAAAAGTAGACAAGTTTCCAGATATTCTACCCTTACTCATCTCTGAAACAGTACACATGGCAGGAAACAGTTAAGAGCAACAATCTCACACTACTAGACATGCACCAGTAAGACCTTGGAGGGGTGGGAATAAAAATAAAGTAGGCCAGAGAGATGGGGAGAGAGAGAGAGAGAGAGAGAGAGAGAGAGAGAGAGAGAGAGGGAGAGAGAGAGAGAGAGAGAGATTTTGCACCTGCTGAATGCGACAAAGTTAAAGCCTGGGTGTAGATGGGAGAAATAAAGATATGCAATAAAAGCAGTTTCTCTGAAGGGCTTTTAATATTTGCTATTAGCTTAACATTTTTTGTTCCAAAGCTTTGTGTTTGAAAATGGAGAGCTGACCAGGAACAGCAACCCCTAGGCCACTGTGGCACAAAAAGACCACAAAAGAGCAATACAGACAACTTTCTCCCCTGCAGCTTCCTACCTGGGAGGTAGGACACGTTCCTCTCCCTCTGGGAAACATCAGTATTTTCCAGATCCTCCTAAGTGCACTGCCTGCTAAGTCTGGAGATGAAAAAATACTATCTAGGAAAATGTTATAACCTGAAATACTGTATTCACAGGACATATATAGTATGCTCTAGTTCTTGGTTGTCAGGACTGTGAACCTGTTTGTTTAGCAGGGTCCTGAACACAAGTGTGGTACAACAGAGAAGAGTGAACTAAATATGCACACATAGTTGAAAACCTCTAACGGCAAGACAAGAAAAAGAGAAGTCTGAAACACAAGCTGAGTTTAGATTAAACAAAATACCATGCTTTGTCAATAATTGTTAATAAATCCTAAATAAGTTGAACAATTAGACACTTTTCTTTCACATCTATGTGCAAGAATATGTGTTGTATAGTCTGTTAAGCTACAAGCTAAAAGAAGCAGTCACAGTCTGCGAATTTATTTGTTCTGAAAACAAAATCTGACATTTTGTGTTTGGATACTTTTTTCTTCTACCCCCTAGTGCCCCCTTTTTTCTTCTATCCCATCAACAAAGGGTTGAGAACACTGTCCATACATCATGCCTAACTACCAGACAGCTTCGGGCAATTCAAAACCACATCCTAATTATTTGAATAGTGTGAATTCTTAAGTAGTCTATGCTTTTAATTATGCATATAAAGATTTAAAATCATAAATGAAAAATTTCAGACCTTGAGAAGAAAAAATTGCAATGAATCCATGAAACTTGACAGGTACTGGTAAGCCCACATACTGCACACTTGGTGAGGCCAAGGTCACAAATCATGCTCTACATGAAGAGTTTACAGCAGAGTAACTGTAAACTGTTTGCCAGAGCCTGGCAAAGCAACACACCACAATAAACTGTCTCTTCAGTTCCCTTTGCTTTCTCTCCTTTCTCCTCCAGGAAACCAAACGTTTTCTGACCTGATCTGAAGGCAGGTAGCTCTAATATAGCCACAAAGGCACCCAGAGCACATGCAGGCATGATGGAAGCCTCAGGAACCAAGTTTCTTTTAGTCAGAACTAGATGAAGAGCTCCACAGGCTTTAAACAACTGCCTTTGGCTACCTTTTGAACGTGAACATTTGCTTAGTGGTGAAATGACTCACGGCCCTGCCTCCCAAATATTCTTGCACTGCATGTATACTGGAGATGGGATTGCACAGCCACAGAAGTGACTAGATGCTAATGCAAATTTGATCACACCGCATTTTTAGGCAAAGTGCAGAGTGGGTGGACTGAACCTCTCTGTGATTTTGAGAAACTTGTAAATGAAGAAGTATGTAAAAATAGTAAAATAATAAGCAATGAGAAGAAGAATGCCAAGTGAGAACAGGAAAGAAAATACAGGCTGACTGAAAACAGACAGGTCTAGAATGGGAATTTTTCTGCCCTTAATGATATATTTGTATCTCAGTTTCCTAGCAGACTCTTGACTTTTTGTTTAGCAGTGTTACAGGAAACCTTACAAAAAAAAAAAAAAAGTTACCTAAGAGTAATTTGGAAAGCAACTATTGAAGGAGTATGATAAAGAGGTCAATCAGTTTATCACCCAAAAGACCTTGACACATGATAGGAGAATTACACCTCTGCAACTGTGTAAATAGCTCGGTAAGTAGATAGAATAGGTCAAGGAGAGTTGGGAGTCTCCTGGGCTGCCCACACAGAGGACGGGCCAGCACCACTGCAGGATGATACCATCACCATCACCCCCATGCCACAGACCAGCCTGCCCAGCCCAGATCAGTGCCAGGTGTGGCAGCGCTGGCAGGGACAGCTGAGCCCGCCGGGCAGGTCCCGAGCCACCAGTCAGCCTCATGTCTGCTAGTGCCAGGAGGAATGCTGAAGCAAATAAGGGGACAAAGGACTGACCACTTTCCACACCCGGCAAACAAACTCTGTAGCCTGAGAGGATAGAGGCAGTGGCATACTTGGTGCAAAAGTCCATTTCACTCAATTATTTCTGTCTTACCAAAGATTTAAGCTGCATGTAACTAGGGAAATCTTTCCCCTGATTAGCTCCTTGGCTTGTAGAAATCACGGATTTCCCAGAGTAACAGCATTCACTAAACTGCTCTGTTCCTTCAAGAGCTTCACACCAGCTCTATGCCAATGAACCCCACACTAACATGATGTGCTCATAAAGCAGTGCTTCCCTTCTTGTATTTTGTAATTAATTTCACTAAGCATCCTAATTAATGCTATTTTAAGAGTGAACAAATAGTCATTATTCACCTTTTGCGTATCATTCATGACGTCGCAGATTTCAACCATCTTTTCTTAATTACTTCACTTTTTCCAGTTGACTAATACTGTGATACTTTGGACTCTCCTGTTTCTCTGATCACACAGCCTGGACTTCTTGTTAGCTTTTTTTCTCCTACTACATCCTTTTTGAGGTGCAGGAAGTAAAACCAAACACAAATTTTAAGCTATGAAAAAACCAATAACCTGTGCTGGTGACAGAAAAGAGGGTTTCCTTAAACCTGTGTGATACTAGTCATTATTCCCCATCACACATTAATCATTTTTCCACGCTGCTCAGTACATCACTGCTGTTTCAGGACATTCAAGTCCCACATCTCTACTACAGATTTGTTAAAAGCAATAAAATTATATTACTGTAGTCTAGCCAAGCACCAGGACAAAGGAGTGAAAACCTACAGGTAGCTTAAAGGAATCTGAAACACAACAAATTCAGGGGAGAACAGTTATCCCTCAGAGTAACCTAATCAGGGTATGGATAAGAAATTAGGCAAACAAAGCTTCCTGGAGTAGTTTCCGTATCAGTGAATGAGGCCTGATACCAATTATGGTGACAGAGATGAAGTACTGTAAGTATCACTTAAGTGGTTCTAAACAGAGAGATCTCAAGAATATGAAAGACCTTCCTGGGATGATAGAGGGGGAAGATAAATCAGTTTATCTGAACAATTTTTTCCATTCCTACTTTCTCCCCTGACATTTCAATAACTTTCAGCAATTCTGCTATGTGCAAAGTTGTGCATAGGATGATGTAATTGTGATTTAAAACATCCTTCTGATGCTTTAAAAAAGGCTTTTCTCATGACTCTCAAAGTGATGAACTGAATAGCACTCACATTAAAATTACTATTTTTAAATTAAAAGTCTTTCTTTTGGCTCCTGTCAAGCGTGGGTGAACCCCACCAGCACAGGGGCCAGATTCCTAGTTTGGGACACCTTCCACCCACTCTGACGTTTCAGTTGCAGCAGCCTCTGAGAAAGACACTCCAGCCCCATTCCCTCCTTTAGCCAGGTGCAGCAGTTAGGGGGCATATAAAAACATTTTTTGGCCATCTGATCAGACCTATGTGCCTGACGACAGCCAGCAAGTTAGACAGAAACACTCCCTACTCAGATTTGTAGGATAGTGTACTGCTACCATGTTAAAAGAGAAATAAAAAAATCCCTACACTTTCTCACCAACTCAGGTATCTGTTTTTCTTTTCTGCTATCCACTTCCCCCAGAGTCTCCTGACAAGCCCTCACCTTTACTTCTGCATATTTTTACTCTACTAAATCATATCAATTGGCTTCCTCCTTCGCTACTGCTGAAGTCACTTGAAACAAAAGGGCAGCTGCCATCTATCACAACCACACTTGTGCTCCTTCATTAGTGAGACTTCTCCTGACATAGGAAAATAGCAGTTCCCGGATCAGTTCAAATCCAGACACATAATTCTGAAATATCTATGCCTTGAACAACTTTTCTCCATTCTCAATAAAAACTGATTGTCCACTAATTATTTTTCAAGCATTTCTTTCAAAGGAATAAAGAGATTACCAAAAAATACAGAGTCCCAACAAAAAATGACAATCAGTTCAAAGAACTGACATAAAAAGGTAGTAACTCCGTCTGCTATTAGGTATTTTTAGGCACACTTCAATAAAAATTTGACTATTGATATTCACACAATATTCACATACTGCAGTTTCTACATGAAAAACTGCAAATATTTAAAGAAACTTAAACTTCCTCTTTATTTACTTCTTCCTCAAGAAGTGGCATTAGCTCCTTTGTGGTCTGACAGCATTACTTGTGAACCCTGTTCAGGAACATGTCAGAATCTAAACACATCTTTCACTAAAGTATCACCATAAGACTTCTGACTATCCACTACATCAGGCACTCAAGGACAATACAGAGTGAGGAAAATCAGCCTGTCAACAAAGCACAGCTGCAGGAAGGAATACTTAGGCATCACAAGAGAAAATATGGACATTTTAGAAAACTCTTAACACTACACATGGATGGTTTCCTTCATTTATTTTGCTGCTTGAACACACCACAGGTTACCTGGGAAGGCTGTGCCATTAAGTCAGCCAGGACAATGTCTCCTCAAATCAACCACTGCACTGTCCTGTCTACTGACTGATGTTTACAAGGTCAAAGATTGAAAAGAGAGATGAAAATCACAAAGATTCTGAAGATACAGGGCACATGTCCTGTTTTCATGTCTGGAGATGACATTAGCATCTGATGTGCTGCTGGCTGTCATCACTTCATCACACAGATTCTCACAAGCAACAGAAAAGAGCAACTCAGTTTATACATGCTGCTGAACCTAAGCATGTCCCAACAGGCTGAGAAGCTATTAGGGAAAGTCAGTAGAGAAAGCTGGGAGTGAGGGCATTACACAATCAAAAAGATCTGGCTTAACTTTGTATTATTATTTAAATGGAAGTTAAGAGAGTGCTGCTTTTCAAAACATTTATATTAGCTTTCAACAGTGTTTTTAAAGTACAATATGGAAACTTGGTGAAGAAGAGAAATTAAAAGCCTGCCTTGAGGATACCAGGCCTGAGTTACGCAGATCCCCTAAAAATAACTAACTATCTCATGCCTCTGCTTGGAGGCCAAAAGATCTGCAACATGATTTCAAACGCACTATATTGTGCTCCTTTCATAGTTGGCTTATGAATATTCCTGTCTTAAAGAAGAATGTCTAAAACTAAAATGAGAATATTCTGCCTGTTCCCTGAGGGCAGAAATCCCAAGAGAGAAAGTGAAAGTGAGTCACTGGGGAGAGAGCTGATACAAGTGGGTGCTGCAGAGGGCTGCTCCGCAGGCCCTCAGGGTACGGGTTCTGGAAGCCTGGGTAGGGGAAGAGGCAAAGGATCCAATCTGTCTGGATGATTGGAAACACGAAAGAGAAGGATCTGTCAAGAGTCCAACTCTTTACCCCAGCACAGGATACACCACCAAGACTGCCTCCGAAGAGCTGCACGTGCCCTGCAGGTACTCAGGACCAACTTCACAGTGCACCCGTGCTCAGCAAGCACAAGACTCAGCAGACAGCTGGCACAGCCCAGTAAAACCAGACTAGCCCAGGCATGATGAGCCAGTGGATCCTGGAAATGACAAACTTGCTAACCACAAAGACATATTTCCCTTCATTATCCCTGGCAGATATGACAACTCTTTTTATTAATTCTCCTGACATGCTTCCTTTTCACCTTCTGCACACGCAGACCTGTCACAGTTTCACCATGGACTATGGGACCAATCGCTCCACACCCCTCCTCTCTTCCTCTGGGACCACTTTCCAGAGATGTTAAGTGCATCTGAGTTTAAATATAATTAAGAACATAAGTGCTCACTCCTTCTGAAAAGTCAGGCCTTGGGAAGACAGACAGCCCTTGGAAGCACACCTGGGTCTTTCAGCAGTGAGATCAGTTCTCGCTAACCAAACACCAGCTTGTCATTCTCTAGTCTGACCTTTCCAGAATACATCACAAGATGTCACTGCCTTAAATCTTACTTTGAGTAATTGCTATAGTGGAATGTAACTTTGTAAAATAGCAAATCTTGGTATTTTTCCCCCATGACAGAAACACCACTTTTTAATTTTCTGCCTCAGTAATTTACACCACAGTTAAAAAGGTATCCCTGATTTCTAATTTCCACTAGTAGTTTCTCTCCATGTCCTGGTCTGCTGAGCCTGTCAAAGCTCTTTTCTATGATATTTCAATTACACAAACAATTTAGGATAAGGCTCTTGGGTTTTTTCTCCCTCAAGAAGCACTGTCTCAAGGGAGAGACAACTCCCTCTAGTCTCTCAACATCTTCCTTCTTCCCAGAGTTGTGCTAAACAGAACACACAGTAAACCATGACAGAACCTGAATTAAGAGCAAAAACATCCCCTGTTACAGCATTCTGGGTCTTGGAGGTCCAGAGAAGGCTAACAAGGAAAAGAAAAGCCATGAAACAGCTTACATGTAAAGAATGCTGAAGATCTTTAGCCTGGAAAGGAAATTATGGGAAGAGGGATATTTTACAGAGAAAAGAACAAACAAAAACCCAACCAGCCAGCCAGAAAACAACAAAGAAATGCACAAGAAAAATCATAGGAGTCTTGGAGATGGTGAGTAGGGATTGACTGTTCAGTTTCTTATACAAGAACCCAAGGCCACTCAACAAAGCCAGCAAAAGCAAGATTGCTCTTCAAAAAAATGGTAACAAACCTGTGCACTCTTCACCAAAAGATAGTGCAGAAACGTGCACAGGCCCAGGGAGAGGCAAGACAAGCATATGATGCAGCATTCTAAATGCATGAACCACGACCAGCTCAGAAGAGGACAGTAATGTGGACGCTTTTACAAAATTCACTGTGTTCATCATTTCCCCAGACATCCAGGTGTGGCCTTTCTGGGAGAACACACGCTACACTAAATGGGCTCTGGTCTGAAACGGCATGGGCTTTTCCTACTGCTCCTCTAGCACTTCTTCACCCTGGAATCACACACACCACCAGGCTTGGATACACTGGCTCAGCAGCAGTCACACAGTCACACTGTAATTCCTTCTTACTCGCATAAAACTTTCAAGTAACTGTACTTTTTTTTTTTTTTCTTTTTTTTTGCCTCCAAAATGTTTTCCAAGTTTATGGTCAGGTAAATAGGCACATCAAGTAACCCAAGTAATTTGTCATAGTTAACAGGCCATTCATCCTGGAAAGCTTTGTTCTACAACTTACCTTTAAACATGTAATCTGCCTGTACTCAAGTTACCACTCAATGCAAGTAACTCAGCATTGGTAACTCCTGATGGGCACTTCCCCCCACACCTATAAAGTGTTAAACCACACAGAAAGCTACTGACCCATTCAGCGCTAAACACCCTTGGTCATCCTACCAGAGGGTCCTTCCATTTAAATTTTAAAGTTGAGAGATTCTAGAATATAAACTCAAGGGCCTCACAAAATACTAGTACATGACATTAGCAATGTAATGCTTACAAATGCAATTTGCCTTGACTATTTGAAAATTAAGAAGGAATATAAAAATCTTGTATCAACCTTTTTTAAAGGCTTACTGAAATAAACCACAATAGCTATCACAAATTCATCAATAAACTCTCAGGATTCCTATGTGAAAAACAGCTCTGTCAATTAAAAAAAATAATTGTGTCTATTAAGCTACTGTTTACCTCCATTTCTAACTGAGTGAAGAAAATCACACCACAGTGTATAAATAGATCAATTCTCCTTTCATCTTCCTTGCTGTCAGAAGCACCAGAAAATAACTGAAAATTCAACTGCTAGTATCACGTACTGAGCTAAAATTATTTTTAGTTTCTCATTTGTTCTTAATAGAGTTAAAAAATTCTTAACTTTTATGTTCCTGGGCAGTTTTCATGTCCTGTCCTTTACTTTCCCATTCAATTCCCTTACTTCCTACTTGAAATATACATCAGATTACTGACTATCAACAGGTGAGTTCACAAGTTGGTTTTTTTATATCCATATAGCTTCATTTCCTTCTAACAGGAGACTTAAAAACAGCCTAAAACAGCTTAAAAACAAATCTCAAGATTTGGTTGCCATGTGTGCCACTAGGATTAGCACATTTGCTTTGAGCATGGTGCTAGTAATGCCAAGGTTGTGTTGATGGGCAATACCTACCCAGAACACACAAAACATCAGGTTTGAACTGTTTGCATCTTTTACTTAGTTTAACAACAAACAAAAGCTTAGATGAGAATTTGAAAAGGATGCCACACGTGGGGAGCTTGCCCACTGCTAAGACATTTCCACACAAATTTTCAGAACTTAAGTGCTAACAACATCACTACTGGTACTTACTGCTCAGATTGAATTCTCCTCCCTATGGACAAGCCATCCTTTCCCTGTGCAACTGTTTCGAGCAAACATCTGTTAATAGCACAGCTTGAATATAACCTGGTGGCTTTAACACTGATCCACTGGGATTCAAGACCATTCTGTCTCATTCCAAAACAAGTCACCTGAAAACAGCTGCCTTTCAGTCATTTGCTCACTTTATTCTTTCCACATGGTTTCTATAACCAGGGCTAATAAACCAGCTTCCCGAAGCTTCCCAACCAGCACTGCCCAAGTCAGTACCTTCAGTTTACCCTCATACACAAGTTATTCCAATCCCCCTGTATTCTACACAGGTAATTATAACCAAATTGACTACTTCCAACGCTGCTTCAATTTTGTTTGAGATCTTCATTCTGACAGAAACATACTATTTCCGTTTTCACCCCTCCTTATATCCACAGTCATTTTTGGCCTGAAGCACAAACATTAAGGCAAGGGCTCAAAACCTGAGAGAATTTAGATCCTGTTCTTACTGTTGTATCAAGCAACTTAACACTGAGTAGCCCACTTTATAAACCACTTGGATTACTTAGAGTAGGAAGTACTTTGCTACACTAATAGGGCTGACCAAATCAAGCCCCCAGAGATGAGGGCTAATTACAGTTAGCTAGCTACAAGCAAAAATTTATATGGGTTTTCTTCTTTTTTTATGAGTAACATAACACCGTAATTAGGTCCTCAACTGCATCTTACTGTTCTGTACCAGGTAATACAAAAGACAAAACCAGGACTCATAAGCAGAATGAAGTTTCCATTTTTAACTCAGTCTGTATTGAAAAGTCCCATTCAGATTAAGGCTACTTAGCGGATGACCTATCATGCAATGTGTGTTCAGTAAGTGTCCCACCATTTAATTACATTTAAATTCTCTATAAATTTTCACTGCATTGCAAGCAACTTTCATCTTTGAAACAAAGTAATTCCGGTGTCATGGGAGCTGCCTGTGCTGTTTCTGTGCCAGTCATGCGCAATCTCACCACGTAATGAGTAATGAAAATTGCTATGCCCTCTCTGCTTTACTTACTAAAATTTGTTCTTGATCATTTACCCAGAACATTCAGAGGCTTGGTAACTGCACACATGCTGCACTGCTTCTGTATCACTCCCTGCTCAAGGGATTGAAGGGAGAACAAGTAAAAAAAAAAAAAAAAAAAAAAAAAAAAAAGAAAAAAAGAAATCTGTTTTCTAGCCCTAGGGAGATACTCTGGCACCTCCTGCTCAATATGTGACATACTATCTCATTAAATGGACGTATACCACTTTCCTTCTCATGGTGTTTAGGACTCCTGCTTGTTTTGATGTAAATCAGGCCTACAATAAGAGGGAGTTTTGTTACTCTCACCTCCCACTCCTGCAGAAAACTGAACACGATGCAGTGAATTGGAAAGGATGGCCTTATGACTACACAGCAGAATGATAAGCTAGTCAAGTGGATTTTATTTTGTTGACAAAAGTAACTCTGCCATATGGGCCAAGTCACCTAAACCAGACTTTTCTTTATGACATATTCTTTAATAGAGACCAATTCCTCACATATGTTGCCTGCTTAGATTTTCAGGCAGAATCAGTGGAATCTAGGAATATTATGGACATCTGATAGAAAGATACATTGTATCACGCTGGAGTAAATATAAGGATGAAATTCAGTGTAATTTTTGACCACTGTTACACTGCTTGTTTTTGGAAGCTCACACTTTCACTTGCTTCAGTGTCTTCAGCACCACAACACAAATGTTTTCATCCAGTTCTGCAACTCCTGACAGGAATTGTTGTTTCCTAATCTCAGAGGAGTCAAATCAACATCTTTTAACAAAAACAGGTTTCCCAGAGAGAGCATGTCAGAACCAAGCAGCCAAGCTGCAAAAGCAGGTCAGCTGGCTTATCCCAAGAAGAGGAGAGCATCCTGGGCACCGAGTACAGCTGCCAGGGCACCTACACAACCACTGTATTGTGCCAGACAGACATATCCTCAGAAGTCTGAAAGCTGTTTTCTGCAGCAACCACAGCAGAAAGAGTAAGACAAAGTTAAAAAGCAGATTACCACATAAGACAAAAGATTTGGCAAAAATATAGAGAAAGGAGTGTTATTTCCATTGCTCTAAAGGAAGAAAAAAAAAGAAAACAAGCAGTATTAGCATCTCTTGTTTCAAGGCAAGAGAACAAGGGCTGTATCTGCCAGGCAACGTCTTGCAGGATGAGATTTGGAGACTGAATGATGCAAATTATTATGGAACTTGCAGTGAAGAACCGTGCAAGTGCTAAGAGGAAAAGAAGCTATAAGGCAACACTGGAGAAACCTTCTGGCAGTAGGACCTACTCAGCCACTTAGCAGTGCCTCAAGAAAAATGATCCTTCCTGTGTACCTTCAGGTTATTTGTAAGGATGCCACCACAGTGCAAGATGATATACCGTAGTGAACAGTCTTGGCCGGGATGCTGGAGTATCCCTTCCTAGAGGATGCCCCGGCCGCACCTCCTCCTCCTCGGCTCGGCGGCGCCACCCGCCGGCTGCCAGCATTAACACAAAGCCGCACCGGGATGCAGGAGAGGAGCCGCACCGCCGCGCTTCCACCTTCCTCAAATAATTCAAGTCTTTTAACCACACTTTTCTATACAAAGTTTGGAAGGCATAACCACCTCCAGTTCTGCACAGCCTTCAGAAGCTGCATTAGTCCTTCCACCGGAGAAGAGGAATTTACTGAGTCAACAAAACCCTCCTAACAGCATTGGTGCCTGCAGGAATCTACTAAAAAGCGCAGCATTCAAAGTGGGAGTCAGGATGTCATGGCATTTACAAATTCAAAAAGGCAAACACGTTCACAAGCCTCTAATAAAGGAATGTGGTGTGCAAGGAACAACATAATGAGATGTTATGTTCCTTCCCCCATCTTTTAGCACAATAAATAAAGAAGGATTTATTGTCCTGTAAAATATGAAAGGGAGATTATTCAGAGGACAGTGGTCTTCATTCTGTTAGACTGGCAGACACAACTCCTCTGAACTCAAATCATCTAATGACAGAACTTCCACTAAGCCACAAAGCTTGGGTGTATCATGGGAATATGCAAGGCTGTTGCTACATTTAACAATTTTTTCTTCTGAGGAAAACTTGAAGCATTTTGATAAAGAAGTAATTCCCATGTCAGATTTTCATAAAGTTAGAATTATAGAACTGTTGAAGTTGAAAGGTACCTCAAAGATCACCTAGCTCCAACCTCCCTGACATGTTTTAGACGTTAGTCAAAGCTGGATAGTTGGGCAGAAACAGACACCAAAACTCCCAAGCCCTTCAGAAAACATAAATAGAAAAATGGTTAGCAGAGATAGAGTGCATGCTTTTTAGTAAGAGCACTTCAGAAACATCATTAATGGGACAAGTCAGAGGGGGAAAAAAGATGGGGAAGGGGTGAGAGGGAAATGAGGTATATGTATCCCTGACATTAAATAATTAACACAGACATATACGCATGGATAATCCCTCTCAGACACTTCCATATGGAAGTATATCAACAATGAACAGATAAAGCCTTTACAGATTTGGCAGTACCTTCCCACCACTGCAGCTGACACATCTTCCAGCAGAGAACTGCTGAATATACACCTGGCAGAACTCAGCTCAGTGAGACAGATGGGTTTGTCCTCTGCCACAACATACGCAGGTAAAAAACAAACTACTTAAACAAGTCCAGCTGTTTCAGACTGCTGTGGGTGTACAGACAGCTCTCAGAAACTACTGAAGATGTTGACAAAGGTGGCAGCTTTCTGGAGAGCGGCAGTAACAAATGCTAAGCAGGTAACCCTGCGAGCGGTAGCTGCAGTGGGTGAAGGCAGTATAAGCCATGTAGTCTAGTGCCATGGCAACTAACAATTCTACTGAAAAGACTTTATTTTGAAAGTTGCACATGGAGTTACTGCACTTGTTTCACAATCATCTCTTTTCAGCCTCTACTTGAACTTTCACTTCTGCAATTTGATGCTCTGGTTGGGTGAAAGCCTTTAGGAACAACCAAAAGAAGGTATTTAAACAAGAAGGAGGTTTTTATCTCTCTGCATTTTGCCAGTTGGGTCTGTGCTCAGCTCAACAGCAGCATTAAATTATTTCTCAACAGAAATTCTGTATTTCTGCAGAACCCAGGAACTTCGCACACCTACATGATGATCAGTAGCATTTCAAGTCACCCTGTAATGATGCCAGCTCACATGAACCAGGGAACACTTATGAAACAGATGTAAGTAAAACCTGAGTTTGTACTGACTGTTGCATCACAAGTCAAAAACAACTCGAAGACATCTTTACATTCTCCTTAGCTAGCACTGTCACATTCTTCAGTGACAGGGAGTGATCCCATTGCCCCACCATCTCACCACCCCAAGCGCCAACTGTTGCAGAATTTTTAAATTTAACTCCAGAAAAACTTGAGAAACAAAATTCAGCTACCTCACAAACCCCTAAATTCCTCTAAATGGTACAAACCAACAAGTGCTTTTAGCAGAAGCACTTTACTAGGAATGCAGCAGAAGTTTGTATTTTGGTATGATTGGGGTTTTGTTATATTGGCATACTACCAAAGCAGTAAGAATTTACAGGTTTGTTCATTAACAGTTCCCCAGTTTGCCTTTTACAAATTTTATTTCCAGAACGGTGTGATCAGAACTTCAGAGAGAGAGAAGAAAGTTTTCTTTTAGTTCTCAAATTATTGATCTCATCACATTCAAGTCTCCCAAAAGTTGCAGCCTGATCACTGTAAACCTTTGAGCTTGCCGGGAAGGATTACTCCAAGGTTTATCTTCTTTATGGCAAGGCCTATACTGCCTCATAAAAGGCACTCTTCGGCTGTGGGCTGGTCTGCACAACCACTCAACATATAACAACATTTTCACTGCAGATTTTTTTACCCTAAAGCGGACTCCTTAGGAGTCAGGCATCCATGCACACACTGTGTGAGCAGCAAAGAAGTCTGCTTTGAGGATAGCTATAGTTTTCTGTTCCATTTCTTCTCTTTGGGAAAGGATTCCTTCCAAGATGGAACCAGAGTTCTCCAAATCTAGGAACTCATTCCAACAAAATACCGAGACAAAATCTGGAATGAGAAGTATTTCATAAATCATATCTAAAATCAATTAAGAATATCTAACAAATTAGAAACCAGAACTGCAAACAGATATGTATATGACTCATCTCATATTATTAATGTACAATTATTTTTTTCTGAAGTACTTGCAAAAAAATCTAAAAAGGAATTTATAAATAAATGAGTTTCTTAGACATCTGGGAGCATGAGGGGGAAACAAGCCATCACACAAGCCCTTTGACATCTTGTTTAAAAAAATGTAGTTAATTTATTTACTTCCTCACACTTCAACAAGCATGAATATGAATTAGGACTAAAGCCTTAAATAGTATACATCAATTTATGAAAGAAATAGCCCTGACAAAAACACTGAACCCCACAAAAGATTGAAGACTAATCTTAAAAATAACTAAAATAAAATGCAATAATAAACTAACTGCTGCCTATAACAACACTGACTTTTGGAACTGAGAAACAAGATATAGGTATTTTTGTGAGAATGCAAGGTTTATGTTGATAGCAGGTATTTTGAACTATATAATTCCATTTGCTTTTATAGGAAGGATATACAAAGTTAACTATCCTTTTAACAAAGGTCTACAGAATATGAGAAAAATCCATTAGCAAGCTATCAAAAGAAACAGATTTTAAAGTACTACATCATTGACATTAACTCACCAGTACTATAGTATCTTTTAAGTTCTGTGCGTCTGATGTCTTTCAGTTGATTGTACTTTTTCTTTTTCTTTTCTTTGTCTGGAGCAGTCTCCTTTTCCCCAGAAAATTTACAGTTGTCTTCAGAGGAACTGATTTGCTCCAAAATAACTTTACTTTCATCATCTTTCTCAGAAGCTGTTTTGGAATCAGGAGATCCAGGGGAATTGGCAGAGACAGCCTCGGTGGTTTGTTTGACTTGCCTTTTCTTTTTCAAACTGTGCATCAAGAAAAGAAACCCACATTAAGACTTAGTCAACCTCTAGAGACAAGTTAATTTACTTTCTAAATTGATCTTTTTAAAAATGAATTTAATATCAGAATTCCTTACAACCCTTTAAAAATCACTCACTTTGCATCAATAACTTGGTAACTAAGACGATCCCACTCCATACTCTTTTCTTCCATTATATCATAATCTCAAGGATATCTTCTCAAGAACAAAAAAAAAGGTAGTAAAGTTTTTACTGTTGTTTATTGAGGAGAAGGAACAGGGAAAACAAACCATTGAAAAGCTGTGGGTTTTTAAAAGGACCATCCATCTAAATGTAAAAACAAGATACTGAATTCATGCTTTCAAGACAAAGCCCGGTATAAAATAAATCCTCAGCTCACAATGTACTATAACACAACAGCTAACAACAATTCCACAGTCCACTGCTCCTGCTTCATAAAACCATCTGTTCTCGTACAAACTTTCTACTTTTTTCCTTTTTGTCCAAGGCTATCTCCTAGAAGCCACTCATGCTACTCCACAGCTGCTCTGGCACAGCCCACACCAGCTGGTATTCCAAGTGTCACGCAGCAGCTCCTTCTGCAACATTATCAATGTGGTCACAAACTGCTTGCGCCAGAACATTTTCCAGCTGCCTAGATTTCTTCTGAGAGAAATTTTAATGAGCTGCCTATAAATCTTCCAACTTATCACCATAGCAACAAGAGTATTATCTTTTTAGAAGACTCCTTAAAGCACAGTTCAAGTGAGAAAGATGCTTCAGGAATCCAAACACAGAATTTTCTGCTAAATCACCATCTACAGCACCAAGTTTGCTTAGTAAGAGCGAAGACTGACTGTGGGTTGAGGGTCACTGTCACTAAAATAGTTCCCAGTTAATCACTGACTCATAGCACACAAAATGAAAATCTAATCTATCTAATGGTCCATCTCTTCAGTACATTAACTTCTTGGTTAGGAGGTACCTAAGGGAATGAGTAGTATATTTATCTTGTTGATGCCAAGAAAATAGTTTTGTGCACAGGAAGAATTATGCATAGAAAATACAGACAAGCAGTGAGTCACCACAAATGGGAAAAGGTTATATGAGCTCACAGCAGTAGCTTACGTAAGCGAAAACTCAATACATTGTTATTAATGTAATGCAGGAATTTCAGAGATTCTGTCTTCCACTTTCTATGTTTATATGCTTTTCATGTATTCTTTTAGGCTACAACATAAAAATAAATACACAGAGAAACTGCACATTTTAGGAAGACATTTCAGGGTACACACTTTTTAAAAAAATAAAATATTAGAACCAGTTCCAAGTTTAGAATGTTTAGACTGAGAAAAGTCAATTTCTCAGACTACATGTGACCAACACTTTCCAGTGAAACACTTCAAAATACAGTCTTACAAACTGTGTCTATCACACTTGTATGTATACATACTTCTTTAATGCTTCCCAAAATAGGAAGATTCACATCGTGCAGGATGCTGTGGTTCCCCATTCATTCAAACCCACAGATCTGTAAGACAACCACTAGTAGTAGTTCATGCTCTACCCAGAAAGAGACAGTTACTGTGTATGAAATTTATGCATTCAGTCCTGACTACATATAGAAGCATCATACAGAGATTTATAAAAGATAAAAGTGACTACATTTATATAACAAATGAAGTGTTTAAACTGACTGCATGTTAAAGAAGACTAATGAAAATTTGCATATGCAAAGGAGGCTTATTTTCAACTAATAAGCCACAGCCCTTATGAAAGGCTGCTGTAGCAATCATAAAACATGACAAACACTTTGCATGCACAATGTGTATATTTATCTCTGGTGTAAATCTTGGCAAGGCAGCCCTCTATGCTGAAATGGCATATTCCTACCATGGTTATACCCGATTCCAGACTTCTAAATGAGCCACATCCCTGACTTTTGACTCTAGTCACTCAATGACCTTTCTGTGTGTGTGTATATCACAGGATACCCAAATCACCTGCTTCAGTAGGTAAGAACTAACAAGCATCCACTGGCACCCCATTTCTACTCACACTACATCAGAGATGAGTGTCTTCAGATTCACAGTCTATTTGTTTTGAACACAAACTCAGTTAAGTAAGCTTTCTGTAGTACGAATGTAGTATCTCAAAACAACAAAAGGGCCACTAATGGAAACACAAAACCCTTTATGGCAGAGGGGAAAAAAGCATAAAGAGAAAAACCTCTCTAGAGGTCAACAGTCCTGGTGACAATATTAACAGCTTCTGTCAGTACTTTCCTTAAAACATTCTCATTTGAACTGGAGTTTTCAAAGATGCCCCCGGCATCTTTTAGAATAAAGTGCTAAAACAGAACTGGTCCACTAGTGATAGAAAAAAGGAAAGCAGAGTCTGAACTGACTCGCTGCAATGCAACTGACCAGTTCTTGTCCTCAGTGTTCAAGTTTGCTGCATTCCCACTACCACAGCACACTGGGGGCTCATTACACAATGTACAGCACACAGCTGCTGCTAATGTGAATAGACAGCGCCACTGACATCTTTCAGGTGTGATCAAGAATCTGGGCACTCCATAATTTCTATTCCATTCCCATGGCAGGTATCAGATTTTCAGATAGTACCAAGCTTACTCCTCCTGCTCACTGCTCTGTTTCATGGCCATGACCATCCAACTCCGAAAGTGGTAACATTGGCACTAGGAACAAAGACTAAATAAAACCAAGTATTTATGACATTCCAGACAGGACTCAGGGTAACTACAACTCTGTCTAGGGTTATAATTTCTGCTTGTAAGATGCTTTTTCCAGAGGTTTCTAAAGCCTAGTAAAAATTACCCAAACCCTTCCAATTCACTACTCCTGAAAAGCCTTGCCTGTAATATCCCAAGGAACCAAAACAAGCCTTCAACAGCATTTAAAGCCGTAACAGCATCCTCAAACCTACTGTGCTTTTTGACATTATGCACCCTCGCAGTAAAGCAAAGACCTGTACACACACGAGACAATTCCTTATTAATGCACACTGGTACAGTGCAGCAGAGACTGGGCTGTGAAGAGCACAGCTGGAGGGTTTACTGCATCTTCAACTCCATCCCGCTGAGGTACCTCCTTCAGCCTCCACTCACCCTTCTCTCACACTGACCTGTATATCCCAGACAAGCTGCCAGTCCTTCTCCCGCTCAGATTTCAAACACGTCACCTCCTAAAGAAGGTGGGGGCTGAAAGCCCAATCTACTCTTCTCCCAGCTCTTAGGTAATTTCCCAACCTTCATGAGCTGCTATGGACAATGGTTTTAAGAACACAATTTGTTGAATTATTTCTTTTCTCAACTACTTTGGAAGATTTTGAGTGGGTTTGTTCAGTTTTTAAGGGGACGTCTGTAAACAAATCCAACATTCAGTTTTGTCCTAATAGCTATGAACGTAAGAGGGAATTCAACGACAACAACAAAAAATTAAACCCCTCAGTTTGATCAGGTTCTGCAATTCAATCAGCCTTTCAGGCAAAACAAGATGTATAAAGTGAATCATAAAGTGTTGCCGCAGAAAATGCGTGGTTTTCAGTATCAGTTGATGGATATATTGTGTTCCACTAAGAAAGCTGCTGGGGAAAAGAAAAGAAAGAAAGAAATAGGGAGGGCAGGATAAACAAACATCTGTAAAAACACTCCTGTTTATGAAGAAAGTCTTACACATCTGTAATTTCATTTAGACACCAGATAACATTTTTCAAGCTAATTGATTTTGACAGGCAAAACATTTCTTCTGAGTTTATACAGAGGGATCCTTTTCCAGCCCCACAAATGCTTTCTGAGCAACAACCAATAAGCCATTTTCTAACTTTGTCCAAATACAAAGTTTACCAGCAAAAGCAAAACTTAGTGCAATACAAAGATCATTTAATTTAATGAAGACTAATGATCTGAAATGGACACAATCTCAGAGTAGGCAGGTAAAAATGCAAGGTTAGCTGTGCATACTTAAATTAATTTGCAACTGACTGTTTAATACCTTGGGCACTGACTTACAGGAAAAGAGCTAGGAAAGATGCTAAGAAATGGCCTACTTCATCTTCCAGATCCAACTCTATCTGTCTATGAAAGGCAAGCAGTTTTTAGAATAAAACAGCCTGAACTTCCCATTACACTTACAAGGTAGGCACTTAGGGTAAAAGGAAAACTGCTCAGAGAAAAGAGGGGTGATGTTATCCGCCCAACTTCCACCAGAAACTATAAGCAACCAGTAAAGCAACTATGACACTGAGACAATATAGACACGGAAATCTGACAGTAACTTTTTTCCTAGAAATTTCATTTTGTTTTGCTTAACATTTATTCAATAAAGGTGTCTAACAGACAATTCAGTAGGATCTCATTCAATACATAATACCACAGACGAAGAGCACTAGGTCCATACCATAGGATGTTCTAAAAAACTCCTGTGATAGACAGGCATGTTTTTCATGATGTATTAGATTAACAAAGATCATATACTCTGTACAATTCTTGCTTTAGAAACAAAAGCATCTAATAAAGTGGCCCTCCAAAAAATATACACAAAAGAAGGGGGAAGGGAGAAACAATCTTTTTATCTTTCAGCTGACAAGCTGAAGTTTTCCTTTAGAAATTTTCCACAATGTGCATCCTCTAAAATGTGCCTTGATATCTGGCATACAATCATACTTAACATCCTGCAGAGCACAAACAAATCAGGCTCCTCAAATATAATTTTTTACAATCTATTTATGCATATATACAGTAAGACTAAAAAAAAAACCCCAACCTTTAAAACACTTCACACACCTTAATATTTTTATCCCCATTAAGATTCCATTACATAAAAATGATATGCACCCCAATTACTTACTTCAGAATTAATAATTTTAATTTAAATCTCTGCACTGATTATAATATATACTAGTTTCTTTCTACTCTCTGTGCCTTTCCACCCATCTGGAAGAGCTAAATAAATCAAATTCATGTCAAACCCCCTCCATATTTACCTACAGAAATCTTACAGTAAAAAGTTTCATTAGGCACCCATTGGTGTGATCTTAATCAGCTATTCTCTTCCAGCCTGCACAGAACACTCATTTCCCCTTCACCCAGCCCAGTGCCAGCAGGACTCAGCCAGCTCCAGGCATGGCTGTGCTCTCATCCCATGCGGTGGAACCTGAAGAATAAGCAAATCTTAGACAAAATAAACCATTGCTGCTTGCAAAGCCAAAGGAAGTCAGTTTGCTTGCCAGACTGTAACACTTCACCCAGACATCCCCAGTGCAGCTACTTTCACATCAGCACAGAAACAAACACAAACCCATTCACCCTCAGAAATCTTCCTCAACGTGAACAGCATCCACCCTGCAAGGAAGCACACTTCATGGAACACTAGCCATTTCAGGTTGGCACATGTCCTGTTTTGGAAACAAGCAAGCCACAAGGCTATATGTTTACTATAAAAACAGACTATTAAGGCATATGTAAGGGAAAGAACACATCTTTTGCCAGATATTTTAAGAACTAACCACAGAAAGGAAAAAACTTACAAAAAAAAAAAAAGGAATTCTGAAAAAGTTATCAAGGACAACCATGTGGTTCCAGTATGGTGGTTGCAAACACTCAAAAGTGTCCATAACCTGGTCATTCTGAAGGACAAAAAACAACTCCTGAAAGCTCTGATATTAGCAGCACAGGTCAAAGCTGGAAATTTCCACTTTTATTGGAACTCCTGTTACTAATTGACAACAAGTACCAGCACCAGGCTTCACAGATGGTCAGCCAGCAGCAACGCTCAAAAAAGCTGGCATGCTCCAGAGAGTGAAGTGCTGTACTGACAATCCAGGGCATGTCTATTTTCTTCCCATTACCGCCATTAGCTTAAAAACCAAGTCACTACATCTGTTTCATCATCTGTAATGTGGAGGGAAGGATTTGTAGTAAAGTTGTTCTGGAATTTTGAAGACACTACACTTTCTGGTAAAATGAGTTCCTAGATTAAGTAAAACATGTTCATCTCCTCTGCCAAGTTTTCTGACTTAGATCAGGGAATTTTAAACATCCCATCTAACATATTTTATGTTATTCAGGGGGCAGGAATAATCCCTCAATAATCTCAAGAGGGTTTTGAGCTGCCAGGAAGTTTTTATTTTCCTAACTTTAAGACTACAATGTTCCCCCCTTAACAAACTTTCCATTTTCAAAGGCAAAAGCATCTCTATCTTTTGCGTTTACTTAGCAAAAGAGGTTATGATGTATTTAGCACTCTGTTGCTATGACAGCAGTTTAATAAAATCTTTTCCATAGGAGAAGGATTCTGAAAAGCTATTTTGCTTGCTTTAGGCATCTATTTGATTCTGTCCCTTATAAACTTAGTTACTGTAAGCTCTCAAAGAACAGCCTTAGGCAGAAGGCAAAATGAAGAAATCTTTCCCTTCAGATGATTCCTGTAACTTTGCCAGAAGTTCACTTAATAGGCTTATTCAATTAGAGCAGCACCACAGAACTATTTTGTCACAAATACCAACTTGATTCATAACACACTCCCATCGTGCTCCTCCTGCTTTCTTCGGCTGACAATACTCTCTCCTACTGTGGTGTTCATTCATCACCCCAAACGGCTCCTACACATGCTAGGAATTCTTCCAAAAGTGGCTCAACAAGTCATTCTCCCTGCACAGAAGCCCTGGCAAGGGAGGGATGGCCCTGCCCTGTCACCTCCAGACAGCGCTGGCTCCCAGCTGTTCTTCCCCACTTAATGCCAGCCCCTCGAGCCACCACTCCCCTCCATATCAGCTGAGTGAAACTGCAAGAAAAAGGGAGGGAACTGCAGTTACACAGCAAAGGAGGATGTTACAGAGAAGCTGCATAGAAAGTCACACCAGAGTAAAACTCTTTTATTTTGATGAGGACAGTAAGCTCACAAGGCTGGCTGACACACATCTCAAGTTTCTCCAAAACTTTGATAAACTCCTCCCTCCCTGCCTCAACCGAATACTCTTCATAAAACTTAAATTCCATGAAGAAAAGAGGAAGACCCTTTAAAATTAATATTTAATTAACACAGGGAAACAAAATGCAAGAATTGAGAACAACCCCAAAGCAACAATAGGGTACATGGAAAGCTCTGGGGATGTGGGCTGCTCCATACAGGGGTTGCTCAACACCCACTTTCCCAGATCACCTATGTAACAAAATTTCCTGATAACAGAAAGCAGTTTTAGTATTGATTAAAACGACTGAAAACAGTCAGAAAGAAATGCAGTGCTCAGTGACCCAAATGGTAATAAACATTTGCAAGGAAGCAATAAAACAGTAGGTGAAAATCAATGGTCATTTAAAGCAAAACCCACAGGAAATGTGCCACACATCATGCAGCAGTAATGCAGCTGGAACCCACCTCCACAAAAAAAACCCAAAACCTTAAGGAATGCTATCTTATTATTTCTTATATGAGAAGTACCAAAGACACCAAATCAAATTCTTTCAAGAATTGCATTCAGATAAAAGTGAAATGCAGCTAAAAATAAATACCTTAGGCATGCTGTTTGCCAAAGATATAAAAAGATACAAAGGGCAAATATGAAAATTCATCATGGCAAGGCCATGGAGAACACACTGACAGGGATACAGACTTTCAGTTTTGGTGGTTTGGTTGGTTTGTTTTGGTTTTAGGGATTTGTTTGTTTTCTCAGAAGGAACCTACATGGCAAACTGTTAGAAGGGCCAGACTCTTGAAGGATACCTGCAGGCACTCCTTTTTTTTTTCCCCCACCCCTCATTCTTGAGCATCAGTTCCTAGCCCCCAGCAGAAATCAAGAATGGTGAGTGCAACAGCAATGAGGCAAAAAGCACAGCAAACCTCCAGAGCAAAAGGCTATTCCAGGAAAAGGAGACTTATTTCAAAGCCTGTAGCTCAAAGCAGCACCTGTAAGCTACTACTGTCAGCAAAAGAAGGTGCCTCTCTCTCTCTCTCTGCTCACCACTGATTCTGGCCCCAGGAGTTGTCCCCATTCTTGCACAAACCCATTTGCTGCAGCTTCACAGGGACCAGATCTGGAAAACTATGTAGGTTAAAGGTAATCCAGCAAAAATACCAGTACATGAATTTTTCAAAATTGGATCACTCCCCCATTAGATCCCATTTGGCTTGCTACCATTGGTGTCAACACAAAAGAAAAAGGCCGTAAGCAGAGGCAAGACTGCTCCTCCAAGCAGGCACTTTGCTGAGATGGAAGGGCTCGTCACGGAACAGCCTTCGTTGTTCGGTTACTTGAGATCAGTAAACAGATGATGCCAGAAAGCCAAACCAGGCACACACCACACCATGCCCAACAGATCTCTGGACAGAAGCACTGAAGTGGTCATGGCAGATTCTTCCAACTTACCTGGAAAAGGTGCTTTGATGATGGGAAATTTTGAAAAACATTGGTGCTCCGAGGGCTGCAAGACGGGCAGCTTCCCCTGCTGCAGAAAGGAAACAGTGACTCTGCTTCTCTAACAGCAGCAGAGAGAGACGAAAGTATTGTTTCCTCCATAAAAAAGATCTTAATGTTGAGTCAGTTGACGCAACTCAGTAAGTGAAGGCACCTGTCAGTGTTTGCTGACCAAAAGAGCTGGGGTGATCCAAAAGTGGTTATGGTTGAGAAGTCAGTGACCAAAGTAAAGTAAAAAATTCAACCGCTTCTTTATATAAGTGACTAATAACAGAGATATCTTAGAGAAGGAGGGGACTTGGATTTAAAGTACCTGTCTTTGCATTAGTCTTTGCTTTTCTTAAGAAAGTTACTTTGCAAACTACCATTTAAATGTCGAGGTGCTCTGCATCACTTCACCAATTTCTATAGAATCAAACTACCAATTTAATATGGCTGTAAACAAAAGTAGTTTTAAAAAAAGTAGTTTACAAAAGAAAAACAAAAAAACCCCCTACCCTTTTTCCTTTTTATTATTAATAGACAAGGCGAAGGTTGTTGTTTTTTTTTAAAGGAACTAAAAATCTAACTTTCATAATAACACCAAAAATATCCAGATGTCACCAGATATTTCTCAAGGATTCTGTTAGTAACAGCTGGAGATCACAGTATAAGAGATGCTGTGCACAAGCACAGGTTGAAAACTTATCCATTCAGGAACAAATTTACAGCAAAAAGAACAGCAACATGAGTAAAAAAAGGTTTTATTAAAAGTATTTCAGTAAGAGCTAAAAACAAATCTCAACCAACTGCATATCTCATTTCTGTGTTTGCATTCATTGTCCTCAAACAACTTGCAACCTATTCTGCATGTTGAGTAGTTTAATGCCTTTCCTGAACAGACTTCACATGAACTGGCATGCGGCACAGAAGAAATGTTCAAGTGCACTTATGATCTTGTTACATGGACTAAAGTTCTGAAAAGACACACAGCCATACTGACATGGAGGGGTAAAAAAAAAAAGAATTTGTAATTTCAGTGTTTCAAGTAATGGCTGATACTGTCTCATAGAACCAATATTTCATAAGTGACAATCATGATCAATCTGCATTCCAAACAGGGGTCTGCATCATCTTTTATACAAAATAATATGGCACCACCTTTTTAATACCGTAGTGAAAAGACTATTAACCACAGGTATAAAGATGACAAGGCCGGGAGAGCTTGCCTATGTGAGACAGTCACGTGGCAGGCATATACAAGTGCAACTTCTAACAAGCATAAACCTTAAAATGAGAATTTGACACAGTCTGATATTTTCCAGCAGCTGCACCATTACAGTAGTGTAGTAGGTCCTCAATTACACCCAAAAGAGATAAAATGTGTATTAATTATTACATCTTAAAACTCCTCTGTGGATTTTATATCAAATAATATATTATTTATGCCTGAAGGATAGTTCACATTTTTTTCATTTTCACTTCAGCTCAAACTTTTAACCTGCAGTCAAAATGTATATGGCTGGAAGGGGAAGAAACAATTTCTTCAGGGAAAACGAAAAAGCAGAAAGTAAACCTTGCCCTCTGTCAGCATGATGGAAGATGGGTCAACAGGAAGACAGAAGAGGCTCTGCTCTACGTCCATGTTCTCTGGACTTTGCAAGTCCATGAGGTCTCACTGCACTTGAGCCAGTAGCTGACCTAGAATAAGCTGAGGAAACCAGGAAGTTACAGTGCTCCTGAATTTAGTGCTGCAAGGCAGCCCTTCTGCTTAACACCAGGCGCCCTCGCTTCCTGCAGCAGCACACCCGGGGGGTTGAGCGCCGCCGCCTCCTCCCCCGCAGATGCAGAGCAGGAGGGTGGTGGGGACAGTAGGCCAGCAGCTATCTTCAGCCTCCTGCTATTTTCAAGGACAATCACCTCCTTCCAAATCCAGCCAGCCCAAGCCAGAACAGGGAGGTCCTCCGCGACATTCTGTCCTGCTGCCTGACATTATGTCCACTAGTCCATTCCCTTCTGGACTGGGAAGGAAAGCTTCCTGGCATGCTGGGTCCTACCCCTGCTATGGCAGGTGGATAGGGAGCTGCTGGCCTCCCCTCCAGTGCTCTGGCACTTCTCCCTGCAGCCACAGTGCTTTGGACCTGCTCCCACCACTCGTGCCTGGACAGCTCAGCTCCTACAAGCAGCTTTCACTGTTCTCTAACACCTAACAGTATGGTTCTTCACATGCATAAATTGCTCAAATGCATCCGACCATGGGACCAGAGTCATACGCTGTAGTTTTGGACTGCCAAAAAAAAAAGTTTTGGCAGTATTTAAAACACAGAACATTTCTGTAACAACAAAAATTCCTTCTCAGCCTCAGGCAAGCAGAACTGCTACATGAAGCACCTGCTGTGGTCCAGGTGGAAAGAGAAGCATCATCTTTTTAACATACAGTTTACTAACAGTGAGCATACAGATAAATCTGCTTGAGGAGACTTGACTTTTAAAGACTGTCTGATTGAAACATGTGATTAACACCTTCAAGCCATTTATTTATAGAAGCATTACTAAAAGTAAAAATCCATGACAGAAATGCACTGTTATGCCAAAACCATAATATAATTTAAACTAAGTTTACCAGTGATTGGCTAGCTGTTAAGCTTACACCTACTGAAATAAAAACAGCCAGTCCAGAAAAATAGTAGCAAAAGCCTGAAGTTATGAGCAGTATATTAAGTGTTATACAAGACACATTCTTTGTGCCAGAAACTGCTGTCTCACAGAAAAACACTCAGTGTATTAAGACACCCAGAGAGCTGATTTATGGCTCATTTACATTACAAAGGTTTTCCAGCATAAGGACAATTATCTCCCTGCTCCTCAAATTCCTAACCACTCCTGCAGCTCTCCTTGGGATTTTCTCTCACATAAATCAAGAGGAGGAATCCCACAGATCTCAGTGGAATATCATGAAACACTTAAAGCATAGGTAAAATACACCTTCAAATTTCAGATGATCCTAGGAAACACTCCTTGCTCAGACTACAGAGTAAGGACGGAAAAAAAACACCCAAAACCTACACTTACAGCTCACCTCCACATAATCAGATTGGCAGGCGCAGGGTGGGTTGGAAGAAATCCCTTCCAAACACAGTCTGGGAACTGGATTAACACTGAGGGCATTAGAGTTTACCACGGGGAATCCAAGGCCACCAGGAATATCCACACAGACTCTTACCCTGTTCAAAGCCCCAGAGCAGAGGCAAAAAGCTTAATTTCCTTGGGGAGATAAGAGTGGGGAGCCCAATGCCCAGAGGCATGGGGCAAAAACTGCAGAATATACAACCAGTAGTTCAGACACAGTGCAAGCAGATATCCTGTGTACCCAGAGAGGATCTATAGTATTTCCTCTCTTACCAACAGAATTCCCTTAGTTAGCTATACAGAGCTTTCCAATCTCTCAGACAGAGGGGGGAAACTGCCCCTTTCCTGTTCCTGCTGATATCATTCATCCCTTTCCCCTTAAACATGCGGCACCCTTACCAGAAATAGACATGCTAAAACCATACAGGCAAAAGCCTTGAATAATAGCAGATACAAAAGCAGGCAATTTTATTTGAGGCAGAAACATCTTCCCTGAAGGTGCATGTCTAGCTTCTTATCAACCGATTTTCTTCAAACCAGCAAACTCTAACATAGCTTACAGTGCTGACTGTTCTCCTCAAAATACTGGACAGCCTACTCCCTACTACCACGTGGTACAAAGCACAGGAGAGCTGACCAAGACTGCTGCCAAAAGGAGGTAAGGCAGTTGTTATTTCTCAGAGCATGAGCAGAAGATGATTACAGCACCACTAAAAAGTCGGTACCATTAGGTATCTCTTTAGGTGGCTGCTTCTGGAAGGCGCCTTCATGCTGGAGCAGCTCAGCGATGACAGCTCTGTCATCTGTAAGTGACATGGCAAATGCAGATGGCTGAGTGTGACCACCTCCTTTCAGTAACATCTGAACAATAACACTTTCAAATCGACCATGCAACCACACTTCTGCCAAGTACTATGCTACATTTCCACCAGTGTTTAAGCGAGACTTAATTTTAAAACAGTTCACTGGGGTTAAGCAGAACTTCATGCAGTAGATATATAAAGAGCCTAAGAACAGAAGAGAACACACACCTGGGAGGCTGAAGGGGTAAGAACATATCTGCAGACACTACAGAAACAGTGCAATTTAAAAATATTATATCAGATACAGTAAGAAGCCTGTATCTTACCTATCCAGAAAGCCACCTTGTGAAGCCTACAAATTTTATAATTTTTGAGGTAAGTGTTTAAATCCCTCCAGGAGTGAAAAGGTAAATGGCATGGCCCACCGGGAACGTCCAGTACAACCCTCAGTGCCCGGCATTCCCAGCTGTAGGCTGCAGGCAAGGGAAGTAAAGGAAGACAAATTACATTGCAACGATGTAAATAGCAACTCTCATCAAATCTGCACAGATGTCTACAACAAAAGGCCCATCGTGTAACTATTTATGTTCTATAAAGAAGGCTAAATAAGTTTCTTTTCAAAGGCTGATAAGAGACACCCAAAGGTCCCTTTGGGAAAAGTAAACTTAAGGTCATTGCATGCTCCTGTCAAACAATCCAACCTTACAAGAACCTTGCAAGGTGAAAAATTGTGAAATTACTGGTGTGACACAGTACATTTGAAGATTAACTACCCTCTTTTCTCTGCCTAGTCTGCAATACAGCTCCCAAAGAAATCAAGATCACAAAATTCCACCTCTCTTCTCTGTCCTAAAAAAAGCCCCTTCATACAGAGGCCACACTGTTACCCAAGTCCCACTTCACAGGCAGGGAAGTGAATGGGTGAGAAGGTTAACCATATTTCCTGTCTTACATAAGCTTTGTATCTCCATAAACAGCATTTCTGGAAAGTTTTAAAGAAGCCTGAGGAAAGCCTCAGGGCCTCATTAAATACTTTCACTAATTCTGTTACCAGTACCAAAATTTTTCTTCAATCCTAAATGACTCTACTACTCCTGAGGATGAAAGCACTGGAAAGAACCAAGACTGCAGAAATCACTCTCTTGTTTATGTTTCCCAGAGGAAGCACTCATATTGGGAATAATTTTGTGATTTAAAGACTAATCAGAAAATGATGATTCATGCTCTTCTGCTGAACTCCATCCGGCACCACAGAATCACACCACTGCAAACACAGAAACTTCGGATTCTAGAAAGCAACTCCAATGTGAGATGAGGAAACAGTACCCAAGATAAACAGCTGTTCAACTTTTATCATGCAACACTTCAGAAAAAGCAGGTTCAATTTCCTTCCCAACCCTCATTCTCCAGATTTACACCCATGAGAAAAAGAAAACTATACGTATATATACACTAAGAAGTTTGTAAGCAACAAATAGCAAGCATCTCTCAAGCATCTGAAGGACCTGACCAATCTCCCAAAGCTCCACCCAACAGGTCCCAATGATGCTGTCTGTGAAACTCTAGACACTTTTTAATACCTTACACTATGACAGTTGCAAAGGGCAACTAAAATACTGACCTACAGCACAGAAGACAGAAAGTCTGCTAAAAACATTGAAACCCCTCAAGCATAAGTACCTGGAAGGTAAATTGCAATACTGTATTTTTCAGAAAATATTTTATGAGGTTTTTTCCAGCTATCCACCACAGCAAATCAACCATCCTGTACACACACCCCCTAAATAACAGAGCAAATAATAACCATTGCATCCCATAAATCTGAAGTAGTGATATATTCAGCCTTTTCTTACAAAAATAGAATGCCTCAGGCATACGTGATATTGCCTGAAACAATGTGAATGTGATACTGTTATTCAGTTTCAGTAACCGGAATATGAGGTAATGTTTATATATCTGGAAGGAGAATTACGATATTTTCCTTGTACAGATGAATTGAAATGATGTATTATTTCCTAGAGCCATTTAAAAAATATTTAAGCATCTCCAGGATCTTGACTTGACTACTCTTCACACCCAAGATAAACCTCCGTGACGGTTTGTTTTAAAAACAATGTGTGGAAAACTTTTCCTCCTAAAAGCAAAAAATAAATTATGGGTGCTACAGGAAACCTGAATAAACATCAAAACGTCAGCTCAGTAAAACAATTGCAAGGAGGCTGGAATTAGAACAATTAGAACACTATTAGGAATAGTGAGCTGAGGAGCACCCAACACTTGAAGTCTGTTACGTGGATATAATGAGTGTGGACAACAAGAACCACACCTAACAGAAAAACTTATGAAAAGGTCTCACATGCATGGGACGCCCTCAAGAAACTATCTTTGTGCATGTATTTCTTATCTAGGGTTTCCTCTGTTCCAGCCACCACTAATGCCCTTTTCCACACAGTCCCGCTGTGCTTACTGCATTTTTATTTCATCATCTCACTGTGTCTTAACACTCACAGGTATAAAAAATATGCAGTGCACGATTACTGAATATGGGAATAAAACAGAAGGCAGGAAAAGTCCAAATGAGATACTGACAAATCTGATAGCTTGCAATATGCAACAGACTGACCAAGGGAACGACCACGGCATGTCAGAACAAGGGTCTGTGCACGCCAACATCCTGCCACCAACAGCTGCCAAGAGCAAGGATCAGGGAAAAACCATAACAACATGACAAGTACATACAATGCCTTCCCGAGCTTTCCAGACTCTAACTGTTTACAGCTCAGTAGCTATGTGTCAATGATTCCTACTGTTCAAACTATTGTGAATACTTAAAAGGAAATCTATGGTTAGGTCATAACCAATTACGTGACTGAAAAGCTATATACCATTTGTTGTATGATTTTATTTATTTTTAAGTATTAAAAATAATTAGAAGGGGAAAAAAGCTGTAAATTCAAGTTGGTAACATGTGAACAACAACTGCAGTAAACACTTATTTTTATCTTCTTTAAATCTGGAGTTTAATGTATGAACCTTCCTCTGTATGGATGTAAATTTAGGTATCTAAGCTAAGAACCTAAATGAACTTAAAACATGCTGTGAATTCCTTCACTTCCCTTAGATTTGACATCATGAGGAAACAGGAGGTGAGCATCAATTTATGCAACTGACTTCAAGTTCTGAAAAAGTATTAACAACCTGAAGCTAAAGGGAGTCTCTGCCTACTGGGATGGCTTTTGGAGTATGTCCTTGACATCTGTGTAGTTTTCTCAACAGAATGGTGGTAGCAGGACCAATGTAACTTCAAAAAACACAAAAGCACCCAAATCCCACTGAGGATATTTTCCCTAATACAAGTGCTTCATTTTTGGCTTGAAATCTGGTTCTCAGTGGTGACCAAAAAGAAACTGAAAACTAAAATTCGTAATTTGCCTGGAAACTATTAAGTTTCAACTTATGTTGAAACTAATCATTCAACGTAAGTATGGTTTTTACAGTTCATCTCCACACAGATTGTTCAGATTAAGGTCACCACAAGCTGAAGACATAGCAATTAATAAATTAATGTGTTTTGGACAACTTGTAGAAAAGCAGCATTTTTTCAAATACAGCATACTTATTTATTCTCCCGAAGACAGCAGTAGACAGCTACTTGACACAGGATTGTACAAAGCATGGAAAACGCTCAGTAACTTGCTGTGATGAATGCTGAGACCCAGAAAACTTGAACCTGAAAGAGACCCTCTTCTCATTCTTTCAAAAAAATTTTCAAACTCTTCCCTTATGATTTCTCATATCCTTCAACTGCTTGCTCAAAGATATCCAGTCTCACATAATACCATATGCAAATCAATTCCACTTTCAAGCTGTACATTCAGCCTTCCAGACTACCAATTTATATCCAAGGCAATTCTTTCCATGTGATAACACAACACACATTTCGGCGGTTTCTTTCTAAATTAAGTTAAAATTTTAATGGCCACTGATTTTATTGGTGAAGTACCCCTGAACTCAAGCCTACGCAACGGGCAAGGGAAAACAGAAAGCTCTGCATTCTGTGAGAAGGAAGATGCACAGGCAGAGGCAAATAGGAAGTTGTATCTGTTCATGGGAATATAATCACAATAAAAGCATCAAATGTCACAGTAGGGTCAATATACATAGATGTGCTACTATGTACATTCACTACACTATGCTGTCTATTTCTGGACTTGTTGAATACCAGTACAGATATTGGTCCATTGGGGAGCTAGTGACACAAAAGGCAACAGAAAAGCTGAAAAACATAGTTGGGAAAAGGAGGCAAGAAAACTTAACTACACAGAATAGTCTTTAAGTAGGAGTAACAGTTAAATAAGGACCTATTGCATAAGAGAAATTTAGGCTCACATGTTACTCTTATACTTTCACTTCTTGCCTGTTAAAACTCCTATATTTTATCTACACACAGAATCACTCTTTAAAAAAGTTTTGAAGACATTTCTACTTTGTTTGAAAAAAACCACTTTTTTGGTTTCCTGCCAATCAAGGCAAAAAAAAAAAGCCATTTACCGCAAAACACAGTGGGGAAAATTGCATTTGGTAAGAAGCAAAAATGGATGGGGAAGGTTTTATTTCAGCTTGCCACAGGGATGAGGAAAGACCTGGGAAAACTGAGGCACTAGGACCATAACTATCTGTGGTGGAAAAAAATATGATGGCTGAGTGGGTTACCTAGTGAAATCACTCTATAGAGCAATTTCAAATATTTTAGAGATAAATGTGTAAACAAGACTAAATTTGGGAGACACAGATGCAGACAATTTCATATTCATCTTGATCTTGCAATTCAAGAGCTGGTTTGTCAGCACATATTTTGGGACTCTCAAGCTAATCCTTCCAAGAATTGCAAACATAACCACTCAGACACTGAGCACCACCCCTACTAAAAGCTGCCCAGGAGGCACCAAGCTTACACTACCCTGAAGGTCAAAAGACACCTACTGATGGGAAGTCAGACACTTTGAGATGATGGCAGGGCAGTGAGGTAACTGTTTGTCCCACTGCGCATGTTCACATGTTCCCTAGCTCTGCCAACAGAGAACTTGGGTTTCTGTTAGCAGGAGTTAAGAGAAAAAGCATCATCTCCCATTTTCCAGTTAATGCTTTTGAACTTGTTAATGTAATAATAACCTTTCCCCTCACATTAAGGAGATTTTCTATTAAAATTTGTGTATTTTCATTTAGTTACTTAGTGGACCATATTAAGTATTTTATTCCACCAGCACTGAATGTAAACATCTTCCTCTGCATAATCACAATATAAGCAAAAGGGATCCTTCTTCTCAGCCCTGAGTGGAGTCCTTTTCCCCAGCCCCCTGACAAGAAACACAGATTTTCCTCCTGCTGGCAAGAAGTCTAATCCATTTCCTGCTCTCTTCCGTAGTAAACAGAAGAGTCTTCTCCCATGAGCATCTGATCACACACAAAAACAAGACTAAAGTAAAGGTGAAGTGAAGAGTCTTTCTTCAAGAGAATGTTTGTTCCACAAAAACTTGGATTTTGTAAATACTACTCTCACCTTAGACTCACAAAACAGAACAGTAATAAGACATAAAGGGAAAAAAATCAGCAGCGGAAGTACAGAGGCACATGGGATTGAGAACCAGCTATGGTTCCTCTTAGCATAGTTAAATGTGAGCCCAAGCTGGCAGGAAAAGCAGCATGTTTGAAGCAGCACACAAAACTGTATGAGAGCCAGAACTTATCAAACTTTGGTACTTAAATTTAAGGACAGAACAAGTTTCTACAGATTCTAAGGTACAAAATGACCCAAACTGATAGCAACACCAAAGCATGCACCTGATTAAATTATCTGTGTCCCAATATGAGGCACCTAATCTGGTAACTTCTGTGTCAAGTCAAAATTTGACATCAAGTCAAAATTTTAAATAGTTTTTAAAAAATACAGGGACATTGTTGAAACTGTCTTTGTATTAAAGGCAATATAATCTGCCTACCATTTTCAGGTATTCATATGACATTTATCTGAGTCATCGTGCAAAGCATTTAAACTGCTCCTCTGCAAGACTCTGCGGCACCTGTCCACTACAGCAAGTGTGCTACACTTAGGATGCTAATTGTAAATTCAGTTCTGCTTCTGTCCCTGACTGCACACACAGTGTACAGGAAGGAAAGCTGGACATGACACCTACTGACAGACTTTGGATTCTATTAACACATGACCTGAGGGTCTGCAAGGACATTCTCGTAAAAGTCATCCACAAGTTTGCTTAGAGTGGAGACTCAAGGGTCTGCAACCTAGATGAAGAAAAAAGATGCAAGCTGGGAGGGAAAGAGACGGGTAACCTCCCCAAAGTTACACAGCAGGTAAGTGCTAATGCTACAAATCGATTTCACATCTTTTTGAACTTTACTCAATGTCCTATGCACATATAAGACAGGCTGCCCCTGTGAATTTTTAGAAGAGAACACTCACAACATGACAGAGGAAAGCAGATTAAATACAATTGTCAAGGACTTTGCTGAAAGCCTCTTGAGGCTTTCCACTTGTTTAGCAGACAGCACTTAGAAAGACCACATAACATTCTCAATACCAAAGCATCTTACTCAGACATCCATCTCAAAGCCTGAGTCTTCTTTAACACAAAATTACTTGTTCCTTAGTACAATCCCTTTAGCTACTCCTGCTTTATCCTTCATAATGCCCCCTCTGTTTTAGGTGCCATTATCCATTTCCCCTTCTCAGAATCCCAAAATGCAACATTCTGCCAATATCAACATAACTGCATTTCTCCAAATGTCACCAGACATTAACACGTGACCAAAACTTCCTCCAGTCTTTAGCCACCACCACATAGAACCTGAATAGCAATAAAGAAGCAGCAACTTTTCCCCACACTACTTCTAAATGTTGTGACAGGCATATCTCTAAATGCCTGTAATGCACTAAGGCTACGGTTATTTAGCACTGAGTGGAAACAGGATACAATTCTCCTCTTCAACAGGACAGAAAACATCCTAGAGACAAAGATTTATTTCATAAACCTATTTCCTATCCCCTCCCAAGAGTAAGTGAGCTTTGGCTCTTCCTGTAAATCAGAACTCAGAGATGATTAGAAACTTGCTAAATTAACTAAGACAAGTTATTAAGAAAGCAATGTCACTTATTTCTTAAAAATCACCAGTCATGAATTCCAAATGATAAAAACGACTGACAGAAAAAACATTACTTTTATTTACCAAGACGATAGAGTTTAGTCAGATCACCCTTTCTTAGCTAGCCTTACCCTGTGAGATAATACTACTTAATCTGTGCTTCTATTGAAATCAAATAAACATCAGGTTTAGACACACATATGTTTCAGATATTCTTGTTTTTATCAACACTGTCCAGGAACTCAATGCTTGAAGCTCAAATGGAGTGCAATTTGCAACTAAACACCCAAGAACAGTTTATTATTACAAATTAGAATTATAATTCAAGTTTCCTCTGCTACTGAAAAGAAAAAAATCACCACTTAAACATCATAGATACAGCAAGGAAAGCACTTTCTGGACAAACACTGCAGCGTAGGTTTCATTTTTATGCACGCTTGAAAAACCATAAAGCTTTGTGAAAAAGGCAGAATAAGGAGTCATGTATTTTAATCAACATTGAAATAAACTCTGTAAGATTACCGAGCAAAATAGCCTGGTCGCCGTTCCTTCTTCTCCTCCTTGGTCTCCATTATTCACAGCCAAATGGGCAAGGTGAGCAGCCAAGCGTGATGCTCTTTTTCCCATCAGCACCTCATATCCAGGCAGAGACTCCTGTACAGAACAGTCAAAAACAGGAAGTCCATAAATCAACATGTCAACAACACCTACAAAACCCAAGAGGTTGTGGAAATACAACCAGTGACAAAGTGAAGTAAAACTTTAACCAGTGTTTGTCGTGTAGTATCCATTTAGTATACAATAAGACAAACCAATAAATGCACTCAGGCCAGTTTCTCTGCAGTGAAAGAGACATTCAGCAAAGCAGGTAACCCGAAGAACAGCATCATGTTTTAAAACTCTGGAAAGATTACACTACTTTCAAGTTCATAACAAACATCTTCTAGGTCTCATGCATTTCCCAGACAAGCAGATCAAGTGAAGCTTTGGAAATAACTAGTACAAACAGAATAACCACTAAGACATACAATGCTCACTTCAAATTTAAATTTTCAATTACTAAAAATACTGTAAGACTCTGAGAGATCTGAAAGTTTTAAAACAATGTAAAGGAAAAAAGAGTGATCTACATTCTATTCAACAGTTCAAGGTTTGACTGTTGTGACCAGTATACAAGTTCAAACAACCATACAGGGAAAAACATGGATCTCTGGCTCTCCAGAGGAAATGCAATCACCTTGAAACAGGTAGGACTAGGGAAGGTTATCTAGGTTATCTGAGAAGTTAAAAAAAAAAATAAAAAAAGGGAGACCAGTAACACTGGTTTTTGCCATGAAAATCACCACCTCTTGGCAGAATGCTGTACCAAGGCACCTGGAAAACAGGAGCTGAGAATTTCCAAACTGCTTTATAATTACCATAATTAACAACATGCCACATAAACTGCTGTCCAAGATCCCTGCCAAGATGTTTTATCATTTTCCCCTCCTCAATATATATTTGACATACCCTGATGACTTGTGTACACATACAAAATAAGTTAACTTTAGAGTTTTTATCAGTATTTCAGAATAAACTCAAACCATAAGTTACTACTAAACATTTTAGTCTAATGGGCTGCATAACAAAGAAATGGAAGCCATATAAATTATGATTCATAGCAAAAGAAGGAAAAGTCCTCTGGGACCTAATCAGTTCCCATTATTTTCCCCTGCATTAAAAGATCACAAGCTACAGACTGCCAGATGTCAACAAAAGAGATGATGCAGCAAAGACAGGCTAATCTACTTGAAAAGCCCAGGAACAAATCATGCTAGAGTCTACTAGAGATACTTGTCAAAATTTTCTCTCCTTATTGATGGATGATTAATCCATAGCATATGAAGCCCATTTCTTCAAAATGCATTTTTTCTAACTCATTAGTTTTGAATACAGCCAGTGCATCAGCAAGAATCAAGCTGCTCTCCTTTTTACACATTGGATAGTCTTACAGTAACAGGTACTCTTTAAATGGCAAATATCTGACATCTTTAGCTTTATGAAGAGAATACTGTTTTACCTCTGCAAGGTAATACGTGACGCAGTCTTCAGCTGGACACAGAAACCTACATGACAGAAGCATAACAGCAGCATGAGAACAAATTGGCCAGCCCAGACATTCAGCCTGTATGAAGATACCACATACTTCCTGAGAATTCTGATGCATCTCTATCTTCCCTGCTGGGGCAGGTTCCTACATCTCTAGAGGATCAGAACTGGTGGCTTCATAAACACTGCCTTTAGAGTTACAGTAAGTCTTTCAAAGTGTACGATTACAACCTCCACAGCAAATTATAAAGAGTTCAAAGAAAGAGGAACCACTTTTCCCCCTTCAACACCGTGTGATATGGCATGAGGGCACTGACAGACCAGAGCTGAGTCTCACACTGACACCAAGAACTATCAAATAACCCCAAAGCAGCAATACAGTATTAAACCCATGACCACAAGGACAGCAGGACCCATGGGAATGAGAAGAAGAAGAGTCCCTCACCCCACTGAAACAAGATCAGTAGGGATGAACAGAGACAATAAAGATCTGTCCTCCCTGTCCAATCCCATGCAAGAGTCAGTGGCATGTTCTTTCCATTCATTCCCTTCCTCCCCCAGGATTTAACATCCCCAAACAGGGAAGCACCTGCCCAGCTCCAGGCTGGCAGACAAAGAGAGCAACTATGACCCAGGGAGCCAGGAGGAGAAAGCCCTGCCTGCCCACAGTCCTGTCAGGCCCAGTGCCAGAGCAGCCACTCCCTGCTTCAGCAAAAAGGGGCACAAAAAAGGGGAGAGGGGGTTAAGCCTGGACCTAACCACAGATGCTGCAGGAGATGCCAGCACCAAACCAGCGAGGCGCTGCTCAGCTCCCCAAGGGTGAGGGTTGCTGTTTGCTTTCATCAGTGCTAAACAAAGCCAGCAATACCAACATGGGTATGGAGCTCACTCTTCTCACACTAGGTAAATGCTTTCACATGGTGAGGTGGAACAAATCAAGGATTAAAAAAAATTAAATAATTATATTCATAACAGATGGGCCACTCAGAAAATTGGACTGTTATCCACAGACCAGACACAGCAAAGGCATTCAGGTCATTTTTTTCTTTCACCACTAAAAACATACAGTAATATAATATCCAGTCACCAATTATAGTAAATTTTCATAATAACATAATTTAATGTCAGATTCCACTCTCTTGACCTAAAACTTACTTAGCTTACCTTCTCAGAAGAAACAGTGGTGTTGTTCCAGAAAGGCATATTAAAGTCTCAAAATTATACTTTGAAAACATAGTACTAGAAATAGCAAACGGATTAGGAATGCCGACTTCTTAAGTTCTGAGTTTATTTGTATTGTTGGGAATTTTGCACTAGTTGCCTTAAAGGAAAAAAAAAAAAAAAAAAGAAAACCTGACAGCTACGAGGTACATAGCACAGCCGGCAGTAATTGCTACAGAAAACTAGTATTTAGCATTTCTGAGAGGTGCTTTCCAATTTTAGTTTTTAAAGCAGTAACAGCACAAAAGCCACATTTACTTCATAGGATGTCACTGACAATTTAAAGTTGTATCAAAAAAAGGCAAACCTACCCCACGCTTCTCCCCTATCTGTCCTTTGATATTTTACAAGAACAAAAAAATCCATGGTATTCTTTATCACCTGCTTAAAATGTTATTAAGGCTATATGATTAAAATGAATCTTGGCTTCCTGGCAGCTCCTTTTTGGTACAGATGAATACTGAATCAGCAGACTATTAAAAATGTACCTATTCGGGGGATATTTATATGCTGAGAAACAGACAACTTACTCATATGTCATGAGTTCAGTCCAAACTCAAAGGATGACAAAGCTGATTTTATATAAATTTCAGGCTCAGTTTAACCTTTTCTACACACAGAAACAGGAGTAGACTGAAAAGCTTATATTACCTGTCTACATCAATCCTAATCCTTCAATTAGGCATTTTCAAGGCAAACCAAACAATGCATTTCAGTAAGGAGCCTGTTAAAAAATTGCCACTCTCCAAATTTAGCCAGTGTCAGCACCTGATAATTACATAAAGAAAAGAACAAAATACATAAACATACACTGTTCCTTCTTATTTCAGTACTACTGCTCTGGATATTTTAATTTATATTTACTCATTTCTGGATACTTGCTTTGTCTATCTAGTCTTGCTGCCAGGGAGTTCTGGGGATGTTACAGAAAATTTGTAATGAGGATGGGAATTCTCCAACAAGGCCACAAAAATTTAAAATGTTATAATCACCGGAACAGACTGAACTCCTGACCATGGATACCCACACCACTTCAACTGTCACCACATCCTCAAGACCTCCAGAATCTGCTTCCAGGTCCTGCTATCCCCCCTGCAACCTGACACTGCAGGACAGCAGCCTCCTGCACTGGTACATTCAAACTAGCAGCAGAAGATGCTCTAAGTGCAAGGATAAACAAAGGGAAAGGAAGATTAAAAATAAGTTTGTGTGCGAACAGAGTACCCTTTAAAGACTGATAAATGTATCAATTTTTCAGAATTCTTTTTTCTCCCTTTTCCTTCCCTTCTCATGCATGAAGAATAATGTACTTTGCTACTTGCAGTTTAAGCAGTTCACGTTTTCATGAAACAAGAAAAAGTCCTGCTTGCTGTGCTCTGGGGTAAGCAACCAGAAATCCTGTCTGCTGACTCTAAAGCATCAACAAGCAATCTTTCAGCTGTGAGCATTACTTTCCAAAACTGAGCACATGAACAACAGTACATCCCACAGCACAGCAGTGGAGAAGCCAATGAAGCATCTGATTATTTTTAGAACATGCAGTGGACTTGATAGCTTTTCTCTGGCCATCTGTGCCCACTGCAAGTCCTGGAAAAATATACAGAGAAAAGAAACATTCAAGATAGTGCAATTCTCTAGACATATTTTTAATGATCCTGTAGAGCCAGTATCTCTCAACCTCTCATGAGGCAGGAAAATTATGCAATTCCCTGCTTTGCAAATGGGGAGCTGAACTGTCAGAACGACCTCCACATGCTCAAAAGAGAGCGGAAGAGCAATGCGTGCAAGTATCCTCCCAGTAGCTTTAATCCAGCCTCAATAACCAGCAGCAGTGAGAACACAGGAGGAGATTACTTTCACAAGGAGATAGTTGTTATTTTCTGTGAAATTTAAACTGGTTAACTTGGGAAACCAATAGCACAGTCTCGATTTTATCTGGTGCTGTGGGAATATACATAAGAATCATAGCTCAGATCCACAGAAGAAAATAAAAAGGCTAACTCTAACTCCTCTAAGGATCCAAGCTCACTAAACTCCTTCAGCAAGGAACAAGTATGCAAAAAAAGCAATTAATTGACTTTAGGAAAACCAAGTCAAGGGTAGTGTATTCCAAACCTTAGCAGGAGCCTCATAATGCAAGAGACAGTGGCAACAATCACACTGTAAACAACGAGCAAGGAAGATGAGAGGTCTACACACAAATTTTCCAGTTAGGAAGGCAAAGCAGATGAAGGCACAAGACTCCCAGTGAGACAGCCCAGCAGACATGGCCACAGAACGATGCAACAGGGAGACCCCACTGTGCTGAGGGAACAGGATGCTGTCAGAGCTCTCATCTGCTCTCTGGTACAGTGTCCCAGACAACAGTAATTTTTTATTTTTGCTTCTCTATTATACCCCTGCCCCTGAGACTACAAACACCACACACATCTGTTCACAGCACTGCACGCTTCCCATCACCTGCTCTAACACCAACATCCAAAACTGGTCATATTCAGACACAAAGCCTTACTAATGATCTGGCTTAAGTCTGCAACAGTGTCTTCTTATGAAAAACAAATCTTCTGGGTACACGTGCCAATTCTGACCCCTAAAAGATGCAAGCGCAAGATATGACAAGGGTTACACCAACAAGCCAGTACTAAGACCAAGAAAAAGACAAGGTATGCTTGTAGTACTTCAAGAGCAATATTAAAAAGATCTCTCAAGCTGGAAGAGTAAGAAATTGTAGAACAAATCACAGATAGAAAGGAAGTAGTTTCGGTGTCTTAGATCTGAAATTGAACCCTTGAGGGCTGCTAGCTGTGCCTCTGATGAGCCCAAAGCAGTTACCAGAGCACTGTACAGATGCAAATAAATAAAAACACAGACTATCCTTAAACATAAAGCAACAGAAAGTTTAACATGGAAGAGGAAACATTTTAATTTGCTACTGGTCATTTAAATGCCTATTATTAAGCTTTACAAGCCAAAACACTAATAATAACTCATGCATTCATTTCCACAGACCTCCCATTTTTAAAACCAGGAAAGTGAATGCACACTTGTACTTTATGAGAAATGCTAAACTCTGCAGCATTTCATTAATGCCCCACTGACTGGACTGACCAGGCTGAGTTCTACTGCTTTTAGGTTCTGCTAGTATATTTTACTAGGTGTAATAGAAAAGATAAAAGTTTCTGTATAAACACTACAGCACCGCAAGATGAAACATAATAGAAATGCACAGCCAGCAAAGAGGAGAGTAAGCTACAACTTTTTTGAGTCTTTTCTTTAGGCAGAATGACCTAGGAAAAAGTGAGATTGGAAGCTTTCAGAAAAGTACCTAACACAAGGAAGTAAAACACAGCACAAACTTAATACACTCAACAGAATGGACAAAAAAATTGTTTATTCTAAAGCTATGTGAAATATGGAATTATTTTAATATAATTACATAGTTATAATGTATAGTGTACCGTTAATTCTAAACCATTAATAAGCTCTACAAAGAAGTTCCAGTACACGACACAACTAGAGGTCGCTAAACTAACCCAGGAGAGCTACTCCACCTGAGGTTCACTCAGCCCTTGCTCAAGTGAATAACCCTTCTTTATGCCTTTCATCTTTGAAGTACTACACCTGCCACGTTTCTTATGACAAGGGTGCACTCTTAAAATCCACAAAAAATAAATATACAAAAACAAGTGTGCAAGCAGAAGCAATTTCTAGATTTCTTGTTCATATTAAACACAGAACAGTCACAGTTTCCGTGTCTCCAAATAGAGAGAAATAAAGAGATACAATGTGGCTATTTGGATGCTGTGGGCTCTCAAGGACAGTGAAGATAAGATCTGGAGATAAGACAGGCAAAGAAAACAAACATCCTCGCTCTTGAGGAACAGGATACAGTGTTTAGGAGTTTATTATCCCCCCTACAGTGGTGTAGTAAACTAAAAGTTCAAGCATTTTTATTCCCTACTGATGAAGTAAGAACAGGCTTAAGCTTAGAACACCTTCAGTGCCCCTACTGATTTCCAATAGACTGTCCACATGAACAAACTTCAAATAAAATAAACAGCAATCAGTGTGGCAGACACATTTCTGATTTCGAAACAGAACAATAACAAAACTTGATTCAGCTACAAAGAACTCTCCAGACAAATTATTCCTGCCTTACTCAGGAAAAGGCTTTAACCCACTAACTCAGGCTGTCATATTTCACACAGGGTAAGAGGAAGCAAATGCACTACCAGAAATTCCACATCACCAGTCAGGTTATCATGAGACAAAAACACCAAGATTTAATCTTTCCTCATTGGCAGCTGAATATCACCAGATGCATTTTCCATACAGAACAATGCATTTCACTGTTTAATCCAGCTTCAGTTGCTAGACAGAAACTGGTTACAAAACACACCATAAACTATTAACAGGCAGAGTGCTATGCTCTTCCAAATGTAAAAGTACAGTGCTGTTGGAAATCAGGCCACCTGGGAAGATTCTCCTTTTTAGGTCAACAAGAACACTGCTGCAGATGTTTTAAAATAATTAATGCCTTCATCTTACTGTACCTCCTGTTTCAACCTACCCCAATTCAATAAAGCATCAAGTCCAAGCCCTCTTACCCTGCAGTTTTTCACACTCACGTTGTACAGGTATACAGAGTGTTGCCCTCTACAACTACCAAAAAGAAGAGGTGGGGAAGAGGCAGTCAGCCTCTTCTCCCAGGCAACTAGAGGACACAAGGAAAGGACTTAAACTGTGCGAGGGGAGGTTCAGGGTAGATATTAGGAAATATTTATTTGCTAGAATAGTGGTTAAGGATTGGATTGTACTCCCCAAGGAAGTGGTGGAGTCACCATTCCTGGAAGTGCTCAAGAAATGAGCAGACATCAGATTCAGCTGAAGATTGGATTTGATGATCTGAGAGGTTTTTTTCCACCCTTAATGACTCTGTGATTGTATGAACCATAGAAAGATGAAGTGTACCATACCCAGAAAGGGTAAGATGGGTATCACTGCTCCGTTACCTCTGCCTGGAGCATGTAGGCATATACACAAAAGATTTTCATGTATGTGCTCCTCCACATTCAATTAAAACACCAAGTACTTGCAATTTTCTAAAATACAAAAGACTGATGAACATTCAACACATCAACCAGCATTTAGACGATCCCCTTAGCACTACCTTGCTGTTTTGTCAGTCAACACTATCAGGTTCCTTGCTTATAATCTGTTTAGTATTTCAAAGAAAGCACTGCATATCTGCTTTGATAAGGTCAAGAAAGATACATACAAGCAACCACATCACACCCAGACCCAATGAATTACAGGTTCTCTACCAGGTTTACAAGGGCCATGATCAAGTCCTCCTTAGATTCCCCTCTTCCCATGCTCAGAATGCTACTAAAGGCCAGTGGATCCAGTGTCACATATTGCAGGCCTGGCCACACTCCAGAGTTGCTTCTATGAATTAGCCTACACCGGTCACAAAGTGGGATTTGCACTGGCAAAACAGCAGCATCGCAGCAGACAGATGAACAGCAAATATCCTTTGGTGGTCAAGGGGACCCTGACCAGCCAAAGTGCCAAGCCAAAGAATTAGGCTTTCCCTTGTGTCAGGCTGTTAAGAATCTGTCCATGGAGCAAGCAGCTGTCAGTTTCAAGCACTATTGCCCTTTTGCCTTTCTCCCCTTTGCCCACTTCAGCTGCTTGGTAACACTCCTCCACCGAAAGTTACACCAATGACTCACAGCAGACTCAGCAGAAGCGGCTCTGTCTCTGCATTTCACTTTATATCCCACCACACAGCTCACACCCCGTTCCAGCAGGCTGTGCTGCACATGACTGAGTTACAAGCACACCCCCACATCAGACAGACCTGCAGCAGAAAGTTTGGGCAGAAAACCTTAAGCATGACTCCCTCAGCAGCTACTTTGTTCTGTGGGCATTAGCAAGCACACATGGAAAGATGAGTGCCGGCATTCACGGGATGACAGACTACGAAAGACAAATACATGACCTCAGCTTCACAGCAAACTTGCTCTCTTCTCAGCTCTTTTCTCACCAACACAACAAAGGCATTTATATGAAATGTAAATAAAGCTGAGGTAGAGCAGAAAGAGACTGGTGCTTCAAGACCTCTAAATCACAAAGATGTGGCTTGATGCTTGGCACAATCACCTATATTGTCAATCACGGGTACCATAAATCACTTTCTGTTTACAATTACTAATTAGTTTAGGTCCCAAATGTTTATATTAAATATTCCCATTGCACTCAATGAGACTTGATTAATATGTTCTTAATGCTTTACAGGACAAGACCAGGCAACAAGAAACCCATGATGAACAAATCTGTCAGTCTAACAGAAAGCACTGGAAATGGTCAGTTTTTTATGTCAAGCACATTTCCAGCAATTTACAAAATCATACTGCAAAAATTACAGGAAACTTCTCTTTAAGAAGTACCCCATTATTTTCAGCTGTTTAGAAAAAGAACCTCAAATCAACCCAGAGACAGTGAATTGTGAAAGGTAAGTATTAACACACTTCATTACTTCAAAAAGCAACTAGACACAAAAGCTGCTTGAAGGTAAAATTATATTTTTTAAGTTTCAGCTCAAAACCTCTTTTTACAATTGACCCTGATTTATGCAAATTCCAGGTCATCGCTGCTTCTGTCATCTACCTCCCCATTGAGAAGCAAAGAAGCTGAGGAGTGGGGGCAGAAAGGAGTCTAGCAGTAATGCAATGCTAATGTTTTCCTATCTAAAACACTGCTAACAGAACCAAAATGCCAGGTTCCCATGGCAACCTGAACTGTGTCACATGCTTACACTGTATATTAAGCAGCGTTGAACAGTTTAATTGTAACACAAAATCCTGTACATTTGTAATGTACAAAATTAACACTGGAAACCTTCCTTATTTACTCTTCAATTGCTTAACCTGCGAAATTTATTGCAGTCTGTTGAGTGTGACCTTGTATTACACCTACGTATCTTCACAGGTGCTTCAATGCTGGCAGTGTAAGGTGCATCAAAATTACAATGATCAACAATAAATCAAACTCTCTTCACACCACATAGACTGAATCCTGTCTTTAGAAGCACCAATGTTTCTAATTATTTCCTTTTTCCTAGCAAAATCCCTTCAGGCATTGTGTAACAGAAGATTATTTAGTTCTCTTGCCCTTCTGAAACATCCTGAAAACTTCTATTATCTTACCTTTTTTCCTTCCTCCACTTCAGATTCCTGGGAACACTACACACAGTTACTGACCTTGTACAGAGTCACCCTGCACTATATGCAGTGCAAAACATCCCCTCTCAAATGGAATTCCCCTTGCTATACACCAGAGCGCAGTCACATTTACCTGCTAATTAGAGAGCCACTCTTTCAGGAGCTGCTTGCTTCTTCAGAAGCAGAAACAGACAAGCTCTTTATATTTTTCTGTGTTCTAACCATTTGTGCACAGCTAACTCCTCAAAATTATTCAGGTAAGTGAAGTTCCCTATATCTAGGTATGCAGAAAATACAGAACAATGTTATGATTCATGCAAGATTGTTACATGCCATCCTTCCTGCAGCATATCTCATAGGGCTTTTACTTGCTCAACTCTGCATGTGTTCAATCAGTGAGATGGTTCAGGGCTTAACTAAACAACAAAAAAGTTAAAAATACACCTGAATTAAGCTTGAGTACTGTTGCATAAAACAGATGTGTAGAAGTTTTCTGGTGAAGCAGTATATATTTTAATTTCAGATTACTCAAGTGTTTTAAATACTACTACAGAACTGAGGTTCTCTTGTTGAACAAAACAGACTAATTTTGCAACTAAAATTCAAATATCTTACACTGATAGTATCAGCAAAGTAACTCAGCATTCCGAAGCCAGATATTTCCTTTTGCTGGAGGGGGAAAAAAAAAAATCAAACACCACGAAGTCAGAAAAATGACAAATAGCTTCAATTTCTCCAGTGCTCCATTTTCATGAAAGCCATCCATCTCAGCCACATCAACCAGGTGCCACAACAGACTCTGAGCTCTCTACTGCTGTACCAAGTGCTTTCAGAGGGACTACTCACACAGATTATGTTTGTGACAACTAAGCACATGTGTGGACAGCTGGGGTCCAAAGATGAAAGCTGCTAAACTTCTGTTCACCACAGGTTATACCTGATGTAGCTGCTAACGTTTCAAACAAAACTTTGCATTCTCTTGTTTATAGCTACATCAATGTAACTGCCTGCCCCTTCTCAAGCTGAAGCCAGCCAAAGCAGTTAATGCATTAGTAAGTTCTGGATTTGGCCTTGCTTTTTACCATGTTAAAGTACCTATTTCTGAGGGGGCCACAGTCCTTCCATTTTTGGAAAATGGAAGGAAAAATTTTTGTCTTTGAAAATCTGTTAAAACTGGGTAGAGACCTACACTTAAAAAAAAAAAATACAAAAAGCAGTTTGCACCTACCCCATCGAGGTGCATTAGTGATTTGTAGTTAAAAAGGACTGACACATTACCTGTGAAAAGGGTATTACCTCAGAGGTAGATTTACAGAATCAAGGATCATTTAGGTTAAAAAAGACCTTGAGGGTCATCAAGTTTAACCATAAACCTACTCATGTTCCTGCCAATAATTCTGACATGACCTAGGATTAAAACTCATACATCCAATCCCAAACAGATGGCCAGGCTGACCTCATGAACAGGTCCAGCTTCCACAGATCAAAACTGCTTTTCTGAGATATCTGCATGCTGAACTCAGGGAAGTAAAAAGAAGGGGAAAAAAATAAGTGAAAAGAAGCAAGAAAAGAGATATGTTTCAAGGCCAGATGAAGTAGATTCCAATTTATAACGTGATTCTATCATCCTAGAGGCTTTCAGTGAGAAAATCATTCACAGAATTCACAAAAAACAGTACATGACATGAAGATTAAATCAAAACTTATACAACAGATGTAAAACCAAGTACTGTACAACTTTTCATTTTAATTACAATATAATGCTGACAGCAAAGCAGTTAAGATCTGTAAACTGTACTCAGTACTGAGTGTGAAGTCCTGATTCCATGTGACATCCATGGAAGTCTGATTCTGTACAAAGCTTCTAGATCCAAACCAAGACCACAACCACACCAAAGCAAACAAATGGAAAAACAAAACAAAAACCACAGAAAAACAACAACAAAGAAAACAAACAAACAAACAAACAAGAAACCACAATGAGGCTTTTGAAGGACTGTTACCATTTACTAAGAGATGACACTTTTTCCCAAGAAATCAATCTTGTAACTTGAAGCCTTTACATCCCAAACTATACACTGGTCCACAACAAAATGGACACCTGACAGCTACCAAGTAAAAAGAAATACATGTCTCCTCAGATGCACCTTCAAAGTCAGGTTTGGTGCTGCAAGTGGCTCCTTCAGCTGCACCACCTTTCCTTTGCAAACCTCCTTGGCTTTCCTCTTGCATTTGCACGTACATTTGCATACACAGCAGCCTTCAATCACGGCTCATTCCTAATGCAGCAAGGTCCCATTCTGAAGGACCAGTATCGCTCTGCTCTGCCAGGTCTGAGCCTACATCTCCTTCCCTGGAGGAAAACAAAGAAACTAAGACACCTGCCTTGCTCTTCTCATAAACTTAACTTGAATTGTGCTCATAGTTGAGCAGAAGGGCTAGGAACTTCTCTCCTGGATGCAGCGTTATCCCACTGCTCACCATCCCCAACACATGCCAGTGCGTAAGATCTGGTTCATTCCTAGGGTTCCTGCTCCTTGCTCTTTCCAGCTTCCCTGCAAAAGGTTCATTATTTCTTGGTTTCGCTGTACAATTTTGGTTTCAATATCAGTCTCTAGTCCCCTACCCCTAAAAACTGCCTGTTATCTGCCAGGGTCAGCCTGGGACTGGGAACTACCAGAGCAGGGCTTAGAAAAGGACACAACTAGTTGACAAAACACTGAAACTTACTTCTCATGCAATAGGGTCAGGTGCACAGTGTCAACAGTGTAGGAGAAAAGCAAACTAATCTTCATCTCCTTAATCTCTTTTCATGACAACCCGTGTGTTACTTGTACTAACAGAAGTTATGCACTACAAACAGAATCCAATTTTCAAAACAAACAACCCACTCAAAAATTTGTCCACTGAGGGATCAGTTAGCAGCAGAGACCCTTTTTAAGGAATCTGGAATTCCTGATCAAAGGAAACAAATGGACGTTTGATATGTGATGCGAGCAAACACATCAGCAGAAGCCCAACAAAGGAGATTTTCGTTTCCATCCTGTAAGTAAGACTGTAGCAGGACACAAATGCAGATGTCACAGGAAGTTCTTGCCTTGCCTCTGCACACTGATGTGATGCTCTCCTCTATTCATCCCTAACTAAAAGACACACCTAACCAACACTGCCCAGCACCATACACTAAAAAAACCAAAACAACATCACAGAACAAAACCAAAAACCAAATTATCTGTAAACCAAATGAAATTTCTTCAGTCAATACCTAACCACGAGGACTGGAGAACAACTCATGGCACTGGCAGAAAGCCACCCTTGTCATTCCTTTGTGGTTCTCAATTTGTTTCCTAACTGGCCTGACAACGACCCAGGCAGCTTGTCACTTGACCCCAAATACTTGGGTGGCAAGAGGACTTTCATGCTCATCAGCCGTTAATCATTTGGCCCGGATCTGCACAAGTGACTGGCTCACAGCAGGCAAAGTCAATCTGTCACCACACGCCTGGCCACATTTCAGCTCACTGTTCCATAACAAAGTAAAAGTTTCATCTCCTTGGTTCTTCACCCATTGTCACCAAGGTATCACTGCTTACACCACACAGCTACCAAACAATACCTCATTTCAGAAGTTTTAGGAGCTGGGACAGAAGGGATGGACCAGATTTTATGTCATGGATTACCACAGCTCCTACCTTTAGGAGTCTTCAGCAGCTTCACTACAAAAGGCTTGATCAGCAACCAGGATGAAAAAAGGGGAATACAAAATGCCAAACACTGCTTGTATAAGAGAAGAATTTCTTTTTAATATAAATTCTAAATATCATGCAAAAAAATCCTTGTGTGTAAAATTATTATTCACTTCAATGCTTCCCTGAATTCTGAACCTTTGTGAGAAAGTATGAAGAAAGAATTCAAGACGTTCTCTGGCCTACAAAGTTTTACTGAGTTTGCTGCAGCTACCAAAATCTGCATACAGATTAAACTCAGCTTTATCACAAGTACCCAGGTCTTCGGCATCAGTACAGCAGCTTGAAAAGCATTCTAAAAATGATACTTCTTAAGTTGTTAGTAAAATAAAACCCTTGCCACCAGACTGGGGCACTACTTAACCATGAGACAGTTAACTACGGCAAAAGCCTACTGACACAGCACAGAAGCTGCGTCAAGCCACTGACAACACCGAGTTGTCCCACACAGCATCTCCTCTAAAGTAACAACATAGGCAGGCCCAAGGATTTTCTGCAATCACAGCATCACCTGATCTGGAAGAAAGCCACCTACACTTCTTCCCCTCTGAATCAAGGTGGCAGCGATGCTTTGTCAATATTCATACTGCTTTTCTATCTGCTACATTACCTTAGAATACTTAAAAAGAAAACAAACTAGAAAATAAGACAGATGGCATGTGGGGCAGAAAGCAGAAAAAAATAGACTGGAATAAGAGCAGACAGAGAGTGCACTGCTAGAAAAGGTTAAATTTACTTGAAAAAAATGAGTCAGGGAATACATTACCTTTCTTTAAGATAAGGCTGAGTTCAAGGAAGCAACAGCTCTCACAGTGAACTTCTCTAAAACAAAGCTGCGATTTCCTCTATCTGGTGCACTGGAACCAATCCTTGCCTGCAGTGTCTCCGATTTTGAGGAAACAGCCCTCAGATATCTTCAAAAACACTACCAGAAGACCCCAAAGTCAGTCACTAATGAGTGAGAGTATAGGAAGGAAATTTCCTTTCTAGAAATAATACTAACAAAAAGCTTTTGAATCCTAAAGTGAACACAAAATGAAACATAAACAATGCTATTTTGACATGGTAACCAAAAGATAAACACATATCTTGCCTGTATAAACAGGTATAATTTCCCTGCTAAACTTGCGTGTTTTCTGTTCCTGTAAATCAGTTTGATATTACCATTACTTAAACATGGGTACTCATACAACCCGCATTTCAAGAAGGATGTTGAAAAGATCCCCTGCAAAACATACAGAGTAGCCGAAAGAAAAGCAACAACAGGGAAGAAATGGCACCTTGATAGGATCTACACATAGCATACCACAGAGAAGGCCGAATGCTTAATTACAGTTCAGGAGTACTACAGGGCACAGAATAACTGAGCAGGGAACAGCTTCACCAGCTCTGACAGGGGCACTGGACCACACAGCACCAGGAATTTGAGGCATGCAACTGAAAGCACAGTTCACCTCTCATGATAAATAATAATCAGAAAGGCTTACTGAAATTATGATGAGTACTTTACACATTGAAAAATTCAAGTCTAATCCAGAAGTCTTCCTAAAGTATGAACTGTGGTTCCATGACAAGTCATTAATTCTCAAGTGACTATATGGAGGTCAAGAGGACACTGTATGGTACTGAGCTAAAATATTGGTACTCTTTCTGCAAGCTTGGATTAGAGACTGGGAGTAGCACAGGTGCAAGAGCAAAGCATCGCAAGAGCAAAGCATTGCACCTGGTTGTGGCCACTTAGTACGACCTTCTGCACTGCGACCCACTGGGCAGCACCACCACAACCCCCGAAGCCCTCCTGTACTCTGCCTTTGCAGGCAAGCTAGGGAGAGACTGCAGATACACAGCCACGATGCCATGCAAGGCTGCAGAGCCCAAAACTGAACAAACAGTTCCAAACATACAACTTCCAGCACCAGCACAGTCACTCACACCCACCTGACACTTTGGCCAGGAACAAAGACATACAGCTTTCCACCTACAATAGAAGGGTTTGCAAAGAAAAGCAGGAAGAAAAAAAAAAAAAAAAAAAACCAAAAACAACAAAACTTCTCTCTATGTGTTTAATATATCAATCTGAAACATTTTGTTTGGGGAGGGAAATATAATTCCTCTGGCCAGCTGTGAATTTTGTCACTAACTCATTGTTTCATAAATCTGGCTAGGAAAAATGACAAGGGAGTAAGAATTTAAAAGGAAAAAAAAAAGGAGAAGGAAAAAAGAACTGACGACTTGTTTCTCCTACTCTGCTTTCCTTCCTAGTCAAAGGAGGTCACTTGAGTGAGCACTCTTAACGACTTGACTGGGTGAGCACACTTGATGACTGGACTCATGAAATGTAACATTACATTTCCTCTCTCTGGGAAAGAAATCTTAACCCCCAGGACAAACTCACAGCAGAAGCGGCAGCAACATGACTTGGACACTTTCTCCTGCGAGGGTGCCTATCACTCACAAGAGGGAGTGAGAAGCCATCAGCTTTGCAGCAGGCAGCCAAGCCCACCACCAATAACTCCACCAGCAGGTGGATACCTCACTAAAGCAAAAGCTACACCTATAAAGCCTTTTGACTTGTTTGGCTTATTGATCACGATGAAGAAGAGGTTTGTCAGTCAGCTGTTTTTTGGGTGATGACAATGAATTTCTTCTGCCAGCTGAGCCGAGGACCATGACTGCCTGCTGCTGAACTGGGCACCTGCTGAGACACAGAGGGCACAAGCCAGGTGCTGGACAGAGAGCTTTACCATTTTTCTCACCATTGGTTATGTTCTAGCTTTCCTTTCACGTCTACTGGATAGCAAAGGGAAATTGAGTCCCTTTGTCCTTCATTTCCATAATTATTGTTTGTGAGCAGCTCCAGCTGCCTAGAGCAGCAATTTCTTGTGTCAGATCTTGCTGCAGAGGCTCACACTATGTTCTCACCTTTGAAATACCCACTCAAATGGGTGACTGCAGGGACTCACTATAGCTGCAGAACTAGCCACAGCATTCCCACAATTTTTTAAATTACCCTTCTGAAGACATGTTATCCTCCAAACCAAATCTCAAGTGAATCCTCCAAAACTCTCAAGTGAATTCACTTCTGTTTGAATAGAGGGGCTTATTCCTAACACTTAAAAGAGATTTGCAAGCTGTCCCCTGAAGTCAGGACCGTAAGGTAGCCAAATATCTACCAGAGCCAGTCTCCAACCAATTTTAACCTTCTCTTTCAAAATCATGGATACACAAAGCAACAAAGCCATATTCCTAATAAGACAAGAACTGTTCCAATCAATTCTAACTCACTTCATCTCCAAAGGGAATCACTTATCATTTCAGCAGCAGACGTGACATATCCAAATGGGAGTGTGGCTACTGCTGCAGTGAGAACAGGGCACTGGGCAAAGCCAAGGAATGAAACCCAGAGACTGCCTCATAACCAACTCGTACAAATCAGGTATTCCAGAAGTGTTTCTTTTCCATAACATAGTATGTAACAGGGAAGAAAAAAACAATAAAGACTAAGACGCTCCCTATGAGGTCAAGATTTTGATCCACTACTTAAAAAGAAAAAGGGAAAGCCATTAGACAGCATTTTGGCTACAAGCATCTATTTCAATACAGCTGTTCAGAGGATCAACATTACTTGAATATTTAGGTCCTTAAAATATTTTGTGTATATTTATGGACATTTTCCAGGTAAAAGGATGAAAGAGAGGGCAGCCTAAAATGCACTGCAACTTAGATATTTTTTATCATGACTTACATTTAAAGATATATATTCCTGATAAAGTCGTTTTCATTCAGAAAGTATATATTCATGCATACTTATACATATATTCTCGGCATTTTCTATTGCCTTCTCCGTTAATTTTCTGAAAGTCTGTGTGTGTACACGTAAGTATCAGATGGAACAATATCAGGAAATTATTATTTCTACACAGTGTAAACACTGGCTGATACAATATGCCGGCAGAGCTCATCAACACACATTTTAAGTATCACACAAACACAGGCCCTTAGACTGGGTCATAGCATTTGAAGCAAACCATAATCGATTAATGGGCACCTATCCATCTTAAAAGTCCACCATTGTGCATTAATACAAGAAATGTATGACTACCTAATGGGAGAACAGCAATTGTAGCATGTAAGGTAAACACAGGCTAAAAGCCTCCTACTGAATCCAAGTGTTCATCATCTCATTTCATCACCTAGGGGATGAACAGTTACTGCATCCTTTAGCACCACGATATTGCACACATCACACAAAATACAAGTATGCCACTCCACCCGTAAACCAACTCTGAAGCACTGTATGATGAAGGACAGAGAGGAAAGTCCATTGCACTGATTAAAAAGACAAAAATCAATTTTTAACGCACCTTTGGAACACGGCAACACTTCGCAATCACGACAACCTAAGGCTATATAAATTAATACAGAGACAGAGAGAGCCTGGAACATTCCAGTATTTCATCCGAGACCCTGAGAGGGAGGAAATAAATGAGGCTCGAAGCCGCGAAAGCCATTTCGGCTGCCCGGGCTGGGCAGCGGCACAGCGGAGCACACCGCGGGTGCCCAGGAGCAGCCCCTGGGGCGGGCGGGGAGGTCCCGGCAGCCGCCCCGCGCCCCGGCCCGCACGGACAGACCGCGGGGCCGCCCCGCGCCTCCCGGGCTGCGCTGCCGCGCCAGCTCCGCGAACCAGCGAGCGGGCAAAGAGCTCCTCCGCCCCCACAGCACCAGCACCGTCCCCGCCCCGCCGGGCTCCGCGTCCCCCGGCCAGGGCACAAGGCCGCGCCCGAGCAGCCCCGCCCGCCCCGCGGCCCGGCGCGCACAGACAGACCTGCGGGCGGGCGGCATGGCGGGCCCGGCCCGGCGCTGCGCCCCGAGCGCTCTGCGAGAGCGCCACCGCCCCCGCCGCTCCCCGCTCGGCCACAGCAGCGCCGGCCCCGCCGCGCCCCGGGCTCCGCCCCGCCCGGCGCCCCGCCTCCCCCCGGCCCCGCCCGGCCCCGCCGGAGCCCGGTGGCCGCGCTCCTGGGCCGCTTCGTGGCCTTGAAGCCGTGTCCGGGGGAAAGGGATCGGTGTGCGGAGCCAGAAGTCCTACGAGTCGTAAAGCCCAAGCGCCGGGGTCTTCCTCTGGAGGGGAGTTTTCTCAAGGACGATGCTAAAAACACAACAGCCAGTTCTGAAAACTGAGGTTAACCAAAGCCTTTAGATCCGTAGGAAACTGAAAAGCCTAGAAACCTCATCTGCTGTTTCTACGCTGTCCGCCAGTAGGCTTCTTCACCCAATTCCCAGAAAACAACACCCGCTATATTTACCAGAAACTCCACTCTCTACCCGAGATAACTGCAGGTAACCCTCGCAGACGTTTGTGGCTAGCCTAAAAAAGATCTAGCTTCTTTTTTCTTCCTTAGGTTAGTAATCCGTCTGAAAGACTGATTTCAGTCTTTCAGGCATTGTAACAAAGGCATTGTCACACTATTAAATTCTAAATTCTCCAAGACAAAAACTCAAGCCTCAATACAGGCAGATACCTGCATAAATGAAAAGGTGACACAAAGTGTACACATATATACCGAGATGCCAAAAGAGTGTGTCAACAAATGGTGCACAGGGGTACAAATTCATCGAGTTTTAATTTTAAATAAGAGATTTGTCAGAGGCTTATTTTTTTAATTTAACAGCTGCTTAGAAAAATCATTTCAAAAATGTGTCATTTTCAGGACCAAATGCATCTCCAATACAGACACAGCCATCTCCCACCATTGCCATTATCCTACTTGGAGCATATGCTTGCTACCACTTAGTGTCACTACTGGAACAACAACTGCCTCAACTCCTCCACTAAATTTGCTGCTGCACTTTCAGCTAAAATTGAAGTTTCCATCTGATTTTTTTTTAACCAAAACAGTTTCTTTTACAAAAGACAGATTTTCTTTAAAATGTAGTCTGTTCCTTAAAGGATATGTTCTGATAACGCACCGCAGTTACTACATCTTATGATTACCCAGCAAAAGATGGACAAACACAAAGTTACTTTGGTTAAAATCTCAAAGACTTCACTGGCACAAGGGTTCTCTGCCACCACACAGAAGAAAGGGGCCCTGCTCTCAATTACTCTTCCAGCAGTGCTTAGATAACAAAACTGGGGGAAAAAAAGAAGAATGAGAATAGTAGTACTGTTTACCCAACCTCCTTTGCCAAATCGCAGAAGCTACAAAGCCCTATCCATCAAAGTGGTGGAAACCCTATTCATCTCTTAGCCGCACTTGCACAATGACAGTGACTAACACCTTATTTTAGCTCCAGAAAAGTTATCCCTGTCCTCATGTACCAGTCTGCTGTCCATCATCATTCCAAGTACAGTCACCTCTACTGTGCAGTGTAGAAAGCTCTATGAAGACAATGCAAAAACTCCACAGAGCAAAGAAACTACACATTCCTATAGTACTTACGCTGCCCCGAGCATATCAAATACATATTCTAGACTGCTGGCATGGGGGAGAAATCACTCAAATTCCTGTCAGAGCAGCAGGATAAGCAGGCTAGGACTGGGACAGAAGCACGGTACAAGTTCTTGTTATGGCAGTGTGGGTTATTGCTTGTGGCTCAACCCACAGACTTCATGTCACTGGAAGAACTTGTGTGAGTGGGATGTCATATACCCTTTTATTTTACTGACTCTGAAGAACTAAGTAATGCCTGCCTTTCTGTTGCAACGATGAACATGAGAGAGGTAGATAATGGGTAAATTAGACACACACACATAACCTTTGAAATAAAATTTAGTTTTAGTCTCTCTACAGTACAGAGGATAACAGACAGTCTGAATGGATTGCTCTTTCCCATGGCAACATGCTCCTTGCCAATTCATTCGAAAACAAATGCTCTAACATCACTTGATTCATTGTCTTTGTGGTATCAATGCTTATAATATATTTACCTGAGAAAATGTTAAATTCATGTTGCTTGTTGATTTCAGGATTGGGTGAATTTATTTTATCACTGCATTATTTTGATGGAGACAAAATATAGATTTGCTATTTTCATCACCTCCAAATTGTGAATTTTTACCCTAGAAAAAGATTTCTCACACAAACTCGTGTGTATAACCATACAGGAAAGATAGAACAGATTTGGGATAGTGAAATACTACATTTAATTGGGTTTTGATTTCTGCTTCAGTGTACATTAACACAATCAAATACATCCAAGAGAAAAAAATGCTAATATGTTCATGGCCTGCATTCAGATCAGCTTACACTAACAGAAAAAAATACTGTATTGCTCCTGTAGTTCATGTAGTTTTTGTTTCTTTTTTACATCTGTAATTGTTAGCTTACAGCTCATATATTTAAAGAAGACAACCTGCCACAAAGAATTGCACTGACAACCTTGAGTACTCTAACAGTCCAGTTTTGAAAAGATATAAAAGTAAAGGTGACACAAATCTTTTTCTTTTTTTCGGTTATCAGTCCTTCAGTTTTTGCCTATTACTCCTACCATTATTCAACATGAAGTAGTCACAAAATAGGTTTCATACAGACAGACTTTTATGCATACATAATTGAGGCTCTTCTTGATCCTACTGCACTGAGGGCTATTCTTAGCCTGGTTTCTTCAGTTTATGTAATGATGAATTTTCAGAGTGTCCCCAGCTCACCCTTTAACTTTGAATTGATTGTCTAGATATAACTCAATGTGACTGAGGTACTGAAATTTTCCACAAGTTTTACAAAAATGAGGAAGCAACCGCAGCTTGAAACTTTCAGAAGAAGTTCTCCCCTAACAGCTGATTCTGTACACCTATTTCTCTGTCTAGAAAAGCAAACCAGAAGTACCTTCCAAAATGCTCAGCCAAAGAAACACTATAAAAAGAAAATGAATTTGCTGAGATACAAGAGGAGGTGACAAAAAAGTCCTATTTGTTTCAACTAAAGTAGCTCAGTGGGCACTGGATGAAGCACCTCACCACCACGTTTTATCCCAAACCCCAGAACCACGTGCATTTTAACATGGGCTGAAGGGGAAAAGAAGCTGATGCAGGCTTTTCTAAGTCAAATGCAATCAAATGCCGGGGAAGAACGGAAGCTGAAGAAAAAGAATACAAGAACATGTGAAAGTATTTATAAAATACTGCTGGTTGCTCCCCTTCTCGTTCTTCAGGATTATTAAATCATCCCCCAGGACAAGGACTGCCGCGGCGCTGCCCGTCCCCTGGCGCCGCCAGCCCCACACTGCAGGCACAGGGAACCAGTCCCCGCACAGCCGGGAATGTGCTCCTGGAGCTGGGAGTACCACAACAGCTGCAACGTCTGGAGAACACCACTTCAGGTTTTCCACACATTATTTCCATCAAAACACTACCACGCTTAAAGCAGATATAATAAGTACAAACCACACAAGAATTTTCCCCCCAGAAAATCGTTATAATCCAACACTTAGGTCATCAATCTGACCATACATGGAAATTAAAATAGCAAAAGACTGTGCATCATCTCTTCCTTCCCTCTCCTTTCCACTTCCTTGAAACTGGGATGATGTACAATTACAAATCAGGCAAACTTACAGAAGAAAATCTGATACCAAGACTTTCCACATGAAATACACAGCTGGAGGAAAAAGAGGACTGATAAAGCAGTTTCTGTGCAGATCAGGGGTTTTCACTAGAGCTGAAGCATGTATCCCAGGTACTAAAGAAAATTTGTACTTACCATTATATAGTACATACATATATATTAAATATATCAAATATATCAAATTATATACTTTCCATAACTTAGCACATTACTTTGATGTTATTCTTACTCATTTTTACATCGTAAGCCTACACATCAATCAGCATGTCAAATTAAAGTAATAGTAATAGCTAATGTATTCATATGGAACAGACAAGTTAATTGCATGCTGCTGTGCAACTTGCGTTTAAAGGAATCACTCTGATTTTTCAGGGTCCAAAATTCAGCCTTACCTACCAAATTGTGACAGCCATGGTACAGTGGTGCCTCCAACACTGAATGTTACTCACTCGATTTCACAGGCACACCAGCGTGAAGTGAAAAGAAACATCGGCCTCTGCCATTCCTTTCCTGGTGCTTTTGGGAAGATCATTCCTCTCCAGCTACCATCTCAGGGATGCAGGCACAGGCACTGGCTGCTTCTGTGCTGGCAGGAGGCTGAATCGCTGACAGTTTCACTGATGCACTTCTCTATTGGATACAGGAAGCCAGAGGAGAGGCACAATCTTTTGTCAGTGCACATGACTTGTACAGTAAAGAAAACCATTTCTAAAAATAACCAGGCAACATATGACTCTCAGTGCTATTTTCCTGGTGGTCTAGTGGTCAGCCCTTACCTCTTAGATTAACATCAAGGAAAATATTTCCTATTTCAGTAAATTTCTTTTGTACATACCTTAGTTTTCACCGCTCCTGTGGCTGTAATCAACAACCCTTTCACTGGTCAAGAGAAATTTACTAAGATATATTACTCATTTAGAAAGTGATTTGCTAACTGTCAAGCACAACAAAGCAGAATTGATTTGTTTCTATATCTAAGAGCTTCCTAGGGAATGTACAAAACACATTTGTCCACCCTGCCATCAGCATAAGATCACATTTTTTACAGACTCAGCTACTTTTCTGAAATTGTCAGGGGGAGTATTTTGTCTCCATCACTGAGGCAGCTTAAGAATCAAGGGGCTCACCCCTGCCTTCCTCTGTGGTGTCACATAACAGAGATACTCTTAAGAGTGGCAATGACCATTCGGTAATATCTATCTTCAATCCTGCCAATGCAGCTCTGTGGGCCTAGCCTAGTTCTAACCTAGCTGTCTCCAGTGCTGCTAACATCACAGCCACAGAAGTCAGTACCCCTCCAAAACCCACCTGAGAAGCACCCAGAGTGGAGAAGCCTATGCTTTAAACACAGCACTGTGGACCTAGTGGAGTATACAAACTCTTCAGGCTAGCTCAGTTACTGCAGTATAACCACCTCAGTATCTGGCTGGTGTTCCTTGCAGGATCCACTCTGTAGGAAACTAGGTCCCACTTCTCCTTTCTCCTCAACAATGGGCACGGATTACCTGCTGGGACCAGCTGACCTCTCTCACCTAAGCACACTCACCTCTTTGCAGTGGCCTCAGGCCACAGTGATACCTCAGCCTCCAGCCCGACACAGCTTTGGCTCCTCAAGGCCAGAAATGCCTTGGTCTTACCAAAGGGGATGCTGTTGATCCCCACACACGTGAAAAGTTGTTCCTGCATATGGAAGATATTAGATCATATCTAAGAGGGCCTGATTTTAACCTCACAATTTGTTGTCTCCCTCACTGCACAGTGAAATTGTTGAATTTAGACCAAAGAAAGCTCCATCACAATCAAGACACGCATTTTGTTCAAGACTGCTACAGTGAATGTTTTGTGATGAAATGAAACATTGCCTGAACAGGGATACTGATGAGATGGAAACCAAACACCTTCAACCTCCTTCATTCCTTCCAGAAGAAAATGATCCCCTTAAGTTTGTTTTCAGACTCTAAAGCTTTTAAAGATCAGCTAATGCATATTTACACAGTCCACAAGCACACAGTCTGAAGCTTATCTATCTTAACACAGAAACGTTTTTGCATTTCAGAGGCAAAAGCTTGAAAACCAGGGAAATTTCCTTGCGCAGAGCCAACCCTCCTGTATTGTTGGACACTGCCTAAATAGGGAGAATTATTTTTACTAGTACAGCTCCCAGATCTTCTATGCTCATGAAAACAACATGCCAGAGGACAGAGCTTTTTACAGAGGTCAGCCACAGCACTGGGCGTTTTCATATCATTTCCCTCACACAAACCTTACTAAAAAAATCAAGGTCACAAATTAATATCTATCATATGAGGAGGCCGCAGCAGCGCAAGGCAAGCAAACACCGACCTCGATCCCCTCTGTGGAGCCACTGGCTCTCACCTGAAAGAGGCCTTTGGAGCCGCTCTCCCCTGCAGGCCGAGCACCGGAGCCCGGACATGCGGAGGTGTTTCCACAGCCTGCTCGGGGAGCGACTAAGCCGGCAAGGGGGAAGCGCCACGTTCCTCCCCTGCCGGCAGCCGCCGGCCGGGATGTGCGCTACGGAGCGCTCGGCGGACGAAGCCCCGCCTGCAGCCCTGACAGCGACACGCCGTACGGGGAGGATGGTGTCAGGACCGGCTTGTAAAGGCGACACGAAATGAGGGGAAACTACCGCGCGAAGCCCGCGCCTGCTGGGGGCAGCGGCAAGAGCGCTGGCGGAAGGAGAGAGGGGGACCCGGCGCCACCCGGTGCCGCCCGCCTGCGCCCTCCTGCGAGCCCCCGCCTGTGGCGCGGCCGCGCACCTCTTGCCTGTGGGGCCGTGGGGGACACCCTCGCTCCCGCTGCGGCACCGCCGGGCTGGCCGATCCTTCCCGTCCAAGGCTCCGTCCCTCCACCACCATCCCGCCTCCCGCCCACGGCGAGGGCCCTCCACCAGTCTCGCCTGGGCGGCCCGCTCTCCTCCCCACCCCGCCGCGATTCTCTTCCGTGGGGTGGACTAGAACGTCCGTCTCCACATGTAGCTGATTCCAGGACTTGGTACTGCCTGGAAAGTGGGAGCACAAGGAGAAAGCAGCGGCTCATCGCAGTGGAGAGGAGATTGCTCTGTTATTGGTTCTTTAGAAAGAAGTGGTAACTCGTTGACAACCATCCCTGGTGGTCTAGTGGTTAGGATTCGGCGCTCTCACCGCCGCGGCCCGGGTTCGATTCCCGGTCAGGGAAATGCCTTTTTTTTTTCCCTTTTACCCTCCCCTTCATCTCTGCTTCGTTTTTGGATTCTCTCCGGCTTTCTCCTTGTGCTCTTACAATTCTGGGACCATTGGCCGGCTGCTGTTCGAACCGGAGGCGCGGGAGTTGTAAGACGCCCCTGACAACTTGGAGGAATCCTGCACAAAGGCCGTGCAAAAAGTCTCAGCGCCCTGTGCTTGTGGCAGGGGAAGCCTGGCCAGGTGCAGAATCTGCCTGAAAATCTTTCTGTCACAACACTACCCATAGATATCCCATGCCCACCCATAGGGATTTCTTTTTTTCCTTCTGTCTGCTCTAACAGCTTTGGGTGTTCCCACCCCTTCCCCCTCACAGGTGAATGGTCACTTAGTGCTATCACGAATCTTTGAACCGTGGCAGCAGGGACCCAGTAGGGGCTGGAGGATCTCTCTTATGAGGAAAGGGTGAGGAAACTACACCTGTTCAGCCTAGAACGAGACAGCAGAGAGGGGACCTCATCAATGTCTACAAGTACCTGAAGTGAGGTGTCAAGAGGATAGAGCCAGGCTCTCCTTGGTGGTGCCTGATGCAAAAGCACCACTGGAAATAATGGCTTTGGCTGCCTTTCCCAGGGTATGCCAGAGCCTAGGCTGCCCTCCGCTGCAGATAAGAATGTCTCATGGGAAAGGATCCTCTGATATATTTTTTATGATAAAGAAACTTCAAGGAGGTGCAAAGGGAAGGGATCACCTTTGCTCTAAGGCAGAAAGCAAACAATCAAAAGGGTTGTTGTCACCCTTTGGATATAAAGAAAAGGTGCCACCAAATTATAGTCAAACACCAGGTCCACAGGTTGCCACCCAAGGAATTATTGCATTCCTATGGCTTAAGAGTGGGCTGGACAAGTTATCAAGTCTCTCAGACTGGGCAAGGGGATTGGCTCAGTGGATCTCCTAAGATTCTGAAAGTCACAATTATATTATTTCATCCTGAACTTTGCCCTATAATTAACAGTTTAGCTGTTAATAAGAACTGTGTTAGGGCTCTGAGATTCTTCTTGCCCTCTTTGATCTCAGTGAAATGCCTTACCAAGTTGGTGGAAGAAGTTGCTGCTTTCTATATCTGAAAATGATGGGCAATTTTAGAGGTAACTAAAGTAAATTTCAGATACTGACTACCTTCCCAGAAAAGGTACATTATATGGTTTCACCTAATAGGAACAAAAGAAGCATTTCCTTTTGCTTTAACTCATTTTGTAGTAGGACATTTGCATGCTCTTAGCGCTTTAAGACCAGCTTTAGAGTCATCTGAGAAAAAAAAAATCACATGTAAGATTTTAGAAACTTGTAAAACCCCCAGAATCACTCTTGCACACAAGGAAAGAGTACTTTCCAATACTTACTTAGGAATGCTGCATAATCTCTGAAGAAGCTGTCTAATGGCCTTCAAAATCCCTTTTCAGTCCGATGCCAGACTTGAAACTTACCCTTGCACAGACAGCAAATAACCACCCAGCACTGAGTAGGCACCAGTCCTCTTGGCTGGTGTCCTTACACTTCAGGTCCCACTGTGATGAAAGGTGTCATGGTCTGGGATGAAAAGAGCCCAGATCAATGTTCACCTTGAGCATGTGTTGAAGAGTGTTACAGCAGTTTTTGATTCCTTGTTCCTGGACCTTAATGATGGAGGGAAGGAACTGGGTACTTGTTTTTAACTGGTAGAGGAACCATCCTTCCTAGAGCTTTTTTTGATATTTTTGTTTTACATGAAAGGTAACTCATGATGCTAGCATGCTGAAGCCCCAGAAAAGGTGGGCTGTTTTACAGAGGACTGGCAGTACAATCAAAAGCACATCACAAAAGTGATCTGGCTAGAGTACAGGTATTTCAAACAAAAATAAGATTATTAATAACATTTTCAAAGTGGAACTGAATTCACTTCTCACTGTGGTAGATTTTAAGATACTAGCTCACAAGTACTTTCACTTTCATTTCTGTTCTTCCGCAAAAGTGTGACCAAGTGCTTTCCATGTGACAGCAAAGGTTTATGGGAATGAACTGTAGAAGAAATGAGAATGATAAAGAAGACAATACCTTAACTGTAGATGAACTTAAACCAGCAGCTGAGTCAACTTCCTTTCTTGCTACCTCCTTTAAGTTATAGCCCTACATTAGTTCCATTTTGTAAGATTTTTCTAATCTTATATGAAGTATCTTGGCTATGAGTGAACATAAAATTTTGCATGACTTTTACAACTAGCAATTCTTTGGAAAATTAACGTTCCCACTTTTTTTTTTTTTAATAGGCATATTTTCTACACGCCCCCATATTTCACTTCTGTCTGAAGGACATAGAGTCATGCAGTCGTTAGATTATTCTGTACCCAGGACATTCTCTTGGCCGCTTATCGCCTTTTTGTTTGTTTTAATGTGGACATAAACGACTCCGTGGTATCCTCCACAAGGCAACGAGCCTTTGCCTGTTGATATAAATATGGTCGGAACAGGCCACGAGGTGGCATCCTGATCCTGTGTCTGCACCACCCACCCGCGGTTCCGGGAGCAGCCCCTCCTCTGGAGGTTTGAAACTCAGTTCCGTAAGTTAACGCGGTGCCCGTTTCATTCCAATGAGCTGCAGAGTAATGAAGGATTTGTATTTGATGATAAAGCCAATTTCATGATAACAAATGAAGCTTTTATTAAGGCAAATCACTGCCTGGTTTCTGAGTTGAATGCTGTGTATGGAAACTTTACAAGTTGTCTTTAAACAGTCTCACTATAACATTAAAAAAAAAAGTCGCAAAGTATTATAAGGAGCGTGACTCGGACTCTATCACCTCATCATGTCTGTGGCATTAATACAGTGATGACACATAACTTTACTAGAGTGACAAAGAACCCCGTGTCTCTGAACATGTTCACCCCCACAGACACTGTTAGGGATCAGCAGCACCTCTGCTTTTTACCTGTAGATTTTGAACTGAAGGTCATGCAGAAAGTTCGTGCCAAGGTGAAGAAGGGAACCACAATTTCTGCGTCCCAGGTCAGGATCCCAGGGCATCAGCTGCCCAAGGACACAAGATAAGGTCCGGTTTCATTCCCTTCCCTTCTGCATGGATTCACAAGGCTGGTGAGCCATGGGAGCAGCCTGTGCTACGACATTAGTGCTATCACCATGGCAGTCAAAAGACACAAACAAGGCAAAGTGTTTAATAAACTGGTGGGGGGGAAGGAAAAACAAACCCAAAAGATTTTTTTCAGGCACATAATCCTTTTTCCAGGCTTTTTTCCCCCATCCTATTATCTATCCAAATATTCTTTCATCAATATAATATTGATGTCTTAAAACATAACTGTAAATCTCTTCCAGAGTTACAGATTCACTATGAAACATGTTCTGGACAGTAAGAAAAAAAAAAAAAAAAAAAAAAAAAAAAAGCCTCACTGCACATTCTCCTAGGACTGTTTCTTGAGAATTACAGTTGGAAAATTTACTCTGAATTGTGTTTTAAGAAAAATTATTTTATGCAAACCAAGGCAGTTTATTTAAGGCAACATTATTGAAAGTTCAATTCAGATTTAATTACCACTCACAGATCTAGATAATACTGTCCAAGGACCATTTTCCAACAAGTCCTTTTACAGGAGAAGCTGCCATGTCCTATTAAGAAGTACTCTGATCATGAAATTATGAAAGCTCTGATCCTTTTAAAAGTCTGAACTTTTTCCTTTGCATGCTGCAAATCTGCTTTCTAGATCCTTTTTATACTGCCTGGTGGCTACAGTCAATCATTACCTTCTGCCTTTCCATGCTTTGTTTCCCTTGTGCTCTTCAGATTAATCACACTTTAGCAAACTATATTGACAACGTTATTATGCTGTGCCTAATTTTTGTTTTGCTTGCAGAAAAACAGACCTGGGAGGTGCCAGCCTCCCCCCCAAAGCAGGAAAATAATGACAGACTATAAATTGGTATTACAACACATGCTCTGGCTGGTGGTGCTGTCTGCTGCGTGTAGCAGGGAATAGCAGCAACCCAGACAAGGACAAGGCAGCTGGGCTGATGGAGGGTGGCCACAGCAGGGTGCCTTCATGACTGTTCACCCAAACTGTGCCTACATCCTTTGCAAGGGATTTTTTTTACAGAAATTACAACTCTGTATTCCATAACTGGCATAATGATATTGTGTAAGCTGCAGTTCTGCACAAGGGATCCAGCAAAATAATTGAAAAAACAGGAATGATCTTCCTGTCTGCTCAGATAAGAAACTACCTGCCTAATTCTATCAGGATGAAGTTTTGCGGTTTGTTCATTCTCTACCCCAAGCCAGATAGTAAGTCTCAGTTTCATATTTGTTGGGACTGTGGCCTTGGTTCAATCAAAGTGGAGTTCCCTGTGTAGCCTGCAAGCCCTTTCATCCCTCCTACCACACTGCACTCATGTACATTAGGTACATGTCCCCAGGATGAAGCAGAGTGTGAAGCACCTGAGAAGACAAATAGGAGCTCCTGAGCTTCTATCACCATGACTCCCCTGCCTGCTACAAGGCTCATAGGGAGCTTGTGTGTACATGCCAAACCCAGTTCTGAGGTGGTCTCTCTTGGGTTTACCATCAAGTGTGTCTTTGGTGAGAAAGGAGTGCTGGGTGGCTGGTGGTTCTGCTGTGGATGTGGGCAAAATCCAGGTACCTTAAAGAAAAACCAGGTATCTTAAAATATTTTGTACCTACTGTTTTTTACAGTTTGCTGATCCTCCTTTGAAAGTAAAAAGCCAAATGATTAAATGTAATTTAATGAATCCTACTTCTCTTCTGGTCATGCATTCAAAGGGGCTTTTCTTACATGTCATCCATTATGCCATCAGAAATTTGCCTCCCTCAGTAGCATCTGGGTTCCAGGAGAGCTACTGTCTTCTGTTAACCAGAGGCTTATGGTAAGGGATAGAAACTTGAGTTAAAAGTGCTCCCAAGATCATGATGAGTTAGGGGCTAATCTTTCCCCTGGGGTCTGAGGTCTAATTAGACAAGATCAAGGACAGGAATTAATTAACACTGTTCCCGCTTTACAGGTGAGTAGCGAAGAAGTGAACTAACAAACAAGTTGTATTTCTGACGAATTTGAACACTCAAAAGTAGCTTGACACCTAAAACTTTTAAAAATCAGACAAAAATGCATCCTCTAAAGTTTTGATCCTGCAGAGGGCTTAAAAGCATAAAGAATTTTGTTTATACAAATAACCACACTGAAGAGGAACAGTTCCTCTGTTTCCCTCAGAAGTACATCCTTAGTTCCTTCGTAGGACAAGTCCTAAGTCATATTGGTGATGAACTGTAACACTGATTTTGAATAGATACAGGGACTGAAAAAGTCATGCATGACAACAATAGCTTAAAAAATATCGCTAGCATGACCAGTTCTTCTTCACTTTAAAGGTTATATACAGGAGAAAAAGATCTTTATTTCCCTTTTTATTTTTTTTTGCCTCCAGTTTGAACCACAGACACTGTGGAGACACTCCACTGCAAAAGCTGGGCATACGGGCAAGCAGGTCTTACATATTTATATTGAATTATTACTTCTCTTTTGTTTTGCTGGTGGCCACTGCTATTGGGCATCCTTGGGTTTTAACGGTCACATCAAAGAAGCGGCTCTGGCGTGAGAACCGGTCAAAGTGAGCCAGATAATTAATGGATTTATTACTGAGGTCGGTTCCCATGATTGTCGGTGGGCAGCAGCAACTGCTGTGTCGTAATCCTCATTCTCTTGGTAAGGCACATACTGCCTTAAAAAGGTTTAATGATCCAATAGTGATTTACTAATGGGAATCTTTCTTTTCGGTTTAGCAGTCCTTGAAGGAGGACAGGGTGGCACATGAAGGCCAGTTTTCATCAGTATCAAGAAATGGTTTTATTTGTTTTGTTTTGAGATTCCTGTTTGCAGTATTTTTATTCACTTACTGCAATAATAAATTGAAGGGTCAAAGTCATTGTTAGCTGGGCAGGTAACGGATTCTTGATAACATGAGGAAGCAGACAGACATTGGTCACCGTAGATTGCGGCTGAAGGTCTGAGATAATTATCAGAAAACATTCACTTCAGCTTTTATGGTTGACAAAATGAAAAAGTGTGGTAAGAGGGACTAAAACAGCCTCATGAAACCACAGGCTGGCAGCTGGTCCTCGCCACCAGCCCCTGCTGGGGCGGCTGCCTGAAAAGGAACTTTCACTAAGGTTGCATTCCCTTTCTGCTGGGAAAGGAGGGAGTGGGACAACTAGTGGGACAGCTGCCCAAAAAGAGGGCAGGGGAGGGAAAAGGAGAAGAAGAAACTTTGCCTACCCAGAGGGAAGGAGATGCTCTTAGTGCCCAAGGAGCCAGCGTCCCCGCTGCTGCTCGCCCTTGCCACCCTGGTGCCTCTTCAGAAAAACAAACCCCAGAAAAACCAAGAAAAATAAACTTCCTTCTCCTCCACCAAAATACATTTAGAAAGCAACAGAGGGAAAGGGGGGTGGGGAAAAAAAACAATGTTACTTTATTTTAGGGTTTGTATAATAAAGCCAAGGGTTGTGCTGGCAAGTGAGATGAAGAGCTATGCGAACAATCCACACACAACAGACTTCATCTTGTTAATCAAATTGTGAAAGTGTACCTTAAATGTTTGACTTTTGTTTTAAATTATTTGAGGGAAAGAGTCCTTTTTCTCCAGAAAATTAAAGTTACTTTTCTCTCTGAGATATGAAAAAAATACAGCTTTCTGAGTTAAATTAAAAGTAAGGGGGGGAAAGTGTAAGCCTTTACACAGCCACAATTTTGTCTCCCTGGGTTTATATATTGCCTTGTAGTCATTTGTTAGATTTTCACTTACCACATCATAATATCTATGGGTATTCTTTACAGGTAAAACAGTTTTCTTTACATCTTCCATTGAGACACTGTTTCCTGGAATGGGTGCAGAGGTCTTGCAGTTCATGAAGGCAGGGTTCAAAATTTCCTAGCAACCACAATTTCTGTGTTGCATCAAGATATTTTTTCACCCTGAAAACTTTCTCTATAGAAGATAAAAATCTTGAAAATTAACTGAGTGGAAAGCAAAATTCAGTCACTAACTCAGAAGGACTTTCCTGTAGAATAAGTCATAGCACTGTTCAAACATGGTCTAAAACATTTAGCTTTGCTTGAATTCGATATTGATGGTTGTATATCTGTAAAAAAGGAATCTGCCTCTTCAGACCTTGCAAGTAATTCAACCAGACATATTTCATTTTATTTCCCACAATCACTTCCTTTTGCTTCTGGTATTTGAGTATCTAGGGTACAACATTAATTCATATGTCCCAGATTTACACTGCCACCATGAATGCAGAAAAAATATCCCTTTAAAAACAAATTATATTGACGTCATCTTATAATCACCACCACTGCTAAAGTCAGAGTATTAAGAGAACTTCTAAAATTAGTGTTGATTGGTCTTAGTTTTTTGGGAGTGATAGATGATAATGCATTATCACCAAATGATTTTGATACTGTTCTATTGTTTCTTCTGGTAAGGAGTCTGATTCTTTGAAAAAAAATAGATATGTGAAAATATTATTAAGCTTCCAATCTTATATCCCCAAAGATGATGTAAGATAGGGAGAAGTTCAGTTGCCTGGCCATACATATATTGTGCCGCTTAAGCAACTTGCATTTCCCAGGTGTCTGCACAGGATGGGCAGAGGTGACACAGGACACAAGGGAGACATACCCCCTCCAAAGTGATAGTTGGAGCCCAACTTAGGACATAACAAACATTTAGACAACTGAATGATGACTAAGTGATTGTGTTTGCGCATTCATAGCACTTTACAACTTCCAGCAGTAGCAATTACCAGGATAAAAAAACAAATCAAAACCAACCACACCGTCTCCCAAAATAGAAAATCCCACATATTTTATGGAAATTATCTGTCAAAATACTATTTCATTTATAAATCAGGAGAGGTTCAGTTTACCCTTGAGTGGAGATCTCAGCATTTCTAGCACCTGCCTGATGCTCCTCTGCTTATCATTTCTGGTTATGATCAGATGTGTTGCTGCACTCATTCCTTTGAGACTTTTACACACTAGTGTCCAAGGATTTGCTGTGTAAAATGATGAAGCAGAAAAACAAAGCATAAATAGAAAGGTCAGTGTTGAGTAAGATTAACTCAGGTTCATGCAGTGGCCTCACACGAATGAAGCTTGGATACATGAAGCTTGCAAACAAAGCTATACCAATTCCTTCATTTTTTCTTGGAGTTGAACAAAACTCCCTGTTCAATCCCTCAGGTCCTCAGCTGTGTGATCTCAGGCTATCCCTGCCTACAGAAGCAGATGACTAGTGAGGTTGCTGACTACGGAGCTGGTAAAAGAAGTCTATTTCACATGTCAGTATTTTCTGATGTTGCATCTTTTGACTAAAAGATGCTTGTGACCTTTTCCTGTTGTAAAGAAGAGATTCCTCATTTACAATAGCCCTAAGAATTTGCCAAAATCCATGTCCCAGGCTTATCTCATGACATCCTGATTGAAGTACCATCTTTCAGAATAGCTGCAAACATTTTGAAGGTTCACACTGAGGAGGTAGCAGCATGAGCTGACAGCCCCTGGCAGTTGTTCTGGCAGAGGTAGTCACAGCCAGGAGACGATTATTCTGCTTTGAATATATGCATTCAGCCCTCAGCCACAGTAGCCGGTTTTTCTTCTAGGCAATACCTAAATGCTGGATTTCCTCCACTTGCAATCACAGCAAAGGGAGGACAGGCAGCACCGCCTCTCAATTGCCTGTCTCCTCTCTAGGGTAATAATCTTCTCTTAGCAGCCTAAATGCTTTTTATTTGCATTGCTGAGGGCTAAGGTTTCGAGGCTGCTAATGCTGAGTGACAGAATTGGTTTTTAGTTTTTTTCCTTTTAAGAAAAACATTCTAGGAAGTTGCATAACCTGCTTTGATCCTCTTGATAACTGGAATTTAAAGTTGCAAACCCACCCATTGAAAAGTTAGTCAAAGCCAACTGCTTAGTGTTGAACAAGCAGCCTGACTTGTGTTCTTGTGGTATGTGCCATGATCTACTCTTATATTATATAAATTACTAACTTTATTCTTCATCCAGGTCCATTCATCATTTAATGGACAATAAAGATAGAAAAGGCTGAAGTAAGGTTGCATGTGCACAGCCACAAGTCCTAACTTTTGCATCTTGGTTATGCCAAGGAAATAGCTTTACCTGACTGTTTTAAAAACTGCATAGATGCCTTCAGCTCTGACCTGTTGGCACAGTGACAACCAAAGCCACCAGAAGCTATTACCCTCTGATGTCTTTCCAACAGCACATGTGAAATACGTGTGGATCTGGCCTGGTTTTTGAAAGTGAAAATGGGATAAGCACAAACAGGCTCCACAAATCTATCCGTGGTGTGTATCTAATCAGTGTCTTTTGAAACTGCCATTTTTTTTTAGAATGAGTCAGAATATTGCATTTTGGGAAACCAATGATGTTTGAGGCACATCAATTAGATTGAAGACCTTAGCCAGAACCAAGTCATTGAGTGCCTATTTTTAAGGTGATACATGCCTGGGAAACCTCCTACTAGGCTCTTTGGGGGGCAGGTTACTAGTTAACAGCTTACATTGAAGTAGGGCTGCAACCTGCTCTTTCATGCAAATAAACCCCTTTTTAATCTACCAGCCAATAATGTCCTCTTTTTTTCTTGAAAACACACATTTAGAAAGTGAATGATACCTCATCGGTATGCTGCTAAATATGCTAGAACATTAGTACAGCATTTCTACCCTTAAAAACAACAACAAAAAAAGTTATAGTTCCCCCAAACAACACTACTTCAAAGAATATCAAGGTTGATTAACAGTGTAGGGGTTGCAAGACTTCTTCCCCCCTTTTTGTCCATTTTTTCAGGTGAATGACAGCCCGTACTCACTTAAATGCTGGAGACCAGCTGATTGAGGCAGGGATGGGTTCCAGGTTTAATATTTGGGAGAAAGGATGATAAGGGAGTGCACCACCAAGCTGAGGCTGCTGAGGCTTTTGATGATGGGGGAAGTGTCTGACTATAGTGTGGCCCTCTTTTTCTGTGCCTCAGTTTTGCCAGCTGTTATTTCGGCATTCAGACATGTAAGACTTTGTCCTTATCCTTACAAAACAGAGCTCTCTACACTTTCCACTGAGGGACTTAGCAGGCCTGATGAAACAGTAACAAACTCTTGCCTCAGTGAGAACTGTCAAATTAGAAGACCAGAACTCGAAGTTAAAACTACCTCCTCCCATTCCATATATTTGTGGATTAATGATGTTGTTGGGCTAACATTTTCACCTTCTAAACCCTACGGAAAGCTGAACCTAGAAACCTCAGTGATTTTTGGGGCTCTCCAGGATGGACAGATATGCTTGTATCATTAAGCATACCATCAATGCAGAGCCAATTTGCAAGCCTGAAAATCAATGCTGCTTTCCTATTTTCCCTGCCTATTGCAGAGCACGCTGGACAAGATGGGCTTCCTGGCTGAACAAGGGGAGCAGAAGAGTACAGAGCAGCCAATCAGCTTGTTACCAGGGGCAAAAAACAACTCTGAGTCCACAAGTATTCCTCAAAAGCAAACAAATACTGCAACAAATCATCCATAGAACGCAGTCAAAAAGGACTTCATTTAATTAGTGGTATGTAAAGACTTTTGCATAGAAAAAAGGTTAACAAAGTAATGCATAAAAGACCGACTAGGTACAGTATTTTTAAAACAAATATTTTAAAGTATATTTTGCATAATGTTTAACATTTTCAATGCTTATTGCTTTCTCCACACAGCAGAGAAATCAAGTGCATAATAATACATGCTGTGTTTTTATTTTTATTTTCTTTTTTATTTTTTACATAAAATCTCTAGTTCTTGATTGGTTGTATTAAAATACTTAGGTTACTTAAAGTCACTGTAATAAAAAATGAAAGCAAACCATTTTATGCAGCACTAGTTTTCTGGGTATTGACAAAATAATTTACTCACATCCCATTAATACATTCATTTTGGTTTGGAATCAAACCCACATTGCAATGTTGGCGTGTTAATAGCCAATTTAAAAATCGTCCCTACCGTAACTTCATTCATACCCAGAGTGATCATTCTCCCAGAAGTTGATAGTGAAAAGAAGAGGGATCTTGCTAAAATTGGCTAAAAGTAAATGTCCAAATACAGATAATAAGTTAACTCTTACAACACTGAGTCTGTTGTGTTGGCATGAATCAACTGTATCCAAGTGTGTACACTTTAAATAGGTGGTTACTTCTGGGTGCATGACAAATTCACTGTTTGTGCAGATAGGAGCTAGCACCATGTTTAAGCCATAAAAATGGGTGCCTCGGGGCTCACAGGCAATGCTGAAACGTTCATTAATCCCAGCACTGATAAGATAATTGCTTTTGCCAATGCTATGCTAGACGTCACAATTTGGCAAGTCTGTACAAAGAAAGTGAACTAAGGAAGCGAGAACTAGGCCTGTCAAACTAAACATTCTTCCTCGGCAATCTTTTGGCTAAAAAAACCTCTCCCCTCCAAGAGCACACTCTGCCATGGAAAAGTATCCTAGTTCTGAAGCTGAATGCAGAATTTCACCTCTCTCCCATACCATTTTCATACCTGTGCAATGTTATTTGTTTTAGCAGAACACACACACACATATAAATATATTTATTTATTATTTTTTCAATGTCAGGCACTTATGAAACTGGAACTCCTTTTCTAGCCTGGGGAGACCTGGTAGATGGGTTCCCTCACCTCTCTGCCAAACAAGGATGCATAGCTGGAGAACTATTAGTTCTAATGTCTACGTATCTCTACGTATTTTGCAGGAAACCTCTACATGCCGATATGGTCACACTGTTACAAAAGCCACTGCTGCTTCCTCAAGGTGCCTCCAGCAAGACAAACGGAGAAGAAGGCGGCGGCGGCGTCTCCCCATGTCCTCTCCGACACCTGCAGTGAGGATAATGGCGCCGTCCCTCGGAGCGCTGGCCGGCGCCCCTCAGGCCCGTAGGGCGAGGCTGAGCAGGGAGGACACGCCGAGTCCCGGAGGCTGGTGCGGGTGCGGGGCTGTGTGGGCTCGCGGCTGTGACCACATGCACGTGTGCTGAGGGAGAGGAGGGAGCTGGAGTAGGAAGGGGTGTGTGTGTGGCGGGGGAGACTTAGAAGGCTCCAACTTCAGTCCCCCAGGGTCGGTAGGGTTTCGTGCCGCCGCCGCCGGTGCCAGCCTGCTGAGGGCTGGCAGCGGCTGACACGGCCAGCGGAGGGGTGATGGCGGTCGCCGCAGCGACGGCGGCGGCGGCCGCGCTGGGAGGGAGCATAGGGAAGGTGCCGGCGAAGGAGAGGGGGAAGCTCTGGGCTGCAGCTGTGGCTGCTGCCGCCGCGGCGTGAACAGTGGCCGACAGGGACAAGAGGGAGGTAGAGAGAGGAGGGACGCAGGGAGCGATGCTGCCAGCGGAGGGGACTCTGAGGGCGGCATCGGCGTGGGCGAAAGTGGCGGTGAGCAGGGCGGAGCCGTGCGGGGGCACGTCCGAGGAGAGTCTGCATGGGGCGCCATCGGAGGCGTGGAGTCCATTGGGCTGCAGCAGAGCGGCCGGGAGGTGGTGGAAGGCGGCGGCCCAGTGGTGAGGGTGCAGGGGGTGGTGGTGGTGGGCCATGGAGGAGGTCATGGCAGCAGCTTCCCTCTGAGAGGCACAGGTGCTCAGGTGAGACACGAGTCTAACGCGCAGGGGGTCGGATGTGTCGAGACCTTCCACCGAAGTCAGGTACCTCGCGACTTCTGTCAAGCACTCCCGGAAGCCAATGCTCATGAAATCCATGGCCAGGGAATGAGCGTCAAAATAACCTGCAAGGGGAGGGCAAAATATGTGTTGAATGTGAAGCTGGCCAACCCAGTCCTGGCTCAGCCACCGCATCTCCCGTTTGCCATTTGTGGGTTAAGATGTGCAACAGAAGTTTGTTCTCTGGTCTGTAAATGATCTCTGTGACCATCCCTGTAATGTAATAGGCTGCAGTTGTTTATGCAGACAATATACAAATGAAAAGAATTAAGTCCATAAGACACTTAAAAGATACATGATGCCTCTCCTGAAATTCCTCAGCAAGCTGCTGCAGTGCAGTCTTGATCCTGTATGTGTGAATGAGATGCTTATCCACACAAAGAAACAGGCTGGAGATCAGAGAGCTTGCATGTACTACCCTGCCTTTTCTTCCCAACTCTGGCATTCATCCTAACGCTTTCAAACTATTTCTTGACATTGTGAGATAGTTGTAGCTGCTGCTGGGGTCCTCTACTTCACAGAGTCATTAAGACAATATGACATACGGTGTTGCTTAACTACAAACAAAAAACATCTTGTGATGACTCTGCACACACACAATAAAAAGCTTTACTGAGAAAACGTTTTATGTAATGCCATTGCTAATTTGGAGATGGAAGACTGACAGTCATATGGCCCATGAGGTATTTCAACAAACAGCAACTGGAGCTCCACAGGCTTGGGACAAAAAAGCATTTGAAAAAAAAAGTCTTATTAAATGCACATGAAAACATACTCCCTTTCTAAAACCTTGTGTTTAAGTTGCAGCTCTTCAAACACAAAAACCTATTCTACTTTTTGGAATTTTCTTATTTGAGTTTAAATGTTGTCTCCTTGGAGGAACAATATCCTATCCACTCCCAAGTTGGCATGGTGTTTTTCCTCTCACTTTCAATGAAAATTTTTAGGTATGCATGACTGTGATGTGTCAGTATATAAAGATCAAGTGTCCCTCTTATGGTGGAATGTGGCAGCAATTCCTTGTGCTCTGTAATGAAATAATCTCTGCCTTTCTGAAAAACATTAGCACTTCAGATGGTTTTTTTCACTTGAATCAAATTTCAAGCTAGAAAGAAGTGTTTCCACCACTGCATGCCCACATTATAGAATTAACTCAGGCACATTTATCCATGTTGCTCCAAATCCCCTCCCCGCCATACACTCCATCTTGCCAAATCACAATGGCACTTTTGCTGCAGGCCTATTTGCTCATCTGAACCTGAGAGAAACTCTGGCTCGGCCAGCAGATGAACGAGCAGGACAAGTTGAGGACTCCTGTCCACAAGCGCTGACTCCTCACAGCTTTCTTCCTGCCAGGTCCACTGCAACCAAAGGCTTGAGTGAACTCCTCAGAAACAGAGGCCAGGCATGCCAGCAGTGGTGAGATAGCAGGGTACCTTCTCGGGTGCCAGTCAGCCTGGTGTGGGGATTGCTTCTGTGCCGGAGGCTGCAGGACCTCCAGCAGCTTCAGAGGGGCTGACGCACAGCCAAAACCACTTCCCAGCTCTGGCCACGAGTCAGCTAGCCTGGGAGTCCTGAGAGCACTCGGCTCAAGCCAGGGCTTCCCGGCCTCCCTCCCTCTGGACTGGAAGAGAAGTGGGGGATGTGGTTGTCACCAGCTTCCCCTGAGTCTGAGCTGCTGGCTCTATGACAAGCCATCCCAAAGCCCTAGTGATCCTGGCTCACTTTCAGTCTCCTATGGTGGCCGAGACATGAAAACAGAGGGTCTGGGACTGGGACTCCCAGGCTCCATTATATTTTGATGGTTATCTTTTCCCGGTTTCCCCTTCAATGGCTTCCCCCTTCTGAGAGAGACTTAAAAATGCTGTTTCTCATTTCTTTCCCAACTCAAGAATATCATCCACCATTGTCCACCACTGACACACATGCCAGTGTTTTGTAGTGAACAGGAACTCTTGGTTTTACCTCACCTGTCCTGGTAACCCACCTGTGCTGGATGCAGGCCACAGGTCACTTGAGCTACGTGAACCCATGCACTGACCCAGGTGTCACTCAAGATAAATTTGTAGTGGAGCTGTAATAAAACCACACTGAGCTCCTTGCAAGCAACTCACTGTTGACAAATCACTCCTCCCTTGTGCTTGCTTGCACCATCAGCAAAAAGCCCTGGCCTTAGGCCAAAAGAATAATTCAATGTGAACAGGAGACCACTGTCCACACCTCTGCATCAGGGTGGCGGAAACGCGGAGTGTGCACAGGACCTCAGAGGCATCTGCCCGCCTGCCCAGGCAGCTCTGAAAAATAGAGAAGGGGGCAGAAGCCATGTCGGGTTTTTTTCCATTGTGCCCACCTCAGGATCAGTGTGCTAAGCAGTGGCCAACCCCATCCCAACTTGCCAAGTCCCATCTATTCCCATCATGGATGTCCTCTTTTCTCTGTGAGGAAGATGCAGGGGAGCATATGGGTATCAGGACTCATTTCTCCTTTCTGCAGTAATAAGTGTTTGCCCCTGGTAAAAATGATGAAACTCATTTTTTTTGCTGATACAAAAAAAAACCCCTCTGGCTTGCAAGATGAAGTAAAAAATGGGAGTAACTATACTTGCAAATAAAAAAAAAAAATCTACTTTAAAATACCTTAAGAAATTATATTTAAAACTGTTAGTTAGATTGCAAAGTAAAACATTAGGTGAGCAGGAAATGCAGGCTTAAACTTTGCCCAGTACTAATTCTCAAACCTCTTTTTCTTACAGTTTCTTAATCTGTGCAGTGAGATTACTCTTATCTCTAGGACAGAAGGAGCAGATAAAGTTGTAGTATTTGTGAAGCGACTGGGTGTTATTGTGATGGGCCACCCACTGTGGATCACGGAGTAAAAAGGCACTTGCAGAAATGAGCGTGCATTGACTCTCCCCACACTACAACAGCTTCATGTTTCCCCGCTCTCCCACAAGTCTTCCGGTGTCAGCTCGGGCAGGAAAGACATGGCAGCAGAGACCAACCAAGGAAGAGAGCAGACTGCAAGACCTGGGACTACTAACAACATCCAGCTTGTCCAACTGCAGCCAGAGGCTGGGCTCCACCAACATCTCTCTCTGTCCCGCAGCTCCCATCCCAGGCATTTCATCCCCTGCCCCACCTGGCCACCCGACCTAACCCATTTATAAAAGAATCCCCTGCATACTTTTTTCGGGTGGGGAAGCAGGGCAAGGAAGCTTCCTGATAAATTAGGTCTCCATTTGGGTTCACCTCCTGGCCGTCCTGCTGTCAGTGCAAATATCAGAGGGGTGAGAGCTGCTGCAGCTCCTCAGAGGAACAATGTGCAGTGTGAAGTGGGGGTCAGGCTGAGATAGCTGAGCTGCATGTGGTGTAGGGAGGATGAAGCGAAACAGCCACCAAATCCCTCAGCAGCCGAGCTCCATGCACCGAGGGAGACAGAACTCGTGGAACACCAGCACTCGACCACACATTCAAAGAAGGCACCATCACTCAGACACACAGAGGTTCCAAATCATCTGAATACAGACTGCACAACCATGATCAATTTGGTTTCATGCATTTCATAACTTTCAAGAGCGTAGCTTTAGCAACTATAGTGCTTTCTCAAGGACTTTTTATATAAATACTTGAACTTTCTTTTTAAATTTTGTACATTTTCTGAGGAATCAAGAGGCATGTCAAACAAGTTACCCATAAATTTTAAGCTTGAACGAACTCCTAGCAAAAACTCCTTAGCACCTAAAAAATGGTATGTCAGCTTGGTGTTAATTTTCACAAATAACAAAACACCAGCCTTTAACATGCTTTCCTGTAGCCATCTGCTGTTAGGCATGCACTGATTCTAAGCTGAGTTTTTTCATTGCTGCAAGGTACAGAGAGGAGCATAATTCAGTTCTGGGCTAAAAACTTTGATTAAAAAAAAAAAAAAAAAGAGAAACCAGCAGGTTTTTTCTAGCCTTTACCTATATGGCATAGTGGGCACGTGAAGAATCAGCTGGTTTCCATTACAACAATTCAAAGCATGATCATGGTTGATGGCATGGGATGTGGGACTGTGCTTACGGAATGCCAGCAAGTTTTTCGTTCCAAATAAGTTCCAAAATCATGACTACCAAACACCTCGTGGGTGGCTGAAACCATTTGGCTTCCAGCCTTGGGACTGTCAGCTTGCACAAGCGAGGTACGCTCGACTCCCGGCGCCCGGCTGATCTAATGGGTCAGCGAGTGCAGCCACTGCGTCATGCCAGCACCCATTAACAGGGAGCTACGCCGGCCTCTGACACACAAATGTAGCACAGAAATGTGAGTGCAGAGCATTGCCTGCCCGTCGGCTTTATCAGATACTTGGAGCTGCACAGAGCAAGTCTGGGTTTTGTTCTGTTGAATGAGATGGTCTAACGTGGAACTGAAAAGTCTTTCCTGATCAAAGAAAATATTTAAACATAAATTAAAGTTCTTCTCCGTTCACTTCCTTCGGTATAGCGGCTCAATAATGAGGTTTAGCATCAGGTTTTTTGCTATACAATTGTTGCCACAAACCTCCTGTTTATGTTTGGTGTTTGTGTATTTGTTTTGTCTCCCTGTGCAGATTTCAGTGCTCTTTGGAAACCCCAAACAAATCTCTGACTGGGCTGCCTGTGAATGAAGCCTTTACTCCCACAGTGTTATGAAAGCAAACACAAGCCCAGGGTCAAGTGCTTCTTTTGTCCCAGTAGCTCTTTCCCACGAGTTCAATCCTGCCATTAGCATTGATTTCCACTCCTTTAATCTGGAAACGCCTATCACAGCTCCTCAAAGCACTTTTTTTTAATGAGATTTCCCCAAATATTAGGAAAAAAAAAATCGTTGGCTCCTTACCTTTCCCTCCTGTTGCCTGCAGCATCTTCAGATGATCCACTGTCATTTGCAGTATTTCCGCTTTTTCTAATTTGGCAGATCCCTTTGAGATAAGAGACACATATAAATAAAGGCTTACGAGTACTAGAAACTTTAATTTGATATACTTTCCACTGAGCTCAGCCTTATGGTTTCAATTTCCCCTATCATTAGGACATTCTCAGCTTAATTCTTTCGTGAGCATCTGCTTCCCAGACTTTTTCTAAGGACTAATACCATCTCCCTAATTTCCCTTTATTAGGGCTATATCTCAGCACAGCTCTGGCCTTGAAGGTAGTGTAGAGATGACATCTTCATGAAATGAGAGAAATACATAACTTTCTGGATTTCCTTTTTAACAACAAACACAAGTGGAGAGCTGGCAGGAGGGATCTCTGTGGCCATAGATTAAGACCCTGCTGCAACGTTATTTTTTGTGCTATTACCGGTAGGTGTCCCTGCGGACACACACCCAGCACTGTCCCTCTCTCCATGGCCTGTTCATTTTCAACGTGTCATTTGGTTGTTGAATTTTCCATTCTAATTTTTTGACTGAAAAAATTGCCACACAGTCCACAGGATTTCAAATAGTAAGAGGCCTATTCTGCAAGGACTAAATACTGTGGCAGAGTGTAGCTCCTCTGTCAGTGAAAATCTTTTCTGACAATGAGAGCGGCTCACAGAGCTACAAGAGATACTGGAAAAGTACAAAATACAACTCAAAAGACAGTATTAGTGTATCAGTGTATAAATAAAACTATTTTGCTTGGTAGCATTCTCCTTGATATCTGGATCACACCCAGACAACACAAATGTTATTCCAGTGCAAGAGATCATCCCTTGGCATCAGTTAAAATCAGGGCTGTGCAAGCTGCAGCCATCAGCAGATCGCATCCTGCGAGCCAAATTTTTTCTCTTAGTTATCATCTGGGCCACCTCACTGCCTCAGCTGGCTTCACCCAGGTTGCACATTTTTGGGTTGGGCAACGCTTACACAGTGCTGTGTGCAGCCCCACTTCAGAGCGCTCATCTCTGCCACGCTCGGGAGCAGCACCGTGCCTTGGAGAGGGAGGAAGGCGGAAGCGAAACTAAACCTCCAACTTGGAAACTCCAGTGAGCTGAATGTCAAGGAGCTGGGAGAGGACTGATGACTTTGTCCTTGGCATATGGCAGGAAAATGCTGAGACTTTCTGATTCAAATACAGCACATGCTCATTTTTATGGCATTAAGATTTTTTTTCAATCTGCGCATTGCTTTCAGCGCTTTCCTCATACCAAGGTTGACGCGCGTGTGAATTTTTGGTCAGAATTCCCCGTTTTACATGCAACTACATCCTGTAGTTTTCTCAGACTTCATCTTTTCCACAGACACAGTACAAGCTGTCTCAGTGAGAGTGACTAATAGCTAAAAACTGCATGGTGCTGGGTAATTTCCAAAGGCTCTGTAGGACTTGTTTTATAATGTTTGTGGTTTTCAAGAAATAAACAATAAAATGGGACAAACAACTGTTGTCTTTTGCCCCTGTTTATCTAGCTGAAAATATCCCTGTCACTGTTTTGCCAGAACCAATGCAGGGGCACAGTGACAACTACCAGTTACTAAAAAACATTGCAGGTGACACAAGTGATGCTCTCAACCAATACTTCAAGTTAATATTTTTTTGCCGTCTTTCGCTCAGGCCAGCACTGAAACAGGCCTAACACCGTGCGGTGTTTGCCACGTAGTCACCACTTACATTCAGCACCTCCCGATCCTACTCTCAGATTTTACTTTCTGGTGTTTTTTATTTTTACTCTTACAAGGAGGTCAGATTATTTATTTTCAGATGTTTCATTTTTATTGAAACATAGTGTCAGTTGCACATATCCATAGATCTTCAGACACTTCTAGCAAAACAGGAACAAGGATAAATATTGAACGAAAGCCCAAAAAATAAAATTCAAGATACGGAAAAAAATTCATTTCAACGGAAAAACTAAAATGCCCTTTTTTTTTTTTTTTTTTTTTTTTTTTTTTTTTTTTTTTTTTAACAAAACATTGCAATCCAAGCTCTTGGTCTGTAATTTCATGATCAAGGAGCTGAGCCAAACTTAACTGGATCCTTCCAGACTTCCTACTAAATACTTTCTCACTGGAAATCTGAATATATCACTGACATCACTAGCTCACACAACATGGACCTATTCCACCTCCTAATGCACTGGTTCTAAAGAGCCATATTAAAACATGAATAATCCAGACTGTCTGCTCCCTTTTCAGGAAACTGAACTGATTAGTTTGCAATGGAAAGTATAGATTTGAAAAAAAGGTCTCTTAAAGTAGCGGCAAAGTAAATTATATTTAAAGATTTAGACAGAAGGCTAGTTTACATACAGGTTTGGGGAGCTGTGTTGGATTTGTGTATTTTTATTTTCATTTAATATGGAGCAAAGTACATTTTTAACAAAACCACTACTGGAATTCATCGAAAGAACAGAGGCAACATGAACACAGTTACCCTTAAGGGAAAAACAAGCCAAAGAATGGAAATGTTTTTCAGCCTTATAATGAATTATGTTTCTAATAGTTTTGCCACAACAAAGCATTTTATTGAAATGTCTGCTTTGTGCCAGATCAGGACACATACAGTATTATTTTAATGAGATTTACAAGAGAACTAACACTGCCAGATGAGATACAGAATTTATTAAAAAAAAAAAAAAAAAGCTTACTTGTTTTTCAAAAGCAGTTGGCACAAGCCTCCTCAGCTCTGATAAACTGTTATTTATACGATCACGGCGCCTTTTCTCTATAATCTATTCCCAAAAAAAAACAAAACACATGAAGTTTATAAAAATGAAGGGCAAAATCACAGCACACATGCAAACTGTCAGATGCAAAAATAATTAAATGAAACATACCCCTCTTCTTTTCTTTCTGGCCATGATCTGAGATGTTGTTGTTGGGGAATTTGATCGAATGACAGAATTATTACTTTGCCTGGGAAACAATAAAAGTACATCAGGTGTTGCACAACTTGACACTTCTCTTTGAAGAAACCTTAGGTCACCATATTACGTATGCATAGTCCCTCTCATGCCATTTTCAATGCTTCTAAGATGTGCCTTGCATTGCACAGTGTTTTTGAAGACAGTGATATATTTCAGTTTTGACTGCCCTAGCATACATTTTGAATTGACAGAACACTCTGTTGGAAATAAAATCCTTTTCTGGAGACAGTTCACTGTTCAGCACAAATTTCATTTTCTTTGCATATAAAGTTCTGCCTACCAAGTACAGGCTGAAGAACCAGGCCCAAATCCACATGAACTATCTCTATATGGCAACAGCAGTGGTAAGTGGACATACCCAATGACACAACCTCTGCCAGGCCTGCTGGGGTTTGACGTTGCTGCCCATTGCTACACAGTCAGTAGATGTTCAAGTACGATGCCAGGTGCCCAGCCTGGCTTTGTTGCACTGTCCAGCAGCAGGAGCAGAATTCAAAATCTGCTTTTAAAACTATACTACCCACAAGTACGAAGTTGCTTTTATTTCATCATGAGTGCACAAAAAAGAATCAGTATCTTTTAATACTCATTCCGACAGATCATCAGGACGAGACGGGGCTCTGGCGCGTGAACCTCTAAATTGGCAGGAGCAGCCCTGAAGCCCCTCGGCGTCCCGGCAGCGCGCCCGGCCCGACCCTCCCTGGGCAAACACCACTGCTCGCCCTCGGCTCGCAGGGCAGGTTTGCTGAAGTTCAGCTGCTGAGGATCCCTGCCACGGATCATACTTTCCACGGCTCATTTCCCATTGGCGCCGGTTCCCTTCGGTTGTTCGGCCTGATCAGGAGCGATTTTGGAAAAGGTCTGATTGCAAATGGCAAATTAAGCGGAGCTAATGAACCGCAGCCCGGTGGCTCACAAAGCTACTGGAGTGCTGCGCGTAATTTCGAGGCTCGGGCAGTCCAAGCGCGGGGCTAATTTTCGGTGGGCTATGAACGAGCTGCCAGCTGACCTGGAGGGGGACATTACACCTCTGGCCTCGGAGGGCCGCTGTCCCCCCCACCTCCATCCCAAGGGGGAGTCCAGGTCTCCCCATTGCCCTGCCCCAGCTCGGGGCGCACCCCGGCCCGCGCCACCGACGGAGACGGCGGCCCCGAGGGTGCCCCACTTACCCCGAGTAGTTGTTCTCGCTCCCCACGTCTATAGTCTCGTCCATATCGCTGTCTGAGGTACTTTCCTCGCAAGGTCGCTTCATCGTGTGCACGGCGCGGAGGCAGAGATAAATAAATCCGGGGGGGGGGGGGGCGGAGGCTTCGGGCACGGCTGGGCACGGCACGGCACAGCACGGCTCCGCACTGCCAGCAGAGCAAACCCTCTCTGAGGCGCTTTCCCACGCCGCGGCACAGCCTCAAGCCCGACGGCCCGCCCCCGGCAAGGCCCGCCCTGCCGAGGGTGACGGGCGGGGGCCGCCCACCGCCGGGGCGCGGAGCCGTGCGGAGGAGCGGGCGGCAGCCCGGCGGGGGCCTCGCCGCCCTCGGCTCACGGCGGGCGGGGAGCAGAGCCGGCACGGGGCCGGGCAGGGAGGGGCGCGGAGTCCCGAGCATCCTCATCTCCCTACGGGGAGAAGGAGCGGCACTGGGTTCCCAGCCTTCCGATGCTCCCGGACGAAGAGGGGTGGCGGGGTCGCCCCGCTGTCCATTTCTCACCGGGCATTTGGGAAGATCTTGCTCTCCCCCCGCCCGTAATACACGAGCCGGATCAGCCCCCTGCCTAGTGCTCCAGAGCCCCGGGCGGTGGTAGCCGCCTCGGTCTCCTCTCTTGCGGTGCCGCGAGTTGTGTTATCGGGCACATGAAAGGTCGCTGGAGAGTTGTGTAAATCCCGGGAAATGTATAAATCCCTCCCAGCCGCCCCGTCCCGCTGGGCTTCACGGGCGCGCCGAGGGCTAGCGGGCGCTTGCAGGGCCGGGAGCCAAGCACGGCGATAATCCCTGCTGGGAACGACTTGGGAGGAAGTTTAGCGTCTCGCTTACCGGAGGATCTGTAGCCGGCGGGTTTTATTTTGCTTTTGTTTGGGATTTCCCCACCCCGTTTGTTTGTGTTTTCAAATTCCGGATTCCTGACAAGATACATTCGGAGCGGTATGTTCTCCGCAAAAAATTTAAACTTTCAGCTGTGGTGACTGTCCCTGTCTTCCTGTTCCCCCCTCCGTCCCCTTTGCCACCTTCCTAGGAACGTTTTCCTCCCGCCCCTGCTGTCGGTCGCTGGCCGAGAGGGGCCGGGACGGGGCGGGGAGGGCTCGGCACCAGCTTGGACACCTCCGCCTTGTCCTGGTTCCCGGCGGCATACGGACCCGCGGTCTCTCAGCAGCCCGGAGGACTTGAAGGCTAGCGGCGAGGGGGCTGCCCTTGCTACGACTCGGTGCCTTGTCGGGACAGGGGCAGCCCCCTCGCCGCCCCGCCTGGCCGCCCGGGGCTGCGGCTGCCCGACCCGGGCTCCGGGGAACAGCACCTGCCGGGCAGAGACGCGGGAAGCAGCTGCCGGTGTCGCCGCAAAACGACAGAGCGGCCACGAGTGTCCCCTTCAGCGCGGCGTGGCCCCGCGCCCCTCACCGTGGCATCGGGGCCGCCCTGCTCTCGCCTCTCCGTGTTTCCAGGCGCCGACAGCACGATGCTGCTCCGGACAGAGGGAGGGAGGCACGGCGGGTCGGGGAGGGAGGAAGGAAGGGCCTGAGGGGCCGATGACTCCGGCTTTCCTTTCGTGGCAGGCTGCGAGCTCGACGGGCCGGAGGGAGCGGGCATCTTCCCGGCGCGGCCCCGCTCAGCAGCGCCGCTGCCACTTCTGCCTGCGGGCGGAGTTTGCCCCGGCTGCTTTATATTTAGCATCCGATGGTATCCATGACTCAGTTTTCCACTCGGTTAAATCCCGTGGAAGGTACAGGTGGTTTGGTTCGTTCGCGGGTGTGCGTGCGGCAAAGTGCCGTTGCGAAAGAGAAACCGGCGCCAGCTCTTTTGTACGCCGACATCCGCCATCTCTGCAATTCTATTTGGTGGCACGTCGGGTGTTTGCCCTTTCATGTGGATGTTGCTACTATGTAAAGGAACAGCGGGATTTCATGCCTCATTGCCCTACCGGGACATCCTTTTCATGCCCGTGTTTGCAGAGTTGCTAAAAGCTCCGCGGCTGCTCACTCAGAACAGAAGCGAGCGTCCGCGGGAATGGCGAAGACAGCACCCGGGAACTTGAGACACATTCCCCACAATGGCCCCTTTGATGGGATCTGGAAAAAAAACCCCAAACCAAACCAAAACAAAAAAACCCACCAAAATACACCACCCCTCCCCCCCCCCCCAAAAAAAGGCAAACAAAACCTAACCCAAAACCCCACGAAAAAATCCCCACGAACAAACAACCCAAAAAATATCGTGATCTTTCGGAAGAAGTGGACTAAGTGGACTAGCGGGAGCAGCCTGTGGCGCCCGACTGCAATTTGAAGCACAGAAGATTTAGAAATCTGGGATTAGACTCAGCAGTTTCAGTGCTCGACGTGGGGGTTTCTAGAATACTTAAAAAACCCCAATAAACAAACAAACAAGCCCACCCCAAATTCTCTTTCGTTGTCTGTGCTGTAACTACACGGGGAGACTTGAGACAGCCGGGCCTGCTCCCGTCCGGGACCCTCGTGCTGGGCGCCCCGGGAGCGGCTGGGAAACGCTGCCCTGCCTCAGACATCGCCTTTCAGAGCGGGGCGATGTTTGGTAGGTCTGAGTTGAATGAAGTCCGTGTTACCCGGCCTGGGCTGCAGCTGCTCGAGAGACGCCTACAAACACGGGAGGGGGACACAGGCTCGAGCGTGGGTGTTCCAATCCCCGCTAAAGAACGCGAATCACCCGGGGATGTTGGTGCGTTTCCGAGCTGTCTCGGGGTTTTGCACAGAAATCTTTCATGTCACGCGTCGGTGCCACTGGATTTGTAATTTCTGCTCACTCTGAAATAGCTCCTGCTGCTTTATGGTATTTTTTTTTTTCCCTGGGGCACAACTCCCGCGTGCTGTTTTCCTACAGAAACCTGAGCTATCCTATGGTTACCTCCCCGAGCAGAGCTTATGTCAGCGTCGCTTGTCGTGGATCCGGCTGCTAAATCCTCCCGGCAGCCTCGTTAAAATCTCTCCTCCGGGAAACTTCTGTTTTCATTTTGCCCAGACGAGGGGTCTTTTTTGTTGGTTTTTAAAAAATATTTTTGAGAGATCTACCTGCTCCTTGAGTGAGAAATTACGGGCTTTCCCGGGTCGCACCTCTGCCAGGTCTCGGGCTCGCCCCTGCGACAGGTGCGCTGCGACAGGGCAGGGGCTCTGTGTCGCAGCACCAGCCCCGCGACCCACGGGCCAAGCCTCTTGTTGTGCTTTGGTCCCGGCGGTGTGGCACACGTCTCTCTTTCTCCAGTGGCCCCATAAAGCGTGGATCCCGGGAACACTTGCTGCGGCGGGATTGCCCGCTCAGCTGGCAGCACGCAGCGCTGACAGCCACGCAGTCGAAGCACAGAGAAATGCATCTTTCTCCGTTACCAGTTGCTTCTCCCTCCAAAGGGAAAAAGCCGGGGGGACTCGCCTCTTCCCGCCAGCCTGGAGGCCCCGAGACAGCCCCCGCCCTCACCCACCGCCGGCAGGGAGAGCTGCTGGCGCCCCTCGCTCCACGGCTGAGGTTCCCCCAGCAGCTTTTTCCCGGGAGAAGCAGCCCCGGCCGGCGGGTTGGCGGCGGCTCCCCGGAGGCTCCCCGGCCCGCAGGCTTCCTGTCGCGGCCGAAGGGGTCGAGGGCAGGGCAGGCAGCTCCCTCTGCCTCTCCCCTTTCTGCTTTCTCGCGCGTTTGTTGTTCGGGGGGTTTTGTTTGCTTGTTTTTCCTCTCGGCAAGCGCGGCGCTGGCAGTGGCTGCGGGGCCTGGCGGGTCACACAAGGCCGGCCCGTGGCCCCCGACAGGAGATGAGCCTTGGGGGCGCTCCCAGAACCGGCCTGCCAGATAAGCGATGCAGCACATTTCTTACTACGTCCAGAGAGCTGGCTCCCGTAGAGAAGCCACTCTCGTCTGCTCCGGCCCCGAAAATGAAGTTTCCTATGCCCCGAGATCTCGGGATTTTACACGTCGCTGTGAGACGTTTAGGATTAAATAGTTAGGGGGTTTAAAGGCTATTTTAAAAATGTGCGTGGCCTTCTGAAGGAACTGAAGTTTTGCTCAGCAGCTCTCTTCAAGGGGGCTCAAGATTGTCCCGAGTTTCTTTAGTGAACATGGTAGGTACTCAGACTCTAAGTCTCAGAGCACTTTTTTAAAAATGCTTTACTCTCTCCTTCTTAAACAAACAAACAAACAAACAAAGAATTTGCATCCCATATCCTTTACTCAGTAAGCAGCCTCTTGGGGATACTTCTACTACTACTTTTAAGTTACTTTAATTATTAAGAAACTCTTAACAGGAAAGAAATGTAATTCCCATTCATGGACTGCGGACCATGACGCGCTTTTTTGGGTTTTGTTTGGGGTTTTTTTTTTGTTTGGTTGTGGTTTTTTTTTTTTTTTTTTTTTTTTTTTTTTTTTTTTTTTTTTTTTGTCTGATGCAATTGTAAGTAAATGGTTAAAATTATTTCTGGCCACATTCATTATCAACATGGGACGGACAGACTGAAGAAAGAGCAGAGAGCTGAGGAAACTATGTGTGACAGCTGAAGAAAATAATGCTAAAAAAAACCCAAAAAAAACTTTAAAACGTGGCTTTGCCTAGACAGAGGCTACACAGGAGTGGAAGTGGATGCATGGCATTCCGTGCAAGTCTGTATTGTGAAGGAGTATTTGACTATGATCTGGTTTGTAGGATTTTTACCCATGGATCACAGTAGGACCTGATCCACAGGTGATTCCTGCTGTAGTACAATAACCCCACAGATACTGATAAATTTGCAATGCCCTGAGATGGATGCAATCACTCCAGTAGATCACTTAGTTTTGGGAAGGATAAAAAGTGCACAAAGACTTGCTACAATAAATTTCTAGCTGAAGGTGATGAAGGGAAAAAAGTAGGAAGGAAGATGCAGTGAGTATTTACAGACTTTTCTAAGTAACAACTTTTTATGTTTATCACTGAGCTACACCTCCACAAATCTGATCTTGGTCAAGTAGTGAAGTTGACTGTTGGGTTTTTAGGCTGATCACAGAAAAGGTAACTGCATCTCCTGTAGCGTGTCACACTACTTCTCTGCTTTTGGTGCCTACAGGGGTCAATGAATGCACCCTCCTGGGTCGAGTGCTTCCTCCTGACCCCTAGTCAATAGGTGCTGCGTGTTTGTCCAGTCCTCCCATTCAGAGCATAAAATGCTCTCCCTGAGAGCTGTCACTACGTCGTCGTAGGTGACACAGACAGGCAGGGAACACCTCCTCTGGCTCCTACTGTCTGGTGATAACGAGGGTGATTGAGCAGCACCCCAAGGAAGGGCAGCTGGAGAGGACAAACCCTGCAGTTGAGAGCCTTGTTCTTAACTCTTTGCACCTTGGCACACTTCCTATATGAGCTCAGGCACTCAGGACAATTAATTAAATTAACAAAAGGTGTAAATGAAAAGTGTCTGTGAACTGTATTGAAACTCAGTTTGCATCCTCTTATTCACAACAGAACTGGCTGCAATTTGATTTAAATTAATTCACTTTCAGAATAAAATAACATTGAATAGAATAAAAGCAGCTTTAATTTTGAATGGATGTCTGCATAGAATTGCTTGTGGTTTAACTAACCCACTCTAAATATTAAGTCTGTTGATTTTCCTGGGCATTTCCATTTAGGCTAGTTTGCTTTGTGCCTCTGTTTTAGGCTCCTATCTGTAAAATTGAAATAGCAATTGCCTGCTAAATTTTAAAGTCATTGTGTGAAGGATCTTGGTAATGACAGCATTTTGCCCGATATTCGGCATATATGTTCTGCAAAAGCCAGGTCTTGGTTTTCTATATGTGTGCAAAGTTCTTGCCTGGTAATATTTTACAATGACTGTACCCCGATGTACATGACCAGGGGAGATATGCAACAGCGGAGAATTAGGGCATCTTTGTGGATTTTAGACTTTCACTGAACATCTCCTTGGATTTGGCTCTCTGTTTTCTTCAAAGACTATGGGCCAAGATTTAAGAACTCTCCAGCTTCAGTCTTCTAAATGAACGGCTTCAATGGTGTTAAAGGGAACTAGGGCATTTCCTTTACTAGAGGAAATCAGGCCACTCAATTACCTCACAATAATATACAGAACCTAATCTCACAGGGTTTTTTTTGCACAACATGAATTATGAACTTTAATTTTTAATCTATTTTAGAGGCTATTAAAATCCAAAGATCTGTATCAAGAATAAAACTATCCTATTATAATGGAAATAGAGTACTTGTGAAAATGAGCACATAATCACAGCTTTCTCACTGAAACTTATTTCTGCTGAAATAAATTTTCACAGTAGTGAAGCATGGTTTAATTCACTAGCAAATGTGGGAAGTCTAGATAAACACATCCTGTGTCAGAAATGGGGACCTTCTTGAATTTTTGTAACAAAAACTTGGTGGGTTTTGAACTAAATCAAATCTATCTCTTTTTTTCCTTTTTTTTTTTTCAGTTCCTTCTTCCTTGTCAGCTTTTTACAGCATTTTCCTTTATTTTTTTTATGTTTTTCATGCTGAATGGACCTTTTTTTTTTGTGCGCTTTTTGGATGCCAAAAACTGGAGAATTGTCATTATTTGAGTTTTATTCTTGCCCCTTTAAGATTAAAAAAAGGAAAAAAAAAAAGAAAAAAAAACACAAAAACAAACTATGCTTTCCAGAGAGTTAAGAAGGAAACAATTTTAAGGGAGTGCTAAGGTTTTATCCAAGATTTGCATATGAAAGAAAATAGTGTATCATCTCCAGATTTCAAACCTAGCACTTCATCTAATGCTCTAAAAATACTCTTTTATATAGACTGTGCATGTGATAGAAATAAACAACCCCAGAAATTCTGGATAGATCCATGGTATTTTAGCAAAGTTCCTCAGTAACAGTAGTCCTTACTGGCACTTGGAAGGGACTTTGAAGCCTGCAAACCTAGGTAAGTAAAAGAGCACACTACACATCTGCTTGTCAGTAAAATAAGTTATGGTCTCTGGAAATAAAAAAAATTATTAATGGAAATATCTTCCAAGTCTCTGAAATAAAACATGTAGGGTCACCACGAATATTCAACTGGTAAAATTTGTAAACAAATTAAACAGGCATAAATTCAGTCAAGAGCCAGGGTCTTACACTGCAGAAGAGTTTGGATCAGGATTTTCAGCCAAAGAGAAACTGGTTTTCCCCACACTGGATGTTTTACATACTGCCATGAATGTATGTCCATGTAGAGAACAGTTCATCTAAACTACAGGAAGCTCCCTTTTGTCAGCAACTGTCCAAGGGAGAGAAGTTGTCTCTGTTCCATTCTGATCAGTCTTGTGTCTCACAACTGCCTGTGCTTAAACAAGTATTTTCATGATTCTTTAGTTAATATCGTGTTTGATCCTGCTGAGCCTAATCAGGAAAACCTGTGTTGACTGGATATGACTTTTGCTTCAAGAAGGAAATTGAAAAGCTCTCTCTGCAGGAACTGGGCATAATTCCAATTTTCTTCTTGCTTCTAAAAGAAAACAATTTTGTGAAGGTATTTCTGATTTATAGTGATAAATATTTTTCTCTCCTTCAAAATGTTACATCACTTTGGTAGTATTTTATTTTAACATCTTTCTAATTAATTTTATTCAGTGTATATTTTTGTTACAAGTGGTTGAAAATAAATATGTCATATTACAGCAAAGATAGATCAGACTTTGAGAGGAAAGCTCTGCAGCTCTGAGGACATGTCAGACTTAAAAATGTGTTCATTGTCAGTGACTTAAAAAGTGTTCTTCCTGGTAAAAGAGATAAAAAATTCTGTGCAGACTGAAGGCTTTCCAAAATGCTAAATGCTTTCCTTTGCTTGGTAGGTTGTTTTCTTGTGTTTAATTTTTTTATGGCAGATGTTATCCAAAGCACACTTAAAATTACTGTGAGAGCAGTTTGCTTTTGGTGCTTGCTGGTTCTGTGTGAGTGCTGGTGCTCATCTTTGCAAGGAGCAGAGCTGCCATTTTCAGACCTATGCTGTTCCTTTTTCACGCTCCATGACAGGGCCGGAGGTGGCTGGCAGCACTTCCTCAGGTCCTCAGCCTGGGAGTTTCATTCCCTGGATTTATTCAAAAGCTGTCTGGACACAATTCTAAGTAATGTGCCCTGGGGGACCCTGCCTGTGCTAGGGGGTTGGAATAGATGACATGCAGTGGTCCTGCCTGACCTTATCCTTTCTGTGGTTTTGTAACCCTTCTTGAGTTACAGAAAATGGGTGCTCTCCCTCCCAAATCACCATGAGATGCCTGGGTGTTTTTATCCTGCTGTAAAGGATAAACCAGATGCTGCTCTTTCATGTTTCCTCCCTCCAGCCCCCAACTTAGCCACTCTTATATTGGTTTTGACCACAAAACACCTTTTTAACTGAAGACTTTAGCTTCATTTTCTGAGCCAAATCTCAGGTCTCTGAAACTTTCTCTTCTTTGTGGTCATTGCTCCTACCTGGAAAGCTGCCCTGGTCTTCTGCAAGCCTTTCTCCTTAGCTTTCTTTCTGATGCTTTATTTTCTACTGCTCTTCATGAGACATACTCCCTTCCTTTTTGCCAGCTCCTCTGGGAACAACCTGATGATGTCTTATGGACTGTAGCTCACAGAACTTTCTAGCAATGACTTCCCAGTCACAGAATGGCTTTTACATGATGTCTCTTTTGACAGACTCTCCTTCTTCATATGTCCTTCTCCCATCCTTGCCCTTTGCACAGTCAACATTGAACTTCTTCCTTCTTAAAGCTCTTGTCTCTCTGCTTCCTTGAACAAGTCTGAGGACATCAGTTCTCTCAGTCTTGGAGAGAAAGACTCATAATGCTGGTGCCTTCTCTGCCCTCTTGCTTGCCTAGATGTGAAAGTTGTCTCCAAGTGCTATCAGATCTTCCTACAAAAGCAGAGGATAATCTGACTTTTCTGCTAGGTAGACTAAACTTCGTTCAGGTTCCTGCCTGGCTTCTCAAGCACATCTCTCTTTGTTTCTGGGCCTTTAGAAAAGCTGTTCAGTTAATCCTCCAGGTTAATAGCTCTGGCCACATTGCTCCTGTCACTCCCTCTGGACCACTCATTCCTACTCTGCCTGAGACACCCTGCCTTTAATATCTTTGCCCTTCTCCAGCCCTCCCTCATCCCTGCCTTTTCTCTTACCATATTCTCTCCTCCCTTCTTCTGGTAGTCTGCTAAGTCCAGACTTACCTACCTTCCCCATTTTGTGTGTACAGAGTCTCTGAAGCTCTTTGGTGGATTTTCCAGATCCTCTCAGGATTAGGAGTAGCTGTGCAGGGCTCCCAACATGAGGGCTGTGGTGATTGTCTGTGACATCTGCTCAGATTCACCGTACTGACTTTCCAGGCTCAGTAGGTGCTCCCCAGTGCAGACTAACTCCATTTGTTCCAACTTATATTACAATAGCATTGCTAGTTTATCTCCTGTATTTCTTTAAATTGTCTCTGGGCCTAAGTATAGGTGCTGTAAACCCTGAGTGCACCCAGGATTACAAGGTATGTCCATGTCCCTAAGATGTCAAAATGTTCCCCTCAGCCTTGGAGCTCCTTCTGTCTGGAAACCACACTGAGGTACTTCAGCATGCATGAAGTGTTTTTTGTGAGGTGACATGTCAGAGCAGTGTCACTTAAACTCCATCACCCATCCATCTCTGTGAGAGATTTGAGTTCCTGCAGTCAGAGGGCATTTTTCTTTCCTGACAGGGGAATTCCAAGCTGGCACAGCAGCCCACTGGCTCTGTCAGGGAAGAAAGAGGTGAGAGGGATGAGCTGCAGAAACCTCCCTGCTGCTGCCCTTCCTCAGATGCCAGAGGGGACAAACCTTCCTGCTGTGATAGGGAGTCTGACAGTAAGGAGAACAAGGAAAAATATTCTTGCTGATATTGAGTAAGGAGAGGGAATTGTAATGCAGAGCAATTGCCCTGCTGGAGGCTGGAGGCAGTTACCAAGCACCTGCCTGTTTGAATTTGGTTAGTACCCACACAGTGGGTGTGTGTCACTTGTGTCACTTGTATTCTCTGCTTCTGAAACCAGGTACCCTGCAGAGTTCAGAGGCTCAGGGCACAGCTTCATATAGAGATTTTTTGCTGTGGTTACAGAAAGGCTAGAGTCTTTGTGTCTGTAAGTCCATGGCACCATCTGAAGTCCATCATGTGTGTCATTAACAAAACAGCCTCTCGTTTGTTTCATACAGTAAAACATAATATAGCATAAGTAACACATATTTAGATTTCCAGGGCCACTCTTTCATGCAGAGTTTCTCCAGGAATTTTAACTTTCTTCTAATTAAGATAATCTCAGATAAAAGCCCTGCAGTAAAGACAGAAAGACAGCTAACAGACCAGCTATAAAGAGGAGATGCCAGCAATGCATTACGGTGCAGAGAGGACCATCTGAGGGAATTGTTTTTAGCTCATTGATTTCTTCTGTATTGATCTTAAATGGCAAGTAAGGAGACTACAGGACTGATGCTAAATAGAGCATATAAATTTATTTAAAATTTAGAAGATCTGGCAACAGCAGATAAGGCATGAGCATGAGAGAAAGCAACCTGAGGAGCTCAGGAAACGCAGTCCAAGCAAGGCAAGTCATGAGGAAGAGGGGTGCATTCCAGTGAACAGGAGGGCACAGAGTATTTTTAGCATAACACATCTATAAAATGGCCACTGTAGGTCAGCTGGTGGAATGGCTTTGCATTTGTGGAGCAGTCCTGCATAAGGGAATAAATCCTCCTGGTGCAGCCAGATGCTGTCATGTCAGAGAAGAGACAGGCCATTTAGCCCAGTCGGAAGGCTCAAGAAGAAAGGGGTTGGTGCTGGTTGCCCTCCTTTGTGTGTTTCATGCCGTCCTTGCCTTCTTGTTCAAGTCAGAGTTTCTCAATTCAAAACATGCTTTGTGCAGGTATCAGAGTCAATACAGGAAATATTTAGAGGAATGATAACTCTGTGTAGAAAGACAACAGAATTTCATTGCCAGGGTCAGGGGTAGTACAAAGTACACGTCCACAACACACCTTTGTCCACACAGCTGTTTCTCACCTTCCCCTTCCCTGTGGGCATAGAGAGCATTTGCTTTCCTATAACTCCCATCTCCTTTTTCATGTGTGCCTGCAGAGGTTAAGACTCTTTAGCTGGGAAAAATTTAAGCCCTTCGAAAACAATGGGAGAACCTGTTGAGTTAATTTTCAGTGTAGCCAGTTTTTCAGTCTTGAGTTGGCTGGACTTGTGATATTTTGCTGGGGTTTCATGGTTGCTGGCAAAATGACTAGGCAAGTATTTCACAGAGTCATCTAAGGAAGAAAAGAAAACATCCTAACAGAACACATTCCAGCAGATTACTAACTTTTAAAAATATGTTTTGGTACTTGCTTGTAATATAACCCTACATCACATACAAAATTGTAATGGATGAGAAAATGCACCATGGACATCTCTTTTCCTACATCAGTAAGCATGTTGTTCAGTAAAGGTATGTTCTGATACCTCTTGTGAGAGCAATTATGAGCCTTAGAGCATAGGGTATGATAATCACTTGTTCTGAAATAACCAATCTGCTGCTATTTTATACTTCAATAGATTTGAGAAGACTACATAATGCCGTATACAAAAACCTCTGGTATTTTGGTAATAGGAACATTTTCATTAATTTCTATATTAGCACCATCACATAGTCTAGTTATTATTCACTTCATCAACCACTAATTTACTGAATGACTAGTGCATTAAAATCTGCATCTTGTTAATATACAGTGTTGGCTTTTAAGTATGGTAGCAATCCATGTTGAACTTTCCCTTGTACTTTTTAACAGATTGAGTGCTCTTCCTAGACTCAAAGTATCCAGACTGAGTGGCTCCCACATAATAAATAAAATTGTTCAAATGGCAATGCTGCAAAACTCCAGTTCAAAGGGTGAAAAATTTACAAAATGTTCAAATCATAATAAATGTAAATTTTGCTGTGACCACTTGGTGTCATCTAGTCAGAGCTAGCTAGTTTCTTGTTCTAGACTTGGTTTTAGTGTTAAAAAAAAATCACATTTCATCTTGATTATCTGAGACCCAGAGGATGGATTCCAGCCCTTATTCTCTCCAGGTGAGCTCCTCAGACACAGCATTACAGTATCACTAGAAGACTACCAGTCTTTAGAACAATATTCTCTCTTAGAAAGACTGTTTTGGGAGCAGACCAAAGCACATGACAGACTTTTTGTCCTGATTGCAAAGATGTTTTGCTGCAATGCTGCTGCAGAGCAGACAGGTGAGTACATCCTTCTTACTACAGCTGAAAGGATACACAAGGGTCCAGTGTCCAGCAGCCAGCACAATTAGGCGGCACAGGTGCAGACTTCAGGAGTTCCCATGAAAATCTGGTGTCAGCTCAGGACAGCTCTTCATTCACCCTGCATCTTGAGCCCTCTACTTCTTTGCCAGTCTACTAGCAAGAGGAAAATACTCGGCCCTCAAATGAGACAAACAACTCCAGATGTCTGGGGAGAAACACATTTTTCAAGAATTCTGTGTGAGGTGGAACACTTGGAATAATTTTTTTTTTCTTTTTCTTTGTAAAAAGTCTTCTCTGTTCTGCTCTCCAGTTGGGTGATCTTGCATTGAGTTACACCCAGCCAGTGTGTAATTGCTTGGAACTGGATCTAAGGCTTGGAAAATCTTTTTGTGTTTAAATCTGTACCTAATCAAATATCTACTCTGTGAGGACTAAGAATGTAGAGCAGAGATGGAGAATATTTCCCATTGATAGAAATGAAAGGCAATGTTTTGGTTCAGTTGCTTTGCAGACACTTAAATTCAGTTTACCAGGAGACTAGGTTTGAGAGAGGATGCTTCTGGAAAGGGTTTTAATTGTTTCATAGATCACAGTTTGCTGTGTTTTAAATATTTATGTCAATTACCTTTGCTGCTGTCAGACTAAGAATCCAATTGTTTCTGGTGCTGCTTATCACAACATTGTAATATGGAGAGTATAATGAAACCGGGAAAAAAGACAGAGGTAGAATTAAGTGCAGTTATTAATATGCAACAAATGAGCAGTTGATTACTTAGAAAATGGTCACACCTTTTCAGCACTGCAACAATCCAGTGATTCAAAAATTAAAATTCTTCAGATTGCTGTTGATAAATGGGAGGGAATTTACACAAAATAACTCAGCCCACTGTTGGACTTAAAAGACTGGTTTATGGGAAAGATTAGGACAGCTAGATAAAGCCTGTCTAAATACTTTCATAACAGTAATGAATGTGGTATACAGCACTGCATGTTGATGGGCTTAGTGGAAGTTGAGGGATCCAGTAATCTCTTACAAAGTTGTAGCCTGTAAGCATGAAAAAAGGATAGAAGTGGGTAAGGATTGCTGAAGGAGCACAAGTGCTTAGATGAAAAGGAGGAAAGCTCATGCCAAACACTAGGAAATATTACCTCCTGTGAGAACTGTTAAGCTGTGGTCAGAAGTTATACAAAACCCCTTAGCTGAGTCATTTAAACCGAATTGTAAAAAACACTCTAGAAAATATGCTGTATTGGCAGAGAGCACGCCTAGATCAGGAACAACCAGCCTACTCCCTGGTTTCCTTTTTCCCAAGGGCCCTTTACTGCTAGTGTGGCAGATTTTAATTGACTTAGCAAGAAGCAGAACAGGGATTGCTGTAGGCAAAGAGGGAAAATTCAGTACATGAGTTTTGTGCATGGTGGGAGCTCAGCATGGCCGCTCTTAGGTTCATGCAGTAGCCCCATGGACGTGGAACGTCGCAGCGCTGACTGGCAGAAGCCACATGTGCCTTGTCCCAGAGTGATCTAATGATCTAGATCAGCTCTAATCTTCCCTGTATCGCTGATCAAAGGGGTCTGCATCAAGGGGAACCACCAGGAGACACAATGGGGCAAGCTGGGGAATCTGCAGCAGCTGCTGCTACTTCATCCATGTTGATGGCTGGTTGTGCCCATGGAAGGGGGTGAGGAGTGAGAGACAGGAGGCTTGTAAAGGCACGTCACCTTGCCACACTGATGTGTTTTCACCTCTTTCTACTACCACCACCACAGATTTCCCACATTTTTAGTTAAGAAGAAAAAGGGTTGAACGTGTCACTCTGTACATTTCATGCTTCCTTCCTTTTTTTGTATTAATAAGGCAAGAGTTACAGAGTTTTGGGGGGAAGCTCTATGGCAGTTGCACGCAGCCTGGAAAAATGAATTGCTCTCCTGGGAGCCTCAGAAGAAAGCTACAAAGTGAAAAATATTGTTCTCTGCTTCATGGAAAATGCTGGATGAACTTACTCATCCTGCTGAGATCACCATGAAAGCTTGGTGGTGCCCAGCTGCACCAATCATGCACATTTACTTATTTGCTTCTCCAGGAGATTTCTTTCTATGGTTTTACTCCTTTGTGGCCAGCCCTATGTTCACCTGGTTAAAATTATTTTAAACACAGTTTTTAGCACCAACACTGTTTTTATTGTGAGATTATTTGTGATTTTAGTGATTGAGACTTTGTGAAGCCTCAATAATCAGTCTGTATTTGTTGGAGAGTCTTGCTTTTAATTCCATTTATGAAGGACTGAGAGTACACTATGAAGGTGATCAGCAGGGAATCTCATTTCTTTATAGCACCTGTAATTCCATCATGGCAAAATGACCTCAAAGACACAAAGAGTTATGCACATTAAGTATTTTAATGTGCTTTTTATTTACTGTATGCCTCCAAGATGCAGAAATGTTTTCTCTGGTGAAAAATGCTTTTTGTGTTACACAGCTGGGCATGGATTGGCCTAAAGAATAGATTCACAATGGCACAATGAAGTTTGGACTCTCAGCATTGGCTGGAAAAGCCCATGTCTTTGAGCTGGGGTCCCAAGGATATGCGGGCGTGTTATGGGGAGAGCACAGTGCCTCTGAACAGCAATCCCACTCTGGAATGTGCAGTGTCATGTGCAGTGGATGTAAATGATGTGTACATGTTGCTTAGCAGGCTAGTAGGACACACCATGGGGATATCCAAGCTCCAGGCCTTTTTGGATCTCTGGTGCTGGTGCTGGGCTGCTGTGGGACACATACTGAAGCTCTCCCCTCAAGGCAGAGCCCAAAAGCATCCCATGCTTGGAGTTTTCAACAACACAGCCAGCCTGGTCTGAGGCAAGTGATTGAGAGACTGGGCTGTGGTGGTTTTGTGAGGGAGAAGGACAGTGCAAATGGGAGGCAGAGAACTGTGGGTGAGCCCAGCCTGCTCCTCCTGCTCAGGGGTGGATGCCTGGTGTAAGGAGCAAGGACCCCAGCAGCAGGTGCTGGTCACGCAAGGCAAAGGAGCAAACCCAGTTTCTCAGGCCCATGCCACCAGCAGAGCAGATCACAGGGCTTCCATTCCATTCTCTGCAGGCCATGGCCATTCCCAGCTGCTTATGCCCAGTCCCAATCCTGTGCTACAGCCAGTCCTTTGGAAAACAGCCAGGCTTATCTCTTTCTCCACAGATCTACTTAGACGTGAAGTGCTTGTTCCTTTCATGCTTCAGAATTGATGGATGTGGGAGAGGATATTCACTTTCACTTCCACTGAAGTCATGGCCTTTTGGGATGAACATTAAAAAAAAAAAAAAAAAAAAAAAGACCTATTGCCAGCCTGGCATGGAGGAGGAAAGTTTAATGACTTACATGACCTTGAGGCCAACCAGCACAATCCTTCCTCTCTTACTCTTAACTAGAGTACTTAATATTTCTCAAGTGTTTAAATTTTTTGGGAATTTTTACCTAGGAATCTCTTTTATTGTGATGCATTACAGCAGGGAAGAGCAGACTCAGCCAGAGACCTTTTGCACATGTGAATATGTGAGTTGCAAGATGGTGGGGATGTTCTAGAGAAGATGTCTTCTGGCAGAGCCTTTGGCTTAGTGTGTTAAATTCTCACTGAAGTGTAAAGGACAATCCCTTTTCTCTCTGTCAGGCTTACAGGATGGGTAGCAAAAAGTGGACCTGGAAAGTTTTCAAGTTTAACCAGGTCTGTGAACTGTTCATTTGACAATGTATTTTTTTTGCAGAATATGATAGGTATCCTGTTCTGGAAGAAAAATGCTATAAAAACTCCAGTGAATAAATACAAGTTTTTGCTTTCAACACTCTTCTCCTGGACTCCTGCTGTCAAGTGGCTGGAGAATTCAAAGGGATTATTTTGGTGGTTCCAAAAATCTGTCATACAGATCTGAGTTTTTTTCCTTGTATTTGTCAATGTGTGACTAAGCACAAGCATTACAGGAAACATGGAAATGTTTCGGCTTTAAAGAATGGCTGTGGAAAAAGACCTCCTACTGATTAACAACTGTTGTTTAATAAAATAATTTTCGGATGTCCAAATTGCTGATTGTTCCAGTGAGGGTTATATTCTGACCAGAAGGGATCCCACCAGTCCCATGTCATCAGCCTGTGTGCACTGAGAAGAGGCTTTTCTGCAGCCATTTTCTGCTTCAAAACAATGGAGCATGAGAGATGCCCATCTTTGCTCCCCAAACTGCTTAGCCTAGTCCCTAGGGTGGCATTAAAACCATGGGAGAAAGAACTAGGAGAGGAGCTGGAGTGTGAGGATGTGCCTTTGTTTCAGAGATGCAACCCATGGGATGAAAGCCCAGCTAGGATGGGAACAGGGAAGATCTCTCATGTTTGCTGTGGCTTTGAGGGTGAGTGTGGGTGTATCAGGTGCTGGCTGGAAGGAGAGCAGAGAGGGCCAGGGACCCACAAGAAGTTCACTAGGAGCTTTTCTGTTCTGAATTGCTCCCTCCATAGCAGGGACCAAACCCAGCTGCTCTTACTCTGTCCTCTGCGGGGCTGGTGCTCAGGGCCCACTGTGCACACCCCGAAGTCCTGGGTGGCACTTGTGGGTATTTTGCTGTAACTGTGCTCATCCAAGTTCTCTCTCACACACACACACACACACACACACAGAGAGAGAGAGAGAGAGGGGGAGGGGGAGAGGGAGAGGGAGAGGGAGAGGGAGAGGGAGAGGGAGAGGGAGAGACTTTCATCTGTGTTACATTTTGTGTCTGTTCTTCCTGTGCTGTGAGGCTTTCATCTAGTTTCTCTGCCTTGTGAAGTGGCAGAGTGCAGCTGCATGGCCTTTCACAGGTGATGTGGGCAGCGCTCCAGCTGAACTCTCCACCTTGAACCAGGGCCTCATTCAGAGTGTCATTCAGGTCTGACACTTTCCTAGCAATACATGTTCCCTCTGCCAGTTTCTTTATGGACACAATACTTCAGCTCCATGCAGCTGAGTATTCTTAGTCTAAACGAGGCTGAAGGCAACAAATTAATGTCACTGCCCATTTTTAATGTTGGTTTGTTTGTTTTGGGTTTTTTAATAGGCAGCCAGCAGATGTGAGCAAGGGTTGCTTATTGACATTAATCCTTACCCTGTTGATAGCCCTGGGCAGGCAGCTTTAATTGACCAGAACTGAATCCAGTAATCATATCATGGAAAATATACATCACATTTATTTCAGTAGCACATCTGAATTACAGTAACATGAGTTCATGGCAAAATTCTCAGTGACTACATTAGAAGCAGTAGCAGAGTCATTGTCTGCTAGCACAGATGTGACTGAGCTGTGCCCCACAGTCTGCTGTGCTTAGGCAGGACAGTAAAGCCTTGTCCAAAAAGTCATAAAATTACCCTCCAGGATCTTGCAGACCAAGCCCTATTCAGACAAATAAAGAGAAGTCCGTACATGGTGGCTGTAGAATTTCATTGTTTTCTTTGAGTATAGCTCTTCAATAGAAGGGATGGTCACAGTCTCTTCAAACAGCAGAAATGCTCTAGTAAGAATTCATAGAAGAGACCATCCAAAAAATAACAATTACAGAAGCCTTTCCTATTACCTAATTACCTACAGAAAACTATAGTTAAAAAAATATCTGAGAAAATAAAGCAATGGAAAAAAATGCCTGAGATTTAGTTTGATCACTTTATGACTGGGAAAAAAAATCCCAAGAACTTAATCAACAAACAATGTCAATATATTGACTAATATGTCAATGAATTCAATTTTTGTTAAATATATCAACATGTTAGATATTACGGGGTAAAGAAACAAGCATGAATAGCTGGCCACATAGTCCATTGAGCTTTTTTTTTCCATGGTGTATGCAAGTTCTGTAACCTTTTTTCAACAGAATGGTTGGGAGATGATGTTTTGGACTGTGTTAAGCTACCATGAGTGGCAGAATCCAGGAAGAGCAGATGTGATTCGTTGCCTAAATTTGACTGTGGGTATATTCCTGTGAACCTTTTCTCATCCCATTCCATGCAGCAACATTCTAAGAGCTAAATGTTTACTATAGTGAATTAAAAATATGGATGAAGTTGTTGATTTGTAAAAATACATATCTTGAGGATGAGCAGAGCCCTTGGGCTCAATGAGTGTGAATATTTTATATATGCTTTGCTTTGTGCATTAACTATATGTATTTGTAGTTGTTCAGGTGGTTTGCTGACATTCAAGCTCCAAATAGCCAAAATATCTCTTCTGAAATGCTAGAATTATAAACCAGTAGGATTGTGTACAGTATGCAAAGTCACACTTAAATGTGACTCTTTTGCAAAGTTTTTGTATAAAAACTAAGACTTTATTTTGCAACAGAAAAATAAAATACCAAAGACCTTGCAATGAGAGTTGCACAGTTGTTCCAGACATTGAAGTAGTTTATTAATATAGGTTTTCAAAGCAATGCTGATGTAATTTCTAATGTAATTTTAGGTAACACCCAACCCCATAAACTTTGCTGTCTGTGAGAAAGGAGATGGACTACATGGAAAAACAGAGGACACACATGCAGTAAGATGAACAATGTACAAATGCGCATGTACTGAGAAGGTAGGTAGTCCTTAATAAGATCATTGCCTCCTCTTTTGCATAAAAGGAGTGTTTTAATTATCAGGAGACATCTTTGAGGGCTTTAAAGGGGAAACTGATGAGGATACCGGTTAGATGGATCAGAATGTTTTGCCAGTACTAGTCCAGAGAGGTTTGAAGGAGAGGTAGAGTTAAGGGGTTTTTTTTCTTTATTTATTCTTTTATTTATTCTGAGACCAGAATTAGTTTACTTTTCTTCATATTGAACTGACTTTTACAAAATACTTTAATTATAGCCTACTTAGTAGGAAGGACAGCCTCTTCACAACAACAAGTAAACTTCTGGAGACAAATTGATGTTTGTAATCTCCTTACTTGCAGGAGGAGGGGCATTTTTTGGATTCTTCAAAATTCTCAATTTCATTGATGTTTTCATTCTTCTTTTAAGCCATCATGATAATGCATAAAAATTAGACAATATCCAGAATTTAACTTTTTTGTTTCAGTCCCCTAGTAATAGAAATATTGCAGTGTGCAATATTCTCAGAATATACAAATTTATTTGTATAAATTCTCAGAGGATACAAATTTATTTGACTGCTACCTCTTATTAAGCCGTGTACTAATTCAGATTTTGGAATTTATGCAGATTTTAATGGGGAATCTCAGTTTTCAAACCTTTTTGTAAGTAGCCAGAGAGGAATGGTGATAATGATTTAAATTGTTATCTAACTTGATCTATGCTGGATCTCCTTAAAAAAACTTCATTTGTGTAATTTAGACACATTCTTGAGTGATTTGTTGTTTCAGGGCGTCACAGCCCATGATGAATGTTCTAGGGGATCACGTGTTGCAAATCTAGAATAATGAAATAAGAGACACAGTAAAGTTGGAACCCATCTTTCCATGGCTTTGTTCTCAACTCTCTTCTCTATATAAACTTCTACTTTAAGGTACTGGTGAGAAAATTCATGGTTCTGCTGCCTTCCCTGCATCCTAGAAATGACTGCCAGGTTGGTACGTTACATATCCAGTGGAAATATTAAAAGAATTCAGCTATCAAGACTGAATTTTATTTTCTTGTACTTCCAGAAAGGATTGAATTACATTAATGATGGTTTCATGTTTGAATTTTCCTTTGCAGAGTTTTAGGGACAACATGTGAAGGACTTTTTATTAATAAAAAGTGCTCACCTAACTGGCTGGGTTTCCAGCTTTTCCTCTGTTCTCATTAAATGCACAGACTGGTTAAAATTCACATCTTTCTGTTTAGATATTTGGGACCATGTTGACTGCTTTTCTGAGTGAGAGAACCATTACTAGGAAAAAAAGAAGATCCTGAAGAATTTGATGCTACTTTATGAAGGACAAATCTTCTATTTCTACCCTGACATTAAACTCTTAAAGGTGAACAAAGAGGGAGACATGTCTAGAAATGCACAAAGAAGCTGAGCTAATTAAGAGAGCTCCCACTGCCTCCCTTCATGAAAGCTGCTATGCTTTTGAAACCCTGGAGATGTTTCACTGTGGATTTGTGAGGTTAGGAATACAGCTGGGATGCTGAGACTGTGGGCTGGGTGGTATGTATAGAATGTGTTTGATCAGTTTCCCTGGTTGTATTAGAAAGAGATGGCATAAAACAAATGGGGTGGAAATAGGCAGAAACGATGAGGAGCTCCCTCTGGGGCAGGTCTGAAGTGATTTAGATTGTGGGAATTTTGTATGTGTGTGTATGTATATTGAATGCATTTTTCCTGGAGATTTCAGTGACAATTTTTTTTCTCCCAGTCTTTATCAATGTCACAGAAAACATATTTGAGCCTTCAGAAACATGAGGTTCAAACCTTGCAGTTCAATCCTGCAGATGTTTGCATGGCATGCTACAGCCCTGCTTTCTGCATACTGACATGCAAATAGCTTGTCAATCTCGTCTTGCACCGTTACTATGATTCCTTATTTGGTTCCTCTCACTTCCAGGTTTTCAGCACTGTAAAAATATTTTTCTTGTCTGAAACAGCATCACAGAGGGTGTACTTGAACAATGCTATCTCTGGGATAAATTTAGGTGATTGTGGCATTTTGGATAAACAGAACCTGGGTGATGCAGGACATGCTGCCTCTGTTTACAAGCCACTGAGGATCAATAACGAATCTTCAATGCACCACATTAAATCCACCAATGCTAAGGCTACCCAGGAGATCACAACACACTGGCGAGGAGATTCATATGGCAGTTGATCCTTTTGGTCATATTCACAGGCAACAGCTCCTTCACTCTTATTCTTTGATAACAGAAATATAAACAAGACCTTTACACTGTCTTGAAATTCATCAAGAATCCTTGTGTCGCCTCTTCCTTGGTGAGCCTAACTCTGATCATCTGATTCCTGTATCAACAGAAGGATTTCCTCACTCAACAGGACCATGGATAAACTTGGCAAAAAGTAAAGAGCATTAATAATAAAAGATGTAATGTTTTTCTGTGTTTACAATACCCCCATATGCTCCATGTATCATTTGAAATTATATCAAAGTGATTGATTTTTATTTAATTACTACAAGATAAAACATTTTCAGAACAGCTCAAGGCTTGTGGAAAATTAAATAAAGAATTCAGAGTCTGTCTGAGAAATTCTATATTTGGACCTGACTCCACCCATTAAAAACAGGTACTCAGTTAAATGGGAAAATATAATTTTGCTTCAGTTTTGTTTCTTTTCTATTGTAAAGATGACAGCTGCACTGACATTCTACTGGGAAAGTAGTACCAATAAAACATCAAAAGTAAAGGGGAAAAAATTCAAAATTTGCTTGAAAATTTTATGCAATCATATATGCCTGTCCAATCTTTCAATCTATCTTCCTTTTGGCTTTTATTCAGCAAACTGTTTAAGCCTATGTCTCACATTAAGCAGGCAGCAGGTTAAAATCCTTGTTGAAATGGGGTAGGAACAGTTACATGTTAGTTCAGCTCACAATGATAAATATTTGCTCATATTAGTGCTATGCAAAACCTGATTTTTTACCTCATGAAAACTCTATGACGAGCAAAAGACTTGGAGTCTTGCACAAGCCTCTTGAGGAGAAGTTGCCCATGAACACAATGCATGAAGGGCACCTTTATTCAGAAGCAGCCATGGATTTGTAGAACTGTGATGATTCATTAAGCAATTTCTAGTGATCCTGGAAACCAGAGTTTTCTGGGGCAGCAGAAGGACTACTAACACATTTGACAAAGGAAATGGACTAACTTTGCTTTTTCTGCCAACCAGAGGACACCACAATCTCCCTTAGGATGTCAGCAGAGGGTCCAGCAGTCAGCCTTTGAGTCTAAGTTCCTTCTTGCTTTTCCACATGATGCTTTGCAGGACATGAGTGATGGGGAAGTAGGGCAAGGCATATCCACTACAAGCAAATGTTGAGTGAATTTGCAGTTTTCATGAAGTGAATCAATGAATTTGAGTTGTAAAACTTTGGTTGTAAGAGACAGAAAGCCCTCCACAGCCCTAAGGCAAAATTCCGACTATAATGCAGTGATCAGAAGTACTCTATGGCATTGTTGGTTTTGCAGATTTGGCCCTGGTGAGCCATTTCCCTCAAGAGGCAGAGCCTCCCATTCCCTACCCTGTTAGAAGCTGTGGTGCCTGAGCCTCCCCTGTGTCACGCCCTGTGACAGAGAAGGATTGTGCACCAATCCTGCATTGGGATGGTGTGCGCCACTACTTGGATGCCACGTTTAGCAAAAGGCCAGGAAATTCAACACAGTGGGGAATTAAAACCTGTGCTCTGCAGTCCCACTTAGGCAAATATTCTCTTCAAGATGGAGAACCGCTCTGTGTACCCCTTTTTAAGTACACTCTTCCAAGAGGCAGAAATCTTCTCTTTCTCTTTTAGCAACTGGAAGATTTTAAAAAATACTTTCCTGGCATCAGGCTCTGAGCCAATTCAAAGTCCTTGAACCACACTTCTCACAGGGCAATAAAAGCGGTTCTGGTTCTTCAGCAAATATCAAAGTCCCTTATTTTTTGTCCTCCATGTCCTGGACCCATTCTACCACCAAAACTGCTTCTTGCCTATACTGCTGAGGAGCCTTGATCTGGCTTTACATTAAAAAATACTGAAGTCAGATGAATACTTAGGAATGTGGAGCCTGTGGAAAATTTGAATCATAAGAAACAGTATTGTTTGAATGAGACTGTCTGACTTTGAAAGAAATACTCTGACATTTTAGGTATGGGGTAATTTGAAAATTTTTTCACTCTTCTCTCCCAAGGTTGCAGTTTTAAAGCTTAGTCCTTCTATGTCCCCAAATCCATATGCCAGTTTGTCACCCATAGTTCACTGTTGCCTCCTTTGCAAGGGGCTGAGTGCTCCATACAGGTGGTGCCTCAGCCTAGAGGTGGCTAAATCAAAATCTCAACTACAGCAACAACACTGAGGTGAAGCTGTGTTGTCACATTTGGGATCTGTTGTGTTGCTACTCTGACCTTTGTGGGAATCCAAGACACATTGTGGTATTTTGGAGTAAACATTTCAAAGAGAAGGGACAATTTTTGTTAAACCGTAGGGAGTGTGGGAGAGCAGCTTTGCTGCTAGAATAGGAAGCTGGAAATAAAGGTTTTTGTTTATTCCTGCATGGAGAGGTCACTCAGTGTCTCTGAACTCCCAGTTACCTCCTATAAAAGATATTGCAGCTGTTAATGTGAACCATTATAGTGCCCAAGTACAAAACTGGACAAACTGGCAGAGCTGGGCTTTTTTTTGTTTGTTTGTTTGTTTGTTTGTTGGCTTTGTTTGGTTTTTGTTGTTGATATGTTTTGTTTGGGGGGTTTATTTGTTTTGATTTTGGGGGTTGTTTGTTTGGGGTTATGTTGGTTTGGGGGTTTTTTTGTTCATCTTTAAAGAAGATAAAAGAAGAATAAAATGGGTTCAGATTGTAAATCCTTTTCTCTCAGTTTAAAATTGGTGTAATAAAAAAGGCCAATATATAATAGCCACACAGAGAAAAACACAGAAGGGGAAAGGAATTGTAAGGTTAAGAATCAGAGCTCATTAGGCTGGGCACAGTATGGCATTAATCATAGGATCATAGAATCATTTAGGTTGGAAAAGAAAGACCTCTAAGATCTTCGAGTCAAGCCATTTACCCAGCAGTGCCAAATCCATCACTAAACCATGTCTGCAAGTGCCATATCTACACATCTTTTAAATATCTCTGGGGATGGTGACTCAAACACTTCCCTGGGCAGCCTGTTCCAGTTCCTGACAACCCTTTCCATGAAGAAATTTTCCTAATACCCAGTCTAAACCTCCCCTGCAGGATCAAATCTCCCTCCCTGCAGTAGCTCATTTATAAGTGATTTGAGGATCTCTGCAGGCTGTTACCGGTCCTGTGCTTTAGGATACCTGTTTCCTGGGTCTGTATCCCTGGGAAATGCTCAGCTGAGAGCAGCCCCTTTCCCATCACTGGTCTGCAGCTTGGGGCAGAACTAGACCAGTCGACTTGGCACTTCCCCATAGATCCCTGGGCTGGGAAGATGATGGCCAAGAAAATGTATGCACTCCTGGAACAATTCTGGCCATCTTTTCTTGATTAGCCTCTGTTTTCAAGGGACTGCTAGCTTCAGGCATGGGTCTGTCTATCCCCCAACTCGGGTGACAAATCCAGCTGTGGGGTTAGAGGGAAGAGAAGGAGGAAGCAGGGTGAAACTGCCTCCCCTGGGCAACCCAGCTGGGCTATATACACTCCTAACTGCCTCCTGAAAAGGTGGGAAATAGAGGATATAACTTGTTTCCTCCATACCCAATGCCTCTGCACAAGCACAAGGACCTTGGTCAGTCATTGTATTTACTCTGGAGTCCTCTATTTCTCTGGCAGAGAAGCTGGCATTGTCATGGCATTAGCTGACAGCCAGCTGTCCTACTTGGAAAGCAGCACTTTGCTTCTGCTTCCTGTTTTTCCAGTCTGCCCCAGCCACAGAGAAATCCTGTGGAAAAAAGTTGAGTATCAGATTTGTATCAGAATAAATGTATATGAGGATCCCGAATTAACATTGTGTGGGGAATCATAGTTTTATGCTTCCTAAATTTTCAGTGCTTGACTTTGCACCTTATCAATATTCATAGTGTTTTTTCTTCGTTTGCATCTTGTTGTTATGGGGAGCTCTTGGCTGCCAATTAAGTACTATGAGCAGTCCTGGAGAAACCCGCAAGTTATTGGGAAATATATTAATTTGTTCCAGATCTCACTTTACTTATCATCATTGGTTTTGGAAGCCAATAACTTTAAAGCAGAGTTGCAAATCGTTTCAGCATGTTAAAACCCACAGTGATGTGGAAGTTCATGTGTGTATGCCATGTCTTAAACACAGATGTACGTTTTATGTCAAACACTCAAATGACCACTTAAGAACATGGGAATTTATTTAAATTTTGGCTGCTTAGTAAGTGTTTGACTACGTTTCCACTACATAATAATGACATCAAGAGCTTTGTTAAATTAACCACAAGACCAATATATATTTCCTATGGCTTCCTCAGGGGATGTCCAGTTCCCTAATCCTTCCTTCCAAAAGGAAACATGCTAAAATATTGCAGGGACTGAGTACATGCAGAGCAAGACTGCAGCTGACAAATGACTGCCAGGCACTAAAGTCAAGTGTAGATCTATGTAATTTAGGATTATTGCTGCTGTTCTGGAATGTAAAATAAATCTAACACCAGTTTGATGTCAGCCCTTTGGGGTGAATTGATCACTAGAATGTGTAGCTGAGGATTCTCTGCTCGTGCTGGGAACTTCATGGCACATCTGTTTTCCTATCTCTTGTGTCCTATCTCATTGGGTTTCAGTTCTGAAAACTGCTGCCCCAGGCCATGCACACAGGCAAACATTGGCTGCTGTTCTTTGTAAGTATATGTAAGTCTGTCTTTGCTCAAAGATTCAATTAGAAATGACTGCTTCAGTTCCACTGTCTGCTGATGGATGGTTTCAGTTTCTGGTTGTAGAAATAATATCCTATGACTTAGGTATGAAATGAATAGCATATTCCTCAATAAACTGTTGCAGCAAATTTCTTGCAAGTGAAAAAAAAATTGAAACAATGCAGAACTTCAACAGAACTTATGAATGGGGAAAATGGCTGGAATTGTTATGTTGTTGGCTACAAACAGTTTGCTTAACTCTGGTGCTGAATCAGCCAGGTAGTTACTGTAGTGTCCAAATGGTGTTTGGCTCCAGGATTTTCAGCAACTTTGCTAATCATAATGGAGGACTGGGTAGACCCTGATATTTCCTCTGGTCTGATCCTCTCCTATCTTGTCTCTTCCCTTTGTATGCTGCTTCATAACAGTGGTCTCCAGGAAGCGCAATAACTGAATGTCACTAGAAAAATGCTGTTTACAATTTTTTATTCCTAACGTCCAGGAATACTGCAGACATATAACGACAATGATGAAAACACCTGGAAACGCCCTTAGCAAATGTGCAGAGTGTGCAAAAGCTAGGGTTTTGTATTGTACCTGCATTGTATATTGGTAATAATGGTAGGGGTTCATTATTGGTAATAACCGCTAGGGTTCAATTAAGTTTTCTGGCAATACCTAAAAGAATACGAAATCACTAGGCTTCTAACAAGTCATTCCTTCAGGGTCCTTAGACATATGTATCTCATATACATACATCATCAAGATTTTGGTGAGTTCCTAGCAAACAAAATGAAATAGTCATGCCTTGCCCTTAAGTATCAGCATTTTAAAAGGTGACTTCTCACAGAAGAGAGTCAGCTGGGTTGGAAAAGACCTTTGAGATCATCGAGTCCAACCTATGACTTAATACCACCTTATCAACTAAACCATGGCACCAAGTGCCACACCACTCTTTTCTTTAACACCTCCAGGGGTGGTGACTCCACCACCTTCCTGGGCAGCCCATTTCAATGTCCAGTCTCCATTTCTGTGAAAAAATTCTTCCTCACATCCAACCTAAACCTCTTCGGATGTAGCTTAAGACTGAATCCTCTTGTCCTGTTGCTGCCTGCCTGGGTCAGGAGTCTGACCCCCACCTGGCTACAGCCTCTTGCAGGCAGTTGTACTGAGCAATACAGTCTCTCCTGAGTGTTTTTTTTCTCCAGGCTAAACATCCCAGGCTCCCTCAACCACTCCTCATGGGACTTCCAGAACCTTCACCAGCCTTGTTCCTCTCCTCTGGACATGCTCCAACATCTGCTAAACTGAAGGGCCCAGAACTGGAGACAGGACTGAAGGTGCAGCCTAAACAGTGCTGAGTACAGGGGAAGAATCACTTCCTTCATCCTGCTGGCCACACTATTCCTCATACAGGCCAGGATGCCTTTGGCCTTCTTGGCCTTATGGGCACACTGCTGGCTCATGTTCAGCCTACCATCAGTCAGCACCCCCAGGTCCCTTTCTGCCTGGCTGCTGGCCCGTGACTCTGTCCCCAGCCTATAGCACTGCAGGGGGTTGTTATGGCCAAAGTGCAGGACCTGGCATATGGTCTTGTTGAACCTCATGCCATTGGTCTCAGCCTGTTGAGATCAGCCTAGCCAAGTTCCTCTGCAGAACCCTCCTACCCTCCAGCAGATTGACACTCCCACCCAATTTGGCATTATCTGCAAATTTGCTGATGGTGGACTCCATTCCCTCATCCAGTTTATCAATAAAGATATTGAGCAGGACTGGACCAAACACTGATCCCTAGGGACACCACTGGGGACCAGCTGCCATTCACCACCTCTCTTTGGGCCTGGCCATCCAATCAGTTCTTTACTTAATGAAGGGTACACCTCTCCAAGCCATGAGCTGACAGCTTTTCCAGAAGTGTGCTGTGGGAAACACTGTTAAAGTGAAGTCCAGGTACACAACATCCACAGCCTTCCCCACACTCACCAGCCTGGTCACCTGATCATGAAAGGAGATCAGGTTGGTCAGGCAAGACCTCCCCCTCCTAAATCCATTCTGGCTGGATCTGATGGCATGGAAAGAAAGACATCATCATTATCATGTTGCCAAGTGGACATTTTTGTGACACAAGCATTTTTTGTGTGTTATGCACTCTATGTTAATATGGCCATTTGAAAAAATAACAAAAGTCAGACTTTAAGGAGCACATTATTTTATATGACGTACAAATTGTGACTGACATATATGCATAAAAAAATCTTTAGCAAAGCAGTTAGTGGTCATAGAGTACGTGGATACCACCCCAACTGATGCTAAAAGAGGTAATTAACAGAGAAACAATAACAACAATTTCTGTCTTCAGAGCTGGGTCTTGACAGGCCAAGATATTTCTACATTCCTTTCTTTCTTTTTCTGCAACTTTTAACCCTCTCCTCCACCAAATGCATGCCTGCTGACCTATTTACCTTCCATAAGTCCCATACTTCAAAAAGCAGATGCAGTTGGATTGCCATTACCTTGCTGATTGAGCTAATTGAACTTGCAAAAGTGGTAATTGCCTATGTAGTTTCCTTCTGTGAATGCAAACATTTATATCGAGGATAATCAACAGCTGCTGATGTTCCCCTTGGCAGAGTCATCAATACATCAGTCAGGCAGGTGTAGCACAGGTTGGGAATCACTGCTGTAGGGTAAAGGCCTTGACACACAAAACTCTGCCTCCACACTCATTTGTCAAGTATCCAAGTGAGTCAGTGGTGTGTCCCACTGTAGAAAGCATTCTGGTTTCATTCATTATCACATGTCAGTGTATGGCAGCATTAGTAAAGTCATAACTCTTTTGAGGTATTGGAGATGCAAGAGAACAAATCTGTATGCCCAAATGACTCCCTGGAGTGTCATGTTCTGTGGTAGTCAGGTGTGCTCAGTCCTAAGATCTTAGCAGAGTGGCCAGGACAACTGCGCTGTAATACAAACTCATGATACAAACTTATTTTGTATTGCCTGGTTAACCATGAAACACCAAATACCAGTCCACTCAGTGAATAATTGAAAGCAAGGGAAGACCACATTTGTACAGACTAGGGATTGTTTCTGGTATTTGTCCACTAGATGGCTGCAATTGTTGAAGGTAAGTACCTTACGTGCTTGGAAGGGGCTTCAGATGCCAAAATCTACATTCCATTCTCTCCTGAGTTGTTGTTTTTACTTCCATTGCTTAGAGAAAATGAAGAACTGAGAGGCAGCAGAGGGCTAGAATTCCTCAATTCAGAGGTGCAATATTTATCTCTATATGTAAAACGTGTATAATCTCCCTCAAAGATGTTAAACCTATTTCATCTTTAGCAAGGGGCAACTTGCAGAAAGGGGCCCACTTGTGGCCTAATGATTTGTTGTGCCAAACAAGAACTTATGAATGAAACTTCAGGGCTAAAAGGTAAGAAAAGACTTGTCACAAAATAAACCTTTTCCTGGATCTTAGAAAATGTAGGGTCAAAGTGAGAATTTTCAGAAGTCAAGCTCTTAACAAAAGAAATTACAAAAAATGACAGCAGGTAAAGCAAGAAATGTAAAGCAAAACAAAAGAGAACGTTCATCTAATGTGTCCTAAGGATCATTACAAGGTTTAAAGATAATCTGTATATCCTGTAAAAGCTAAACAAACACTTTGTTTCAGCTTTCAATAGTGATGATATTGGGCATGAGGTAAAAAGTGGGAAAGTGAATGGGGTAGTTATCACAGAATGAGTGTGGTGGAAATTAGACTCAGTCAGGAAATAAGGAGATGTCAGGAAACAAGACAGTCAAATAAGATATGGTAGATTACATAAATAAGTGAGTCAATTTACTGGGTTTGTTTGAAAATCTGTCTCCCCACGCTTCCCAATACGGTATTAGTTTCTGAGCCTCTTGCTCAGTTTGTGGCCCAGGGACTCACGTACCTAGTGTAAACGTGGGGAGGGTTGTAGGTGTTGTCCTTCAGTTGTTTCCTCTTTCATTTACTTGTTCATGTACCCTGTACCCTGTTTTTATCTTTAACCATTCACAACATCTCATGACAAGAAATTCCAGAGGTTACCTGCAGCATAATTGAAGTACAACCTTCTTGTGTTTACTTTGAATGTGTCTCCTGCTCCTTGGGTTGAAAGAGACAGTGAGGAACATGTGGTCTCCAAAGCCTCTCCATGTACTCCAGTTAAGGCACTGGACAATCTTCAGCCATGAGACCAGTTGGAGAAGTGTTAGTACTAGCAGCAAGGATTTTTAGCATGGCTCACTGCTGACATACAGAACAATTAAGCAAATGGAGATAAATAGAAAACATGATAAAAAATTACCTTGTTTGAATAAAGCATCGCAAAATTTCACTTCGAGATAAATAAGTGATTTTCTAACTGAAGAAAATTTAGTGAAATCATGAAATCATTTTGGTTGGAGAGGATCTTTAAATCATTGAGTCCAAAGTTAACCCAGTGATGCCAAGTCCACCACTAAATCATGTCCCTACATCTTTTAAATACCTCCAGGGTTGGTGTCTCCCAACACTTCCCTGGGCAGACAGTTTTAATATTTCTGGTCTGTACTGAAATATTTTATATTGTACCAGCTGAGGAGCTGTCAGATTGGAGACAATGGAGATTAATATGAGAAACCTGAGTTGCACATAAAAGGGACAGGACAACATGCTGTGCTGAAAAGAAACCTGTCAGGCTGCAAGGATATGTCTTGAGACCCTGTCTTGGCACTGGTGTCATTCAATATGTTTGTTTCATGGGTTTGGAATAAAAAACAGGAATAGGTTGATGAAAATTACCAGTGAAAAATAAAAAGAGAAGCATGTCAATACAGATGAAAATTAGACCATTGCACGAAGATGACTTTGAAGACTACTTTGTAGATGACTTGAGCAGAAATGAGATAGAATTTAATAGTACAAATAGACGATCATTGCATTTAGGAGGTCATTGAAACATCTGTTACAAGCTGGATCTCTGTAAGAGGTAATAGAAATTAGAAACATAAGTGTGATTTGGAAGAAAAAAAGGCTTCTGCTCAGAGGTTTTATCAGGTCTAGCAATTCCAGTGGAGGTAGAGAAGTACTATTTTGCAAGGTGCTTGTGAGCTTGCATTTGAAGTTTCATTCTCACTCTGTTTACCCCACTTGAAGAGAAACTAGATTAGACCAGAGTAGATGCAGAAGTGTAAAAAGGGAGTGATCACAAAATTGAAGATCTTGTATACAATGAGAAAATAGCAGAGGCTGGTGTATTAGTTTAGTTGGGGGGGGGGGTATGCTTACTCTCTGTAAACACTGGAGAGGAGAAGATAAGCTAAGTAAAGCTAATTTAGAAAGAAACTAAATACCAATGTAAGCATAAGAAAAAATGGCTATAAACTTACTGTAAGTAAGTAGCAAAAAAGCCAAACCTTTTTTTCACGGAGTTAGATAAATCCATAAAAATGTGCTTCTGTCAATTCCTCTGGTGATAAGGGAGAGTTCAGGAAAGTATCATTTTTCTGTCACAGGCTGATGAGCCATTTACCTCTGATCTCTGAGGAGTTTGTATACTGGCAAAGCCCCAGAGAAGGGCACTGCCTACTTGGTGATACCTTTCTTGGTATGGATTATGTGCCAGCCTTGAGAAAAATGCCAACAAAATGTACAAGAGTCTTGGCACATTTGTTTGTGGTTGGTCACACTAGTTTCCAGAACACAGTGTCCTTCCCGCTCTCTTTCGGAGATCCCTGTCTCATGCTACCTATTTTTAGATCCCTTTTTGCCCACTGTCCCTGGTGGGGATTTGCCTTCAACCTCTTAAAATGCTCTTCGTGTTCTCCTTCCATTTCCTTAATTTCTTTTCTTTTTCTTTTTCCTTTTTTTTCCCCCCCACAATCCTCCTTTTCCCTCACTAATTGTGAAGCCTGCACAAGGCTGTCTTTGAGATATTTCAAAAGGACACTAACTCCCTAAACAGAAGGTTTTCAAATGCCTTCCTCCTTTCTGTCCAGGGCCATATGATCTGGTACATCTACTTTTTGTCAGATCAGCTTGGTTGCTTGCTGGTCCTTCTTTTATGATTCTGAGTGGTTTGTGGGGTTTTTTTGTGGGTTGTTTTTTTTGGTTTTTTTTGTTTTTTTTTTTTTTAATGGGACTGTAAGCTGATTTTGTAGTTTCTTTTAAATTACCATTGAAGAGAGGGATGCCTGTGTACAGAGTAATCTCTCTCTTCCCTTTCTGTCCAAGACTGCTAGTTCATTAAACATGGGATGTGTTGGAAAATACTGGAGCTGTCTCCTGCAAATGCATGTGCCTTTCCTCACCTCAGGACTTAAGGCATGAAGGAGGAAGGGAGGCTCCACTTCTCAGTCTTGTTTTAGATGCCCCCACAGTCAGAATGATGCCTGTGGGCTTTCCTCAGGCATGGAGCTAGTACTGGAAGACTGGTCAAATTGCATAGCCTGGTACTATGTAGGCTCTCACATGGGAGTAGTATCAGTTCATCTTGTGGTTGTTTTGGTTTGTTCAGTTCATTTAAAGGGAAGAGCATCAGAAGCATGGAATAAACAGCTGTTTTGCCCAAAGCTGTAGCAGGTCTGGTGACAGACTTAAGAAAACCTTATCCCCAGATCTAAAATTAAAGTCAGATAAGCAATGAAGTCATCAACATCACATATGATATTGAGATTCTTTTCCATATTTTTCCCTTTGTATGACCAAGCATGCAATCTCCCCACTCTTCATTTTCATATGTTGTATGCCACAAGATGAAAACCCACACATGGGTTTCAGAAACAGAAATGTTTACCATGATTAGGGAGACCTATGAAAAGATGCCCCTGGTTGTTGTGCTATTTCTCATTATATCGCATAGATTAGCTAATGTGATGTTTTAGCAGGGCTTGTGAGGAAGAGTACCTATGTAAAGCAATAGGTGACAAGCTGGCCCATGGTCAATGTTATGCCACTCTTCTGTGAAATGCTTTGCACATCACACTTTAAATGACAAATGGTGACTCTGTACCAAATTATTCCGTTTTCCATGCAAGATACACAAATATAAATCAAAGAAGTCTTTTGGAAGCTGGCTCTTATTTTCCGCATTTCTTGCAACAAAGGACCTGTCTCAAATGTCTGGGACATCTATTCCAACACAAATATACCATGGTTAATGCTTGATTTGAAATCCATTATAGACATCTGAGACTAGAAAACATCCATCGTTTGTTTCTTAGTTTTTGTGCCAGTTTGCTAAAAGCCCTCCCAACATTTTCTATAATCCCCTCCTTTCCATCTCTGTGGAAGGCAGCATTCTGAGAAAAAGATTTTTTTCCCATGCTTCCAACTGTGTCACTGCTGCAGGATGCAGGATGTAGAGAGATACCTGGGAGTGTTTCTGTTTAAGTGATTGTTGCTAAGTAATTTTAGTGGAAATGGATAAACTATGCTAATGTTACAAATGAAAGCAATAGTTGTGAGCTGAGAAACATGTGGAAGAAACTGACTTAAACTATCAGCTTGGTCTCTCCAAAATGCACAGAGACTAGGGAAATATTTGTTCAACTATTTAAAGGAATGCACGGACATTTTGAATGTATGCCACCAATTGGTAGAGAGCAGATGACCACGGGTCACAATGACCATCAGTGGGACAGCAGAGAGATACTGTTAAGGAGGACTGTTCTGCTTTGGCATAGCTGATGCTTTCCCAACGTAATGAGAATATCACTTTGAACAACCCTTCTGAAACCTTGTGTTGATACTTGATATTCTCCGAAACAGGGCAATGGCTGTTCTGAGATTGATTTCTTCGACTGAACTTCCTGCATGACTTCTCCCAGCAAAGCTCCCCCCAGTGACTCAGAGTGCTGGCTAGCGCAATACTGGGCTCATGGCAAGGAAAATACCACTCCCTTTTTGTGACTGAGTCCTTGTAGGCTCCCCTTAGTGCATCTCCTGGCAATGATTAGGAACATCTACTCATTTTTTTAAAGGCTACTCCCCCTCCCATAGACTTCAGTTGTGTGAAGTCCTTAGGAAACATACCAAGATCTGAAAAGCTATTGTTTGGTATTTCAAATCCTGGTCCCTTTATGTCCAGCTGGTGGGAAAAGAGGAGAGAGAGACAGAAAGAAAATAGGAAGGCGGCAGAGGGGAATGCGGGGGAGAGTTAGAAGTTTAGCGCAAAATGGAAAGAACTAGGAATAAATGGATCCAAGGGGCAGAGAAAAATGGGACAAAAGTAGAGGAAAGTATGCTTAGTCCTAGTCCTGCTGGATGTTTCAGTAGAGACTTTATGCAACCAGGAGGAGGTTTTCTCTTACGAAATAGCCTGTAGGAAGAGGTAATTAAAAATACAGGCACCTCAATAAACGAGGTGAAGATTTAAAAAAAAAGAAAATCAAACAGAATACTAGCAAGAAAAAAAAAAAAAGCAAAAATATCTAAGAAGTATCTGGATTATAAAGCCAGGGGAAAAAAATGAACAAAAAGCAAGTATTCTGTAGGTGGCTTCCTGCCAAGGACAGATGATTTTATCTCTCTGTGCCGCGGTTCTTCCTACTGCAGAATGGAGCTATGAATGCTCTTCCAATTTTTCAGAAATGTTTGAAGTCTAGGAGTTGTTTGGATTGCTACTAACACTGGATAATGTAGAGTCGAAGAAGCTTGCTGCAGAGATGGAGTAATTTTGGGACTATCAAGACAAAGAAAACACCAGTATGTGATAGCACTACTGAGTTTTAGGGAAGAAAATAAGGGCATATTTAATGAAGATGAAGAAAGTATTAACAAGATGTATTAATAAGAATCATATTTGTATGCAAAGACTTGATTTGACATGTAACTTTAACATTTTCCACTCCCATATTTAGACAATTTTCTTTTTAACACTTTGAAGTTTAATACAAACTTTTCTTTTCCTTTGAGTTTACCCCTCCCATTCCCATTTCCAAGCTGGAGGTCATCAGATTTATTTACTGTCTACAACAGAAAAATCTTCAGAATAAAATCTTATCTTTGGCTGGCTGGGCCAAACACACCGAGTACATTTAGGGAGTCTGATATTCCTTGGCAAAGGCAATTACCATCTGCCTGGTAATCTGACGTTGTGCTTCTGGTAGACACGTATAGATGTACAGACTATGGGAAGCTTTGTATGGAATCAAGTTTGGCACATGTTTGTGTCCCTTCCTGGGCTGAAATAAGTTTTTGAAATGGCTCCCACTAATAACAGCTGAAAATCATAATCATTTCTTTCATCTCTGACACCACTGAAAACCACATGACTATTCTCCATTGCAAAACTCTGATGGTCTCTGTCAATATTTCAAAACTTTGGCTATGGTTGTATCTTTCTTACCAATCCCTGCACTATCTAATTTCATATTTACCTCATGTATAGTCACACTATAAAAACTCTTGGATGATGCTTAATTTTTTGTTCAGCACCAGTATGTCTTAAACTTCACTTGAATCATGGCAAAGTTTGGGCCATGCTTGGAAAAGCAATGTCAAAAGAAATTTGGATGGGCTTCAGATCTCTCATATTTCAAACCGTATTTGGCTGCAATAAAGACAACAAATTGTGACCAAAGGATTTTATATTCAATGCTTAGGAAACTAAAAAAGATACAACAGATAAGAAGTATAAAAGCATAAGGTTATAGTTGCATTTTTGTAAATGAGGAGCAGAGCATTGAAATACTCATTTTTGGAGGAATGCAGATCTGTTTCTTTATCTCACAAATAAGTATGTGCAGCACTGCAATTAAGGATGGAATTTCTTCTGAACTCCACTCTTTTTGCTGCATGGGGAGACCTGCTGGTGGTTTTGTTTAATGAGGACAGCCCTACAGAGTTTCTGTCTTCAAAACTCTGGGATTAAAAAATAAAGAATGCAAAAGCTATGAATACTGAATTTCCTATTCCACTGATTTACAAACCAGTGGAGCTGGCCTCTAGAACTGTCTCACCAGTATGAGGTTTTGAATTAAGAAACTGATGACAGTGTTTCCTGATGGTCTGCATGGCTGTCTGGCTTCAGAATCTACTCACTGGTTTTTCATAGATTTTTATGTGTCACTCATGGTGAGAAACACTCAGGTGTCTTCTAGGGATGCTTAAGTGTGTCTGTACAGCTGTAGCGTGTGGCTCATCACATTCTTCTTTAACAAAGCTCCATCTTAGAATGACTGAAGTCAGGATGCTGCACAGCTCCAATTGATGAAGACAATGACAGTTTTCCTTTTCTCTGGATGCATAAAGAGTTGATGGAAATGAAAGTAGTACTTCTTTCTACAGGACGATGAAATAGCTACCAAGTGTTTTTAAATATCATTGCTGCCATAATGAAGAAATTAGGTCATGCTCCATGAGCTCTGCTGTGAGGGCTGAGCAAAAAGGATGGCTTTTAAGAACTGGGTTCCCTCCACAAGTTTTACCTCTGGCTTTGTGATCCTTGTGATCATTGTACTGGTACAGCTTATGGTCAAGCCAGGAATGAAAGCATTGCCAAGACGCACAACATAAGATAATTTCAGCTTTGATTGACATGTCAGAATCCATATCGTGGTGTTAGGGATTGCTATAATGTTACGTTCAATAAGCTAACTACGACCCCATGACCAGAGATTTTAGGGTGGAAAAGGATGTCTATTCCATCTGTTTAAGAAAAGGGCAATGTTCTGTCATGCACAGCTACATTTGCAGAATAGAAATTTGAGAGGTAACTGTTCATACTTGCACCTGTGCTTGGAATTTAACAGAAGTGTATTCTTGTAGCAAAGACTTCATTTCCATGCTCTAAGACATTCTGCTCAAGGTTGCTGCAGACATCGCCATTTCTGGGGTCTCTGTTGCAATGGACTGACCTATGGGTGGGTGATGGTAAGAACCACCTTGCAGTGGGATGTGACCTCACCTCTTCCACCCCTCAGGGAAACTGGGACACTGAGTAAAGGAGCAAAGCTCACAAAGTAGTCTAAGCAAGATGGTCTTCCAAGGACTAGAGACAGACTTGCCAAGAGAAACCTGGTCTACTGCCCTGCCTTGACATGGTCTGTGAGAGGTGGTGAGCCTGGTGTGGCTGTAGGACAGTACTCAACTCTAGGGAAAAGGGACTCAGAGAAGTCTCTACCAAGGGCATTAGAAAGGTAAGAAAGGTATGAGAGCTATACTTTTTTTTTACCTTACTTGCGATATTTCAGTACGGTGTTAGTTTGTTTTTTTCTTTGGCCTGAGTTCATTATTGTATTCCCCATCATCTTCTTAGGACTTTGTTTCTAAGTCTTTGTGTACTGGAATGTGAGAATTGATGTGGGAAATAGTCCTAGGGGAGAAGCACTGAATTTCCCCATATTTATGAATTAGTCTTGACCCAAGCCTACAATTTATCAGGAGAAACCCCCACGGATGCCAACATCTAAAGGGCTCATGGGAGCCCGAGGGTGGCCAGCTGCAGACTGGTAGCAGTGCAGCTGGGGGATGCTCAGGCAGCTCTTTCCCCTCCCAGGCTATCCAGTGTGGCACAACCTCCGGCAGCTTCCCAGGGCTTATCTCAGGGACTGGCTTAATGCAGCCCTTCTAAATCATTGTCTTCTTTTGGGGTGATACTAACCCCAAACAAAACTAACACAACTAACAAACTAACTAAAGACCAGAAGTGGAAAGAGAGAACATTTCAGGAGATATACTGATTCTGTTTTTTCCTCCCCTTTCATTCCTACCAGCAGCTCGGATGGGACCTGACATGTGCTTTCTGCTGCCTCCACAGAGTGAGGGTGCTCTCTGTGCCACAGCAAACTTTGTCTCTGTTAAATCAACCTTAGAGGCTTGAAATACCCTTCTAAAGGATCTTTTATCTCACTGGTGCAATGTCCTGTTTTCCTGGTGCCAACCACATTATGGCAGTTTTACTTGCCACTTTTGGGCTATCTTTACAGCATTTTATTTCTGAAGTTCTTTGCCAACAATCCAATCACACTGCTACCTCCCTATTGGGACTGCGAAAAAATATTTTAAAAGTGTTATTATTCTCTCTTTAAACTCAAGACATTCTGCAGTACTTTCAAGAATGGGAGAAACTAGTGAACTGACAAGATCTAGTAATTTTAGATGAGAAGCTTTCACCAGAGGTTCAAGTGGGCAGGAAACACAGCATGTGGGGTATGAACATGCATTATCTCTATAAGCTCTGACTTTCTCTGTCAAAGTACAGGAGAGAATGTTGGGAGGGTTTAGTTATAATACAAAAGTACAGAGCACCTCTCTAATGATGGCAAGGTACTAAGTAGAACTTCATACATAAAGTATATTATAAAATTATTCACACATCTGTATTTGCTCATCTGTTTATTTTTTAACTTGACCACTTTCTGGGAAAGAAAAGGAAAAGCTCAGTTTTTAGTAGAAGAAAACACACAGCTAACAGAAAAAGTCATCTCTCCCATTCTTCAGTATAATGAGATGTATCTCTATTTCTCCACCTCCTTTAAGTGTGCAAAAACTTCCTTTTTACTATAGTCATGTGGGGAAACACTGCTGGCTCTGTATGTAAAAACTGGAAAAGTGAATGCTCTATTTCACTGCCCTCTACTCTGTACATTCTTATATCTGTTGCAATGATCTGTTCTTTGAAGTTCAAGGTGTTCTATATTCAAAACGAATGCTGGAAGTATATATACAGGTCAGCATGTGCCTTTCATAGCTTTAAATGTAATCTATGCCCTGTCTTCTCTAGGGAATATTTGACCTGACACTGCACAAAATTTAAGAGATTGAAATCCTTTCATAAAGGCAAGTGCTGAAAATTTATTACATCTGTTTCACCTTGTGGGAAAATTATGTGGTTTACAGAAAATCCAAAAAATTAAATTAAAACACACAACATGCTGGAAGCAGGTTGCTTCTGCTGTACTTGGAGTGTTTTCTTCTGCAACTGCACAGCAGTATGCCTGGCCAAAATATGACTGAAAATAAAAGAATCTGGAAAGCACAGGCAAAAGGAACAGAAAAGTGATTTAAGTTCCAAAGTTAGTGCTGGAAAAAAGAGTGTCAAACAAAGCCAGACACTAATTTTATCTACTACCAGAGCAATTTTTACACAGCCCTGACAGTATTTGGTGGCTTACATAGGTACCATATCAAAACATTAGGATCAAGGGAACAATCATGGGCATTTTAATGCAGCTGCTGCTCAAGAAAGGTCTGAATAAGAGACAATGTGGTTGCTGTATAAAAAACTTTTTCCTATGACACCACTCATACTCTTCCCTGGCAGAAGTATTACTCCTTTTACTGCCTTTGTTTCAGCTCTCAGGGTTCTTGCCCCATTCACTGCTGTGCCTGAGCTCTTTCTCACTCAGCCAAATGGTGAGATAAGTTTCTGTTGTCAAAAACCCAGGGAGGGGTGAAATAGAGCTGGCTGCCTGATCTGTGTGGCTGTTTGGGAGGAGGGGTTACAGCAGCACCACCAACACTGTCCTCCCTCTAGCTGGTCGCTACTCCCTCTTCCCCCAACCTCTGAGGTGTGGCGCTGGGGACAGAGGAGACTGGTCAAGCTGGCACCAGGGAGTCCCTGGGTACTAAAAGGGCTGCCTGTACATCCAGCTGCCGCTGCTACCCATTCACAAATTGCTCCTTGGTTTGAGCACGTGAAAAGTAATAGTTCTTAGCCTCTTACTATAGATGCAAGGTGAAATACAAGGATGGGCTGAAAAAACCTGTCCCACAGCAGCCTGGATCCAGCAGCCACAGTACTCTCCGCAAAGGTTTGAAATCCCAATTGACTGTGTGCCTTTCCTCATTACCCAGCAGTGACTCACAAAGTTTATTTGGTTCTTCATTCTAGTGGTTTTCCTACAATGAAGATAATGTGATTTCCCTACAATTCCATAACGTTTCCATTTCCTGAAGGTAAAAAGGCAATTCATGTTACATGATGTGAGATATTGGAGCACCAATTTAAAAATGTCCAGTTTAATAGTTGTCAAGGATTCCTCTGAAATTATGGGAGTGATGAGTGCCTCAATTGACTCATTTTAGGAACTATTTTAGGATGAGGAAACTACATTCTGGAGAAGATGCTTGTCTCCAATGACTGTGCAATGTAGGTTGTTAATGATGTGTGACTTTCAGATGATCCTCACTGGGTGGCATGAATGTCCATTCTGTGTTTGCCCATCTGAGTCCTGTGAGTCTTCAAGGTAGCTTCAGCTAATTCTTGAAATATCAGAAGATAAAATTAATTAAGGTGCTGATTTGGAAAACAACAAAATTAAACAGCTAACTTTTCTAAATATTCTCTAGCCAGTGTCAGGCTGTCCTCTCAGCCTGAGAACTGAGTTCTGATGTGGGTTTTGTTAATTGTCTGATTGCACCCCATATTTGTATTGAAGGTTGGTGCAAATGTTCAATATTTTGCCTTTGTGTGGTCAAGTGGTGTAGTTCCTTCTACACAACATGGTGGTCCAGCTCTTTTCCTGTCTTCTTACTGCTAATGTAACTGGAATATGTTTTTTTGTTTTCTTTTATGTCTATTGGTATGTGTATGTTGTAGAACTGTAATTTCAGCCATGTAGTAATCTTTTGCAGGATTACTGCATAGCTGCCTCGTAAACTCTGACATGACAAATGTTTTAAGAACACAGAGTGGGATTAATTCACATCATAGACTAATCTGCTGCCAATGTCCTTTTAAAAAGTCTTTTATATCACTCATCAAAGAGGGCATCAAGCAATAGAAGAACAAAAACAACAGAGACAAAACTGAGTAGAAATGGGGTTCTTCTTAACATTCAATGGTGTTAACCGACTTTTACCCATATTTCTAGACTGACACTGTTCGGCATATGTGTTCCAGAACAAATTTGTGTTGTGATCATGCAAGCAGGCTGTTTTGAGCCAAAGATCTCAGACAAGTAATTTTTTTGACTGCAATATGGTGATAGTTAACAAAGCGAATTTAAAGAAATAATGTGAATAGTCCAACACAGGATCTACTGTGTATATATCTATGCAGAATAAAGGCAACTGACATCATTATGTCCTAGCCATGTAGGAAAGAGTTCTACTGCCAAAAATGCTTCTCTGGCTAGTGGAGCTGTATCTGGAGCTTAAGGTACAACTGCTTAAGTACTGCAGCTTGTGTCAGAACGAAGGCAGTGCATGTCCTTCATTCTGTCAGTGCCCCTTGCACTTCCAGGAACCTCTCACGTGCATCGGGCTGTGTTTCTGTGCAGCTGCTACATGTGCTGCTGAAAGCAAATGAGACACAGGCTATGTGTGAGGCTAAGAACATAGCTGTGAAACATAGCTTGCTATCAATTTTTAAGCACTGTTGAAGAAGTGATGGCACAGAATGGCTTTTAAAAATAAGTGCAAAGGATTAAGTGTTCTAAGTGGAAAGCAAAAACAGGAGTAAATAACAGTGACAAAACTTTTTATGACATTTTCTAACTTCTGGGCAGCCTTTTCTTTATGTCCAAGATAGCCAGGCTGTGACATTGTTGCAAGCTAAGCATGGCTTTTGACATGGGACACCTTGCAGGAAGGCTAAATGCTGTACAAGGAATAACGCTGTCCTGGTAGTTCGTTAAGGAAGAGGTCATTCTTCCCTGCAAGTGAGGGATGAATCAGTGTCCCGGCATGAAACTAAGGGTTCCAGACCCCTGTGCTCATTGACAGAGCTTCAGTACAGCTTTTTGTAACACTTAGTTTCTTCTCTAAATTTCAAACTGAGGAATTATGCTCTGGCTGTCTGTTTTGCTACACTGGTTTTATTTGGGCATGATATGATCATTGTCTGTAGCTGTTGCAGTGTTGCTGTTTGTTCTCATAGCACACAAAATGTTCCACCTCAGAAGCAGCCGCTTTCCAGGGTAAATACTGCCAGCATATGCAGCACATAAAGTCCTTTAAAATTCCACACAATGAAATGTCCTATATTTTGAAGAGCTGTGTTCTTGTTCTTTTAGGCCTCAAACAGGAAACATTTAAGCACATTTTCAATTAAGTTGCAATGAAGTTAGTGTAATTGATGTCCATGTTTTCAGCATGTGTTTCCAATTAAACACATCCATAGATGCTGTCCTGATCTGAGGTCTTTAAGCCTGCAAAGCGTGAAAGCTGAAGCATTCATGTTTGGCTGCTCTGGGTGTGTGAGTACATACATTTGAAAGCAATCATCATATTCCCTCCTTCCTTAGTACTAGGTCTTAGACCTGAACTGCAGTTGCACCTACAGAGTTCCAGTCTCAAGGCTATGGGTTGCTCAAAGCAGTATGGAAGGTATGGTTCTTGTACGTTACACAGACAATAGTCAAACATACACATATAAAACAGCTGAAGAAGCACTGGAGCTCAAGGTTTCACAAATAAATTTCATGTTCCTGGCATGCTGGTTTGAGAGGACACACCACACTCGACAGGACAGAGAACTGGTTTAAGCTATCACTGGTTTGTTCTGTCTGGAAAAAGAGAAAAAAACCCATTCACAATAAAGCACTGATTTGGGCTGAGCAATGGTAAAATGTTTTTTGCAGCATAAACCAGATGTACTTTAGACTAGTCATTCAACACTACGCCAGGAGGAAAGATTGCAGCGTGCTCACACATTAGGCACTGGTTTCAGTTGCCTGTTCATTACAATTTTGGGCCTTCATTATAGTCCTGCTGCATGAAGGAGGTCATTGAACTTTTACAGCTTGAGATCGCTAAAAGAAAAGTTGAATCAAGGACTAGATCCATCTAGACATATATTCCAAAGTATCTGGCTGGTTGGATAAAAATGTTTGTAAGTGCAAGCTGCATGCTTGAATTGATTTTTATCATTTAGTCTATTATGTCAAGTAAGGAATATCACACTTTTTATAACCTTTTTTCACAGGTTTGCAGAGGAACAGATTTTCTTCATCATCTATAGCTAATGACAGCAGAAATTCTTTTTCAAAAAGAAAGGCGGGATCTGGTTGTGTTTTTGTGAAAATAACCTGACAGTAATTTCCTGACTTCTTTTACTGTGCTATTCATCTCAAGTTTTGAAGAGCTCATCAACTTGTAAAAAAAAATCCCAAGAACAAAAGGAGATTTCGGCATCTTTCTTGGAGATTTCGGCATATTTCTCCTTCTCCATTTTTTTTTGAGAGAAATTTTCTCTTGTGTTTCTAATTCTGAGTTCTGAATAGTTGGAGGATTAAGGGTTCACCATGGTTCTACATTTTCTTCTCAAAAGGTGTGAGTGTTGATGTTTGAGTCATCCTGCAGTTGCTGACAAGCATGTCCTGCAGCTGAAGCCTGGATGTTGCAGTGTGCTGCCAGACAGGCACAAGGCTTGAACTTGTGGGTCTTGACAGGACAAATCCAACCTCCCCAGGAAAAAAGGTGCCATAAGAAGCTGCTGCCCTCTAGCTTGGCCCACAGGTGACTTTGATAGATCTTACAGAGGGTTTTGACACAGAGGACAAAACCGAGGGCCTGTTGAAGGATGTGCCTATAAAATGTCAAAGAACAGACAGTAAAATATGACAATAGAACTACTGAGGACATTCAGGGAAATGTTTGCACAATGATTAAGCAAACCAAACACTAATTCACTGATTTTGTCTTAACAAAGTAGAATATGATGTTTGTCACTTTACTGGAGAATGAGCACACTGCAGGATCCCAACATGTTTTGGCATACAAAGAATACCATGTTTGTTACCCTTACGAAAGATCTTGCTCTGGTTTCTCAGGGTAGTGGCAGCCTTAGCTTATGTACCTCCTGTAGTTCAAAGCACACTGCTACTGGAGCTACAACTTGTCTCTCTACACATTTTATCATAACAAGGCTGAGTTATCAAATACTCCCTCGCTGGCACTTGACACTTCCTTGTGCCATCCTTTGCCGCCTTTTGCCTTCCATCCTCAATTCTTTTGAGACCAGTTCTGTGATTTTTCCCTTTCTTTTTCCATGCTATCTGCTGTAGACTTCAGCTTTTCCTACTTTTCTTCATGGCTCCAAACAGCCAAGCTAAAGCATCATATAAGCAGTCAAACATGAGCACACTCTTGGGAATACTCCAGGGTTTGTGATCTTGCTTGCAGCAGGAGGAACATATTTACACTGCCTCCATTTCAGAGAAGCTGAACAAGCTTCCAGTGATTATTACACGACCTTAAGCCTTGTAGGAGTTATTTAATATTGTAATTCTTTTGCTAACACATGCCACAATGATCTACTTATTATTTAATACTTTTGTGCTAAAAAACTCACTGTTTATGAGTTGATTTGATAATACTTGTATACATAGATTTGTCACTTTGCATGTAAACTATTTAACCCTTTTCATATGAGATCTTAGTGTTAAAGGCTCCTACCCACCACATAAATCAGTTTCAGTAGTTCCCCACCAGGGAAGATGACGTAAGGAATATCAGCTTGTTGTATAAGGCCATATCAAATATTTGTACTTTTTGAACACATGAAGTGGCAAATGCTTTACAAGCAGAGATATCATTGTTCATTTTTGCCCTCTATCTCCTCCACCCAAATCTTGTGACATTAATTTCAAATCTGTAAGCCCTAAATTGTCTTTTGAGAGGTTGTATATATGTACTTCAAAAGGTTTTACACTTCTAAGAGGTGATCTTTACCGCTCTACCTTTAACTGGCTAAATACTCCACATTAGATGTGTAAGGGTGCCATTTGGCTCCTTAAAAGTCTCCTTTGCCAGAATGGATGGAGCTCTTTCTCCTGGCCAGAGGTGGCCGGGTTTCCCTATCTCCTATATAAAAACATGTACTTTAATTTTATCATCTTGATGGTCTTGATAAGACTCCTGTACACCTCAGTGTCTTTAGATAAATCTCTTAGGCATGTTTTATGGTGCCTAATTAATGTGAGAATTTCAACAACTTTAGAGCTCCACCATGAGCCCTTTTATTTGACAGGTAACCCCCGTGTGCAGAGAGTTGGCTCCTGAAGGTGGATGAGCTGAGGGGTGAAGGGGACCCCAGCGTGGGTTGTGTCCTCACCAGTGGGTGCTGTCCCACAGTGTCTGATCATGATGGGCAGGTCTGGAGGCTGTGACAGCACCCATCAACAGACCCTGACGTGGCAAGTGACAAAACAGGGCCAGGGACCATCCAAGTGCTTCCGTCAGAAGCAAGAGGAGATGGAATAGCCTAATGCATGGCTCCAAAGTCTAACCAGACACAGAGACAGGACCAGAGACAAGCTGCTGTGCACATGCAGGAGACAGGTAATTTATGGTGTAGGTCTGGTGCTTTCAGGAGATAGGCCTGGAAGCCAGCATTGCTATGGCACCACTGGGGCAGGGACTGACCACCCCAGGCTGAACTGAAATGGGGTCCTGGGCTGTGTACAAGGTAGGAGTAGTCCTAAGAGAGGCTGGATGGGAACAGTAAGGCTGTGGGTGCCCTTAGCACCACGACAGGTATGGGGGCTGCTGACACTACTGACAACAACATTACTTGTGATTTTGCTTTATCTACTAGCTGGATGTTCTAGGAAGTAAGGCTCCTACCATACCACTCAATGTGGCATGCATGTGTTTGTTCATATTCATACCTCTTGATAATTTTCAAACCAGCTGGCAATTGGCCAGCTAAAGTTGGTAGGAATCACACAGTGTTAATGATATTCCCGCAAGCTTCATGAAATCACACAAGCCTGTTGCATAACACCAGCTGAGAGAAACACTGTTGGGAGAACACAACTCTAGTAGACACTTGAGAATCCACTGGAGACAAAGTTTTCCAAAGAAGAAACTTTACTCCTCTCAGGACACTGGCTTTGAAATAGAATTCTGTGGGAAACCATGTGCCCTTTGAGCTGGCACCTGGAGTGACGCATTTGGTGGACACTTCACTTTTCTCCCCTTGCCCCTGGTTTGGCAGCAGCTGACTGGGAGTAGCCGACTGGTCTGGACAGCCCATATTGTTCTTGCTTTTCCCTTGAACATAAAGGTGCATTCATTGATGTTTGCAGTTTGCACTTTTTGTACATTTACTTGTTAGGAAAGGAAGAAGTGGCAGTGACAGCAACAGGTTTTACTGAGAAATCACGAAGAGGAAGCAATTATGTGAGTAATGCAGGATGCCAAAGGAGCAGCTACAAACCTTCACATTCAGACTTGTGCTTGACAAGGAAAGCAGCTCCTACACAGAACAGTTCCTCTTCTGAAGTAAGCGCAAAATTGTCTGTCCTCTAACCACAGGAGAGTAAGCAGCATTAATGATAGTTAAAGAAAAAAAAAAATCCATGAGACATCAGGACAATACATGCAGAAAGACACACAAGAAGTAGCAGTGCCCCAGTGTACAGGAGGAATGAAAAAGAAATGCTGCCCTCTCTTTTTGTGGGCTCCCATGAGGCTGGGCTTGTATCATGGAGAAGAACAATCCATCCGCTGTCCAGCTGAAATCTCAAATAGCCATCTAATTTTTCTTTTCCAGTAATGGGGCCAGTTTTGTTGCAAAAAAGTAGACATAGAGGTCCAGAGAGAGAAGAATTGTTAAACCCATGTGTAAGTGCAATTGATTTTGGCAAAAAAATTAGAATGAGTTTCCTTGAAGTAGGAGAATACTTGAATATAGAAGTTGAAGGCTGAAGATATTTCCAGGGACAGCTCCTGTACCTCGTTCCCACTGGTACCTTTATATATTTTTGAATATGTCTCTTAGTGGGCAAGCATAATATTTGAAGAGTGCAGGAAAATATTTTGCAAGTGCGCCCAAAAGGTTTTTGACTGGTGTGGTACAGTTTGGTTTGTCCTCAAAATGGGATTTTATGCATTCTGCCATCAGCTTACAATTGAGATGATTTGCACCTCTGAGGACATCTTCTCTGTGGTTTTTAATACCTAATAATAAGCTAAAAAAATGATAACTAGCTCTGGTACAGTGCCCTTCTCTGTTCCTTGTCACTCAACCGCTGAGCTTTGGGAAGCCTGCCAAGTCCCTGACAGCAGCTTCTTCTTGTGAGAGTAGAACTGCACAATTCGATCCAGAGGAAGAGACAGGGTTTTCATATTTTATTCTGATGTCAGCAAGAGAAACCTTCAAAGTGGAGGACTACTCCCCAGCTGTGGGCTGAGTTGCTCAGGAGGTACCACTCCTGTTGCATTGTCAAGTTGATCAGGGTAGGAGAGAGCTCTTTTTCTAGGCTGGGTGCACTGAAGAGGTGCCAGGGCCTCCCACCCACAGTCCTCATTAAAGAAAAATAACAACAGCACAAAGCCCAAGGATTGTTTACTTATTTGTAGTATCTCAGCAACGGCTACTCTCTATCATCTGTTTTTGCTTTGGTGATTTCTTTTTTTATTAAAAAGAAATGCCACATGTTGCCACACAAGTAGCTAACCTCCTGCAGCCAGTCAGAGGCTGCCCGCTGTGCCCAGAGCATGGGCTCTGCTCCCCAGCTGTTCAACCTGGCTTAGAAGGAACTGCCACAGACCAGGACTTTGCAATTGTTCTCTTTTCCCCAATAAATTGAGCATTTGCCCAAAAAGTTCAGGCCTGTGACACTGGGTCAAGACTGGCAACTACTTTTGGCTGAAGCAAAAAGTAATAAAGTTCTGGAAATGCCCAACTGGTTCATTTCGACATTTTCAGAAGGAAATATTGAATTGTGGAAGGCTTGATCCTTGGGGTGACTTCACAATTTTTGCAATGCAAAGAAGAGGGAGACGGTTGCACATCCCTCCCTTGCAACCCAGTCTTATATTTTGGTGTTTTCAGCACTTGTCCGAGTGGATAATTAATTACTTTCTACAATTTGATATGAAGCTTCAGTTAGAAATACTGGGTGAGCTGCACTCCAGTTCACCTTTTCGAAGAATTGAGACAAGTTCCTAAGAGGTAAAGTACCCAAATTCAGGCATGTTGCTCTCTGCAGTAGAGTCACAAGGAGAAGTGTTGAATTTTTTTTCCCCTTGGTAAATACTGCAACAGGCAAACTTTGCTGATTAAGGATATAGGCTCAGGGAACAGGTTCTCAAGATTTTTAAAGTAGTTTGGTAAATCCAGCCTTAAATTTCCTAATTTCTTTATGTTAAAGTCCTTAAAAATCAAATAATGCCCCTGAAAAAAAAAGTCAAAACAGCTCTGAGTCAAACACTGAATTTAAAATAATTTCTAAGAAAATTGTTCTACAGGTTAACAGAGGCAAGGGCTAGCACTGCATGAAGGGTAAGATAGCATGTTCTTTGAGATGAAAATCATGTTATTGCATTTCTGTCTACAACAGATGGCACCTCACTGGTGCAGAGCTCTGCGTGAGTACTGGGCAACTCTTTTGCAGCTAAAAAGTTGTAAAACCTTAATGCGTTGTGGAGGATGTTCCTGGCCTATGGAAAAAGCTGTACTTCTGCCCATGATGGTGAGTCTGCCAAACTCTTGTGGAGGAAACCAAACCAAACAAAAAGAAGCAGGAGAGCACTGTCTCACAGCAAGTAATTGTCCAGAGAGGATGGCAGTACAGTGTGATAATGCTAAGCTCAATAGCAGTTATTGTTAAAAGATAAAAATGTAGGTCATTTGGGGGCATGTATCTGGCTGGTTTTTGGACTCCCATACAGCCCTCAGGCACTGCATAAACATAGGGAAAGAGGCACTCCTGGCCTGGGGACCCACAGCTATGACACACAATAGCACAGACACTGGGTGGTTTCATTCCTCGTGTTAGATTTCTTGTCTCACCCAGCTGAGGCAGAGACTGAGTTTTAAGCACCTGGGCATCAGTGCCCTGACCTGCAGCCACGTGTCAGGAAGACTCAGTGGAACACCATAACAGCAAGAATGACTGAATGATGAGTCTCTCCACAGGCAATTTCTGTCCCAACCACCAGGGTAGAACGGACTATTCCTCTTCCTCCCACACTCCACCACACAGCTTGCTCACAGGATTCTTTGTACTTGCTCCCTTTGGTTAAGGGACTGCCCTGATCAGGCTGGCGGGACAAGCTCTTCTTGTACTGGTGAAATTAAAAATGGTGAGGAGCACAGCATGAATTGTTCCTGAGTACTGGAAACAATACTTATAAAATCACTTCACAGTAGTTGTAGCTCAACTTGCTGGAACACAAACAGCTTTGAAGACCAACGGCTACTTAAAAACCTCTCTGAACAAAGAAGTGTTTATGCTATGCCACATTCAAGTCTACCTGTACTTCTGATCTGCAGGAAAGGGGAGTTCTAAGAGAAAAGGAAGATGTCAGTGCTTTCCATATGAAGATACATGAGTGCCTCTCCCAGAGGAGATGGCGTGAATATATGTGATCATTTTGCAAAGGCTGAGAAAACTGAGGGCTCAATTTTCAATTATTAGCCCCCTTTAATGAGAATAATGGCTGAAAATTATTTAGTAACACATTTAACCCTGTGGCTACTGATTTTCTCATGCAATATAGATATTCAAGCTAAGTATACAATCTCACGTGGCCTCTAGAGCTGAAAATCCTCAGGATATCCACACCATTTCTTTACACTAGCAGTCTGGAAATGATGCTGAACATTCTCCTGTTTTTTGTATTTTCCAAGCAAACATCGGAAAAAAAAAAAAAAAAACTAAACAAAAACCGAAAACCAAAACAAAAACGTTTGGTGCCCTTGCAGCCCCAAGTGCTGAACTTGTCTTTCTGAAATGCTGTGTCAACAGCTCTTCACTAGCAAGCCCATTATTTTTATTGGCCACGGCTCTCAGGCTGGTGTTGACAGGTTAATTTACAGTAACAGTGAGAGTCACCTTTACTCACTATACCCAAAAGCACAACCCTCACCGTACTTGAATGCCACACTCTTGAGAACAGGAATGTTGGAGAGGGAGAGAGAGAGAAAAAGAGCCTTGAAGCCCCGTGCGGGCGCTCAGGGAGTTGTACAAAGGAATGCTCTTTTGGTGAAATAATTTTTGCCAGCATATGCAACTTGAGCAGGAATGGTTGCAATTATTTCTTACCGTGCTTGTTAGAGAGGACATATGGGAAGATTAGCCTCAAGAATGTCACTCTTGGACATGGTCTTCTCATGGGGATTACGCCACAGGGTTTTTTTCTATTCCTTTTCCTCTTTTATTTTTTCCCTCTTTTCAATACATCAAAGTTCACTGAGAGAAATTTCCCTTGATAACATGTACCAAGATAAGCAGATCTCAGAAGATATGTTTCATGGGGTCTACTTTTAAGGACTTGTTTCCCTTTTGCTCTTCTCTCCTATCTTATCTCCCCTCTCTTGTGTCTTCTCTTCTTTTTTACCCTTTTATTTTCTTGTATTCCTAAACAAGTCCTAAAAGAGCAATCCTAGCAATGGGTAAGGAAGTTATTGGCTGAGAGAAAGGCCTTTTCTCTTGTTTGTAAGGTCACAGTGCTGCTGACGTGATACAGATGGTGAAGGCCCCATGGCAAAGCCAATGGAGAGCACATACATTGAAGAAGTAGGAGGAATTCAGAGCAGCTAAGTGAGAGGGGTAAGTGCTGCCAAGAGGCAAATTATGCCAGGTTGCAAACTGACAGACCTTTCATCACAGGAGAACTGGAAAAAAAAAAAAAAAGTGTCTAAGTGGTTTGTGTTTTCATAGTACTGTTTCTTTTTGTTAGTTTGATATTTGTTTTTCCTATAGGACCGCGATGTAAAACCATATGAATTATTAGTTTTTTGACTACGAAACTATCAGATACCAAAACTCTTGCAGTTTTCTTCAGTCTGACCCTAGAAACTGATCATGTTCTGGCACTACTCACCCAACATGAGACACCACCAAGGCTGGATCAGATACAGTCTTTCTCTACTTTCAGCAGTGGTGGACAGTGTGCTGCTGAACTTACAGCCCTCAGGCTCTTACTCTGTTTTGGCTACATGATCATTATAGAATCCAGAAGACGTGCCTCTGAGGTTGTGACCATAATGAAATTTAGGGTGGCTACACTTTGCTGAAGTGGTCCTATGAGTTTGAAATATACTCTTTTTCCAGAGTAGCCTTCAGTCTTGTCTTTTACTGTCTCCTGACACACTGAGTATAAATGTAAAAGCAATTAATGTATTTAGTCTGGAAGTCAGAATCTCAGAATGGGTCAGACTGAAAGGGACCACAGTGGGTCACCTGCTCCAGCCTCCCGGCCCAAGCAGAGTCGTCCTAGAGCTCATGGCACAGGATTGCATCCAGACAGTTCTTGAATATCTCCAGTGAGGGAGATTCCACAACCTCTCTGGGCAACCTGTTCCAGGGCTGAGTAGAGGGGCAGGATCATGTCCCTCAACCTGCTGGGAATGCTCTTTTAGTGTACCTCAGGATACCACTGGCCTTCTTGGCCTCATGGGACTCACAGATGCTTCTTGTCCCTCAGGACCTTCAGGTCTTTCTCTGCAGAGCTGTTTTCCAGCAGATCAGTCCCCAGCCTCTACAGGTGCCCAGGATTATTCATCCTAAAGGCCCAGGATCCCACACTTACCTTTGTTGATTTTCAGACAGTTCCTCTCTGCTCAACTCGCTGGCCTGTTGTGGTGCTTCTGAAAGGCAGCACAGCCCCCTGGGGGATTGACCACTCCTCCCAATTTAGTGTCATCAGCAAACTTGCTGTAGAGGCATCTGCCCTTCATCCAAGTCATTGATAAATAAATTAAACAATACTGGGCCCAGTATTGAACCTTATGGAACACTACTAATGACAGGCCTCAGTAAAACCTCCTCCCTGAAAATCAGGCTGCTTTAATACATTTTAACATAGGCACTAGCAAACTGAGGGCCACTTGCAGCCATGCCACATGAAGAAGTGATATGTGAGAAACCAGATTAGGAAGAAAAGACAAAACTTTGATCTCCTGGGTAGTGTCACAAAGGCAAGAAGGCCAGGACTAATGGCATGGCATGGCATGTATAACAACCGCTGCAGAGCCTGTCTGGGCTTGTAGAGGCAGAGGGCTCCTTTGCTGATCTATGTCTCTTCTGTAGCTCTGGTTGGAGGGGCCTCTCTGTTTCCGTGGCCAGTGGATGGAGATGTTCTCACAGCCTCCTTTGCACTGCCGTAACCCAATCACTGTGTGATAATAGACAAAGGCAAAGACAGGCACTGAATCAGAAAACCTCTTCTCCTTTGCGCCAATCTCTGTGCTACACCATCTCTCTTGCTCATAGCAAGAATGCCAGGGAGACAGAGTTAAACACACACCAGCATACCAGCACAGGAGGATGTTCCCCTGCTATTGAGATTGTTTATACTGAAGGCAAAGGCAGTAACAAAGATCTCTTATGCAAGGCGATAGCCATTATACTTTTAGGATGAAGATTTCCACTCCACATCTGTATTCCATGTATTCTACCTACTATGGCAAAAGGGTGTAATAAAAGTAGACAAGCTTTGTCTGCTCTCAGACTGACAGTGAGCCAAGCAGAATCTGCCACTGCCCCTACTGTCATTGCTGCTCCCATGTAGGAATCTGGGGAAGAGCATAGGAGGGAGAGATTACATGGTCCAAGCAGAGCAGCCCATCATGCTGCGACTGTAGAACCTGTCACCATCTACATGAAAAGCCATGGAGGGTGACCAATTTAACAGCAGCCTAGGGTCATCCCAATAACCTCTTGATCAGAAGAAGGCACCTCTGGCCTTGCAGAGAGGGCTCCAGCCTGGCTGAGTCCTCCCAGGGCTGCCAGCCATGGCTGCAAAGGGTTTAGCAGCTGCCTTTAAATGAGAATGGGCAGCTAGTGGGAAACCCCTGTTTGAGCAAAGTGTGTTGGGCCCAAAATGTTTTTGTCACTATCTTATGACCAGCCTTGGGTTGGGGGGCTGAGATATTTACCGTCCTCTCATTCTGACACGTATCCAAATACTCTATTCAAATTCAGAGCAGAAGTCTCTGATGGAGCTGAAATGGTAATAATTTTCAGTTTGGTCTCCCCATGTTCAAGGCTACACCCCTGTTATGCATTTTTCCAGAGGAGAGGAGCAGTAGGCTGGTTAGTGGTAGACTAGATAACTAAATTATTTCCATGAACTGAAAAATAGCCAAGTCCCTAGTTCAGCAATCTGTAACATCTGTGACAGATTGTTAAAATTAACATCTCTGCCCTGGTGGTTTTCAAGCAGCAGGAATGTTACACATTTTGCCTTGCACTTCAGATTCATCACCTTCCGGAACCCAAAAAAACATCCCTGCCTCACACCATGCTGAAATCTGTAGCTGTTGCCCAGTGAAGAAAGAAAACTGTGATCGATATTCCCTTCCTGGATTATGGCTGGGGCTCTTCCACAGCAGCAGTTTCATCTACTGATAAAGTGAGACCCCAAGTTTTGTTACAAGGTTGTGTTGGAAAGTACTGTGGCAATCTTTTAGTACCTACTCAGGAGTCACTCATTCCTACAGTCAACAAGCCCAAAGAACCAAAAAAAAATTTTCCATCATCTAGAAACCTGGTGTTACCAAGTACCCCTCTCAGTAATCCTAGGGCATATAGAGGGAACTGTTTGATGCCAGTTTCAAGAAACATTTCAGTATCCTTGCTGTTATTGCTGCAGGAAAAGATCTTGTTCGGGTCTCTTGCACCACTATTCCACCTCTGTGACAGCCATGTTGTGACTCAGGGGCAAGAGAAGAGGTCACAGTTCTGCTTGTCACTTTATTTAAGTTTTGAATCTGCATTCCTTTGCTGGAAATATTTGTTCAGATATGATATTATTGCTTCCATATATTTATTCGCTTAATTAAACCTCTTACTTTCTCCAGAATAACATAATGATTTTAGTGGGAGCTTCAGACAAAGGGTAGCATGACAGAAAGCATCACAGTGTTCCTACAGGTAAGCACTCCAGCTGATATAGCAGGTCTAACTTAACAACACAAGAAAAGTACAAGAAGAGAAAAGTTGCAGTGAGTGAAAGCAGTTGGGAAGGACAGCAAGGATCTGACCTCTTGACCAAATCTGTGACACTGCCTTTTTTTCCTTCTCATCAGTTCCACACTGCTCCCTGCTTCTGCTTACTGCCATTCCTGCTATGCTGGAGGTAAAATCCCTGGCTTCAGGAGGCCAGAGGCAGAGCTACCCTGCTTTCCAAGCTTCTCTCTGCTTCTGGCAGAATCAGAAGAAGATAGTGTAGCCATTACTTTGAAATACATGTGCACATAATTGACTGAGAGATTCAAATGTCAATGGCAATTGAAGCTCTTCTCTCAGGTGTCATTACATTCCTTAAAAAAACTCTTACAGTCTTTTTTATTACTCTAGGAGTGTAAAGGCCCAAAACTCCCAAATTTTTGTAAGAGGCTATTACTTGTCACAGTCATATATCTCCTATGTGTTTGCTCTTAACACAATTATTTTAAGGGCTAGTTTGTTTATAAGGACACAAAAACTAGAAATGTATGACTTATCCTCTTTAAAAGCAGTTATTTATAACTATACTAATTGTTTTGTTTCCTTAAAAGCTGTGGGTCATGGCAACACAAATGCTTTGGTCTGGCTAATAAGCCTGAGGAACAGCAAATAGATACTTCTACTGAAGCCCTCCAAAATTTACCTGAATCTTCTTTCTGGTTGTTAAAATAAGTGGTGTGTTTCTTGGATGCTAGGTAAGAATTAAAATTTGCTCTGTATTTCCTGTGTCACTACTTTGCAATTATCTAAATGAAACATCCAATCCACTGATTTGAGAAGACAGAACTTTGGAGAACATTGTCAATATCACCACATTGAAAAATAGCTCTTTATGGATCCTAGATTTTTCCTCACTCTGCTGTTTTTAATTTGTAGCTGGATTCTGTGTAGTACCAGGAGGATAACCATTTGCAGAATTGTTCTATTTGGTTTTTTTTATCTCCCAGTTAAAATTACTTTATTATTATTATTGTTATTATTATTATTATTATTATTAACCTTTCAATTCAGACTGAGAGACATCCATGTGGTTGCCTGATATGCAAAGTTCATTGCCCAATGTCTTGGCACCCAGTTACTACAATTGATTTAAATGTTGGACATTTCCTTTTCCAACCCCCTCTTGCTTACACTTCTGAAAGGGCCAGCACTTTTAAAACAATAGTGACAGGAAGTATATCACAGCACTCACAAAAGGGAGTCCTACAATTAGAATTTGTCTAGGCAAAATGCTTCAATTAATGGAGCATATTCCAGCTTTAATCTTACCATGCTGGAGCCATTAGGAGGGAAGATGGACCTGACTGGACATATTCATGATAAGGATAAAGGCATCTGAAATGAAAATGCTAAAGTGTAATGCATTTTGCCTTCCAGAAGAATGTGATGCATGCATACCAAACAGTAATAAAGGAGATTGGGGTAGATCTTAGGAATGATTTAAATGTGCAGTCAGCTACGCACCGAATTACGTTACCTGGAGAAACTGAGGAATCTCCATCATTTGAGATCTTAAAGACAAGATTCCCTAAACATGCCTGGAATAGTTTAGGCATAACTGGTCCCTCCTTGGAGCCAAGTCAGAAAACCTTTTCAAATCCTATACTCTGTCTATTGTTTAAAGGTCTCCTCATGATTCTCTTGTGATGCCGCAGTCACAAAATCCTGTTTTATACTTGCTTCAAAACTGCTTAGTTTGAAACAAGTCCCCTCTGTTACTGCTGTGACAAGAACTTCTTACAATGGCTGTGCTGTTTCCTAACATGGGCCCTGGATTGTTCCATGTACAAAACATACTGCTATAAAATTATTTTTCTGTGTAACAAGTCATGATAACACTTATTTTGTGATTATTTTGTTTCTCTATTAATCTTTGATACTGAACCAGCCCCATCCCTCTGAGAAGCTGGCTTGCTGCTCTCTATTCTCCAGAAAACTTGGCTTACTTTATACACCAGTATATTTGGCCTTTGAAAGTTGGCTTGCAGTTAGCAGACAGAAGCAGGGTCAGAATTAGTTCAAAATAAATTAATAGTCAGAAGTTCTAACTTGCTAAGCTGCATGCAATCCACCCTTCAAAGGATATTCACCAATTGCTGTAATTGCTCTCTTCAAGGGCTTCCAAAAAATCCTTGGACATGCTAATTAATGTTACTTTAGATATATGTTAAGGTATTTGACCTGAGAGTTTAATTCTACAGTTTAATTCCATAACGATTGTAAATGGTAGGTCTACTGCCTATTTAAAAGAACATTAGTGTGAATTTAGCTAGCTGTTGGCAGTTTAACAGTGACTAACAGATATTAAATAAGCATCAAATTCTGGTGGTGAATGACACTTTTATAGGGGCAATGGCTGGGAGCTGAAGGCAGGAGAAAATACTGCAGCCATCTATGGTGACCTTTCCTTTCCCCTGGATTTTACAGAGTCTTTGCACAACTTTCCCATCATTGGAACAAACCTGAGTTGGTGGAAGGGCCTTGTCCTTGGACAGCACATGATGAACTTGGTGGGACTGGAACTTCTTGGATATGTTGAAGTCATTGACAATCCCTTGCTGATGTCACTGACACCAGGGGTTCCCCAAATTACTGAATATTTCAGCTACTCACAGATAATCACATCTTCCAATGTCAAGAAAGAAGTGTGTAAATTCTATCCCTTCTTCTGCCAAATTTTTATCACTCTCTTTTTTTTTTTTTTTTTTTTTTTTTTTTTTTTTTTTCCTAAAGTGGATGTCAGAAGAAATCAATTGCTGGAGAAAAGAAAAGAAAACAAGTTGATCCTTTTATTGTTACTGTTCAAAAGTGTCTCTTTGTTTTAGAAACAAAAATGGTAGCAAGTGACTTTTTTCCACCCCTCAGTGGCTACATAAATTTCTGCTACTAAGGGATAAACATCATTGATTTGACCGACTTATTCAAAACAGGTCACGGAGCTACAGCTTGTTGTGTCAATTCCCATCATATACTGATGTGGCAGGTTTTATGAATAAAATATGGGCAGTTGCTAGCTGGGAGGATGCCACATCTTAGCTACCCAAAACCCTCTGTCCTTGAAGAGCAAAGCTTTGAAAAATTAGGACCATGTTTCAATCCAAGCTGTACAATATGCTTTTCAATGAAGTGTAATATATTGTTTTTCGCTGAATAACTTTCTTCTCTTCTCCCCTCCCCCTGTCCCTCCCCTACTTAGGGGAAAAAAAAAAAAAAAAGCCATGCCATCTTAAACTAAAGCACACTTCAGTCAGTCTCCCTGTGTGTGCTCTGTGCCAGCAGCCACAGCAATTCTTTCATCTTGGCTTCAAAGTGGTGCTGAGAGGGGGAGGGGGGCATCTAATGAAAGAAGGGAAAACAAACAAACAAACAAACAAGCACAAAACGGGGGAGGAAATGAAAAATAGCAGTCTACCTTTCAAATCTGAGTGCTGCCTGCAGGCACGCTCTGCAGTGGATGTTGCACTCAGCTTCAGCCCCTTGTATATTTTTTTTGTTATTGCCACTTCCCATGCTGGGAAGATTCTTGTCATCCCTCACATATTTTATGCGCAGAAAAGGCTGCCCTGCCCTGTGCTTGGTGATTGAGGCTGTGCCCCTGGTGTGCCACACTATCAGTGGTTCCCAAGGCTGCCTAGCCTGGGAAAAGCTGCATGGAAACGGTCCAAAATCAGCATTACATGCATTATTGTTCTTACTCTCTCTGATTAGAGTGCACACAATGAAAACAACAGCAACAGCCTCGTTTTCTAGCTCTCCTCCCAACACAGGGCTGTTCTTAGGCTGGCTTTTTTTTCTCAGAGTCTTCACAGAAATTAACTGCTTCTGTGCTGGAAGGTCCCAGGCATCCCAGCAGCTTTGCTGGGGGGAAGCCCAAAGAGCTTAGTCTGACTGGGAGTAACATTTTCAAAAGTGCTTAGCTGACTTGTGAAATCCCATTTTTTAAAAACAGGTCTAGTGGTAGGCTCCCTTGTGGGGCACTGGAAACACACTGCTTGCATGCTGTGGTAAAATTCAAGGCACAGTAATCTCCATAAAACAAAACAGAATAGGCTGAAAGATACTCAGGCATTAGTCCCTTGAATACTTTTGTTTTGTGTTAAATGCTGGAGGCAACACATGCAATGTTCTAGCAGTGTGTCACTGCACCTGGGTCTCCCCCAGCCCAGCCACCATCACTTTTTTTCTTAGTCCCTGGCCAAAGAGGTCTTGCTGTCCCAGCTGAGGAATGCCAGAGAGGACTAGCAGTGCTCTAGTGGCTGAGCAGTCATTTGGCAGACAATAGTTTAAAGGTCACTAGGCCTGTTCCAAGTCCTGAGGTAGCCAGTTTGGGATGGGATAAAGCTCAGTTTGCTCTATGAAGAAATGGCTTATCCCAAGCACAGGGAAATTGCCACTTAAGAGTCACTGGGTGAGACATGGCATTTCAGGCTCAATCTGATTTCATATTTCTTGAAATAGATTAGGTTGCATATCAAACAAAAGAGGCAAAGAATTTTCTTCCCATTTAACATATTAGACATATTCTAGAGGGTCAAGTACCTGCACCATGAATGTGCACAAGTATTTGATAGGAGGTGAACCCTTAAACGTGCTCAAGAAGAGAGCAGTAGATAGACTTGGGTGCTAAAGGTGAGAGAGAAAGACTGTGTTTTTAGACATAAAAATCCCATAGAGTGCATTTTTTGTTCAGTTATAATAGGTGGTAATCTTTCTTCTTTTTTTTTTTTTTTTTTTTTTTTTTTTTTTTTTAAGCAGGTCTGTCTTGAAGACACTATTGGAAACACATGTAGGAACAGACATATACTGTAAGTGCTGTTTTGTTTTAGGATCTTTTTATGACTTTTTTCATACGCCTCAGCTGTACTGCAGAAAGGGATCCCTGATGCTGTATTCTTTTCTTCACAGAAAGATGCTCTGGGTTACTCTGCAGACTAGGACCCCCAAGAGCCCCATGCATCTCTTGCTATGAGGAACCTCAAATCTGCAGAGGTACCTGGAGGGTTAATGGTAGATGTTCTTAAATTGCCATCCAGCAGATGAAAGACAGATGTTTACTTTTAAGACATTTTCAGACTGGGGAAAAAAGCACTTCGAGATTTGAAGAAAAAGAAACTGCTCTCCAGTCAATGCCTTGTATAGTCTTCTGTTTTGGAAGGGACTAGACTGAATCATAGAAAACAAAAATGTAAAGTTGCAGAATTCCGTTCTGCCATTTGTTTCAGTGTCACAGTGGTCAAATCTAAAACTTTTTTCTAAATGTTTTAGATTCAGCTTGAAATTTCATAATCTATTGAGAATTTTTCTGCCTTGTGCATCACTCGTGAAAAAAAAAGTGAGAAGAAAGTCAGTTCACTCTAAGATTGTAATGCACAGTGAAAGAAAAGATTTTGTTTATTCTTCAAGAGTTCTACTGACATCATGAATCTCTGAAAAATAATGTCTCGTTTTTTGTTTTTTTCTTTATGGTCTAAAGTAAAGATGGGCAAAAAACTGTACTTGTCTTAGCTGACTAGTATATTTTTAGCTGACTATTTTATTTTATATTTAGGCAGGATTGACTCTTTGGTTATCTTACATGTCATAACTCTTTTAACTTTCATGTGCTGTGTAAAGTAAAAGGTGAATAGAGGGCTGAAAGAAATAATTTTAATCAGCTTTTCTGAACTTTTCCATGTTTGAAAAACAACTTGTGTTACTTAGTATGTGAACTTAAATACAACTGGGATGGGACTTCTGTATCAAAAACATTTCCTCTATTAAAAACCTGGAAACTGGCTGTCATTACTCTTGCTTCTCTTTCTTCCCAAATCAAATAGTTATGCCAACTGCTTGTTTTGTTTAACAGTCCCAGTCAGAGAGATATCACGGCTAATCACAGTATCATGTACTAATGTTCACTGCAAGGAAATCTCAAATTGTTCTTGAGAACCTAAATATTAGGCTTATTATAAATCTGATTAAGCAGGGGCACCAATCCTTGAAGGCAGGATGAGTACAACTCCTAGGAAATTGTGGAAAAGAAAACCAAAGATTGCTGAACCATGTTGCTCACAGACTGGTGCTGGAGACTGGTCTTCCAAAATGTGTGTATTTTGTCTGCTTTGGTTAATTTATTTGTTTATAAATTTCTTTTTCATTAGTTATAAAAGATCAAAATTTAAAGAGTACTGGCAAATCTGGTCCCTGCACTCTTTGCTAATATGCTCAGCATGAACTGAACCTCTTATTTTCTCTGTGTGCCAGGAAGTGACAGAGGACTCCTCCCCCTGCATGGGACCTGTGACCCTGTGTTTCTGTCTCCATTGCCATATGCCAAACAGGAGGGATATCTATGGATTGAGATGTGCAAAGCCCAACCACATGTGAAGTGATCCAATTGCCAGCTTGGAGAAGCTATCATCCTGACCAAGAGCTGGAGGGAGGCAGGCCCTAAGGTCAGTTTGAAAAATGGTGTTTAGATTGTGACTCAAATAGGTTCTTTAGGAAAAGAAATGCCACTTGAAATATACCCAGACCAAAGCTAATTCTACATCTACATGAGATTTACATGGGACATCATATCTCTCTGTGGTTTCATTTGTGCCATATTACTATGTTGGAAAAAAGTCTGACTGAACACATGAACATGTATTATGGCCCAAAAGAAGCTCCCTTGGTATTGATTTGGAGTCCTGCTGAGATACATGGGAGCTGGATGTGACAGAGGTGCCACCTGGGTTGAACTATTATGTAACTGGTGACCCCTTTCCTGCAGCTGGGGAGGCTGAAAGGGCTATTTCCACCTCCAGGCCAAGCAGGACTGATGTGGCCAACATCTCCTGTTGTAGGGTGACAGCAAGTCTGGAATGACATGCTGAAGTGTGCCAACATGTCAGCCAGGTCCTTGACCTCCCCCTTGCTGCAGGGCCATCTCGTCATCACGGTGCCCTTCATCTGACCATTGTCTGGGCTCATTTGTCATAATTTCTTGTTTCCACAACAGTCAAGGAGTTTGTCCCAGTCACTCTGCTTGAGTACAACAAGATGGGAGAAATCCTGGCAGTAAACAGGCTAGCAGACAGTTTTCTTTCTTTCTTAATATTTTATTTATGGGGAAGAGGCCACACGAATAATTGAAGATGCCTGTTTGCACCCGCTGCAGTCTGTGAGTGGTTTGCAATGTAAACATGTCAACTCACAACTGGAGCTTGAGAAACACATGTGCCAAAGAGCCCTGGGCCATTTGTCTCTCAGTCACACTCACCTTCCCAGCAGTGCCCTCCTCCTCTCACGCAGGGCAAGCCTAGGTGTGGGGTGTTGCTGTCCTCTGTGACACTGCTGCAAGTTTCCATGGAAAAAGTGATGCGGAGGAGAACAGAAACGACCATGGCATGAGGTGAACTTATGGTGTATTTTATGCAGTAAAAAGCAATGGTATTTCAGACTGTTTTATTTTTTTTTCTTTCTTGTGTAACATACAAATTGAGATCAGCTGAGGCACCAATAGGGTTGCCTTTAAAGAAACTGAAATGCTGTTCAGAAATACTGAACAGCAGACAAAAGGCCAAGAGGAAGAAGGAAAGAGGAGGAGATGCCTGGAGCATTTCAGGGGGATGCTAACAATCCTGCTTGCATAGAACTAGTAAGGGGTAACAGGAGATAGAAGTATTGCTTAATAAGGCATCATAGGAAAACAGAAATAATGCAAAAGACCAGAAGTGGAAAGGTCTCCAAAGTCTTCTAAATCTGATTTTGCTACATAAAGGCCAGATGCTGAATGGATGAGGTCCTCAATACAGTTCCTGACCTGGCATGATTTATGAACACAAGTGTAAATCTGTAGTGAGGGTGTACTGTAATGAATCAATTCCAATAAATATTAAAGAGAGATTGACATTCAAGGCTTCTGCTATCCTAAAACCCTAGAGCACACAGGAGATAGCATTTCACCCCCTCCAATCCTAGTACTGGGGGGAGATAGAATTGTTTTTTAGATGCACTGGATTAAAAAGGAAGAATTTGGAAAAAGTCAGGAGAATATTTTCCATGCAAACGATGGCGAATTAAAACAACCAAGTGAGCATATCAGACCCTAGAAAACTTATGCAGAAGGCTGTTCAGAATGTACAGAAGAAATGTTAGAAAAGTCTCTGTGACAGAGGTATTCAGACAGTCATGATTGCTTCTTTCCTCTTTGCAAAAAGTGAAATGTGAGTGAATAGGATTTTGTAGAAATTTCTGTTAAGTTTTACTGAATTGAGTCAAGTTGAGAAATGTATTCTACCAGAAGCTTCAAAACTGTGTACTTATTTTTAGAAAATGAGGTGTAAGTGAACAGCAGCACTATGTTAAGAACAAAGTCGATGCAAAAAAAAAGAGCTCTGGTGTGGACTTCTCACCAACTTTGCACTGATGTCACATTGTTGGCTACAGTGGACCCAGCCCTGATTAATTGCCCTTGTCAGTCAGATCCTGGGAAAGAGTCTTGAAGGCAGACTGATACTCTAAGGGCATGTCAGATGTGAGGTTATTTGATTAGTGTCTTAGCTGAGAGCAGACTCAAAGTGTTTTGAGTTGCTGGGCAGTGTAGTGAAAATGAGCATTAAGAATTGCCATGTGTACAGGTTCAGCCTCCTGTTTCTCCATGCAGCTGAAGGCCTCCCTCCAAAATGTGTGCATAGCTCCTGTCAAAATCAGTGGGAATTCTGTGAAAGTGTTGAGGGATGATATCATGGTGCGCTTTACTTTTCATTACTTGTGAGAACTGTCTCAATGCATTGTTTCATAGCTGAAGATTGTTTTCTGCTATTTAAATCTTTTATATTAGAGATAATAATGTTTAAGATCTTTTCTTGTGCTTTCCTAAATTAGGACATGCACCACTTGTATCTAAATTTAGTTTGGATATGACTGCTTCAATATTTTTTCTTATTTTATATTCATTTCTCTTTTTTCTGCTGGCTTAATTTCAGACAAAGAAAGTCAATATTTTCTCTGCAAGTTATTTCATTTTGTTGGTCTATGATATCATAGCAAATGTCAGCTGATCTTATGTAATACAGAGTTGAAGACTGTTATCCTTCCTTTTACAAATAAACAGATCTAAATAACATACATAGGTCCATGGTCAAATAGAGTATTTTTAGAGCTATTAAAAGAGTAAAATAGTTTTCTCTGCTGATGAGAAAGTCTGTCTCTTATCCCGGTGGTCTCCTTTTTCTCCGCTTGCGTTACATCTCTAACACTGTGACACTGTACCATTTTGCTGGTAACAAAATCATCATTCACTCATTACTTAGCAAGTCTGAGCACATTTTATGGTTGATAGCTGGATTGCCAGCATGTTCCAAAATTAACCTCTCTGCTTTTTTTTGCTCAGCTGTAGGGCCAAGGCAGTACAAAACTCCACATGTGGCAGGAGGCAGCATGTAATAGCCTCTATATTTCCTTACACTGAAGGGGCTAAGTCCTCCACTCTTTTGAGTGCAAGTAGGTCTGTGGCCAGCAGAAGAAATTGTGGCCCAACAACATCAAGAACCTCACCACTCCTTCAGCCTGTGATTTGGGTAGGAGCTGGATGTCTCTCTGAGTTTACAACTGCAAGGCAGCCTTAAAATGCCCACAATACATAGGCTCAACAGCTTCTCGCCTGCCCAGGCAGTGGAAATAAGTGAGTGGGATCCATAGGAGGATCAGCGTTTGCACTGTGTTACCCTTTTCCTCCGTAGGCCGCAGCTGTGGGGAGCAGGAGCCGAGAGGGTTCCCGGGTCAGATGCAAGCCGCCGGGAGATGCTGGTGAGCCCCAGCCGTCAGCACACGCAGCTTTTTCTCTCCCAGCACGCTGGATTAATTTCTGTTGTTGGCAAAAGGGCAACACAAATGTATTTTAAAATTCCTTCCTCTGCATAATCAAAAGGGAAGGAACACGACACGAAAGCTGCCGAACAAAGAGCAGACAAGCGCTCCCACCCTTGGACCTCCCTTTCAGTCACCCGTGTGCCGGCTGGCTCTCAAGGCCTGTCTAAGTCGTATTATGACTCCTTTATTAGTGTTTAAGGTCACCAGGAGACATGCAAGTGCATCCTATATCAGGAAGTGTAGTATGTCTCTAGAGTGAAATATTTGGCTGTTAGCAAGAGCTGTGGCCGCGACTCGGAAATCCCGGGACGCGCCTGAAGGGCGGGCAGGCTCCAGGCGCCGCGCTGCCTCCCAGCAGACAGAGGCACCGGGAAGCGGAGCGGCTTTCCTGCCATTCTCCGCACGGGGCTGCCTTCCTCCCAGACTTCCCCACCGAGCCCCGACACCTCCTTTGCCACTCTGGCCGGCTGGCTGTGGGCTGCAATTCCGAGGGAAAGGCCTCCACTAAGGCAGGCACCCAGCACAAAAATGTGCCTCCGTCTGCCCCGGCGCTGTGGCTCCTGCAGGAAGACTGATTAGGAGCACGTCCAGCGGGCAGGGAGGCGGTGGGTGCCAGCCCGCGGTCCTGCGTGCGAGCAGCAGATTTATCGGCGCGCTTGTGAGCGCCGGGCCCTGGGGAGACGTGGCCGGTGTGCAGAGGTGCCCTGCCCTGCAGCACGCACCGCCGGCAGCAGCAGCGGCAAAAGGCAGGAATTGTGGTGCTGGCACCTGTCTCGCCACCTGCTAAAGGCAAAGGTAGAGGCCGTTCTGGCGCTGCAGGTCCTGCGAGCAAGGTTAGACGGCAAGTGCGAAGATCCTTGAAGTGCGTTGGGTGACGGAGGGTGTCACAGCTTCCTTAGGTGTGCCCACGTCCGATCTGTCAGTCTTGTGCTCCAACGTCACTCAGGGATGAGCTCTGCTCAGGGCATCCGCATTTTTTTTAATGCATCATGCCTGACAATAGCTAAATGAAGCAGCTGTTGGCAAAATGTGATGCAGAAAGGGAGGCAGAAAAGGAACATTTTTTTCTTATCTACGCGAGTAACTTCAAAATATTTATGTTGCATGAGTAAGTGCAAGGATAATATCCTCTTTCTCCTCATTGTCCCAATGTAAAAGAGAGAGATGCAGACAAGGTTGTGTTTCAGCAAAAAAAATTTCAAACACTGAAATGCTTTTCATCGGCTTTAGCTCTGGTCTTGTGATGGGGTGGAGGATCCTCTCAAAAAGACATCCAACTGCATATTAATAAATAAATAAATACTAAAAAAGTGTGTATGTTTCCCCTAAAAGAAGGAAGAGACTATCAAGAAATCATTGTCTCAGTCTAATAAATTACAATTGCAACCACATCTCTAGGCCCTTCTAGAATGTCATTTGCACTTAGATGGAGAAAGCAAACTCCTGGTAACTTTGATGCCTATTGTAGCTGCAGAATTATTCCACCAGAGATCACCATTTTCAGGCATTTCTGACTTTTTGTTTTTCCAAATTAGCCTTGGACAAATAGCATATGTGTGTGTGTATTTGTATATATTTTTACATGTACATATGTGTACAGACAGAGCAAAAATATCTTACTGTCCGATTTTTTAGCTTCGATGAAATGGACAGTCAGCCATAAATAAGAGAGTACAGCATAGAAACTGTTGAGGCTGATTTGAGATGGCAAGGTTTCTGTTCTGGAATAGTTTTCATTTCCCAAAAATGTATTTGACTTTTAAAATTGATAGTTATTGAAATTTCATTAAAAATCAGACTTGAAACACAATTTCAAAGAAAACAAACCAATAGCCATTTTAAAAAGAAGCTTAGCAAGGGGGAAAAAATTGTCAAATTATTTAAGTGTTAATAATACTTAAGATTAAATGTCTGACCTTAAAGGAAAAACTCCAATAACATCACTAATGTGTGGCCAACAGTCATCTTCCAAAAATGTCAGGTTTTTTATGATCCATGTGTTTTGAAGTGTGTTTTGGTCAGCTGCAGATTAATTTCCTTTTTACTAATTTTTTTAGCACAATGAAAAGAGGAGAAAAGTCACATATTATAAATGCTCAAGCCTCGGAGTTAAGGGCGTAGTTTTAACTTCTTGGCTCTGAGTAATTCTTCACACAACCAGAGACATTTTATTAATATAGCTCATGTAGGTAAAAAGTGTTGTGCGTACATGCAAGAAAAAATTTTACTGGAGGGTCAGCTTTCCCTGAAGTGTTTTATCCTATTTCAAAAAGAAAAAAAAAATCCACTGCTGGGCTGTATGTATGACACATGATGTGCAGTAGCGATTAAGTACTGTCCTTCACACTCCTCTGTCCTATGGGACACCCACCTGGCCTCACAGGGCACCTCTGAGCATCATCTTTGCTCTGGGTAGCTGAGACAGCCATGCACAACAGGCCCCCGGAGTACCTTGGGCGTTCATCTCACAGATGGAGATTTTCTTGTGTGCTGATTTTGGCAGTCAGATCAGATTAGTCAGTCTAACTTTATGCCAGCTGGTTTTGACAGGTTCATTTATTACATTGTATTTAATTATTTATGGCTGTACTGCAATAAATGCCTCATATCGTTGCCGTTAGAAGATCACCTACAGTTAACATTACTGATGGCACCCAGAGGGTCGGATGGAGACTTTTTGGAAAAGTTAATCTCAACAGGTCTCACGTGTGGTTTTCCCTGCTTTTTCCTCACCTCTCCCTGGAAGGGTGTCTCTATGTCTCTCCTGCCCTGGTGGAGGTAGTGGCAATACCCACATGAGGAGGTGGTGGTGATGGACTGAGGGTTGTCTCCCTCCCTCTTCCACTGGAGGAATGCTGTTCTCCAGCTTAGGACATGCAGGCCTGGAGTAGCTACAAAGGGTTGTGTGCAATCTGTTTTTCTTACGCAGATCTGAGATCCACAGCATGGCAAACCTGGCTGTGTCATACATGGCAGGCTCAGGGCACTAATAAGCACTTTTCTTAGCTGTTGCGCTAAGACAAGTCTCTGCTCAGTGAATCTTTTGGGAGATATTTACTGCTTGAATAATAACAATTAAAAAAAAAAGGAGCAAATGTTGGACAGATGAAATTAATTAAAGACTTCATTTTACTAACTAAAATTTCATATTTCCCTCCACATAAGCTATTGTAAATTGCATGATGACTAACCTAAACATTATCACACGGCATGCTGTCATCTTTCATGAATAATAAAAGGATTGCTGTAATCCTGCATAAACCCAGCTTTGGATGTTGAGAAATATTACGCAAGTGTCCAACATGAAAAGAATCATGTTTCTTATTCCACCACTTTGGCCAAATATCATGTTGTCTTTACTGGAAAACTGTGTTCATCAAACAAGTTTAAAGCCGAGAGTGGGAGAGGGTGGGACGTTGCATTCTTGAGAAATGACATTATAAACAATACGGTACTGCTTTGTGCTGTCAGTAAATTGGGGATATTCTAGAGTAAACAGGGAGAGCACGCCATAGTGTGCTTGGCTCCATCTTTGTTTTTTTCTTCGCAGAACTCACAGACTACAGAAGATGATCTGTGCTCACTGGGGCTTCCCACTCCCTTCTTCACCTCTCTTCTGCTTCACTATATTTAAGCTTAAAACCCTGGATCAAGAGATATGAAACTTTCTTCTTCAACGTTTTAACTCATAATTGAAAACGAAAAAGATGGGGGTGAGGCTGGAATAGAAAAGAAAATCCAGCATGACTTTGCTTTTACTTCTATATAAAGAAATAGATGTTGTCAAGGAAGAACAGAGGTTGATTTTGGGAGGCTGTGCCATACGAGTGTTGAAGTATAAGCATTTTTTCTGCATGTTAGCGGCTTGCTGTGGGCTGCAGTTCCTCAAATCATAAGCATTGAAGAAGTATTTTAAAGGTGCCATTTTTAATCCATCACTCATGACTTTCTTGGTGTAGTGTTTTATACATGGGAAATGAATAGACTTCTCGTTTTTATTTTTTAATCAAGGTTTTCAATTTAATTGATATTACAGAGAATATATTGCATTATGTATTTACTGTTCACTAAGTAAATTAACTTTCACTCTGCAGTCTTGGATGCCTGCAGTACCAGCCAATGGTGCACTGTACGTGCTTTGGCAGTTTTGAGGAATATATCAGTCACACATGGACATGCTTCTGATGTGTGCTCTCATACACAGGAACTGGGTGGAAGCTGTTCAGCTGAAAGATGCTAATGGCCTCCTTTATCAAAGGAAGCAAGTGGCAAAACAGTGAGTGTTTTATTAATTTCTTAAGTGTGCTTCTTGTTTTAACAATTTCTTATATGGATTTCTATATTTCCCTGGAAACTGGAGTGTTGTTAGAAATCCTGGAAATAATAAGGGTATAACAACAGTAAATAAGAGGTTTTTAGAAGTTTAAATCCCATTTTTGTGGGAATATCTTCTGAATGGTCTAGCAACTGAAAAAAGTGTGAATAGGCTACACCAAATCCTAAGGTTATGCAAAGCCCTGCTCTCCCTTCCATATTTTATCTCTTGCCATTTGTCTCTCTTGTTCCCCCTTTCCATTTCATCTTCCCTCCCTCTCTTGTTTCTCTCACCAGTCCACAGCTTTTGGGAAGGAATGAATAAGACTGCTCTGTCTCCTGCTTTGGTAGGAGAACAGTGAGAAGGACCTTTGCTCATCATGCCTTTAATACACTGTCCTGCTGCAACCTCTGCACATTAAAACCTGGTATATCATTGGAGCACTACAGATGACACAGAAACAACAGTTAACCATGACTATAATGAAGAGAGAAAAAGGGTAAACAGTTTTTCTCCTTCCTTTCTACTTCACAGTGAGGAGATGAACTGAGTAGGTGAGCTGGAGACAGGGAATTGGTAAAGGAGAATCAAAGTACTCTCGAGCCTGTGCTGGCTGGCAAAGGATGCACTCTCATCCTGCAGAGTGAGGGACACATGCATGACATCGTGTTGGCCCCAACCCCAGCTATTTTCTTGACAGCTCTGTAAATGCTGTTGACATTTGAGACAGGCTTGAGTAAGCACAAATAGCTTAAAAAGCAGAGTATAGAGCTTTGTGTTTCTCTCTAAGTAAATTCCTGGTCAGGTTCTAGCAACACTGGGAAGAAGCGGGCACAGAGATGTGTTTGGGAGAGATTGCTAAAAGAGTTGGAAAGTAGGCTGGGCATTTGCTTTTGAGCTTTTCTTTATTCTGTAAGAATGCAGTATGGAGATATTAATGAGAAGACAATAGGCTGTGGTTTCTGTTCCCTGAGAAGCACAAGGTAGACAACTCCTATTCATCTACGTATTTGTTAGGCTCATGTAAGGCAGTGAAAGATTCAATCCTGGCTAATAAATATCTACTAACGAATACTGCTAGCAAACACTCGTATATCAGTGGTGAATATCAAAAGCTCAGACCAGCTTTCCTATGCTGGTCCAGCCTACCATTCAAAGTGCTGTTGGAATCCTTTCCTGAGTCTAAAACCTGGTGTCCAAACTTTCATTGAAAAGACTTTTCTGTGGAGTTGTGCTGTACTTTTGTCACTGATCTAAGTGAGTCTGTTGTCTCAATGAACAAAACTGCATCTACAGTTCTACTTACTTTGCAACTGCATGCCAGAAACCCTCATCTAATTCTGGATAAAAAGCTGTATGCCAACAAAGAAGTATAGGATATAGAAAAGTATTGAAGAGCAATAGATATTTTGTATATATAAGGTGAAACTGTGAAAAAGAAAAGGCATTACCTGAGAATAAATAATAAGTTTTGAGCCTGGGAGCATTTTCTTGCTTCATCTAATCTCATATGTTCTTTGACATATTGATTTTTTGTTTAGCTCTTGATACTAAACATACGTATTAGAGTGAATTTTGTAGTGTAAATACAATCTAAACATCAAAAGTAGAAGGACATAACTTCTCTTGACTGCTTCTCATGAATAGAAACAGTTTAAACGTGATCAGAAACAGTTTAAATATAAAGAGATCAATAGATAAAGTGTTCTGGTTTAATTTATAAATTTACTCTTTTTCTGGTCTAAAATAACCCCGAATAAAAGTATTTTGGCTGGAGTCTCCTCCTGAAATCCCTCCCAGCTACCTCTGTGGCAAACCCAGAAGTGAGGACTTTGGGTCTCTTTTGCAATATTCTTGGGTCACTGGTAGCAAAACAAGATTTATTCCCTTCAGCTGTCTCATCCAGTCTGGCATGGGACAGTTCTGAGAAAAAAAATTCCAAAAAGTTTTCTGGTATCTTACCAGTGTCTTGTCCAGCAAAATTTATGCAAAAATCCTGTGTTTTCCTGGGAAATAATAACTATATTTTGGAATAATAAATGTATTGATGAATTCTGGAATTCCTTCATAATAATAGATATTTCAAAGGAATATAAGATGGAGTGTGGAAGATATCATCTGTTTTTTGGAAAGCTTCACTAAATGCTTGGGGTTAATATTTAATTATATTAATTCTTGTTAATTGAGCATTTTTTCATAACAGAATATGAAGAAAAGACTACAGAACAAGTTCAGAAAAAAGGGGTTGCCCAACCTGCAGAATTTTGACCTCTCTTTCTCAGGGTCCCAAGTTGTCAGGAGGGCAATACTGATAATATTCCCACTAATAATTGCAGGGTGCTATCTCACTACTTGGCAGTCTGGGGGCATGTAACGGGTGTACCCCATAGGCTGCCCATTACCAGGATAGACTCTTGGTTGTCGCTTGCGTTTTTTTTAAATTGTGATGTGTCATCTTTCCAATAAATTTGCTGGAAATGAGTGGAATCCTGGTGGAAGAGATGGAATTCTGATGTCATTAAGAAATGGTAAATTCCTATCTTAAAAAAAAAACTAAATCAGAAATGTATAGAAATCTAAAATTAATAGTACAGGGCTGTGTATCAGCTTTCAAAAACTATGTTGTTTTCTTGCTCTGTGGTGGTTGAAAACATGGTTTAAAATGCATTGCATTTATTTCCATATTGTATGTTTCAGCTTCCACAGTTGGTAAATTTGTGAACAGCCTGGCATGGTTACTTAATTAAAACTATAGATGTAGTTTCAACTTCATATTTGAGATAAACTCTTCTGTTTTTCAAGTCATGGGGACAGACAAAACAGTCCTTGGTCTGTGCTTTTGTTTTGCTTTGATTTGTGTGCAGCACATTGTTTTCTCTGAAGTGCCTGTATGGAGATTTACATGAATAGGACTACAGCAGAGAATTTTAGCAGAACTCTGAAAAAAACCATAGAGCAGTACAATGAAAAGCATTACAGATACTTGCTGTTCTGCAGAGAACTTAGGTATTAAGCTGCAAGAGAAACAGACAATGAGGACCTTTATGCACAAATACAGTCAAATGCTCATTTCTCCTTTGCATGACTTTATGTTAATGTGACTTCAGTGAAATGTTTCTTTAAAATAGTGGGGTTATCCTGCAGGAGAAAATCAGTTCCAGAAAGCACCACAATACATTGTGAGCTCTCTTTAACTTATTGACCACAGGAAATATCTGTGACCATTTGTATTTTGCGTCTCCATGCAAACTGAAAATTCAAGGCAGAGATAAAGCACTAAGCATTCTGGGAAATCAAACCTGTTGCACATTATGCCAAAAGCAATAGCAGTGGAGGTAACTAAAAAACATTCTCTGAGGCGGACCCAGATTTAGTGCAAAGAAAAGCTGCACCGTGATTGTATCAGAATTTGTTCTCCTCCCTGGAGCCAATAACATGGCTTCCATGAGCAAATGATATTCAAGTTTCTGTCCTTCAATTTATAGTGGGTGGCTTTGAAGTATTACCTCCAGTGCCACAAAATGAGAGAAATTTTCTCTGCAAGAGAGATAAAAGAGATACATCTTCTGGCAAAGACCTAAAAGTAGCTAGTCAAGGGTCTAGAAGGCCCTAATCTTTTCCCCTCTAAGGCAAACTAATTTTAAAAATATACTATCAGGCTTACAGCAGATCATAGAAACCCTTGAGGGCACATTTGGGTAGTAGATCAGGAACATTAGTGGTGTAAAATTGATTAACAGAGCTGTGCAAACAGAAACATAGAGAAAGCTTATGGTGATGGTCCTGCCAGAAGGAACTTGTTATTCACTCATTTGAAAATTCCATATTAGTATATAAAGATTTGGAAAACATCTTTTTTTCTGTGAAAGACGAACTCCTGCACTCTGAAAACTGATGTCACAGGTAAACTCCAGAAAAGAACACTCAGAGACACCCTGCTAGAGAGTAACTTCCCTGTTTTTCCTCAGCTGCACAACACAAAGGCAGGGTAACTGGATTGTATTGCAAATTAGTTCTGCCCCCATTCAAATTTAGGAACAGGAGGCTGAAGGCACCTCTGCATGTAAGTTTCAGTATTATGTTACTGGCCAAGGTTACAAAAATGTAAGGCACAAAAAAGGAAAGATGAAAAAGAAAGCTAGATAGTGATAAATAAAAATTATAAATATTTAGTTAATGTCCTGGGCAATATGTCGAGGATCATCTCTGAGGAGCTTTTACTGTAGGATGCTAAAGTTGCTGTATCATGTGGAATGAGTCAGGTAATATGTCTCTGCATTTGAAAGATGCTTTGCAAATTGAACTCTGAACAGCTGAGGGACTATAATTTAATTAATGAGGTCTGTGAAGGTGGATTCCATCCGAAAATGGCACATGCTGCTGTGGTAACTGTGATCTCCTGCTTGATAATGCCAGAGGAGTGGGAGTCAATATATCAGAACATGTTGAAGCAGACAAAAAGCCTCCTATAGATTGAGCTGGATTCCTGAAGGGTTGAAGAACAAACATAGATGCAGGATGCTTTGCAGAAACTCACTGCTTCCCTAAGCCTACAAACTCCAGCTTCTGATATCATTTAAAGCAGCCAAGAGTCAGTCTGATCTGATAGAACAATAAAATAAGTATCACTGTGTTGTTTAGGTGTTGGCCAAAGCTGTCTATGCTCTAGGCAAAAATCCATTTATCTTTAACATGCAGTTTCCAACCCTCCCATCTTAGCCCTACTTCTTCTTTTCCATGGAGAACAGCAGCTAAGGCACCTGTGTAGTTTCACCTCGTAACAGAGAAAGACTCACTTGGTCCTTGTTTCTTTATTCCTGCCTCATTTCTTTCAGTTAAGATCTAGTGTCTTTGTCTGCTCTCGGTAATGTCACTCATTGTAACCTTGCATCATTGCAACAGGGGGAACTTTGTGTTTTGCTAGGAATGGAATTGCCTCAAGGTAACTAGCATTTCCTTCCAGGAGCAGGATTCAGACTTTGACTGTTGCTTGGTTATATGATACTACTCATGATGAGTGAAGTCAGTCGAGTTGGTTACTTTCTGCTGGATTTCATTCATATTTCAAAGAGGTTTAAGAACAATAGGTGCTATGTTATCTACTGTCAGACATGCTGCCAAATTGTCTGAGTCCTCCAGAGCTTGTGCCTTTAAAAGAAAACATTTTTCTCAACTGATATCTACTTCCAATCTGCAGATTAACAGCACTGAATATAAAATTAGGGAGTTTCTTCATTTACATAAAGGTAAGAATTGTGTTTTCATATTCATTGATAAGCAGATTGAATAAGTTCCGGTATTTTCGTAAACTAAAATGAAGCATATCCCTTCAAGAAATGCCACTAACTTGGCCATTCTGTGCAACACATACTTCTCATTTGCCTGTGATCCAGTTTAAAAGCATGTGATGACTTTAAAATACTCAATAGATAAAGATTTATAGCATATTACATTCCTGAGAAAACTGGGACAAGAGAAAGTAAGTAAATATAGAAATACAGAAAATGCTCCTATTTTGACAGCTGTGCTGTACGTTTATGTGGTGAGAAATCAGGTGACTAAAGATGACAGGGAACTAATAGATTTGCCTACAAGGACCAGAAATATGCAGTCTCAAGAATTGTTCCAGGATGAAGATGGCTAAACTAAGGGTGTTGCTCTCTTTCCCCAAGTAAAAATCAAGAGGTCAAAAGAAAACAACCTCAAGATGTGCCAAGAAAGTTTAGATTGACTATTAAGAGGTATTTCTTCATGAAAAGAGTGTTCAGGCATTGGGACAGATTGCTCAGGGAAGTTTTTGAGTTGCCAACCCTGGAGGTATTTAAAAGATGTTGAGAGGAAGCTTTTAGGTTCAGAGTTCAGTAGTGGACCTGGCAGTGATGGGTTCATCTTATAGGTCTTTTCCAGCTTAAATGATTCTATGATCGTGTGATATTAAACTTCAGTTATAAAAATCCTTACACAATAGGAAATAAATTTACATGGCAAATTTCTATTATTAAACTGAAAAGAGAGCCTTACATCGAAGCTAGTAAATTGAAAAGCACTCTAGTAGAAAGTGATATAAAATGTTACAGGAGTTGCTTTTAGGTTGGAGAATTTTCTACACTGGAGAAGTCATTACTATTTTTCTTGCTAGCAGGAAACAAGAATATAGTTAATTATTTCCTCTTCCATTCTCAGGTTTGTAGTTTTTCTGCTGAAGTAGAATACAAGGCAAATATCTTCTAGAACGACTTCTTTGGAGACCATATGGTCCATGGGGTCTTGGAGGAAAGTGTTCACAGACTGTAGGCAATCACTGCATCATTTGAGCAGAGCTAAAAAATAACCTATATAAATAAAACAGCTTCTTCTTTCCAAATGGAGGAGGAGCATAGACTAGAAGGATGCATGAGGAGCAGTGTTGCTGGCTCTGCTGTTGTCATCTGCACTTCATCATCTATCTTGCAAATTGTGGGTTATAATAATTGCTATCTGAGCAGTACTAGAGAAATGGAAGTGTGAAAGAAGATGTAATGATTTACAATTACTCTAAAGAATAGAAACACAGGGCCTGAAGTTTGTGTGTTACCAGATACAAAAAGAATGCAAAGCACTAAGTGTTTCCTGCAACAGGCCATTCTAAGAACAAACATTGCAAGGATAATAAATCCAAAGGCTTCCAGAGACAAACTTGTTAAAAAGTTTGTTTTAGCAAGGAACCACAGTCAAACCACTAAGAATAGAGAGATCCAAGTCTCTTCACATTGCAGTTAGTGGCTGCACATCCTGCTCCCGATTTGGAGTCAAGCTTTCACAGTAATGATTTAGGAGCCCAAGTCCCATGAACATTCCCTGTGGCCACCTTGGGTTAGAAACAACAGACAACTGCACTTCTTTCAGGGATGTGAGGACAGTTGAAGAATCCCCTCTTCAGCTGCTCCCAGCCAACCCTGTTAACCTGAACTGGTTTAGATTGTGAGGCAGATGGCAGCTGAGTCTGAGTGCAGAGGTGGAGAGAACCTGGGGACAATACCTTGATCAGGGTTTTCATCCCACAGTTCACAGAGCTTCTGAAAGGACAGTTGGAGAGGGACAAGTAAGCAACAGGAAATCCTAAACATCTCAGAGAAATGATAGAAATAGCTTAGACAGAAATGTTAGACAAAACTGAATTCTCTGTGTGTGCTCTTTTATTTCCTTTCTTTTCTGTTTTAAGTATAGATTTGTGATTATTTATTTTAGAGTAAGCTGTAATTACATTAGTGTATTAGAGTAAGAAACAATTTGGTATTTATTATTTCACTCCCTTTGGGTGAAGTTCTTCAAGAAACGTCACCATGGAAACCCAGGGTTACACCTACACCAGTGAACAAAAAAGGACCAGGCATTTCTTTCAGCCCTTGAGGTTAGTGACTTGACCACCTTTCTGGGGAGTCTGTTCCAGTGTTTGGAAAACTTTTTGGTGAAGAAATTTTTCCTTCGTAATCTAAACTTCCCCTGGGGCACCTTGAGGCCATTTCTTCCTGCCCATGCTGTCCAGATGCTGCCCCTGGGACCCCCTGCATGGGCGCTGGTGTTCAGTGACACTCGGACTGCTCATACTCCTGGTCCGGAGCACACAGGTCCCACCTGCCTCTCAATCTGTCTTCTGTGTCCTGGAGGTTCCAACATCGCTCTGTGCCTGTGGGCAGGCATCCAGGAATATCCCTCACAGGGATCTTCTCCCTAATGTCCCTTACACCCAGGTAAGGCAGTGTGGGAAGCTCTATAACAGCACCAGATGGCTGTTAAATTGCTAAAGGTAGCTGGGAAAGTGGGAGTTTTTCTGAGTGCTCCTTGTCTTCCACTTAAACAGGTTAGAAATTGTCTCATTTGCATAAAACGGCTTGAAGGGGACTGTGTCTGAGAAGCAACTTTGACTAGACACAGATAATGTATTTTTTTAATCTGGAACAAGTTTTTGTGGTGAAATAGTGCCACTGCTCACACCAAGGGAGGCTTTAGGACTGAATATGATAATATTAAAGAACTAATTAGCTCTGTGTTGGCTTGTAAACAATCATCAGATACTGTACAGCAGTTTCCTTTTTGTTGGGTCTAAGTGGTATTCTTGCAGACATCTTGGGACTTGAACCAGGGTTTTCCATGTTGGGCAAATGAATATCCACTTAATAGAGGGCAGTATCACTATGAATTTTCATGTACCCATGGGCATATACAGCAAATAGATCTCAGAAGACTTTACTTCAATTAGTATTGCTGTGAATAAACATTTCAGCTTTTGTTTCACGCAGTTACAGTTCTCCTTTCTGTGGGCTGAAGGGGAGTGTGCAGGGATTTGCAGAGGTCAGGAAGAACTATGTAACCAAGCCTGTTTGTGAAGAAAATGCATGTAAAAACACTTGGAGTACTTAAGAGCAATTTATGGAACCATCTAGATAATGTTACAGGAGTTACTGTTATGCCAAGAGCATAATACTGTGTCAGTCCTGCTTATCTCATTTCATTTACTTGACAGACAGTTCTTGTACCAGACCAATTCGTGCTTGTGTGAAATAAACAGAGTTGCACAGTTCATCTTATTTTAATGTTTTTACCACCTGGAGACAGCAACGGGCTTTCAGTCCAAGGAACAAGGAAACTCCTTTCATAACATCCTAACAAGTTCACGCTCCCCTGTTAGACCTCATGCTGCACATAGCATGTTTTTCAACAGATATTGTAGAGCCTATTGATGGGTACCTGCTTTTGTCTTGAGGCTGAGGAGTTATTCTGCTGCCCGGCAGTGCAAATAGAGATGAGAAAAGAACTCTGCGTAAGTAAGGATGTGCATAATACCCTTTATTCCTTTTCTTCAATGTGAGTTTAATCTACTGGAGTCCCATTCTCTGATAACACAGATGACGCATCCTAGGCACCGAAAAAACTCCACCCAAAACTTACTGTGGGAGGCCAATGTAGAGAATCTGCCATTGTGTGTTATTACTGGTGTATCAGTAGAGGTGGATGAACAGCAGAGAGACCAGCAGGGCAGTGAATGCTCTGGAAGACCCATATGACTCATAGTTCAGAAAAGATGAAGAACACAACTGGATGAAACAATAAGTGCCCCCCTCACAACATTGTACATGTGCTCTTCATCCCTGAGACAACTGCAGTGGCAGCTTTTGGAAGTAAACTGATGTGCTTGTTTTCAAATTTACCTTGTCTCAAAGTAAATATGAGTTCAGAGATTGTGAAATGGAATAATAATGCAAACTATACAAAACTGAAAATGGTGATTAAGAATCTATGATAACACCACAGAGATCTCCCCATTTTGCCTACAGGTAAAAGTGTTAAAAGCTTTTCTTTTGCATTTTGGGAATTCATCCATAAGACATTTGAAACATCTCATTCACACAGAATATCAGAAAAAGAAATATCCTATTAGACTATGTTGCATTAAATCATAGAAAGGAAAACAATACGTTGCTAAGTGTGTAGGGCTTCAATAATTCTTTTTATATAAGTTGCAGAGAAACTATCAAATCCCTCACACAACTGAAAATCAAGCATTAAAAGGGAACTTGCATCACAATCCTAGCTAAAATAGTGAATTATTGAGTTTATTATTATCATCCTGTAAGCTTTAATCCTCTGTCATTCTCTTTCTACCAATTGCTATCAGGGTGTCTTCCTCACTCTTCATGGATAGTATAAGGATTTTCTTGACAAGAAAAAACCCACTGTGGTCACATGACACGAAACGTTGATTAAGAAGAAATTCACGTCATCAGCATAAGTGTGCCAAAACCCATTTTCAACCGGACTTTGCACCAGGAGGATTTATGCCAGATCTTGTATTATCTTCCTGTGCTGCTCAGACTTTGTCCTGCTTCAGCTATTTTCAGCTCTCTTAAATTCAGAACAAACCTGTCAGGAAAAGGCCTAAAACTGGCACAGACTCTGTAGTGTGCTCTGGTTAATCTGGCAGAGATGGGGATGGAGTTTATGCATCATGGGTGATCTGATGAGGTGCAAATCTCTGAGAGCTGTTGACCAGAGAATGCAGAAACTTTGAGGTTGGGATTGAGAAGAAAACTTTCATGGCCCAAATCAAATCCTTGGGCTGGAGCCTCTGTCAAACATGCAAAATTCCTTGGCCAGACTCCAGAAGTCATTGAATGAACCTGTTCCTTGCAGGGATGAGAGAAACAGCCAGCTGACACCCAGCACTGGCACTGGAGAATAAGAGGATTCACCAGAGGTACCAGAATGAGATTCCTCAGGTGATCAGATTAGCTCTGATCATTTCCTGTATAGCCGCAGTTCTTCTGAAAGAGGCAATTCAATTTGAAATCATTTTATCAGAGATATTCTTCTTTTAGCAAAGAAGGGGTGGTTCTTTGCCCCTATGAACTCTTGGTAATTTTAGTTATTACTTTATTTAAGGTCCCTTCAAAGGGACTACTTACATGAATCAGGCAATCTGCTGGAAGTGCATTTGAATGAGTTCTGCAAGAGTAAGAGAAAACTCTGTTAGCAACTTAATAACAATATTTTTTTTGTCAAGGAAGGAGAAAAGGTATGAAAATACTTTTTGTCTGGTCTCAGGAGTGTCTTCTATGGCCTTTGGTAGGGAGATAAAAGGGTCTGCGTGATGTTTACACAGCCTCCCGCAGAGTAATTGCCATAGCAGCTCATATAAAAGCAACAGTAGAAAGGTGCAAAAGTCATTTGCTGGGAAGAAATAGGAAGCAATCAGCAACACTTAAAACAAATTATTGCCATGAAATCACTCTCTCAGCTTGAGATAAGCACTCGGGGTCTGTTAAAACTATAACAGCCCTGTGGCTTCTTCTGCTGAGACATTTTACTGTTAAGGTTTTTCATCAAATGAGGGGATGCAGTGGAGTTATGCTTTAAGCCAGTGTGAATGTACTTGTCCCCAGGCGACAGCTGTTAACCCCGCCGTTTGTGAATGTGTGTGAGTGTCCATGTGTGTGCAAGGACTTTTCAAACATGCAGTTAAGTGCTATGTCCTTTTCCAGCAAAGCAAAAATCTGTGTGGGTTAAGCTGTTTGGAAGTAGCTGTTTGCAGAGGAGCCTCTGCAGATGTCTGTGGTAGGCAGCGGAGCTCTGAGCTGGAGCACTGAGCCCCGAGAGGGAAGCACTTGGCACAGGTGAGCTGGGAAAGGATATCCTTTTCTGTAGAAACATAAAGGTTAGGAGGATTTTTGAGGCTGCCTATGAACCTGGGCCAGCTCTGTGGCCACTCTGGCTCCCAGGGAGGGAGATGTTCTTTCCTGGTGCTCTGCCTTCAGAGAGAGAAAGTGTGGCTCTTATGAATCTCCTACCCTGCCCTTGGCAAGAGGCCACATCCGCGCTGAGCATTTGGCTGCTTGCTCCAGCTCCTGGTTACCACATCCAAAGGGTACTTGAACTGTAAATCCAGTTTGTTGTTACGGGAAATTCAGTAGTGTTTGCTTTTAGATTCTGTCATATTTCTGTGTGTGCAGGTCTTTTTGCTATTGTTTCTACTTATTCTCTTCTTTTAAAACTTGTTGTTTTTTTTTTTTTTCTCTTTTTTTTTTTTTTTGGAAACAGATGGGTGTAGGTGGGGACAATGAATATGAGACCACTTACTTTTGCCTTTTGCTGAAAATTCAAATGTCTGCTCAATCCCTCTGATGTCACTGGTAGGATTAGGAGTGCAGGTGGGGGACTAAACAGATGAGCTCTTGAGAAGGAAATTCTCATTTTATAAATCTTCTTTCTGAAAGAAACTTGGCTGCCTAGAGCTGCAGGGCTCCAGGGTTACGATTCAAAGGGGAAAAACAGGAATAGGAGTGGACTGTGGTATTACACTGTGTGAATATGTACAGACCCGTGTTAACACGAAAGTAATCCTGAATGAGGTGAGGTGGCTCTCGAATATGGGGAAGGGGCAGTGACTGAGAGGGGTGGGAGGTTACAGGGCTACCTCAAGTGTGAGAAAATAGTTCTTGGCATTTGCTAGCCATGCCCAAGCAATGCAGGCAGGCTCAGAGGCAGCCGTCGGCACGGCTCCCAGGAGCCTGCTGACAGCCAAATGTCAGAGGCAGTCATGGGCTGGTGCTTAAGCCTTTTGCCTTGTCTCACTGAATTCACTGGAGCAGGCATAGCCAGAGCAAAACTGGCATGCAGGAGATAGTTTGAAAAAGAGAAATCTCTGTCATGAAAGGGGAGAAACAATCACAGAATTCCCAGCAGGAATTCTGATGGACAGAACTGTTGCAGATAAGTCGTAAATCAATGAGAAGAAAACGGTAATGGAAAGGAAAAGAGCCAGTCAATCCACAGCTGCCTGATTTTAGGTATCAGGTTTTTTTAATTTATGTGCCCAGATGTGGTTGCAGGGAGAGCCCCTTCAAAACACTTCTGTTGGAAGAGATTTGTAGGTGTTACACAGCCATGGGTCATAGACTTCGGTATAAACAAGCTGTAGTGAACTCTAGTTAGTATTCTGTGCCTTTCTGACCAGCTCACCACCACCTACTCCTCAGCACTCATAAACTTTCCAGGAGGAAAATTTACTCAGAGGGGAAGTGTGAAAGAGGGATGCTGCTGGTCTTTGTTGCTGCCTTGCCACCAGCCTGGGAACTTTCTCAGTCATCCTGGAAAGTGCTGCTACTTCTTGTGTTACTGCAATGCTCATTCCTTTTCTTAACCACTTATAAGTTACTGAATGTCTTACTTGCATCTAAGTATGTGACATATCAGGCTCATTTTTAGTTTTGAAATATTACTGAAGTTAGATTCATTTGACATTTTCTTATCAGTCATTGGATGTGCTCTGCATTTTCTTTCAAGTTACTGTATATTCCTTGCTAAGGATTTGACTTCTGCTAACACTAAATGAAGATGAGTCCAGATCACAAAAATTCAATCCATCCATCTCTGGATTCAAACTTTTTCAAAAGTCAAGAACAGTGAAATATAGAGTTTGCTCAGGCTCATGTCTGAATGGAAAATATTCAAACCTGTCTCAAGGTTTGTTTACATGGTTTTTGATTTCAATATTACATGAAACAACTGCTGCTTAATTAGTGAAACATTGTAGAAATTCTTCTTATGGGCGTAATTTTCTTTGATCTCTTGCCTGAGGAAGGAGTTTAGTAATGGAATCACTGCTCCTTCCTAATACAAGCGCACATAATTGTTGTTGCTTTGTCCTGGCTGTGGACTAGATTATTTCTCGACTGCTTTTTAAACATTGCTTCTTCCTCTCACATAATTTTTCTGTCAGGAGCTAACCATGGATCTCTTGCTTCTTTACTAGTCCATGATGGTTTAGCCCTCATGCTTCATGCTGCCACAGCTTTTGATATTAGGGGCTTTTGACTAGGAAAGTGATTAGTGAACATCTTTTGTGAGCTGGATGCATAATCTCATGGGTTGCTTCAGACCTTTATTTTACAGTTTTTTACATCTATGTGGAGAACAAGCAACATCCAACAATTCTTACCTATGTAATCAACAAACTTAGAAGAGTAGCACATGTGCAATTATTTACTTGTTATAATGGCACTGTCACTTTGGGGCTTTCTGGGGCACCTATCCTGTTGACCTCTTTGGTGTTAGGTGGCCCAAACCCTTTGCATGACACTCTGTAACTGTGTTTACTCTGGCAGGAAGCAGTCTGCCTGGACATGCTGTCAAGCAGAGTGCAGGAGGTGAGTCTGGCCTCTTTCCATCAGGAGAAACAGCTGGGCTGGAGCCAGGCAGGGAGGAGAGGTCATCAGGTTACCCTGGGGTCAGGGATGCAAAAACCCGAATTTGAGTAAAGTCCTAGTTTCCTCAGACACAGCAAATGTTCCCTCCCACTTTTTCATCTTTCATCTCTTCCCACTCCTCCCCAGCCTTGGCATCTGTGGGGCCATGTAGCTCATCTTTCAGCACCAATCAGAGGAACTGCTGACACCCTCACTCTGTGTGCCTTTTGCAAGCTTGGCAGTAAAAATACTCTCCATAGGTAGACCAGAATACAGCGTAAGGTGACCCCAAAAGTGAGGGTTGAACCAGCAGCTGGAAGGGCAGAGCAGGCTCTAACCCTTTAGCAAGGTGTACCTGGTTGCATAAAAAGGCAAAAGAAGGTTGCAAAAGACAGAGAGAGGCAAAAGAGTTCATCCTGTCCCTGCCCACCATCTCTGCTGAAGGGATGTGTGTGGGAGAATTTCTCTTGCACTCATTTATAGTACAAATTGTGGGGAATATGGAGTGGACCGTATGTGTTCACTTGGGGTGATTTCACCACTGACCTTCTGACTGAGTTTTTTTCCCCTGTAGATTATCATGTACTCTTTTCCATCACTTTCTGACAGCCTGGACTGGGACCTTCAGATGGACCCTCTAAATAAAAACCTAGATACAGCAAAGCATGGCAAGCAATCAGCATTCAGTCAATGCCAGAGCTTCTTTTTTTCCTCCTCTTTACTTGCTTCCTCCCTCTGCCCACTACCTCTGAGGTTTAGCATCCCCCTCTTGCTTTTAGGAAGGGCAAACTAACAGATTGAAGAGGGCTGGTGAAAGAGAAGAAAGCTCCTTGCATGGTGCTGTCTTTCAGCACACTTTGTGCCTAACATTCACACCTGTGAACTGGGATTTAAACTTCCTTGCTAAACAGAGTGACTGTGGAAATGAGACTATGTCAAGTAACCAGAAAGACAACTGGATAGAATGTCTGAGGAAGAGAACAGGGCTGAGTTAGTCTTCTTGGCAAAAGCAAGATCCAGGCCTTGATTTAATAAAGCGGGATGACGCCATATACCTAAATGAGCTGGCAGCTGTGAGAAGGAGGGTAAACCCCACTTGGTGTGCATTTATGACCAGAGCTCTTGCAGCACCCTGCTGTCACATGCTGCTGTGTCCTTCTTAGCTTCTTGCTGAGCTCAGACTTCAGCCAGGCCCTCCTGACATCTGGACAGGGACCTCACTCTGCTCATCACACAAAGAGCCAAGCAAGCCGTCTAACTCATCTTTTGAAGCAATATAACATTTTCTGCAGGTCCAGTGTTCTCATTCTGGATGTAGATATATTTTTAAAAGCCCATACAGACTTTGGTATGGTTATTATTATGGACTAGACCTCTTGGTTGGCAGACACTCTATGAACATGTGGCAGGAGTTTGCAAACTAAGTATGTGCGCTGCAACACTATTGTAAAGCTTCCTGCTTATTGGTGGAACAGAAAATAAACAAAAGGCAGCACCCTTCATTGTGTCCCTGGTGTATTTTGGCCCGAAGTCAGGGATGAGCCACTCAAACCCCTGGGAGGCTGTCAGCAAAGAGATGGGGTCAGGCAGGGGTTGAAGACCTGGTGAAGGGCAGAATGGGGGTGAAATGAGGGTATGCTGAAGGCAGTTGCCCTCCTCTGCCAGTGCCTGCAGTACAAATGTGCCCAGAGTTATTTGAGGGCAAGTTATGAAGGGAAATAGGGGAGTAAAAGAAGATATGAAGGTAATGCATCATAACCTTTAAAATTCACAGACTTGAGGAAAGAGATAAAAAAGATATATTTTTCAAACGGCTAAGGTATAACATTGGGGGAGATAGGAACCAAAGGGAAAGGATTTATTTTTTCTCTTTGTCCCTTTGTTGCCCTTTTCCTTCCTACAACCTCTTGCTTGACACAGTAAGTCACAATATGTGGCAGAGGGATGGGAAATACGAAATTTTGTATTGAGCCATAGATCCTCTCTGTCACAGCCACACTTCCAACCCAAATTCCTGCTGAACTCAACTCCACAGAGCACCCCTGCACCTGCTTTCAAAGCAGTGGTCACCACCTGGCTACCTCCAGACATGCATTTTTTGGGACACCCAAACCAATAATTTACATTGTGGTAAAACCTCAGTCTCGTCATGGTTTCTATTCAGCTATAAAAGTAAGGTGAAAGGGACAGCCCATACTTTAATCTTTGCCAGACTATGGACCTTTTTCTGTTCATTATAATCACCACTGGACATTACTTAGGCAAATGCAGGCCTGATAAAGGCTAGCATTTAAAATGGCTATTCAGCCACATCAGGAAAAGACAACATGATGTTGAGACTGTCACAGCAGAGCTGCTGCCTCTGCTCAGCTGGTGTCCCCTGCAAGGTCTTTCTGGCCCTGGGATGTTCTTCAAATTACCCTGAAAGACATATATCACATATACTTCGTAGTCTAAATGAAAAACTTCAGTGGCAGCCAGGTGCCCCACCAGGCATAGGAGCCTTGTGTTGTATCAGGCTTACTTTGAACGTGGGGAACCAGACCAGATAGGTATCAACAGGACTTAAAATCCAGTTTAGACCAAATCCTCCCTCATACTCTGCAAAGCCTCTAGGAAGCCTTGAACACCCAGGGTAAGTGTTTGTGGGCAATTTTTATGCCTTAGCTGCCATCCTCCGTCAGGATTTCAACAATTAAATAATGAGCTGGGGAATAATTAGTAGTCATCATGTCATCCAGAAGTAGAACAAACCCAGGCTGTATGTGATAGGTATTGAGGCTTGAGAGAAGTGTGTCACCTGTTTAAGAAGGAGATTGCCAGTTTTTCCTTTAGACTAGGAAAATTTGTACTTTCCCTTCTACTTTCACAACAATTTGCTTTATCAACACGTACAATAATGCATATTAGCAAACAATGCATATTTACAAATAATGCATACCTAAAAATACATAGTGATAACATATTAAATCCTGGAATCCTTGCCTCAAGGTCTTGACATTTGATAAAAATATTTTGGGAAAAATGGAGGATAATTTAGTTATTTCATAGGCCATGATAAAGATCAAGAATGTGGAATTTATGAAGCAATAGATTTTCTTCGAGGTAAATATACAAACATTTTCTGGAAATTTAGAGATCATTCCAATTTTAAATCCCTTAACTCTATTACATACATAAGGCTTCAAAGCTTTAATTCATTCAAGCATGCAGGGAAAAAGAAACACCTGAAATAGCCCAGATTTATAAAAAATGGCCTTTAGCATTTATTATTATTTATTATTTATATTATTATTAGTTCTTTATTAAAGACAGGTGTTTTTATATAATCAGCAGCTTGTGAAGGTATAAATGCAAATGACAGTAGGTCTGATTGGGGGAAATTTACTGCAGCATCACATCTATGCCACAGAACAGAAGAAGCTCTGATATCTGACCTGGTTTTAGTTATCGACAACAATTTCTCTCTTGGCTTTTGCTCTTTGCTGAAAAAGCATCTCCCCTTCTTGTGGCTGCATTTCACCCCAGGTTTTCCCTTTCTGCTTTTCAGGTTGTGTAATAAGTCACAGCAAGGGCATCTAATCACATCTAGAATGTGACAACATTTGGTTCAGATTCCCTTATCAGCATCACCTTTCCGTCTGCCCCTGCCCCACCCTTAAAGAAGACCAGGCAGTGGGCCTTGGAGATCAGTCACACGTCGACTGCTCCTCCAAACACTTCAATGTGGGAAACCATTCAGGGGCAGGATTGCTGAGCTGCAGACCTGGAAAATAACTGTCATCAAGACCTTTGCATCTGTCAAAGGAATTTCAACCCAGTGACACAGCTTTGCCTCTATTTTCCTGTTTGATTTTTTTAAAATTTAAAACTACCACTGTGGGGCATTATTATGGGAAGAACTCTACTTCACACACAGATATTAGCCAAGCATTACTTACACACCTTTAGGATGAAAAAGGTCTTTGTTGCACATTTTGTTCTGACTCAGATGAAACCATATGCTTTGTTTCTATTCTTCCTGTGGATCTGTGGAAAACCCTGTGCTCCTGCAGCCCTTTAAAGCCAATTGCAGTTGGCTCTGAGCTGGAGGGGCTGCATCAGGGGCACTTCAGTCTCCCTTGCCTTGCTATCCCATGGCCTCAGACAGCCTCTGTAGAGGGCATGGGCTGCCCTGTGCTCCTGGCTGCCTTCCATGGTGAGCCAAAGGAGATCCCAGCCCTTTGCCTGAGGACCAACATCAGCCAGCAGAGCTGGGTCAGGCAGGCAGGGAGGTAGTTCCAACCCCAGCCACACAGGGAGATGAAGGTTGGCTCTGAGCTGAATATATCACCTTAGCCTGAGCTTGACTCTAAATGCATGGTGGAGACCTACTAGTGTGGTGGGACTGAAGGCTGACTTGTGTTGGTGGAGTCTGCTAGATACCAAAATTTGGGTATGTTATCATAGATTTTGTTGAACCAGGACCTGATTGTGCTGAAACATGTCTCACTGCAGAAATAGGAAATGCTGTTGCATATACCATATATATACATCAAAAAGTATAAAACCTGTTGCAAACCTGACCTCTGTTTCATCTTGTTATATCTTAAAAGATGCCACCTGCTTCCTACATGAGTTTTTTTACATGCAATGGCATTGAAATATAATGGCATTTAGAGCCTTACAGCCAGTTTGGAAATTTGTGCACAGGTTTTTTTAGTTCTTCAACTGTGCTCATTTAGGAGTGGGTTTTGTGAGTCCTACTTAAATCTCAGTTCAAAAGTCCCTTTTGAAAGCTGTGTGTATTTATCCTAAACTTTGAAGAAAAATGTAAATTATATATTTTGAATACATTTAAACACATCAGTATCGGCCTGCTGCTATCACTGTACATGGAAGGCAGAAAACATTTTTCTGTCTTACACAACTTGCATTGAAATTCTGTTAAACCTTTTCATCAAGCAATCTTTTATTTTTGCTTTGGTTGGATACAAAATCACATCCAAATATTGAAAGTGATGTGCTTTGAAAGCAAATGATATCTTGCCATTTCTTCCCTTGCTGATAATAGCAACCTTAAAGAAGACTTGTTAACTTTTATGAGGCTATGTCCTTTTCTTTGTAGAATACAAGGGAAAATGTCTAGTAAGTCATTACATAAAACATAAAACCTAAATCAAGTTTCAGCTTTGTCCTTAATATCCTCCTCACTGTACAAACCTTTGTATGCTAGTTAATGAGTTATGCTTTGAATTCACATGACTCCTTTTTCCTGGAGACCACATAGAACTTGAAATAATTATCCACCAGAAAGAACTGCAACTATTTGCACGTGTCTCATAGCTCAATTTACATATGATTTCCCTGACACTCTAAGTGTTGTTGTGATATTTTTCTTTTTTTTTTGCCTCCATGTAGACCAGAACAGTAGCCAAGCTTAGCTGGAGAGGGTCAACACCATCAGCCTTCCTGTGAGACACTCTGGCAAGAGGAGGTTGTTTCTGAATGCAATTACACCTCTTCAAGCAGACAATGCACACAGGAAGGATATTATAAAAAATAGTATTTTCTCCTTCCTTCCTTCCTTCCTTCCTTCCTTCCTTCCTTCCTTCCTTCCTTCCTTCCTTCCTTCCTTCCTCCCTCCCTCCCTCCCTCCCTCCCTCCCTCCTTTTCAGATAAAGTATATTGCTTCCTTTCCCTAAAAGATTTCAGGAATGTCACTGCAAGATACCCAACCCTGTCATACCTTTAATCCAAAAAGTTCATATTTGCATCTGGTTGCTACTCATAAGTTATTCCTTTATAGCCTGCATGGGGAGATATGGCTTTTCTGGGAAGGTAATTCTAGCCTGATGGAGTTGCAGTCAGACCATGATGAGGAAATGCAGAGGATGGGCCAGATGCAGAGGAAAGCCCCTACATTCTGGATTGAATACAAGGGAGGAGAAGATGAGCTTTTTAGTGGAAGAAAAAGTCAGCTGTTTATAGTTGGCTCAGCTTGTTGGTCACTAGCTGTGGCTACGGGGTTATCAGTCTGTGTTTCTGTTGAAGATGAGGGGATAATAGCTCATTTCCAAGACTCCTTTAATTGGCTTTAGTCTGGTAGCACGGAGCACTGATATGTTATCAATTCTTTCTAATCAGACACTAGTTCTGTTCTGCAACACACCAGCAAGACCCATTTAGGGAGTGGTCATATGCCTATATGTGGAAGCAGCTGCTGCAACAAGAAGTTATGTTTAAAACTATGTCAGTGAGCAGTTGAAAAACTATCCTCCACCAAAAAAAATTTCACATCAGAGGAAAGAAATACATTCCCAAAGGGGATGCGCTTTGTTTGAGTACACTGCAATGTGGTAGTCTTTCTAATTATCACCTAGTCAAAGAGGATGTTTTCTGTTTCTTGTGTATGGCTGCATGTTACTCATTCCTGGCTCAATTCTCACCCCTGTAATTTCAGCACTCATCTGTAGTGCTGGAATGCATGCCCAAAGAATAAAGCCCATGAGAAACAGATTAGTAAGAAAAAAGAAAGCAAATCCCCTCCTCCTTGAAATCTGTAACAACACCCCCCTTAGTATGGATATGAGACACTTCAAAAAGATGGGTGTAGTAGAAAATTAAAAACATGCTTTGGCTTCATGTTTCGGAAGCACTAGCTCAAGTAGCAGCAGGTATCTTGCTTTTTCTGCTCTCAGTTTCCCCACATCAGATTTATAATCTATTCCCAAACACAGACTAGGAGCATGCATAGCAAGCAGATACTTTTATTTTCAACACAGATGCATCCCATCTCCTTTGTACAAGACTGTGACCACAGACAGAAGCCTCTTGCAGGGACTCTATCATTAGTAGTATGCTCATTAGTTTCCCCTCTTTTCCTCAGTATTGTTTCCCTTTCAGTGGAAACACTGACAGAATAGTGAATATATTTCACCAACTGAGGAATATATTTATTGTAGGTATCTCCAATAGAAATCTGGAGCATAAATTATGCAAAAGCTCTCTGCTTCTTCATTTCACTGCAGGCAAATGACAGGGTCCTCTCTGTTTGCATAATTCTGAATTCAGGTGTTGACAGGCAACTTCAGGAAAGAAAAACTGTCTCATATACACTGTGTTTTAAAATTAAGGTGTCACATATAAAAGCATGGAGTCATTGAAATCTGAGATCATCTATTCTGTATTTCATTAGTGTGATTATTTCCACATATCTGCTTGCTACAACACATTGCAAAGCCCCAATTCACCCATCATTCAGAAGCCATCTCAGCTTGAAATTTGGTGGTTAAAGCATGCTGCACATCCTGGTCCACTTGTAGACCTGATTTTCCTCAGCACAGGAGCCACAATACGCAGAGAGGTGGGGGGCAGGTCTATTTAGAATCCCCAAGCACCCACCTGTTCTCTTTTGCCTGCCTGAATTGAGGAAAGGGGATGTTGCACCAGCGCACACATAGCCCCAGCATCTGAGCACCCTGGTCATTCAGAAAACTTGTGTGACTACAATTTTCAGACAGATAGATTGGTCCGAGCCTCACACAAAACCCTCTTCTTTGTGAGAGTTGACAGAGAATTGCATTACCTATGCTTCTTACTCATTGCTGTATTAGGAACGTGCTTTTCTTCCCGTCTCTTTAGGAGATAACGTTAGAACTGCAGGTCCAGCCCTGCCCGGAGAGGCTCATTCCTGAGCATTTGCTTGTCTTTTCCCCAGGCTTGTTTGCAACGTGTCAGTGATGGTGATAAAAGTCAGCTGAACTGAAGGCAATGTAAACAGCCAAGTACTGTCTTCATGCTGTCCCTCTGAAGTGCCTCCTAGAAAGTCTGGAAAAAAGATGTGAATAGTTTATTAAGGACAGCATGTTAAGGACATGTCTACCTTTTTGGTAGCCTCTCTGGAGACTTGTAACAAGGTTGCTCATTCCTTCCATGACAACAAATCATTTGAGTGGCCCTTGTCTGAGAAGCAGGACATGGCTAAATTAAACACAAGGCATAGCTTAGTCCTCTGACAGATAGGCTTCAGTTGCAGTTTGTGAGGGCCAAGCTTCATCCATGCTGGAGAAAGGAGCTGCTCAGTTCCCCAGGAGACCAGACAGCCCCTGTTGCCTCAGGATGCTCAGACTCCTATCAGATGAGCTCCTTTAAATGTGCAGCCTTACTTTTTTCAACTGATTCTTAAAAAACAACAGGCCCTGTAGGAAAAAGAAAAACCAACAAAACCAACACAATTTAAAAAAACCCCTTTCAATTCAAAACACATAGTTGTGAAAAAGCCATGCTCTGAACCAGGGTGAGAGAAAGCAGCTCAAGGCATATATTCTACCCCAGCCTGCATTTAATTATGTGTTTTGAATTGAAAACAAACATATTTAAAATGGCTACTGAGACGCACTTCTCGAATGAATCCAAGATGATGGCAGATGTTAGGGCTTCTGTGATAAATGATTTCAAAGGCACAGAGGCCGATCACCCTTTTACAGTGACAGCACTCAGGTCTCTGCAGCCGCTTCCCAGCTCTCCAGTGGTTTCTTCACTTGACGGTTTTTGGGACACTTTTCCACCCTGTTTCACAACACTGCCACATCATTCAAGTGGGATGAAACCGAGTAGTTTCTGTGACATTCGTGCAGAAGGATGGCCACTGTGATCCTAAGGAATGTGGCACCCACAAGCAGACACATGGCTTTGATATTTTTTATTTTATTCAGAGCCCTCTAATTTAGAAAGCCATGTGTCACCAGGCAAAACCGAATGCTAGCTCACAGTGATCACAGCCTCGTGCCTCTCTCTCCTGCAGCAGTGAACGACTCAAGAAGTTGCTAGAGAAGTTCCTCAGGAAAGTCCTCCATTTTTAAGAAAAGTTGTTCGCTGGCTGGCAGTTAGGAAAGAGGCTGGAAGACAGAACTGGCCCAGCACAAGCCTTAAGAAATAGTGGGCTCCATAAAAAGCCCAGAAGGTCATAACCAAAAGTAAACTGTCAGCTTTCGCTTAGAATAATGGAATAATGGGTAGTGGGACAGTGGGAAGAATCAATGTGTTCAAGTACAACAAAAAAGTTCTGAAAAATGAATGTATCCTAAACACCAAGCTGGGACTGCCACATATAGAATATATGGAAAATTACTAATATACCAGTATGGGAGAGGAAGAAAGGGAAATAATTTCGGACCAAAATATAACATATTGGAAAAAAATAATTGTCATCCAGCTCATATTTCCTCTTCAGATGGAAGACAAGTTCTCCTCTCAAACAACTTATAATTTGACAGTATGTCCCTTCCCTCCTTCTCTGCAACTTGCCAGTGTTTTTGGAAAAGGCTTTTCTTCCTGGTTTCCCTAGCCAAAGCAGTCTTGCTGGATGCAGGATGCCCTGGGAAGGAGTATTCCATTACTTGTATAAAATTTTTTTGGAAAGATCAAATTTGGGAAGGAGAACAGGAAGACAAAATGACTTACATTCAATGAAATAAGTAACTATTTAGCTACTGAATCTGCTCTTGGTGATCCTTTTACACTGATAACACCTAGAGCTTCTGTGGCTGGGAAGAGTCATGAAACATGCTGAGCCTCGCCCAGTTAGTTCTGCTTGACCTCCCACTTGACTCTGTTACACCTCGCCTGTGATGGAGACCATGACCTGCTCTCAGGTTTCCCACTTGTGAGCGTTGAAGTGTTAGTCCCAAAATCCACTTTGTAAGTGGGCTGTAAGATGGGTGCATGAGGCACAGGCAAATTCCTCCTGCAAGAGATAAGTCTCCAGCAGTCGTAGGCATGTGGATCAAATGGTGCAGGCAGGGGTCAAGGATCCAGATAAGCAGAAGGTGAGCTCCAGGAGCATCCAGCTCTCTCGTCATGGGGAGAGCCTTGTAGCCCACTTTCCTGCTGATTTCAAATTGGAGCAGCACAGAAATGTCTTCAGATATCAGCTCAGTCTTGGAGTTTCTCAACATCAGTTCCCATGACAGTAATACTGTGATTCTTGGTAAACACAGGTGCCTTTTGTATCCAACTTTTCATTCTTTGGATACAGAACCTACCTGGAATCTGTGGATTAAGAAGCAGTGGTTCTTATGAAATCCAGGAGAGATTGGTCCCAGCATAGCCATCAACCAGGATGAAATTTAACTTCATCAATATTGTATGTTATTCAGAAACATGTATTTACTGTTAAAAAAAAAAAAAAAGAAAAAAGAAAAAGAAAAAAAGAGTAATATGGAGCTTTTGTACACCTTGCTATTCTCTGAGGTTCTGCCAGGAACAGCCTTTTGGAGGATGAAACACACAGCTACATACATGTAATGGCTCTTGGCTTATGCTTGCATCCTGAATGATGTATAAGAAAATAATAATTAAAAAAAAATTAAAAATTTGTTAAGTAGAAAACACACCCAAACATCACTTCTCTGCAGGCAGATTTTGCAGTGTTCTGACACATCATGCCTTCTGCAGTGTGTATGTGTGTGTGTGTGTTCTTGTGCTTGTACCATGCACACATTGGTCGCCTGTCTTCCAACAGATCTTGGTGTTACTGTTCAATTGTGCTGTATTATAAACACACAGTCTTTCCTGTTGGTTTCTTGATCTGGACTGCTGTGGAGACAGCAGTCATAGGGCAGCAATTCCATTAATATTTGTGTTCTTTCCTTCTGTGACTTGTAGCATCCTGAATTATTAGCTGTTTGGAGCTAGAACCAAGCAAAAGACAACACAACTGCAAACTGTGTGCTTGGTCCCCAGAATGTAATCTGAAGGTCAGGGTTACATGCCTCTATCACTTCAGCAAAATGTCCAGAGTACCCTGACTGTAAAGCCATCTATGGTCAGCTAATAGAAAACAAAAAATGTGGAATTACATTGGAAATCATGTCCAGTTCCAGCAGTCAGAGACAAGGTTAAGGTTGCAAAGATGTCTTTGCCCAGAAAAGAGAGATAGTCTGTCCCTGTGTGGGACATTTCCTATGACCAAAATGAGATGGGCACATTGTGGCTACTCCTACATAACATCTGACAGTTCTATTGCTTAAATGATCCTCTTACTCAGACTGCTCAGAGAAAAGAAACCAGGGGGCTCATTCCACAGTGGGAAGGGATTCAAGGCATTTGAAACTGGACATGCCATCCTGGCAGCCTGTTGTGTTTGTGCCCAGGGGATATTTTGCACTAACCTGCTGATGCTGTGACTGTGCGGAGGAGCAAACCATGCAGGGAAAGACAGAGACAGGCTTCTTGACTTTCAAAGACTTTGGATGAAAAAAGAAAGCCAGAAAAAGGCTGACAGCAGAGATCAAAACCCTTACCATCCTAAGTGTGGCAGCATCATGGGACAGTCCCTGCACAGGAGAGGGACCAAGACCAAACACCAGGCAGAGCTGCCTTCCTTTCTCCCCATTCCACTTGCGGGGCTGCAGTCAGCACTTAGGGACTGCGATGAGGAGAAAGGAAAGCCCCTCCCACAGATGCCACAGTGTAAAATGATGGTGGGAGAGGAAACACCAGAGACAGAGAAAACAGGAAAGGACAGTGCAACCTGCACAAATTTGCAGATAGGAAAGCACAACTGGGAAAACAAATAAGATGTCAGGGAAAATATCAAATTAGTAGACAGAAAACACCCAGGAAAGAGACAATCTGATCTAGCATCTGTAAGCAGGGAGTTTCCCACTGCAGTATTATTTCAAGGAACTGTTAATCAGGAAAACACTGAGAGGCTTTTTAAAAGCCATTGGCTGCATCTGTATCAGTAAACTAAACAGCCCTTTGTCTGGCTCCAAAGTTGGAGATAGAGCCTGGCCACACCTGCAGCTATTGAACTCTGTTAACCTCTAAAGGAGTGTCCATGGGTAGACTGCCTGTTGGGCACAGACCCCATGTGAGCTATGACCAGGAATGCCTTGGGAGAATTGCTAACTGGCATGACTAAACTGTGCCAGGGACATTTCAGAAAGTTAAAATTGTTCACAACTGAGAACACGTTCTCAGATCTCAGGATGTTTTATCATCACAGATACAGCTGTGGGTGCCTGTGCACTTTGCACACCCATTAAAAACATCATCTAGAGGGTTTGATGATGGGTTGTAAGGACAGAAGTTGAATCAGGAAAAATATGATGTAAAGATATTGGGGACATTGGAAATGGCAAAAGCTCTCTCTGTGATCCAACATCCTGTATTGAAGAGTGGGCAAGGACCAGAACTTTGAGAGGAGGTTGGACAAATATATAAGAAAATAGGCGACCCATGGACAAACACAGTTCTGAAAGTGCATAAGTGACTGTCACTTTCTGCTGTAATTCTGTAATTCTGAATGAGTTACCTTACAAATCAGGTTTTTAAAGAGTAGTTCATATCTCATCTTCTCTAAAAGAGATACTAAAATGCAAAACATTTTAGGATTTATCAGCCCATTGTATTTTTATCGTTATTTTGTGTGTTCATTCACTGGCTTGGTCACTTGAAGCATCCTATGATTCTCTTTGACATGAGATAATGCAATTGACTTTTTTGCCATCAGTGTGCTTTCTTCCCACCTCTATGATATACTAAGACAGAAAACAAAGATGTCTCAAGAAGTTTAGTTAGTGGGCAATCTAATCTAAGAATTTTGATATAATCACAGAATTACAGAACAGCTAGAGTCGGAAGAAGATCATCTAGTCCAACACCCCTGCCAAGGCAGGGTTATCTAGGGCAGGTTACACAGGAGCAAGTGCATGACCTCCCTGGGCAGGCTGCTCCAGTGCTCTGCCACCCTCAATGCAAAGGAGTTCTTCCTTATGTTGAGGTGGAACTTCTTGTGTTTTAGTTTATGGCCATTACTCTTCATCCTGTTGCTGTGCACCACTGAATAGCCTGGCACCAACCCCCTGGCACCTGCCTTTGAGATATTTATATGCACTGATAAGATTCCCTTTCAGTCTTCTCCTTTCAGACTACATAGGCCCAGTTCCCTCAGTGTCTCTTTGTAAGAGAGAAGGTCCAGATCCCTAATCATCTTTGTGGACCTCTGTTTTGTGGCCCTCCATTGGATCCTCTCCGGTAGCTCCTTGTCTTTCTTGAACTGTGGAGACCAGAATTTAACCCAGTACCTCAGATGCAGCCTCACTATGGCCCAGTAGAGGGGAAGGATCATATTTGTTCTGAGAGAAATTGCTCTTGATTATTTCCAGTTGTATCAGATTTGCTGTTGAACTTGCAAGCACCATGGAAAAATAAACCAAAAACTGTACCTGCTAGCAGTGTATTTAAAATGGTCTTTTGAAGATGATGACTCTTCTGAACTAGTTAGGCTTCACACTGGAAACAAGATAGGAAATGTTTCACCTGGAGAAATTTTTTGTTACTACTTGACAATGCCATACCAAAGCTGCCAAAGGATTTCTGTCTTTGCTACAGATACAAATCAGAAGGCATTTTAAAATTCAAATTCCACTTATTAGCCCCAGTGATACCTTTGGCAAGTATTCCTGATTTTCACTAGTGAAAATCAGAGGTAAGTATGCTGTGTTTTACAGGTTGAACCAATCATAAACTAACAGATGGCTCAGAGGTTATTGGACAGCCAGGATGAAAAGGAATATGCTTCTTTCTTGCCCAGGTCTTCCTGTTAAAATGTCTGCTTTCCGCTCACCTCCTTTTACTGTGATTACAGTTCTCTCCACCCTACCGAAGAAAGATTACACTACTGTTGCTTACAGTAAGGGTTATTTTGGTTAAGTCAAACTTGATGTAAATTACTTGGACAACAGTCAAGACATTACAGGACTGTGAGGAAATAGAGTTTTCCTTGCATGCAGAGCTGGAATGCAGTCTCCAGAGCACTTGCAAGAGAGCATGATAACATCACTAACTCCAATACCACCTTACTCCAGTCCAGTAAAAGATATAGTCCGGCCACACTAACCTTTTCTTTTTTTCCAGTCTGGACAGGCTCAAGCTCCTTACTTGAAAGAAAATAATGAGCCTTGAGGTCAGTTTTGTTATTTTGGGTAGAGCTCCTTCTTTCAAGCAAGCTTCTGTGTAACACATGAGAACAATTTCCAGGCCCTTATCAGAGCACCAGCCAAGGAGTGTCTAGCCCACTATCTGCATCTTCCCAGAGAAACAATGAGAACCCAAAGGCAGACAGCAAGGCAAGCGCCAGTACACCCTCCCTGGAGAGTGGCAGCACGGGTGGGAAGGGGGGGCAATCATCGCCCTGTTGGGAACATAATAGCCCCTGGGTAGGCCACTGCAAACAGGAAGGGTGTGGACAGGATCTGAGTGCAGCTGCTGCTCTGCTAACAGCATCTGTTCCCACCAGCTCTGATCCGGGGGCATGCGGCATTCTGTGCCGCCAGATAAACACTCTTGGAGTGGGGTCTGTTTGCCTTACAGGTATGTCCCTAATGAGGTGTGTGCCCAGGCAGCCACACACTCTGCATCCAGGAGCAACAAGACTCTGCCTTTCTGGGAGGATTGCCACAGGCGCTTGCAACCTTTTCACGAGTCCGGGAAAGGTGTCATCATGTGAAGACTGCTCGTCAGCCCCAGTTTTCTCACAGACCAGCACGATCACAGCCATTACTGTTGCTCCTGCCACACCAGCCAGGCTCCTTCTCTCGCTCTTGTTTCTGTGACTGAATCCCTCAGAGCAGGGCACCCAATTTAACCTAATTAGTTAGGAGAAAATTATTCTAGTTGACTTCTTGGCATGCCTCGAGTACTTTGTATGTCATAGCTGGGGCCCTTATGTTTGGGAAGAATCAGGGAATCCCAAATTACCAATTTACAGGTACAGAAACACTGCCTCACTGGGAATAGATTTGGAGTTGAACCTGCAAGCCCAATCCAACACCCGCTGAAGCCGACAGGAAGCTGTTCAGAAACTTCAAGGTGTGTTTGTGAGTCCCTGGCAAATGAGGAGGGAAACTGAGTAAGTGTCACAATGTCAGAAGTCTTCAAGATCGCTTACCCTCCCTGTAGTCCAAAGGCTTGCACTGAGGAGGAGGAAGAGCAGCTGAAGTTAACTGGCTCATTCCCATTTTCAGAGGTGAAGCATACCATTGCTCATAGGGATGTTGGCATTTGTACAAGGCATCTTAGGAATGTGGGTCTTCTTCTTCACCAGGAGGGGACATGAGACAGTGACAAACTACCTTCAGGTTCTTCACTGGAAGAAATAGCAGGGAAAAAGTTAGGAGGTCAGTGTTTTCTGACAAATCATACTTGGGTCAGCTGAAAAGTTATCTGTAGCCAAAGGGCAGTGGGTCCTGCCTGTTCTCTTTAGGAGCCCCCCTCAACCCCTGAATTCTCTGTAGAGAGCAGCCTGGTGCAAAAATCCATCTGGAATTGTCTTCTTCCTGCAGTCAACAAGAAGCAGTGATACATATGATATGAAGATACTAAATGTGGGCAGGAGAGCAGGCTGTGAAAATGTTGGAATCTGGGGGAAAACACAAGGAACTTTTATATTCCTTCTATTGATATTCAAGGCAAGCATGCCATGAATAAGGTGATGTCCAGTTTAATTGCACTCCTGGGAGTATTGTCAAACTCATCTGTGTACAGTAGCATTTGCAGAAAGCTTGGTTGAATTGAGAAAAAAGACTTTCAGATGTGAAAGATGAGTCAGGTGGACACTAAAGGCCTTCATTATGGTGCCTTTTGCAAATAATTTGTATCTCTGGGATTTTTAATATTTCCATTAAGGAGAACAAACCAGCAAAACTCTAATTTGCAGCTGCCCAAACCCATTTGGCCAGAGAATTATGTGGTAGAGGCCTGCTTATAAACTACAATAAACCAAGTCCTCCAGTTTCTACCTTTGATTAATTTCATGACAGTTTTCCAGAGCTGAAATGAACTAGAACCTTAGTGTATGGTTCAATATAATTAGCACCCTGCCATTATTTTGTGGGGTGTGTCAACCAATGACTAAATAGATCATGAGCTGTCAGTATTCACAAGTTTGTGGTTCTTTCCAGTGAACAGCTGCAGGCAAATAATTGTTTCTGTCTGCATCAAGGATTAGACTTTTATTTTTTGACTGTGAACTTTAAGCTTTCCTTCCATTCTCTGTCATTTGTTCTGTGAACTGCAATAGTGCCACATTTTACTAGATTTTGTGCCTTCTTTGGCAGCCATTATGGCTATTCCAAAACACTCTTTTTATATCTGACTTTACTCACATTCACTGAAGTCAGGGGAAAAACACCCTATTTTGTCTTTATGAAAGAAATTGAACAAGAAGTGCCCAGGACTGTCAGGACCCAATGCACTCTGTTTATCAATGTCTTGCAAACACCAGGTGTAGCCACTCTGCATGGGCAGCTGTGGTGAGCTGCTGAACCTGCAGCACCAGGAGCACCTACAGGGCTCAGAAAAAAGCTCCACAGCACATTTTCCCGTCATCTTCAAAGGGGTTTGGATCAAGCCCTTTAGGCACTTATTTCAGAAAAACAAGATTGTGGGAAAGAGAAGAAAAAGCATTGGAACAACTTTTTGCTTTGTTTTGTATTGTTTTGTCTTGTCATGTTTTAAAGTTCCTTTTATCTCTGACTGGCCTAGTGCATTTATAAAAGATTATTCCTTCAATATGTGGACTGAATTCAATATCAATATTTTACAATAACCATATTTCTCTGATTAAGAGCAACATTATTAAATATAGTACTTTTTAGATAACTATTTAGAAAAAACTTATTAGATAAGCATTAAAAAACTTACCTATTAGGTATATGTATATGTATATATATATATATATATATATATGTATGTATGTATGTATATATGTATGTATAGATACCTCAACATTTATAGCAAAAATCTCAGCAAAACCACTGACTAAAGTAACTGAAAACATTATAAAAGTCTATGAGTTTTTAAAGAGAGGTTAGAGTTCATATTTGTGGTCACAGCAGAAGGTTATTTTTTAACTCTGTCTAGTGGTGGAAAGTGTCTGACTTCTCTATGCCAAAGAGGAGAGAGCATAGAGGGAGCTTCAACAGCTTGGAAGATAGAAACAATGATTTGGTGAAGTTTTGTTAGATGCAGGATGTTTTAGACATTATCAGGAATAAATATAAGTTCCTGCATACATTTAACCCAGTGGATGGGATACTCAAATCTCAGAGAAATATGAATTTGTTTCGTATTTCCAGAGGCATGCCATTAATTTGACTTCTTTTGACTTATTAAGTATTTGTGGAAACTTCATTTTATGCAGGAAATAGCTATAATCACCAGCAAATGTGACTTTAATAACTGAGATACTGGAAGCCATTTTTGGTTGGCACTAAACCTCACACACACTAAAACCTTGTGATAAAATGATCTATTTCCTTATCTAAAGTTGAAAGTCAGGACAAATCCAACCAATTAAGAAAATCCTCAAGCATGATACCATATTTCCTTTCTAAAATTAAACTCTGGCTGAAGATTCTCTTACTTCTGCTAGATGTCCTCAAAATGCAAATATTGACAGCAAAATAAAAGTTTATAGAATATTTTTGTTTAAAAAGAATAGTCTTTGTTTTACCTGACAAGTAAAAGAATATAAAACACAGCTTGGAAACACTGTGAATTGGTACAAGCAGTTGATTACCAATTTATTTCGCTTTGCAAACTAAATACCAGTAAAATGCTTTTGACGTTTTTGTTCTTCCAGCCTGAGGAGGGTTCATGTGAAAATATATGTGCCTGTGCAGGTTTGGACACTGACTGTACTTCCACTGATATAAATGGAGAGACTTCCATCATTGGGGTATTAAATTTTAAACAGGATAATGGAAATGTTATGGAAAAGACTCAAGCCCCTTGCGAATAGCAGCCTTGGTGGATTTATTTCTCACCCATCCCCACTGCCTGTGGGACACATGACCTCTGGCTCCCCAACCAGACAGTCAGACACACAGTAAATGTAACTCTGGTCCTGGGAATCATAAGGGGGGAAAAGGACACGTCCATAAACAGGGACAAACATCTTTCCTTAAGCAAAGCTGTCGGATCCATTTAAACAGAGACCTGCTCAATCTTTTCCTCTGGGGCCACTTTTTCCTGTCTGGGAACGTCTGTGGCATTGCCTGTCTGCTCCCGAGTGACCATCACTGGAGGTTTAGATAAGGCAAGAAATCGCACTCAACAGTCTATTGATCCCAGGCTCCAAGGAAAAATGGGAAGGCTGTACTTTTGCTACCACTCTTTCAGAGGAAAAAAACCCCAACAAAACCCAAGCACTTATCAACTGAACAAAGGCTGTATTGTCTGCTGGGAAATAGGGATCCTTAGCAATTGTCCTAATTTGTATTTGTGTAAGAGAAGTGCTTTTAGGTGGTCTAGCTCAAGTATTAGTCTGAGGGTGGCAGCTACAGGCTTTAGCTATGAAGCTGACTCTAGAATAAATTATATGAGGCAAAGAAAAAAAAAGAAATTTTACTACCTGTGGCAACATTAAGTTGTAAATGCCTTGGAGCAAAACTCATGTCCTGTGTTTGAATACAGGGCAGAACACCACAACTGCAGACTGCAAATATTATTAATTATACCTTCTGGAGCTTAAAATTTGGTGGTTTACCTTTAAACAAGGAAAAAAGGCATTTAACCATCTTAATACATACACAGTCAAATTAATCAAACATTTACATATGAAATTATATTAATAACTGAATAAATATAAACATGCCCTATGCCCGAGCACTTGTCTTCTAGAGCAGTTCACATGTAGGTAGGAGTTGATTGTGCCTTTTGTGTGCATTATAATGGTCAGAACCCTCTGTGTATCAAATGCCTGTGAAGGAGGAGCTGAAGGGAGCAGCTCTCTGCATCTTTTAGAGTTTAGAAGGATACCAGATCACTTGGACCAAACCAGCTTTGACATGCAAAAACACTGCATGGGTCTAATGAAACTATTTTTTTTTATTTGCACTGGGAAAGGGCCCAGAAACCTTAATCACATATGGTGTCTGTTTCTCAAAGACCCTGTAAAATAGTTGTAATGAGAAAACTGCCTGTGCTCCACAGACCTTGAAAGACAGGACTCTCTTTCTGTTTTTAGAATATGTAGCAGCTGTTGATAAAGGAGCAAAGCACAAAGATGCTGATGTAGAGAATTATGGGCCATGCCTTTAGCTGGTATATATTGGCACAGCTCCAGAACATCACATTATTTGCCATTCCTTCAACTGGTATATACTGGCACAGCTCCAGTGACTTCACAGAGTGCTGCTAATTTACACCAAACTTATCTGGCTTTGTATCCATAATTAATGCCAGAAACAATACATAGTCATAAAGGAGAATTATTGTTTGAAACCTTGAATGAGAGGCAGACAAGATGCTTTCTGTCTCCCAGGAAAAGACACATGCTGGTTTTGTCTTTTTCATCATTCAGGAAAATTGCCAAATAAAGGCTCAGACCAGCCCAGGATGAAGTCAGTAGAAAGTTTCCCTATTTTACCCCGAGATTTTTGCTCTTGGATGTGACACCACTTCAGTGGTGGGATGAGTGGCTTGGTGTAGGTTCAGATAAACAGGTACTTTTGATAGACACATAAAATAACATTGGAAATATCTGTCAGAGGCAGGTAATTTTTGCTCTTTGGATAAGATCACACTAGACCTTAAATCAAAATCAAAGTCCAGGTCTGAGCCCTGCCTGTCCTCTTTAAACTGTTAAATTCTAATGTGAGGTACTCCTGGAAGAGGTTTTCTCACCTTAAAGTGAGGTATGAACGGAAAGAAAGCCATGGGAGTCACAGGGGTATTTGTGAAACCACAAAAGCCTAGAGGAACTTCCTTTCCTTCACATGGTTTCCTTTCAGGAGCACCAGGACAACCACCAACACCCCACTTTCAAGAGAAGGTTTTCAGCCTAGAGCTCTCAGCAGTATTTTGCATGGCCTTGCCCATGCTGCAAGTATCGGATCTGTTGGCATGAAGAATTGGTGCCATATGTGAGTGGATTTAGATGTGCTCTGGTGGGAGTCTGGGACCAGCACCAGTGGATGGGCATGGTGTGTTTCTGGCTGTGCTTTAGCAGCCAGCACTGGCTGGCATTCCCAGGGGGCTGACTGACTTCCCACCCAGGTCACCTGTTGAAAAGACGGAGCTTGGCAAACTGATGGAAGAGGTTGTATGACATGGCACTGAGGACAGCAGTGGGACAAACTTTACTTGGAATGTCCTTTCCTGTCCTGTGTTCCTGGCTATTACTCTAGCCTTGTTAAAAAGTGACAAAGGTAGGTGTAGCTGCACATAATATCCCACCAAAATGAGACAGAGACCTGAGCTAACTGGAGAAAGCAAATAGCATTTTTTGAATGCTGTTTTTGACTGGCTGAATGAGATAGTTTGTAACAGTTAGAACAGTAAGCACCTTAAAGACTGACTGAAAACACTTGCTATTTGGTGAAATGCAAAGGATACGATTGCACTCCTAATAAAAACTGACTTTATACTTGTTTAGTGGAAGGAAGGATGAAACTTAATCTTTTAATAGCATGCAACTGAACCATAGATTTAAATTTCCTCTGAATCTTGAACAGTGTAGTGGAGCTGAGCAATGCACATAGCTGACCACTACTAAACAGGCTAAATTTCCAAGTTAACTTAATCGAAGACCCCTGTTGTGGCTCCACGTAAATCAAGAGAGGATTGCTCTCAGTTATTCTACCCTTGGCTAAAGAACAGTGCTGTTTTCAGACTTGTCCATGGAGACTACAATCTGAAATAGCTATCAGAATGAAACTGGACAATACTCTCTGATTAAAACACAAGGGTACTTAGGTTAACCAAAATCTTTAATGAGTTATTATTTATGTTGTCAGCTTGTTTCAGTATGAATTCTCCCTCTCCAATTCTAAAAAATTCATCTGTTCTTTCTGTTAGCTTCAATCTGGATTTATGTTTCACCCTGATTAAACTGTCTTCAAATTTTTATTAAGGGAAAGATCTCAGTTTCTTTTAAAAATATTATATCAAGCCAAAACCGTGCTTTGAATATGGTGTTTGCAGGAAATCTTTAAAGCCATTTTAAGCTGCTTTTCTTAGAATTATCTCAAAATATTAAAAAAATAAGTTCGCTGCAAACTTTAGCAGTATACCTCACTGAGTCACAAAAGAGATTCTGAATTACTTTCCAGTATAAGTGATTGGAAGTTATTCTTCTTTTCCTTTTGACTTTGGATGCACAGCATAATATTATTATCAATGAGTAGTAATGAAAGAAAACTAACTTATGTGAGGATTGTCTTTGATCCACACTAACAAGAGTCAAAAAAGAAGAAAGAGCTTAAGAGCTACAGTACCTATATTCCATCTAGAGTGAGCTCATAAGATTACAGAAAGCAGAATCTTAAGCTTACTATCATGCTGTCTTGGGAGTTTTTCTACTGATGGGCTCTGTCCAAGATTTCACCCAGGACTGTGATGTTCTAAAGTGGCTCTGAAACAGATCAATAATTCACAGGAATTTCTTCATTCATGCTGCAGAAGTTAAAATAAAGGAAAGCATTACAGTGTTGATATTACCAGATGAAGAACCCTTCTATTTAAATAGTAGTTGCTCCTTCAAGCAAGAGGTATATAATCTGTTTTACAGATGACACACCAGTGTCAGCCTTTGGAAACCCGGATGTTTTGAGCCTGTTGCTGGGACTGAAATTTTAGAAATCACAGAAAAATAACTGTCCAGTTTTCATGTTTAAACAGCATTCGTAGGAGGGATTTTTATGAGTTTCTTCAGAAAAGAGAAACTGAGCTTCATCGTCATACTCTAGGGCAAAACAGATGCAATCAGCAGGCTGGGGTCACTTGTCAGGGAACTGCTCACAAGAAACACCATTTGGCGTCCATAGTCCAACGGGAATATTCTTGAAGAGCAGAAAAAGACAGTATTTTAGGCTGTGTTTTCCACAGCTTTAGGTCAACTTTTTCAGACTCCTCCGTTTCATTGGAGTCTTTCAAATGCAGGCTGCTGCAAGACATACTGTGATAACTGATGGTCTGTCTACCTTGGGAGCGTTTTTCTGACTCTGGAAACTAAGCAGGCAGGTTCTCATGAGGGTGCATTTTTGAATATATTCTCCATTGCTGCAGTTTCCCAGTTCTGAGGTATAATGGGAAAAGAATGTCATAAATCTCATGGCCACCAACCTGAACAGAAGGGTATGAACACCAGGGAGCAAACTGAGTCCATTATGTCTGGAGAAGCTGCTAGATTTCCAGTAGATATTTGGGAGCATTAGTTCAGAGAAAATTATTGTATAGAATGCTTATAATTAGCACTACTTTATTTCTTATTGTCAAGGTGGTTATTTGTTAAATGACCCACCACTTTCTAATTTGATGTTTGGAAAGCATACCATGCAAGACAATTTAGATTTTTCTCCCTGTTGTTTTAAAATATCGAGGAAGGAGTTGCCAAAGGTATTTTTATGTTAATTAACAATTCAGTTGGGTTACAAAAAAACCCAAAAAACCCCCACCAGATGATGTTGTGAAGCAAATCACGTTTTTGGTAGAAGTAGTCCCTAGTGTTTCCCTCTGTGATGATTGTCACACAGATCTCCAAGATCCTTGTCCTAACTGGACTGATGTTGCTTACAGTGGCACTAAAGAATACAGTAAAATCTAACAGCAGTAGATTCACTTTGGTAGGGGAATGCAGAGGCTGCTTTTCTTTAAATCAGGACTTGAGGCTTCCAAGCAATACCTAAAATAAGAGAACTGAATTTCAAGTAACACGGTAGCTAGTATACTAACAGAAATATATATCATATAGTGATGCTGGTGATTCCTACGGAAAGCATGAGTGATTTGGGGAAAACCCTAATCACAGCTCTGGAGCTGACTGATGAAAGCAAACAAGGGCTGACTGCTGCCTCCCAGGCACTGGTGTCTCCTATGATTCTGTGCACAATAGCAGCCCCCATGCCAAGCTTCACAGGAAGCTGAAGGGTGAACTTCATCCATAGATTTCACAGGATCAGGTTACCTGCATTCATAAAAACCCCGTAGGTACAATTAACTTCTCAGCTATCCTTCATTAAATGGCAAACAATCCCACATTGCAGGTTGCTTTCCCTCCTTCCCACACAGGTTTTGTACCATCCTAGCTTCCAGAAATGACACATTACTAGCATTATAGGCACTGAGATCAGCGTCTTAAATTACAAAGCAGCTCACTGGATTTGGGGTTTCCTGCTTTATCCAGAGGTGTTGCTGGCTCCCTATCCCAAATTTCAGTACACAGTGCTTCTCATTTTATAAACTTCGCTTCTTTTTGTTTAGGGTCTTTAGATTGGTTTTCTTTTCTCTTTTTAAATTTCATGTCCAGAAGGGTGGTTATGTAATTACTAAAGGCTATATACTTATTTCGCTTTAATTTCACAAAAAATATAGAGTCAACACTCTGAGAGAAATTTTGCAAACTACTTCCTTTTTGTGGGATTCTTCTAGAGTTAATTAAGTTTCCACGGAAAATGTTTTCAAGAATGAGATCTCCCTCCTCTCTTCCCACCTATTTTAATTGTCACACTCCCTTATGCCATTCTTTTTTCATTTATTATTTTTCTTCTTGTACAAGGTACAAATTAGGGCTGTAAGAGCAGGCTTATAAGCCTGATCAACTTTAAGCATGTCCTTTGCATATAATTTATGTCAGTAAAATGAACCATTTGCACTTATATTAGAGGGAAGAAACTATAAATTATAGCCTGCCAATGAAGTGATTCATGTAGAAGCAGAAAAGGAAGGGGAGAAGTGAATGACAAAAAGCTGACCTTTTTTACAGCAGCATGTAAGAGAACAGGCTTGGCCCCACACATATATCCTGAATTTAGTCAGGAGCACATAATGTATCTTGGGGTCTTAGAAAAGTGGGAAGGTTTGAAGAAAAAATTATGGAACTGGAAGTAGCTTTAGAAATGAAAGAAAGCCCACCAAACAAAGGGTGGTTGATCCCAAAACAAAAAACCAGGCAAGTACTAGGGCACTCTCCAAAACATCTCAAACTCTGAAAAGTCAAGATCTTTGTTGTACAAAATATTTTTAATATTTTTAGTTTCCAGACCCTTGGCATGTTCCTTAACAAAAATGAGTTTCTTTCAGACTTGAAAACATATCACAGAACTGTAAAGTTCTTTTGCATTTAGTATTGCATTAGCTGGGACAAGGGTATTTATATCAGTGGCTCTGTAACAGACTGTTCCTGGCTTGCTGGAAGTGTCTGACTGACCAGTAGTGACAAATGGTCTAAAAAAGGAAAATAATCAAAACAAGAAACAGTTGCTAAACAATTTCTTAAAGCCAGATTTTCATTGACTTGAAAGGAACTGCACCCATTTACCCACAGCAAGAATCTTGCTTGCTTTCACTGGAAAGCTGTGGAGACTCTTACCATGAGAAAAATTACTTGTTCTCAAACTACAGAAGACACTGGCTCCCACCTTGCTCAGTATTTAGCATTCAGCAACAGGAAACTTGTTTAAGAATTTAGAGGAAAAAACAGATACTCTGCCCCACACCCATTCCTCAATATATTCCCAGCCTGGACATCTTATAATTACAGGCAAAAGAGGCTACCCTAAACCTTGGATATTAACTACAATGATTGAAATTTTATTTAGAAAAACCAAAACCAAAACCAAAACCAAAACAAACTAACAAACAAAAAAACCCAAACAAGAAAACCCCAACCAAAAAAAAAACCCCCACCCAAAAAAACCCCCCACAAAAAACCCCTCAACCCCCCCCCCCAAAAAAAACCCTAAACCCCCAAAAAACCAAAAAAACCCTCCACCCCACAAAACAAAACAAAAACCCACAAAAAACATTCATCCCAACACTTGGAGTATTAACATTTTCAGAGTTTGTTGGTGGTATGCAGAGTATTCAAGACACTTGCAGACCTCTGGCCACACTTCTGTCTGAGAGCCAGCCCAGGTAGGAATGTGACAGCCTGGCAGTCCTGGCACTTAGGTAATGTTTCTTGCTCTCCAGATTACTGCTGCTACAGCACTTCAACTCTTGAATCTCTTAGCATATTCAAACTCCTGAAGCACGAAGTAAGAGATAATAAACCTCACTTTATCTGTTTAGTATTTGTAACTCTTTCATACATCAAACACAGTCCTCTGCTACTTGTTGTTCTTTTTTTTTTTTCATGTGAGAATGTCTTGTTCTTCTGTCTTAGGAGCTTTCTCTATCAAGCACTGTAGTCCAAATATAGGAAAAAATGTGAAGGATTTTAACAATTCAGCTTATTACAACACTTGAAGAACATAATGCAGCCTCTTGCATTACATGATCAAAATATCCTGTTTAGCCCTGTAGCTAAAACGTAACAAACTAATTATATAAATTAAACCACTATGGCTGATATATTATTATTATATTTTAGCTGTAGATATAAGATGTTTTCAACTATTCTTCCAAGTCTTTTCATCATCAGTAAAGCAGTCACTAATCAAGGACTGCCAAAGACAGCGACAAGGTTTATAAGGCTGCAGTTGTAAGAAAGATCAGTGCAGGGATGGATCCTTTTTTCATATCTCTGCAATAGCACTGAAAACCCAAAGAAGGTTCAAGGAAGCTTTTGGCCCAGGATTACCGCATGGACACAAGATAAAATATCTCCCATAATTTTTACATATTAAATCAGTTCATTTTCTGTTAGAGGTTTACTTGCATCATTCAATGGTGTGTTGGTTTCCTTAATTAAATCCCAGATTTTGTGTCAGTGTGGTCTAGGACAAGATATTTGCTGTTAGTATCCCTATCACTTTCCTCTTTTAGCACAGTCTAATTAGATCTATCCTGCTACTTTCTTCTAAAAATAGAGTTTCCAAGCTCAAAATCCTAATTCTATATTATTACTATTATTATTATTATTACTACTACTACTACTACTACTACTACTACTACCCCATATACAAACTGCTGGCAGTTGCTTATGTTCTAGGAGTCATTTTGAACTCCTGAGCAAAACAAGTGGTGCCAAAGAGATGAAGAAATGAAACAGAATGCATCACAAATAGCTCTATGATCTGGACAGTCAACTCCATCTTGCTAACAGGGAAAGTAAGTGACTAAAGGCTTATTAACTAAATATCTAAGTAATTCTATTAATCATAAATTGCCATAATAGTATTATTATTGTGAGCAGGATATTATTATGAAACTCCAATGAATTTCTGGACCACTGGCAGCTTTTTAAAAAGGCATCAGAAGAGGGCTGTGACACTTAAGCCGGTTTAAAACCTCAGATCAGGCAATGCTGTTGCATGTATACTAAAAGTTCACTTGCTTTCTTCTTGCATACTTTCTCCAAACCTGCGTGATGTGAAGAAATTTAGCTGTACAAACCAAAACAAACAACACATATAAAGCAACTCAGAAAAAGGAAAAATATTTTGAGTACCAAGAGAAATTGTACTCCTAAAACTCTGTATGGGACAATCAGGAACTGGCTCTTTCTGCTCATGGGGAATGAAGGTAAAAAGCAAGACAAGAGGCAGGGAAGGAAGAGCTACAGAATGGATTCAGTCTGAAATGCCATCAGAAATAAGGGAGGGGTTCTCATCTGTGGTGTCTGTAGAGCAATTATTGGCTTCTGTGCTAAATTTGACAGCCTGTATCTTAGTGCTGTAAAAAGATCAAGAAAAATGAAACTTTTGGACAATCCTAACATTTTCATAGTTCATTTTTTGTATGGTGACCTCAACTCACACTCGTGGTCCAGAGGCATCCTATGGGCATAAAATTATTCAGAATATTCACTGTGCACTTGTGGCACAGTTGCTAAAGTAGGCATTGCAGAGCTTAGAGCAAATCTAATGTCTCACTGCATGCAAACTTAATCAACAGAATTTACAATTGCTCTTGTGTTGCTGGAATGAAGGACTGACTTTTTTGTGAGTTGGAAGATGGCTTCTCTAATCCTTATTGCCTTGAAAGACTTTATTGTTGTTTTCATCACTTGACCCATTACTCTTTTCATAATTTAATTAAATTATAAACTCCCTTGCTGATGCCGCTTGTTGGATATTTTCCCAACCTTCTTTGTATGAACTCCTGTTCATCTACTGCTTTTTCAATTTTCCAATCTGCTCTGCCACTAACATCCCTGTTGGAAGTTAGAAGCTGACACACAAATCCATTTAAAGTAAGGTCTGGGTCTGTTTTTTGATCTAGTACATATTTTTTAAAAAAGCCCCTTACAAAATTGTACCATTTCCTCTACTTTGAGCAAGTGCAAGAAGAATAAATACTTGTCTGTTCTCCCATGATGTGTAGGAGGTGACCTGGGCTGCATTGTAAATGAGTAGAGTAGATAGGCTTTTGGAGGTATGCTGTAAAGCAGCCACAGCTCTCCACAACAGGAACACACTTTTCTCCTGCTTTCAGAAAAATCAGAATAATTTTTGCAGATCAAAACCAGCTCAGCAACTTTCCACTGACATGTCAAAGAAACTGTTTGCAACATTTTATTTTCATTTTTAAGCCTGTTCAGTATGTTATTTCCCCAAACTCCCCCCAAAAGAAGAGACAAATCTATCGCCAGAGTCTTAGCTGGTACTCTTTCCACAGAAGGAGAACTTCTGTAAAGCTGATACTTATTAATGCAGCCAAAAGTCTTGTTTTTTGCAGAGCTGTGGGTGCACACACTGGCAGTGCCAAGGCAGATGAAATAATTTGGGTTGTGTTTGTCTGCTCCAGTGCTACCATGCTGACAACATGCATGCTCAGTGTGCTATGCAGTACTTACTACAAATTATCAAAAAAGGAAAAAGTTTGTAAACAGAAGTGCTTTGTCCATCTCAGAATAATTTTCCTACTTTCTTTAGACCTAAGCAGGTCTAAAGCCTCATCTGTGTTTATTTCACTGTATTGCAGAAGGGGAACCATGTTCTCTCTTTCTCACAGATAGTCCTAAGAATTGCCGAACTGGCAGGCATGTGCAGATGCAGCAAAATAATTTCCTGCAGTTAGAACTATTAGATATGATCCACCTGCCTCACCATTATCTGTATTGGTAGAAAGTTTCTTCCCTAAAAACTTTGGCCGAAGCCAAATGCTTTCATTATTAGCTGTGATCACCCAGCCTGTACTTCTGTATCATTGCTCTTTCTCCTGGTTTTATGTTTGCCTGCTGAGAACATCACCTTCTGTACCATTTGTGTTATGTATAGCAGAAGCCTTCTGTAACTGAGCTGATTGCTGTGATTGAGGCCAATCTGTTAACACTGAATGTCAGAGAATTTTAAATGAGGGTGTTTGCAAATCAGGTAAGGTAATATTACTTTTTCCTATAAACACTCTACTTGCATTGGAATGTCTTCATTGGCTGCCTATCCCACTTGTGAATTCCTTGAATGATAAAGTAATAGGTATTTCTCTCCTAACAGGCAATTACTTTTCAAGTCTGGAATCAGACCCTGTAAGAGTTCAATAGAAGATATTCAGTCTCTTTGCATCACTGTCCCCTATTTCCAGGATGACATTTTCTCATAAAAATTCATCACTGCAGAATACACTGAGACAATTATTTAATTTAAAAAGTAATTTACTAGTAATTTTTCTAACCTATAGTTCTACTATTATTTGTGCTGCTATGTCCTTTGTGAGCAGACCTCATAATCCTAGAAGATGCATACCCTTATTACAAAAAGTCTGTGCTCAAGTACCAATAATCTGCTGAAAGAAGTTTAGCCTTGAATAATGGTGAGACACAGTAATTGAAAGGTACAGGTTGCAGATGGAATAGAAGAAAAGACAGCAAATTTTACACAATAATCCATAACGTCTACCATTTGCTCTGCAGGGTGTTAATGCACAAAACACAGCAGAAAACTGCCCTTTTTCTGCTCTTTTGTTGTGGACAGTTATTTTGTTGGCTACATGTTTTGGATAGATGTGGTGTCATCATGTATTTACATTCAGTATTTCTTACCTGATTCAAGCCTGCTGACTGTTAGGAAACACATCAGTCATTGGAGGTTTTCACACAGTGGGTTTCTTCTATCCACCCTCTTGTCCATGCATGCACAAATTCAGACAGGTATCCAGAGGTCCCCACCAGGGGCAGATCTCTTTTATAGCTGTAAATGAAAAGACCATCTTTGTGAGAAAAGCAACACAAGTAAAAACATTCTTAATTCCCTTGGATTAGAAATTTGCATCTGGCCACCCTACCCAATGCCATCCTTTTTCTGTGTCTTGCCTCTCTGACCTTTCAGATTGCACAAATCTGTACCACTTTCCTCCCTTATGCTTTCCCTAGCTCAGGTTCTGGGACCCATCCGGGATGGGTCTGACGTTTTTGTTTAGTATAGCAGCCAGCTTTCCTTTGGTATGACTGAATGGGAAGCTGACAGGCTGAGTAACTGGTTACAACGAACCTATCTCTTTCTCATCTGAGTGGAAAAAAAAAGCACCTTAAAAAAAATCCAGTGACAGTCTGCTGTGGAAAGTCAGGTATCACAACAGGCTGAAAAAGTACATGTATTCTGCTTCATGGCCTCCCTAAGGAGCTTTTTAAACATAAGAAATAAATTAACAAAAATCTAACTGTTTTGAGTCATAAGGCAATAGTTGTGCTTACACTCTAGAGACCAGTACACCAGGATTATATCACCATCTCTATAAGCTTTGTACATCTCCAGGGTAACATTGGAAACCAGTTCCACTCATTTTGGTCTCTCTCTGTAAGGTACTGAAAAATGGATACCCCTTCCCCGTGCTATTTGTCTTCCAAATCTCCTCCCATGACACATGTGTGCCCCGTCAAACAGCAGCAGGGCAGAGGTGGGGAGGGAGGGCTCACCCTCCTGGGCTGTGCTTAGGCTCCAGCCTGTTGTTAACAGGCAAAGGAAATGCTTCAGTGTGAACACTGTGGGGAGACAGCCTTGAAAACGACTTGCAGCAACTAAACTGCTGACCCAGCAGCAGCACAGGGGGGAGTTCTCCTATGCACACAGACTGTCTCAAAAAGAAATAAGAAAGTAAGGATCAAATCAAACCAAATCAAAGACCTGCCCTGTCCAGATTCTTGCCTTTGACAGCCGTCAGTAGAAGGTGTGTAGGGAAAGTATAAGAACAAAATGAGTGTGCAGTGGTAGTGATGTTCTCCTGGCTTCCAGTGATTTGTTGTTCTCAAAGAAAAGGTTGCATCTTTACATTTGATAAGCCCTGAGAGAGTTTTCTTAACTGTCCAATTGGTTTTGAAGCTATGTAAACTTTGATTGCCCACAGTATCCTGTGTCAAGGAAATCCACAGCTCAACTACATGGAATGTGAAAAAAATTCCTTTTTTTAAATTTTGGAAGCTCTGTCTTTACTTGACACTTTCCAGTTCCTACACTGGAAGAGCCTTTCCAACCATCATCCTGAGCTCTGCATCCTTTGTGATGTCTGTTGTAAGGCCATCCCTTGTTCCTTTTTCAGGTATAAGAGTGCTTCTAGATTATTTGGATCACGTGTTGAAGACACTCTGCACTTCTAATCATCTTTGTTCCTCTCCTCTGTGTCTTTTCTGACATAAAAAGGCCAGAACAAAGAAAAAGGCCCCAGCAGAACAGTACAGAGCACTAAGATGATAATTTCACATATCTATTTATTATGAGATATATACTTCATTCCTCAGCATTAGCAGCGACTTGGAACCTATCCTAGTAGGTGTAAGGAATGGAGTTTGCCTTTATATGTGTTGAATTCCACCTGCCAGAGGCTGTGACAAGGTCTTCCTGCAGTTTCACATAATTTTAGGACCAATCTGAAGCAAATCATCTGCTGTATCCTGTGCAAAGAAGGATCCTAGTGAAGTAACATTCCCAAGGTGCTGCAGTGGAAATGTAATTTTGTACTTGTCTTCTTAAAGAGGATGTTATTTCACCCTTATGACTAAATAATGTCTTGCCCTACAGATTCTCTGGCAAGATGCCTCTTCCTAACATGTTTTAAAAATGATTTATTGTGCATGTCCATGTCTTTTGCAAGTAGTTTCTCAAAATTCCTGCCTTTGGGTGAATTCCATTTAACCTTCCAGATCTAATGATATTTTCTTAGAGAGATCTTCTGATCTCTGAGATCTTCCTCAATCAGTTGCCATCACACCTGCTTTCTTCTGGTCTTTTTATGATTTTTTAAGGACCTGCTATGTATTTTCTCTGTACCTTCAACACACAATTATTGTGGTATAACCCAGCAGGCAGCTAAGCACCACACAGCCTTTCACTCACTCCCTTCACTGGGACAGAATCGGAAAAAAAAAAAAGTAGAACTCCTGTCTTGAGATAAAGACAGTTTAATACAACAGAAAATAAATGAGAAATGATGATGATGATGATGATAATAGTAATAATAATAATAATGACTATGAAAAACAAGAGATGCGCAACAATTGCTGTTCAGGAGCTGATCAATGCTCAGCTGGTCCCTGAGCAGGAGCAGCCACTCTCTGGCCAGCACCCCCAAGCTCTACGTTCTAAACATGATGCCAGACAATATGGAATATCCCTTTGGCCACTAAGGGTCAGCTGTCCTGGTTTTGTCCCTTCCCAGATTCATCTCTGTCACTATGAGAAGCTGAAATTTCCTTGACTCTCTGCAAGCACTGCTCAGCAGCAACTAAACATCAGTGTGTTATCAAGGTTATTCTCATCCTGAATCCAAAACACAGCACTGTACCAGCTCTTAGGAAGAAAATTGTTCCAGCCAAAACCAGGACAACACTCTTTGAATTATCTGCATGCCATCTGCAAAGACTTTACTCTTCAAAAGTAGGAGGCTTCCTTTTTTATGTAATCCTACATTTTTTTAAACACATTTTTGCATTATTACCTTTTGAAATTAGGCATGATGGCATAGATACTGAGTGGTTTTTTTGGTTCTGCTAGGGTGCTGCATGTGAGCTTAATTTGTTCCCTGTGCTGGAATGCCTGTTCCACAACAGCATGTATGAATCAAGTCCAGTGGTGCTCAGGGCAAAGTAAAAATCATTCCATCCAAGGTTCCCTGAGTCCTTGTTCCAGGAGGAAATCATTAAGAATAACCAAATGCTCTGATGTCCCATCCCAGCACAGCATTAGCCAATGCACCCAGGAGTGTTTGCAGTGTCCTGCCACAGCCATGTTTCCTGTCCTGGCGTTCTCATCCCCACCAGCATGTCAAAAACACTGCTGCATTCCAGGGATCACGGGGTTGTATAGGCATCATATGGGGGACACAGAAAGGGCAGGCACACTAACCACTGCCAAAAGTACTGCAAATGGCAAGAGGACAAAAATATTGCTAATTTGCCTAGAAAAGTCAATGAAATTTCAAGGCTTGGAGCAGGCAGACTAGTTGAGCATAGAAATAGAGAGCTCGTGTTTGAACTAACACTAAAGAAGTTCAAAACCCTATGAGGGTCTTGCCTGCTGTAAGTAGCTAATTTGTAGGCAGCTTTGAATATATCACCCAAGGGGCTGTATCCATGTCTTTGCACTGCATTACCCTGCAAAGAGAAGCAACCAGATATCTGTTCATTAAGGTGGTCTTATTACTGTACTGGGACCCTCAGAGTCTGATATTCTTTAATAAAACTAAAATAATTCATGCACAAGTCAGACTGTCTACAACAGCTAGTGAAGGTAAGGACAGCTGAATGGAATGAAAGGGTATTTAAAGAAATGGTACAACAAAAAGAGGGATAAACATAAATAAGTCATTTATCCTGCCAATCTAGAAACATTCATGCCCTTGTTCAGAATGAAAAAGTTGCCCAAGACAAGTAGGCTATTGTACTGAAAAATATTGGCTGCCTGATGATTTTGGAAAAAAATAAGCCATGTTCACAAATACCTCCCCTGACCTGTTTATTAAAAAGGACAATAAATGACTGAGCAGTAAATATTCAGGGCCTGGGAGATTTTATCAGCATAATGTTTCTGAAAAAAATTGAATGATAGAGTTGGCTGTGGGAAGAACTACAAGTTCAGATCTTTCTCAGGTCAGCTGATTCTGTTCATTTTCTAATTCCATGTACAGTTGCTATTTAATATTTTGCCAATCTTCTGGGAAAGTTTGTCAAACAAAGGTTTTGAACGTGACTTGCACAGATTGCTGACTGCCTTTCACAGCCTGGACATTTTATGAAGTCCTTCACGGGTGACTGTGTTTTGTTTTATTTTTAAATGTATTCCATAAAGGAAGAATTCTGAACTAAGCCACTGTGATTTCACTTAATCAACTTGCAAACAAAACACAGAAAAGAATTAATTATATTACTATAGTGCATTCCTGCTATTTAAGGATAGTGTCATTATGAATAGAGCTTATTGGAACAAAAATGCCTGAATTTATTTATAGATCTTATGTACAAATGAAAGAAACAAAGTAGTTTTAAAACAGCCAATACACTTGCTGTGATGTTGGCTTTCCTAAAAGTTAGCTGCAATAGGAGCAGGTCACCAAGGGTGTCACAGTGCTCAGCATTTGCCTCTGCTGCTGTTGAAGTTTGCAGGAAATCTTCATTTACATCACAGGAAACAGAATCATGCCAATGCTAAGCTCTTCTGAAAATATGTACTTCTAAGAAATGCAGAAGGCTGCAGCTGATGTGACTCCAGTGTTTCACCAATGCTATGAAGCAGCATTTCATCCTTGAAACTACAGAAATGTTTTAGAAACCATTATCAGGGGTTCAGGGTGGTTGATTCCTGAATAAATAACCTCCAAATAACATCTTCGCCCTGTGCCATGTTCCTTAAAGATACTTCTCAAAAAACCCCAATATCATAACAAAATCTGTTATTAAGCTAAGATTCTTTTTATCTGCCTGGCAAAAACTAGCAGCTTAAATAAATTACAAAGAGAATTTTTTAGACCATAATTAATCCAATGGAAGAAAGATGAACCACTTAGTGGTTTCATATATTTTATACCACTGGTAATACCTGGTGCCAGCATCCTACCAACATCTGTACTGTTTCTCAGAAAGGAATGCTACAGGCACTATATATGCTACCAAATATTCACAGCTTACAAATGAAGTAAGCTTGCTCCACTGCACTGTTTGTTAGTCAAGAAGAGCCCCACAGGACCCAGGTGAGTTACCCCAGCAGGTGGAAGAGTTAGATCAGAATTAGACCTTGTATCACAATGTGTAATTCATTAATCTCTTGAAAACAGTTTGTACCCTAATTCCACCTCTTTCGTAATTGGGGAGTTAGGCATTTCCTGACTCTGGCCCCATAAATATATATATATATATATTTATCATATCAATTTAGTGGAAGTACTGTACATATTGACTTCTGACAACTGTCATCGTTGTTGTTGTTGCTTACTTATGATAATCAGCACACACAGTCTGCTAGTCACTGTCCCAAACAGCTTACCAAAAGAGCTTTGTCCCTTGTCCATAGACTTCCAAGGGACATGAATTGAAGCCAAGCAGAGTTGCAAGACATTTTCACTTGAGGGTCATATCCTAGCATGGAATCTATTTCAAGCAGAGCTGACTAGGAATTTGGCTCACTTGCACTTTGGCTGATGGTGGTGTTGCCCATTAGGTTCACGATGACAAGTGAACAGGAAATTTCACCACTGTGTCATCAGAATGTTTCAGATTGCTCCAGGTGCAGCATGCAGCCAACCTCTGTGTAGAAACCCCGAGATGTGACACACAATGAAATCACTGTCTCCTGCTCTCCAAACAGCGTGCCTGAATAGGCTGTGGTGAAACCTCCCCAGGGAGACAACGGAAGCCCGATCACTTCAGTCATTTAGAGCTGCATAGTAGGAAACACTTATGAATGTACTGTAGGGAGCAATTCTTCTTGGCATAGTCTGTGTTAAGTGACGTAAGAGATGGCTTTTCAGCTCTTATTTCTATCCCTTTGAGGATATAGTGTTGCTGTTTGCCTGCTTAAGCAGTGGCCTGAGCCTCAGAAGGAGTGATATAAAAGAGGAGATAATCAGATAACTGATTTCCTTGCATGCTTTCTTTGAAGTGTTCAATAGTGAGATGCTGGACTAGAGGCAAACACTGATAGATTTACAAGGACCTGAGGAGCAAAATGTTTATAGTGTCCCTTTGGGTCTCTGCTCTCCATGTTGCCACCTTCATATTTTCTGCTACACCACCATGCACAGATACTGTCTTTGAATAACACTGGAAGTATTTGAATGCATGTCCAAGACTTTTATGTGCTGGACATCTACAAGGAACCAGCAGATTATCATGGCTTTGCAGGTTCAAAATGGGAGTAGTGCAATTAAAAAAAAAAAAAAAAACAAAAACAAAACTGGAAGCAAAATATTTGTTACTAATCAGATGGTGTTCAGTGATAGACATACAAATGCTGAAATCATGTTCATGCTAGTTCTTGCTAATCTTCTATCAGTCTTTTTTTTTGGACATTTTTTTTTTCCTCTTCAACAAGTTTTTCATTAAGTAGATGGAGCACTGCCAGAATCAGCTTTCATTCATGTTATTGTAAATCATAGTTGAAACCTGTGGTATTATTCCTGTTTTCTCCACGTAAAACTTAGATGAGCTTTTAGGCCTTAAGGCTCAATACATCTTGATACTTTTTGAAAAAAAAAAACATTTGAAAAGTGAAAAACAGTTCTGAGGCTTCTTTCTTTTTCTTTCTTTCTTTCATTCTCTCTCTCACTGTCTCCACCCCCCCTTCCCATCTGTCTCTTTCTCCTCTTTCTTGCCTACTGCCCCAGGCTCATGTCATCTTTCCCAGCTTTTTAAAAATGTAATTGTGATGAGCTAGTAAGGTAACTTGGAACATCTCCCAGCACTTCAGCAATGTTGTGGTAAAAATCTGAAATACCCACAGTTCACAGTTGCTACAATGGCATACCTGCCATTCTGTTTGTTCTCTCACCTGCAAGCCTGTTCACATATTAAGATACTCTCATGCACACTGTTAAGTTTCATAAAGGCATGAAATGTACGACACAAGTAATAGCAACCTACTTATATAACAGCTTGTGCACTAGGGTTTTCTTATTGCCTTCAGTGGAGTTCAAGTATTTGCTTTTGCATCTTCGTCTTTAGGGAAAAATTGTTGAATTGTTACCTTTTTGATTGACTCAGAATCTGAAGTCAGTGCTGTTCAAGTATCCTGAGCATCATTTTAAAGTGTCCCAGACTTTTGATAGCTGGGCAAACTTAGGCTAAAGTTGTGTTATATTAAAAGAATTCAGGAGCATGGTCAGTGGAGAGCTCGGCTACTCAATGAATTATGAAGACAGATGTGCTCTAGAAAACCCAAGTGATTGTATAGAATAGATATGGTAGATGACACAACATCCCTTGACTGAAACTGGCTTCCAGTCCTAATTAAACTGCAAGTGAATCCCTCCAAGTTTTCAATTCAATGTGTCATAAATGCTCTAAATCATTGCTATGGATGGCAATTTCTGCTCTGCAGCTGCTGAAGGTGCAGTCACTGGACTCAGAACAATGATGTTCTCTGGCACTCCAACTGGACTTACAAAGGTGAAGCACCTCCAGCATGGACAGGTGCTCAGTATTTAGCCTGGCACAAAGTTGCACCATTTATCAGGCACTGTGCTAATAGGGTGCTCTTGAGAATTTTGTTCCTAAGAAATGATTTCTTCCTCTTTCCTTTCTGCTCCCTTCACGTCACCCGGCTAAACCCAGATCCACTACACACCGCAAAATAGTTGCTACAAATCTTGCTTGTGACAGGGCAGCAAAACTTTGCCAGTGTCAGAGCCTTGGAATGCCAGGAGGAAGATGGTGTGGAAGAGCAAGGAAGTTCTGCTTTTAATTCTAGCATCCCCTGGAAGCTGTTCCTATCTTGCTCCTCCTGGTCTGTTCCTGACTTCTGTTTTTTCTCTGACTGGGGTGAAAAAATCAGACCCCGCCTAGCACAAAACTCTCATGTCTGGGGAAGCAGACATCAATTTTGTCTACACTGCAGGTGAGTTTTGACCTGATCCTTGTTACCTAGTTGCGAGCTTCAAGTTTTAGCTCAAAAAGTATGATTTATTTCAGTTCTCTCTGCACCTTCCTCAGCAGATAGCACTGTCCCTTAGCTCACCACCCTTTCATAAACCAAGAATTGCTTGAGATGGGAGATCACACAGTGAGTATATGCATTCCTTAAGGACTAATTATTTAAAGTTGGTTTCCAGCATTTTTTTGTACCTATAGTCTGGGGCCAAAAGATATATCTCTCCTTAGTGTTTAGAAGATGCTGGATAAGGAGAAGTTGAAAAAAGTGTGCTGTGTTGAGTGCTCTAATTGCTGACACATTCCTGTGGTATACTTGATCATTAGAACAGCTCACTTGAAACAATATTTTCTTTATAGAAAGGAAGTTGGTAATCGAGTTGTTGGGCTTCTCTGCTTTGCATTTTCAGTTTAAATGTTCAGCTGGCATTCAGTGTAAGGTTACTGGTTACCAGAGCATGTTGATTCAAATTTTCATTACCCAACTGCAAGCTGATTTTTTTGAATGATGCTTAAGCACTTGATTGCTGCAGATTTTCATGTATGGGCCTTTTGGATTTTAGTCACGAATATGGGCCATTTAAAAATGTTTTAATCTATAATTACACTGTAATTAAAATGGCTATGACAGAGATTTGGATTTGGTCAAGCCTATCCTCAAACCACAGTGACCAAAATGAACTGATTGTAGAAACCATGCAAGGAAATATATTAGATAAGGTACAAATCCAGCCCTGAAGTATACCAGGCTAAGTGGAGTCTTGCCAAAACATCCCATTTTACTGTCTGGGGATGAGCTAAACCCGTGCTGTTAGTGAGTTTCATGTGTTTGTGGCCAGAGTGTAAAGTGATATACGGAAACAGTAGCCCTACACAAGTTTTACTCCAAGTCCTACAAGTCCTTTCCCTCTAAGCTGATAACAAAAGTTGTTCCCACTATGGTCTTGTCACTCCCCATGGCTCAGTGCCATTCTGGTGGCCCAGTCATTCTCAGTCTCAGCTGTGAAATGCCATCATCCCACTGTTGCCCTTGCTGCGCACCAGCATGTGAGCCTCACCTGAATCCCAGGCTCTACTCTCTGAGCCACTCTCTCTGCTCAGGCTGCCTGTGCCTATACCACCCTTCCTCAACTCTTTTTGGGCACTTTGGAAACCATGAGAATGAATTCAGAGGGGTTTGTGAGATGGAAACAAAATTAAGAGTAAAGGGAAAAGATCATCTCTATTCTGTGAAACAGTGTTGTTCCAGTAGAAAGGGCTCTTCTCAAAAAAGCCCAGAGTTAGTTGCCATCTTCCATGAAACTTCTTAGAACAAGATTCTGCTTCAAGTAAATATAGAATATGGACTTCATTGTGTTGGAATTCATTTGATCTCTTTTCAGGTTAGGTGTCTTGTCCACATTTGCCACCTCTAGTCCTTCGGAAGGAGGGATACCCACACCTGAGTAATTCAGTGCACCTATCTGAAACATCTGCTTTAAGATAGGATTACTTGTGTCTCTAGAAGTTGTATGGACAATTAACTAAGGCAAGGTACTGACCTTTTGTGTCTTGGGTTAGGTCAGCTGAATCCTGCACAAAAGAGTAATTACAGAAGCTACAGAGTGTGTCAGACAGGAGGGGGTTGCATTGCTAAGCAGGAATTTACAAGACTATTTAGTATGAGATTAATATTTTTCAACATACAATAAAAAGTTAAGAACTCACACTGAATGAAGTCCTACTGGATGAGTTAAACATATGTGCCTTACTTAGTAAAAGTCACTGTCTTTTTTATTACAGAAAGGGAAAATGAATAACACAAGACACTGCTGGAAAATCCCAAAATATTCAATGCAGATGTAAGTTGCCTGGGCATGTCAGTTAAAACTTTAAATCCTGCATACTTTATTTAAAAGACAAGTTAAATCTCACAAAACTACTCAGATCCATTAAAAGAGGTGTGCTCATAAAAGTCATCTAGCCTGTGGACTAGAACTTTTGCTGGCAGTGACTCCCGTGACTCCCTGTGCTCCCTGGTGTTGTTGAATGAAATGTATAACCTTGTCGTGAAACACTGAGTTCACACCTTACCCAGATTTTTTTGGTGAGGTCTGTACTCTTTTAATATTACTTGACAACACTTTTTAAACAGTATTCCAAGTCCCATGAGATCTCAAGAGATACAGTTCTTCCATGAATTAACATTGAAACATGCTCACCTAACTTCCTTTGCAGGTCAATAGAAAGAAAAATTCACAGGGAGAGTAATCTTATCAGAAAAAGCACATAAACAACTGACAAGCCCTTTCTACAAAGGATATGGGGTACATATTTAGGTTAATAATATTTTTGTTAGTTTAATGTCAGGGAAGATGAACAGAATACTCTTCAGGTTAGTAGAACACAACACTTGCAAAGCAAGCATCTAATCAGTCAGCTGGAAAATGTGCAGCAGCACCATGTCTGACTCCTTACTTCAAGTTTTAACATGTGAAATTATTTCTAAGGAGTCTAATTAAAAGAGGATTAAAAATTTCAGCTGTTATTTACAGATGTTACCGTGTTGCCCTACTTCCACAGACATACACCTACTTCCACCTCTGCTTGCAACACCTTTTGTTGTTTGAAATCTATTTTTAATCCAATTGTCCTTAGAAATTCTTCATACTGTGGAACATTTAACTGCACTGGCAGCTCAGGAAGAACAACAGTGAAAAATGTCCAACACAGATTTCTTGAAGCTCCAGTTTTCTTTTAGACACTGTTACAGGACTATTGGATTGGTTTTCAAGCCAGGCTTCAAAAGAGTAATCCTGTAACAGAACTGCTTAAGATTTAATTGTTTAGTGGAGCAGTTATTACATAGTGTGAATGTCTCAAGTTCAGCCTTCCAGTACTTTTTGAACTTGAAATGCATTATACCAACAAATGGCCTCACAGTTTAATGTAAACAAAACCTTTTACTGGCATAAACTTTTCTGTAGTCACCATGGGGGAAAGAAAAAGGGAAGGATGGTGTTGATTCTCCCTCTGCTATGTCTCAGATATTATTTATTCTGCAAAGCATTATTTATTTTAGCTTGGTATTTCTTTTTAAAATGTCTTCACTAGACTAGACCACTACAATTTTAAGCCTCACAGGGAAACTTTAGCAAGTTATGAATAACCAGGGAGTGGGATTTCAATGCAATTCAGGAATGAGAACTAAGCAAAAAAGAATATTCAACCTTTTCATGGAAGGATTGAGTATTCTTTTCAAAGTCATATATCAAAAAGCCACATACAATGGAAACATTCTCTCTCCGTAGAACATAAAAGAAGAGGGAACTGCCTGTTATGTGTTCTGAAACGATCTCTTTTCATTACAACTTCAGAAATTTTCTCTCTGGGGATTGCTGACTTCAAACCATGGAGAAAGGGAGAAACGACATCATACTATTTCCATTAAAAGCAGCCATGTGTAACCTATATTTTTTCCTTTCCTCTTCCCCCCGCCCCATTTTACAATAATATTTGCATTCCAAAAAACTTCATCTCTTTCTTTTAATGCACTGAGGTTAAGCAAATGAGGTTGCTGCTGACAGTGTTGTTCATACCACTTGTGTGCTCCTTGTTTTAAGCCAGCACGAGAGAAACTGCTACGTCTGTGTGAAATTCATTAGAAAACAAAACATTCAGTCTTTCTTCATTTGGCCTGCTCCTTCTTGCTTACCGTAATTAAGTTATGAGAAAATAATCTTACACACTAGGAATACAAAATTCTCTGAGTCTTGTAAATGCATAAGCTAGAACTGACTTGAATTTTTTGAATGGTCCCACATTCTATTTCTGAACACTGTGTATTCAGAAAACTTTCGCATATGAACAGTCAGAAAAGAAATAAGAATAAATGATTCAGAGAAAAGAAAAGAAATCTGGAGAAAAAGGAATAAGTATTATAAGGCAGAGGTTTCATCTGACTTTTAATAGCGTGAAGAAATATAAAATTAACAAAGAACAGACAGTATAACAAAAGGAATACAAAAGAAAAAGCAACACGGTCCCATAGAAGAATTTTTCCAAGTTCAATAAGACTGACTCAAGAAGCTGACTTTGGATTTATCAATAGTAGATATTATATATAAATATATAACTATATAGGAATAGTTTAGAGAAGAGAGGTAAAAGCTGAGTGTGGGACTAAAAAATGAAAGAGAAAGCAGCACTTACCATTCACATATTGTTCTTGAGATGTTCAAAGCAGTGTACAGACATAACTCCTCTATAATATATGTTCAAGGCAAATAGGTTTTTAATTATCTTTTTACAAATCAGGACACTACAGCAAAAATGTAAAATAGCTTGACTAGTGACCCCATAATAGGATGAGACCACTTGAGTTTCATTCTTCTGTTCATCCCCCCAGATAATAAGACTACTAATCAAAAGACCTGTGTAAAGCATACTGTGTAATGCATATTTTCTATTCTCCACAGTCAAATCACAGCAATTACAGGGGCCATGGTTTATCAATTTCTGAAATGTGAGGTATCAGGAAAGAAAAAAGAGAGAGAGATTATGGGATAATGGTATAACAACATTAAAAAGTTAGAAAAAGTGACATATATAAATTAAAGATTACATATTTTGTAAATCAAAGGCAATATGAAAACATTTCAATTACATGGATTTGTCTAGAAGCCTGAGATGGTTTCTCAAAGCATATTTTACCAATCCTGTTGCTGTCCTTACTTAAGTCTGGACTCTTCCAACTCTAAGCATCCTGACAAGATGGTGTTAATAGTGTTGAAGGGAATTCATGGGTTACAAGCAAAATTAGCAAGTGTATTTATTATTTACATGTTGATGAAAATCCATGACGTTTGATGTAATTTGCTGGAAGCTTCAAATTACTGGTCTTTGCCACATACACAGGGCAATTGCATTTCTGCAGTCACACAGAGATTTGTATACGTAGCTGGAATTGCTAGTGAATATAAGGAAAAACTGTTTTGAGTTCATTAGAAAAAATCATCTTCCCTGAGGGTAAAGACAAAATGTAGCTATGGGGGTTGATATTAAAAGGTACTCTACAGATGTTGTTACCATCAGCATAAAGAAAATGGCATTTTTAATACAATATTTTTGAACAGGATATCAGATTGCTATTATCATGTCCTGTTTGCCAGAATAACAACACAGTACCACAGCAGTAGTTTTGCTAAAGACTAATAGCTTTTCTGGAGTTTAGGAGAATAAGATTGGATACTGAAAATACTTCTGTTTCTTCCTGGTGCTTCCAATGGCTAAGGCATGAGTGTATTTCTTACACTGTCATCGATTCATTCTCTCATGTATATTGGTTTTCAAAATGTTTTCAAAAATGTTTGCTCAGTAGCTGTGGGAAGTGATCTGAATGTCCAGTATGCTCCAAGTGATGTTAGATTTTTCCTTTGTTTTATGAAAACTGTGTTCTGTATTATCCCCAGCCTTTAAGTGGTTTATGAACTTTTCCCACTGCAAATCATCTGCAAAATTGATTAATATGCTTTCTTCCAATCATTCCTGAAACTATTGTGCACAGAAAACCCCCAGAAGGCACCTTCTCTCAATTAGCACTGGGGTTTTTTTGTAGGCATTTCTCTGCATTCCCATACTACAGATTATGACATCAAACAATTGAGATTAGGATCAGAGTCTGAACAAGCAGGAAGGACATATGTTCTTAGGGGAAAAGATCTCACACAGAGAGATATTTTCAGTAAATAGCAGAATATAAAAGCTCAGCAAAAGCCCAGGCTTTATACTGGCTTATTTTAAATGCTGTTCATTCCTCTGCCACTTTTAAAGCAACATTTGGTGCTCATGAACACAGAAAACTAATAGCATGTGACCCAGCCAGCCCCACTGGAGTAGGCACCTCTTACTAGTATGGAAATTTTGCCAGAACCCCATGCACACTGGTGCCATCTTTTACCATGTTTTCCTGATGAACTGAGGTGACTTGCTCTTGATTTAGACCTCAAATAGTGCTAAGACAACCAAGAAGAACTCTTTATTATGGTTCATCTCTTTTATTTCTGCCTCCAGAGGAAGAACAAACCAGGCATAGGCAGAGAGGCAGGAGATGACAAAAAGCTTTTCCTGAGGGAAGGCAATTATATGCTTCTGTCCATTCAACTTGTCTTTTCTTCTTGCATGAATAAGGATGGAAGGAGGAGAGACGTTTGGGGGTCCCACCCAACCACAGACCTCTCCTTCTCAGGACTGGAAGCCAGGAGGTGAAACAAAGGCTAAATTACCTCAGACTCTGGCCACACTGTGATTTTTTTGATCCTTTTTAGGTTTACTAAGGCACAGAAGTAATAGACTTGTTGTTGTTCTGGAGTTCCCACTTTATCGAAAGCCCTGTATTTTCTTGGGTATGGAGCACTGTGATAAGAAGAAAAGTAACCCCTGTTCTTGTTGCTGGGGTGGTTCTTATATTTTCTGTGGCGTTTTGCATAGTGCCATGGTCAAAGACAGGCTTCCAGGCAGAGACCAAGCTCCTCATGCCAAAAGCTAGGTACCAAAAGTTTATTTTTTAATAAAAAACCGAGCAATATGAGTCATGATTAAAAGGTAATAAGATCTAAAACATAGTACTATAGATGATTTTTAACATGATATGATTCTTAGGTTGATGGCAACATAAAAGCATGTTTGATGTAGACAAGAGGGCACATTAGTTTGATGATATAGAGTAGCACAAATTAGTAGAAAGGTTGTTTCACCATTTAGATCTCAAAAATGTTTGTTAAGTTCAGATACCTTGATTTTGGGGACTCACTTTCCTTCTTGTTATCTACCTAAATCAGACACAAACTCATTGAAACACAAGTACGGTGATATTAGAAATTAGGGCCTGTATTTTGAGAGTGAATTATATTAAACAAGTTTTTTTTATAAATAAAAAATTCTACAATTTTGGGATCCCTTTGTTCTCCCCAAGCCAGTACCTCCTGGGCATTTTCCTCAGGGATGCACCTTTGTCCAATTAAAAAAAAAAAAAAAAGCTACACAAGTGGCGAGATGCATTTGAGCATTCATTATTTCTGTGGCCGATAACACAAGAACTGCATGACAATGGAAGCAGCAAAGCAATTTACTCTGCCCTCATTATTAGGAAAGCGCTGTTTGTCCAGTCCCAGTACATTAAAATGAACATGTTATTGTTTCAAATCACAGTTATCCCTGATTGAATTTCTAAGAGAGTGGAACCATCCAGGAGAGAGTAGTGACAACTGTATTTCAAACTTTTCTTCTTGTCGCTTGAATGATTTTCTGTTTTCTGCAATTTAGGATCATGTGTATTTTTAGTGTTTTTTTTAATTACAGCATTTGCACTGCCTACAGGAAAGGACATTTTATTAGTTCATTTGACATTTTACATAAAACTCCAAGCTCATTGTAACCTTCCTTATAAGCAGTAATTTTTAGAATGTGTTTTAATCACATACAAATATAATATAAAATATTACTTTTAAAACTTAAAGAGAGATCAGATTAAAATGTTTGTCTTTTAAAATAATACCAGTAAACTGTATGCTTAACCATTTAATTCTCTTTCACTATAATTCAAAGGAAACAATTGATCTGATCCAAACGTTTATTCATACTTAGAGAAGAAAGCTATCTTAAGACAAAGAAAACACTTTAATTCTGTGGTCTGGTCTTATATTGTCTGGATATTTGAAAATATCATTCTAACATTTCCACTGAAAGGAATTCTTTCATACAGAAAACCAAAAGAAAAGGAAGTGGGAAGTTTTTTGGGCAATGCTTATGTTTTGTGAACCTAAAAACCCAGGCTAGAGTTGGTTTATTGGGTCAGATGATACTTCATCACATGAAAAAACATCTTTAAGAAATTAAGCACATCCTAGTGGCTTAGTATGTGCATTCCATTTGTATTTGAACGAATTCAACAATGCGTTTTCTTGAGACTCAAAAGGAAACTTTCTTTCCCTTACCCTTCTGATGTTTAATTTTAAAGTTTTCCAACCGCATATGGTTGATGTGCTGGTGCAATGAAACCAAGAATAAGAATTTAGTGCTATAATTTCATGAACATTAGCAGACATAAGAGACCACTGTTAAGTGGTTCACCCAGAAATCAATTTCTTGATTACAGATGCTTCCTAGTTAAAAAGAATATGATTTGATTGATTACAGCAGCCTTCATTATGCCATGGATTAGAAGCTGAAATAATAATTATTGTGCAAGAATAGGTGAGGTACAAATGAGAGAGTCAAGACAGTATATGGAAAAACAAAGGACAAGTTTTATTGTATACAGGTTTACTATCACCTGGAAAAAGAGAAATACAATTTTTTAAAGATAGGACTTTCTCCTGGAAGCACAAAAAGTGGACAGAAGTTTTGAGGACAACCCTAAACTAGGCATACTGATGTCTAAGAAGCTTGGAAGTGTTAAAATAAGAGGAAGAAATAAAAGGAAAATGAAAATAGGACCTAATTCCTATGCTTCTACAAGGTAATGGCCCAGTAAAAGAAGGGGAAAGACAAAGGCATAGGAGTGTTTGCGTTTAAACAGATATGTTCATCTGATTTTTTTTTCTACTCCTAGGACTTACATGGAATTCAGGAAAGAATCTAAAATGTTCGGCTTTTTTGGTAGCCTCCTTTTCAAAATGGAAATCTTTCTTGAAAGGCCGAACACTAATTTCTGCCTCTTTGGCTGGAAAAATTCACAAAAAACTCTTGAAAAGTTCTGATTTCCTAACTTTAGCTTTTAGATATTTCATGGAAATTGATCTACGTGAATGATAATAAAGGCAAAATTTGGAAGAGGAGGACTGAATTGTGCTTAGGCCAAGGGCTGAATACAGAGTGAGGCAAAAGTGAATTAAAAGAAATAGCAGTCTATTTGAAATCTCTGGGCAGAGAGATAGTGAACAAAGTTAAGGGAGATGAAGCTTCTTAGCAAATACTGTATGGTCCGACTGAAGTTCAGTGAGCTTCAGGAATCCATTAAAATGTGATTTACAATAGCTGATGCAGGAAATAATTATGGTGTGTCCAAGAAGGATTTTTACAGAGGTGGAACCTGATAACATTTCAGAAAAAGTATCAGAAATTCAGACAAGGATTTTTTTATTGTGTTTTAAAATAATTTGGAGTTTCAGAAGTTCAAAACTGAGATACAGAGAGTAGAATTGGTGTCTCAGTGATGGAGCATTTGCCTGAGAAGATAGCTTCATCCAGAAAAATAAAGTACACAGAGAAGCTGAAAATACAGGCAAAAAAAGAGTAATGTATGGAGATAGCAGAGAGGTACTTCTCTCATCAGAGGTATCTTCAGCTGTTGTTCATGAGTACTCATAATAAATTCATTTCTTGATCATATAGTGATAACATTTTGGTTTTGGTTTGACTCGTATCTCTCTAGCAGCATTTCCATTCCTAGTTAAGGCTTCACTTCACCTTGTCTTTCCCTTGAGAGAGTGTGCAAGGTGCTTCTTTATCTTTCTCATTCATGGTGAGTCATGGACAGTGTCTGCCCTGGTCATCCTTTGCACACAGAAAACAAAATTGTATTAACCTCTAATCATCTGGTTCTTCTCTTACAATGCTTAACTCACAGAAGCAAAGCTCCTAAAGCACATGCCAACTCATCCAAAAGTATGATTTTCGTCTGTGGAAAAACATTTGGACAAAGCAAGAAATGCAGATGTACTCAGTTTACACACACCACTGACAAACACCACTAAAAGCAAGACTGACAAATAGAACATGATGGCATTTTCATTATTGTCACCTCCTTCTATTTATCCTAGAGTTTTATACAAGATCTAATAAAATCTAGGGGCAGCTTTGCAGTACGTTCACCAAGTTTTAAAAATTTAAAATTTAAAGAAAATATTCTTTCTCTGAAATAGGACTTCTGTCTTAAAAGTGTTCAAGTATTGATTAGCAAGTATTTTTTGTCCCAACCATAACAATGCTTGAAGTTTTTACCTTGTTTTTGTTTTACAGTATGTTCACATTTTTAGGATAATATACTTTTTCCCTGCAACTATGTACTTATCATTCTCTTTTTCAATGGAAAGATAATGATGGAAATTTTCGAGCTGCTCTATCACCTCTAGATTGCCCACTTATATGAAGGGCAAGACATTTTTGAAACTGTGTTCTTTCTCCACACCTTGACAGCACTTTTTTTTTCAGCCTAAATAAATTGGATGCATCAAAAGACTTTGCGTTACTCTTCTTGTTTCATCCTATGTCAGTCTCATCACTTTATGATACACAGTCCTTCCTTCCTTCAGCATTTCTACAGTACTTTCTGACTGTAGCAGGTCCCTGTTTTTGAGACATATTTATATAATTTGATGGTCCTAAAAACCTGACTCTCCTTTTGTACTTGTGTTTACTGAAATCCCATTTTCAATCCCTCTTTTGAAATTATTCCTACCAGACCACATGGAATAACTCTAAATATGCTTCATAAATTCCCATGCTTACGCATCAAAGAATCTACACAAGCAAGTCATATTGCATCTTTTGTAGATTGATACACATCTGCAGGGGGCAAGGTCTTTCTCATATATCTTTAAAACTGTGGCTTAAAATTTAAAAAAGGATAATTAACATTTTAATACAAACACAAGAACATTGTTTGCTTGCAAAAATGCACTGAAGTCATCCAGAACAGCATACTCCAAACAGAAGTACACCACATAAAACATGCCTCCCTCTGTGGCGGCAACTCTTTCTGTTTCATGTATACAGATGTTAGTATGGACAGTATGGGGAACATCTCATGTTGCACTCTGATGACTTCCGAGGAATACTACTGACAGTCTCTTTTTCTGACCTCTCTCCCTCTGCATTCAGCTCAGCTCTCTGCTCCACTATAGGGAGTTTACACTGTAAATTACCGAGACACTAGAAACTCATGGAGGAGTGTTTAGAGGACCCACAAAGACTCGGGGCTCTTCGCAGAAAAAGAGGTGTTTATGCACAAAATTCTTGGCTCTCAGTGTTTTTCACTGGGATCCACAGGGCTGTATCAATCTGGAAAGTGGGGAGAAAAGGCTCTATGGTTGAGTGATAAAACCACAGAGTACACTAGGCAATGCTGGTGGGTCACCCATACTCACAGGAGATATTAAACTGCCTTTGGGGTTAGGTCATTGTAACTGAGTCCTGTCCTTATGGACATAAAAATCTCAGCCTCACAATGCCTATATTTTCTACAACACAGAGGAGTTTCAGAACCCTTGTGTGGCCCCTAAGACTCCCTGGACTGTACATATTCAGCATTAGCCTTGGTGCAAGACACTTTTCAGTAGCACCTTGACTTCCCCACCCTCTGGCACCCAAAGAAAGGGTCAACCTAAAGTTAGCATGCTAACCTTGCCTGCAACTACAACTAGAGGAGAGAGGGCCTGCCTTGGAAGATCCATTCTATGAAATACAATTTTCGAAGCAGCAACCAGCAGCTGTCCCCCAACTGGTCTTTGTTTTATTCCTGCCTTCTGAATCCAGCACAAATGTAAAAGGCAGAGAGAGCCACTTTCACACTAAGATACAGTCTGGCCGTCAGAACAGCCTCATAGGACGTGGAGATTTGAAAGGAAAAAGCCAAGCTCAGGTCCTCCACTGTCTTGCTGCATAATCTATTTGTGAAGTTATTATTTGAAAGGATTCGTACAAACCAAACCAAACCTGAAAAATCAGTGATCCTCTCTTAAAGTTGATTGTTCATAGCAGATATTTGGGACTATTCCAAGAAAACTTTTCATTTGAGCATCTCTGAGGATCTAAATGAAGGAAGGACACTTGTGTAGGCCTTGATCACTCTTAGAAGTCAGTTGGAACTTGGCTGCCTGTTTTCAGGATATAAAGTTTCTCTAAGTTTAGGAGCCACCTGGATTAGGTTGAAAGTGCAAAAAAACACTTCTAGGATTTTATCTTTCCATTTAGTTGATCAATTTTCTCTCAATTTCTATTTCCTTTCTCTAGATCTGTCGACTTTAGATTTGTTCACTGAATGAGGAAGGACTGGGATATGCCTTGCAGAAGGAATGAATTTTTTCCATAGTTCATCCATTGTGCCATTTTTCTTCCAGGTAATGGTTTCATGTATTTGTACCTTTTTGGGGAACAATTGTTTTCTGCAATGCTTTTATGGAGAGCAACTGCACTGTTAGTTGACAGCAATGTGCATCAAGAAGAATTGGTCATGGGAAAACATGCACTTTGACATGAACCAGAGCAGGAAAATGAGAGAAGAAGAGGAAAGTGTCATAAGGGATAGCATTAAGAAATTTGATATTTTTTTTTCTGAGAACATGAGGGCATGAAAAGTAAGCTGCGTTGTTCATTAAAAGAACACAACAATGTTCAGGCATGACCCTGCTCCTTCCCAATAAATACTGTATTGACATTTGATCCAATCTGGGAAAAAATGGCTGATGAGAAAAAGGATTTCAGTGAATAGATTTCCATTTAAACCTACTGACAGCAGTACAATACGGAGATATAAGCAGTTTCCTTAGACCTAATTCAGTAAAGGTTGAAGGAAATAGAAAGGCCCTCAGAAAGCTGATGGAGCCCGGTGGCAGATCATAGCGGGCTTCCAGCCCTTCTGCAGAAGATCTGTTACTTCTTAAAAATAGCAGACACTTGTTAAAATGTAGCTATTTCTCATCAGCTTTAGACTGGTACTATTTATTAGTTTAGACGCCACTGATTCCAAAAGGCCAAGGCAGTTCTTACCCAATTAGAAATAAAATATGCTTTTGACTCCCAGGAAAGTTTCCCTCCCAGCTCCCAGTTTCCCGCTCAGGCTCTTTTTTGAGGCGAGTGGTGAAATTGGCTTTTGTGAAGAAGAGCCACACATGCAAACCAGACTCTTCGGACAAGGCGCCATCATTCATGTCGCTCGCACGTTGACAAACACTTTGGTTGTGTTGCTAAGGCAGCGGTGCTGGTGTGGCAAACACATCCCTGCTAAACACCCCCCGAGGGCAGTGGGGACAGAGGGCAGCAGAACCAGATGGTTCCGCTCATTCCCAGCAGTTGGCCAAGCTCTGTGCAGGGCTGGCTGGGAGCTGCTTTCCAGACGGACAGCCAGTTCAGAAGGCTTGTGGGCCGCTTTTCTTTAATTACCTCTTTTCGAGAAACATATCAAAGGCCATTTTCTTCTTCTAAGCAACACATTCAGTCACTCGAACATTTCCAGGCAGCGTGGGCTGCAGCAGCAGTGAGAGGGATCATAGGGGTGTTGAAACACAGATGTGCGAGGGGCAGGAGCAAGAGGCAGACAGTGGCTGGGTCTTGCAGCCATAAAGGGCTGCTGCCCTACCCTCCTTGGTCTTCGCCAGTGGCTTTCCATATGGGACACCTCTCCATAAAACCCTGGGTATTTGGACAGTCTCATGGGGCTGTGGTGAGGTCACAGGAGCTGTCACAGGAATGAAAGCAGGAGAGCATGCTGATGCCAGAAAATAAAAAATGCAGTTAGTTGCTTTCCTTTCCTTTCCTTTCTTTTCCTTTTTTTTTTTTTTTTTTTTTTTTTTTTTCTCACACAAAGGTTAGGGGTGGAACAAAAAAAGTGAGGTGTACCTGCTATTATTCCATTCCTTTCATTTTCGTTTCTCATTGCTTGGAGGTAGGAGAGGGAGGTGGAGCATTTTGATTGAGGGGGGTTGCCACAAAACATGAGTTTCTCATCTCGACTGCCTGTGCAGATCCAGTTTCCTGTCCTTGATCCTGGATTATTTTCTCCCATCAGGAGACAGCTGGTTTGGCAGAGTGGAGCGAGGAGCGGCAGTGCAGGGGTGAGGGGCGGGGAGGGCACCAGGAGCTCCGCTGAGGCCGCATGCGGGTGAGCGGTGGCAGCGAGAGGTCCTGTGAAAGCTGGCGGGACAGCCTCCCCTGGCCGCCCTCCAACCCACGCTGTTCACAGGCCTGTTCTCAGCCTCGCCTCGTCCACAGCATCCAGCCAGGAACAGAACGTGAATCCCTCCTTTATTGGCCTCAAAAGGCTCCTTTGATGGGCAGGCCCACGCCTGCCATCGCTGTTTGATTCCCCCGTTGCTGAGCCAACCCTTTGCCAGTGGCAGGTGACATTCCCTCATCCTACAGTTGCCCTGAGGGGGTCTGAGCCCCGAGAGGGTGCACAGCCAGGTCACAGCACCTCCACTGGGACCTGTGCTCAGGGCTGAGCTCAGCCTCCAGCACAGGAGCAGCTTGCCTGGCGTTTGCCTGGTGAGTTTTTTGTCTTTCACCCCACAAATGCCCTAAGAGGTTTTTGGAGAGTGCCTGCCTTTCCAAAAGGCACAGTAGCTGATTTCCCCAGGTAATCATGGCCATTTTGGGCCCCTGGAGCATCCATCAGGGCAGCAGGCATCCCCTCGGTGTCACAGCACAGGCAAGCCCACACAGAAGTGGTGCAAAGAGGCTGTTTGGCATCGTGTGGTATCTGGGTTCTGTGGCTGGGCTTTGGAGACCACATATCCCAGCTTTTGTGCACCTCGGCAATGGAGCAGGAATTGACTCAAGGAAAACAAATAAGGACTTTTAAAGACACGTTTATTTATGGACAGGCTTTCATGCATGCATCTTACAGCACTCAACATAAAATATAATTAAAACAAGTATCACACTGAATATGATTCAGAAAATAAAAATGTCTTTAAATACAATTTAGCTGCCAGCAGCTCAACATTCTTCATTCCTCTGGGGAAGGAGTAAGGGAGACATGAAGTTATGTGACTACAGAAGGCATAAGACATGGGTATTTTTAGAAGAAGTACAACTGGGGGAAGCAGCTGACCTGTGACAAGGGTTTAATACAAGAAACGCTCCCGAAGCCTCCCAGCTCCTGAGGGCAGTCAGGCAGCCTTGGTCAGGCCCTTGGGAGAAGGATGGAGAGGGAGGTCAAGACCCACCAGCTCAGCTCCTGCAGCTGGTCTCAGGCACCCCATGGAGGCATACCTCCACCCAAACAGATCTTCAAACGCCTCTATGGGCAGGCCTGTCTGAGGGCTGGTTAACATCAGTAAAACAGTGTGAGATCCTGAGTGCCTGCCACCAGTTTTCTCAGATGTCTGCCTTCTTTTTTTCCTCTGTTCCCATTCAGGTCTTCAGTCAGAGAGGGAAATAAAGCTGTCTTGGGGTACCCTGCAATGTCACTGGGGTTCCACACCATATCTTACAGTGCCTGCTATCAACCTGGGACAGTCAGAGCTTGCTCACAACCCTGAAAAACTGGAGATGCTTTTCTGCATTTGTTACCTTTTTTGCCACCAGCATTGAGACAAGCCAGCACGTTTGCTCACAGCCTCTCTTGAGTAATCAAGGATGAACACATGAAGCAGCTGAAGTAAACTCAACCTGTAGATGGAACTTTTTCTTTTCTCTTCGTGCTCATATTTACCAAGTCAGAAGAACACTTTTCTGAAAGTAAATACCTGTCATACTGCAGAGCTGGCAAGGAAGGTATGGACTCACCCAATTTTTTTACATATGGACATTTTACCACTTATATGACTTTTCAAAGACTTTTGCCAGCAATCTTTCCACTAAACATACAAGGACAAAAGTGTTTCTCGTGGGATTCAAAGGGGACTTTATTTTAAATACCTCTGGAAAATAATATGTCAGTCTAAAACTGCCCATAATTTTCCCACATTCTTCACCACAAAATAGGGAAACTTCAACCTTTCTTCCCTGTTAGTTTCATATTTTTATTATCTGAACATTTTTAGGGGAGGACCCTCAAATTCATTTTCATAGAAATGTTGTTCAAAGCCTGATGTAAGAGTATGCCAATATTGTGAGGCAGATTGTTTTATGAATAAATTAATTCATATTGTAGATTTAGTTTTTCTTCTTTCTTATGTATTAAAAGTCATTTCAATATTAGAAGCATAATAGGTACCTGTTTCAAATTTTCTCATTCTGTTTGCAAAAGAAAATGCAATTTTGCTACAGTTCCCATTGCAAATGAGGGCAATACCAAAACCCCAAAAGAACATGAAAAGAGAGAAGAAACTTGTTTAACTGCAGAATCTATAGGGTAAAGTTACTCTTAAGAAAATCCAGTTTGAGATTACAGATTTATTAAATCAAAATATGAAGTAATAGATTTATGCATATAATTAAAAATTCTTGAAAACCAGACATCCCTATTTTTTGTCAGAAAAACTAGATACTTTACCTGCATAATTGTAACTTTACTGCTGTAGCTCAATGTCTTCTAAAAAATGAAAAATACATATAGAAGATCGATGTATGTTACTATTTAATTTTAAATGTGCTTTCCAAGAGGTTAGATTCTACTTCTGAGCTGCTTTTCCTTAAATTCAGTGTTAAAATTTATTTCTAAGTTCATGTATATGGTGTATGGGTCCTCTACTTTGATAGATATCCTTTCTACTTTGTATGCATGTAATTGGACAAAAAATTATACATACATCAGAAAATGAAGCCAACTCAAAGCTGTGTATTAGTGTGTTAGACAAATACAGGTGCTTTAAATGCAGTATTTTTAGTCTTGAGCTTCATCTTCCCATTGGATCCTGAGAGAATGGTAACAGGTAAGGAATTGAAGAGTCAGCCTTGGAGCAAGGATTTCTCTGCTGAATTTACTGGAACTTTGCCCCTGATTTTGCAAGCAACATGCCTGAATCCTCCTACTGCACGGGGTCTAGCTCTGCCATATATTCCAAGTTATACACAATCCAGTGGTATCCATCATGGGACAATAGGTTGTGACTAGGCCAATGCATTTGGTGTAGGCAATGCATCTACTAACCTCAGTTTCCACAAATATACAGACAGACAAATACATAACAAGAAGACAAACAGACAAACCCATAAAGCTCATAAACACACTTTGTGTGGTCATATATTTAGGTATACAAATATGTACCAGTAGTTAGGGCACCAGGGCACTGCCCAGGTGTTGGCTGCTTGATGTGCATCTGCAGGTTTGGAAGAGGAAGCTGAGAGATGCTACAGTGATGCGGAAAGTATTCAGATTGTTGTGCATAACAGATGTTCTTTTTCTACTTGCTACATTTGAGGAACTTCCTGATGGTTTTGGTTTGGTTTTTTTTTTTTTTTTTTCCTTTCTGTCCATTTATTTGAAGTTTGGTGGTCTGAACAGAGAAAAGGAAAAAATGGCACTTGCAAATAAAACTGCAATGTTGAACCTCCTTTATAACACTTGCAAATATAACTTTGTCTCCTTGGAGACCTTAAACTCTGCCACATATTACGATTAATTTAATCTACTGAACAGAATCTTGTGACCAGTGTAAAACCTACAGGCACAAAAATCTTGAATTGCTGTAAATGGGCTCTGATACTGTCCAACTGATTTTTCAGGTACCTAAATGCAAGTTTATTAAAATTACATCTTCGCTCTCAAACTTAAAAAAATATATTTGGTGTTCCATACTGATCACCAGACATCTCAGCTCTGTCCAAATGCATGGTTGTGTTTTCCCATGCACCAGGAGGAAATGGAGCGTCTCATTGCCCTACAGCTGTGACTCCACCAGCAGTGAATAGGCGATGACAGATGGGACGTTGGGTTTGGAATTCACATGATTTCTGAAATCCCATGTGCTTGCTGGTGGGCATGGCAGTGTTTCTTCTCATCATTTTACACCCAAAATTTCCCTCTGCTGGTTTATCTTAGAACAGATAAAGACAATTACTATACATGTATGTATACATTACTATTATTTGAAAAAACCCTCAGATATTTCCTGCTCTTTTTCCACTCCTGCCTCCCACCATAGACTGGCCCAGCCCACCCGGGGGAAACACTCTTCATGCTGAGGGCATGCATTGTGTGGGTGCTGGCAAGTGCTCAGGGGTTACACCAGGAGGGAGGCAGCAGCTGAGTCAGAAGCGCTGCGGTAGCGCTGGGCTGGGGGCAGTCAGCAAAGAAAGAGCAGAGAGACAATTCTTCTGTTTCTGGCTGCTAATGAGCTTTCGGGTGGCAGTGCTGTTCTCATCAGGACTATTTGTTTTTACAGGCTGCTCTTTGTTGACTTTAGGCTTGTTTTCCTTGCCAGGCAGTACAAATATTCTCAGGCGTTAAGCTTTCCTTGCCCCTACTGCCTTCTTTTCATGTGGGACCATGTAGGAGCTAAATTTAAACTTGATTGATAGCGTTTAATCCGAGGAGGGTCAGAGTGCTATTTTCCTGTTAAACATTCTCTGGTTTGCTTCTTCTGTTTACAGTCATGTCTTTAAAGTTCTGTAGTCAGTCCTCCTTCCCAAAGAAATCTTTTCTGCTTTCCTTGCCGCTGTGGGATAGTTGCTCCTAATTATGTGGAGCCTCATGCCGCTTTGTCTGATCCTGGATGGAAAAGAACAACAGCTATGGGCCTTTAAACCAGATGATGCCATGACTTACATACTCTCTCCCACTATAATAGATCGCAGGCCCTGAATTCCACTGCTGCAAACCACTAAACATGGAAATACGAAAGCAGTCCTGGTTGTGTTTTCCCTTTCCTGACAGTCTTTGAGAAACATCTTCCTTGAGCAACCACATGCTCAGCATAACCATATGAGTGCATTTTTATAGCTCTGAAGACAGTAATCTTAGTGTCTGTGTCAGTACTGGATTTAAGTAAAAATTTTCTCTCTACCAGATGTCTGTGCAATCTTATACATGTTATTTGCACATGTTTTGGGCAGGATACCTCTTGCTGATGTCAACTAACTGCATGCATAGGCTTTTACTGACTGTACCTAGTTTATACTGTCATTGCCTCTGCGGCAAAACTCTGACCTTCTTAGCAAGGTGGAAAGGTTTAGCCCTAGAGAAGGAAAGGCAGGGCATCCTCATTTAATACTCTACACATTTTCCCTTTTCCCTGAAAAATACATGGTCTTTTATTGATGACTTACAGTATTCTGTTTTCAAAAATAATTCCTCCAGCACTGATGAAATATGCATACATGCACACACACAAGAGCAAAGGAAAGAAAAACACCTGAACCACTATGTGAAGTTGGAATCCTTTTTAATTTTTTTTTAAAAAACCCTTTCCATTTGTTTGCCACTATAGTCATGTCGTATTCCTTGTGACCTGCCTGCAGTGTTCCCTAAAGTACATTGTCAGAACTCTGCCTACACATGTGTACAAAGTTAACTCATTGGTGCTTTTCCATGGTATAGTTCATCAGGCTTAGGAATTAGATTTTATGAGCTGCTGACAAATCTAGCCTAAAAAACACATGTCCTGACTGACATCGTTTGAGTAGCTGGTATTTTCTGTTCAGACAACCTGGGGAAAAAAATCTTTAATACACAGAATTCTGAGTATAAAATATTTTTTAAACATATAATGGCAGAGAGCTATCTCACTGTCTACAACCTTGACATTTTGTACTGATAGTTCTGCATTAACCAGCTGCTACTGCAAGAGTGGAAGTGTATATTCTCCCGAGGAGCTATGCAGTCATGTGTGCACACACTCAAACCCTCATTTAGAGAAGGAAGATATTCGAACAAGTAAATACACCTCTTGAACTATGCTGTTAGGATCTTTAGGGCTTAACTGCTAGGAAACCAACAGCACTAGACTCGCTTACGTGTTAAAATGATACTGGATGAAATATCATTTGTCAATCTGAAGTGGAAAATTTGGAAACAGAAAATTGCTCTCCTGAGAAATCCAAAAACAATGCAACACACCCACCTCCCACTCCAATCCCTCCAAAAGCCTGGCAAGAAAACATAAGGAAAGTACTTAGGAAGAACTGGGACTAGTATTTGTCCAAGACCCTATAACCCTGTGAACTGCTTGAAAATGGAAGAAGGGTCAACTCATTTTCCAGGAGAGATTCACAAGAAAAAAAGATAAGCAGATCTCTGTATCTTAGGATCCAAGAAGAGACATTTAACTAGTGTAGTAAAATAAAAAATCAAAAATAAAAAATTCTTTTTTTTATCTGGAGTACTTTCATCTGACCCTACAAGTATGGGATGCAGGAGCGGCCACAGGAGTGTCTGTACTAGTTGAGAGAAAGTCTCCCTTTTACCTAGTCTTCCTTCTCCCTAAGTGTCCATAAATGGATGATAAAGGACAAGAATGCATGTTTCTTCCACCTTTAAGTGCTCTGGCATGTCCAACTTTTTTTGAGTAGAACTTTTGAGGATTTGATGCAATTTGTTCAACAGCCTTAAATGGATCCTTGCTCCTACTACTTTTCCAGTCTGTCTTTGTGCCCATATGAACTCCTTCCTGGGACAAGAAGAGCTGTTGATCTTTTTCCCATGAAGAACCATCCCTTTTTGTTTACTCCAACCCTGGATCTTACAGCCTTTGTATGATGGCTCCTACCTCATTTATGGCAATAGACAATAAAAAAGTTAAATCCTACTTTAGACTGCTCATGATTTTGTAGACATTTATCACATCTTACTCAAGTTGTCTTTTTTTCAGCCTGAGGGCTACTGCTGCTGCTCAGTTGTTCCTCTTGGAGAAGACGTTTTGTGCCACTCTCACCTTTATTGCCCTTTCACAGTTTTCATGTATCCTTTTCAAAAGGAAATCAGTACATCTCACACCGATATGACATTTAGCTTCTGGACTGTCTAAGGGCATTTTGCACCTTCCTGATGGGCTGGAATAATTTAGTCTTGGTTTTGAGTCCTTCAGCATTTACTTCTTGTTCTCTTTTGGCTTACTTCTGTTTGTGTATTCAATCTGCTAGAATGCGTATTACAGTGTATGTTCCTTGCCTGGTACAGCTCCATCTTTTCGAAAGAATATCTTGTGTCTGTAATAAAGAGCCAGTTTTGCTATTTAATCATGTCAGCTTCCCTTTAACCTTTTTCAAGGCTTACTTAATAGATGACAAGCAAGGAACCAATAGCAAGATTTCAGCATTCAGTTCTGCACTATTATCCCTATGATATTCTTAGCAGCATCTTCTAACTTCTTTTTAACCAGCTTCTTTAAAAAAATCACCACCCCCAATCAAAAACAAAGCCACAAAACCAAACAACCAACTGAAAAACCCCCAAACTTCCTTTAAAAAAACCACAAAAAAGACCCCAGAAACCCACTGTTATCCCTGGGAAGCCAAACACAATGTTTTGGACTTTATGACCTTGATTAAGAAGGTCATAAACCTTCAATCATGACCTTATTCAGAACGAGCATAGTAGAACCATGATACATGGAGAAGATTGGCAAACCCAAAGGGATTTTATAGAATCATAGAATGTTAAGAGGTTGGAATGGACCTTAAAGATCATCAAGTCCCAAGTCCCTTGCCATGGGCAGGGACACCTCCCACTAGACCAGGTTGTTCATGGCCTTATCCAACCTGGTTTTGAACACTGCCAGGGTTGGGGCATCCACAGCCTCCCTGGGCAACCTGCTCCAGAGTCTCACCACCCTCACAGTGAAAAAATGTCTTCCTAATTTCTAAATTAAATTCCTCCTCTTTCAGTTTGTACCCATTACTCCTTGTCCTATCGCTACAGATCCCAATGAAGGGTTTCTCTCTACTTTCCCTGTAGGCCCCATCAGATACTGGAAGGTTGCTATGAGGTCTCCACACAACTTTCTCTTCTCCAGGCTGAGCAGCCTCAGAACAGCCCAACAGAAGGTATTGATGGAGGGACCACAGCTCTGGCACAGGTTGGCTCACAGACTGGGCAAATCCAGTCATGAAACCTTACTCTGGATTTATAAACACTGATTGTCTTTTAATGTTACCATTGTAATTAATACTCTAGTCCAATTTCTTTGTTTTTATCTCTCCCTGAGGGAATAATTTATATTTTCATTGTGTTTCTTCATAGAGAAAAGGCTAAGAACTGCATTTTAAAAATGCATGAAAGCCTAGTAGTGCCTTCATACCCTATTTTAAATCAGGTGGTGTTAAATGTCTCTCAATAACATTACCTTAAATCTTAGTAACTGTATTATGTCTGTGGCTAAAGCAGAATTGTCTAAGTCTGAATATCAATGTTTCCTTTGTGCAAATTTAATGAGTGTGGAAGGAAACCTGAGCACAGCATTGAAACTCAGGTTCACACTTTTGCTATTTTACATGCAAATGTGTATTTCTGATAAACAGTGATGACGTACATGTAGGGTTCTAGCAAAAGGCAGCTGAATTTACTGGGCTCCTACTGGGTGTGCTTAGAAGAATATGACGGGGCAACTTGCCTACTAATATATATCATTTATGAGAAACATCATGATAACAGATATAAAAGGCTAACATAGAAAAATGGGGGAAATGTCTTTGAAATGAAGACTCAGCTCAGAACAGTGCATGAGTGTTGCTTTCACAGAGCAACTTCTACAGAGGACAAAACTATACAACCTCCTTTGAATGCCTTATCTTTAGTCTCTCAACTCTCAACTTCTTTTAAAGGAAGTCCTTTATTTATTAGGTCACGAATGCCTGAGTTTCCAGGAAGTGCTTCTAATAAAAAGCAGTTGTGCAGGATTAGATAGTACTCAATAATTTACAACTTTCAGATCATCTTCTTTCCATCCTGTTTAAGGTACCTATTACACATAGGCTTTGCCCAAGTTTGGAATTATGGAATAATCATTCTCCCCCTCTCTTATTAGTAATGGCAATGACAAAACTATTACTGGTTTCAGTGTTGTAGAGCTAAACCCAAAATTACTGAAGGTTCTCAAAGCAGCTAATTATGAACAAGAGGTAAACCCCCCTCTTCCTCCATCAGTGTGTTGCTGGGCTTAGTTAGTTCAAGTTGTTTGAAATTTTGTAGGTCACACATGAAGTAAAATCTCTGTCTGTGAGCTCAGGACAAGGCCCAGTATTGACTGTAGTAAGTGAGCATCATCCTGTGCATTTTAACATATTGCTTTTTAAACAGGTGCTCCTGGCATTTCTGGGGTATTTTCCTACTACTTTAAGATATTCTGCTTCGAGTATTTCTCTCCCTCCCTCCCTCCCTCCCTCCCTCTTCTTCATATTCATTGAACCAAAATGTCCAAAGTTAGACTAACAGCTATGGACACTACACAGATGCCAGGGCAGAATGTCAAACACTTCCTGCTTTTAAACCAAGACTTAAAGAGAGTTTCTTCTCTCTTCCTCTTCTTCTGCGTCTACCAACCACTTCAGGGTTGTCATTTTGCTAGGCTTTGACAGCCAGTGACTGAACAACCAAACTGACCTGTAACAGCATAGCCATCGGTAAGACAACTCCTGTAATACTTATGATGGTCTGAAACAAATTACTTGGCAAAGAAATCTTCCATTAAATGGGAAGACAAGGTGTCCTTTGAGGTCTCAAAAAGTCCAAAATTTACAGCTTTTGTCTTGGATCTCTCAGTTTCATCTTGGATAATGAAGGAACAAAAAAAGTACAAAAATAACCCACCCAAAACTTCTGAGTGTCTTTCAATCCACAGCAACTGCCTGAGGGGCAGTTTTGTCTATTATGTGCTTTTCTCATATGCTGTTTCTGGTAAGCAATTTGCCTTAAAAATGTCTGTCATTATTATCCCTGCATTTGCAGGGAATCCTTTTATTCTAAATGCACAAAATACCCTGCTAAGACAGCCATGTAATTGATATAAGACTGCCTGATGATGTTCTGAAAAATATTCCTTAAGGATCTTTCCGTGTTGCTATATCTTGAACTTGCTTCCTGTGGTAGAGTATAATTGCCTGAATTTTTCCAAGAGAGAAACCTTTACCAAAAAAAATCCTGTAAAAGTAACCTGATGAGCTGCATAAAGACTACAAAATTTTTATGGACTTTTCTTTGTGGAAATATTTTTTCCTTTTTTATATTGCTACTTAGTTACTCTGAAAGGTCAGCGGTCATTTCTTACTCTTTGACAGATGAGCTTTCTGAAAATTTAAGTCCACACTTCATGTCATTCCTGTCTTAATTGACAGATTGCATTTTTCTTTGTTAAATTCACTGCTGGAGAGAACAGGAAAAAAATCAAAATCACTGCAAATCCAGGCAGCATGTTTATGACAGTGGTGTATAGGACAGGATAGTATAATAACGAGCATGGAAAGAGCTTCCTTAGGAAGTGGTGGAGTCAGCCTTTTGGGAAGTGTTAAAAAGCCAAGCAGGTGTGGTAGTGTGTTATATGGTTCAGTGGGCATGATGGAATTTGTTTAAAGATTGGATCTGATGATCTTTGAGATCTTTTCCAACCTTAATAATTCTATGATTCTAAGTAGTACAAGACTGACTGACTTTGTCAAAGTACTACAAGTCTATCTCTGTCATTCTACCATCTTGTCCTCTGTGGAGGTAAAAATATTTTTACAGTACAGTTCTGTTCCTCAACCAAAACTGAAGATTAGTCATTAAAAAAATTAATTTGACCAGTATATATTATGCCGCTACAGTTCACTTCGGAGAGAGTTCACCGAGATCCTTATATCCACCAGTAAGGTGAAGGAGGACCTTGGAATACCCACCTACATTTTATTTTTAGTTATTGTAGATGAACAGTTCAACAGAAAAGAAGGAAGACTTCTGGAGTGCAGTTTCAGAACTTTCATTTGTAAAATGTAGGAGGTTACTGTCTCCTTCTGAAGAGAAGTAATCCGAACTTTACCTACAGAAGTGAAGTGACTTTGGGATCCCAGGACAGTATCCAATATGAAGTATGTAGTAAGAAGAATAGAAGGAAGAAGTAGCTGAGGGTAGGGAAATTTGACTGTTGACAAGGGTCAGAGGAAGTCAGTTTGTTTAGTCTAGAAGGCTTGAAAATGAGGGAGGACATGGTGGCAGTTTTCTGATATGTAAACAGTTATTAAAAAGATTAATTTGTTGTTCATTATATTGACTTGTCTTAAGACAAGAAATAAGAAGATTAAGTAAAGGGCATTTAGGTTATGTATTAGGAAAAAGCAATTCTTTTTAAAGAAACTTTAAAACAGGTGGTGCAGGTAGCCTAGAGTGAGTTTCAGAAGTCTTTCTTCACTGGAGATTTTTGGAAGAAGTAAGATAATCCTCCCATTCAGATTGTCTTGGCAAATGTCATCCTACCTCTGAGTAAAAGGAGGGCATAGATGTTCCCCTGTGGTACTTTGCAGCTTTGTACTTCTGTGATTGTAGGATCCATTTTTGGAAACATGTAAACTTTCTAGCAGCAACCTGCTCTTTCCAAAGATGCTCAGCAGCCTTCTCACCTCTCTGGAAAGCCCATGGCGCATCTGGTGCTGGATCAAAGACCCTTTTCCATCTTGGCCACTGCCCAGAACCTTGCTATGTCTACTGGATGCAGAGAGAAAGTTCTAATAGGTAACCAATATACTTCACCCTAGAAGAGCCTGGTATTGTCTTATGTTCAACCACCTACAAAATGCTACATACAAAAAAATCCACAGACGTCTTATAGAATGCATGGGGATAGAAGAGCAAGACAATCAGCCAGAAACTCACACTTTTAATATACAAATGTCATGGCTGGACACAAAGTAAGAACAAAGTTATGCTTCCTGTTTTCCATCTTGGAAAACTTAGCAATTACTCTTGAGGCCTTGACCAGATTTGTCCAACTAGGAGAGGACGATTTCCCTGCTGTTTTTTCCCAAGCTTCTGCCTAAAATTTCAGCTTTTTTTTTTTTTCTGTCTTATCAATCCTTTTTCTTCTTGCAAAAAAATATCATAAGTGCCTTGTAGAAAGGAGGAATCTCTGCTTACTGCACAGCTAGAGACACCTAAATTGGGAACCAAGGAAATTGTCTATTAAATTCTGAGGGTTGAACAAAAAGATGGTTCTTAAAAATTGTGCCTTTTCTTGCTAGGAATTCATTGGTTCTAATAGCCTCTCAAATCAGACCTGTTCTGTACTTAGCAAAATCTGAAGCAATTGTAATGCTTCTCAAATAAGAGAAAGGCAAAAATGGAAAAGAAATGGTTTGTCGCTAGTGAAGCTCACTTAAAATCCCTCAGCTGTCTTCAATGCTTAGAGATCCCTGCTGAGTTGCCAGATCAGAGGAGTTCCTCATATTCCTTGTGAATGTGACTGATTCCAACTCTCTTATTCAAAATTAAACCTTTTCTCTCCTTTCCATCACCATCTTTGAGAGCCAACACTGATGGGTCTGTGAGGATGCCTCAAAAGTCTCTGCAGTCCCACACTGTAACTGAGCATATATGAAAGCCCTGTGAGAAGGAATGCAAGCTCTGCTTCATCAGTTTTCACTATCCCATTGGGGAGAATAAAACCCTTAAATTTTTTCTTGTTCAATAGAGTTGTCTTTACTCTTCTGATTACAACTGCATTGTTAAACAATCAAGTACATGATTTCTAACAACCCCAGACAAGAGCCATTTCCCCAGCCTCTTAAATCTGGCTTGGACCAAGCTCTTTATGTTGCTCAACTCCTCATTTGATCATGATATACACAGGCAGTTCCATGAAATACCTGCTTCTCCTCTCAAATGCAAAATTCATTGCTTTTCTTCAAAGCTGGCATCCCAGCACATTTTGTTGCTCTTGTTCATGGCATGCTATATTTAAGTCATTTCATTTTTAAAAATCCTTATTGTGTTGCTGTTTTACTGCCAGCTCACTGTAGCTATAAAATTACTCCCAGTAACTGCAAGTCATGTTCTCCTTGATTTTCTTTGTTTTTTCCTTGGGGTGTGTTGTCATATATGAAAATGGGCATGTCAAGATGAAAAATTGCCTGTAATCCACCCATTCATCTTTAGTGTTTCAGATTTCTGTACACTTTCCCTGTGGAAGTTTCTTCCCATATTACTCTTTGTTTTCTTGATCAACAACTTGTAAATCTTCTCCACTTCAGCACTGTTCGGGGAACTTCATTGCCTCCTTGCTCTCTACCTCGTACTCTCTCCTTCAGCAGCATTCACAGTTTATTGTATCTGCAAAAGTCCTCTCCTCCAAGTTTGACACAACTCATTCAAAATGGGACCTTGATCAAGAGTGGCAGTTGGCTCATTAATTGATCACCTGGCACTGTGGAAAAGATTCTTATGCAGTTAATGATGAAAATTATTATCTATTTTTGTTTGCACGTATTCCACTCATCTCCATTTCAATATACTTTTTTATCAAAGGCATTAGGTACATTTTCTTGTTCCAAAAACAAGAAATCTAAGTCATATTCTAAAAAACACCTGCTCCAGAGCACTGCTGGCTCTTGTAACCTCTTGAAAGCTCCACCCAAACAGTAGTAGATCCCCTGTTGTGCTGATGGCACCCCTTACAGGGGAAGAAAGTCACAAAGGGAGCCAGAAAGAAGCCACAAAAGTAGCTATTATGCTGTAAGTTTCTATCATATAATAATGCTGGTGGAGATCACTGCTCACTTTCTAAAGAGGAAAATGGAGTTTTCCAGGAAGATCAGATCATCCAAATTACTTCCCATCTACCAGATGCTCTCCCTGGTCTCCATGAGCTGGGAATAAAACAAGTGCCCTTTGCTTTAGCTCATCCTTTCCCTTCTCCTCCGTCCTCCTGGTTGCCTTGCTCCTTGGTCCCTCTGAGTTCTGCTCACCACAGGGTACAAACCCTAGCCTGTTGCAACAACAGTGCTCTTAACTTTGGTTGGTAAATCTTTGAGTTTGGCTCTCTTTGGGTAGCAATTTTAGCCTCCAGCTGCAAGATGTTACCAAGATGCTTAGGAGAACACAACCTCTGTGCTCTCCTCCGTGGGAGGCTGCATCCATCTCAACAGGAATGTGAGGGAAAAGTGAGATCTTTTCTCTCCCTCTGGTTTAAATATCCTCAAAATGAGACACTGCCCTCCTCAGAGAGGAACCACTCTGGTGGTTATTGGCAATGAAAGTCAAATACATTTTTTGAATTTTCCGGCATCAGCCAGGCCCAAATCCTCTAAGTGTGGAGCTGGCATGTACATGAATGGCTGTGGGTAAGTCTGATGCAGTGATATGATGAGACCTGACCACAGGTCCTGAACTGGCAAAGGAAATGCAATGGGAGTCAAAGTATGTAGCATAAAGGGGAAATGTCTTATCCCTTCCACCAAGGGATGAGCTCACCACACATGGCAGGAGGAGCATTGCTGCTGCCCTCAGCATAGACATGCTGAGTTACAATGGTCTGGTTTAGTCATCTGTGGAACAGAAGATTCAAGAGACAAAGCTGTGAGTGGATCACTCACATAAATGATTTTGTTACATTTGTTACAGAATACAAACTTACTAAAAATGTAGCTGAAATTCAAAACACAAGGTATCTGAGTCTGCATCCCAGTTAAATATTTAATCCATGCCTTTAAAAGATACAAACTAGTAAAAATCTGAAGGCAGCGTGACATAATGTACTCTCCACATATGGAAATATAAAGAAAGAAACTATCCATTGTGAATATTACAATGCAGCATTTACCAATATGGTGGGCATATTCTCTCAGCACTAAGAGTAAAAAAAAATTAAAAAAATAATAATAAAAAAATTAAAAACCCCTACGCTTAACTTCTATTTTGAGTATTTAATCATATTCAACTTGGATTTATTTTGTCTTGCTTTGAATTTCTTGACCCAGATAAAAGTTATAAAACTTCCAGTAACTGGTTTCACAAAGGCCTGAGTAAGGCATGGAGAATGGGAACCATTGTTTTTATATGATAGTTTCGCAAACAGATGGGCATGTCTTTGAATTAAACTAATGGGAATTATAAGCATTGCCTTCTGGGAATATTTAACATGGAGATTTTAAGCTGAGCTCCCAGAACACAGCTATGTGTCAGATGCTGTTTTCTCTGTTTCTACACATAATACTGCATATGTGTGCTGGGCTATGGTAGACTAATCTAGTCTCATACTCCCTTATCTAAAATGGTACTCAGTAGTTTATATCAGGATCAGTAATGCCATCATTCTTTTTCATCTTAAATTCAGTTTTAATAAAGGGTTTGCAGAAGTGGAGGTACTTGGGGTGGGTAAGGCAATGTGGGAGAGGAAGCTGGAAGGGAGCATGTTGAGCATTTTTGGTTCCTCCCAGGACCAGGGATGACAGCTGGGATTTGTATGCCTAAGCAGTGTCTAATGCAGGAATGCTCACCAGCAAAGTGCCATGCCACAGGCTATGGCATAAGACATTGAGAAACGAAAGGAATTAAACCATGTAAAATCTGCAAGTTACTTAAAATTTAAAGAAAGAAAACTTTGCCTGTCTTACACAAAATACTTACAAAAACAAGCCTGAAACAAAAGAATTTTTGGAAGTATTCTCAATAGATTCAAATGGCATGTTTCCAAAGTGTCTTTTCAAAATAAGGAAGAGCAGATTTATTGAAAGGTGCCTGTAGGGGGAGATGGTTGCCTGGGAGATTGGCAGTAAACATTTCATCTCCAGGTCACCAGCTCAAGCCAGCTCCGCTCACTAGTGGTCAAAAGCCTACTGTACTATTGTCATTAGGAAAGGACATGAATCATTCCCGAGTCTGTGGAGACATGGAAATGTCTGGTTCAATAACATATATAAATTATTTTTCTTAGGATGCTTCTGGGGATGCACAAGCAGGGCCAGGACTTGGACTTGATGATCCTTGTGAGTTCCATCCAACTCAGTATATTCAGTGATTTAGTGATTTTCTGAATATTTTCTAGTCTAGAAAATACTAGTCGTTTTAATTTAAAAAAACATAACTCATTAACTACACAAACTATACATAACCCTTCCCTTCCCTTCCCTTCCCTTCCCTTCCCTTCCCTTCCCTTCCCTTCCCTTCCCTTCCCTTCCCTTCCCTTCCCTTCCCTTCCCTTCCCTTCCCTTCCCTTCCCTTCCCTTCCCTTCCCTTCCCTTCCCTTCCCTTCCCTTCCCTTCCCTTCCCTTCCCTTCCCTTCCCTTCCCTTCCCTTCCCTTCCCTTCCCTTCCCTTCCCTTCCCTTCCCTTCCCTTCCCTTCCCTTCCCTTCCCTTCCCTTCCCTTCCCTTCCCTTCCCTTCCCTTCCCTTCCCTCATTGTCTCATTTTGTCATTTTTTCATTTTTTCATTTGCTCATTTGCTCATTTGCTCATTTACTCATTCTTTCATTTGCTCATTCTGTCTCTCTTTCTCTCTTTCCTCCTGTCTTCTCTTTCATTCCTTTTAAAGAATAATTACAATTTACTTATGAAGTCACTTTAAGAAGACACAGAGTTTTAAAGGAAGTTTTAACCATCTGTTGTCTTTAAAGTACAGTGGACCGCTGGAATTTTAGGAGAAAAGTAATGCTTGGGACCTTTTTTTCTACTAGAAAACAATAATAAACATGGCACTAAACAAAATGTTTTGCAGCAGCCACTGTCTGAAGTGTATTGCACCAAGGCATGATATGCTAAAAAGAAACTTGATCACATTTGATTCAGGGTGATGTCTTTCTTTAATCCACTGGAGAAGAGAACAAAGCTTGAAAGATTTTTATTTAATAACAAACAGACAATAATATCAATAGTGCTTCCCATTTAACTTTTGGCAACCATTAATATGTGCTGCACACATACCCGAGAAAAAGACATTTTCCCCATTTGGTTGGTTTCATCTTTTGAAATATGTCTCCACCAAAAAGCAGATTTCAATTTCCTTTGGGGACCACAAAATACCCAGCTCTTTTCCTCTCCCTCACTGTGGTTAGAAGTTTATTTTTCAGTTGTGGTAAGTGCTTTGCACCATATTTATCTGCATGTTGTTTGTTTTAGGAGTGAAGCACAGAACATACAGACTTCTACCAGGGGAAAGACTAACAAGCAAAAGATTGAACAGAAATAGTTTAATGAAATTGTTATGGGTAACCATACTGGTTGAATCAGAAAGTCTGCAAGACTCTCCAGACCATAGCTGAGGAGCTGCTTCGACAAAAAAAAATGTGTCTGAGGCTTGCACACAGGCCCAATCAGCAGTGAAGCTGGGCTGCCCTTGTTTTTTTACCTAACCCCAGGCAAGTCACTTCCCTTTACAGAAGCTTGGTCCTCATAAGGGACATTTGCTATCTAATTTCTGACCTTACTTCTCCCAGTGGCCCTACACATACACAGTGTTCCTGCAGTTGTGGTGCAATGGCAAATAATTGACATTGACAGTTGATTAAAGTGTTAAATCTCATGGAAAGCAGGCAATCTGCCCTAGGCGAACTCTAGGCTTCTGTAATTTCTGTGGGGGTTCTACCAGCAATTTCAAAAACTCCAATACATTTCTAATTGGTTTGCAGTCATGTAAAACTTGATAGGATTTGGCCTTCTTTTAGAAGACATCAGAGAGATAGTTGTAGAAGTGATCAGTGCGTAGTGAGATGAAGAGGTTTGTCATCTTTTAATCTATGTAGTCTGAGGCAAACATTAAAATATTTGTTAGATATGTTTGCTTGCCTATGCCCATTTTTCACTTTACTATATTTTTCTTCCTGAAGATTTATCTGCATGAATGGAGAATAGAGACTGCAAGTTTTCTCTAAGTAAAGGCTCAGCAGTTTGAGAAAGAGGATTTTAATCAACTGTGCATATTTATTTATTATGAACATGTCTTTAGTGCAAACACTTCATAAATAGTTGAATAGGAAGACCCAGAAGATGTTTTTATATGAAAGTAAGAAAGAAGCAGAAAAAAATTGATACATCCATGTAAAACTCGCAAGGAAAGATGTGCATGTTTCTTGTTTATATGTAGAAAATATATTTTTCTTATTTCTTGATTTGTCAGGTTTGCTTCATACATTTTTAGTTTGAATTTGCTTCCTCAGTTGCTGACCCTTATTTTCTATGTAAACACTGGCAAATTTTGCAGCTGTAGTGATTGTCATCTCAGTTTCCTTAGAGTATCACTCTTCCATCTCCTGTAATATCATGCTGAATCAGAACGAAATCAGTGTGTCTCAGTCTTGTCACAGCATCCCTCTTATATATCACTACTCTTTTTATGGAGTGCTATACTTCAAATGCTTTTTTTATGCAAATGCATTTTTGCACCTTTTTCCAGAAACCCTGCCCTGCCTTGTTGTTGGAGTCATCTTTACCTTTTCTGCCCTTCCCCAGTTATTTCACCTGTGTTGCAAACAGTGCAAAAGATTCTTTGTCTTCTCTAGTTGCCCTTGTAGGTATTGACCTCATGCAGAACTGCTTTAGGCACCATCACCAGCAGGGCAAGGAAGGTGATCCTTCATCTCTGCTCAGCACTGATGAGTGCTGGGTCCAATTCTGGGCTCCACTCCACATGAGAGACAGGAACATCCTACAGCCAGTCCAGCAAAGGGCACCAAACTGGCTGTGGGCTATGGCATAGGACTTTGGAGGAGAGTCTGAGGGAAATTGGACAGCCCAGTGTTTCACCACCCTCACAGGAAAGCATTTCTTCCTAATATCTAATCTAATTCTATCATCTTTCAGCTTTAAGACATTGCCCCTGATCTTACCCCTGCAATTCCTGATAAAGAGTCTCTTCCCATCTTTCCTGTAGCCCTCCCTTAAGTACTGGAAGGCTGCTATAATGGCTTTCCAACAGAAGGTGAATTTGTTTCTTAGAAAATGGGGTCTTTTTGTTCATAGCTGGGAAATCTTTGGCTTTCATTAGTTTTTGGCACAAGAAGCATTTTTGGAAGAAAGTATTCTATTTAATTAAATAGAATAAATGGATAGAGCCTGAACAACAAATAAAATACATGAATGAAAATGGATGGGAAAATAAATGGACATTAACTGACAGGGTTACTCTGTGGCATACTTCAAATATCCAATCCAGTTCATTTTTCCTGCATTATTTTTTGGTTTGAGTTTTGGGGGTTTGTTTCATTTTTTTTCCCCCACATACTTGCATGTGGGTATTGGTACTTTGTATAAGCCTGCAAAGAAATGTCATTTTTTAAATGGAAAGAATGGAATTTTAACAGCTTTTCTAACCCTGACAAAAGCCATATTCCACAAAGCACTTTCATCTACATCCCTGTTTAAGCAGCATTGAGAAGTACTAAGGGTTTATGGAGGCAAAGATGAAATTAACAGATTTTTTTTTTTTGGGGGGGGGGGCATGTAACTAAAAATGAATCACATTAAACAGCCTTTACAGGCTTTGCAAAATCACTTTGCAGGAAAATTCCCACTGATATCAATGAAAGCCTTGACTGATTGTAGACTGAATTAATATTAAGAAATGCTTACAGTAATGGCAGAAGCTTTTTACTGCAAGCCTATAGCATACCCTAGAACATACTGGTTTAGAGCCTTTTCCAAGGTTTTAAAACCTGCATTTAAAATAGATATTATTTTGAAATACCTAACTTCATGTCAGAGGGAGTTTAGGAAAGTTTCATGCTAAATTGTGGCACATCATCATTAACGCTAAAACAGAACCCCCTTTTTTCTTGCACTTCGTTGTGTAAACTTGTACCACTGTACTTCTTAGTCACAATATTAAAAAAAACCTCCCTGTCAACGTGAAGCTTAATCAAACCATTCAGAACAGTGACTCCTGCATGATTCCAGCTCACTGAGTTTTCCCCCTTGTTCCCCAGCTGCTGATCCCAGAGTACCCATCAGCACAGAGCAGCCGAGCTCGCCCAGGTGTGGGCTCATGGCCAGCAGCGTGCTCAGGTTCGGGTTCAAGGTTTGTGTGGGAGGCTTGGCAGGAGCACGGTGCTTCACTTCAGGGAAGTTTAGCAGGAGAAGGCAGCAGAACCACTGCTGACCTGCCCTGAGATGAGCGCACTCCCCCCAGGGCAGAGGGATCTAGAGAGAGCAGCGGCCGATGCCTGGCACAAGGCTGTCCCGTGCTCTGCTGTAACTCTGCTTGAAATGGCACCTTGGGTTTCAAATAGCACAGCTTTGGGTTTTCATCTCAGTTGTGTTTACACACAACCCCCCATCTCATTACAACACCAGCTGGGACATAACCTGGGGCTTTCCTGCTCAGGAAAATGGTCCATGGCTTCCAGCAGGGAACACATCAGCTGCTATCAACTCTGCATTAAGCAAAGATGCTGACTAATATAAGTACTGTCGATGTTGGCAGGTCAACGAAAGCAAGTGGTCCACAACCTAGCTAGCCCAAAGAGACATGTAACTTTAGCTGGAAATGCCTGCAAGCAGGAAGAGCTTCAACAACGATGGGCATATTTTGGTAGTCAGCTGTTTTTGCAGTGTAGTTGTTACTACATACAAATCTAAAAAGATTACACCCTTAACATAGCATTTTAACAAACACATGATGCTATATCTTAGAAGTATTTTTGAATAGAGACATTGACTAGTGAGTCCTGGATCTTAGCTGCAGGGTGCTATGCCCATTGCTTGATGTTCGGCCAGTATTCTGCTGCCTGTCACTTGAATGAAGAAAACTTGAGCCTGATATCATGTCAAATTTGTAGCAAGGGGGGAAGTCTCGTGTCTCCAGTTAATGGGAGTGTTAGCCCCAGGAGAAAAAGCCATTTCCATCTCCTAGGAATCCTAACTCCATGTCAATGCCTTCTCTGCAAGACCAGCATTGTCGCAAGCACTGATTCTAATCAGAGACCAACGCAGAGTCTCCCTTGTTTGTGCCCAGCTCCCTTTATCCAGCAGCTCTCTTAAAGCAGCTAACAGTGTCAATAGCACATGCTGTTAGCATGGAGCCTTTGCCTGCACAAAGGCCATGTGTAGGGCGTACATTGGGAACAGATCTTTTGCCTAAAGGACCCCAGATCTCTCTTGTGGACATCTAGGGCTTTCGACCATGACAACAGCAGTCCCTTTTTGTCAATCACAGCTACTTGGCTCTTTTTGACATTTGTTCTTTGCTTCAGGACTCACCCTGCAATGACAAGATAGTATGCCATGTGCTTCCCAACAGAACCAAGGAAAAATTAAATGGAGACCTCTGATGCAGTAGAGTGTGTAATAAATGGTGAATTTCAATACACTCCACACTGCTTCTCTGGCTTAGTGGTCCCGGGACAAACTTTTCCTGAGGCCCTTTCAGCAAAGCAAGCAGACAATTCACTGAAGTCAAAAGAAAGTATTACAGATTGAAACCTGCTTGAGGGTATGGGGATATTCCCCTCATCTGACTGAGAGGAAGCAACTATTAAGCAGCACTAGGAAAGAGTTGGAAGAGCCAAGTAAAGATGTGATTGTCTGGGATGATTAATTGCCATTTCTACTTCTGGAGTGCTGTGATGTCAAGAGGGCAATATTCTATATCCCCCCTGTAAAAAGAGAACAACTACCTAATATATAAAGCAGCAGCATCGCACTCAGTATCTCCTGCTAAAATTGAGAGAAAATTAGGTTATCCAACTTTGGTTATTTATTCTGGAATTTGGCCAAGTTAACAAAGTTAATCTCATTCTTGCCAAGTCTGTGTCACAGGGTATTGATGTGGTCAGCACCTTGGCAGCTACAATGTACACAGCCCCTGTTTAGATAATTATTTTCATACACATACTGTAAAAAGACCTGGCTTTTACATACAAGGTAATTGTGAACCGGAATGTGCTTATTGCATGAGTGCAGCAAAATATTTCTGGAAAATTATTTTCTTCCTCCCTGCTAATCGGTTAAAATCGCATGGGATAGCCAGGGTGTAGTGCAGATGGAAATAATCAGGAAAATATTCAGTTTCCATAGGAGATTTACTTTTTTCCCTTAAAGCTTAGAGTATGACTACTCTTATTTTCATGTTCTCCAATCTGTTGCAGCAAAAGATTATCCTCTTCTCTTAAGAGCGACTTGATTACAAGTTTTGGATTTGGGCTTGAATTCAATAGAATTGTTGATTTCTTTAGAGAGGAAACCCATGTCTTGCCCAAAGTGAACTCTCCATAGATTTCCACTCATAATCAGTGGGATGAAAGTTGCTCTTCCAGCCGATGATTCACAGGTCCCACTTCAGGCTTCTACCTTGAATCCGAAAATGACATCAAAATTAGGTGTGTAAGGTGAGGCCAAGTGAATCCTTTCCTTTGGTTCTTTCTGATGACCAATGGGCCAGTTTGTGGGATATTTGCTGAGGCATCTATTTGTTTTCAGAGGTAACAGTTAATATCCAGAGAAATGGTTTAGACATGTACAGATAAAGCAGGAAAGTACCATTCCTCATGGCCACTTTATGCCCAATTGACCGTTGCCTTTTGGAAAGGAAAAAAACCCAAAAATATTGGAAATCTCCCTGACTATTCCTTGTACTAAGAGGTTGTCCTCATCCTAACCCCCACACAGAAAGAAAGCATTTTGGAGCAAGCTGAGGAAGAGAGACAAAATGCCTAAAGGAATTTCATACACTGGTAATTTTGTCATTCCAAAAGGGAAGCCAGTTGAGGTTACTGGTACTGTACCAAGTTGATGCCTATCAGCCCTTAAAAAAAATTCATGTCATTATCATTTGCACATTAGCCAGTACAGAGGAAAATGTACAGAAGGGAAGGCATGACAGATGTGAATCACCTCTATTAACTTGCAAAAGTCATGTACATGTGTCAAACCAGAATATTAAAATGGATTAGCCATTCATACAAATAAGAACAACATGTGCATTTGTTTCAGCTAGGATAAAAATCACAAAGGCAATCAATTCTCATACAGCACATGTGAAAAAAAAATCTTGGCACAAAGGACAGCATAGCCCAAGTGTTCAGATACATGTTTCAAGTACACAGACTTTTTTTTTTTTTTCAGCTTTCAGGTTATTAGTTTGCTTCCTAAGGCCATGAGAAACCACAGCTTGAAGGGAGACATAATGACTTTACGCTCTCAAAGTATTCTCTAAAGTCACTATTTTTTGTCTTGAACTTTTTTTCCATGTGGATTTGAATCCTATTCAGAGAGCCATGCCAAAATGACTTTAAACTGTACAGTAAATACAGTTGTTTGGATAATAAATTTGTATTGGGGCATTTTTTTCCCCTCACTCTTCTTAGCTGAACCTTCACCATATACAGAGCTTCCACTTAGCATGCACAGAGCACATTTTCTACCACTTGGACTCCCACTGTCAACCCTGCGTGACAACCATATTGACAGATGGACTATATTTATTTGACAGGTTTTGGACCAAGGAAAGACGTTACAGCTTAGATGAGCATAAGTATTTTGTTATTAGCACATAGTACTCCCAATAATTTTCCCTCTTATTGGTATTTTGTTTCAGAGGTGACAAGAAGCATCATTTACTGATTGGTTTACATATACAGCAGAAATTTTCGGTTGTCCAAGAGTATGCAGCCGTGTTACATGAAAAAAATCCCAAAACAACAGGGTAAAAGAGCATTGCATCCCTTGGTAAAGATAAAATCACTTCCACAAACTCAGCCCTGCTATCCCTGCCTTACAGCCTTCTGAAAAGTTGTCAGATAAAAACATTTTGGGTAGACAAAATCACAGCGGTCAGTTCTCCCTCAGTTCCTCTGGCAGCTCAGCATACCCACACATTGGCCACTCTTAAATTAGACCCCAGTGATGTGTCTATTTCAATGGCAATGGCAACATTAAAAACTGCTGTTGCTCTGGAAAATAATTCAAAAAGCCTGAGATATTTTGGTCACGCTTTGGGTTGGTCTCCTTGCAAGTGCAAAGATGCTGCCGCAGTTGTCCCATGTTTTCAAGCATAGAAGTGTCCCAACTTCTCTTCTGAAGTAGGAGCACTTATGCTTTGTGCAAATTCCATTGACACACAGCCCTGACAGCTCAAGCTGGCTGCTGGTGGAGACAGGCTGTGTGGCAAGGCGAGAGGGGAGCCTCAGGGGTCACTGGTGGTTTTTGTTGAAAGTTGGCTCTGTTCAGCCCAGGGTAAACTGTGGGAATGAGATGTAATCACAGTGCCAGATATCAGGTTATGGCCATGTGCAGAGATTGCCGCCCACTGCTGTTGAGCCAAATTAGCTTTGCCACTGGTATCAACAGAAAAGGATTTGAATCTCTGGCACCTGCTGGTAATTCACTTGAAATCTTTGACTTGTTTTCAAATAATGTCTCTTTTCAAATATACTTAAGTTGATCACTTTCATGTTTCCCCTTAAATGCCAGAAATTAAGTAAATTAAAAACAACCTCAGCCATCCCTGAGCTTCTTTGCTTTCACATCATTCAAGGGTGGAAAGAGTCTTCTGTTTTAATTAATTGGAGAATAAAAATCAGTATCCAGCTGAGATGTAGGTTCTCTTTTTTCCTGTGGAATCAAGTCTCCCACAAAAAGTAGATGTTAGTGCTGGAAGTGCCGACTCACATGAAATCAGAAGACTGTGATCAGGGATGTCAAGACCACCAGAGATTAATGTTGCGTTAAATCCTTGCGGCTGAAAAGAAGCCACAACAGTCAAGCCCCTTCTCCCTGGACACGTGCTACACTTCACTGCTCCCCAGTTTCTCCCTCCTTTCTCATATTTCACTGTGTGAGTGTATATGTGTGTGTGCATACACATATATGGGGGGGGGGGGGGGTGCTGAACTGTGCTCTCATTGTGCTGTTTCCTCTGGTAGTGTCTGCCTTCATCCCTGCTGCCTGCGCTGCTGTGCGTGCCAGCAATGTCTATGCACACTCAGTGAATTATGCGGAGTTGCCTCCAAAGCCAAAGGAGGAGGTGACAATTGGTGGACATCTTTCTCTGCCTGACAGCATATGTAGAAACAGTCCAGCTGAACAGACTTCTGTCTGTGTTGAGGGGACCAACAGATCATTTTTGCCATTTACTGGCTTGAAAGCTCAGCATTTCAATGTCTCACTGACTAGAAAGCTATTGGGCACAAAATCCTGAGAACAGAAGAACTGATCTTGGAAAGTGGTGTTTGTGCCTCCTCCTATTTTTCCACCTTTCTCTTCAGCAGGCAAAGAGTATGGGCAATGTTGAAAGGAGAGGTACAATAATGCTGATAATTTGTAAGCTGGCAGTGGGATGTAATCTATAAATCAAGCAACTGCCATTGAATTTTCTGAAAATCTCTGTAACAAGTACAATTCCAGATGAAGATTTGCCTTCCTCCTGTCACCTCAGAGAAAAATCAACTGGTAATAAACAGAAGTGGGCTTTAGTTCACAGAGGTGTTCCCTTCATTTCAGGTGGAACCACAAGAGCAAGAAAGGGGGAAAAAAGGAATACTGCTGCTTCAGTAGTCATAGTTACAATTTTCTGGTGTCAGCATCAGATAATGTCACATCTTTCAGGATCTGGAAATTTTTTAACTCTTACAAGAGTTTAAAGGTTACAGTTATTTTACCAAAAGCAGGACATGCAGGGGGCAGGAGGAAGGGGCTGTCATTCTGCCAGCACCTGGGTGGGAGGAGACTGCTTGTTCAGGTACTTGCAGGTGAGTTTCCTGTCAAAGGCACTCATTTTGCTCTAAAGGCCACTCAATTTTCAGGGCAATGATGTTCTTGGTGTGGATTTTTACATGTGATAGCCTGCATTGTGCCTCTGAGGCCCTGTCTTCCCTAGGAAAAAAAGAATTAGTCCTCTGGGCATATTTGCTCAGGGCTCCCCACCTTAGCTGAAGCATCCCCAGGGGAGTAACCTTCATGCTGGCCATAGGGTCTCCACAAAATCACAACTAGCACTATCAGTAATGGTATGTAAGCTGTGCATTGCCAAAAGGTCCTCATTACTAACCCTAATGCCAACCCCCAAAGCAGCAGAGATGCTGCAAACAATTCCTGGGCTGCTCTTGCAGAATTTTGAGCACCTCTAGCTGGTGTGAAAAGACCAGCAGATAGGTTTTCACTCCAACTGTCTTTGCAGGGGAATTGTGTTAGAAAGCAATTGTTCTCCCCAAACCTTGGGGAATAGTCTTTTTCCATTACAATCATTGTGAATGCACTGACCTAAATGCAGAGGTGCTTGCACAGTGAATGCACAAGCAGCTCTCCAGAATCTCCTTGTTTTTGAAAAAAGAAGCCACATTTTTAACCAGCATATCTGGGTACAGACCTTTAGGTCAGTCAAAGGATATATGACATACAAATGATGTTTCCTTTGATAGAAAAGTCCTGGTGAAACTAGGAGAGCCAGGAGAAGTTATTTTTAATTTATGCTTTTGGCCAAACACCAAATCTTATGAGCCAGACAGTTCCATATGAACGTTTGACATGCCATGTGATTACTCAAGCGCTTCAGCTGGGATGTGCTTCATCATTTTCCTGAGTTTGGCGTCATACAGGCAGTTACTACATCCCCTCCTGCCATGGAAAATATAAACTCTGTGCTGCCCAGATCAGGCTGGAGTCTCTCAAGTGTGGGATGGCACAGATCTGAATTCCCCTTTGCCTGAACTGTGAGTGAGCTGTAATCACAGGGGTTCTTCATGTGTCCTTAGTGTCCATTGTTTAGGGCAAAAAGCATGGGTTTGGTTATCTCTTACCATGTGAAACATCACATCTCCCCACTGTTATGATGCCATAATCGCTCATCACATCTGTCCCAGAAATTTTTGTATGTAGAAATTTAATCTTGATTTTTTTTCATTGATAGGCAGTTTTATGTCTGCAATATGAAGATTTTTTATAGAATGGGAATTCTTGAAAACACCCCATAACAGAAAGTGAAAAATAGAGATATAAAGAATATAGGAAAGCTTGGTGCTGTAAAATAAAACAGTTTTTGAGGTAATCATGCTCCCTGTAGTGAAATAAAAGCTACAGTTCTTTACCTCTGACAAGCTGAAAGACACATTTTTTTGGTACGATTCAATTTTCTCTTTTATCATTCTTCTTTCAAAAGGAGCCACACTAAAAAATAAAAGTTGCGCAGAAAAAAAAAAGACTTGGATATAAATAAAGATGAGGTACAACAGATCTGGGACACATTAACTTCCAAATGTATAAAATAAACAACCACAAAAACACCCAACTCAAAACATTTTATGTTAACATACCAATGAAAAAGGAAGTTCTAGACTATGATCTTTTTCAAGATGCTTCCTAAACCTTGCCTGGAGCTCAAATTGTGTACTTGCTTGGAATTTTTATATCCAGGTAACTAAGGGGGCTTCAAGGCACCTTTTAAAGTATGTCTTTTTAATGTTAATTCAGAAATAGAAGGCATTACGTTTCCAAGACAAGAAAAATTTTCTAAAGCGAGCAAAGTTTTACTGCTCTGAAAATGACTTATTAACCATCCTACAGGAATCAAAAATGGTAAGTAGGTGTAGCAAGAAATCCTGCTGCTTTTGTCTATTCACTTGAGATTATTTGGTATATAGCTGCAAAGCCATCTCATTAATCTAGGCTGGGTATGATGTACATGACAGTCAATTCTTTGAATAGGAGGTATGTGCAGCTATGTTGGTGGATCTCTGCCACCATCAGAAAGGCTATTTCTGTTTCTTGCTGCTATTTCCACTTCTTTCACTGAACATTCCCTGCAGCATTCACACACATGTTTCACACCTTCCAGACACACAGATATAGATGCAGAGAATGTACAGCCCACTAATTCATTGCCAATACCCAACCCATTCTGCCTGGAAAAGTCATTATCACATATGGAAGGCTCAACTAGACTAAGCAAGAGGTGATTTATTAGCTCCATATTTAAATTTAATCATCATAATCTAGGAAAGAAATCTCGTCATTCTTTTCAACAGGGTTTCCCTGGAATTCTCTGATAACAGTTTTAGCTTTGCAACATACCTGCCTGCAGGGAAACTCCTCTTGTCACTTCTGAAAGTACACAGACCAGCATCTTGAACTCTGGCATAATTTCTTTTGTCATCAATTATCCAGTAATTGTAACTATTTATTGCTGGGCACATTATTCCTGCACTGTCCGTGGATCTTATGAACAACATAGGGGTTTTTTTAGGCACCAGTGGTTCAGTTGACTGAAGTCAGATGAAGTTAATTTTATTGTTAAAAAGTATCCAGGATACTCCCTGGGCTTTTTCTGAAAGTTAGCGCAACAGCTAGAAAGACAGGTCAGCTGCTTAGTATTTCAGAAAATCTCAGAAATAAACTCTGCAGAGCTTTCTGCTAGTCTTCTTAGTTTTGAAAACAATGGAAACTTGAATGCCTGATGTTTTTGAGCAAATGGAGACAGGTCAGCTCAGTGAAACTTTTCCAAGTGTGTTAAATGCGGCCTTCAAAAACATTCAGGCAAAGTCGGGGTTGGAGACAGACCACAACGCCATTGTCAGTCTAGAGGGCTGGGGCTCACATCACATCGTGCAGGAGCATGTCCCCTCCACCAGTAAAAGAAGGAAAGACAGGGAAGGAGCCAAGCTCTCAGAGCTCTCAGACTCCACCTCTGATAAATTTCCTCTTGTCTCAGATGCATCTGTTACATTTTGATCACAACTTCTATCTTCTTCTGCCATATTTCTGTATTTTCCAGTAGCAACCAATAAGTATGAAAATGCTTCCTAGCCCTTACCTGGTGGAAAGGCAGGAAAAGCAGTGCCAGCCACTGTGACAGTGACTTTTTGTCCATGTTACTCCAAAGGTTGTTATCATCCAACCCCTCCACCAGCCTCGTTCTGCTTTAGCCCGTGCCCCTAACTGCGCCCACAAAGCTCTGGAGGGTCTCCAGGATGGCTTTCAACAATGCCCACATAGCTCAGCTGGGTTCAGTATTGCTCATCTACTACTCACTTTGACCTGAGTGTCCTCCTGACCTTTCTGGACTGTGACCCCAGCTTCATGTGTTGTCCCATGATGACTGCTTACGATCGATGGAGGCAGGTGAAGGAAGTCCAGAGACCAAAGGAAAGAAAACAGATGAAAAAGCCTTCTCTTTAATCTATTTCAGTAAAATTTTTAACTGCCAAATGCATCTTCTCTTTCCTGAAGTGATAATCCTGTCCTCCTTCCTGTATGACCTGGCTGTAACCCCAGGAGGAGGAAGTAATTTATTTCTAGCCCTGTTGTTTTAAATGTGTCTCAGCTTTTAGGCTGTCATCTGAGGCCACCTGAGATAATGTTTTTCACCTGCCTGCCTGCTCTGGTCTCCAGTCACTCAGCAAGAGGAGCCGGGGACGGGGCAGCCACAGCGGTGGCCCCGCACGAAGCGCTGACATGGGAGCAAAAGTGAAGCTTATTTGTTTCACACAATTTCCCCAGCGTCCGTGCTGACTGACTGACAGAGAGAGAGACAGACAGACAGACAGCCTCCCACCAGTCCCTATGGAGCACTGAGCAGCCCCGGCACCACGGGTGTGCAGCTGGGGGAGTGCCAGTGCTCTGCAGCTCCTACCTGTTGCCTTAGAAACAAACAGAGAGACATGGGCCTGTGTTCTTTCTTCCTTTCTTTTTCTTCTTTTTGCTACTCGGATAGCGCGCTGAGTGCCAAGTCTCAAGGTGGGAGGGAAGAACGAGGAAAAAAGAGGAAAGAAAGGAGAGAGAAGAGTGAGCATATAAAGTCCAGGAAACATTTTGAGACTAAGTATGAAAGCAGAACACAGGGGCAGCTACTGGGCTCATCTCTGCCTGCTGCCCTTGTGTGGCGTGTGGCAAGAGGTCACGCTGCCACACCGAGAGCAGTTGTAAGAACCAGCTGTGACATCTGGCTTCCATTGAGGAGTGTGAACACTGGAACCGGACAATGTTTGTTTTCTCTTGCTTGAGCACGAATCAAAGTTTTAATTAAAGAAATCTCAGAGATGTTTTCAACAAGACTGCCCAGGGTCAGTGTGCAGAGGGTGCTTTTTCAGGGATATGAGCTGGTTGTGGTCCAGCCCATTCCCTGAGGTGATGGGTGTATTTTGGGGTGAGGGAGACTTTCAGAGCCTAAAGCAACAGGGATCGATGTCACTCAGAAAGACCCTATCATTGTCTTTTTGTACATGGAGGCCCAGACTCCAAGGAATAACCATTGCCTCCTGTGTGTCTTCTCATTTTGCCAGCAGCTATTCCCATGGCTGAACAGCCTCACTGCCCTTCTCTTTGCAGAATCATTCGATCCTTCCTGTGGTTCTTCCTTCATTTAAAGCCACTCTTAGGACCCCCTCTCCCCATTACCAACAAAGACCACCAGAGCTATGCCCTCTGACACTACTGGCTGCAGCTCTGTTCCTGCTTGGTTACTACTGTAAGCTATTAGTTCTCCAGCTTTTGTATTAGGAAATAATATTTTTTTTCCAAATAATTGTTTTTCAGACTGTTAGTAACCCTTCAGGACAAGTTCTGAAATAGAACAACCCTATTCCCATTTCTGAGCAGTCAGTACAACCATAATAAAATATTTCAAACACATCAGATCTCTAGAAACCCCTTAAATTGCTTCCCAATCCCCATTAAAATTGTAGCAACAGTTCATCTCTCCAGGGCTACACTGGTTTGGAAAAACACCTGGCACACATCCTATTCCTTCAGTGCAAAGCACACCCTGTACAGCTGCAGTTTAGGCAACACATCTGAGAGTCACAGTCAATCTGTAGCAACAATGGAGAAACAGAAACCCAAAGTAGAGGAGGAGTAGGTTTGTGGGATCCCTTTCTACAAAGAATGATATTAAAGGGCATTAGTCTGTTGGATATAGTTGAGACTTCTAGAGTGGTTGCTGGCTCATAGCCACCCATGTGCCCTATAAATCTATTTTTTGTTTTTATGTGTAAATGATGTAATGCCCGCAAGCTTCCTCAGTCAGGGTTCATTATTTAATTTCTCAGGTGGCTGAAGTCATAGGCTTTGTGGCGTCTATGACCACCCACAACGTGCTCTCACTGCCCAGAAATGAACTTCCTCTTAGACCTTGGATTATAATTGGCATCTGCAGAATTAAAAGTCCACTGACCACTTCATGTCATGGGAACATTTTGGAAAGCATCTCTGGAATGATAAAACCATTTTGATGCCGAAATAATGTGTGTGCTTAAACTAAGGCCTTTTCTGATAGAAAGAAGACAAAGCCAAGTTTTGATATGATACCATGTTAAGATAAACCCTGTTTTCATATGCAAATATGTACTTGGAAAATAAAACTCACCAAGCAAGATAAAATCCTTGCTCCACCCAATCTAATATTCCACATTGTCAGAATTTTATCTCCCATTTTCTTTACTAAATGGGACTGCATCTTTACTAACGTCACTGGGTTCCTAAATAATCCCTTGCATGGTTATCACCAGTGGAGTAATGAGGATTTATCTGTCTCCTTTGCCTTACCTATTAGTGATAAACATATCTCATGCTTTCTTTTAATACTGCTAAACTCACATCTTTGGTGTTTTATCTAAATGTTTATAATTCCAAGAAGTTCACCATGCATGAAAAACAGTTTCCTGGGCACAGAGACTTCCCTGCACTAGTCCAGTTGGGCCTGAGAAATTAGTCTTCCCCATAATACTGCCTAGTGTCATTGTACCAAAACTCGTGGGTTTCTGATAATATTTGCAATCATACGCTTATTTGGAAAACTGAAATAATGTGCCTTATTAGCAGTTAAAATAAATTGAATGGACTGGTGTAGAGGTCAAATTATTACTGTATAAACACTGATCAGCATTCCCTAAACTGTGTAATTCCTTAATGTCTGAAAGGGTAATCTTCACAAATTACAGGTATTTTCATGAATACAGAATCAAGCATTTAAAAAAAAATAGATGGGTATGGTCCAAAGCACAGTGAAATCTATAAAAATCAACACCATCTCAAAGATATAACTTCTTCACTGCTAGAGTTAGGATTCTTACTGAGGAAAAATAATATAAACAACAACAGATAAAAGTATGTATTTATACATGAACACAAATATATTTGCAAATATATGTTTGCAGGCAAGTACATAAATTATGCTCATCTCTAAGAGGGGTCAGAAAGAAGATCTTGGGATCTGCAGGTCTATCAGCCTGAACTGAGTGCTAGGGAATCTCATGGAGCGGATCAGATTGAGTGCATTCCTGTGGCATGTGCAGGCCAGCCAGGGGATCAGGCCCAGCCAGTGTGGATTTGTAAAAGTCAGGTCCTGCTTGACCAGCCAGATCTCCTTCTATGACAAAATGACCCAGTTATCTAATGCAGGAAATGTTGGCTTGTATCATAAATCCTGTGGCCAGAAGGATCTGGGCCGTGACCATCCCCATGTTCCTCAGTTCTGGTGAGGCCACACCTTGAATCCTGTGTTCAGTTTTCAACACCTTGTTGCTAGAAAGACACTGAGGCACTGAAGTGAGCCCAGAGAAGGGCAATGAAGTTGGTGAAGGGTCTGGAGCACAGGCCCTATAAGGAGTGGCTGAAGGAGTACGGGGATGTTTAGCCTGGAGAAAAGGAGCCTTGGGAGACCTTATCACTCTCTACAACTGCCTGAAAGGAGGCTGTAGCCATGTGGGGGTCAACCTCTTCTCCCAGGTAATGAACAAGAAGTGGAAATGGCCTCAAGTTGCACCAGGGGATGTTTGTATTGGATATTAGAAGAAATTTCCCCATCAAAGGAGTCATCAAGCATCAGAACAGGCTGCCTGGGGAACTGGTGGGGTCACCATCCCAGGAGGATTTTAAAAAACGTGTAGATGTGGCACTGAGGGACATGATTTAGTGGTGGACTTGGCAGTGCTGGGTTAAGGGTTGTAGTCAATGATCTTATAGGTCTTTTACAATCTATACATTTCTATGATTATATGATTCATTCTTCAACAGCAGTAGAGTCATATAAGAGAATCTTCAGGTCGTGGTTATTTAAGTCTATACGCATCATAAATATTAAAAGAAGAAGAAACAAACTATTTTCTCACAGAAGAAAATCTGATTAAGTGAATTCTTAATTTACAAGGTTCTGAGTGACTAAAACACATTTTTTATCTTCTGCAAGAATTTCAATAAAAAACTATCACCATGAGAGAAATGGATGTTCATGCTGTGGACAATACAAGTGGCTCCTGCCATTACTCACAGTGAAAATGCTCAAAGAATGTTTTGGACAGAATGTTTCCAGCAAAGAGTCTCAAACCAACCTTTTATTTTTTCCTCTGTTGAATATAAAATAGAAATTAAAAGTAGCCATGAGAGGAAAAAAAAAATCAAAAACACCAAAACAAAACAAAAAAACCCCAAAAAACAACAAAACCTCATAAGGAAACTTTTTTGACCTCAGCAGCACATTTTCACTCAGGTAGAATTTTAGCTGTGGAAGAAGAGGAAAGAACAGAGGTTTATTTAACATGTGAAGCAGGTGAAATTATTTGCTCCCAAGTATTTCTTCATATATTTTTATTCAGTCTTTTCTACACTAGATATCTATTTTCCAGGACTTCCTCACTGTAAACCTGTTCCAAATATTACAAAAACCATGCCATTTCCACAGAGGGTATGAACAGGGGGACTTTAAAGAGAGACATGTGCTCTGCAGGAAGGGCAGGTACCTGAGGAGGTCATCCCTCTGCCCAGCCCCTGAGATTCGATGGCAACACTAGGCCAGCTGGAAAAATCACCTCACTTCAGAGACATACATCTGACATCCAGAAAGCTGCACCATGATGATAGCCTGGCTCAAACCCTCCCCTGCACACACACAAGGTCTGCTGCTTCCCAAGTCTTGAGATGTTCGCCCGGGCCCCAAGGGTTGCGTCGTGCAGGCCAAAAACTCGACACCCTGCATTCCCATGAGAAACTCACCAAGTCGGATGAACTGCGTCACAGCAGCCTGCAAAGCGGAGGCCTGGTTTAAAAATACTGCCTGGTGCAGATTTCCCAGGCCATATATAGTTCACACATCTCACGGTGGCAGGAAGGAGCTGCAAAGACACACAGAGACACAGAGAAGGAATAAAGCAATGAGAGACGCGACTGCCAGTGTGCAACAAAAACAGGTTAAAAATAGCCTGGGCTGCAACAGCTCCCTCCTATCCCAGGAGTGTGTGGGCCACTGGTCCTCCCTGGCTTCCCTGGCCTGTCTCTCAGCTGCCTATTTTCTGCCAGGAGGAAAGGGCAGGAAGGAAATTTTCAGTTCCTGTAGGCAGAAGAAGAGAAAATGACAGCCCTGTTTGTTTTGACACAGGGCAGGCTCCCCTGGGCTTGCACAGACACTTGGCCAGTGCTGTAAGATCCCCTCGTGGAGAGCACAGGTTTGGAATGCCTCTCTCACCTCCCCCAGCAGTAGCTGGCATAACCCCATGGGTGCCATGTTGCTGAGATGAGGTGCCAGCAGAAGAACACAGACTGCACTTTGATAAGGGCTTTGAAACAAGTCTTGTCTTCTCCCCCCCATCCTTCGCACATTGAGTCCTTTTATGGAGTCAAAGCTAAGCTGGCCAAGCCTACTCTGGTAAAATAAACAAAAAAGCAAAACCCCACTTGTTCTGTCCATCACCTATTCTCCCCCAAAGCCATTGCAAAGGGAAAGCCACCATGTGCCAAATGGCGCTATCTATCTGCAAGGATCTTCTCCAGCACCTTCTCCTAGCCCAGTCCCTTGAAAGGAAAGCAGGAATATGAAGGTGTGTGCCATCCAGGTCACGATGTGTGACCCTAGACTCCCAGAATCTCTGTGCTTGTTGAGATTTCCAGTAGACAGGTGAGCACTGCCTGGCCCGTGGCTTGCGTGGGAAGAAAGATATGTTGGTATGTCTCCAGAGGCCAGGCAATTCCTGTTGGGGCCATCTTTAACTGAAGAGCTAGAGTTTCTTTCTTTTGTTCCTGGTCATTTGCATCTTGCAGATCTGGCTGCCTCAGCTGTGAACAACTTCTGTCAACTCCTAGATGCTGACACGAGGCACTGAGAGGGGTCTAAGCCAGAAGTCCAGATTCCAAACATCCCTGAACTTTGGTGAAGTTCAAATCAGAGCACACATCTTTAGTGAGAAGAGGAAAGCTGTAACATGATCCTAGCCCTGGGCAATAGAGGTAACACTCCAGTGTGGTCTGAAGGTGACTTCCAGAACATGTGGTGTGGAGTAGAGCAGAGGAGAGGAGGAGAGGGAAAAGCAAGAAGGAATTTTTCATATGTTAAAAAAAAAAAAAAAAAAAAAAAAAAAGTTCTAGGGGGAACTGGATACCTGTTGTCTGTGGGAGGGTGAGGAAGGTTGCTGACAGAGTAAAGGGGGTTAAGAGAGGTGGATGAACTCTGAATGGAATAAGGAGTGATACCAAAGAGCTCTGTAGGCTGTCAGAGAGGTGTCTGTGAAAGAGCAGAAAGACCAAGAATGCCAGCATTCAGGGAGAAGCCCATCACAGTACATCTCCATATCTATGGGATCTTGAGACTGCAGATGTATTCAGGCTCATACATGTCTCTGCAGTGCTCTCTGCCTGCCTTTCATATGGATCAAAATCCTCCTAACACCTCACCTCTAGCTCTGTTTGCAGGGGAAGAATGCCTTCAGTGAGAAGGGCTGGGCTGGGCACTGCTTGAGCTTTTGTGGGGGGCTGTGAGCAGCATTGGCCTCTCTGCATGTTGCCAGCAGTATCCCCACCAGCATTTCCAGCAACTGGGGCAGTGTGGACCTTTCCTTCTGGAGCACAAGGAGCTTCATTCTGCTTCTGTTGCTCTCCATGGGCTTGTGCCTCAGTTTAGCACTTGGGCTTGCAAGAATCAAAGTGGGGCACTAACGACACCAAGGTGCAGAAGCAGAGATGCCTTTTTCAGTCCACGTTGAAATGTGGACTCTTTGATACTTGTCCCCAGAAAGGCTCCCTGGATGGCCACAGAGAAGTAGCAAGCAGCCTAACTGGGTTCCCCTAATTCTGTATCAGTATGCTGCATGTGATTAGATACACCATTCTCTGTGCATCAGAGGAAAAAGTTTTAGGCTGAATTTAGAGGGCACCAGTCTGTAGGATTGGGAAGCCACCTCCATCAGATTACACACGGTTAAGGTTTAATGTCAGAGCAGTACACATCTTAAGGCGACAGCAGGTCAGGCCTTGCTTGCAGGAAGGTGGGATGACAAATGTGACCATGCATGGGGTGTGCATGCAAGGGTGACTGCATATGCAATGCCTCTCCCATGGGCCAGAGGAACAAACTCCTTGTCAATATCTAACCTCCCTTCAGACAGCTGGTGGTGGCTGGTTACATGGCTTTTGTGCCATGCTATGACACCAGCCATAAAGAATAAAGGTTTGCTTCCTGGCTCTCACTTCCTCAGTTAATGAATGACAGCACTAATTAATGACAGTAACATGGAGCTATTCTTGGCCATAGGTAGATCTTACTGAGGTCATACTTGTTGTGGGTAATGTAATTTATTACCCTGTGAGACACTTTAGGATACAGACTGAGAAGGCCACTTGGAAAGTGCCAAAGCAATAATCCAAGTCAGAATTTTCCCAGCAAGGTAATATGTTCCATACTTGCTCCGCCTCTGAGAAATAAAGCATCAAAGTTGCATTGGCTCTGATGGAATTCTGCAAAGATTTCCAAATACATCGGTGGAAACAGAGGACTACTGTGCTCAAGAGGTGGGTCCCTCTTTGGAGCAAAGGAAGTGCAAGGCATCTATTTTTTTCTTAAAGCAGCTCTGAAGACAGAAATCCCACATGATGGAAAGGCAGTTGTCTGCCAAAGGAAAGTGCTGCGCTCTGGGCAGGCGGGCAGCACAGCACGGGGTCACGCCATCTGGCCCTGTTAGGGCTGGGGCTGTACTCTAGCTGAACTCTACCAAATTAGCTGTACATGATGCTGCATTCCCTCCTTTCTTGGAGGATCAAAGTAGCTGGATCCAGTCCCAGCTTTCGGCAGATAAGCAGGTCACAGGACTAGTTTGCACCTCTCTGCTGCTTGTACGACACCATGTCACAGATTCCTCTGAATTTCCTAGTTTGCGCACATATACACTACATAGTGCTGGTCACATTTTTTTCCCTTTAGTCCTAAACTAATCTAGGGACCTGGGATAATTCTAGAGCCTCTTCCCAGTACAGCTGCCTGGCAGTGCTACATCTGATTATAAACTACTACTGCTGTACTTGCCCAAATACTTTTTATGTTTTCTTGTTTTAACTAAAAAGTTCATTCTTTCCTTCAAAAGGCTTCCCCCACCAGGACAACAGCATGAGGGCAGGCACAGCAGCTCAGCAGCCTGGTTTGGATTAAACCCTTGCTGAATGGTGGAGAGAGAAAGGGAGAAAGACAAGACTATCTGGTCTGGTAAGCCATGAGGCATCCCTAATGCCTAAGAAAAATGCATGTGAAGAAGAGGGGGAGGGGGGAGATAGCAGTAATTGGAAATCCATTTCACTTGTATAAAAGTGCTAATTAGTTGTTTATCTGCAGTCACACTGCTGGATTCACAAAGGCACACACAAGTTACAACGATTAATTACCAGCAGGGCCTGGAAGATTGTCTCCATAATTCAAATTTGTGATCAAGCAGCAGCCATGGGTGATTCAAAAGCAAACAGTAGACCATACATATAAATTCTTCTTTTGAAAGATAATGTGGTTTTGTTTCATAGGACTGGATGATAAATTTATTGTAATTTTAACCATTGCTGTTGTTTAAGCAACAGATACTTATCCAATGTGCAAGTGGTACTTCTGGAGCAAGTAATTTTTTTTTTACCTGCATAGCTTATCTGTCAGTAGAAGGAGACACAGATTGAAACTATGCAAGAATTTATGTCAAATTTCAAAAGAGTTCTGGATGAAAAAATAGAACTAGAATTGAGAAAAAAAAATCAGAAAGATTTATTTAAAATTTGAATGATGGTTTGTGACCTGGTATTACTATTTTAATTTAAAAAATGAAAAAAAGACTAATTTGTCTAGATTACTCTGTTGATTTGAAGATAAGTATTTTTTCCCAGTTCTCATACTCAGTATGACAGCAATTGTTAGCACATGCTTGAATTGCCCATCCTCCCTGTGAACATAAAGAGGTCTTAAGGACTGAATGAGGGAGAAATTTAAACAGAGGCATCCAATGACCAAAGCAAAATACATGAAAATGATTTCGATAAAGAATTTACCTATTTATCAAAACACTTTGGATAAAACATTATGATAATAGAACAGCACTGAATTAAACTCACACAACTCCAATGGGATTGGAAGAATCCCAAAGATTTTGGCATGGCATCAGTTTTTACATGTTTTTGAGACTCTCTGATACTGGAGCAGTAAATATAATTCCCTAAATAAAAGTGCTTTTCATAAGTATTTCGGTACGCTATTTTTGACAAGTTTGCATATTTGCAAATGGTTTCCAATCAGTGTATTTTAAAAGTGACGCATTTGTATTTTCTTGTTGCAAAAAGTTCAAGTAATGAAAATATTTAGTATTAAAAATTACTTATAACCTCTTTAGCAGAATAGTTTTTGGCTGGGAAGCTGGTTAAGACAAGCTTAGAGTGTTGTCCAGCCTGTATCTCAGCTGTGCTCCTCACAGACAGTGTGACTGTGGCATTTTCTGTGCTCTGCTGGGCGGACAAAAAAACCCTGCAAACAAGATTTTTGGAGGCACCACTTCTAACCGCTCATTATAACTCCCATTTCCATGTTTTGGAAGTCACAAAAGATCTCCTTTTTTTTCCAGGGATACTGCAGCCAAGAAGCCAACAGAAAGGTTTACTGAAATGTTTACATGCAGAAAAGAGAGAAAAAACAAAAACAAAACCAAAAAAACCCCCCAGCAGAATAAAGTTCAAGCTGACGCCAACAAATGGTATTTGGTGCAGTACAGCCTGTTGCTCACAGCTGCATTCAGAGGTGAAGAAAACATTTTGCTGGGTCCAAGGACTCCCTGCCCAGGAATGGGCTTCCCGCAGGGATGATGCACAGTGCCGTGCAAGCACTCCACTGCTTGCAAGTGAAATAGGGGATCATGTGGCAGCTGCTCACTGTTGGCCTTCCCTATTCATGTGTGTGTGGAAAGTCACAAATTCAAAGAAAAAAGTTGCATGAAATGGAACTGCAACTTTATATCCAAATCTGTAATTGAACATCTTGGCCATCAGCCACAAAATGTCCAATTAATCTACCTAAAAAAAAGAGTTCGTATTTCAAAAATGAAAATTAAAATCCAAGACCAGCCCTTAATTACCAAGCAATGACCACAAAAAACCACACATATCCCAAATGCAATTACCTGAAATATAATTGCTTGATAGTATTTTGGTCTTCTAATTTGGACATTAAAACATTCCTTTTTAAGTAAGAATGTAAAAACAGGGAAGGGCGAGACCAACATTTTTTTCCTCTGCCAACAAACCGAGTCTTGCAGCTTTTGTTGAGCAAAACAATTTTTTTATTTCAGATTAATATCTACTTAGACTACTTACCTTATAACATAGCTGCCAGGAGCTAAGTTACAAGGAAACAGGAAATTGAAAAAAAAAATTGAAAAGAAAAAAATTGAAGAAAAAACTGAAATAAAATAAAGAAATCAAACAAGCATTCAATCATGGAAAATAAGCTTTGTGGCTTTGTAAGAAAAGAAGAATTTCTCTTTCACCTTTCTGCATGTGCTTACTATTTTTTAAATTTTTATACCAAAATACAAGAGAAAGTCAAGTAACAGTGATGAATAATGGACACACTCCAGTGTAAAAAAAATAAAAATACATAATATTTATGAAACTGGGTATTTGAGGGGGATTTATACTTATCCCTTGAACTTTTAAAAAGAAAAAAAAAAAAAGAAAGAAATGCTTACCATTAGTAGAATCACGATCTTTAGGAGGACTGGTAAAAAAAATTTAGGATATGAACAAATGCTGAGGAAAAAGTTGTTACTAAATTAAAAGGGCCAAATTTCAGTCAACCAAATAGAAGACTCCCCTTTCTACCAGTTACTTTAGACAACCAGTTCTCTCCAGCTCAAAAGCCATCTGCACGTCTTTAAGTTGTCATATTTGGTTTGATTGAAATGTTCTCATAGAAAAAGAAAATACAGAACTTCAAGTGATCAAAAATCTTACTGACAAGCTGCGTGAAAATCAAACCTTTTAGCAACAACAAAATTAAAGCAGCTAGACAAAGAAGCCAGCAGACAAACGGTTTATTGGGGTAGCTTTTGTTGTGAATTGTGAATTCCTCAGTTTACAAGTTTACCAGTTTACAAAGGTCAGCCAGCTACCTTATCCAAGACAATCATAAACTTTGCCCCAACGATTTTATAATGTGCTTCTTTTGTGTCATTAATTTGAACGACCCACCGAACTGTCAAAAAGCAGTGAGCATTTTTCATGCGGAGTCATCGTTCCAGCATCGCTGTCGTCCTCCTAATGTCACTGCACCAACCTGTCAGTGCCCTGCACTAGAACACTTTTGCACAGCAGTTTGTCAGGGTGCCTCGCACAGGGGTATTGCAACTTCCAGCGGTCATGGAATGCTTTCTTCGGTCTTCATATGCGTGCTATGCTACTCTCACACTCAGAGAGCTCCCTGGCAAGGATCCTATTCTTCTGCTTGTGAAAACATTCAGTAATTTTACTCTTAGCAAAACAATTAAAAACTAAATACACAATTGTCACGGAGCAGATACACAGATCCATCTGGGAAGGCATGTATGGATGACTCTTTCAATGCACTTGGCCAAAAGGCCAAGCTGAGATACCCACTTCATAAAGAAGTGTGTCTTCTGTTCAGATATGTCCACGCAACCCACAAACTGATTAAAAATATGCATTAAAACATAAAATATATTCAAAATCAAGGGTCCAAATGAAGTCCTTCTCAAAAAACAAACAAAAAAAAAGGATGAAAGAAATGCTCTAAATATTTGACTCATCCAAAAAAACATGGTTTAAAAGGCAGGTAAGTTAAAATCAGTATTTTTCTTCACAGAAGAAATTCAGATTGATACTGCTGTATTAGATTTCCCATATGAAAAATACAAGATATGAAAAGCTGCGGTACCTCAGAAGACAATTAGTAATACTGAAAAATCCCTGGGCACTTCAATGGCATATGGCTGCAGGTTTTAGTTTTAAAAATTTGGGGGATTTTATGATCCACTTCCAAAGAAACAGTAAAGTTGTGGGTGTAAAGAATCACTTAATAAAATCCTTGTGTAAATTTTTACATATAACTAAATATTGTGGAGTCAGCAAAGCAAAAACTGGAAATGTTAACATCTTTTTAGTTCTCATTTTAGTGTGTCTTTTTTTCACTTAAAGAGCTGCTGATGGGAAGTTCCTCTCCTTTTAAGGCTGGCACAAAGGGATGATATTTTGTCACTGAAGATGACAAATAGAGCTTGTAGAGTCTTCATCCTTGGTAATAGTCAAAAGCTGTATGGACATGGTCCTCGATCACCTGTCCTCGCTGATTCTGCTTGGGCAGGGCAGTTGGACCAGATGATCTGCAGAGGTCCCTTCCAACTTCAACCATTCTGTCCATCTGTGATCTTCACTAACAAGAATGATCTGTGATGTTGCAAGAATGTGCCACTAATCACTTACAACTGAATATTGTAAATATAATGTACAATAAAAAGGAAGCTAAGTATTTTTAACAAGGAAAAAAAAAAACCTTCAAAGAGATAATTGGGATGGTTTAAATAATACTTACTCGTTAAATTTTGATTTCCTAAGAACTGTCTTTCAGCTGAATGCCTGAATGTATTTTAAATGTTTTAAGACTGAAGAAAATATTCTTTTGCCTGAGTTCCCCAAGTCTTTATTTGATGATGAGCAGACAAAACAAAAGGTGGTAGCTTACATCTTTAAACATTGTATTTAACTGATGGTTCATCATGGCATACATGATCTCACATGTAACAACAAAACTGCCGCTGCCCATCCCTACTTTGCTCTGCGTGTTTTACGAGGAAGAACTCAGCAACACAAGGATGTAAAGTCATATTTAGAAAGTATCTATCTCAGTCATCAGTGGGGCCTTTCCTTTTCCCTGGCTAGTGAATGAGATCCCAAATCACAGCATTTTTTTTTCAGCGCATGCCATTTTTTGTGCTTTCTCAGGAACACTCACCCACTCTTGGCTCCTCTAGTTCTGCTTCATTCTTTGTACTGGCAAAGGGTGTAAAACAGGGACAAGTGGCTGGACTTTGAGTGCACGGTCATTCTTACTAAATTTACTGTGCGCTGTATATATTCCATCCCTCTGTTTCTTTCTTGCTCTTCTCCTGGCCAGGAGGAACTCTCCAACAGCCCCAAAGTGACTCCCCACAGCTTGCATGCAATGGCAACCCCTCACCCTCACATCAGTGGTCGAGCAAAGGCACAGTCACTCCCAGCAAACTGTGCCTAAAAGAAAAAGGGTTGCTGAAACAAATTTGAGGTGTAACAGAAGTCTCATCTGGGTTAAGGAATGTTGGATGGTTGTAAACAAAACGTTAACTTGTCCTACCTCTTGGAGACTTTGATATTTTACCCAACACCCCCTTCATAGTGCCCCATAGTTTGCAACTGTATTTGGAACAAGCTTATCTTCCACAGTCTGAATGTGGAAGAGACTTGTCTTTCTATCATGTTCATTATTATGGGATCAGACAGTAGCCACCACCTGCTGTAACTATGATGTGAAATGAGAATATGTTAAGATTTACCACTTATTGCCTAAATGCAGCTTGGAAATATATGTCCTACAGCAAGAAATTTGCTTTTCAATTTCAAAATTATATCATGCATCTTGCTTCGGGATAGAGGGAAATCAACATAGGAGGAAATCCCCATGTTGACACACTCAGGTTGGTGCCACTGTTCTGACCTAATCAGGAAAGGAAATTACTTACAACAGACCTACAAGCAGGGGTCAGCAGCCTCTGTGAAGCAGCAGCGAGGGGTGTTTCAAGGCTTGGGCTCAGTTCTCATGGTGGCTTTTAGTCACATGTACAGCACCTTCTCAGACTGCCACTTAGTTAGAAATCATGGAGCCAGAGATGAAATTAGATGAAAAAGGCTACAGTGGAAGCCAAGAAAGGCTGTTTTCCTCCTTCCTGCTAAACTGCTGATGACAAACTTTTTCATTCCCTCATGAGTTTCTGTTCATCCAAAAAGATCATGCATTCTTATTCGTCTTTGTAGACAAAATCTCTCATGTGTTGCCTTCTACAAGTGCTTCACAATCCACTGCTCCACCTTCTGATTACAGCTGTCCCTTCCCACAAAAGAAACTGTTGATAATCCCCAGGAGAGCTTGTGGGGCAAAGACAAAACTGCAAGTGGGCAGCATTGGCCACAGAGCTGATTTTGGGACGGTGGGTCTGAGTGGTGGGATGTAAGTACTCACTTCAGCCATATTTGGGGTGGAGAGTAAAGACATACACAATTCAGCCTCATCACAGGGTGCTCTGACCCAGCACCTGTCTGTGTTAATGGGGGACCAGGACCTTGGGGAATACTGCTGTGCTCACTGGCAAGCCATTGCTGTGTCCCATGGGGATGCTAGTTCCTCCTTAGGGTAGGGCAGGATTCCAGAGTCTCAGTGAAACCATATCGAGGTCTTTTCCAACCTATATGATTCTGTGATTCTATATGGAGACTGTCACATACAAACTGAGGCATCTGAGAGAGGAGGCAAGTCTGGCATGGCTTTCCCACGGTCCATGTCCTTCACAGGCTGGTTCAGAGGCAGAGACAAATTGAAGGAGTGGTATCAGGGAATATGAAAACCCTCACATTTTCTGCCATCAGAGATCATTAGGATTTTACCTACGTGCCTTCTCGAAGCAATAGAATCTCAGCAGCATGGTGCCTCAACACAGAGTATCAGCCCCAAAATTGCTGAGGGCTGGGTGCCCCCTGGGCCAACCAACCGCCTCACAGCTACATCAAAGCTGTGACTTCTCCCCAGAACCTATTTGTGAGTTTTCTTTAGAGTCTGCCCAGCTGAAAAGTACAGTGGCATTAAACTGTATAAGCAAAAAAAAAAAATTTTAAACAAACAAAGCCTCCAAGCCTGACAGGCAAGGGCAGGGATGGGATTAGGCAAACATCCTATACAGACGGTTCCCCTTTCTGTCTGTCAGCTTGTAAGTGCTTTCTCTTCTGGAACTATACAGTACTAACTGAGCCGGAAACAGCTATTTAAAAAGTGATTATAGTGTGACATTTTTGTTTGACCTAACATCAAGCCATGTGCAGCTTAAATGTCAGCAAAGCTATTTACTATAGGGACAGACAGGCCCTAGCATGCTTAAATCTACCCAGTGTCTTAAAAGTGGTTGCCGTCTTCACTCAGTGCACATGAATGACGCCGAAGCCAAGATGTGAAGTATCACGCTCTGTAAGCTGCGATGATTGACTAATATGCTGGGTGGCACAATGCATTCAGCAAGAGGCTCACAGGGAGGAAGGCAAAATAATGGATAATTAAAGTCAATCTCAGGTTAGAAAGCAGAGGCCCACGCAAAAGGTTCCCTCAGATTAACAAGAGCATGCCTATAGCTGGTGTGTTTTGTTCAGGGATGTCTGAAGGGCTCAAACATTTGGATAAAAATAGCAAAGCAGAGTTTCTTATTAGTGTAGGAGGTGTACCGGTGGCATGAGAGAGGAGGGAGTGCCACCCCTAGCTGTGGCCAGCGACCCTGCCCTGAGAAGAGCCCTTGAAGCCCCTGCAGCGAAGCGCTGTGGCCTCAGGGTGTTCCCCCCTCCCTGCGGGGCTGGCAGGGCACAAATCAGGCCGCCCAGCTGCGGCTGCCAGGCAGGGTGACAGAGGGGAAGGGAGGCTCCACAGCCCTGTCACCAGCCGTCAAAATAATAGCCGAGCAGTGCCGGGGGGGGCAGGAAGCCAACGCAGCTAATTACGTGCATCTCACCCTGTGCGAGAAGCGGCAGGAGAGCAGCGGCTGCGGATCGCGCCAGGCTGCAAAAGCACGTCCATCTCCAAAGGGATAGACAGAGCTGTGTGCTATCAGGAGCTCGCTCTGGGAGACAATGCACTGGTTTGCAACGGATGGAGATAAGTACGTTCATAGGTCCTTAATGGGACTAGAGGCATATATTTGGACAGGGTTCCAGCCTGACCTGCTTCTCAGAGCCTAAAATAACAAACAAATCAGTGTGCCTTTATTTTGAGAAAACGTTGCTCACAGTAATATGGGAGGGTGGGGGCACCCAAAAGGAAGCAGAGTTGTGATAAAACTTCCATTTTGTTCTTTCTTGCATGTCAGGAAAAAAAAAGAGTACATTATAATTCAGAGTGCCTTTCAGGATTTATTTTTCTTTACATTGTTACATGCCCGACCACATCTGATTTTGGAAGCTGAGCAGGGTCTGACTTGGCTGACATTTGGGAGATGGCTGAAAAGCAAGAGTCTGAGCAGGATCTGTGTGCTCATTATGGGAATGTGCAGTGCTTAAAAGCATGACTGGGGGAATAACAAGAACATTCACAGCTTTTCTATATCTTAAAATACTGTTTTTCTTCATCTCTAGCAACTGAAATAATGCTATGACTGAAAATAACATCATGAATATCAGCATTTTTTAAAATAGTAAAAATACACTGCTTGTGAATACTGGTTAGTCCTTTACAAAAAGCACAGAAAAATCCTTTGAGCAAACCGATCATCAGATCATTGGAGACAGGAAATAAATTCTTTTATTTCTGTCTGCTTGCTGTTTACTAAGTGCCGACAGTGGCAGGTTATTGTTAAAATCCCTTCAAAACTCATTTGAATACAATTAAGTGAAAACAGTATAAGCTTTTTAACAGAAAAGATATGAGACGTAACCAGAGGACCTTTTTTTCTTTTACATGGGATTTATTCTTGTTCTTGGTGTTTCCAGTGACAAAAGGATTAGTTATATCATAAAATGGTTCCCTCATTCTCGCTTTACCTCAGAAAATTTCAGAAGACCAAGGCTGATCTGTTACAATTTTACTTTGAGGCTCACAAGAAAGAGGTGTGATTTTAAGAAATGCTTCTTTGTTTAACACTGTTTCTTAGTTAAAACAAATTCAGTTTTAAAAACAAAAAACCCTGTAATTAGAACTCTCTCTCTTACTCCCTTATCAAATGTCTTGAGCAGGTACCTCTCAGATTCCGAGTGGGCTCTGTGGCCCAAGGTGAGCTTTATTTTGTTACCTCCTACCCCTGCAAAATTAAAAAGGCAAAACCAACAGGGAATGCATTATAAAGAAAATGAACATCAAACACATACTTGAGTAACTGTCTTCCACCTTTAAACAATAAAAAAATATGATATGGCAAAGCAAGACAAGATTCACATGTGGTAAGCCTCTCCCACGTAGTACCCAAGATGCCCTCATTCAGTTTTGCAGTCCTTCTTTGTTATAGCAAAATGTGAGGGATTTCTAAGTCCTGATTTGGATGCATCCCCCCACAGCAGAGACAAACCAACAATTACTGAAGCAAGGCAAGTTGTTTTCAGAAAGCAGGTTTATTTTCTAAGCCAGGCTTGTGGTGTCTTTTAAAGTTTGAATGCTTCCATTCTCTGAGAAGACCAGTGGCTTTTCAATAGCAAAAGATCAAATGATGTTAATCAGGCAGTGTGACCTAATCCTCTAATTCAGCTGCCTTTTTACATTAGAAATGTTCTGCTCATGTAAGATTGATTTGCTCTTAAATTAACATTTTTTTTTCTTTTTTTTTCTTTTTTTTTTCCCAAATGTGCCATTCTAAAGTTATACTTTTGGGTCTGCAGATGTTACACATATAAGGTAAAACAACATTTCTTCATCTTGAAGATTTAGATAGGCTAATCCTAAGGGTTCTGATAGAAAATCTCTTGTTAATCACAGAAAGCCCAAGATGTTATGCAATAGCAGCAAGAAGAACTTTTTTTTTTCTGGTAGTGATGCCACCGGTTAGCTACACTGAACAGGGACACTCTGGACAGTTATTGCTGACTACTGGAATGCTACCATAAGTGTACATTCTCCTCAGCCTTCTGATACAGAGATGGATGTTTTACAAGGGCACAGAGTGACAAGACAAGATGGAATGGCTTTTAACTGAAAGAGACTAAGTTTAGATTAGATATTAGGAAAAAAAAAATGCTTTCCTGTGAGTGTGTTGAGACACTGGAACAGATTGCCCAGAGAAGCTGTGGATGTCCTATCCCTGAAAGTGTTCCAGGTCAGGTTGGATGGGGCTTCGAGCAAACTGGTCTAATGGAAGGCATCCCCGCCCATGGCAGTGGGGTGGAACTAAATGATCTTTAAGGTCTTTCCCAACCCCAACCATTCTGTGATTCTATGAAGTCTCAGCAGAAGCCATCCAGCCCTTGGCACAGATATCAGTGCATGGTGCCTCTCTCAGGTGCCTCTCACCAGCTTTGACTGCCCACACAGGGGAGAATGGGGCTCCCTGGGCACAAGGACACACAGTCCAGCATGGGGAGGTGCATGGCAGAGTGGAGGGAGCCACATGGCACACGTGTACTGTCACTCCAGAGGATTGCTTTTCTGTACCCTTACTAAAGAATTCTTGCAACAGATTTTCACTAGCTAATTCTACATAGTTGCTAAGATTGCCTCAGACAAAGGAAGATATTATAGTCTGGAGAACTAAAATGACCATTTACAGTGTCTGGCAGGTGCTCATCAATCTTTTTATTATTAGGGAGGGCATCAAGGCTGATACTCCTTCGATGGGTCTGTGATAAACCATTTTGCCCTGTCTACTGAACTACAAAACATATTCCTTTTTTCTTTTCATGCCAGATGGTAACGAATAAATCCCATCAATTAATTACTTTTCCTGAAGATATTTCACCAATACAAGGTTTACTGTGCCCGTGCTGGCAAGACATACAAGGATTTTCAAAACCCAATGTGTTTTCATTGATGCTACATTATATAAATCACAAACTGATTACGATCCACCTTAGGAGTAGTTACCCGGTCTGCTCCCAGCCACTTGGCATTTGGGGAGATGATTTTCACATTACTACACCAAGTGTGCAAAGCAACCCCTCTTCCCCAGCGCTATTTCCTAAAGAAATGGAAGCACAATTTCAGCCTGGCATCGGGCAGCAGCAAATGCGGTTGAAGCACAAATCTGTGGGCAGAGAGCGCCATCTCCAGCATGTAAATCATAATTACTCTGCGGTAACCAGCTTCTTTGGGATTTCTTTTTTGGAATTGCCATCTGTTCTGGCAAAAGATGGAGAAAAAAGCCAGTTGAGACTGATGAAAGATTGAGACTTAAGCCTTAGCACTACCTTAATATCCTGTAGGGAGACTTTGCTAATCTTTGCTGAAGTTTCTGAATTACATAAAAAAAGCTGCTTAAAGTTGTATGGAGCTGATTTGTTTCTGTTTTCAGCTACTTACTCAAGAATAAAATCCTGACAGAGCTAATATTTGTACTCTGTTGGGGTCCTCCAGCCTACTGAGAGTCCATGCATTTAACACTACACATGACACATTTGACAGGTACTTGGAAGAGCACATAAATGATACCTCTAAGTACTGTTGAAGAACAACTGGATGGAAAACCAGTGTCAATAAGCAATATGCAGAAACAGCACACAAAGTGAATGTTGAGAAATTATACACATATAAATGCTACAAAATTGACAAATATTACAAAAATTACACTGAGGCCAGTGCCTGTGAGTACAGCCTTGTGATTATTGCTCAAGTGTTCATTCCAGAAATGTACCTTAAGGACATCAGTGGTAAAGAATTTATCAGACAATAAAATTGAAAATCATACCACCTCCATACACATGGGATGTATAAGACTTACCCATATTAAAGAATTATTAATGAATATGCAAGAGCAAATTGATTACTGGATTTAAAGTGCTAGAAATACTAAACATGTACATTGAATAGATCCATTCAGGAAGGGTTAAAAGACAACGTATCTGCTATCAGCTAGCCTTAAGAATAGCATTTCTGAGCTAGATCCAGCATCTCATTTAAAATACAAATTATTAAATTACTCTGTGTTATTTTTAGTATTGCGTTCTGAAGGCTTTTTTCTCAACCATTCAGGAAACCAGAAAGAGGCTGCAAGAGACAGAAAGAATGTTGATGAAGCTCTATTAGAAAGAGACCTGTAAAAGACAAGAAGGCAGTTAAGAACAGTTGGCATTAATTTATGAAGAACAAATCCCACTTGGCCAACCTGACTGCATCCTCTAGTGAAATGGTTTGCTACCACGGACAAGGATGGAGCAGTGGACACAACAGACCCTGACTTCATTCCAGTTGTTGAAATGATTTCCTGCAGCACTTTCACTCACAAACTGAGGAACTATGGCACAAACAAGCTGTCTAATAGATGCATTGAAAACTGCCTAGGCTGACAGGCTCAGTGGGTGGCACTGGTGGCTTGGAAATGTGCCTGAAGGCCCAAAACAGGCTGAGTACTCTAGGGGTTGATAAGAGAGTCCATATAGAACATTGTCTTATTAAAAACCTGGACCACGGGACAGGATGCACTCTCAGACTATTTTAAGGTAATGCTGAGTTAGGAGAGATGGCTGACACACTAAATTGTAGAGCTTAAATTGTGAGGGACTTTAGGCAGCTTCTGGACTGGGCTGGCAGAAGTCTCAACATGTTTACCACAGAGAAACACAAAGGAAAAATGCTCAGTTCTGGACCTAGGGCCGAATAAGCCCTTCTATTGGTACCAACTGTGAAGAAACAGGCTGGCTATCAGCTTCATCAGAAAGGACCAGAAAGCTAGGTCCAACACAAGCTCATAGTGTGCTCTCATCCCAAAGAGGGAAAATCACACAACAGCCTATATCAGGCAGGAGCACAGCCAGTATGCTGAGGAAAGTTCCTTTGCTTGATGTTGGTGAGGCGCTGGCAGCACTTTGGTGTTTTCTCAGATCAAGACAGGGCACCTTCAGTGAAAGCTACCAAGACAGCTGGGATCTAAATCACATCACCTGGAAGGAGGTGTTGAGGTATCCCGGGCCTGCCTTGCCTGCTGAAGAGCCTCAGGGCCCATACAACAGCAGCCTGGCACTGCTTGAGGTGGGATTGCAATACAATGGAGCTAAACTTCCCTTGGGAGTGGCATGCAATACCACGGCAAACTATGGGCACAAGGAGGTCCAAAGAGGACATTATGAAACAAACTATTTACTATGGAAGGCAGACAGCCTGGAAAAAGTATGAAATCTTTACTTTGGATGGTTTCAAGAGCTGTCAAGACAACTCTGCAACAGATGTGATTCACTTCAGCCAGGAAAGCTGTACTGCAACACTCAACACATCTATGATCGTGTACACAGGTGTAAAGGTGACGACTTTCCCGGTCAAGGATTCTTGTTTATTGAGGGCTTCATTATTAATGTAGGAGTTTAAATATTTGCACAAACAAAAATAAAAATACTCTGCCATCTGTGGATAGCTGGCAAAACTGCAGATGTTCTTTCCTGGAACTGACTATTTCATCACCACATTTAAACCATTATCCACTATTTCAGTTGGCAATATAAAAGTAGCAAAGAAGTGCAATGTATTTTGAAAATCCACCAATTGTCAGGTAAGTCACCGTGTTATTTATTCCACTCATAAAAGTATCGGATATGCTTGTAGCAAGATACTGGCAGTCCACAGAATAGTTTAAAACTCATCAGCAACCCTGATATAACTCTCCGCTCTTCTCTGAACAATAACATGAGTTTGCACTAATTTTTTTTTAGGTATTGTAAAGATCACGGAGATGCTCAGTTTTGACAGAAGTATGAGCTATTCCTGCCATCGAGGTTGCCTTTCCCTCCTCCCGGCTGGACCCAGCGGAAGAGAGGAGAGGAGGCGCCTGCCCTCTTCCCTTCCCCACTCCACAGCGCTCATGCCCGTGAGCAGCCCGGCCTCTCTTGCTGCTTTTCTCGTTGCAGTCGCAGCCCGTGTCGTTCTTTTTCGTGGTAAAGAACCCCGAGGAGCCAGAGCTTTGGGGACGCGGCTCCCCCCACTGAGGCCTTTCCCCGCACACCCGCGCCCGGGCCCGCTGCGGACGCGTTCCGGGGGGCGCAGGGCGGGCACCGCCGTCCGGAGGAGGAGCCGCGGCCGAGGCCGTGCTGCCGGCGGCCGATGGCGGCGGGCGGCGCCTCCGGGCTGCTGTCCTTCCTGCGGCTGATCGGGCAGCTCAAGGTGGGCGCGGGCCAAGAGTCAGGGGCGGCCGAGGGGGCCGGGGCCGGTCCGGGGCGCTGGGCTGGCCTCCCCCGGCAGTGCCCGGGCTGGCGGCGGGGCCGCGGCTGGTGGAGGCCGGCGTGAGCGGGGCTCCCGCCCGCGTTGCGCCAGCCCAGCGGGCCCGGCCGCGCCGGGGCTGTGGCGGGGACTCGTGGGTGCTGCCGTGTCCCGGCCCTTCGGCTGCGGCTGGTCCGTGCTCCAGGCCGGGTACAGCTTTGCGGGGCCGGCTGGGCCTTGGGCAGGTGTTCCGGGGAGCATCAAAGCTCTCCGGAGCGTGCAGGCCACGGTGCGGCGGGATTTCTGCTGGTGTCTGTGAAACGAGGGCCGGGGAAACCAAGGGTTTTAACCTTCACAGTGCCGTGGTGTGGTGGGTACGGTGGTATCCTCCTAGAGGTTGGAGTCGATGATCTCTGCGGCCTTTTCCAACCTACACTGATTCTGTGATTCTGTGACACGGGCGCAGACGGTGCCGCGGACAGGATGGGTGTACAGGAACGTGGCAAACCCAGAGAGCGTCTCCGACCATATGTACAGGATGGCGATGATGGCTTTGGTGACTGAAGACAAAGGCCTTAACAAGGACAGGTGAGACGGCCTCTGCTTGTCACGACCGTATGTTAATGTCGTGGGAGAGCTGCAAACAAAATGCTAAAAGAAGCTGTCCTCCCGAGTAAGACCTTTTAAATCACACTGAAAGAATTGGAAATCCTTTCTGCTTTTCTTTTCCCTCTGTCCTTTTGACAGGGTCCTGTTTACCTGCATAGTTGAAAGGGGCTAAAAGCTTTATTGCTTAACTGTGGGTGTTGAGGCAAGCCCTTAGTGCAGAGGCTCAAAGCTGGTCTTCTTTCAGGCAATAAATAAACAGGCTGAAGACCCTTGTTAAAAACAATGGGAAGCAACAAACAGCCATGTCAGAGCCATAGACCATGTGGATTTTGACAGACTGAAGGAGCACTTGGCGGCAGTAAGGAGCCACAGAAATCCTCTAGGATAGGAGAGAAGGCTCTAGGAGCTGGTATGAAGGCTTTCTTGAGTATTCTGCTGCAGTCTGGCATAGCTACAGAGCTGTAAGTGACAGTTATATACTGAATGTGGGATTGCTCCAATCAGATTACCTTCTACCTGTTGCAGGAATAATGTGAAGTGTATAATGTAGTTAATTACCACAGCATCTCCAAAAGCCAAGTATGCAAAAGCTAAGTGCATTACTTTTGAATATTATGCTCTGGTACACAGTGTATTTATAATTAAATCTACATTTACAAGCAGTAGGGACTAGAAATCAGAAACCAAAATCATGTCTTGGTGGAAAATACTCCCCATAACAAAAAGTGGAAAATACTACATAAGGTTTAAGAAAAGCTGCTACCAACCTTTAGAGAGTAAATGAAGGGGGATAAATTCTGCAGTCTCTTAGCCTTTGGATAAGTTTTCAACTTAAAATGCTGAAAAACTAATTATTCTCTCCTCCCTTCTTGTCAGATGCATACGATTAGCTTTGGTTCATGATATGGCTGAATGCATTGTTGGAGATATTGCTCCTGCAGATAATATCCCAAAAGAGGAGAAACACAGGAGAGAAAAGGTATGAACATAAAGTGTGAAGCCAAAGCTGCAGAGCATTCTGTGTGCTTTAATGTTCTGGTGGTGGTGAAGGAACACTCCAAGCAATAGAATACTCTCACTGGTATTGGACAAGCCTGCCACAACCAAGCAGAGTTTTCAGCTCATGGTGATTTTTGTACCTGTAATGTCACCAAGTTATGGAAGAATCTTTGAAGTAATCTTTGCCTTGGCCATTTATTGCTGCACTAGCTGCAGTTTTGGTAGCCTGAATTAGTCACGTTCAGCAGCCTTACCAAGAGGTGAGGAGCAGGGAGTAGGTGCACTGAGTAGGATGGATGACAGTTCATGTCAGATCATGTGTGTGGTGCCAGATCATGAGGTTGACAGAGGCTTCATTTAAACCTTTTGCACAGAACCTCAGATGCAGGTGTCTTTTTTGTTGTTGTTGGGATTCTTTGAGTGCAGCATGCCTAGAGTCACTTTATTTTTTTGGCCTTGCATTTATCCAAACTGTTGGTTTATTGTTTTTGGTTTGTGGCATTATTTGAAGAAAACATAAACCATTTCTGTAGCCACAGCTAGAGGGCAATGTCAGCCTCAGAAACTCCTCAGAGGCTTTTCTCGTTCAGTGTAAGAAGACACCAGGAAGTATATTGAAAAAAAAGAAACACTGAAATTACAGTCAGTCAAGATAGTACTTCAAGAATGCCAAATGCACCTTAGATCTTTAATTTCCACTTCCTTAGCAAAGAGCTTACTTGTGGAGTTAGTCATGCGCCCCCAGCTCCAAGTTTTAACTAGATAAGGATAAAAGAGGGGGGGAGTAATCACAGAGGTGTTTGTTACACTCTTCAAAGAGCTTCAGAACATGGAACAGAAGAAATCTCTTTCCTGGAATCCTCTAAAGCTTGTTGTGCCACTGAGGATCAGCCTTCAACTTTGGTCTAGAGAGAATTCTCATTTGAATTTAGGCAAGGAAAAAGAGATTTTGATGCTTAGGTATGTTTAAGGAGGTTTTCTTAAGTATTTGCAGCTCCTTCTGCTCCCATTTCAGTCAGGGAGGACTTTCTGTTGGCTTTGTGGAAGGAGAGTAAAGCATTAAACATTTGGGATGATTCTGAAATACTTTGTTGAAAAAATAGGCCATGGGTAGCCCCTTCAGGAGGCGGCTTGAGGTGAGTTATCAATACTCTGCTTCCATTGCAGAGTTCTCCCTTTTTCTGTTTGATCTACAGCTGACATTTTGAGCTGGCTCTGAAGTTTGCTGCTTGTACAGTAACCTTAACCAGTGAGTCTCACCAACACTAAGGCAGCAGAAAATGAACCTGATTAAAAAAAGAAGTTTTGGGGTTTTTTTTGGGGGGGAGGGAGGGTGTTGTTTGGAGTAGGGGATTTTGTCAGGTAAGTAATTCTAGCCACCTAACCTTGAAATCTCATGAGTTCCAGAGCTGGAAAGAGGTGAGAAGGAATGAGACCCTGATGCTTCAGTGGTGGCAAGGAATGGGGAACCATACTGTGACATTATGTCCTGTATTTGAAGTGGAGAAACAATCATGGCATGAAACCTTTGTCTTGCCTGTGATGTTGGTTGTTTCAGAAGCAGCCCTTCATGTTACTGGGAAAACAGTAGAGACGGCACAGAAATGAGACTGATCAGCTGGGAGAACACGAAGAGCATGCAGAACAATTTCTGGAGTCACAAGTTCTGCCAGCAGCCTGCTCCAGTGCAGGCTTCCTACGGGGTCATAGCCTCCTTTGGGTATCCCCCTGCTTCAATCCTCCATGGGCCCAGGGTGGATATCTGCTCCACCATGGACCTTCAGGGGCTGCAGGTGGATCTCTGCTCTGGCATCTGAAGCACCTCCTCCTCCTTCTTCACTAACCCTGGTATCTGCAGAGTTCTTCCTCTCACTTCTCACCCTTCCCTCTGGGTGGAGTTGCACAGGGATTTCCCCTCCCCTTAAATGTGTTATCCAGAGGTGCTACTACCTTGGCCTTGGCCAGAGCTGTAGCCAAACCTTGCCATGCCAAAACAAGACAGTAATATGCTGTGTACTGGATGTTTCTTGTCGCTTGGTAACAATTAGATAATTATTCAGAGAAGAGAGTGATAGAAATGTTTCTCAGAAAATAGATAAATGGAAAAAGCCTCTTTTTTCAGACAGCTATGCAACAACTGACCCAGCTTCTGTCAGAGGACCTCAGAAAAGAAATCTATGAACTCTGGGAAGTAAGTTTGCATTTTTTTAATCCTGTGTTGAAATTCAGGGTGACCCATTCCCTTCTTCCCATGTACCTGTGAAATTGTGCCATCTCTTATTTTGACCTCAGGAAAGTGAGATTTATTTGCTTAGAAGATAAAGCTTAACAGTATGAGTCAAGGTCATTTTAGGATTCTTTTCAAACAGAAACACTGGACTTTGGTAAAATAACCATCTTCTGCCCCATGCCTCTCAGAGTTCCAGATGAACCTGTCCAGGGCTTGGTTTGTACAGCTGAAGGAAGGGTTTGTCCTCCACATCCAGCCCTCTGGCTATAAATCTGATTTTTTATTACATTATCACTTTGGTTCATATCTGGCCATTTGCAGCTTTTAATACAGGAAAAAAAAATGGTAGGTGATGGTGCTGTGGATTATCTTCTGCTTCTTAGGCAAGTAATTTCTGTGGCTTTCATTTCTTTCTAATAAAGTCCATTACACCAGATATTTAGTAATAACTTAAAATGATTAAGTAAACTAAAGTTTAAACTTAAATGTGACAAAAATACAACGCATTTCTACAAACACTGGAGATTCCTGGTCTTGGGTTCCTTAAAAGTTTGTATTAGAAAATATCTTTTGTGTTTGAAGGTGATTTAACCATTTTTATGTGAACCCATGCTGTTAATTGATTAAGATATTTTATACTTGGAAATGAGGGGTGATGAGATTATTTCCAAACAATTCAAGTTTATAATTGCTGTGTTTTATCTCCTCCTGACATACAGTCACATGGGGGGAATTGTATCCACAACCTCTCGTTCAAACAATGCATTCTGTGTTTCTTGGACTCTATGACCTGAGTCTGTATCTTACGTTCATATTCTTTTCTACTTAGAGTGTATTTAAATTCCAGATATTTGCATCCAATTTCTGCCTTTTGCTACAACACCTAGTTTATGGTTTTATTTTAGGTTTAGGGTTATTTTGGGGATTTTTTCCCCTGTTGTAGTTGGGTGGTTGAACAGGCAGTGGGAATGGGCTCTTAGAGCTGTATTTTAAGGTAATGGGGGTAAACCAACATCATCAGATATGGGAAATAATATGTGTGTACTTTTTTAGGGAGCACTGGTTCCTTCTCCTTTGAGAAACTGTTATAATTGAGGAAAATGAGGTTTTGATAGATAAGGTTAGTTCTGTATAATTGGGTTTTTTTCTTTCCTGGTCTGTCTTCTCTGTGACACTGTAAGATCTGGTTCAGTATGGAGTCAGTTCTTTAGTGTGTTAGTTTTTCATAATTCTCATTAACCATAATTTCATATGTGCACACTTTTGATAATTTTGTCTTTATTTCCACCTTCAGGATTATTTATTGGCACTGTGTCTGCAACTCATTAGCATGAGTGCAACCCACATGGCAGAGAGGGTACCCTAAAAATCTACTATTCACGTGTAGTCCCTCTAGTGTTGTTTTAAGTGGAACAATTAGTTGCTCCTTTAGAAGGAAAAAAGAAAATTGGTCAAGAAAATAAGAAGCCTCTAATTACATGGCGTGCTGCTCTGCTCTCAGCTAGCCAGAGACATTTCCCTATGATTTTTTTTTGTGAGTGAAGGTGGTTATGGACCAGAGCTGAACAGTGCTGAGCAGGACAAGATCTCTTGGCAAGTCCTTCCTGCACTGCCCTGCCCTTGTCTCTGTCTCTCTTTGCTTTTCAGATTTACTAGGACTGCTGTTTTGGATGGTGTTGGTGGGTACTTGTGAGTGTAGTGTAGGGGAGAGAAGCGGCAGAAAGACGCCTCAGATATATTTTCACTTTGTAACTTAACCCCAGATATGTTTGAAAGAACAGGAAAGTAAATGAGTCAGCACATTTCAGCTCTGTCCTGCTTTTTTATTAAGTGCAAAAGCATGGGAATGATTTTTAAAAGATGGCCTATGGTGTTGGAGAGTCCTGTTAGTGTTTTTCCAAAGTACACTGTTATTTCAGAATCTTAACCACCTGTGGGGAGGAAACAGTAAGTGTTTGTTTCAGCACTGTGCACAGTTGCACATGTCATAGCTGATGTTTCTTGAGGGCAATGTGAGCTGAGATGTGAATAACATCTGGTGGGCTGTTGGCAGAGGTTGGCAACAGATTGATACTCCCACCTAATTGCTGGAGGTGGGATCGACTTTTACAGGTGAACAGCTCTACTTCTCCTTTCCCTGAAGGTCTACTTTGTAATGCTGCCAAGAGTTTTATCTTTGAGGGACCCTCCCCCCTGCAAAATAGATTATTAAAAAGTAGAGTAGAAGTAAATAGATTTAAGAAAATTAGTACTTAAACAATTTAAAAATGAGGCAAAGCTCAGGTTGAAAAGAGAAAAACAAGATAAAAACACTGAAATGAAATTTATTACTAAAATAATGATGAAGATGTAACTGAAAATTCAAAGTACGATTGAAATTCTAAATAAAATTGTAAACCAATCAATCATGGCTATCGAAATCTGGATTTCTGACTTCCAAGGTAAAGTAATAAGCCTACGAACAGGCTCCTAATAGTATGCTGGACATGATATTCAATAGTATGCAAGACAGTAGTATGCAAGAAATGACTGTCACACTTATCTTAGAGCATCACAGTGCTGAAATTACAAACGGGGATTTTGCTACTGTGGATGACATTCACACCACAGTTGTTGTCTTAAGATGCAGAAAGGAATGCCAGATTCTGTGGTCAGTAGGCAAACCTCTTCCTGCACTCGTGCTGCTCTTCTCTGTGGAAGGTTCTGTGGATCTGGGAGCACAGATGGGCCCAGAGTGTACTTTGGTGTGATTAATGGTGGTGGGCATGATCAATAGGGTCAGACCTGCCAATGGTATCAAGGTAATGGTAACCTGCACAGAAGAAAACCCCTTTTTATGGGGTTGGTTTTGGAAGTCAGGAGAGTCAGGAAGACCCTCTCATGAGACATCACATATACAATACAGGAGATTTGGAAAAGAGAAAATGCAATGCCAAACCTGTCTGCAGCCATCACTGGAAGGAAATGACAGCAGAATTGTTCAATTTGACTAGAAATGTGAATCACTCATATACCGATGATGACTGTAGAGAGGGAAAAGATAGCAGAGAGATTAAAGGACTTAAATTCTGAAGGGGGGAAACCCCTTAACCACTCCGCTTCCTATCTCCTAGGAGAGACATAAGGACATAAGCAGCTCAGACAGATTAGACCAAAAAGATTAGGCAGGAATGACAGGAGAAATATAAAGAAAAACTCCATATAGAAAGAGCAAGTGGTGAGAAAAATGCAAAATAGGTCTTAAAAATAGGTGGTGACAGTGCATAGGCACACAGATGTGGTAATTTACAGCCTTAACCAGGCCTGAAATGATCTTTATATGTAAAATATGTTAAATTGAACCTATAGCTTAACTCGTATGTGACGCAGAGTTGCCTCCATATCGTCCCTGATTCAGCCAAAACAGTTGGTATGTTTAAATTATGCAAAAGATTGTATTTTACGTCCCACTGCATTTAATATAAAATTGGCATATATTTCAAGTGTTTTGCTCACTGCTGTATGCTTGTAAAAACAAAGTGAAAGACGTAATTGTGCTGAATATTTGTACTAATGAAGAAAATTCTAGATATTTAAAGAGATTTTAATGTTCTGTTTCAGAGTAACAAAATTATTTTCTTATAACTGCAAATCTTTTCAGGAATATGAAAACCAGTCTACTGCAGAGGCCAAGTTTGTAAAGCAGTTGGATCAGTGTGAGATGATACTGCAAGCATTTGAGTACGAAGAGTTGGAAAACACACCTGGCAGACTGCAGGATTTTTTTGATTCAACTGCTGGTATGACATTTGGGCTTTTTTTCCCCCTCTTTCATAAATAAAATATATAAATTGCCTTTTTTTTCTGACAGACATTCAGAGCAGGTGAGAACTAGTTATTTTACTCACTGCTCAAATCCCCTAATATTTCTGGGGAAACTTAATGCAATGTGAACATACCTGACATTTATCTGTAGGTATTAAACCTGAATTTCATTTATGCCAAATTCCTTTTCCGTCACTTTTTACCTTAGAGGCTCAGCTTTCATTACACTTGCATATGTGTAAGGATCTCCCTGAAACATCAGAGTCTTCATGTAGGAGTCTTCAGTGTTTACTGATGCTCTGGCAGCAGCTTGTTTGTACTCTGTCAGTGTTTCAGGAACCAGTGAAGTAGAATTTGTTATCCCCAAGTGAGCTGAGTGACCAGCCCAAGGTTCCTGTGAGAACCACCTCAGTGAAATGATTAAGTTGCAACTGTGTTACTTTTTATTCTATCCACTGCTTTTCATTTTTTGGGAAATACACTGGTAGTTGAAAGCAGAGATAGGTAAAATAGTGAACTTTATCATTTTGGCAAGGTAGTTGAACACCAGAGAAGGGCTCTAACTAACTCATCCTGTCCTGGAAAAAAAACTAGGGATAGACAGACTCCAGGAATAAGAGGACCAGCAGTCACCAGAGTCCCTGACAAGTCCCATTTATACTCTGGTGATTCCCCAGGGAAATAGTCATCTCTCTGGAAAATGTAAGACTTTGGTTAGCAGAGGAAAAAAAAGGGACAACATGAATAAACCTTGTAATGCTTTATTTTCTAACTGACACCTTTGCTCCCCTACCAGAATTCAGCAACTTAAATTGAGCTGGTGTCTGAGCAGAGCCTACAGCATATACCCCAAGTGCTCCTGTAATTGGAGTTGTTTCTTGTAGCAGGATACGTAGTATCAGATTATCTTGGTCAGGGTGCATCCCTTTTTCAGCTCTTAAGTGCCTTAATAGAGCACAAAGTACCAGCTTTTTGTGAAAAAGGTGTGTGACTACACTTACTCTATAGTTGGATTGAACTGGGAGCATTCGCTTTCTTAAAAGAATAATTTGACATTTATTCTGAGCCTAAAGTGACATCCCTGCTATCCCTGTTCCAATGCCAGCCTTTCACACATGGCATAATGAGAGCATTTTTCATTAACCTTCCCTTTCTTTTGTTTTGCAGGGAAGTTTGTTCACCCAGAAATACTCCAGCTTGTATCTCTGATTAACAGAGAAAGGAAAAAAAGAATAGCTGCTACATCTCATCCACATTCCTGAGGTGTTCCTAAATGCTGTAGCCATAATAAATACTTTGGTTTATATTCTGGTCATCATTTTTTCTCCTCTAACATCACTGATTGTGCTAGCAGATTTTTTTCTTGCACATTCACTGCTGAGAATCCCAGCACCACATAGACAGGAGCAGGTAGTGTAGTTGCCTCCTAGATCAGAGGTTGTGTCAGGGAACAAAGAATTAGTATATTTTGGGTTTTCCTTTTTTTCAGTCAGCCTCTAATTAATGCAGTCTCAGTTACAAATAGATTCTCCACTGGGGAAATTCAGGTACATTTAAAAATTAGTTGATTGCAATCTAACCTGTTCATGTAATGCACTGTGTGGGGCAAGTGGTCTTGTTCTGTGAATTTCTGAATAAGTATGGACTTAAGTACCTTCAAAATGGGTTAATATCCACTGGATGCTACACAGAAACAAGACCAATGGACATGTGTCTGTAGAAGCTGTTGGCTGAGCTTAGAGATGAGATTTCTTTGGAATGCATAAGCCTTAAGCGATGGTGCATAAAACTGGTAATCTCATTAATTACATTTCCTAGATATCTTCCTTGTTTCATACAACTCTTCCCCTGTTCATGTGTTGTATCAGGGAATAGTGCCAGTATTTCCATAAGGTCTATATTTCTGACTCCCCCTCACCCCAGACTAGCAGCTTTACAGACTCCTTCACAAGTAATTGATAATCACAGAATACTTGAGGTCGGGAGGGACCTTTGGAGTTTGTGCAATCTAACGCAGAAACCTGTACAGCCAGGTAAAGCTGGCTATCTTCTTCAGGCTGTCACACGCTGGTACCAGTTCTGCCATAAGTGAGTTTCTGGCAGAAGTAGACTAAGGTAGAAGTACAGAATGTTTGTGAAGCTGCAGTGGTGGTAAATGCCACAATGAGGCCACTGTCTGCACACCCAACTGCCGAGTTGTGTGCAGCTCGAGATGAGGGCAATGCCATGATTACCAAATAAGCAAAATTTGGTAGCACCTGGAGAAATTACATGGTAGAGACCTGTCTTCTGCCTCATGTCAAATGAAGCAGCATAAAACTAAATTCAACCATCATACCCTTTAAAGATAGGTAATGTATCTGAACACACATTTTCAGGCACCATGACTCAGGAAATGCTTTCTTTACGCAAACCTCAGGGGCCTGATTGAAGCTCACAAAGTGTTCTGTGGCTGGTGCCTTTCCTAGAGCACAGAGTGCTGTGCAGAGATGCTGGGAGCTTCTTGCCTCACTGGCTGGCACAGTGCACAAAATCTGCAGAGTGTATTGGCCTGGTTTAGAGGATATGCCAGATGCCTGCTCTGCTCAGGAACCCCCCAGGGCAACAGTCATGCCCTGTGGCAACCCTGGAAGAACAGGTTGCACTTGGCTGAGCTGATTAGTGGTTCTTGGCAACAGATTGTCACACTGCAGAGGGGGATGGAGTGGGGCCCACCGAGCTTTTGCCAGCATTTTTATTCCACCTAAATGCACACAAACCATAGTCTCCATTAGTTTGCATTGAATGCTGAGTGGGAAAGAGCTACAGATGCATGGAAGGGCAGAATTGAGAACAGTCTTGACAAACCAGGAAAGTGGCTTTGAAGAGATGTTTGGTAGAAATACACCCAGCACAAATACTACCCTAAGCAGGAACAGTCCATTCCTGCAGTGCAGCAGGAGGCTTCCCCATTCTGCAGGGGATCAAGGGGACAGAGCATGGAACCCCATGCACAGTAATCAGTGTGGTTTGAGTTGGAAGGGACCTTGAAGATCATCTAATTCCAATTCCCTTGGCCAGTGGCAAGGGACACCTTCCACTAGGTTGCTTAGTACTACCGGTAAACACAGAATTAAAACATCACAAAGGGTAAAAGAGTAAGAGAGAAATTTATTTTTAATAAGAATATCAAGAACTTCATTTACACAAACTAAGTTGTCAGTTAATACTTCCACTTTAAATAAATTCACATTTATGCACAAAACCACGTAAAATAAGCTAGAAAATTGTCACAAGAATACTAGAAAAACTATTAGATTTCTTCCATGCTAAAAACCACAGTAAAGAGGCATGTGATTTAAATGTCCAGAGTTAACTTATGTCCAGTAGAACATTACAAAAGGACCTTCAACTTTGTAGAAACTAACAAAAGCCACACAAGAAAAAATGAAACATCACTTAAAGCCACGTTTTCTCACAAAATTTTAAGCAGTCTGTAATGTCAAACTCACTAACGCTGATTTGAAGCTTTGGCGTATGCTCAAAAAATGCATCCATTTTCAAAGTAGCCAGGCTCTTTTCCATCCTGTTTACTGATAACATTGTGCCCACCTCAGTGTGTGGTGAGCTGAGCAACGCAACATGCGGACTGGCACGTGCTCACTAAAACAGCAAGATAGTGTCACAAATGTGCTGCTCTTTCCTCAGGAAACATGTTAAAAGAATGCAATTCAGAAGACATGCTGAATCAAAGCTGAGAGATGTCTGGCTCTTGGTGACTGAGCAGAGATTATGCGGTTGGTGGAATTACATCCTGGAGCAAAGCACAACAAAATTTGACACCACAAGTGAAGTTCTTACTCATCCTGTGCATTGTCAGGTAACAGGGTCTATGCTAGCAGCTCTGAAGGCATGGGCTCTCTAACCTATGGCACTTCTGAAGCCAAATGTTGGGTTTGTATTCTTTCACTTAAGGCTGTATCTTGACAGAGGCTCATAAATATATCTTCCCTTGGTTTTGAGGGGAAGATATGGAGGCAAAAATATTAGAGGTTCCCTCCACTCCATTTGATTTTCTAATTAATTTCACTGCCAAGTCTTACCAAACCAAAGAGAGCAAGCAATGGTGCACATTTTGAAACTGAAACTTTCCCAGCCAAAATGACCATCTGAAATCAGCAGCTGTGATAGGTTGTTTCTGTATGAATAACCAGGTGTCTCTTCCTGCCCTCCTTAAACTCTGCTGCCTAATGAGTGTAGGGCGATGCCAGACTGTACCACTGAAGGAGTAACAGCTTTTTTTGACACTAAGTGATTTTAATTCTGTTAGGAAGGAGATGATGTACAGACACTCCTGAGCAAAGGGCACCTGGTATTGGTGGTAGACAGCTGGTGTATGGGCCTACTGCTGGCAGTTGAGTGCTTTGCACAGCTTTAGGTCCATCTGTCTGATGTGGCACTGAGAGGGAAGCCGGAAACCAACAGATAGAAAAGAGTAAACCAAAATAAATAAGAAACAGAGACTGGGAGATTGTTAGAGGGAAATTACATGTAACTGAAAACTATTTAGTCACTTAACACAGAATTTAGTGCATTATAGCCAATGACTTGCATGTGGTTTTGATGATGTACAAAATATCTGGTGATAAAATGGCCCATCTGAAATAGAAATTTCTCCAACACAAGGCCAGGATGGCAATTTTCCAAAGCTGACAAAACCTTGTTGCACAAGCTGCATGGTGAGGGAGGGCTGAAAATCACTGTCTGGGCAAGTCTCTGAAGAGAGGCATGTGGGGCTCAGGAGGACCTGCTGTTTAACACTGAAGCTCTTCTTCACTTTCAGGGAGTCGGGTGCCAGCAAGGGAGCTCTGAGCACTGGCATGGGCTGTAGAGCTGAGAACTTCTTCGAAACTGCCTCCCGTGTGGCTTGTCCCACCAACCTTGGTCTGAAATAAGGCAAACAGAGAACAGCAAGTTCCTCTGCTCACACTGAAGCAAATCCTGTTTCCAATCCACCCCCTGGCCAAGGAGAGCAGGGAACGGTTCAGGCAGAGAACACGTAGAGATGGGTTTTTCCTTAGAACAACAGCTATAAAACCAGTCAAATAAAGCAAATTCTTTACTCCACAATTTCTAAACGAGGCTGCCATCACAAAATCTGACAGTGGCATGTCTCATATGCTTAAAAGAACCAGTCCCTAAGTAGATTCCAGGTAGGATCCTAGACCCTAGCAGATAACCCAAGTAGTTGTTTACCTGAATAGCTCACACTGGTTTTACTGTTTTTCTCCAATTCTATGCAGGCTGAATAAGAGATGGATACTAAAATGACCTGCTTCATTTGCCGAGTGGGCACGTGCCAGCTATGGCAACACAGCTGCTTGCAAAATACATAAACCATACTGGGATTTTGGACTGCAGAAGGAATGTAGTAACCAACGGACAAACCCTGAAGGGGTACAGCAGCTTGAATCCCTTCAGGCACTTGCAGCTGCCTAGATACTGGTATATAAAAGTGCCAGCAGCATTTTCATGGGGGAAGGCAGGGAAGAGATACCAAAATACATTAATCAAACATATCCAATGTGTTTGCACATCTACTTCCAGAGTGCTCCAGGTCACTGAATTTGTAATAATTATTAAAAATAAAAATCAGTACAACTAAATCTTTGAAAATTAAGTTTCCTAACAAAGATAGCACTGTATCTAAAGATTTGGGAATTATCAAGTCTACGTGATGAAGAGACAAAGCTGTTGTGACTAGGTTGTCTTGGTAAGAGAACGTTCTTTTGTAGTTTTGCTTGTTGATATGCCCACTCCAAGTTAATTCAAGCCTGAAAACAGGACAAAACCCTTTTCTCCATTCTAGAATTGCAGCAGAACTCAAAGACAAGCTGACGTTTTTTCAACCACTCAGCCACTGAATGCTTAGGAACATTATTTTAATTAAATGAACTTTGTGTTCTGAGTTGCCAAAGGGTTAATCCTACGTAATCCTGTTTCTTTAGTTAGCACAGCTTGAAAGTCCAAGAAAACATTTAATTCATCAGAGTTCGGATTTTCAGAAAAGTTTAAAAGAATGAGGCACTCTGGTCCTGTTTGATTTCAAGGGGACAATGAACTAGTATACTCTCCCAAGACAGCTGCAACCCGAAGTCCAAACTCCAAGAGCAAATAAAGTCTACTTTGAAATTTGACTTCTAAATGTTATGAAACCTGAACATCAGTTTTGGCAAACTGCAGAACACTGTGGGATCACTGAAGATTTGTAGCTGATACGGGGGTTGGAAAGATAGTAAGACTACTGTTGTTCTTTTTTCAGGGGCCTCTCTGGCTAGTTCTCCACTTTTTGAGACCACAACAAAACCCTAGAATTGAAGGGTAACTTCATGATTTTTTCCTCAATCCCCTGGTCTTCCTAATCTTGAAAGCCTTGGAACAGAGGCAGGAAAAAGGAGGAGCAATGCTGAGACATTCCCTTTTGTCTGAAGTCTACCCTAGTGGCACCCTAGATCCATGACTCCAGCTTCCCCATTTGCACAAGGAAAAGGCAGGAAGGCAGGCAGGCAGGACGGAAGGAAGAGAGGAAGGAGAAAGAAAGAAAAGAAAAAGAAAATACAGAAAGAAAATATTTTGAGAAAATGTCAGTGAGTTTGCAAGTAAAGATAGACAATGAAGATTTCATGAGATGTGGAGGATTACTTCAGACTCAAAACTTACTCTATTGTCCTGCTTAATTACAGATTTCTTAAAGGGATGATCTAAGAGCACTCTGAACACAACAGGCTGAGCTGGCATGACAAATAGACTCCTCTAGAACACCTTTGCTTCATCAACAAAATAAGATCAGACTCCTAAAGCAGATCACTGTGAGAGGAAATGGTCTTCAGAGCTGTGCAGTTTGAATTATCTTTTTCTATTTCTGAATGACACATTGAGATCCTGGCAACAGACACTCCTTTTCACCACTATTTTTTGGCATTTCTGATATCACTTGCTTATTTTGGCAGAAATAATTTCTTAGCTACAAAGCAAAGGAAGACAATTTCTTTGCATATTGCCTTCATTTTCCATTAGTGCTCTTGCACTACAGTGGAATTCTTGATGGAACAACAAATTCAATCAGTCTCCTGTACAAATTATAGGGACAACTAAGCTGCCACACTTTAACACACACAGGCATGCAAACCCTGCCCCTAACCTTTACCTTAAGGCTTGTGACAGTGGTTTCAACCTTCTCCTCAAACGATTTGAAAGTTGGAGAATTCCTAGGAGAAAAGAAAAAGTTGAAGGGAGGAAAAAGAGTCAGCTGCCAGCATCATGGGATAACTCCACAATTTGATCAGTTCTTACCAGGCAACACTGCCAGCACAGAATGAAGGCTGGCTGGCAGCACAGGGCTATGAACACTCACTTGTGCTCTGTCAGTCAAATCCAATTATGGTAATCGGATGAGTATTTTTTAGCTACAAATTTTCAAAAGCAGAACCTGCCTAGTAATTGAAACCAACTGATAACTGGCCTGCCTACTCTATGATACATTTGTCATGTTCTCAGAAGAACAACCAGAAAATGCTGCCTGTAATGCTGCTTTTCTATGGCTTAATCCATTTGTATTGTTGCTGTAAAGAAATAAACATTTTTTCAGCTGATGAGCAAGTTCATAACCTACATTATTGAAAAGATGCCAAGTTTAATGTCCTAAGGTTGGGAAGAAGGAGATTAGAACCACATGGGAAGTGGATCCGAAATGCCTTTGAGGAATTCTGCCTCCTCCTCCTTCCCGTGATTTTGTGACTGCTGCTTTCAAAAACAAAGACTTTAGAGAGACTGTGTTCCTGAGGTGCCTCTCTGACTAAGCAAAGCTTTTCTCTGTGTTCACCCAGCACAAAGGAGACTTGGACAAGTCTGAACTGGGTGAAGGGGACCTTCTTCTGGTTCTCTGCTCCTTGCTTGGCACCTGAGAGCTCATTTACAGCATGTGTTCTGCTTCACAATTAGTGAATACTCTGAAGCTCAGGCACTGTGGTCTAGCACAGTTCCTGGGTCTGCAAATACATTTATATCATATCCCTCATCAGGCTGAGTTAAAATGACCCCAATTTAAGGGAAGGGCAAACAGAAGGCAGTTGAAAAAATAATGCAAATTTATTTTCTGATGTTTAGATGACAATTTTTTTCATAGGGCAAGAAGGGTCAAAAGGAGAGAGAAATTGAATTTTATATCTTATATTTGATCCATAGGTCACATCAGTGAATGCTAGCCTTAAACTACTCATCTGCTGAAGTTGAATGAATTAGCATCCATCATTAGGTGAGAGTTTGTTTCTCATGCATGCTTGGCACAGAATGGGGACAGTCATGTACTTAGAGGGCAAGGGAGTAAAAAGAAAGCTGGATACTAATTTTGTTGAAAACAGTCAGAGCTTTACTTGAACAGACGTCAATATTTGGCTGCAGTCAAGTAAAGAGTGATTATAGCCATTAAAATATGAAAGCACTCATGTAAAATCCCTCCATAGGAGCATGATCCAAAGCCTTTGGAGTAGAAAGCATCTCTGACGTTAATGGGCTTTGGATGATATTCTAGAGACAGCAAAACAACTGAATTTCAGTAATACAAACCTGATAACAATTAACTACCCAAACACATCTCAGAATTGCTTCATTTACTCAAAGGTTTGTACATGAGATTAAGCAGTTAATACAATTAAAATGAAAAAAAAACCCCACAGCTAGCCTGTCCTGTAGCCCTCATCTACATGAATAACCTTAATTGATTGAAGTGAGACTACTCATCCAACTAAAAACTGCAGGATCAGGATCAAAGTATGCAAATCTCCCCTCGTTACTCTGTTGAACATCACCATAGCAAATAGAATGTGGGTAGCACATTACCTCATTGCAGGCATGCTTATGGAATGGCGAATAGAATAGCTGTGGGATGAAAGCAAAATTAGAAAAAAAATCTGTAAAATCTGATTTCCAGTATTATTATAATAATGTATTTTTAAACTTAGTTTTAAAGGTACATATACGTATTTTCAAGAGTACTGGTATTCTTCCTCTCCTGAGGTCAAGGGCTTGTACAACTCCAGCTTACTCTCAGCCATTGACATTCGTGTCAACTGACCAGCAAAGGGACTCAAAAGAATGATGCAAAACAGCTCCTGGCAACATCCATTTAAATGGTGCAGACCCCAGCTATCTACAAGAACACATGAGAGGGGCACAGAGAGCCACCTCTGTGTTCTGCAGTGACAGAGGATGAGCTCTGTGTTGGGCAGGTTTTGTGGCACAAAACCCCAGGTTTGTGCATATCAATAGAGCTGGTTCAGCTGACTCCCAATCTCAAAAGGCTCCTGCACAAATGGTTACCTAAACAAGAGGTTTCTTCAGCCACAGAGGCAGCACTCTCACTTATCTGCACCCCTCCAGGACTTCCTCCTTCACTCCTCAACTTCACCAAAGATACAGGGCTATTTCCCACAGCTCTTGTCCAGCTCTCCTTGTGACACTTCCCTCCTCAGACTTCCCAGTAGCAGAAGTATTGGAAGGTTGCAAGCGGAGGATGGTGCCTCTGCATTACTCAAAGATCCCCAAATCATGCTGCACACCTTTAGACCTGCAGATGCCACCCATGCAGACTGCTTAACTTACATAAGCCAAATTCTCCCACCTGAGACACCATCTCTGCTTTCACAGCATTGCCTGTTCCCTGCTGCTGGGAAGCATCAAGCCTGGTCCAAATAAGAATCTTTATTTGAAGCTCAAGAACTTTCCATAAGCATATTTAGATCTGAGCACTTTAAGTAAAGTGTGTGATGCAAGAGTATGTCTTTTTCCAAAAATCCCTGCACTGCTACTTTCAGTGTTGATTGACGGCTGCAGCCAGGTCTGACTGAGAACAGGGAGAGCTTTACTATAAGGATCACCAACACTTGGCTGCAAGCAAAGCATGATTATAGCATGAAAAAATAAAAACTTTCATACAAACCGCACATGTGTTTGTTTTAAACTATACAAAAACAGAGCAACACTGAGTCTGTATACAGATTTGTTTTTCCAGATTAAAGATTCAGAAACGGGGGTGGGGAAGGGAGGGAAGAGCTATTTGGCAAGCAGGTGAAATAGTGAGATCTAATACAATTTGTTTGTTGTTGTATATATTTTAAGGCTTCTGCTAAGATCAGATAGACAAGAACTGACAGCAGACAATGCTAATGTTTCATGTTCAATTTTTCACATAATTTTTAAGACTTATGAAAGATTAGGCCAAATATTTCACAAGTGCAGCAAATCTTTAAAAAACCTCATCAAATTAAGCAAGAATCCTTGCCATTTTAGTTTTGTAACCCGCAACAAATAGGCAAAAATAGAGTTTGGAAGTATTTCAGCATAGACTGCTCCTCTTCTAATAGCAAAAAATTCCAAATATAAACGTTTAAGTCAGAAGATTAAATTCACACAGCTGAGAGATGGCACATGACAGACAATCAAAATATTAAGTGCTTATTTTTTTTGAGCTCATATTTTGATTTCTCTAAAGAGGTAAGAATGCAAGCTATAGAAACACTGCAAAATCTTCTTTTAGTACAAGCTTGAAACATTAAGCTTTTTTTAAAGATGCATGTCTGTGATAGTGATCATTGCAGAGAACAGAGATGCTTCATGACAGAGGTTGGTAAATACTACATTTTAGTTTCATGTCAGAGTGAGTTAAGAAGGTCAATCTACGCTTTGAAGTTTACTCAGTGAAGTTAGAGCCCTTGTTAGGATAACTTAGCTGAATTGAAAAAATGCTCTTGAGCTTTTCAATGCACTAAAGATACTACAAGGCCAGACGGACTGGCAGGACATTCAGGGCCATTCAGCCTCTCTTCAGGGTGAATTGATGTAAAGCCAGACTGCTTATAGAATCTTTGAGAGCACATAAAATTGTTTTCTAATTCATCATATATTCAAGTGCTCCACAGAATCAATAAACTCAAACTCTAAATATAAAGAACTCTTTTATCATCTGTAGAACTTGGAAATTTCCCCAGGACTCAAGACTTTTAAAGAATCATGACTAAGATACTTTTGCTCTATTGAAGAAGAGGCACGTAAATACTTCATATAATCTTTACAAAACTCAACTGAATAGAATTTTTACTGTTGCTCATGTTTGAACCTCTGACAGAAAGAATATGGTTGAGAGAATGGGATTATATATAAGTAGGTTTTCCCAAGGCCAACATCTTTTGAATGCGTCCATTATTTGAATTTGAGACTAATCTACTCAAGGCAAACACTCAGTCCAATCCTTTTCTTGTTACACTCACCACGCTGTGAAAATGAGGCATAACAGTTTAAGCAGCACATGCTTTTTTTCTGTATAATGATGCTGAAAGGAGAGGTTACTGCATTACAGTCCATGAAACAAATCCTGTCAAATACAGAGGCAGTACTCAAGGAGAGTAATGTGTCTTACCTAATTGAATGCGATCTGTGGTGGATGCACAAGGAAAGAAAAGAGTTAAAAGTATTAGGAAAAGGTAACAAAAATAGACAAACACATCTGTAGCATGTCAAACTGTCCAAGGAGAAAAATAAAATAATTTGCATTCATATCTTGATGCTGGAATTCACAGTAGATCAGTTTAGATCCCTCCAAAGCAAAAGTTTTCACACAGTCCTTCACTATGCAGTCACCTATTCTGTATGCATTGAAAACCAGAAGTTTTGTCTACTAAATTTTGTGTTCTCTTCATTAGAACAGATTTCAACAATGTTAATTGGTTTCCCTCCTCATAGCCTCCCCTAGTATCATTAAAGAGAAAGTATAGGTGAACTGGAATTGTACACGTACATAAGAGAAAATGGGGTTTTTTGCCCTCTGAATTCCTTAATCATCTCTCATTTAAAAAAGGCTATGGAAAAAATAAGGAGTTTTTAATTCCTAAAGCGACGTTTTCTGTAATACTTGTTCCTTGTTGAAAACAATATTTGAAACACTTTGACACTGTGTTTCACCTCACAGGAAACTTAATTAAGGTGGAACTGGGAGAGACACACTGATATACAATATTCAAAGGATGTCATTAATGTTCCAAAGTTGAGAAATGATGAGGCAGACAAGCCTCTCCTTCATCTGTGTTACTGATGTAGTCTTTAATTACAGACCACTTCAAGGGAACACCTGCCTCATGCAGCGAGCCAGAGAGGTGGTGCACACTTAATGAACATCTCTTCAAATACTTATTTTTCACATCTTTTCTCAATGTGTGGTGTGATGCATTATTTACTGTGCAATGTTCATATTTTGCTCCAAAGAAAAGCATTGATTTCTTCAGGTTTATTCACAAGGTTATACACATCATCATGTATATTGTTGCTTCTTAAACATTCAAGAGTTTGCCTTCACAACACATTTCTGCTTAGACCCATTTAAGTAATACTGTTGCCCCCTGGTACTACCTGCTGGCTCCCAGTAACAGCCACCCCCTTCTCCATGCCATTACAGATACTTGCATATATGATATGGAAATCTCTGTTACTGCTGACCTCTAAAAACCAGCACAAATTAAGGGGCAAATGTCCCCGGAAGTGAGAGAAAACAACTTCCTGACCTGTCAGCAAAAGAAATGCTTATGAAATTATGTTCTGAAGCAAGATAGTATTGCTATTTCCTTTATAGGGATATCAAAAGACAGAAAGGTTTGAGAATGGTAGTTTCATGCATGACAGACAGCTACAGCATTTGAAAGAATTTAGATCTGACAGCAGTTTTAAGTGGCCAGAACATCCCTACATCACAGAAATCCTAAAAGGCTGTGCAAAAATTCCATCACCACAAACAACTACAACAAAACCCCCAAAAAGCACAACAATAAAGGCACAGCAAAAATCAACTCCCCAAGTGGTAAAGCAGATTAGTCATATCTGAACCATCGCCAAAAGATTTTGGCCCCACCTGCTTCTGAAAACTTTCAATGACATAGATTTCAAAGCCTTCAGAAATGCTCAACTGCACTTGTGAGCCATGAGGCTAGACTTGCTAGCCCTTCTCTGCAGAACTGCCTGGTCAGTGCTCCCCATCTCTGCTTTTGAATTTTTTTCTGATTTGTCAATAAAGCATGTTACACTTTCCTACACTGAATTTTACTTTATCATTTAAAATAATGTGGATTTCTAATCCTGGTGCCTAAAGTGCTTGCATACCCTGCCACTGCAGTCATATGGAATTCTAAGTGATGCCATCATCTAACCCAGCAAGGAAAATGTTGATGAGTAACAGACTCAGGACAGATGCCTGCAAAATCCCACATTAGGTCAGCTATTGAGACCTATTCTTTGTGTACAATTTTCAATTCTCTATGCTCTCTTCCTGCTAAAGCAATAACACCTTAGCTGTATTTCTCTAGTTCTGCAAAAACAGTACAGCCTTATCAAAGTCACATCTCCTACCTTCCATCTATCCTCTATGACAGGTGCTGTCAGTTCAAGATAATTGTTCTTGACAAACCCTTTTATGTTTTTGCCATCATGCTATCTTCTAAATGCTTAGAAAATAACAGGTTAATGCATTCATCCAGTATCTGCTTTGTAGTTCCCAGAACTTCCCTTGCCCCTCTGGAGAGGAATGAACTTTGCCTTCCTCCACCCTTCCTGTGCCTCCTTTACCTTCTGTGCTGATCTCTGAGGGGCACATCCAACTGCCACAGCCATGCCCCCAGGCTGTCCCTCCCTGCAGTCTTTCGTGTCTTTCCATGTGTGCCTTCCAACTCCTGGCAGGAATAAGGCATTATATTACCTTCATTCAACTTGAGAGCTGGCTCATCCCAGGCACTGAATTTGAAAGGGGTCTGTGTGATCATGTAATTAAAGAAAACCAGACAGCTGAATGAAGGAGCTATACAAAATGTAACTGCTGACATCCTAATTTGTATGCATGCCTTTGTTAGCTTAATCTTTAAATACCTTTACTTGAGTAGCAGCAATGTATGTGGTAGTGTGTATATAGTAGTGTAGTGTAAGTAGCTTTCTTTCTTTTTCTTTCTTTCTTTCTTTCTTTTCTTTCTTTCTTTCTTTCTTTCTTTCTTTCTTTCTTTCTTTCTTTCTTTCTTTCTTTCTTTCTTTCTTTCTTTCTTTCTTTCTTTCTTTCTTTCTTTCTTTCTTTCTTTCTTTCTTTCTTTCTTTCTTTCTTTCTTTCTTTCTTTCTTTCTTTCTTTCTTTCCTTCCCTCCCTCCCTCCCTCCCTCCCTCCCTCCCTCCCTCCCTTCCTCCCTTCCTTCCTTCCTTCCTTCCTTCCTTCCTTCCTTCCTTCCTTCCTTCCTTCCTTCAGCTACCTAAAACCCAGAAAGTCTCTCACTTGGTATCACAATTTGTTTCTAAAAGGTCATCAGCAGGGATGAAACATAGATCCATACAGACAACTGCAGAGTAGTCCAGCAGTACAGCATGGAAATATTCAGCTTTAGCAGAAAGCAAAGGAGAAAGGGATAAAGACCCTCAACTCTATTCCATCTGTGCTCTTCTTAGCAAGAGCCACATTAAATGTCAGTGCAATCTCTAATACCGGGATATCTGAGTCTCTGATCAATGCCGTGTGAGTAACCTGGGACTACCAGCTTCCTCTTAACCTTCCACACCAGAGAAACATTAAAAGGGATAGTGTAAGCTGGAGGTGGAGGAGCAAGAAAAAAAAAAAATCTTGATGGCATATAATTAATTAATCACAAGACCTATTAATGAAGAATCTATTATCTTAGCTATATTGCTAGTGTCTGGTTTGTATCCTAAAGCAGAAGTATCTGTACATTGGTTTTATATTTCTTGTATTTCTAGAAATATTAAATAGGATGCATTATGACCATAAAGAGACCTTACAAGCAGTATTATTAATGCAAAATTCAGAAAATGTAAAACACTAGTGATTATTCATGCACAAAATGAATTAGAGAGGTGCAACACTGGGAGGATGGGGTGGGGATGGAAGAGAAGCACAGCAGCTGCATGAAAAGCACTTGGTCCCCAAAGAGGGGCATCTGTTCTTTCAGATACACAGAATTTTGTTATTTCTCTTACAGATTTTATCTTTTTGAATGCTAACATAACAAAAAAGCACATTTGGGGGAGTCTATCTGGCCTGTTGTTGTTATATGACATTTTAGTAACATTTTTAGAGATAAAACAAGATGAAAATTAAGACCCAACAGCTTCAGAACAGAAATACGTGTTTCACGTAGTGCTCTGTACAGTTGACATAGCAGGCAACATAGAAAACAGAATTTTGTTTCATAAAGAAGGTAGGTTTCAGTCTTTAGTTAGTCTGTCTACAAACCCTTTCAAAATCACCGTCACCACAGGCAGGGGGTAAGGCTGCTGAACATACTGGGAATTATGGTGACATCTGGATTTTAGAAATCAGTTTCAAGTGTCTCATCTGAGTGAAAGCAGAACAGGGATTTGCATCTGGATGTCATTGGTGACTATCAGCCTTAATGCCTAACCAAGAGAATTAAGCTAGAGTCTGATGTTTGTTTAAAACGGCATTATGGGAGGGGGTGGTGATAATCCATACACTAGATCACTGAAATAAAATTACTTGGATTAGCAAAAAAAGCAAGCCAACGATGACACAGAAAATTCTTGCCTCTTAACAGTTTACTCCCCCAAATACAAGTGGTATTGGAAAGGGACAGGGAAGATTTTTAATAATAAGGTTATTTAAGTGATAAGGTTTGTAATGTGACCCCACACAGAACTACACCTGGCCAAACCAAGCCAAGAATTTAGGCCATCTTTGTTGCTGAGGGAAGCATACTGACCATCACTCCAGATTTAGGATGTGCAGCAGATGCAGAAGGTCCAAGTCAAGCTACTCTCTCTATAACTATGGGAACCTGGCTAGATCGCTTGCTACTTCATCACCAAGCGTCAGGAAAACTCAGTCCTAACTGAGAATTTAATTGAAAACAGCAGGGATCCACAAAAAAGGCAGCGCTGGTAGTTCGTATTTTCCTGAAAAATTCCCAACCAGGTTCAAGGTAAATTCAATCAAAGAAAGCTACTAGAAATCCGCTTTTTGATTAATCAAAATGCTTTTGGACTCAGCCTCTGCTTTGAGCCCTTGGCTAAAGGGCTAATGGGATAAACACCTCCCATCTGCCATGTCAGAAGCATGACTGCCTTGGGCATGAGGGCTGGTATTGATAGATAAAACAAAGGCGTTTGGTAACTGTGATTAATTAAGGGAAATATTAAAAGATAACATTCTCTATTTCAGTGAAGATATTTCTGCCGTTGCGGTTAATCTCACACCGTGTGCAAAGCACAAGTAATAGGACCTGAGAAATCCTGAACTGCTAACTCATCCTTCCCTCTATAATCCAGAGCCAGAGCTCAAGGTATTCGCACAGAAACTCTTTGGTCACTACTGTAGGATCTAAAGCCTGGGAACAGCAACAGGACCCGTTTGCTGAGCTGTGGGCTTGTCTTTTTTACAAGAGGAAGTGTTATGAAAGAACATAAAATGAAACGGAATATGTTGGTGCCACATGCATCACACACATCTAACACATTTCTCAAAAATAAAAAAATACAACTATAAATGCAGGGAGGGCAGAAAGAATTAACAAAGGTAATAAAAAGGCTTGTGAAAGTGACTCATCCAACTGGAGCCTGGAAAGAGGGAACTGAAGTGAAATACAATAAACTCACAAGAAATAATGAGTGAAATGAAGGTCAGAAGAAGAACTCACTCACTGTTTCTCATAATGGAAGAGCCAGAAGGCACCAAAGGAAAGACCAAGGAGACTCCAAATAGGGAATGAATGAATGAACGAACAAACAAACCACAGACTTTACCACATACATTTCTATTTATCTGGGGGGAGACATGAGGTGTTATGAATTTCAAAAGCTCATATAACTTAAAATAAAGTCTAAATAATGATAAATTCATGAAGATAAACTCTCAAGAAATTTTTAAATGAAGGCTTAAATTTATGTTTTAGAAAGTGTTCAGCTCTTAGATTTCTGAACACTAAAAAAATATACTAAGAAAATATAATTGCATGCCTGCTTATTCTTCTATCCTTTGATAGGCATATACTACTCATGAATGTTTAACTGTATCAAGACAAAAATGCTTAGTTACGTTCATACTCTGGTTGCAAGTCACTGAGTAAATTTCCATTTTGAACTGGAGTGTGAAAAAAGACACTGTAAAGCAGATGATACAGTAATGAAGATTTTCCTATTTTAGTTTCACCTAGGAAAAAAATAGTACTTCTGCAGAGGATTTATTAAGCTGTATGTAAAAGGTAGGTAATAAAGGGGGACTCTAAAGACTCTAAAGATCCAGAATAAAAATAAAAAGGGGGGGAAAAGTTTTAGCTGCCATGAACTAAGCTTCAGTCATTTGCAGCACACACAGATCTTAGGATATGGTTACCTCATACAGTACAAAATAACAAACAAGTGAGTACAAACCAGTGGGATAATGTGCACTATTAATAAATGAGACCCTAATTCTGCAGGTCAAGCAGTATATTGTAGGGTTACCCATGTCCATTTATTTTATCACAAAAAATCAACTCCTTCAAACACTCCAGAAGCTCTGTAATCCTACTGTCTAATGAAAACTGGAATGCTGGCTTACAGTGTACAATTTCTGCCCTCATACTGAGGAACTTTAGGACCAACACTTTTCAAGATACATTAACATATAAAGCCTGACACTGAAGTTGCCTTTAAGTGACAGTTCTACTGACCTCAACTCCTGTTACTTCTATCATATCTAGTTTTATACAACTGCAAAACAAAACTTTGCAGTACATCCTAAAAAAAAAAACTGATTAAAAATAGCCTGCAATATTTTTTGTCTTATCACATGCGGCTCCCAGGTAGGGTTCTTTTCTACAAATGATATTTTTCTCCATCATCCACATATGAATAAAACTGGGTTAATAATGAACAGCCATTTTTTTTTCCATTTCATTTATACATTTCCTTGAGTTTGTGAAGTTATTACAGAAGGATTTCTGACTGCACTTTAAAAAAAAAAAAACAAACCAAAAACAACAGGATTCATGTAAAAAGTCTATTTTTGGTCATCATTATGCCTTCTTTACAGTTAAAAACATGAATGTTATTAAACACTCTAACTCCAAACTACTTGAACCTTCAAAACACTAATGTAGAAGGAAAACAAGAGCTAACAAATGATTTCTACATTTAGTCCTCTAAATAAGACCAGAGAAGCAGCAGATGCTGATACCTCATATCTCCAAACTTCTTGCTGATAGCCGTTCCTACATTGCTGATAGCTGCTGTGGCCTTTTGCCCCGCATGGCTCAGGGTCTCGTGTGTTTTCTTGTAGCTGGAAACAAAAAATAGAACAGAAGTAGTGATAAGTATTAAAAAAGAGAGACTAGAATCCCTGCAACAAATTTCCCTGGAAGTCCCATCCACTGAAATGTTAAGAAACATAGTAACTATAGCTCAAAACAAAGGTGGGTGAGGATGCCCATTTCTGAACAGCTTCCCAAGTGCAGGGTTCTCCAGAGCAACCCTTCACTTAGCAATCCTCTCTTTCCCCCTTGCAGATAACATCCCCCAGATGGGCCAGCACATGCTGGTTACAAGCAGAATGCTTTGATTTGTTTAATACCTGTTTGATACAACTTCTGATTACAGAAAATCATATTTACATCAATTAAGTATTCTTCCAGCAGACACTGACCTTCTGGCAAAATCTGCTATCTGAAGCACAGAAAAGAATCAGGACAAATACAATGCTGCTCTTTCAAGCATATACATATTAGGTACATTTAACAGATACACTCCAAAATGATTCTGTGATATTTAAAATAGAAAAAAAATCACCAAATCTGTTTCCATTTCCACAACTTTCCTTTTTTTTTTTCCACTTTTTAAAATTTCTTTAAAGGAAGAAGGTTTGGGGAAGGACAGAGAAAGAAAGATGAAGAAACCTAGAGAGTAAATGTATATTCTTAGTAGGACTGAATTCTTTTAAAAGATGTCACTAATTTCACTTACAGAATGCAGATTCAGACACAGAATCATCTTAATTTACTGATCCAGAATATCTGCTCTGACCCATACAGACCCTTCAGTACAGTTAACCTGCACTCTCAGAGTAATCAATAAACTTTTCTGCACAGATGATTTTCTGCTGACTCAACTAATTCTGAGCATGTCAGAGGCTTCCTTCTGAGTAAATTATCTGATACTCCCAGTGATGCAGACAAGCCCAGAATTAGAAGTACTGACCTAGTAACAAAAGGAGAGCACACTATAATCAGTCTTCTATCCTGTGGCGTGTGTTGGCAGACAAGAAAAAATGATCATGAAAAATTCAGAAATAAAACTCTACTGGTTCTCATTCTCCTTTGAACAAAAATCATAGGATCTAAAACATGTACCAAAGCACACTGGCAATTGATTAAAAAAAAAAAATCCTACTGCCTATGCCCTTACAACAAGGTATTTTCTCCTTATTATTATGCATATGAAAGTAATAACTTTGTGGAGGGAGGAGGGCAAATAAGATTAACATTTGCAGTATGGCACATCACATTTTATGTCACATTGTTTTAGCCCCAGCAGGACCTATTGCTGAAAGTCCTCTGTTCAGGACTGTGTTTTACAAACCACTGCTTTCATGGCAGAGGCCACATAATCTGTTCTTTCAGATTTTATGTTTAATGTTAATTTTGGTTTTATGTTCCTAACCCACAACACCCTACTGACCTAACATTTTCTTAAATTGCCAAGTGAAAGGGCTCCTTCTAAGAAGGTGCTCGTCTCTGTTTTCACTGACTAAAAAAGCAATCCACAGGGAGCAACTGAAGATTAGAGTACAGGATCTCTAGGAGTCTCCAGTTAGATAAGCTGAACCAAACACATGCACAATGTTGAATGACAAGGGCTAAAACATTGCAACACTGACAGAAGGAACACAAATTATAATTAGAAAGGAAGAAGCAACGGTTATGCTTGTTAAATTTATTCCAGTACAATACAGAGAAGATAGAAAATACTGGTTTTTTACCAGATTTCCTTTCTTCTTAGCCAGTCTGTCCTTGGACATAACAAGAATGCAATACTCTTATTTCAACTGAGGCCTCATCTTCTAGCTTAACTAGTTTTACAGCTGTGTCACTCTTTTGCTGACAATAGATATACTCTCATATAAACTAGAATGAGATGAGACCCTAAAATAAGGATGCTACTATCAAACTACAAGCATGTAGCTTTTTGGTAAGAGTTGCCTATGAAAAAGAAGAAAATCAAATATTCTATTGCCTGTGGCATATAATTCTTAAGGAGTTTGCTAACAGAAAAGCTTCTTAAACCATTTAGCACAGGTGGAATTTTGCTGATGACAAAATGAAGGTCAAGATTTGACTTGCAAGTCTAAAAGATCCTTTGTAGTGAAACCTATTTTCGTACAGGTTGAATGTACATAGTAAAATACTTTTCAGATATCCCTCTGAAATGATTTTTTGAAATGACACCTTGGAGTTAATTTTATTTATAGGTACATTTAACTTCATGATAAAATATCTCTATGTCTTACCTTTTCACTGCATGTTTTTCACACCGTGTAAAACTATTTAGAGAACAGTCCAAAATGCACTATCCAGCAGACAGACCCAAATTTCACTGAGAAACATTAGAGTCCCCTATATATTTCTGAACATTACATTGGTCAGAACACAACTTCAGGGAAGTGGCTGAAATGACACTGATTTTGCCATTCCCACAATATAGTGTTTTCTCTATAAATCCCATAAACCAAATATACTCCCGTATTTCCACTAGCGAGGAAGACGTGAAGACTGCATTTGTGTTCCTAATACTTTTGACTTTACATAAGAGCATAAATCCAGCTAAAACTGTTACACAACTAGTCGCTTTTCAGCACCAACTTCAGCAAAAAATGACCTATGACATGTCCCCTCCTCCCTTCAGCACTGCTGTAGACTAGCTTTAAGGCACAACAAAATAACAAAGGTGAAAATAGACCACAACATGCAATACCTGCCAGCAGAAACAAGAAACCTTTATTTGTAACTCAGCAGAGCTCTCTGATAGCTTAAAAATCAAACCCCTTGCCCATTCCCACCTCTCTACCATTACATGTATGACTATGCCTTCTCCATAAATAATCTTTCCAGAGGGCACATTGCCTCACTGTTGTTAGTTATGTGCTGTGTCGATATTTGGATGTATGATGCACTGTATTTTGGCTCAGATATATTTATTCCTGTAGTTATTTCAAATTTACAGCATTCATTTAATATCTCACCAAGCACTCTGGTAACAACGATCTCTTCAACATATTCTCTCTGTCACGTGGAATCTGGTCAGTTGTATTGCACATTAATCATCTGACCAAGCAGTTTTCATTATCTCAAGTAACTCACAGCAGTTTGTACATTTGTTTTAATGCATTTAACAGCTTACATAATTTCCAGAAACCTTCACCAGCAGAAATTAAGTTGGATATTCCAGGTAAGAACTACAAACACTTATTAACTGGAAAAAGTGCTCTATGTATGATTTAAGTCCTCTTTGCACCACCAGGGGCTCTGCATGCTAAGTCATCTATAACACCTGGGCACTCTCATCCTTTCAGCAGCCACTGCTGGCAATCATTTGGTGAGTGCTGACCACCAGCTCATTGAGACAGGTGACAGCATCTTAGGAGTCAGTCAGCCAGCAGCTCAGATTAGACCAGTGATCCCAAAACTTATAGGCAGAAATATCCCAGCAAAACCAAACTCAGATAATTTAGGATACAGGGGTTCAAGAAACAGCGCCTTCCATCCAAGTCATGGAGTGCATTTTTACACAAATACATCATTATACTCATACAAAGGCACCATCAGCATTACACCAGGTAGCATCAGCAAAAGTAGAATCAGCTTACTTGATTTATTCAGTTAGAGTAGGAATTCCTGTTTTGATTTTGTGGCATCTGATAACACTCCGTAGCACAGAAGAATTGCTGGTAATGGTTAACAAGGCTCATATTCTGTGCTTTCACTCAGCACTTAACAATAAATATTTATAATGTATTTCACAGACAAGAGGGATTAAACAAATAAGTTATATCAAACACTGTCTCAACTGAAAACTTGTAAATAACACTCACCTGAGAACATTTGAACACTACCTTTATATATGACATTAACTTAAGAATTTCATCCATCAAATTCTGATTATAATTTTGTTTTTAAAATAAGGTATTTCTTTAACAGAAGCAGTTATTTATAAAATTGATTATCACAGGTTCTCACAATACATGCTGATACTGCAGTTATAGTCCAATACCCTGCCTAACATAATTAAAAGGAGCTTTAAAGATAACTCACGTCTCCAGTGCTGTAACGTACTACTCAGACAAAGTAGATTTGTAGCCTATTTTGACTGCATTTTCACTTGACAGGGTCATATACTACATTTAGGTTATGCTTTCCTGTGACAACCAGATCTCACTATATATATCTCACTGTGATTTTTACAGACAGTGAGAGGAAATATAAGGAGATACTGTTTCATAAAACATGTGAAGGAACAAGTGCTTTATAGAGAGAATAGCCAAGCAGCAGCCCAAGCAGCAGCCATAGAGAGAGAACTAGACATTTAAATGGCTAACATCATCTGCAGGATATGACAGGACAATCATCCTCATCTCAGTACAGAATTGCCCTTCACATGGCAGAGTCAAATGTAACCTTCATTCACAGGTGCAATACACACCGTGCTGACAGAAGTAGGCTACACATATAATATTTATATTTTGCATGTCAAGCTCCACATTTGATGTACTGCAGTAAACAATAAAGAATTTTTATTCAGCTTCTGTAAAATTAGTACATTTGCTAATTAGTACATGTTCATTCAGCATTATGCCTCTCGATCAATGTTTGCTGGCAAAATTAATCCATTTGAGAAACCCTCGCCTGTGATAAGGCTCACAGAAGATGTGACAGAATGCAAACAATTAACAACAAAACCATACAGTAGAGCAGAGCCTGGTAGCACAAGCCATGCCCTCTGGAGCTTACTTCTTTTCAGTTTTCAAACCATTAGTCAGCTTAAGAATGATTTTTCTGCAATCTATCTAAAGCATCTGGATCCCTGAGAAACTCTCAGCTACAGAACTATTTTTCTGTTGCTTTTCAGTGAGAAACGGCTCAGCATTAACTAAATTATGCTGATGCTCAAATGAGATAAATGCATATATGACAGATAAAAGGTACATAAAACATTCTCTAAGAGCATTCTTATTGTCATTTTTGCCACAAATGAACTCTAAGCTGTTGTGCATTATTTTTGTTTTTTGTTTTGGTGGGGTTTTTTTAGTACTCTCCTGAAATTTATTCAGACTTCAAAACCAAACAACAGATGTATTATTTTGTCATCCTTCCCATTGCCAAGGATGTTAGGAATTAACTGAAACTGTGCTGGCATTTGGATGGGTGTATATGCCTAAATCTAAGGAAGAATGCCCCAGGTAGTTCCTCTCCCACAGAGGGAGGAAGGAGAGAACTAAGCGAACTGAACCTCTGCAGGCTGCAGCAGAAATTTGTGCAGTACATGGAAGGTGACTGTTCAATAGGCTGGAGAGAGTCAAAGGTCAGGAAAGGTGCCCAAGAAAGGTGACAAATGTTCTGGGCTGTACTGCCCTGTAATCTCTCACTGGGGAAAAATATGGAATACAGTTGTTTGAAATGCATTATTTGTGCAATGCAGCATAGAAGGGGGGTGGGGGGAAAAATGTGCTACGGTTACTCTCCAGGTGGAAAAGCCAAAATATGTTTGCTGAAGCACAGATGATCTTAAGACATAACAGGCAGTTCACCACACCTTAAACTATATCAGTAACGCTGTCTGTGGGCTCTGTGCTGTACATTAGATTAACAAAATTATGCAGATTAAACACATCCCAGCCTCTCTTTTCTTTTTTCCCCTCCCTTTCTGCTTTTCCTCCCTTTCTTTTCCTTTCCCTTCCCTTTCCCCTTCCCCTCTTTTCTACTAACCGTTTCTTGGATATTTTTAATCCTTGTAATTTCAGAGATCCCAATTTACATTCGGGCCTCCCTTGCCATCCTTACAGTTAGATATACACACATAAAGATCACTATAATACACAAGTATATATTTTCTGGTGCCCCATGATAATTACAGTGGGTTTTTCCCTGAAAAATGAACATCTGGAACAGATCACCTGACCTTACTGTGGAATTTCCATTAGCTGAAGGTTCTCATGCAAACAAATGGACATACATCTTTTGGACAAGGAACAATGAGAACAGACTAAGTTAACTACTTTAAGTCCTTTCTCCTTATTACTCTACCCTTCCAAATTCAAGGCCAGAGACACATGTGGAAAGGCAGCAAAATAATTCTCTTTGAAGACATCATGAAGGTTGCCTGATCTGACCCAAAGGAAGCAAAGGCAGTGGAAGGGAGAGGCTCCTTTTACTTTCATATAGCACAGACTCACACACAGGTAGTGTACTTGCTAAAGCCAACACACAATTTCTTCACTTACACAACTGTTACGTTTACTTGCAAATTTAGAGAAGAAAACATCAAAAGGTGATTATACATTGCAATGAACAGAAACACCCACATTTCTTTTACTACCACTTGTAAGAAGCATCTGTATGGGAACACAGTTTACTTAATTCCTGGAAGTCACAGTAGGACTGTGGCTGTTCACAAATTATATCCGACTTACTGAAAAAAGTTCTGAAACTTTGGAACACATAACTATTTATTTAAAGTTATATCAACAAAGGCTGCCCACACCTTAGACTGTAAGCCTAAAACAGTGCAGTGCAACTATTACCTTCTATTTTCCTATCACCTGGCAGAAATCTGAACCATAAAGCAGTAAGTTCCCAATAGTTGTTGAAACCTATGCAATTGTCCTCAGGTTTCCTATCAGCAGAACTAAGTTTGCTCACATGGTTCAGCCAGTAGTCACTGAATAGATCTTTATTCTATCTCTGGAGGAAAAGGCCAAGTCCATGTTGAATGTTCTTATCCCAAATCTTAATTAAATTTCACATGCAAGAACAGAGCAACACTGAAACCTTCCCAAAAATGCTTGAAAAGACAGGCACCATGTAAAAAAAAAATCCAATGGCCCTCTCTAGGAAACGTGCTGTTTGGAGCCAGCACTTACAGTTCTCTTGATTTTGGCCTGTGATTCAGGAGCTTTTCCCTTTCTACAAGTGAAAATTTCTGTCTGAGGTCAAAAGATGAAAAGCCATTTTGAAAACAGCTTTGTCAGATTCCTATCCTAAATGTTAGCCTTGCGTGGGTCCACTTTCCATCACATCAAAGGCTTCCCAGCCCCCCAGATGGAATCACTAAGCATGTCAACTTTGAAATACTTCACATCATTTCACTATTACAGCCGAAGGTAGAATGGGTTTCCCCTCATTTTCTAGCTCTTCTAATAATTTATTTGCCATGGCAGTACTGATGCTTACAGTGGTCTGAATGTCAGGAGTATTTCTTTTTTGGAGAGGTTTAGTAGCAAACTAAGCATTTTCTTCTCCCTAGAAGCTCTCTTGATTGTTATTATTCCATCCATGGGTTTAAAGGTTAACCATTTAAAATAGAGGAGGTTTATGTCTTGTAACAGTAGGTAACATTTTAAGAAGGAACGACAAAGAAGTTTGTGGGAACTATTAGGCTGGAATGAGTTTATTGGTGGGTAATCTTACAGATAAAACTGCTCCTTAGAACCTCAGTAGAACTGAAATATCTCCCAAGAGGACAGGACTATAACATCTTATGTTTTGTTTTTTTCCCCGAAGAACTACAGAAGACCACCAAATGAAAAGCTGAAGGACAAAGCTGAGCATGGTTACAACATAAATGCTCAGCAAAGGGCAATATATCTTGTGGATCTATGTCTTTAGTGCTTAATATGAGGGACTAGTGAAAGGCTAAAGTAACCCTTGTAACTTTATCTATATATAATGAAATTCAATTCTATAATTGCATCGAAGAATACAATTACTTGTGACTTTGTCTGAAAAAAATGAGGCAAAAGAAGTCTCAGTAAGTTCAACAAAGTGCAAAACAGAATCCTGCAGGTTGGGATTAATAACCCAGTAGAGGTTGGGGATCAACCAGCTGGAAAGCAGCCTTGCAGAAAAGGCCTGGAACCCTGGTAGAGAACAAATTGGACATGAGTCAGCAGTGTGCCTCTGCAGCAAAGGTAGCTAACAGTATCCTGGGGTGTGTTAGGAAAAGTGAGTGCAGGCTGTGTGAAGTGATCCTTCTCGTGTCAGCCCTGGTTATGGCCACACCTGAAGTGCTGGGTCCTTTTCTGTGCTTCCCAGTACAAGACAGACAAGGACAAACTGGAACAAGTCCAGCAAAGGTGCATAAAGATGGAAAAGGACTGGACTCATATGAGAAGGCTAGGAAAGCTGGGACTGGTCACCTTAGAGAAGGCGCATGGAAGGATCTCATCAATCTGCACAAACAACCTAATGAAAGGAGGAAAGAAGATAGAGGAAAGCCCTTTTGAGTGGTATCTAGTGAAAGTGCAAGAGGCAACCAGCAAAATTCAATGGAAGAAATATCAAAAGATATTAATATTTTAATATTTAAGAAAAATGTTTTTCATAGCAAGGGTAATTGAACATGGAACAGGTTTCCCAGAGAGGCTGTAGAATCTCCATCCTTGGATATGCAAAACCTGACTGAACACTCTTCTCTAGCTGGTCCTGCCTGAAAGAGGCAGTTGGACTAGACAATCTCCTGACATTACTGTCAACACCTTTATACATCTCAAATATTCCGTGTATAAAACCAGGTTAATCTTCATAAATACTTCATAATATCTTCATAATATCTTCATAAATACTATCTTCTACCTTAATCCACTATATGGTGAAAATCTGAAGCATGGAAAGTAAGGAGACATGTGGGAACTTTACAGAAGCACCACCAAGACGCTTCAACTGAATACAGTGCATTCAGGTTATGTAAAACCTTTCTTTTGTAGCAGAACAATAATTAGAAAAGCTCAATTATGGTCTTTACAAATATCCATGTAAAGACATTTGTAATTATTTCTTAAGTTAAAATAAATAATCTCAAAATCCACCAACATGACCCTGTTTCTAGCATCTAAATAACAAAGAATTACCTATTTTTAAAATACAAAAAACCTGCATTGCTAGAAGTTGAATATCCACCCACCTCTATTCACTGAAAACCCAATCATTAAAAAGGTGTGTGTGGGAAGTCATTCCAGTTGAATGCCTTACCACCATGAAACCAAGCCAAACTCAAGGTAATCATTTGCTCTCCAGTTACTGATGTCCTCTAGAGCACAACCCTTTGCCTCCCCCAACACATAGATTACACTAAACAGCAGTGCACTGAATAGTATAGGAAATTAACAAGGAACATGTGGTCAACAATTTAAAATGAAAATGCGTTAAAACAGTCAAAATCTCAAGTTTAAATTTAGTCAGTAGAGATGGCATGCATCCTCTAAGTCAGGTCATGATTCTTAACTAGTGGTCAAACACATTTTACAGGACTGTTTCTGAGAGAAGTCCACCCCTCTTCCTCTAAGTGCAGTCTAACCCAAAGAATGCATCTCTAAATGGAGAACTTTAAAAGATTAACAATAAGTGGACAAAAATTTTGGTGCTCCGTGGCTTTCAAAAGTTACCTGCTAAAGAAAACTAGTTTTAATTTACAGGAATGCGCACCAACTAAGTGAAACAAAATTTTTCCTCTAAAAACCAGGTCATTTTAAAATTTAAAATGAGTAATTGTGGATTACAGGCATGTAAATATTTTGGACTTTTTTTTTTTCTTTTTAAACAAGCTTTTTATCCTTCCTAAATCAGAGAATCTTGGTGAATAATGCTATCCCACTGCTATTTTGGTACAGCAACAATGAATCACTTCTATTACTTAACATATCCATTCTTAAGAATGCTGGATTACCATGATTCGTACCAGCACTGGTGTTCTGGCATGAGGGTTTAGCAGAATTGTACAGCAGTTGGACCATAAACCTGAGAATTTTCTGGGGCACAAATGGAAGTCCTTTTGCTCAGTTTCACTTTAACAATTTCTGGACACTTACGACCTAATGGATTGTAGTTTCTGAAACCCATCTTAAATAAAAAGTAGCAGCTACTGCACTGAAAAAGTCTCCTAAGTCTATCTTTGTAGAAAATGTCAATGTGGAGCTATCTGGGAACTTGCTACCAAATTTCAGGTAAAAATGAAAGCTTTTGTTCAAAATTTCGCTAGCCTCTCCCAGTAATTCTAGTTCAGATGTCTTGTGCCCCTCCTCTCTTCTAAAGCTTAGTGTCACTAGGCTGTTCTCTCCTAGCACATGCCAGACATCCTCACCAAGGCAATACTGATACCCCTGTTAGTGACATGTCATGAGAAACAGGACCTAGATGAGAAACTGTCCAACAGCGAGAGATAGGAGACATAAAAACTGTATTTTTATTAAGGGGCTTATGCCCTATTCGACTTCCCATGAAAACACAAAGAATAGTTCTTTTAATGTAAAAATGTACAGTTTAACATATTTTACCAAGTCTCTGTCAGCACCTTGAATCAACTGAGAGGAACTGCTAATGCCTTTTCCCCCAGACCTCTGAATTTGGTGGCTCAAGGCAAGATCTGGCACTGCACAGCTGTGAAACCTTGGGTAAGACTGTGATGAAAGTGTTGTGCAAGAGTTGGGGGAACACTTGTTAAGCACCTTTTCCCTACATTTGGGAGCTGTACTAAAGCCTACACTGAATTTAAGGTCAAGTCATATTACTGATATGCCTGTATCTGACTAGGTACCTCACAGATCTTGAACTCAGATTTGACTCCCTGGCTTGACCTAGGACCTGGTTCATCAATACAGATGCACTTCGAGATCTGAACTCTTGGCCTGAGCCTCTTTGCTGTCACTGGACCTGCTCTGCTCTCTTTGTTCAGGTATTGTGGGACTGCCGCTTCATGGATGATGTCACTGTCACCCTGCCTTCCTTGCTGTCAACTCCCAGCTCAGCTCAGTTATGGAGAAGCTCACTTTTCCTTTTCCTTAAGTGTCAAATTGAGTTGTCAAATGAAGAGGAAAAAAAAAGCAAATGACTTTGCAGACAGCACTTGATGAAAGGTGGGTGGTTCTTTCTACCAATGTTGCTATAAATTCAGCCCAAAAAGTTTTAGAAAAACATGGTATGTTCATATGTGTAAGTAAAAAGATCAGTACTCACGCAGAAGTTGTCTGCATATCATGCCAGCTTTTGCTAAAGTTCTGCTTCAGTTCATTCATCAAACTTATGCCAAGTTTTTGTTTAATTTCAACCAGGTGCTTCTCTTTGGCTGCTAGCACTTGTCGCAAAGTTGAAATTTCATCCTCTAGCTGAGGGAAACAAGGAGAAAGGAGAAAGGTGTTAGCCTGTTCCCACAGAATGATAAACACATACAAAGTTAAGAGGCTAACTGAATCTCACAAACTCGTGCTTTTCGTAGGTATCTAGAGAGACAGAGTCAGGTGCTTGTGTAGGCCACAAAGGCATACCCAGAACAGAGCTGGCACTACATTAAATTAATGCCTCTGTGTCACCTATGCTCACCATCACACACATGTATCTGATATGGGAGTGAATTACCCAGTAAGGAAGCACCTACACTGAAGTCTGCCTAAGGGCATTAGGAGTCTCAAACACCAGCTTTTCATTCACTAGTAAAATGGGAATGGATGGGACAAGAGAAGACTGGAAAATTCAAGCAAATATCTTTCTTTGAATGCACAGGGTTTTAACTTCGTATTTGCAGATTTTTAGTCTTCTGGTCCTGAAAAAAAATATGCAAACTCTTAGGAGCAGGTTAAAAAAATAGAAAAACTGCATGATAATATATGACTTGAGAGTACAATCAAACATTATATCCTTGTCATATGAGTTTTATTTATGTATTTTAGGCCCTACATATTTCAAAATTGTAACATAAAAATTTATAGTTGAGCTATTAACATGAGTGATCAGTACCCAAAGCAAAAAAGCACTCAGAAGACAGAGCAGATTAGTCTTTCCAGAGATCCTAGTATTTAACCAAACCCTGCAATTTCAAGCTGTAAAGACGCCATCCAGCCCAAACGAAGGAATATAACTTTCCCTGCAGTAGACATTTTTTGAAACATTTAATCAAAGCCAGTGTTTTACCAAGGCAAGAACCAGAAGACAGGACTGTAAGAAGAGGGACTACAGAACTGTCCTGCCACTGGCTCATAATCCTGCTCCTTGGGCAACTCTCCTGCAAGTGAGCAGGGGTTTGCATTCTTCATCTGGAAGCTTCCCAAGCCAATCTATACAAGCAGCACACAGAGATACTGAAGCTAACAAGGGCAAGTGACACCAGAGCAGCTGCCTTTCACTTCAGGTTTAGAAATTCCCTTACCAACTGTGTTCCTTTCTCCATATGTTAGTAAGGTAACATATGGCAACTTATCTGATTGCCATATGCTAAGTTCCCTGGAACTACAGTGTCCCTGTGATTTAACTCCATAGGCTGCAAGGAATGATGCAAGCACCAGCTGAAACAGTGCTGACCTCGAAGGCTATATTTAGGACAGCAGCACCAGCATTATTTTATTTTACACATTCAGGCATTTTGGTTCACTGAAAAACTGGCTGCAAGCTCACCATTCTCGGAAAAGTCTCATTCTTGAATCCCCCAGCTATCAGTTTCTTTTGTCATTACCTGCTAACTAAATATTCAAGTAGCTCAGGAATTAAGCAGCAAGACTATGAACATAAAGCAAAATTATGACGCGAGCGAAGCAGATTATTAGTATTCACCAACGCCTGTGATGCCAACATTTCAGCATTGTTGTTAAATACACAACAATCCCAATTGCTTTATTCCTCCCTATGTCCTTTATGCTCCGTTATATTCCTAACCTGCAAATGGAATACTGTCAAGAGGCAGGTGTCAAGAGTCTCTCTTCCAAGAGGGTAACTGGTTAAACACTTAGAGAAAGAAAGCACTAATGTCAGCATTCCTCAGGCAGCAGTTCAGAGCTCCTTTTGGTTGTTTCTCACCAAGAGCAAACCCCTTAGTGCACGACTGCCTGTGCAACACTGCTAAAGAACTTAACTTAAACTGATGCCAGGACACTTATGAGCCAGCACTAGGCTGATCATCAGTGGAAATATAAACACCGCTTGGATATATAAACATTTCAGGGCTTCTATTAAAGTTACTTTCCATCTGTTCCATTGAACAGACATCTTAAAGCTGTGATAGCCTAAGCAAGCATTAGCCATGCGCTCAATGGCAGAAGTATAAGCAATATTTTTGATTAAAGAAAAGTAATTTATTATTTATAACACAGCAATCAGTTTTGCATTGACAAAATCCTCCTCAACTTCCATCATTTTGAAATAATGACAGATACAAAGCCGCCCTCAAGTGCTCAAATATCAGTGATGACTCTGAAGTACATAAAAACAGTACTTAGGGACTTACAGTAGGATCTTGAAAAGCATTTAAGCTTGTAACATACCTAACTCCCATGGGAGTCAGGCATCACCTGTTCAGGAATTTTTTTTAAAGTCCACTTTTGTAAATGTTTACAAATGTTTATGAACTTGTAAATGTTTATAACTTTAAAACTGGGGCTCAAGTCCACAGAAATACAAGCCTCTAGTTCTCATGCTTCCCTTCTTTAAAGTGCAACAGAGAAGAATAAAGATGCATCATATAGAGGCAAAGTTCCCTTCTCCCAGAATTTTGCAAAAAAAGGTATTATTATCATCTTTCCTCAAACTGGGAGCAAAAATGCAATAACACACACTGCTGAACCTGTGCATCATCAAACCAGAGAGCTCCTTCTGGGAAGGTGTGGGAGGGGGAAGACACCAAAGAGTAAATGATTACTTTGATGAGTGTAATGGAAGGACAACTGACAGCAGTGAGCAAGGTAGCTCAAAATCTCAGCCCCCAGCATGACTCAAGAGTCATTGTACAATGCTCCTCACACTGAGGGGGGTGGGGGGAATCTGTTCTGCTAACAATCTTCTGGCCTTATGTAAAGCTTTTGGGCTACAGTTTTCTGCTGTTATTCTGAAAAGTCAGACTGACCTCTGTAAATCCAAATGACTGTTAGTAGTTTTGTAAGAGTTACTCATTTTAGTTGCATTGTAGAAATCCTAAAGCTTGATTAGAGTCAGAGCCCTGCTGTGTTAGCTAGGCTACAAATACAAGAATAGAGTAAGTCCATGCCCTGAGAAGCTTCCAGTAAAAAGAGACTATTAGCAGGAGAATAGGAATGGAGGATACAAAAAAATCCTGCCAGAAAAACAGTAGTGCTTGCTCCTCTCCTAATGTCAGATTGGGAAGGAGGAAGAAAACATAGAATATATATGTTAGATACACAACACAGAGATTGAACATACGTTTTCTGCTTAAATAAATGCACAACAGGTGCTCACAAAGAGATCCCCATTTTATCAACTGTTGATAGCAGAATCAAGGATGATTTTTACCTCTCACAACAGAAAGAGAGGAGCTTGTTCCTACAGGCTCAAATGGGCATTTTGTAGCACATAAGGACATGGAAGAAAACACAGCTATCCTCAGTGGAGCAGAAAGGGCTTGTAAGTAGGGACTAACACCTTTTCAAAAGGAAACATTACCCACTTCCCACATTAGCAAATTTTTCTTTCTGAAGGAGGCAAGGTCATTCATTTTTGCAATCTTTTCTAAGAGTCATAAGCCTTATTTAACTATAGACTTTGTTCAGAATTTGTCTACTCTACATTCAAGTTTTCTAAACCTTTCTTAGCATAATTATCAGTTTTATTCTGCTTTTAAGCATTGGCTGCATGCCAGTAAACTGCTGTGAGGAATTCAGAAAATAATTCCTAGGTCAGTCAAGTTCATAATATTTGACAGGCAATCTCTCACTTGCATGTTAGTACAGGAATTAAAGCATTTCCAGCATGAGCTACTAAGAATTCTCTCCTGTGGCAATCAGTAAACAGAAGGGACACCCAGAAACATTTGAGAAAAATTCTGTTGAGAGAGGCATATCATTCCCAGATGATTGCAGGAAGTTCTGGCTTTTTTCCTTCCTTGTTTCTGTCTGCCTGTGAAGTCCCCTTCACCAGAGAAGAGAATCACAGAATGGCTGAGGCTGGAAGGGACAACTGTAGGACATCTGGTTCAAGCCCTACCTACAGCATGTTTCCCACGACTGTACCCAGACAGCTTTTAAATATCTTTAAGGATGGAGACTCCAAAACATCTTGGGGTACACTGCTAAGTCACACATACATTAAAAACATGCTTTCTGATGTTCAGGGGAAACCTCCTGTGTTTCAGTGTGGGCCCAGTGCCTCTTGTCCTGATGAAAAGCCAGTAATGAATATGCCAGCTCCTAACTTATTTGATAAACTGAACATGTAAAATTTCAGCTTCCTTTTGATTGTCTACAGATGTGATAAGATCAGCAAAGAAATAAAAATTAACTAGTAACTCAGAAATACAAAGATTGATAAAATATTAAAGTGAAAAAACAGTCTTCTGTTTCACTTGAAAATCCTGAATCAGCACTGCAGGTAAATTATTTGAAAGTCATTACAAATGTTGCTTCTTAGAGTACTTTGTATGTATTTTTAAGTACTCTAAGTACTACAACATAATATAAATTTAAGTATTCCAGTTAAGGCAAACTCTTCACGTTCATATGGCTGTGATTTCTGTTATTTGACTCATATTTCAAATAATTAAATGCACAGTTTTCCCCATTCTCTCATGGAAAACGGAATTTTCCATTCCAGAATTTCACTTTTCTGCAATATTCAACAGCAGTAATTAAAACTGAATCCATCCTTCCATGGTAGACCAAATCTAGACCATCTCTTTAATCTTTGTAAGAAAGATTGTAATAATCACATGGTTCACACCTTTCTCCTCCAATCTCATTATTTTTAAGCTTCTTCACAGTGTACTGAATTCCAGACTCCTGAAAAAAGATACTACCTTCTCAAAACATATCAGTGCCAAAGGAAACAAAAACATGATAAAATCACTGTGCTTGTTCTGTGACCATCATCATTACCTTTTCCTCTGAGCACCACAAAAAGAAATTTTTCTATCAGGTTGCACAACCACTGTAACAAGAAGATCACAGATCTAATGAGAACACCTTTCATTCTTTTTCAAGGAACGTTTATAAATAAAAAAACATCTTGACTAAGATGAGAACATGCATTTGACTTTTGCAGTTCAATCATCAAGTAGAAGATACTTAACTTTGAAAAAATAGATAGAAGAAAATTCTAGGCTACATTATTGTAGCCTAGAATAACTTTACCAAAAAGGAAGGGCATGCCTTTATGATGTATACTTCATCCTACAATTAATAGCTTCCAGTTTAAGGAAGTAGAAACAGTAACACTCACAGAAATTCAAATTCATTACCTTGGCTAGCTCAATCTTTAGCTCTTCTTTTTCTTCTTCAGAAATCATGTTGGTGAAATCAATATCAGTGACCACATCTTCATCTGCTTCATGGAACGACTGAGTTTCCAACAGGCCTTAAAAAGTTAAAAGGTCAAGACAACCATTATTAATTTTTTCAGTTGTTGTATTGGCCTCCCCTAAAATCCAAGAATGATAAACTATTCATCCACTAGGAAAAAAAAAAATATAAAATATGGAAAAACAACCTTTTCCTGCTACAATCATTTGCATTCTGCTTCTCTTTACTTCTGAAAAGCTATTGGAAGTATCAGAGGGTAATGTCTGCACAGGAGCAATTTAATACATATAAGCACCACTCATTCCCAGAAATCAATCACCTTGGGCCCTACTAATCCCTCATAAGGCATTTTCTTGCTTCTAACAATACAGAAGGAAAAAAAGGAAGCTTTTTCTTCAAAATAAAAAGCTGGCTAATGTGGATCACTGATGCGAAGAGCAGCAATAGTACACTGAATAATAAAGGAAGTACATTACAAAGCCAAGTTTTCTCTAAAAGTACCTCTGATTGCAGCAATTTGAAACCTTACAGATGCACATAGTTTGCAGAAGCAAATGCCACACTTATTGTTTGAAATTTCTGAATTTTAAGAATGCTTCTTAATGAGAAGCATTCCTTGATTGCTCAATCTAAATCTGTGAAGAGGAGACAAATGCACTGGACCCTGTTACTGTCTTCTTCTGCATACCCAAGATCAGGGTCAGTATCTACAAAAAGCAAGGTAAGGGCATACATAAATGCTTGCAAGACCTGGGGTGGGCTGGCTGGCAGAATAGGTACTGATGAAACAAAATATTTCCTATCTTCCCATTCAGTGAAGAGAAGATTTCTGGGGCTCCAGCTGCTAAGAGCCTCTCTTCTTTACGGTCTGCAGAGAAAACAATACAAACCAGAAACCAAATAACAGAAAACATTCTGTTTACTTTGCAACTTGTTTTAAAATTCTAGATCTTCTTCTGTTGTGGAAGAAAAATCTCATCCAGGTTACACCTGGGACACCACTTTTCCCTTTATTTCAGTTCCCTAGCAGGATAATCAGCCATCTCTGCTAACTCCTGACACCTATATACTGCCTCATATGGAAGAGAACAATTTATTTCCTAGCTCCACAGAGGCCTGTATACTCTATTATACAGAGATTAAAATACAGTTTAGTTAATTTTGGGCATTAAAGAACAGAGGTTACAAGGAACAAGTCTGTTGAAATTGAGTACTTCACATTTTCATGCAGAAAACTAAATTCCCTCCAGCCTTCTGCCATTTCCTTCACCTAGAGTCCCCCAGTGTACCTGGATTTCCTATTTAACAGAGCAGAACTGATTCGATTCATACCATCAACTTCCCTGCAGAACACAATGGAGTGAATTCAACCTTGTTAATTACAATCTTCCCTGAGTGGGAAGATAAAGAGCAGCAACACAGGTGCTGAACCCCTGCCTAGCACATATGCAGAAATGGATCACCACCCTTAAGCACAAAACCTTTTAAAAACATGAAAGCATATAGAAGTAGTTGATATCTTAGCCATTACCCAAAAAGCAGGTTGCCAGGAAAACCCAGATTGCTGAAATCACAACAAAAGAAAAGCATATTTGTTCAGTAGGAACACTCCTAAATCACCTTTATTAACACCCCAAAATACATCTCTAAACACAATTGTTATTTGGTATTTGTTTGAGGATTAATAGTGTTGCTATGGGACTCAGGCTAAACTTAGTCTGCACTGTCTTGAAAGCAGTCTATTTTTTCATGGATGGAGCAGCAGTGGTACAGGGCAGCTCCTGGAAATGCTGGGAAGGATCTAAGGGGCAGCAGGGCTGAAAACTCTTAAGGGTAGCCTTGGGACAGATGTTGAGATGAGGTGATCTTGGAGGAATTGATGCTTAAGCCAAAAAGAAGGCAGATCCATGCTCAAGGGACATTAGTTTGGGAATGGCTGGAAAAGAGATGGAAACCAACATGGACAAAGTCACCAGAAACAACTGAATAACACTTAACACTAGGCCCAATGGTCAAGTTTAAACTTCAAGACTGGACTGAAATTATAATCCATTCCGAAACAGCAAACACATGTCAATCCTTCTCTATGATCCTTTGCAAACTCATCCATTTCCTCTCCCAATTTTTGTCCTTTGCTCCTTGTTAAAGTTCTCTAAAATCTAGTCTGATCCTTCAGTCTCTATTTTCTTGTTCAAGCCACCAGAGTCCACCCTAATGGTCAATGTCCCTCCGTAAAGTTTTCGCTTTGGTCATCTCACAGTTCCAGTCTGAACATCTCTCCAGCATACTGTGAGTCAGTCTTCTTTAGGCCAATTCTGAGTTCTGAAACTTCCTCATGTGAGAATACTTAGATTCTAGCAGCAAGAATAGCAGAGAGGTTACAGTTATACATTACATTTGTAACGAAGCACAACAGAGGTCAGCATCCACCGGCTCACACTCGTATTGTACTAGTTCACCACTGAAGTTACAGAGCTCATCAGCCCAGGTGTGCTGTTAACCTAACTCAGTGCTTTGGAGCCTTGAGCTAGGACTGATACTTTGGATCACAGGTGTGCCTATTGCTCAGGATTTGCGACACCACAAGGCCAGCAGAACATTTCTTCCAGTCACTGGTTTCTCTCTCTCGATACTGTCATCTCTCACACTTTAGTCTCCAGACTGAAGGAAGTCCTGTGATTCCTTGACCATGCAGGAGACAGGGTAGCCTAGCATTCAATTGTACCTCCAGGTACAGTTGAAGGGACATCATGTAAGCCCACCTACAAGTTCTGCTCTCGTACAGTCTCGAAGTTCTGGGTGGGCATGGAATAGAAACATAGAATCATAAAATATCCTGAGTTGGAAGAGACCCACAAGGATCATCAAAGCCCAGCTTCTGGCCATGCACAGGCCAACCCCAAGAACCACACCATGTGTTTGAGATGACTGCCCAAGCACTTCATGAACTGTCAGGCTTGGTGCTGTGACCACTTCCCTGGGGAATCACTTCAGGGTCCAACCACTCTCTGGGTGAAGAACCTTTCCTTAATATCCAAGGTAAACCTCCCCTGAAACAGCTTCAGGCTGTTCCCTCAGGTCCGGTCACTAGTCATGAGAGAAGAGATCAGTGTCAGCCTCTACACCTCCCCTCATGAGAAAGTTGAAGACTGCTATGAGGTCTCCTCTCAGTATTGAAGAAGACTGAGGCAATTTCCTCTCCTGCCCAGCTATGTAACCTGGCAACACACAGGAAGAACTCTGGGGAAAGATAGCATTTTTGCCTAAAGATGCATAGGTATTGGTTATGAGCCATGAAGGCTTGATCACTCTGAGAAGGGAGTTGTAGAAGTAGCTGAGCTGTTCTCAAGAATAACAGAAGATCATTGGTAGCAGGAAAAAAAACCTGCTTTTAAGTTGCATTCCCTCTCCTCTTACTCACTCCTCCCAGAAATACTGAAGATCATGCCTTGTTTCCAGCTGTGGTCAGATCTGGAAAAACTGGAATTGCAATTAAATTGTTCAGATGCAGAGTTGCTACTATTTCAGAATTGTACTAATATCCAGGTGTGGAACTGAAAATTAACTTTCCACCCTTTTAGAAGAGCAATTCAGTTGTTGGATGAGTAGCTTTTGCTTCCCCTTGTAGTATAAGTGTTACTACCTTCCCTGAAAGAATTAGGAGCACATCTAGTAGATTACCAGCCATTTAAAGGAACCTGTGGCTTTGGTGGCATCCTGTATCTCTTTTGTCCTTTACTAACAGCACAGTATTTTAGGCACTGACCTTCACATACTAATCTAAAGCACAGGTTTTCCAAGTTTCATTCAAGCTAAGAGCTAAGGCATGGATAGAGCCTAGACACTACCACTAACATCTGTTTTCTTTTCCTACTATGTCTTATACAGATTAAGTTAATTCTGTTGCTCCCGAATTTGATTTCAGCTGCTGTGCCTGCCTGGCGGTTCTATTACACTAAAAATAAAAAAAAAAAAATCACACAGGAGGCATTAATGGAGCAGAAGCTGTCTTAGAACCTGCTCCTTGAACTTCACCTTCCTCATTCGCCATGGTCAGCTAAGGAGTTCTCATTACCTATCCCCATCTCTCCATTTCTTCCATTTGCAATGAAGCTCAATCCAGAGCTTAATCAATCAACAGTTAGCTCTGGGATCTGTCACAAACCTCTGCCCAGAGACAGATGCAAGACCCACACCATCTCCCTCATCTTTTCCAGACAGCCTCTTCTTGTGGTTTAGGATTGCTGGAGACAAGGCTGTAGGTCCTATGGTCTCCTTCAGCCTCCTGTTGCTACAGCAAATTACTACAATAATAATATACTCATGTGTAACTCATTTATCCTCCACAAACAGGCAAACTCTGGACATATGTTACTTCAAAATAACAAAAAAACCCCACCCCCATAAAGCGTGGGAAATCATATAGTAGGCTCGAGTCAATGCAAAATGCTGTTTGGCTTCTACTGTAAAGAAAGTTTTAGTACTTACTGTCACATATAATTAGATAAAATATGAATGAAACATTAAAAGTATGGGATTATCAGTAATTAGGAACTGCAAGTCATACAGAAGGATCCAAGCTGAAACAAATGAGCAGAAAATCCTTTGTATTAGGAGATTTATATAGAAAGAAGTAGGAGGTGGATAGCTGGGGGAACACATTTATTGTGCTCTTCTGAAAGATTCATACGACAAGATAATACAACAAACATGCAAATTGTTCCAGTGTGCTGAAATGGGCATTTTTGAGTTTTCTCCCAGAGTTCATGGTAGTTCTGGCTAAGACTAGTGACCCTAATTCTACAGTCTGCTGTTAAATCTGATTTAATGCAAGAAACTGTTTCAGCATTGATCAATACCTGTGCATATGTTTGCCAGTAGAATTGTAGGGATGACAAATTTATTAAGCCACTTAGAATCTAGAAGATGTGTAACCATCATGCAAATTTTAAATAACCAAATAATAAAATGATAAAATTCATGACAGATTTTTATACTTACTCAGGTATCTAAAGATCAACTACATAAAGATGTTTTAATTAGTGCTTTTTAGGTATTTTTTCTGTACTCGTCTCAGATACATGTTCTAGAGTGTTATGTATCAAGACTATTTCTTGTATGTTGACTGTTTAAAAAAGAATAACAACCCCAAAACCCCCAAAAACACAACAAAAGGAAAAGCTTACACTGTAGGCACTGATGTCTGTTGAATTAACCATGATAGCAAAATTAAGGTAAAAACCATCAAATTTCAGTTTGTGTACATTTTCTGACATTCAGGGAAATCTATAGATGATCCTTTGTGTTAACAAAGCATTTAAGAATTGAAGTGCTCTTACTGCTCTGCTTTTTTGTTTTTCAACTAATTAAAAATACCGTATCTACCTTGTTATCTTAGCATTCACATCAAATAGTGAGAAAACAAATTACATAACTCTTCTAGTAAGCAAAACTACTTGCTACAGCTTCTTTTGCCATGTCATTAGAGTTCCTTATTTAAATTTGAAAAACACTTGTTCACAAATTTAAATTGCAATTAAGTCTTCAAAGGGATGAAATGGTAAGTAGAACAAAGGAACTGTCCAGACACTGCATTAGTGTCTTTGATCTTCTTTATAATGTAGTCTTAATGCCAGATATAGAGATTAAGGGGGGGAGAAGGGGGACTAGAAACATGTACTAAATAACTAAATTGATCAGAAAAAGCTATCAGAAGTTGCAAGGATTTCCATACCATTTTTCCACAGCAAAGTTATTACAGGAAGATCAAAATAGGAAAATATGTTATAATTTACTTCACCTAGAAAACAAACTACAGAAGGGAGATCTTCCCTTCTGTGTCAGGTTCCAACTGTGGACAAGTCTGAACTCATCTTGAACTTGCTTAGGCTTGAGCCTAACAATTACATACAGCCTGCCATTCTCCTAAAGGACTTAGAACTGAGAATATAAGATTGATTTTGAAGTTATGATTGAAAAACAAACCCAGAGGATGGATTCACCTTGGTTAAGAGAGGGAAATATTTAAGATGCACAGGTGATGTAGATTAAAAATGTAAATTACAGCAAAACGTAGGTTCTACTTTCTGCAACCATGTGAGCTCAATCTTCCTTTTGCTCTGAGTATGCTCCTTGGAAGAAAGAGATGGATGGGCAAGTGTCTTTATTCCCTCTCTCAAATGAGCTTTAGGTTGGCAGTAGTGTCAAGGAGAGGGAAAGCTTTTGAACATACAAGAGTTCTAGGATGTAGTCTAAAAATCTCAGAGTAGAGGTCCCTGGTCATCCTGGAGCAGCTTATTACTGACTTTATTAAAGCTTTCCCTTCTACCTCTTAACCCCTGCAAACCCAAGCAGTAAGAAAATCTATCCATAGCTATGAGACAGACTGGCAGATTTCCAAACAAAGGAACAGTTTTATTTGAAGCTCCTGGATAAACAGCCAGCCACTGTGCTGATTCTTTTCTCTGTTTTAGTATAATACGAAGGAATTAATCATACCTTGAGGATGTCTCTATTTTTCCCCAAGAAACCGCTGACACAGCTGCCAATCTGTGCCAGTGAAAAGAGACAATCTACACACAAAAAAATGGCAGAAAAGAGACTGAGCAGCTCGACCGCTGCACCAAGAAACCAGACACATCGATAAGGAATTTGATAATCACGCTAAATACAGAAACACGATGGATAAAAGTGAGAATAGCAATAATGTTTAAAAAAATATATATTTCACTTATTTCAACTGAAGATTTCAACTTCGGAACCTTATTGACCTTCCAAGCTAAATAATTATCTGAAATGTCCAGGAATGCAAGGATGATGTTACATATTTTACCCTATTCTTTGTATAGAATAATAATCCTGAATGCCTGGAAAAGGGTAACATTTTCAAGCTGTAGCTATGGAAAACCAAAGCAATTGCTGTGAAATGTAACTGTAAAGACAGTAGAAGATTTCTCCCATTATGTCAAACTGAAATTAATGACAGCACTGTACCACTTTCTGTGCTTGCTGCACAACTTTCTGTGAAGTCAGTGGTAAGAAAAAACTGCCTCAAGTGGAAGAGTTGTCATCTCACAGGGAAAAAGGAAAACAATGAAGTCACAATGGAATAATAGGGAATGAAAAGTGGATAAACTGCATCACAAAAGGGACTTGTTCTCTACAAATAAGGTACTCTAGAAAACTGTAACACAGCATAAAACAAATGAAAGAATAATGCATATATAATCAAACTAGAGAAAAAGCAATATAGGGGAAGATAAGAGCTATGACATGGAAATACTGGTAGTCAGAGGTGGAAGTTGTCAGTCACATTTCTTAAACCCACCCTTTCATGCTAAAAATACATGACAGTACATTTTTCTCATCTCTGAATAGAGAGGCACCTGGGGTCCCATCCTCAGCTGGTAGAAGTGATGGCAATCCCATCAATTGTATAATTAAGATCACGCACCTGCTTCAGTGAATCAAAATCATTGAAACTTAATGGCAGGATTTAATAACCTTTCTCTCTAAGAATGAATCAGTTTATTGTACTTTTCTAAAGCCAGGTGCAAAAGTATATAATTAGATAGCAATCTAACTGCAGTATAATTAAACTCAAAAGCCTCCTCAATTAACTTCCAACAATGTATCTGTACTGCAAGAAGTAATAAAATTATATTTTTTAATTGCAAAATAAATTCTTTGTGTAGTCATATTTTGTGTCCTTTAGATCACAAAACACATAACTAACAAGATCTTTAAAAGTGTAATTTAAAAATGAGCAAAATCGTGCTGAAGCCAGGAGGTTGCTTGCTTTCCTCACACCCTCTTTCAGCTATTTCAACATGTAAGACAGATGTGTCACTTTTGGTCCTATAAATGTACTAGGGAAAATACACAGGAAACAATTATAATTGGGTACATGATAGATTCTTTATTCTCTTCAGGCTCAAGTTCATTACTCCCATTATTTTAATACAGAATAAATGTCACTATGTTGTTACATATACTAAAGTTCACATTTAGGAATGCTGGGAGAAAAGGGACAAATTCTCTTTCCTCTCTGTGATCAATCTCTCATCCTGGGAGAGTAAAGATCACAGTTTTAAAGGACCAGGACTGCCTTATTGCATACTGTTTGGCACAAAATATCCATGATCTAAGCTTTGTGGCAGCATAATTACAAATTAGCAATAATAAATCATTAAATAGTTTGAGTTGGAAAGGACCTAAAAGATCACCTACTTCCAACCATCCTGCCATGGGCAGGGACACCTTCCATTAGACCAGGTTGTTCAAAGCCCCACCCAACCTGGCCTTCAGCACTTCCAAGGACAGGGAATCCACCGCAACTTCTCTGGGCAACCTGTTCCTTTTTCTCACCACCCTCTCTGTAAATAATTTCATCCTAGTATTTAATCTAAATATTTTCTGTCAGTTTAAAGCCATTTCCCCTTGTCCTGGCACTACATGCCCTTGAAACAAGTCACTCCAGTTCTCTTGTAGACCCCTACAAGGTGCTGTAAGATCTCCTCAAAGCCTTTTCTTCTCCAAGCTGAACAACACTAACTCTCTCAACCTGTTTTCTTAAGTCAGGTGCTCCAGGTCTTTCATTATCTCTATGGCCCTCCATGCCTTTCTTTAGTTAGAGGCCCCAGAGCTGATATCACTCTCCAAGTTGGGAGAAAGGTACAGTTCCTTTTCCCAGAGCTTTTCTTAATCTTTTCTGTTACATTATGCAAAAACTCATGGCCACCAAAATGAGGCAGTGAATCAACACATTTCTCAGAGGAGGCATGACTAGTGTGTTGTGCCCTCCTCTCTCCCAGCCCCCCATTTTTAAGCACCACCTGCTTCACCCCTTAATCCCTTCATAATTAAGACTAACTACTTTGCACCAGTGCACTTTTGCCTTCCTAACAGGGTGGGGGGGTGGGGGTGTGTGTCATATGACAGTGGAAACTTCCACTTGTCTTCCCTAAATAAACTTGACCTACTCTCAGATGCATCTACCGGCCACACAATTTACTTAAAACCAATAGAAACAAAGCTCATTTATATGAATATTATTTGAAAACAGCATATTTTAATAGCTCTGTTACACAGGCCCTGTATTCAAGAGGAAACAATTTTTTTATTTTTTAAAGGAAATACTCCAAATATATATTGACAAACAGCTCACTTGAGTGCCACGCCACTTCTTGCAGATGCACTGCTTTTCAGCCAGGATGTCTTGCTGCAGTGGGCTGCCCTGATAAACCTGGAATTTGGAATTAGTGTAACAGTAATTCTCTGCACACAGGCCACACAAAACACTTCTCAGTCAGAAGAGCACTATCTACCTGGGCCTGTCCAGCTCCAATTTTCATTTGTTTTTCCCACAAGCTTTTTTTGCCAGCATCTGGAGGTGTGAAATGAAGCACTCAGAGGTTTTGGCATCATTAACTTTGTGGCTTTGCCCACACAGTGTTATGTAAAACTCTATTACAAAGAAATCTGTTTGTTTAGCGGGGCTCTGAGTGGAGATACCTGGGGTTTAGGGCCCTGGCTGTGTAGAAAGAGGTGGGATGCCCCATGCAGCCATCCTAGTGACACAAAGACCATGCTTCAGGAAGAGGGGTTGGACCAGGAGACAGAGACTGGCACTTCCAGCCACACCATACAGCCGCAATCTTTGAGGTCCCCAATTCACCCTCAAACACCAGCAGAAAATGGCAGCTGATCCAGGCAGAGTGTGAGCTTTTTTTTTCCCTTGAAGATCAGCTGGGAAGATAAGCCCTGAACCAAAGAAGGTGAGCTTCTATGCCAGCTGCTGTGGGCAGAGGCAATGGCAGGCCAACGGGTAAGAGAAAGACGGGGTTTAGTCAAGTACATGGCATGAGTTGCCATGCCACTGAGGTTGCATTAGACCACATTCAAGTGGCAAAAATATCATTCAAACCTCCAACCTAAAATCTTTCCAGAGCCCAGTGTGAAATAATGCCTATTTCAATTTCAGTAACTTAAGAAGGTTGAGAGAAGGAGCACAAGACAGTCCTTGTCCTCACTCTTCTACTACCTTAAGTAAGAATATTTTACTGAGGAAGTTGTTGCAAGATGGACATAACACAACGTATTTTTCTGAAATAAACCAGAACTCCAATACTTGCATCTCTGCTAATAACTTTCATTCACACCTTCATCCTTACTCAACTTAATCGTTCAATTTTTTCTCTCTTCTTACCCTCCCCATCCTTGACTGCCATGCACATAACTATGACCAAAGTACTGCTGCTCCCTTTTCAGGACATGTCCATGCTCTGTATTTCTGCGCAGAACTGGACACAGCTGAGAAGCCTTCTAATTCTGGACCTAGGTCTAAATCTGGTTCCTATGTTTGAGCCTCTCCTAAATGGGTACAAGCTATTATCATGACATACTCTACTTTATTCCTTGTGCTTACTGCAGGCTTCATCTATATTGCTGATTATCTATGCTTCTGCTTTCTGAAGCAACTTAAAACCAAGAGAATACATTTTTCCTCCACCTGTAGTATTTGACTTCCAGTTTCCTGATAATATCTGTTATTTAGCTCTGCAAAGACATTATTTAAGTCTTCAAGTCTGCATTGTGATTCAGTTTATATGAATGTTTGAATGACATTATTCAGCAGCCTTTTTCTTTTTTTTTAATCAGACAGGCTATTCAAGTAATTGCTCCTTCTTTACCGTCATCTTTTCTTTGCTATCAGAGTTCTGAACCGCCTGTCCCACTTCATGACTGAAGGATTTTCTCTTGCAAAAGCACATGGCATAACTGGTTCTTCATATACACATAATAGTGCACAGCACTGGTTAGGTAATGACATGGCAAAAATCATTCTCTCTGATTATGACTTTGATTCCTCCCTCCCACAATAATAAGTTAATAGCTGCCATCTACCTAAAATACTTTGAGCACAAGATAACCTGTTCCTGGAATAATTGCCCCTCTAACTCTGTAACGTACATATATTTTTACTCATCTCTAATAAAAATCTGGATGTGTTTAAATACAACTATCTCTGATCCCTTTTTAATGAAAATTTAGCCTGCAACAGCCCAGCATGCACCAGAGAAAGAATATAAAGTATCTAAGGCCTACAGAAGATCTTCTAACTAGACACATTTGCTCCATATCATCCTCTGAAAATCTTCGTGTGACCTGAAGTTTACTCTGTGCATTTAAGAACATTTTAATTCAAGTGAGAAACATAGAAAGAGGAATTAGATAAGCACCTAAAATGCCTGAGCCAGTATCAGCTTACTACTAAATCCACCTAAAGAACAATGAAAACAGTTATTCTGAGGCAACTATGCAGAAATATTTTAAAACTTTTAGAGGGTTATGAGCCACCTTTTTGTAATCACAAACCTGCATCACCTTAGTACCAACCCAGGTGGCAAGCCAATTTCCTGGTGAGGAAACTGATGAAAAGATAATTTAACAAACAGGTGAACATAGAAAAACCTAACTCTTTACTGAAGAAGCAAACAGAAAGCATTACCTCTCTTCAGCTACCATTCATAAATATTTACAGAATATAAATCACACCTTTTAAATTCATACCATACATAGTTTTAAATAAGGCTTTACAATTTACATGTTAGTAACTTTAATTATTAGGCAATTATTAAATACAACTTTAAAGCATGGCACAGGTACTTAAGAGAGCCAATTACGTATTTGGATAGATAAGGAGGAAGGGTGTTTCACAAATTAATGCAAGATCCAGAGAAAAATCAGACTGTATAAATGCAAAGAAAAAGCAGAAAGAATGGTTTAAAAGAGGAAAAAACAGATTGGAGATGATCAGGTCCTAACACCTTCATTGATCAACAAACAAAAGTAGCCCTTTCAGCAAGAGAGCACATGAAAATAAACTGCGCTGCCTGCTATGCAAACATTTTGTGCAAACACTTTTCACTGGGAAAATCAACACCGTATCTATAGGCACTGCACACTTTTATGAATATCAAAAATGTTTTCCGAATGTAGCTGTAGGTTTCTTAGTTTTTAGTTTTCAAGGAGTATAGTTTTAGCTTTCTCTCTGCCTAAAGCACCACTAGTGTTCTAGTTCCTGTGTACTTTCATTATGTTCTTGGTGGACAGCAAGGATAATTGCTGGCTAAAGTACATTAGCGGTGAGAGCAGGAAAACTTTACAGAAAGCAAACCCTAGAAGACCAACAAAAAAATCCAGAAGTATGCATTCTTCCTGACAGCCCTTCTTGCTTCAGAAGGAACTCACTGCTCAAGACATATCATTGCCTTCCATTTCTGGAAATGACATAAGTCATTAGACCTCCTTCTGTTCTTTATACCCCCAGCCCATTTCTCTCAGCTCCCTGGATTCTCCTTCAGTGGCTAGAAAGGCAAAGATGTAAAAAAATAGTCCAAGAACTGGATCCCTGACTATATAGCTCCTAAGCATCTGAAAGCCTGTTAGTAGGAGCTAAAAGAGAGAAGCTATTTTATCTGGCCACGGGATACACACACACAACCATTTTCCTTTTCTCTGTAAACCTGTCTTTATAAATTTTACTGTTGTATTATTATTTGGTTGCTGTAAAAGACTGGGGTTTTAGCTACAAGCATGAGATATTTTTCAACAACCAGCTTACCTAAGAAAACATGACAGGTAATGTGAAGAGAAATTCCTAGAATTTTATGCAACTATTTGCAGTGGGAACTTGTCTGCTTGGGGATCCAGTAGTGGATCCTGCACTTTATCATGCCATTAACCACATACCATTAATACAAGCACAATAAAATTTTGCTGGAATGAGTAACAGAGGATCAGAAAGTTCAAGAAATCTTACACAGAAATAATTAATTAACAAGAGCAGCCTTTTAGAAGCCCTTTTTATCATCCAGCGATTTTAAATCCCAAAAGCACAGAAAAGGTAAAATGCACCTAAGCAGAAGAGTGAAAATTGAAGACACTATAAGAGCTTTATCATTATGGTATGATGGCACTTCAGGAAGTATCACTTTGTAGCTGTTGCATTCTTGCGCTTGTTTCTGATAAGAACACTTGCAACAAGATCCTTACTGCTGCCATTCTATTTCTTTGTATGAAGTGAAAGAGGGACTCAGAGACAGCACAAGAGAAAGAAAAGGGAGATTCACTGCTGAAGTACAATACAAGCGCTTGCTAAATACATCTTTTACAATTACTCACCTGCAACACTTAACCACCTCATGGATGTAGAAGTGTAATTATGATAGTCAAGATAGATATGACTTTGATCCATGGACCCCAAAGATGGCTCAGTAATATTATGTCTGTCCCAAAGATCAAACAAATCTGCTTATATAGTTTTGAAGGGTTTTGAAGGTCAGTGTGACATCTGACACTAAAATCTGAATATGTCAGTCCATTCTCACCATTTCTCACACAGGATGGGTCCAGAGCATGCAGCAGCCAAAAGGCCAAGTTTAGACAGCAGTGATATGACCACAGCATACTACATTTGGCATTGCAACTGCGCCTTTCTATGAGATACAAATAAAATCAGATAAAACTAGCCTGCCCAGATCTCATTTTTATCTATTACCTCAAGAGGTACTTTCTAATTCAAAAGCAAGAATTCATTTTACCCTGGAAACAATTCCTGAATCAAGGGTTAAGTACATCCCTTCTAAATCTGAATTCCAGGGTTGCTCTAAAACAAGCTACCAAATGATACATAAATTTCTAAATATGGCAACACTCCTTCAAACCCTCTGCAATCTTCAGCCAAGGTTGTGCCACATTCTTCAAGCAGCACATGGCCTAAGCAAAGCACCTTAAAAGTTCCAGGCATTTCTCTATTGTACTAGTCAGTGAGGCACATCAGGATTCATCAGCAAACTCATCTTCCCACTAGTGCCCTTTAGTACAGAGAGCAGACTCAGATCATATTTGTGCAGCTTTGTAGGGCTTATACCACCAGACCTGTGAAAATAAGACACGGGAGAAAAAAATACAGCAAGAATTTTGAAACATGATTTAGGGTTATATGTCTTTGTTTTAGCACGTTCTACATTTTATGTCCTCATGGCACAAAACTGTCAAAGTTAAAAAGACTTGTAATACTGGCCTTAGATTTTAGATGAGGTCTCTTTTTTATTTCTCATTTCCAAATCTCACAGTGTGCTATTTCCAGTTCTCAGGTGTAGCATGAAGCCCCTCAAATTTTCTCAGCCTCAGCAAACTGAATTTCAATCTGTGACAAGAGTCATGAAGCTGAAAACAGTACAGGTTCAAAAGTGCAAAAGAGAAGCACTGCATTTGATTTCAGGCATCGACTTGCTTAAAATCTGATATACCAAATAACTCATTCCACACATGCATTTTCTCTCCTTGTAGTATAAAAAGCATGAAAGAGCTATTATTTCAAGCTTTGTGCACCATTGTTAAATATTTAAGGATCCTATCATAAATTACAACCCTGCTTTTTTCACTTGACCACCTCTTCATGTGGTCTTATTAACACAGCAGCTGAAACTTCCATTGTGCAGTGAAATAAGCAGGTTATCACTGGCTGGTTCAATTACTCAAATATCCTCCTGACACTTTGCAAAGTCCTCTCTCCTGCTTTCATGGTGGAGCAATGCTGAGCTCTAGAAGGCAGTACAGAGACAGCACAAACCCCTGGATAACTAGAGTGAATCCTGATGCCTCAAAAAGCACATGCAGACAGGCACTTCTCATAAAACAATTACACTAAATCAGCTCCAAACCTGTAGTCTCACTCTGTCCTTAGGGGAAAAGATGAATATAGATAAAAACAGTCAGTAAAGCACCAGTTGAATATAGATCAGAACAGTGCTTGGCAAAGCACCAGACTCAAACAGAAGAACAGGGAAGATGTTGCCCTCTCCAGCAAGACACCGCTTTGGTGTGATGGCTATGGCACTGCTACTGCAGTGAGGTAACAACATCGTGTGTTCTTTATCCCCACCTTCCCACTGCCAGACTGACTCTATCCACATTCCTATCCGGATTAGTAACCACATGAGTAGCTAGCAAGGACAGAGAATGCTGACTAAGCCGCCAGTGCCATTTCGGCAAGTCTTGTACGTTGTATCACAGGTACCACAAGTCCTCCTCACCACTGTCTCTCACCACAGAGACCTTGGACCACCTAACCACAGAGGCAGGGAGAGGCCACTGGGCTGATGCTGTGACTTCTGATGATATTCATCTGATCACAAGCTCCACTCAAAAGCACATGCCATGGTGCAGCCTGTCTGCTCTGTAACATCACAGGGCAGATGCAGCTGGCTTGAGGATCCCAGAAGGAGTGGGGCAGCTGCACACAGCAGAGGGAGGAAGCGAGGTGCTGCAGAGCCTACAAGATAAGGCCTCGAGAAGAAATCATCGAACATCTCAACTAACCACAGCTCTCACCACAATACCTGACAGGGGTGAGTGTAGCCACCGCAAGCTATTATGGTTACAACGAACAACTGGCTGAGGATGCAGAACATCTGTCAGGAACAGCTCTAAGGAGACTTGCTAGGACAGGGAAATGCCTCAAAACCCCTTCAGTGCAAGCACTTCGCTGAACTACTGGTGTAGGTAAAAAGGGAGGTGAAAGCTGCACATCAAGGCTCTTATCAGAGTAAGAATCAAGAGAGGATGTGACAGGGAAAGAAGGTACAACTGTATCTGGATGCATGAAGAAATGGAGAATTATTGCAAAAGGAGAAATGCGTAATGAGCAAAGCTCCAGTGTTAAAAAGTCACATGGGATTCTCAGATTAGAGACAGAGTAAGACATCTGTGGTACTGTTATTATTACAGGATATTCACAGTTATAAAATGGAAAGCAGGACTACATGTGATAGTCACTTAATCTAGACCTGGAGTAGAATGAGTATGATGAGAGGCAAGTACACAGTTCAGATCTTCCTCCCTTTCAAAGAGAAACACTGTCCTTCAGATTTCCAAACTTTTCACTTGAGAAATGACTGGCAGCCATAGGAAGGAAAACAAAAATGCTCTTATGAAATTTTTAGCACCTAGTACAAGCTTAGCTGGTGTGTTCCAGGATCAGCTCTTCCACTGAGAACAAAAAGTAATCAAAGAGAAAAGCACTCAGAGGCTTAACGATAACATTTATATAAAGTAAAATTTATTATTTTTATTACACATATGATTTTGTTTACATGGAACATATGGATATTTCTTAAGAAGACATTTTTTACATGAATTACTATTACCCTCTGTCTGGTTCACTGTCTCATCTAATTCATTCACATGAATGCTGCCAGACATATTCAATATGCTTAAGTATAACAGTAATTCCAGTAATAACAGTTTCAGTCCATGAACTCTCTCTACTACTTTAAAGTAAATATCAGAGAATTTAATTTTCACAGTCTTTGGGGCATGGACAGATACTATGTTGTGTCTTGAACCACCCAGAAACTCATGGTGTTTTAGCTGTGACCTTTACCCGGTACCTTGATACATTTACACATAACTCTTTTCTTTTGTCCACAGTTGCATTAAGATTCATAAAGTTGACTCATGCTGCTATGTAAAAATGCTGACAAAAATGATTTTTCTGCTCTGAAGAAATCTGTATTTTATATTTGCATGTATTTCTTGAACATAAAATTGCTCTACTCAGGCATAGCCTGCCTTAAGGACAATATAAAATTGCACAAACAACACAATTATGCTTTTAAACGGTCTTAAATGCATAGCTTTTTCTTTATCTTTTCAGTTGGAACACAATACCCCAGCAGAGCACACTGGAACAAACCATTCAAGATTCATTTCTCTGTGGGCATTTGAAAGTTCTTTAGAAGCAATTAATAAACTCATTCAAATGTATATACATTTCTCCTGCTGCTTAAGGAGAAATTGGAAGTAGAGCAGTCTTTCAAGCAAATTGCTACTGTTTTGTTAGTAAACTGCTATAAATGTACTCTGCAAAATGTGTAACTGGGATTGAAAAATTCCGACTTCTGGCCAATGCTTAGATGTACTTAACTGAATCTGACAGCATTAGACACATACAGGTTGAATTATTCCTGCCAGCAAGGCTCCCTAACTGCAGAAGCATGCACTAAATTAAGTCTATAAGGAAGGAGAGGATTAAAAAAATAATGTTTGCTGGCATGCAAATACCTACCACAAAAATCTTGGATTGTACTGCACATTTATCAAAGCAATACTTTTTTTTTTTCTCTCTCTATTATTATTATTATTATTATTATTAGTAGTAGTAGTAACGGGAGACTATTCTGAGAGACTGTAGAAATAAAACACACAGGTGAGAAATCAAAGAAAAAAGTGATTCAAGAATTGAGTACAGGTAAAATTTTACATTCTCTCTCTCACTAGCCAATAGATACTCGTCTGGAAGAATTCATTCAAGACCTGGGGAAGTAACAGAGTTGTCGACTTGAATACACATTAGCAAAACATATTTATTGACCTAAATTTTTAAGCCACACTGAGAACATGTGTGTTTACTCATCTTACTAGACAGAGAAGGCAAAAGATTCCCATGTACATATATCACTATTCAACTAAACCAGAATCTGATACTGTTTTCCACAGCTCTACAAACCAAGAAATTATCCAAATTCTTTATCTTATGAAATTCCTGATTAATGAAGAGGAGCTCCCATCATCGTAGCTATGCAGATGTATTCAGAAAATTAGTTTAAATAACAGTCTGATGTTGTAGTCTTAATACTGACTTCTAAAAATCCCGAGAAATGAGCCACAGATCTATTTATTTCAGCAGGCAACTTCAGCCATGGGACAGCCATTGAGACAGCAACATACACAACACTTGCCAGAAAGATTCTCATTTGCAAGCATCATGAACTCAAATTTCCCACTATATTCGTTTACATAGAAACGTATTTGAAGCCAACATTGCCTCTTTTAAGTGTATTTGTTTAAGGGAGATTTAAACTATTTTATTAGGAATTAGGAAATCTGTTTTTTCAGTTAGTTTCAACGAGCATATGCCTCCTGCTTATTTAATCTCCCTGATTTATAGACGACATAAAATGTTTTCTTAACATTCTGGTTTTGCAGAAATACTCGTAGCACCTGCTAGTCCTATGTGACAAAGCCGTGAAGTTCTTCAGAAAACAGAAGGAAGATTAACAAGGTGAGCAAGACCTGATTGTGCTAGATCTCTTAGACTGACCCAAACATCCTTTGTAACTCGCATGAAAAGTTTCTTCCCTTCTTTGGACGCAAATTAACTTTATCAAGAGAGCGATATGAACAGTTAAGTAAGCCGTAACTGTTGCAATAGAAAATACCCACTTTAGGTGAATGAACGCCGTGTTTGCAAACCTGCAAAAACATTTTAGCGGATCCAATTCTAAGCGGTTCTCTGTGGATCCAGAGTTTTGCTGGAAGCCGAGTCCCAGCGTGTCTGCTGCTGGAGTCGGCTCCCGCCCTCGGGCTGCCTCCAGGACAGGGGTGGCGATGCCGGCTCCGGCTCGCACCGTCCCACTGGTCCCCGGCAGGCAGCGGCTGCAGCCCGACCCGGGGAGGGGGACGGCCAGCGGAGCAGGACACACAAAAACACCTCTAACAACCAACAAACCTCGATGGCACTGACTTAACACAGAGTTGTCAGCCAGCTACCTAACCGCGAAACGTCTATAGCCCGCGGGAGGAGAAAGCGGCCGTCAGCATCCCAGCCATAAGGAAAGCCAAGGGGACCGCGGCTCGGGATGGAGGACGGGGCGCAGGGCGAGGACGCCCCGCGGGCCGGGCCGGTCATGCCGCGCTCCCCGGCCGAGTCTGGGGCCGCCACAGGCGGCGGGAGCCGGGCGGCGCTCATGGGGAGCCGCTCACGGGCACCGCTCACCGCGCTCCGCTCACCGGCCCGAGCCCCGGGGCGCGGCTCCCCTCGGGCTCTCCCCGCCCCGGGCACCCCCCGCCCCGATTCGCGCTGTCCCCGCGCCGGCTCGGCCGTCCCCGAGAGGAGAGCGCAGCTCCGGGCGGCAGGGACGGGACCCCCGCGCCGCCCCGGAGGGCTCTGTCCCGACGAGACTCACCGCGTGCCTGTGGCTCCATGGCAGCGCGGGGCTCAGCCGTGCGTGCGACGCGCAGCCCGCTCCAGCCCGGCTCGGGCGGCGCTGACAGCCGGGGCCGGGCCGGGGCCGCGCCGCCGCCGCCCCCCGCCGCTCCCGCCCCGCCCCGCGCCGCCGCGCCCCCTGGCGGCCAGGCCCGGGCGGTGCCGCTCGCCGGGCGAGGCCCCTCTGGCCGTGCGCAGGCCCCGGCCCGGGGCGGCCCCTCAGCGCCGTCGCCGTCCCCTCCGCACAGCACCCCGGGCACGGCTGTCCCCCGCTCCGGGGAGGCACTCCGGCTTCTCCCCACGGAGAGTGCCGCAAGGCACCGGCGGCACAGGCTCCCCACCTGAGCAAAGGCATGCCTGGTGTATCCGCGGCACAGTGAAGTGGTCAGGCGCCTGAAATGAACGAGTTCACGGCTTATCTGTGTACCTGTGGATGTCAAGTTCTACTACCTCCTATGCCAGAAGCATGGGAACACATGCAAAGAAATGACAGAACCTACGCTATCATGGATACTTAGCAGCTTAAGTAAAAATTATATCATTTTCCCAGCACATAGGTCTGTATCTGCTATTACTGTGGTGTGACCCCACACAGGTCACGCTGCAGCACAGATTTATTCTAGGTTTGCTCATGCCAACATAACTTCCACACTTTGTTACCAGTCCCCATTAACTTGACTTGTGGGTCCAGAATATTGCTTTAGCAGGTCTGCCTTCTCCACGGCTGGTTATCCATGTATTTATCAGTCAGACACTGTATCTGAGTATATGATATTGCTGAATGCTCCCAGGACACACTCAGGACACAGAGATTCTCAAGGCCTGTACTACTAGAAACAACAAAGCAAGACAGTAAAGGCAGATGAAAGAACTACTGGACATTTGTGCCCTGATTCTTTAGCCTTCTGATGACTGTTTACATATTTCTAGTGGAGTCTCTCACGAATGTAACATAAACAAGTAGAATGTTTTCATACCAGTCTGTGATGGACTGGTGAACTGACCACTGGGGTCAGAAAGGTGTTCCTCTCATCTACCAATCCTTGACCAAACTCCAAATCCTATTTAAATCACAAATGATAATAAACTTCCTCTCTCTCTGCTCACCTCTGAACCTGAGTGTGGTTCTTTCGTGTCCATAACGGTGACAGACATTTGTTTGTGAAATTATACAAATGGGTAATACTTTGATGGAAGAAAATTATCCAAAAAGAAAATCATTATGTGGTTCAGTCAAAGAAAAAAGAACATTTATAGCTAGAAAATAACAGTTTCTTTTTTCATTAAAATTTTGTAGCAAAGCATCAAAATTACCTATTTCTCAACTTTGTTTTTGCATAAAAAATTTAGAAAACTAAGGCCAGAGCAACTTCAATTTGTACATATCTAATGAGGTTTTCCTTTAATACACACACGCTTGTGGGTTTGAATTTTAATTTCCGTAAGGCATGAATTATCATTATTATTTCCTAGGCAAACCTCTCTTCACTGTGATTTGACATCTCCTTGAGCTGGAATTTACCACTGACAAAAGCAGAACAGAGGTTGTCAGAAGAATGAATTCCTGCACTCATGTCATTTCAAATGCAGAGACATCTTACCGTGACAAGATTTGAGCTCAGAAATGCTACCAACTTTTACATGAAAAAACTACAAAGCCAAATCCAGCCACAACTGCATGAAATGGCTGAGAAATTTCTCTCAACATGTGAAACTATCAGCACAATTAGAAAATGTACTTTTCTGCAAATATAGACAGGGCTTTCTAAAGCAGCATAAGCAGTTCCTATGAAGCATGATGAAAACTCAGCACCCGATCTATTTACAGGGCTACAGCAATATTATCAACACTGTTTATGTACAAGCCTAATTACAAATCTTACAGCAGCCTATGCTATTCAAATTACTGAACAACAGGAAATTTTACCAGATACTTGTGTGCTGAGTTTGGTTTATCCTTTACATTTAGATACATTGCTTCTTTTTCCACACCAGGAATGCCCTCTACTGTAAAGAAAATCCGACCAGTGTTTTACCTAACGAGTTCGGGTGAACAATAAAATTAGCTCTACATTTAAGAGAGCTTTAAATAGGAAAACAAACTTAAAAGTCTTGTTCCACGGTAATATGTCCATCTTGTGGCATGTTTGACAGGAAAAAGGAACCTGTCATTTACAATATCCTCCTGCAACATGCAGCTAGGAAATCAGCACCTTAAAGGTGGACTTTATTAGAAAATTAATATCCTATTGAAATTACAAAATTTAATTGTAAAACAGCTTATTAATTTTCTACCTACAGTATAACAGGATGTATTTTCATATTGTCCCACATTTATCACTGATTTAGTGCGATTCCTCAGAAAATTTGCCTTGCAAGAGATCTTAACTTCTATGTCTGAAGAGACTGGCATAATTCAGACTTTGTTTTCTGTCTTGGAAGGTCTCAATCAAGTTGTAGGAGCTTAGTTGTTGCTTGAGAAAGGTCATTGTCTCTCCCATCATGCTGAAATTAAAAACAGTTGGGTTTTGTTTGGTTAAGAGGTCAGAATAAAACAAAAGCCATATTATTTTATTTTTGAAACAATTATGTATTATCACACACTTCAGATTACACCATTTTCACAATAAAACAGAAATAGGCTTCAAATAAATGTATCATGTTTATGTCATTGCACTGACTGGTTCTTGTCCTCTAATACAAAAGTGACAACATCCAATCTCATGCCAGACTTCAGTGGATGTCTCTCTTCTTGGAGGGAGTAACTACATGCATTTTGCAGATGGGGATTAAGGCAGGATTTTGCATGACAATGAGTATCCTAACCCTCCTATCCTAAATGATTTTCCATGGAAAATAATGGGGGGAAAACTACTGAATAATTCACGGAAGTGCAAACCATCTATAGACTATGAAATATCAGTGGAATTTGCTGGTCCTAAAGGTGGACTGATTGTTTAGCAGGATGGACTATGCACTTTGGAGAAAAGATGGCAGGCTGCAGTGAAGAACAGCATTCCAGTTGTGATACAAAGTTGGATCTCCAGCAGCAGGTTAAATCTTTGTAGGAATCTAACATGGATGGAAAAGCCAAGGATATGCCCTGTGTCTTTTTCTACAAGGTACAAAAACCATGTATTCACACAAGACATTACAATTTATTTCCTTTCATTCAGGTGTCATTCAGTTCTTTGCCAAATGCACTATGCTAAATGTTCAATTCTCAGAATATTGTGGGTTCTGATAGTTGAAAGAAATACTGAAAAATAAAATAGAATATGATCAATCTTCTGTCAAAGTTTTTCTTTAACCTTTAGTAAGTTATTTTGATTTTCATCTCTTATTCTTTGTATACTTAATGTCTAGGGCAATGTTGCAATTTAGAACATGAAATGTGAAATGTCAGTGTTACAACAGTGTACAACAGTCAGAAAATGCTATTTGTATTGTGTATTTTACAGAAAGGGATTGCAGTTAACCTGCAGTTTCATACAGTGAGGGTCTGGCTCCATGGGTCAAAAGATACTAGAACAATATTAAAAAGATACTAGAAACACTATAAAAAATAACACTGATCCTTATACAAATTATACAAATTATACAAATACATTATTAGAGAACAATATTACACACATTAGACCTTACCTCTTAACAATATGTAAAACTTTAAACTCCATTTTCCACCGGTGCTAGAGTGAGAGGAAATGTGCCCAAAGCATCCGAGATGCTCTTGAAGGTGAACTCTGATGGGGACTCAACCACATTCCTTAGGAGATTGTTCCAGTGATTAATTATTCTAATTGTAAAAAATGTCTTTCTTATATCAAGATGAAACCACTCCTGGAATCTCTTCCAAAATCTCTCTCCTTTACTTTTTTTGGTAAACCTTGGTAAAAAAAGTAATATGTAGCAGAGGACAGGACTGGGTCTGAAGACATAACGGAAATAAGAAGCACTACATTCATTTTTTCACATGTATGTATTTACCATAGGACAATATTTTCCTTTACATGTGTATCTGATCCATAAGATTATATGAAGAGATGACAGTTTTGCAAAACAGAATTTTCATGCTGGTTTAGGAGACTTTCCTGAGTTTTCTTACAGGCTGTAAGGATGCATATACTAGGAACATGCAGAATTATTTGGAATACAACCTAAGGATCTATTCATTTTACCATCATGTATGTCATACTACCCATAACTGGATGTCATGCTAGGCCTCCAGCAGAAGACAATTCTAACAAAAACAAACAAACAAACAAACCCCCCCCCCAAAAAAAAAAAAAAAGACTGAACAGGTCTTTAGTGATTTAATCTGAACATGAAATCTTAAATTTACACTTTTATCAGCAGATTTTCATGATTGTGCTAAGAGTTCTGAAACCAGCTTGAAAATTATCCTAATGATCTGATGATAAAGTAGTTTCTTTTTTCATTTCCTACCATGATTTTTTTTTCTCCAGCTGTAACTAACAGAATATAAGAATGAAGATAAAAGCTTGTGTGGTGTTTTTGAGTGTGCTTAGCTTTGTATGAAAAATGCTCTGTGATAGAATCATGAGCAGAAAATTATTTTATTATTATTGATATTAATTTAAAATATTTGCCTGATTCTTCGACAGCTCTGTTTTCCTTCAAACATCCATAACTTTTCATAACTGGGATCAGTGGAACTGAACTTCGTATCAGCTATCCAGCATTAATCACTATGTTCCTAATGTCAGAGAATCTGAAGCAAGATCCTTTTCTGATGCCAACATCTCTATTAGAATAATAAAGGTCTCTATTATAATAATGAAGATTATTCACTGCTCTTGTCTTTGATAAATATGTAACAGGACTGCCAGTGACAGTATTACTCTGTGTTTTTATAACTCACAGAGGTCATTTAGAATATTTTTGAGAAGTGAAATAAATACTTTTTTCCCCCCATTACTACAGATTACTGTCCAGACAGACAGATTTCTGACTGTCCTATCAATTGAGTATCTTTTCCCCTCTCTCTCAAATGTTTTTCCAGTTTGTCTGGGATGCAAAGGGATACTGTGAGATGAAAAATGGAGGATGAGCAAGTGGGAAGGCACATCAAACTCTTCAGCACAATCCAATAAAACAGAGAGAAAGAGAGAGAGACTGAAAATGAAGGTTGGATCAGGCTAGAATTTATACATGAAGTGATTGAAAACTGCTGAAAACTGCTGACATGTATCCTGGGGCTTGTGGATACCAGTGTGAGCATGTGTTGTCATTAAGCTTTCAGGACTTTCTAAATGATATATATACTGCCATAAAAACTCAGCATTCATTCATGTAACTTGTGAGATGAAATACTCTGTTTGTCGATGTAAAGGCTCATCTCTCATGATAAAACACAAAAGAAGCCCAGCATTTCTAGGCATGGGTTCATGCCACCTTGACACAGCTTTAGAGTGATTCAGATGAACTGCAACCGTGAGAGCTCAGAGCTGATTCCCTCATGGTACCTTTCAACAGCAGATGGCACACGACTAAACTTAGCTGCCTGAATGAAGGGAGGCAATTAAATATCTAAACATACATGCATAGAACCATTTTAGATGTCCCAAAAGACCCGAGATACCCACATGAGCTAGCTGGCGTGTATCACTCAAGATCTGTGGGAGTTCTGTGAGATGTCATATTGGAACAGACAGGATACCCTAGGACTTCTAAAATACTAGTAGATATTTAACTTTAAGCACTTGAAATATTCAGTACAGAAGGCACTCAGTTACCTACAGACAAGCATCCAACACCACTTGGGAGTTCCGGGGGACTCTAGGTTGCCTCTATAGAGCAGAGATGTGCAGCCCAACCCCAACGTGCTGCACTTTTCTGGAGCAGCAGCAACTCCAGACCAGGTGAGACTCCTTGTGATATCTGAAGTGCTTTTCATAAAACTGAATCCTGCTTTGTGCAGCTAGGTGTGGGCTAAATGGCTGTAGGTTGAGTCCCTGTTAGGATGTACCTAATGTGTTGTTGTGTTTGCAGAAGTGTTACATGTTCAGCAAGTCTGCCTGACAGTGTGCATCCACTCCTGCCACAATCACCCCATTCCTTTCAAAGAACATCACTGTCACTTCATGTAAGCTCTTAAGTCAGGTTGCCACTAGGCTTTTGTTCAGATCAACCATTAACCTTTAACAACTTCAGTGATGATGTATGGAGTGTAAAACAGTGGTTTTATACTCCTAAAGCTTTCCACCTCCCTAAGAGCATAGTCAATATCTCTCCTTCAGAAGTAGGGCATGGACATTGCTACTACATATGTCAGAAACTAAACACCGAGCAATCAGTTTAATTCATGCAGATGAAAATTTTGTACAGAGCCATTAACCAGAGGAAAAGGAAACATTAATTGCCCCACCCTGCACCCTGTAATAGACTCACAGGCTGCTGTAAGGTCCCTCATGGCTGTGGGAGAGGGAGGTCCTTCCCCAAGTCACCCTCCGGTGAAACTTAAAAGTGTAATTTCTGATTCCGAGGCCAATCACCAGATTCTTCTGGTTCTTATGGTCTGTTGTTGGAATCCTTTTGGAGCTCCTCTTTATTGTACTCACGCACATGTCCTTTGGTGAAACTTTGTTCAGACAGCATTGTCTGTGTTCCTCAGCACAATACAAAGCCCAGGGGCTGCCCCAGTGATACTGGAAGCATCAGGTATTGATACCCAGTGATGAGATTCCTCCTGAGCCTCCAAGCTGAACAATCCCAGCTTTCTCAGCCTTTCCTCAAACAATCTCTCAATCATCTTCATCATCCTGTGCTGGACTTGCTCCAATATGTCCATGTTTGCCTGGAACTGGACTCAGAACTCCACACATGACCTCACCTGTGCTAAGCAGAGGGAAGGATCCACCCGCTTGGCCTGCTGGCACCACTCTACCTCTTGCAGACCAGTGCACCCCAAGTAACCGGCCTCCAGCTGGGCTTGGGCTACTCTCTTTGAATCCTGTCCTTCAGTCAGTTTTCAATTCACCTCTCTGTCCATTGGACTAGAGATGTGCCAATCCTGCTGTACAATAAACTGTACAATAAACTTACAGGTTTGGCAAATGCTGCAAAATGATGCTATATTTAGAAAGTTGACTTGGTGAATCTCTATTAGGAGAATTAAATTTTTAATAGGTCAAAATCAATCTTTGATACAGGTAAAATAATCATGATTGTTCCAATGCAATTTGGTTTTAACTTAGCAGAACTGATGTGGTTCCGTCTGTCTTCTTAGAATGTTCCCTTTATACCCCAAAGGTAAGAAGCCATTCTAAAAGCAAGGATAGAACTTATTTTTCACATGTATCTCAGAAGTGGATTTCCTTATTTGTTTAGAAAGCATTCATTTCTGTATATGTGCATTGGGAATCTGGTAGAAAAGCTATTGCTGAAAAGTGTTTAATTCAACGTCTTAAAGGAGATTCTTCTTTGAAGTGCTATTGATACTGATGGAATGCCTAGCACATGGAATTATTGCTGCATTGCTGGATGCAATGCACATTTCTGGGGCTTAGATCCTACATCTCCAGACTGAAGTGGAAGTGCATGCTGCCACGTGACTGGGAGTGACTGAACCAACCTGGCAGCATTCCTGACTGTTATCTATATCACCAAGAGAAAAACGTAACAACTCTTTAAAAAATAGAAAAAAGAAACAGATAAGTACTCTATTGTAATGTTCTTACATGGGTATTAATTTAGCATCATGATGCAAAGATATGAATCACGCTTCACTGAAAGGTTAGATTTTAAAAAAATCCAATTTATGCAAAAACTCTTGAGATGGACCCTTCAAAAAATGGAAAAAACCCTAGGATTTCTTTAAAAGGAGTTCACAGTAAAAAGGATGCCTCTTAAGGATCAATCATAGAATCAGAATAAGATTTCATTTTCTTTTCTCTTAAAATAAAAAGAAAAGTGAATAAGGAAAACTGCTAGCAATCTATCACAGTAAGCAGAGTGTATTCAGAGAATGGGATGCCCGGTTATAATCACTTCGACCTCCGTAAAAACATAACCGATTCCCAAAAATAGAATGCATTTAAAATTGAGTCCTGTTCCTTCAAAATCCCAACTACCACAAGCCACATTGCTTGATAATATATATTATCTACTCTTGTACCATCACTATTAAAAAAAAAAAATCCTCTTCCATGTCAGGTACAGCCATTGCAATTTCAGAATCTCTCCCTGTTGCAACAGCACACAAAATAAAGATGCTTGACTCTAGTCAGAAGGGAGTAGAAATCAGAAGCCTTTATTTACAACTCATTCAGCCCTTTTATAACATGCTACACTAAGAAGGCACGTTATAGGACTGACACCTCTCCCACTGGCTAAGTAACAGAAATAGCAAACAAGACCTGTTGTTATGGGAAAGGAATATTGTTTACACAAGGTTGTTTTGGGAAAAAGAAAACTGTTGAAAAGTTTCCCTTGGGAAGAGCTAGCAATTCTCAGGCTCAGAAAATATTGGGTCTACATCTCTCCTCTTTTTAGAAAGTGGTTGCTCTACAGCTGTTTGTTGTTCTGCACTTTGTTTAGCTTGGTAAACACATACATTTAAGAAAGCAGAACAACATCAGCATGAGGATTTAAATTTTGGTTAACTGACAGCTTACCTGTAAGCCATACCACTAATTTGGGATGCCAGTATTCTGGGATAAGAGATAGCTTGCTTATTGAAAATCTGCCACAAATTCTGACTTCATCTTTTGCTTAGTAATGAGTGGTGGGAAACAGAGCAAATACTGAACACCTTCTTATTTTTACGTAATTTATAAAACAATTAAATCAGGCTGCATATTCTTTTTCGACACGTCTTTGTACTTTGCAGGGGTTTTTATAAAGCCCTTGTTAAGCAACAGTTTATCCATGTGATAAAGTGGCATCCCTGCATGCTCTTTTGGTTTGGCAAATTCTAAATTCAGGGAGAGTCAAGATGAAACAAGGATCAAGCTGAAGGATGTGTGAGCTATAGAACAGACTCCTCTCGAAGGTGTGAAATCAAACACACTGTTAACTCAGACTGTGCCTGCATAAACTTCCCGAGGCTTACAGGAAAAGCAGTTTTCAGTGCAGCCTGACTGTGCTCCAGCTCAGAGGGACTCGGGCCAGTCTTGCACCGAGCCCCAGCCAAAAAGCTGAGCTGGAGGCAAGGTACATTAGCTTGGATTCGGGGCTGTGCCAGCGTGGGGATCCACGGCTCCTTCTTGGGAGTCGGCTGGCGTTTGGGTGGAGCTGAGACACCGTTGCTGGCAGAGCAGCGCTGCCATTCCCCAGATCATCTTCCCTGATGACAACAAAGCCTGCAGCAGTCCTTCCTCTTCCCTGCCAAACGTGGGGCTTGGGAGGATGACAGCAGAGTGCTGCTGTCAATCACTCTCTTACTAGTAGTGGCTGAGGCCTCTGTAAGGGAATTACACCAAAAAATTCTTGAAGGCTTCATGAAACTCAGTGCATCTCCCTTGTCTCTCTCACCATTGTTCCCTCATAATTATCTTTCTGTCTTCTATGATACTTTAACACAGAACTCATGTATTTGTGTCCTGATTAATCATTAAGGAGTAACATTTCATTAACTACCACACATTTCTCTGCGTTTGTACTAGGGATTCTAGGATCTAACACTGGGACAAACAGTTGAGAGGGTTTTGTGCACTTCTGCATACTGCTGGAATCACTATTCTATTTCTCTCTGAGCACATTGTTTCCTGAAGCTGGACAAGCTACTACAATGAAGTGCATCCAGTACTTTAAAAAAAAAAAAAAAAAAAAAAAAAAAAAGACATTTTGGAAAACTTTTTTCTGCATGTAACTTCCTAAAATTTGGTCAAGATGTCACAGAAGACCCTTCAAATTTCCCTGTCCCTTTTTTGGAAGTTCAGGATATATATGAAAAGCATAATGCTTCAAGCTATGGATGCAGGAAGATACTGGGCATTCTGATTTTCAAGGAGCCTGCTGCAATCTGCAAAGGCTCTTCCCTTCCCATCATAAGAATCCCAGGCTCAGATAACACTGATTTCGAACAAACAGTAGAGAATGAAGTCTTCACCTTTTACTAAAATATTGAGCTTATATGTCTGAAGAGTAGATTAAAAGAAATTAATTTAAACTAACATTAATAATCTTATTCTCTGATAAGCTGAATTCCATCTTCTGTATGCATAGCAAAACGGAGAAATATTTTCTGCATCAGATATTTCTCCTCAGATAAATATGAGGATTCAACCCATATAAATGCTTTGTGTTTTTCAGTGATATCAGGAAAAATACCTTTGACTGTAACACAAGTTCACTGTTACTCAGGTTGGTTTGCTGCCCAGCACAAATTACCTGCTTTTCCTTCTCAAAGGTCACCTCATCTGCCTGTCTCTCCTATCTCTTCAGTTGTGTGAGCTCATCCAGTACAGTTTGGTTCTCATTAAAACAAAATTTTAAGTAATGAAAAAGTTTATTTTAACAGGAGAAGGTTTGAGCTTTTGGTTGGTTCATGTGTTCACTGGTTGGTTGGTTGGTTTGGTTTTTTTTTTTTTTTTTTTTTTTTGGTTTTTTTTGGTGTTTTTTTTTTTTTTTTTTTTTTTTTAAGAAGGCCTTTTTGTAATCCTTATTTGATAAACACACATTGGCAAAATTAAAAACATTTATGTAACAACCAACCAGTATAATTATAGATCATTTTACCCTACAGATAGGTCTATTATTTCTTTAATCAAGTTGTGTATATATTAAGTGTTATCTGTACCAAAGCTGGTAGTAATTGAAATAATGCATGACTACCACATAATTTGAAATCTTTTCAGATTTCAGAATTGGGTTTGGCCTAGAAAAAGACTTTCTTGCTGTAATCATTTTAGAACCAAATTAATTGTGCTCTTTAAAATTCTGTATTTAATTTCTATTCATTTTATCTGCCTACAGTGGCCTCTTTTGCAGGCTGCCTTTTACCACTGCCTGGCCCCATTCAAGTCTATTCAATGGCCAGGAAGGAAAAGTTAAGCAAGTCTTATAACTATGCAGGTTACTACTTCTGCTTCCATTTTATAGAGCTATTGTTTTAAGACATCACCAAGGAGAATAATAAAAAAAGTTCATACTAGCTTCTGTGCTGAAGTGAACATTATTTCTATGTTGATCACATGTAAATAGACTCAACCTCAGTAATGTAGACTGAAAAATACTAAAATTGATTGCCATGATATATTCAAGCTGAAACAATGACTGATCTAACTTAATTTGCTGGAAACAAAAACATTTAATCCAGTACTTTTCCAGAGAAAACCTCAGAAACTTTTTCAAATAACCTTGATAAAATATGTTCAAAAGATTCTTTAGGCTCCTTTCTCATACCAATTACATTGGGCAATTACATCATCCCTTTTTATTACTGGGACTGCTATGAAGGAGCAGTCCACCGTTTTACCACTTGATGGTGCCAAATGTTTTACACGATCAAAGCTAAAAACATTTTAAAACCAGGTCATCTTTTGAAAAACAGGTTAAGTTGGAGCTTGAATTGTATTTACTCTTCATGGGAAACATACATTTATCATTTGATATCAGGGCTATTTGAAGATTAGGCATTATCATTCTTTTACTGTAACTTCAGCACTGAAAATTGTTTTTAAAAGCATATATCTTGTGTAAATCTTATATATGTGTGCGTGTGTGTGTATCTTAAATATCTGCACAATCTGCCAGTGATTCCTCTGACCTCCCTCTCTGTGATGGCGAGCTACTTGGTGTCTACATCCTCTAGGTGAGGACAACTAGGCATGTACAGATCTCCAGCCTGCTCCTTTTTCCCATACACCCCCCTGACAGTGTGTCTGCTCCACAGTCACCTTCTTTCACAAATCAGATCATGTCCTCACCACTTGCAATACTCGTTTGTATCTGAGTCCAGGATAAAATTAGCTGAGCAGGTTGACTCAGCAGTGAAATGTGACTGACTCATAGCCCTTGGCTTAGCATCACCATGAGCAGAATTTGGCAAGAGCAAGCACAAGATTGTTCAGGGGGCTCTTAGCTTTGGTTAGCACTGAGAATTTAGGTAGGATTGATTTGATATTTAGGACAGTGATCTATGATCATGCTTAGCAGCGATTCAGCATCAGGAGAGGAACAATAATTGGAAAGGATATGGGTGGAGATCTGTGCTTGTTCCTTAGGACTTGAGTGTAGTGAAAGACAGTGGGATAAGAGAAGACACTTGCATGTACTTGTGCTAAGGAGGCTGCAGGCAGGATTTACAGGCAAGTTGACATCTTGGTGTAGTGTGGCTGATTTTGGAGAAGTCACAAGAAGGAGACTGCCCAGGTGCTGCTACTCCTAACCTTTTGCATATAGCATTTTTTAGGGCACAGAGGAAAGACCTCCACTGGCTTTCTTTGCTCCAGGATGGACATGAACAACATGCTGTACATTTACAAACTCCTCTGGAATACTAATTTCCCTAAGGGAAATGAAGTTAACTACGAAGTTGCAGCAAGCATTCTGTGCAGGTCTCCTTTACAGCCCACAGTGATGGGATGTATGCTTATGGAGGCTATATGCTTAACAAGGTCTGTGGGTACCTTCTGAGAGTGTGAAAGAGGGAGAAAATTGTGCATCAAGGTAGATTTGCCAAGGGAAAACTGAAAGTTACGATAAATGCAGAATGAAACAGTATAAGAAGGGAAACTACAGGAGGCACCTTGTCTCAAGGACACCTTGAAGATGTTAGGAAGCTGTTTAGCTGCAAGAGAGTTACACTGAGGTGCAAGCCAAGGTGTTGAGTGGGCACCATTCTGTGCACTTGGACAATTAACTACCAGTCCTGGTAGTTAATTTCTGATCTCCTGGTTAACTTCTGATCAGAGTGAGATGTTGATGTCAGAAGCTATGTTCAAAAATGACAATAACTTATACTATTTTTAGAGTATTTGCAAAAGGTGTCTGCATAATAATCTCATTACTTTTATGCATGGCATATATCTGCTACTTTTGTATTGTTAAATTGATTCACAAAAGTTTAACTGAACCATATTAAAGAGTACCTGTCCTCAGCAAGTGCTCCAACCCAAGAATTTGAATACACAAGCCTGTTAGAGTACAATTAGAATCAAATTGTGAAATCACACAGCTGCCTCCCCAACTCCAACATGCTCACAAAGCACTTTTCAAGGCAGGTTTTTCCTGGAAAACAGTTCATGCTTCCAGCTGCTCAGTTCCAGTTTTTCATCTATTGTGCTGAAAAGAGCACATAGTAATTAAAAGTTCAATTTACACTATTCTATTGAAAGAAGGTTTCTGTCTGTTCTGTGGGAAGACCTCAGCTGTTCCAACTGCTCTTCTATCCAATTCTCACTTTTAGCTGGGATGGGCTCCTGGTTTCAGCCTAGCACTTCTGACACGCCCTGACACGTAAACTTGCATTCCCAGCTAATAAACAGATGTGTCCTAATCCTAGGTCACCTATGGTGGGAAGGGTTTTTTAGCATAGATTGCCTCACCACAGTTGCATATACAGTTCAATACAGCATTGTTGCCAGTGCTGCTGCTTAATGTGAGTGAGAATTAATGTATGAGCCTACTGCAATCAGATGAACACGATTAAAAATTGCTAATAATTAACAGGATTCAAATTATACACATACATGTATATAAAATGTACATAGCAACATATACTTTAATATAATAACTAATACTGCAATTTGTAATAATGAATACATTATTTGTTTATATATACATATATATATATGTATGTATGTATGTATGTATATGTATGCTAGAGGACAAACAATCTGCATATAGGAAATACATTATTTTACTGTTTTACATAACCATCCAAGTGAAACAAATCGTTCAGCTATACATAGATAGCCACAATGTGAATAAGAAGGCTGAATTTTTTTCTGATGAGTTAACTTACTAGTGTGGGTGGAGAAAATGACAAGCAAGGAGTTTTTCTTGCGGGGAAAAAAAAAATCTGCCCTTTAGTTCTCAAGGTGCATAAGAAGTCAGTAGATAGGTGAAAGTGGAAAATTTTGAGTCATTTAACAAGCAGGGTTTGAAAACTGCTGGAATAGAGAAGAATACCAGAACTGTGAAAAAGGCCTGGGAACGACCCAAGCCCTTTCCCAGCTGGCCATATATCAGCAGTTTACTTATTGGTATTTAGGGGGAAGATTCTTTTCTCTTGCCAGAATATTTAGCTTCTGCCTGGTGCATAGTTTTTTGTAACTCTTTTGGAAGCAATAATCAAGAAGGCTCTTCACTGCTGGAGATGGTAGACTAAAATAGATAGAGTAACGGCTATAATTAGAGCTACTCTTCAGATTATTGTATTGAGGAGACAGGACATATCTATATATAGGCTTATAAAGTGAAACAAAAATCTATATTTGAAGAAAGAAACATGGAGTAACAAATTATCTAAAAAAAAAAAAAAAAAAAAGAAAGAAAATTGCGTCAGAACTAAATTTATTTTCCAGAAGGAAGAAAAAAGTTAATCAGGAAGAAATTGAAACAATCTCCTAGATTCTAGATACTCTTCATGCTGTCTGGCAACCTACCCAGATCTTAATTCAGTACAGACTAACCAGGACTCAGGAATGAAACCTTGGTGTTTGAGTGGCCCTTTCAAAGAACTTTCACTTCCTTACTCACTAGGAGTCAAGAAAGCCAATCATGCATGAAAAATGAGAAAGGCATTATAAAAGTCTATATTTTCCCAGATATTCAGGGACCTTGTGTGTGTCTTGTTATAAATGATCAGAGCCAATTCAAAAAATCCGAAGATTTATTTGACAATTTTGAAAATCAATTTCGAGACGCCACGATAAATCAGGACAACATCGATCGAATGTTGGGTGGACAATCTGGGAGCAGCAAAGGGTGCTTCTCCGGAGTACTGCCCACAAATTTGGGGTCTCAGGGTAGGTGTTTTATACCATTTTTCTGCCCTGAGGAAAAAGCAAGACTGTCACAAAGAATGCAGATTCACCCAAAGAACATGATATCATGCAAATAATACAATCATTGAAATGTCCCACACCCCGTGAGGGATGTTTGAAAGAACTTCCTGAGGAATTGTATGAAAGTCTGAAAGAAGAGTCTATGAATTTTCTGTTGAAAGGCTTGCTGTAATCATCTGTTAATCTCCACTGGATCAATATCAGATCCTTTCAGTGACTGCGAAGATGTGGTCAGCCCGTGATTGAAGAGCCGTTTCCACGTTATCTCTTCTGCAGATGTTGAGGTAGCACCTTCAAGCTAAAAAAAAGACTGGAATGTTTGGAGACGCCCTCAGATCGTTTCCAGGAATCCAGGTTTTTCAATTCCAATGTATGATTTTACACACACAAATTTAATACACAAATTTTATACAGCACATCTATTACATGTCTCATCTATGTTCTGTACTGTATCACCTATCTCAAAAAAAAAAAAAAAAAAAAAAAAAAGTAGAACTGGAAAAGGACCAGAGAACAGCAGTAAGAACAGTCAAAGTATTGGAAAAAAAATTCTGCTGTGTTAGCAGCTTGCAGGCTAAAGCTCTTTAGCTTGGAAAAGAGATGTTGAGTGAGGGAGAACAGGGAGAATTTTACATAATGGTAAATAGAGCAGAGTCACACAAGTCTCACAGCATGGAGACAGAGGGCAGGGGCTTACAGTTCAGTGTCTCTTCCTATACTGTGCATATTGGATTCTAGTGGTAATTCCAGATTTAAAAAAAATACTAATTCGGGTAATGTGTGCTAACTCTACACCTCCCTTGCTGTGGGATATTGTGATCAATGAAAATTTGCATTTGTTCAAAAGTTATTGGGAAATTTCATTTTTAAAAATATCTGTAAGGCAAACAAAACACAAAAATACCACTTCTTCCCCAACAGATCCTGCAGAGTCTCCAAGAGTGTTTAACAAGCTCTGACACTTCTTGTTGTGTGTTACCAGACTTTGTCTGATCCAGCACAGCTGCTGTCACAAGCTCCCAAGGACCAGGTATTGATTCAGGAACACTGTTGTGAGCTACTAGGAGAACACTACGGTGTCTGGGGGATCAGAAATCTGCCTCAGGGTGGCTGTTCCCACACTCTTCTCTCTGTGCAGTCCTAATGTTCACAGCCTAGTGTGAAATATTTGACACTTCCAACTGGAAGGTAGAAAGGGACTGAAAATCCGTTAGAAAAATGACATGCGAGAGACCAAGAATTGGAAGAAAATATGTTGCCCTCTGGTAGCAAAACAGAGGATATTTATGATCTGTGGAGAGATCAGTTTACTAAAATGTAAGTGGTCTGTCAAAATGTGAGTGTGAGAGGGAGAGATAATGAAAAAAATGCATTTGTGGGACTGAAAAAAGTATTAATCATCTACAATCGCAGTCTGGCTATTAACACGCTCTCTTTTTTTTTTTTTTTCCCCTGCTGAATACTTTTCTGTTGAAAACCACACTCCTTTTGCTTTAGTTCGAAATGAAAATTGTCAGCTTGAGATCATAATGCCTAGAAGAAAATATTTAGTGTTTTGTGGTGAAAGTTTCATTCACCTCATTAACTGAATGTTTCCATGCAAGAAGTCAGCCATCTGCCTTATTGTTCCTCAGGTCAATCTAGTAATAATCTTAAAAGATTATACAAAAGTGATTAAAAATGTATTCAGATAGAAATTTGCATGCTTGGTGTCTGATAGCATTCCACAAAGTCAACATCTGTCACCTTCTTGCTGAAAGCAGTATGTCCAGACGTGCTAAAACTTTGAACTGTGAGTATTTAACATTGGTCTCAGCCTCTGCAATACCTACAGTCATGTTTCAACTAAATCAGTTCTAACTAGTTAGATTGATAAAGCATGACACACAAAGATTGCTGTTTGTGAGGAGTATCATTTACCTAAAAACATAATTTTAGACATAACATCTGAAAAAATAAGTCTAAAAAATACTGTCTATCAAGACAATTTTTTCGAATAAATAATGGAATACTACATAATTTGCTTTCTCATCTTTTAAAAATGCTGGGCTGTTTTTCAGCTGCCCGTGACTCTTACGTTTGTTTATTCCTAGTTGGTGCTACACAACTGCTATCTAAAACCCTTTTCTGGCTCCTAGCAGTCCCTCTAGAAAGATCCTGATTATTCAGGGTGAATTGGATTGGGATCCATTTACATTCCAAGGGAGTTAATGCTAACTTCAACTATCTTTGAACTCATGCACAATAAAATGGAGAGTATGCATCAGACTAAACTCTATTTGAAAATGTAATTATAGCCCATTATTTTACAAAAATCTTTCAAAGATGTGTGCTTCTACCACCCACTTTCAAGCAGTTCCTTGCCCTTTAATATAGGAGTTTGGGCAGCATTCTTCAAACACATAAGGCTGATGCTTGGCTCCCAAGTACATGGCATCTTTTCAAAAATACCTCACTTCCATCAAATCCACTGAGGCCAGTCATATAGTGACCCTACCCCATTTCAATGCCTTATAGAACAGCACTCTAGTCACTATGTGTAGTCCAATTTAATTTTCTGTTCATGAGAAAAGAGCAATATTTCACAATATTCTTCAGTGAAATCACTGCATTTTTTTCCTTTTCATTACATGAAAAACATCTCATAAAAATGCCTTAATTCGATTTATAACAATGAATATGTGCTGTTCTTCTCCAAGGTAATTTTTAACTCTTGTTAACTCTTGCACAAATTCCTTAAATGCCTGGTAACAGAACAGCATGTCCTACAGTATTACTTAAACGTGATGTAAACCACTAACACACAATAAATGTAACGCCACGTCTCTTAACCCAGATGATCGAGTCCCTTTTCTGGCATGGTGGGCTGTCAATAAAATAAGTGGGTATGAATGAGAGAGATTTAGCAAAATGAAGTGTTTTGACTCCTAAGGCTTCATATAGTTGCCAATATAACCAGATTGAATAAGAAAGCTTTTCCTGCATTTAGTTTATATCAAACTATATATGAAATATATAATGATAATATATTTGTATGGAATACATAGAATAATATACCTATATACAGAAAATGGGCTTTGAAAATGAACTCTTACCTTACTAGTTTTAGCATCTATCTATGTAAGGATACAGACTTTGGTGAACTGCATGGCCTAAACCAAATGATAAACTGAATGATAAAAACACACAGTTAAACTTAGTAGACATGCAGTAATTTTAAACTACTTTAACAAGTTCTTAGAATTTGAAATCCTTTTAAAACAGTTTTTTTTACTATTAAAAAAATATTCAAAACATTACAACTCTGAAATATTTTAGACTAGACCATTTACAAAATAAATCTAATCAACAGTTACTTACAACAAAAGTGTAGATCCATGGCTTTTTTATTCTGCAAAACTGTGTTGATTTAAAGTTAAGTTTGCTAAGTAATTTTTCATTTGTTATATAAATGCCACATTTTAAAAAATATAAAAATAAAGAAAAATTATTATTTTATTGAATAAGAAATGAAAACCAATATGATTTATTTTATTAGCAGTTTTTTTATATCCTTCCCTAGCAATTGTTTGGCTGGTGGCACACAGAGCATCAGAAGGGGATTAGAAAATTCCAGTTACAGGAAATTTTTGCTCGAGATTCATTGTATATTCAGACTCAAAACTTGAAGAAATAAATAGTCTCCATAGCCAGGAAGTATCTGGTCAAAACTATCACTAGTAATTTTTAATTTCTATTCCTAGCTCCAGAATTTGTTCTGCGTTTGTCCATGTACCTCTTCTCACCTTTATGCTTCTTCATACCCGCTGAAGTAGCATTATCCAGCATACAGCTGGCTCACTTTACATGATCTAATTACCATTGCAAGCTTTAATACTAATGGTCAAAACCCGAAAACTCACATTGAAATTAAAGGGAAAACCTTACATGTGCACATATGAAAATCTCCATTTTATCCTCAGATTCTAAAGAAAAGAGGCTTACAACACTACGTTGTGTGGTGGCCTAGAGTAACCATGCTCAAATAGGATTTTTGAAAATCAGTACCTGGACAAAGGCAACTGAAGTAGGAGTGCTTCAGTTGGGAGAAAAGAGTGAAGTACCCAGTCACCATGTCCTGGAGGGCAGCCAGGCTGCCTGACAGCTCCTGAAAATTGGTCTGGCAACCATCACAATTCTAGCAGATGATCAACCGGCACCTATGTGCTTTGGGAAAAGGTAAAGCATGTGATAATTCCTGCTTAGATAGAGAAGGGGAGAAGGCACTGTGTGAGAATTTAGGGAACACTGGGTAGAACCAGAGACATATAAGAGGGAGAGGTAAGTTCATACAGGCTGTACCAGGTGAAGACATGTTCTAATGGAGGGGCACAGAAAATAAATTCACGAGGAAACGGACTTTCAGTTTTTCCATTAATGAAACAGCTAATTTTAAATATGGTATGCCTAATAAGCTCAGTAGCCAGCAGAAACAATGACAGGACTCTGCTTTTAATCACTGAGTTGTACAAAACTTTTTGGTACATCAGTGTAATGTGGTCAGTCTCTAATCTAAACAATGTACATTTCTCATCAGATGTGCCTTCATGTCAGCAGTTTTCCTTTATCTGGTAATCCTATTTTGCTATCATCTTTATAACTGAGAAACCTTTTTTTACTTCTTGTTTCACTTTTCAATATACACAAATTCAAATCAACAACCATCTTCCAGGACCTTGTCCTTATCTAAAGGAGGTAGACAATCATTATATAAAAAGGCAATTACTAAAGCAAAGAAATACATTTGCACATTGGAATGCAGATAATTCAGTGCCAACGAATGCCATTAAGATAAGCAAATTAGCAAAAGAGTAATAATAAAAAAGCCCTAGAGGTGTACATGAACAATAAAACAGGCAGTTAAATTATTTCACTGCAGTTCGGCAGCATGACTAATCAGCAAGGAATGAATAATGGTACTGGTTTGTTGTTATTATCTACCTATAGATGAGAAGAAATGACAGAATAACAGATTGGGTCAGATTGGAAGGGACCACAATGGATCATCTGGTCCAACCTCTCTGCTAAAGCAGGGTCATCCTAGGACACACAGCACAGGTTTGTGTCCTGATTGTTCTTGAATATCACCAGTGAGGGAGACTCTACAACCTCTCTGGCCAACCTGTTCCAGTGCACGGCCACCTGCACAGTGAAGGAATTCTTGGAATTCTTCCTCATATTCAAGTGGAAGTTCCTATGGATCTGTTTTTGCCTGTTACCTCTTGTCCCATTGCTTGGCACCACCAAGCAGAGTCTGGTTCCATTCTCTTGGCACGCTCCCTTCAGATACTGAGAGACACTGACAAGGTCCCCTCTCACTTGTCTCTTCTCGAGGCTGAACAGGCCCAGTTCCCTCAGCCTGTTCTTATAAAAGAGATGCTTCAGCCCCTTCATCATCTTTGTTGCCCTCTGCTGGACCTGCTCCAGGAGCTCCATGTCTCTCTAGTACTGAGGAGGACAGAACTGCACACAGCACTCCAGATGTCGCCTCATCAGGGTTGAGCAGGGAGGATCCCTCCCTTGTCCTGGTGGGAATGCTCTGCTTAATGCACCCCAGCATACCACATGGAACAGTGCTGGCTCACGGACAGCTTGCTGTCCACCAAGAAATCCAGATCCTTCTTTGCAGAGCTGCTTTCCCATCAGGTCAGCCCCCAGCCTGTACAGGTGTCTGGGGTTATTCCTCCCCAGGTGCAGGACCCTGCATTTGCCATTGTTGAATTCCAGATGGTTAAATATATATACATATAATCTTATGTATTATTACATTATAACATAAATCATTACATATTACATACGTACTTTAAAAAAGAGAGCAAAAGCTTTACCACAGTAATATGATCACGCATACACATAATAAACTGAATAATGTAAATGCATTTTTCTAAATTCTGTGCCTTAGGAAATATTTGTTGCCTGAATTTACAGCAGGCAGAGAAACTCTATGCTGAACGATGCCCTTGTTTCATACTTTGATATGTTTACGAAAAGATGATAGTTAAAAGAATTATACTTAGTAATATGTTACCCTTACGCACCTTGACAGGACTGGGTCCTGTAATGTCTTCCAGGAGCAAGACTGGGATGTGCAGGGCTCTGTTATGACTTGGCTGGACCTACAGCTCAGGGGGACCCAGCACCCTACACACCAAATCCAGGGTGCTGGGACCTGCTGAAGTTCCCATGCACACATCCCACACTTACCCCTCAAACAGCTGGAGAAAATGGCAGCTCAGGACAGGCTGCCACCAAAGCGATGACTGCAGCTCACATTCAGCCACTTTTTTTTCTGAGAACCCCTCATCTGACAGGCTGTCAGGTGGATGAACAGATCCAGCAGAGCCAGCTGCTCCACTTATCCACCATCAGGCTGACAAAGGGTCCCCACAAAGGTTGATTTTTATGAAGTACATTTCTGACAGCCATGTTTAGTCCTTGAATGCCCCTTTGTGGGAGAGAAAAGTCAGCCTTTTTCTGTCTTTTTTCCTTTTACTGCTACAGGAGAGATAACATCGCAACAATCATCTCTAAGGTTCAAAGCCATAAAAGAGCTAACTCAAGATTGCAATACATAAATAAATGATAGCTAAATAGAGGGTCAATGTTGCCTGAAATCTAAGTAATCTGTTTGTTAAAAATAGCATCAAAAGGAGAGTGGTGACATAAGAGTGCTTGTAGTAAAGGAATTTGAGAAAAGGCAACAGCAGACACAGAAGGTCTGAAACACTATTGGAAAGCTCTGTTGCATTCAAGTTTATTTGATTTGGCAAACGTTTGTCACTAAACCATTTATTATTAGCTCTCACTTGTCCATCACTTCATAAAAGTCAAATGAAACTAAAATGAAGCCATGTATTTGAAAGCATTTTTTAGTAAGTAATAAACATACAGTCAAAATAAAGGTTAAAATAGACATGGTTTGAAAATAAAAAAGTTAAAATAAAGAAGAGGGGAGAGCTGTGGAGAGATGCCCAGAGAAGTCTGGGGCAGAGGGAGACAGGTGCTACACCATACTGCCCCTGCAGACACGTGTCTTTCCCACCACTCCCCCCGACACCATCTTCTGCTTTGTGAAGTGTTCTGGGGTGATGTACCAATGATGGAGCCTGCCATTACTGCTATTTGACAAGGCATGACTCAAAAAGGAGAATCTACAAGGCAGTTCTTAGGCAGAAGGAGCTGGACAGCCCTTAAGGGACAAGAACTGGCCATAATCCTGCCCCAGTGGATGAAGGCAGCAACGCCCTGGGTGCCAGGCCCAGGCACTGAAATAATGTTTTATCCATCAGACTCTGCTGTTGGGAGTGTGACTTGGGAAACCATCACAGGGATCATCAAAACCCTCTATCAGCTGGCTTCATCCTCAGGCTTCAGCCTCATGGCAGGGCCATCCCTCATCAGCCAGTAGGTGCACAGAGGTTCCTTCACAAAAACCAAACAAAAAAACCACCCCAGCCCCATGTTCCCCTCATAAAAACCAAAGAAAAAACCCGAAGGTAAAAAAAACCCAAAAGCAAACACCCCAAAACAGGCAGACAGGTAACTTTTTAGGTGCATCATGCACATGCTAAACAAGAAAAACACAAAAATCAAAATGAGGAGTGTTCAAGTGTATAATTACCAGGCAGGAAATCACTACAGTCTCATTTAATCACACAGTGCTGCTTTTCTGGCATTGGAATTTTATTTTGATTTGCTGCACTTTTTGTCTTAACTACTTGCAGTTTTGAGAGACTGTCCAATAGTTCTTTAGCATAAAAGAGAACAAAAGAGAAACGTAATTTACAAATAAAATAGGATTGATGAAGTAGAAGGCAGATAAGAGTGGGTAAGGACACCTAAAATGGCATTTCATTTAGAAAGAAATATTTCTAGAGAACTAGTGCTGTTTATTTGTGCCCAAATTGGTCAAGAAGGCAAGGTCTTGGCCAGCATAGAACGTGGATTTAGATACATACAACCCTCTTAGAAGATCACAAAAACAAATCTTAACTTCAGATTATTTCAGTATTCCAGTAAGGTTAATATTAAGGAAAGGAAAACAGCCTTGGAAAGGATGAGATGGTCATGAAAGCATCCCCTTATCCCCACCTAAGGAATTTAAATTAAATGAAAATGACCTGAAAATACTGGGACAGAGCAATGCTTCAGGGAGCCCAATAGTCTCTCTGACAGAAAATAAAACCAGGTATCTGGGGGAGAATGCAAAAAACTGCAAACAAATACTGCCGTCAACTACTGTTCAGGCTTCCGAACATTTTTAACTCAAACGACTTCTGAGCCAAACATGGTATTCTATACACTAAGTGACTTGCCACTACTTTCTCTGCTGTAAGTGCTCCAGTTTTCATGTCAAGTCTCAGCATTGACAATATCCTTTGGCAGGAGACTTGACTAGTCTTACATTGTTTCATGAACTTTTTTTTTTTTTTTTTCAGATCCCATCTGGTCACTATTTTGTCTTTCCTGTATCACTCAGAGAGCTTTGGTACAAACACGATAACCAAGGTCCATCAGTCATATAATTCCATGCAAAGAACCTACCCCAATCTTCTTGTTGTCCAAAACCCACTTATTTGATTACTGTAACTAACTCTCATCTCTACACTCCTGGGTAATTCAAGATTATTTATTACCCCATAGCTTACCTTTTTCTTTACATAATTTGCAAATATGTTCAAGAGCAAAGCCAAACACAGATCTCTACAGAATTCAAGTGTGTTCTGACCATACTACACCCACCTTGTCCATGAGAGATCCTCTTTCTTAGCCCATGTCTAGGTTTTATTTGAGACTATTGCAAGGAATTACAGAACTTGATGAGCTGCCAATAAGCTTTGTGGTTGGTAAGACTCCTTCATAAAAGCTGTATTGACCCTTTAGAAGCATAACGGGTTTACGCGGTTGTTAATTCTAATTCAGTGTTTCACATACCTCCCAGTGATTCATTTCACTGCTCACGCCGAACTACTATGCAAATCATGAAAACCCTCAAAAGCACATGTCAATCAGCTGACGGGGAGCATCTGAAGATTACAATTCTGTATCTGTAATCATCTGTAATAATGTGGAGCACATTAGTCTCATTTACTTGGGGAAACACCATGCTTATAATCAAAGTCTGTTGTCTCTTGTCAAACAGTTTGAGAGTACAAGTGAGAAGTTAGTCTTTAACTTCAGTTCCAGCGCTAGGACTATCGATTTCCAGCCTGCGGACCATCCTTCCATTGCTGCACACTGGACACTAGAATTCCTGCAGATAAGGAACCTCTAGGATGATGGCCATGACATTTTGTTGCAAATCTTGACTGTTTTGGTGGGCATTGGCAAGAAGGCTGAAAGGTTTGTCCTCCATCAGATGCACCAAGCATAGGCCTCAAGATTTTTGCTGCATATTTCTTGGCAGGGAATTGTTTTTCAGCTTTATTTCCTACAGAAACAAAGTGTAGATAATGGTGATACCTTGTGTGCCTGTTAATGAATGTGCAAGTGGAACTTCGTAATTAGGTGTAGTGTTTAAAAATCCCCTACACATCAGAAAACACATTCCATCAAAATTGACAGCTCACATAGTAAGGAAACTGAACACAGTTCTTTCCAGAGAAAAGAGGCACCTGCTTCAATTAATGGGTTACCTATTTCAAGTTCATAGCTACAGACTGCTTTCTCTGAAACCCTTTGAAAGTGATAAGCTTTAGGAAGCAGTCATAAAAAGGGAATGGGACAACGGGATTCCAGCAATTTTCTCCTCATTTTGTGTTCGGTTATTTTAAGCTAATATTTTAACATTTCATGAGAAGGTAAAATTCTGAGTTGCATATTAAGATGCTTTTAAAAGGGAAAGCAGTAGCCAGAGATGACACATGACAGGGAGTATTTTACATTAAAATATTCACTACAGTAAACTGGCTTTTTACCTCTGCTTTAATTTTCAGGGTTAATGCAGCTGAAGAGTGAAGTGACTTTAATACACAGGTTGAGAACAAAAAGATTCTGAAGTTTAAATTATCTGGTGTGCTTTTTTTCAAGATTATATAAAAACCATAAAAAACATAACAAATTTATGCAAGACTCCTTGGAGACTGGCAGCTATTCTTCACACATAGAATTGCTTAAAGAAAAAGTTAAACATTCAGGCAGTTTCATTTTTCTTTTTCAAAACTTTATTAGGTAGACATAACTAGGTGACAATTTAAAACCCCTTGTGTGCAAGTGAACGAACTCTACAATGTATGTCTCCCCACAATTAATCAAATCCACTGCCCCCTGCCCCCATTTCTGAATATTGATTCTAAGATGGGTGGAGTGCATTCAAATGCTACTTTACATTCTTCCATTTCATCACAAGGAAGCACTTTTTCAGTCTGTTGCTAACAGGGGCTTGGGATGTCAGTGTAAGTGAAAGGAATGCCTTTAAAGGAAACAAAGTACCGTAAGTTCTGTCTTACGAAATTCAGTCTCATACGAACACCAGATTCATTGCAGAGTCTTTTAAAAATTAAACTGCCTACTGTGATTGTATTTAGCAAAGTGAAGCAATACAGAGACATATCTACTACTGAATACTAGTGAGGTAACATTTTGAAAATAAAACTGTTAAAAAATTCACTTACTTTCGAAAGGTCCTGTCCAGCAGGACATTGGCAGAACACCCTCCCTTGTATCCATGCATGTACATGTGCATATACAACCTGTGTCTACTATAGCTTTTTAAAGAACAAGATTTTAGTTATACATTCATCAGGACAAGTTTGAAGATCAGACATTACTGTGGCAGATTCAACATAAGACTTCAATGAACCATCTTCTAGACCTCCTAAATGAAAAGGCACTCTGAAGAGGGTAGCAAGAAATAATCCTTACAAAACATTGACATGAACTAAAGCAGCCACATAGGTAGCACACTCAACAGTGATTATTGGTGTACATTTAAAATACCAACTTGAAGATGAATTATTTGTAAAATATTGCCCAAGACTACTGGATATTTTCATCAAGTTATTACAGCATGAAGACCATTGTTGCAATACTATGCAACAGAAAATACAGTATCAGCTAAATGCAGGACAAAGATAATAGGGAAATCTTAACAGCATTTTAGTTGTGTGTCTGCTGGTTCTAAGAGAGAATAAAATTCATTTAAGGAAATAACTAGTAAAAATAAACAGTTACTCATAAGGTTGAAGGAGTGCTTTGACACATGGCGTCTTCCATTTAACGGATTATAGAAGGATCAAATTTTTAATGCCTAAAATTTTGAGATAATGCTGAAATAGAAATCATTAAGGTATGTGATAAGTTACTTATAATTTTATTGCAGTATGGCTCTAAATCAAATTCCCTACCACCAAAACCTTCAGATATGCAGGCTAAATCCTGACTGAACAGTCACAGTAGTGTACACAGTAACACTGTGACAGCTGTATTGCCAATTAGTAATTCCAGGGTGGGAAAAAAGCCATTGTTCTGAAAAACTCAAGAATTTCAGGAAAATAAAAGGTTCAAAGGGATACTGATCTTAATTTTTTCTTCTTCCGTTTACAAATTCTCAGTGGAGGAAATTGAACATATTAAAACCATCTTATGAATCTGAAAAAACAGACCTTTTAATCATAATTTTTCTTCTTACCCATTAACTCAATTTCCTTCTGAAAATTACCTTTTATACTTTTTTTTTTTCTTGGACAGATAATTGCTACCATAAGCTCATGAAATTCCAGATAACTTTAGAAAAGTAGCTTATTCCTGACTTCAATAATAGCTGGACCAGAGTGGCATCAATGTTAAAAAGAACAAACAGGTCCTTTAGTAAGTCTAGAACATACAGGGTAAAATTCTACTGTCTTCTGGAAAAGGAAGGAAGAAATAAACCCCACAACACCCATTTTGAATCTATCAGAAGATGGGAAAATGAGTAATAAGTTTCCAGATCACACCTCCCATCCTGCAGTGAAGGGCTGGGCAGAGATCCCAGAGCTGCGCTACCATCTCGATTGATGGTTTCATCCACCCAGAAACCCACCCCGGAGGAGTTAACAACTTTTATGAACAGGATATGTTAGTTCCAGTTGGATAACACTGAAATGCTCTCCAACTGTTTTAAATCCCAGCCTAGCTACAGTTCACCTCCACGTGCCATCCTCCTTGGCGCTTCCACCTCCAACAATTACTGTGAACAAGGCACAAGTGAGCCCTCGAGCTGGCAGGTACAGCCACAACAGGCTGTGCTCTAACTGAACTTTGGCTGAATTCTCTTCTCCAAAAGGCTGCATTTCTTTCAGTGGTTGAAAACTCATGGCTTCTTATGCTGGAGGAGCCAAACTTACTCTAACAACAACTTGAGATGCATTTCTACACAAGTCTGAAGGAAGGGAGTCAGAGGGAGTGATGGGGGCAAAGAGCAAGTTAAAAAAAAACAGAGATGAGATCATCAGAAATAAAATAGGCATGCCAGATCACTTTTATGATATGCTAACTTCTTCCCTAATATAACATGTCAACTTTCTGAGCAAACGAATACTCACTACTTTGGCTTAATATAACTTTAGGAGTCCACAGAACAGGAATTCCCATATTGCTCTGTTGAGGGGTATGAACACCTTTCATTTGTTTCACACAATAAGGCACTTACACATTTAAAATCCCTCATTATACAAAACACTAAATACTGGAATTCAAGTGTTGACTTCATGGGCATTGCCTTCCTCCAGTTTTTAGAAGTTCTTAGTCACTTCATAAATATACTACAAAAAGTTCCAACCACTGATGCATTTAGCTTGTATGTTGCCCAAATGCACAATCAGAAATGCTTTCTTAATGAATCCACAGTGTTTGGCCAGCACCTTTGTTGTGCCAGAAGCCTGTACACTAAAAAAGATGGGATCTATTATCTCACTACCCTCACCCCTTGCCATTCAAATTAAACCTATTTTAAAGGGAACCCTTCACCATAAAATACACAAAACAAGAGATGGGGGGCAAGGGAAGACTTCTCATTGAATTGTCATGGAATTAAATTCAGCTTGAACATGCTCCTCAGAGATATTTTTTTCTTTTTTTCAGTACTATCCTCATCTCTACCATAATGACAAGAATTAACAAACACCCGAAAATATTATTTTGAACTCCAATGGTTAGTTGTGTAACGAAGATGACTGTGCTGCTTAAGTATATTTTAAAAAATGCAAATTTAAAAGCTAAAGAAAAATAGATTTCAGCATCTTGCTTTTAAATAAATACAACAAAATTAATCTTTTGCTTATAGCTCAGCAAAAGATTAATAAAGCAACTTTTTATGAGATCACATTTTACAGGTCCAATTTGATCTTCAGCCATTTTCACAAGTCAGTTTCAAATTATGAAATTTAGAAGGAGAAAGAAAGCATACAAACAAAGTGTATAAGAATGGAAACATGGCAAACATTTTATTATGAGATGGTAAACAGTGAAATGTAAATCTACCCCTGTCCTTGCAATTTCTGGACACAAAGCAGCAGGATGCAAATTGATATGAAAAACTCCTAAGAGTGCATTTTTTATGCAAAAACATAGTCCATGACAAAAGACTGAATCCATCTGCTCATCCAGAGCTTGCATAAGGCATGAAGATGTTTTCTGACTGCATCATTGTTTTACAGGACATGTTTAAAACACCTGAACAGCTTCTCTGAATTCTGCAAATATATCTCCTTCTAAAAATGAGGTAAATGTGGCACTGTGTTAGTAATATCATGCTCTGTGACAGTAAGTTAAAAATTCAAAAATACTGTTTTCAGTCTGACAAATTTTCAACAAGGTGAACACTGAAAGGGGTCGGCATGCAACTGCGTTTAAGATATGTGCAAAATTCACATTTATTCTAAACAAATATTTTTTCACAATAAGCTTCTCTTCTGACTTTGACCCATCAAAAACACTGCAGATTAATTTTTTATGTTCTGATAAGCCAAATAAGCACCAAAAAAGGTTTTCTTTTGCACAATATGCGTATTTTAATAAAGGCATGACTATTATAACTATTGTGTTATACAGAGAGATTTATAAATAAACAGCTGGAATTATGTTTCCAAATGTATGCATTTATTTTTTGCTATGGAGTAATTAAAACTTATTACACATTTTTAACTTTGAAATCAGAGCATGAACTCTAAGATCAGTTTTCATTTCCTTACGTTATGGCATTTCACTATCAGGCCAAGAGAAGAGAAGCATCAGTGACTAACTGCCTAATATGTGCAGTCTGTTCCTTAATGCAGAGAGAACATATAGTTCCTGAACTCTTATGCACAGAAAGGTAAGAAAGAATCAGCAAGGAAGTTCAGTCTGCAAGCAACTGTATTTGTTAGTTTTATAACAAAAATGTTTTCGGGTGTTAAGTACTGCTCAGGCTGTAACACCAGTGAAAACACTGTCTTTCAATTGAATCAGGCTCAGCTGGTTTTTCATGTAACAGTAGCAAGATAAACTACCAAACAGATCAGCAACATAACTTTTTAGATGTGTGTCCTGAAGTTTTTGTGTTAAATCCTACAAATACCGAACAACTGCAATTCGGTTTCTTACAGTGCATGAGGAATTAAGAAAGAAAGCAGAATCTGAAGAAATGTTACTTAACACTGTCTTTGGGTGTTGTTTCTAATTTTATTAGTGACTTAAAGCATTAAGGTTTCCTTATTATACTAAAAGCTAATATCCCCTCTCCTGACAATCTGCTCTAATGAGAATGTTGCTTGGAAATTCTTCCCAACTCCTTTCCTCTCTTGTGCTTACTAAACACATTGGCATCATTCTGCAAATGAGAGGAGTGGTTCCATGGTAGTTTGCACTTCCTAAGAAGTGAACCAGGTTTTCCATGGCTATTAACATGCTTCTAGATGTTTACATAAAAGTATTTGTGACCAAATTCCACACTGGCATAAAAATAGTTTTCTCTGGTTTAAGGGGCTGTGACTGATGTCAGGAATGAAGCTGACTCACTGCAACTATAAGGCTTAAAAATTAAAAGAAAGTAAGAAAATATCTAATAGTTTCCTCATGTAGGATTCTTTCCGTCAGCAGAGATCTAATATAGATTATAACAGTAACAGCAATCTGTGGTTCTTATCCACAACTTGAACCTGCACAATTAGCATACCAAAAATTATGATGTAAGGTTTGCTAAAGAAATGAAGTGAACACAACTAAATTTAAAAAATCTAACAAACCAACCAAGAATCTGCATGGCAAACTATTTGGCCATTGAATATTAAACAGTTTCTCAGATCTAACTGGCAGAAGAAACCATTCCATCACTGGTGAATTTGAATCCTCTGGAGAATGACTGCCCCACCTACACACCATTTAACATCACACAAACTGTGACAGTCTTTGGAAGAGCAAAAAGCCTCTTGGCTAAAAAGAACACCTGATGGTGATCCAAAATGCTTTCTAGTTAAAATTGGCAGTAGTCCCTGCAAATTAATATTTTTAATAAAGTAAAACTTTTATAATGAATAAATAGGTGTAAATTACAAAAACCCCTAACACACCAGGAAAAGTTCCAAAGTCAGCATTAGGAGCATCAAAACCAAACACAACATCTTCCCTTACGCATTTGCACTGCCTCAAAGGAAGATAATAGATTACTCAAAGTGCACTGTACTTTAATGACACTGAACAGGTAGGAATATGCTGTTTATTACAGAGGTGGTGAGAACTGAAGACTGACTTTTTTGTACAGAACTAAGCCTGATGGGTCAGCTCAGCACAAAGCTACTCAGAATTGCTTCTCCGCCTCTTGTTTGTATTCCTACTCAGCCTATTACTCTTACTGGCTAATAGACTGACGTAAGGACCAGCACAATTATTTTCCAGTCACAAGCTCCTGGATAAACTCTGTACATATACCTAACTATGCTCTAAAATGACACAGGACAGAAAACGATCCTGGTGCTGCTATAGCTGAGTAGCCCCGGTACTTGACTCCATTAATGAAATACAACTAAATTCCGCATAGTGGAGAAAGGGAGAACAGCCCCTGCAGGGTGGTGTGTCCAGCCAGCCCTCCCAGCAGGAGCAGGATGGGGCACACACAGCCACAGCGCCACGGGGAGAGCCCCAGCTCTGACTGCACACAGGACTGAGCGCACAGGCAAATCCAGCCCTAGGCAAGCTTGAAACAGAAGGCTAGCGTTGAATGGACTGAAGCATTTCCTCGTCTGAACACAGGTACTGATGAGCAACTTTGCACAAAGATAAATAATCTCAAATATTAACTGTCGTGAAAGCAAACACAATGACCAGTGATGATCAGCATACAGTAGTGTGAAATCTGCCTTAGCAGGTTAACATAGCTGCCTGATGAAGTTTTCTGCTAATAAAGATGGAGTAGAACAGCCTAATGGTTTCTTTAGAGTAGTTAGAAAGAACACAATAACACAATACACTTACATAACTTCCTTATAAAGTTTGTTCAGTTTCTTTCAAATGAATAAATTAATGCTTTTAAAACAAATGACATGGCTTTAATGTATATAAGGTTTGCTGTGATGAGTTGCTTAAAAGCTAATGTTTACCCAAATGAAGCTTTGTACTAAGCTAGTTCTCATGCTTTAGTACATTATATTATATAATATTGATAAAATGATATTTATGTACTTTTCAAGTGGAATGTTATTATATAGATGGAAATAGACTTCCATATCCCTATTCTGCCTGGTCCTTGAACATTCATCCTGTTCTACAGAAAAGCAAAAATTATTGTACTTCCCTTCTTTTTTTCCTTACAGAAAAAGCAAAATCAGACTCACTCATCTTTGCAAGGTCAAGGATGTCTCTTTCTGCTCTGTAAAGAAAATGAAGGACCATTTCCCTTTGATTTAATCTGTTCTGATAAAATCAAAATGGCCGAGATGAAATGATAATGTAGGAGCTGAGTTGTATGTTTCTTTTCTCCATCCACAAGGACATACTTTCTGAATAGAAGTAAGTGCAGATCTATTATCTTCCCTTTTAAGTTTTTTATTCTAGTATCTTAGTTTCAGATCTTATTGAACTCTAGCTAAAAACTGAAAATGGCAAACATGGCAGAATGAAAATAGCCACAAAGACCGTAAGATTATCTCACACATTTATACAGAACCAGGAAAAGAAAGGAAATTATTCCACTGTGTAGTTAATTACAGATAATCTCAAGTACTAAAATATTCTCAAGTGGAATAGTTTGACACCGAGTTATAGACTGCATTGCAAACCCAAATCTATCTATATATAATCTCACTCTCTGAGGTCTGAAGGTTTTTCTAAATAATACAAAAATATCTTCATTATTTGACATTTAAAGAGAGGAATAAAAATCCCTGAGTAAGCCAAAGACAACTGATATGTATAGCCTCAGAAAACACACTCAAAACCAAGACCAATTTTAAGGCAGCTTCCAATTTCAGACAGAACACAAACAGAAAACTGATGCGTCTCAGAAGAAAGTAAATGTAAATAACAGGTGAATCTGCATTGACAATAGGCTCTGAATTTTATTTCTAAGTGTCACTGCTTCCCTTCTTAATTTGCAAATCTTTGAAAAGTACTATTTCTACTGTTAGGATAACAGGATCAACATGCCCTTGAATTCAAATGGAAATTAATAAGAGTTATTGACTACTATGGTGTGCTTGAAGGAAAAAAACTGCAAGAAAACAAAACCAGAAGCTGACAGAAAACAAGCATACTAGACAACTATAGTAAGCTGGTATTTGTGTTTCCAGGTAAACAAAAGTCATCAGCTTCTTCCACTGAGGCTTCGAAGCCAAAGTATCATGTAACAGTATTATGTTGGTGGGGCAGAACACTATTTGCTTAAAAATTACAACTGGATTCAGATTTAGCAACAATTTTCAAAGAAAGTGGTACAAAGTACATCCTCTTAAATGATACGTTATTTGCGAGCCTAAATTTTGAAGCCAGCAGACTCTTAAGGACATTTCCCATCTGCCTGCTTCCCTTTTCCCCATATATACACAAACATACATATATGTGTCTCTTCAAACACACACACTGAGAAGTACCTTCACAGCACAAATCCAATCGTTCCTTTAGAATAGCTTGTATTTTTACAGTATGAAATAGATATTTTTCTTATTCAGTTCCTTTCTTTATTGTTTCAGTGTTCTGTCTAAACAAATTTATTTTAGTTTTTCTTTTAAATTATATTTGTATGATAAATTTGGACTAAAATTAGAAGTGTAAAAATTCTCAGTAACTGATTCCTTATGCTGAATTACATTGCTTTTGTCATGATGCACTAAGAAAGAAGTTTGGTAGCAAAGAGTGGAACTTAAGAAAAAAAGAGCAAAGATAGCTATTCTCTTCAGAACTGTCATGCACCAGGAAGAGAAACACTGGAAGCAGAAAGTAAGAAGGAAGTGGTCTCCAAAGAATTTATGATCGCTTCCCTTACCCTGGATTCACAGATTTTCCTCATGAGATATCAGTGAATACTCCAAGACCTTTGTAGTAGTAGCCTACTCAAGGGAACAAACAAAATGTGCTATTTAGGCTATAAAATTTCATCAAGTCAACCCTCACACAGGTAGTGTGCAGCATGTGTATCATATTCCAAGTCAGAATAGAAGAGCAGGTTTCCAGCTTCCCTGCAAACACACTTCAGGGATATCTTGGGACAGATTAGGCCACTGATGTGTCTTGTTATCTAAACCCTTCAAATTTGTTCTGTACTGTGAAAATTTAAAAATGAAGTCCTGTTGTAACAAATCTTATCACACCCCCTTTCATTAATATTAATTGACTGTCATGAATAAATTACTGAAGTGAAACGAATCACTATATTCTTAAGTATCATGGAGCTTCAGTACTAAGGGTATTTCCCTCTGAGGCACTGCAGTTTGGCGGCGGCAATGTGCACTCGACTAGCAGGAGGACTCAGAAGATAACCAGCTGTCGTGCTCTGGCATGTGATGGGGTTTCGGTATGCTGAACAGAATGCCGTGTGATGGATGTTATTTACAGAAGTAGTTTTTAATACCAAAAGTAGTATGCTCAGTATACAGTAAGAGTCCGAACACTTCTAAGCATTCTCACCTTAAAGGCTGACACTGAAGTTAAACGAGCACGTGTTAGCAGTTAAATGCTTTCTTCACAGGCCAAATCGGTAGTAGACTTGTGGCTACAATGCAGACTTGGATTGTCTGGTTCAGAAACTTAGACTCAAAAAAATCCCTCCAAAGTAATAACTAAAAAAACCAAAACCAAAAACATTTAAAAAGCAGCAGTCAAGGGGCCCATCTTGTTGGGAGTGCACCAGAGCAAAGAGGCGTTCTGTTCTGCAGTAGTGTTTTCGGCTGAGGGAAGATGGCAGGAGAGCCCCCATTCTTCTTCCAGGGCGGTGGCGTTGATGCTGTAACCAGTACTGTATTGCTCTGTTGCACAAAACACGGATAGCCCTTGCAGGACAAGCTCAGTTCAGGCGAGTAATGTCCATCCTCACCAGGGCATACCTGTCCGTGACCTTTTCCTCTGCTTTTTACAAAGGCAATAGATAGGAAACACAAATAAACCTGCCAAAAGAAGGAAACATGAAAAAAAAGCTGTAATTAAATGCAATCCTTTCTGCATGTGTTTATGTTCTTTAGATACATGTATTCAGATGGAGCTTTCCACCACTCAGGAGAATTTAGACCAGACATTTGGACAAGCAGAAAAAAATACTAGCTTGCAACAGTGTCTTTGATGATGAGCTAAGCTCCACTTATTCTTTACATTACAACAAATTCCATCTAACCCTACACTCATCTCTGATAACTTAATTTCTGAACCATGCTGTTTGGTATAAGGTATAAACATAAAACTTTTAAAAGCACTCTGCAAATTCTTAGATCTCAATTCAAAGCTGATGTAACTAAACTAGTTTTCAATCAGATTCACACGTAATAGAGACAGCATGTTATAGTTTTACTTTTTATTCATTTTTACAAACATCCTGATCACTGTGAAGTAATACCAAATGTTTATCTTGAATAATATCAAGTATTTATCCTTGCCTGGACAGGGACTTATTTTTAAAAGTCTTTTGAGAGGAAAAAAGGTGTAAAAACAAAAATAAATAAATACATCACAATCATTCAGGTGAAAAATAATTTGTCAAACACTTTTTTGCCCTCTCAAACCCAAATGAGAAGCATCTTTCTCCTTCTCTTGCCACCAGCTCACTGAAATGACCAAAGATTTTCTTTTCAGACACCACTACAGTAACAACATAGAACAAAAGACTACTACAGTCACAGAGTTCCTGCTTCGCTCAACAGCCTTGTAAACGGTGCAGTATGGTTTTCAGCTATGTAACTGAGATTACTCTAAGAGTGGCTGTCAGCAAACTCTAAGAGTGGTTGTCAGCAAATATTGCTCTAATTATCTCAAAACCGAAACTTTTCTATAAATAATCAATGTTTTTTGTAACTGCTCATACTGCTGGCCGTGATCGTAGCTTATCCAGCCAAGCCTAGGATGAGACTCCAATGGCATTCTGATTGTTATGGCAAATATTGTTACTATATTACTGCAAAACCCTCTTAACTGTTAGTATATAAACAAAGTGGGGATTTTTCCCCACCATAGATTATATGAGATTGCAGACCAAAATAAGATTTGCTGGCAATAAGAAGTCTTTACTGTTTAAAGTTTTGGCATAAAAATGCTACTGAATAGAATAAATATTTAAGATAGGCGTAACTCACTCTCTTCAGTGAAGATGCTTGGTCTAAATACAGAAATTACAGCAATATTCTTTATTTGGCCACATGTGGTCTAGAAAATTTTGGTTATAGGTTGATTGGTTACTTACAACCTTATTAATATAACTATCCTGGTGACTTTTGGCTTTATTATATCAAAATAAAGGAGCCACATCCCAATATACCTCAGGGTGGGTAGGCACTGCAAATTCTCAGTGGAATAAGCAGCTTGATGAAAACCTGTGAAGCAGCATGATCCCTGAATGACATAAAGAGTGGATATGCACCCACATGAGCAAAATTATACCTTGTTGTCACAGCTAATCTCCTTTCTCCAGGAAAACTCAGCTAAGCCAGGCAAAGAGCAGCTTTGCTAAAGTATCTGTGTCCACATCAATATAACCACATTAACAAAGCTTTGATACTGTAATCAAACAAGATCACAGAACCAGTTTTTGTGACTGAATACAATTTGGCAGCCTTTGCACTGGATCATGTTTTGAGACTGACTCATCCCAATTTGCTCCTTTGTTGCTGTTGCATCATCAAGCTGGTGAGCTCTTGGGACTAGGCCTTAGTTCCCTAAAAATCTTGCCATACAGATGGCCAAGATCATAAAACTGTGATTCAATGGGGTGATTAAAGGCTGGGTCCAAGTCAGTCAGCCCCCCAGGATTAATCTAGAGCAGTTTAAAACATTTATTTGGAAAAAAAAATAAAGGGGAAAAAATAAAGCTAGTAAGCATAAATAAAAAAAAAACAAACAAACCTTTTTTTAGAAAAAAGTAATACGTTTAACACTAAAACAGTATCTGTGAAATCTGTACTTTGTCTCCAAGTCTTTGAGATGTCATATAGAGAAATGCATAATCAGGATTCGATTCATTCACACATGTAACTCTTACCTATTACAACAGCTACGGCTCCCAGTGCCAGTCCCAGAACCAATATTAGGGGTGTAATGAGTAGCTTTCCAGCTGAAATGCAAAATTCATTAAATAGTTCAAAGAAGTAATTCTTATTTTTTACTTTCCAACAATTCATAAATATTTCAATATCAGAAAATATTTTAATCTATTATTTTAAAAATAATATTTTTTACATCTACAAAATAGGATTCCTATTTGTAATTTCACAGGAGCTACCACCACACAGTTAGCTCCCTACACACATTTCTCTCTGCCCTCTTCACCCACCACAACTCTCTGAGCACAGCTTATTTCATATATTAACAGCTTGCATTTATTTCTGTTTCCATTCTGAAATCCCTCAAGCATCAACAAGAACGTGACAGCTATAAAGCTACTATAACTTGGCTTCTCTGGAATCCTACTGCACAGCAACCAGCCTGGAGAGATGCCAAGCAAAGTAGCATCTTGGAAAGTTTAGGTTAGCTCAAGGTGATGAGACCATCACCACTAAATACATTTCTGCTTGCTTTAAAAGACTACAGTGAAGTGCTCATGTACAGCTGTGATTTAAGCCTTAGTCAAATCACAGCCAAGTCTATTTTGGATCTACATTTATAAGGATATGCTGTGGCTCTTACATGAGTAGGGCAATGATGTTGAGCAGCATACTCGCTAGAGCATAAGACCAAGAACAAATGAAGCATGTTCATATCCTTTATTTCTGATGAATTCATGATCTGTAGAAGTTCAGAGAGTGAAGGCAGGGGTCATGCTGAAAAAAGTGAATTTGAAACTGAACCAGAACCCAAGCTATCTTCCTTGCATTGCATGCTTTCAGTGGAAGAATCTCCCTGCCTCTGTTTGCTGAGCAGTTGGGTCAAAGACATCACTTAAGTGAGCTGTTTGAAAATGCAGGAGGGCAGGCCTTTTTACTGATACACCGGCAGTCTGAGCAGAAATTCTGCAATTCTCTAGGTTAGGAATGTGTTTGAAAGATTACCTTTAGAATGGGAGAAAAAATCAGTTTGTTACCTCTCTCTTCCCTGCCCTTTCCTCTCTCAAGTCACTTGTATCAGATTCCATTAAATGGATTACTTCATTCAATAATGATGTAAACCTTTCCATAACCTGAGACACTAATTTTAGCAGACTGAAGGAAAAATGAGGTATTTTGGAAATATTTACAGCAGTTAAATTAACTGGTCCTTTTCTTGCTCTGTTTTGATAGCTTTTAAATTTCATGAGAGTTGTGAATGGGAAACATTAATTCCTAGAAGAAAAAAAACTGGCAAATATTTGTGTTACCCTAGTTGCTAGGCATCCTAATGGCATACCTTCCTGGGACTCCACTGAGCTGTGTTCTATACACACAGAACTTGTCAAATGCATTATTCAAGTATAGACAGAAGAATGAAAGTAAAGTGATGAAAAACCTCAAAAAAGGTCCAAAAATAAGAAATTAAAAACATCTTAAAACATTACCAAAGCCTTCAACAATTTCATGTAAAGCTTGTAAAAGATTAGAGGCTTAACTCCTTACTTCATTAATAGCCATGTAACTAGAATGCTGGAAAATTATGATGTTTGGTACCCAAATTATTGAAAACTTAAATCACTGAGCTGGTGACTGAGTATGCAGAAACAGCGTCTATGGGAAGGGCTAAGCTAGCCTTCAATTGGATACACAAAGAACCGTTCCTGAGCTTATTCAAGAACTTGTTTACTTACACTGGACAAACTCAGAGCTGAAATAAGGCATGAGTAGCGTCTTTTCTTCTGCCTGTGAATATGAAGTTATGAGTATTGTGTAGGTCCAAGATCTTATAGAATAAAATGACTTTTCATCATCATGAGACCGTACCGTCTTTTGGTTATCAACGCATTATTTCCAAAGACCAAATTTCAAAACAAATATTTTTTCTACTTATATATCTGTCACATTCAATTCCTTAGTATTGCTTTACTTTTGTAAACTAAAATTAACAAACAACACAAGGTGAACAAGGCTTGCAAACAAGCTTGAACAAATGTTGCCATCAGGAAGAGTACAAACAGCAGCAATCACTGGCAAACCAGAAGGTATGTACTATTTGCTCCAATAATTTTTATCTGCATTGTATGAAACAATTACAAAATGCCAGTTTTACATGTCAGAATTGAAAACTACTTTATGCCCAATTCCAGTCTGACAAACATCATTTGTCATAGTGTAAAGGACTATGAGGCTCTTAATCATAGAGGGAATCTTGACACTGAGATGTCAAGAAATGTCACTTGAGACTAAGGATGTTTGCTGCAGGCACTGAACTGTCCTACATTCGCTAGCTCCGAGACTGAGAGCACAGAGAGCAAATGTAACACCTGCCTCAGAGCTGAATAAAATCTTGGGTCATTAGCCCATGTGGTGATCTCAGCAGTAGATTATGACAGCCAGTTTGCTGTTGTCCAAAGCTAGTTTTTAAGGGTAACTTAACAAAAAGCAACAGAAACAGAACCTTTTTACAATTGCACTGAAATTAATGGTAAACAATTTCTCTACTGGGTGGCCCAGCATGAAGATGTAGACATTTGTGGTAGTATAACAACTGTATTTGCAGGTGTCTCAGAGCCTTATTTGTGACATAGAGAACAACGTTTTTCTGCAAAATAATGAAGTATTTCAGGGAACATGAATATTTTTCCCTTGCCTAACTTTGGGTTTAGTTCCAGGTTTTAGGGTAATATATCCAAATCCCCATATATCCTTAGCGAATTCTTTGCCACATAAAAAATTAATAAACAAGTTTTATAAAACAGATTTAATCACTAACATGAGAAATACTAAATTTTATCTTTTAAGTCTAAATATCGTTATTGTTTAAGCAGAGACAAAAATATCTACTTACAAATCAAACTAGCAGTATCTATGTTGATGTAAGTGCTAATAAAACTCTGCATTAAAGAGTTTTTAAAGAGTCTAATCAAGTGTATAGAAACACCGTCTTACAAGTCAGACCACCTAAAATATGAAGTTCCTGATGAAGGTTGGACCATAAAACTGCACGCTGCCTTCTGTGAGGCTCAAAGCCATGCTTACATGAAGCGAACCTTGTGCTCTGCTTGGGAGGGGAGTAAACGTCCATCAGATCTGAAAACATCCTGCTTTCAAAATCCTATCTGAAATGCTGGTTACTATGCAAAAAAATTCATTTGCTTTAACAGCTTCATTACATGTTGTGTCTTGTTACAGATCCATGAAGTACCTAGCAACTGATTTTGAATACAATTCATCAACTGAATCCAGGTGGTGTTCCAGTGGCATCTTGAGTACACTTCAGACAGTTGAACATGCTTTTCCTTCCTGCATAATTCATCACTGACTCAAATTATAACCAAATATTCTGCCTTCAACAATTCAGCCAAACAATTATAATGAGAATGAAATCTCTAAGTCTGCTGGGATGGAAGAATAAAAACAATTTCATTTGACTGTACTGGTCACAGGACAGTTTCTCTAAAAAACAAGCTGGCTAAAGAAGGGAGAGAAATCACTTCTGTTCTCGGGTTTTCTTCTCCCAGTGTTTACTATCACCTTTACATAACATCTGGTTTATGAAGAAAAGTATGTTTAAATTTATGATGCCATAAATACTTTTCCTTTATTTTTACTGCAGAGCAGTTTGTGACTGTAGGCACTTGCTTCTCAACAGAAATCATGACAGCATGCCAGCCTGCCATGAGGTGATCTTTCTACACACTCCACTTAGCCAGATTTTCGAAACAATCCAAAAAACCTACACTCCACATGGCTACAAAATCATTTATTAAAGTATTTCTTCTCCATAGCAATAAAATACAAAGTCAAACAAAACCCTCACATATCTAGCAACACCTCACCAGACACCCACAGATAGCCAAGATAACATTCCTTTAATTTCCACTACTTAGGTAACTAGCAGAGGCCATTTTTCTACAGGAAATTCAACCTTTGTTTCTTACTACATGTTACTAAAATGTAGAGGCCACGCTTTTAATGGCACCTCTGCTACCATCTCTTCTTCTGATGACTTTCAGAACAGAACCAAAACCCAGGCTTGTGCAGTAACACCTACTGATGATAATGCTCCTCTTTATGCCTGATAAGCTATTTACATATTTATATTTACAGTTCTAGCTACTGGGACCACCCTGCACCTGGGTGTGATCCCTTACTGGAATTCAACATTTTTAGGTTTTAAATTTGATCTTAAATGATTAAGACTAGTAAGCTTTGGCTCAACACATAAAACACAAGCAAACAAAACAAAAAGAAAACAAGTATCATGACGAAGTAGAATCTGATGGACATAAAAGAATGATACGAAAAGGCCAGCAAGTTATTATTATTTACTCAATTTCATGATAACAAAAGTAGCCAATGAAATTATCAGGAATCAATAAAAAAAACAACAGGACTTTCTCCACATGACACATATTGAAATCCTAGAGCCTCTACCAGAAATTTTGTGGAAGCCAAAATTTAAAAACTGTTAAAACTAGTGAAGGATCCATCCACTGAGGGTTATAAAGCAAAGGTTCAGACACAAACCTTAACTAAGAAAGTGTTTAAAGCAATAACAAGGAGTGAAATCTTACTTCTAATTGACCATTGCTGGGGACAGACTCAATAGGCAGACCTTTATACAAGCCCAATTAACAGCCACAGATCAATTCTGTTGAATTCTGTTCCACAAAGATAGATGATCCCAGCAAATTTCCAGCATTGAAAATGGCAGAATCCACAAACAAACTGTATCACAGTTTGGGATTATACCTTCTTCAAAAGGTCAGTAGGTACAATCTTACAGCAATATAAGGCATTTATAAAAACAGATATGAAAACCCGCATGTGGCACTTGTGTGGAAAAAAGTACAAAAAACCTAGACTGGCTCACACATGCAAGTCATAGCCAAAATCTACTGCAATGGAAGAAGAGCTGTGAGTTCAATTCTTAAATTCCAATCTGATGCAAATTCCTAAAGATTTTAATTTTTTTATTTTCATGTGTGAGTTCTGTTACGTCTCTGGACTATTTTGGTAGCTATTCATAAAGTGTATCGGGATCAATATTCAAATCTTGAGCTGTAGAGATGACAGAGATTTAAGTCGTAAGTCATGACAGTTGATGAAATAGTCTTTGAATTACTGTCAACTCGAGTGTTACCAATCTATTGTAAAAATGTGGGCAGTTATTATGTGTGCTGACAGATTCAGGTATCTCTCTCTCTATTCAGATGATGACCATTCTTGTGACAAATCACATCATCTGACAGGGAGCTTTGGAAAGAAATTTTTAACAGAAAACCCTATGAGAAAGGTAATCTGAGGCTTTGAGCTTTGCTAATCTTTCTTGGTTTATTAATTAATGCAAACCACAAGTACATTAGCAAATAGAAGATGAAAATAAAAATATCTTATACCTTCCCTCTGTGTGAACTTGTAAATATGAGCATACACACATTTACCACGGAACTTTAATATCCAAGGCCAGGCTGGACAATCTGGGCTCTGAGCGATCTGGTTTAGTTGAAGATGCCCCTGCTCATTGCAGGTGGCCTTTAAAGGTCCCTCTCAGCCCAAACTATTCTATGAATCTAATAAGGTTACCCATGATTCTGCATGTGACCAGCACTGACTTGGTAATGTCTCCGAGAACAATCTGTTGCTACAGCAGAGACTAATTACACCAAATGTAACAAGATCTATTTAAAAACAGCTTACACTGTTTGCCAGTGTGGCTATTACTAAAAGCTCTTCTGAAATCTTACTAAGTGCTTTGAAACAGATCTTGAAGTTTAAGTCTAGATTTATTAATGAATGTTTATATTCATGTGCCCTAATACCAGCGCTATCTTTCACATAGACTAGATCTTGTTTGTTGCAATTCATCTTTACAAAATGTTTCAGAGTAGGCACCGCCAATCATTTGCAACTTTCATCTCCTTTCTATTTATTTCCGTATCTTTAAATCACTTCTTTCAAAGTTGATTACCAAAGCCTTGCAAGCTCCTGAGGTCAAACTAATGGGCTTGGATGACACATTGTCACTTGTTTAAAACAAGCATTCCGTATTTGTGAATCTCCCACAATGCAGAGTAGCAAGACTGGCATTTTTATTACCAGGTCCATGAGTTTGTGTGTCAATTCTTATCTTACTTTAGAAGTCAACTAGTTTTCTTACTGGAACATGTCCGGCTCAGGAGTAATGTTTTCACCTGAGGTCTGCTTTTTCTCAAATGTTCTGTCTCTTGCCTTAACCTCTACAATCAAGCTCACAGCATGTCCTCATCCTAGGTGAACTACAAGTCATCTCCAATTTTTATGCCATAATTCAAAGTACGCAAAGTTCTATTTTCCTTGATAGGTTCCCAGTTTTTGACAATTAACACATCCATTTCCTGTAACATTATAGGTCACCTTACATGCTGTAAACTCACTACAATGACTGAACTGCACATATATGAAAGACACCACATAATAAATGTAAGAGCCTACTTTATTAACTTGTCCTTCTGTAGGTTGAGAGAGATATCAATCCGGCTCAAAAGCAAATTATGAGTGTGTTTTTGTTTAATAAAAAGACATTTTTGGCATCATACTTTTCTGAGCAAAACTAACATATTTAAGTCGTATTTTGTTTCAAGTTGATTTTATCTGAACTAAAGCTAACAGTTAAAATAGTGTCCTCCTATTTATATCGGAAAACCCTGAGTTTTTCAACTCAGATCAGGTTCAAATCCAAAGAGCACTTTACTCAAACAGACTTACACCAAGGTTAATTTAAATAAGGTTCCTCTTCTGACCCATTTCTACAATATACCTTCAGAATAATGACCACAGACAGCAACGTGCATATTGACAGCACTCCCAGTTTGCTTATGTATTATCAAAAAAAAATAGGAAAAAAATCTATCAGAAGAGGACACAATACTTAATCATACACAACCCATCTAAAAAGAGAGGGCAAATGCCATATACTTAAATATACTTAATAAGCCATCTTTTGAATAACTGAAAAACAAGTTACCCATCCAATCCTTTAAACCACTAGTCTTAATTTAACTATAATTGCCCTATCCCCCCACCACTTCACTGCGCAGCTCTCCACAAGGAGCATCAATCCACTCACCACAGACGGAGCCTCTCACTAATCTCCTTAAGTGTGGTCTCTCAGGGAGGTAGCGGTATTTGCATCCAAAGATACTGAGGTTTGATGTGTGATCTCCAAAGAAGCGGAGCTGGCGGTATCTCTCCCCACAACGGTAACAGAAATTAGTGTTACACTGTGAACAGGTCATGTGGTCACACCCTTCAGTTCTCTGGATGTGGATCTGTATGAGCAGAAGGAAAAAAGAAATATTATTCCCCCCCCTTCCTAAGCACAGGAAAGCGGGCACTACCCAAGGCAGTTCACGTGACACATGAAAAGAAGCTGCAAGCAACTCCCTGATAAGTCAGTATTTGCATTAATTAATACTGCAGTTGGCTTAAGACAATAATGTTTTTCTGAGGCATGTCTCAGAGCATTAAATATGAGTTCTATTGTTTCCAGATTCCCATTTCCTACATAATCCCCCTTTTTGGTTTAAACGCTCTTCATATCAGATGAGAATTCTTGCCCTTACTGAAATTTTGGTTTTATTGCTGAAGTAGATCTGTTAGCACCAAACTTAATTAAAAATAAAAGCAACACAGTGAATATAGTTATGAACTCTGTTTGACCCCTCCACAGATGGGTTTCCCTCTTAGGCCACCTGTGGCTCCACTCCCTTTTCCATCACAAATTGATTTGGCATTTTGTAATAAACACCAGAAAGACACTGCGGTTACAGTGCATGGTTTGAGAAGTATGGACGCTTTTTCCCTCTTAAAAAAAAAAAAAAAAAAAAAGGAAAAAGATTCCACAAACTATACGTGGAATAAAAAATTACACAAAACTTTCATGATACCCACAGCACAGCAAGAAATAGGGTTGCTCCAGTTCTCCAGCCATCCTTCTACCGACTGCCTGCATAAATAGTTCCCCATCCTGCATTCCAAGAACACGTTCCACAATGGAACGGTAGATAGCCTAATAACTGAGGTTGAAAGTGATGCTTGGAGATCATCTATTTTAACCCTTAACTCCAAGCTAGGGTAACTCCTGCCAGATCAGATTGCTCCAGGTCTCATCCCACCAGATTTAAAAAATTTCTAAGCATGGTTGTATCACAGGCTCTCTGAGCAATCTATACCATGCTTCACCATCCTCCCTGGGAATACTTTTTTCCATTACATCCAATTAGAATTTCACCTGTTGAAATTTGCAAGAGACAAATCAATGCCTCCTGAAACTCCTACACTCACCTACACGTATTTATTTTGCAGGAAGGTACAGGCAAAGACCTAGCATGACCACCAATGGCCCTGCAAGCACCAGAGACACTGAAAGCTCAGTGACCTCCAGAGAGAAGCTTGTGACTCCTGGGGTATCCGACATTCTTGAGAGAGTCAAATGCATTTATTCCTTCTTTGCTGTTGCTCAGGGGTGATCTGGGCTCTCACCTTGCTCGCCCAAACATCTATTGAAACTGGCACTTTATACATGTAATAAAGTGATGCTTTCCACCTGCAACACCTTTGTAACTCTTAACCACGAGTAACAGTAGTTTCAGATACACCTGCCAGCATCCCTGTGCCGCATAGTGATCTCAGGATTTGCATTTCTATGCTTTCAAATTCTGCTTTTATACAAAAGCACAGAAAGACATTCACAAAAGAGAGAACTGGGCTATTAAAAACACTGCTTTCTAGTAGGCAAGTATTCCAGTGGACTTAAAATTTGTCTGACCAAGCAAACATCCCCCTCTACCCCAAGGAATTCTTCTGTATCATAGGTGTCCTGTTTTCCAGAAGCACCTGAAAAAACATCATTGCTGATGAGCTTTATAAGCCACTTGACTTCAAAACTTTCACAGTTAAGCACTGACAACAGGCAAAGTGGAAAGAGAAGTCTACCCAATATTATATCAACGTAAGCATAACTTAAGAAAATATACACTTTTTTTTTTCCCCCTAAAAGGGACATTACATTGTCAGTTCGACTTTTACTTCTCAAGTTACACATGAAAAAATGTTGACCCCACTTATGGAGCCACAGTTTATCTACTGTAATTCCTCAGATTAACTTGAACTGAAATGAAGGAATTTTAATAATGATCTCAAGTATTTTGACAAATTAACTTTAAAATTTAATTCAAATTAATTTTTCAGGGGACAATCAGACAGCAACTATACAGACTTTTATAATTTAAAGGGTACTTTTCCTCATCTGCTGATTCTATCTTAAAAATGTAACTGAGGGAACTAGATTTTGTGACTAATGAGAATTAACTGATTGCTTTATTTTCCTTCTGAATCAAGACTGTTGATTCTCCTCTCTCTTCTCTAATATACCAACCCAATTAAATTACCATTCATCCTCATTGGAATTCTGTAGAATATTGGAACCTATACAAATCCTAGATGCAAACCAAAATTACTCCACATTTCAAAAATAAGTTAGTTTTTATTGGTAGTAAGAACTGCAAGGAGATGTTAGCAATAGCCCTTTATGTTCTACTATTCACACCTTTCTGAAGTATCCATCTCCTAGAAACTGCCTGCCATCCTTCTACCCACGCTTTCCTAGAAGTGTCCCAGCTCCAGTTAGTCATGCATTACTCCTGAATAATTGGTCAATCTACTTGTTTCTGCCCTAAAGTCTCCAGACGTACTGTCCTCTTGAAACATGAAAGAAGCTGATAAGGATTTATTTCCTTACAGACAAATACTGCAAATACATGCACTTCATGCTTGCTTCTTCAAAAAGCAAACCATAAAAATATTTTAGTCAATACTCATCTGCCCATGTAACTGTCTTCAAACGCTGCGAATCTGGAACAACCGGCTCTACTCACCTATACCTTTTTATTGCAGAAATTTACCTTTTTTTCCAGTGAGTAAAGACTTGATCAAAAAAAAGAAGCTAAAAACCCCACAAACCTTCAATGCAGGGCTTGGACTCCCTATCACATGCTTTGCAGACTGACAATGCCAGGTGAACGCTGTATCACTCAATCAGGCAGCGTTCAAGCCTAAGACATGACATCTCACCAGATCAACTTCATCTCTGGTTCACACGGGCATGCCTCCGTGCCCTCCAGATAATCTACTGACAGGAATGGATAGCAAATCCATAGGTTGAGAAAGTGATCGCGGCTGGCTCAGATATCATGAACGCTCCTGCTGCACTGATGGCACCACGGCGCACAGGAGGCAGCCGGGGGAATGCGTGGGGCCAGGAATGCCGCTGGCTGTGGGAAGCTGCGGCTGTGCGGGGCCCAGTGCTGTGTGACTGCAGGCTCCCCTGCAGCATGGCAACTGCAAGCCCAGTTTCTGCCTCTGTGCATTCAGTCAAAGCTACCGGCTGCATCCAGTACCCACCGCCTGTTCAAAACCAAAGATGTACACTCACAATACAGGGGAAGGTTTAGCCATTCAGCAACCCAGGAATGACTTCCAGAACAACTGAGGTGAAAACCACACACCAAGGGCAAACACATCCAGTTTGGAGCCTCAAGTAGACAACTGAACTAGCACATTTCAGACCCTCATTTTACCCCCTCTGCATGTTACATGTCCTCTCATAGAAATCTACTAGGGAAATCACTGCCAAGAGTTCTGAGGATGAGTGGCCCTTTCTCCACCCCTGAAGAAAACCTGCACAGCCTTATCCCTTTGTATACAAATAAGGATTCTCCTCCCTCCAGAGGATGAGAATTAATTTGCAGCGTGCTTCCAAAAACTATGCCCTGAATAATTTGATAACACTTATATGAATCAGAACAGATAAGAAGTATACACTCCTTTATTTGCATTGACATGCTTGTTCTTAAATTTCTGCTGCTGTTCAAAGCCTTCTAAGCCAGAGCTGCAATGTGGTGTTTCTTCAGATAGTGTTGCTTTGGGAATCTGTGGTAAGATAACACCAACATGGAGTATTTCCTTGTTTTGGTTTGCTGCACTGTAAAAACACTTGTGGAAACAAAAGCATTTTGTTGCAAACATACCAAGAAATTGCAAAAAATAACCCCTTAAAACAGTACTGGGGAAAGACAAATAATGTTATAGATTTTGGCAAATAACCAACTTACACTAGAATAAGACCAGCACTTTTTGGATCAGTCCTGTTGAGAAAAAGGGTTTATACTGACCCTCAAAACAGTGTATAGCAAATTTGGAAAAGGCTCCATTAAGAAAAAAAGCCAAAACAGAATTAAGATACAGTTTAAAAAAGTAGCATTTTTCCATATTTCTGTACTGACACACAGTCACAACATGAATCTATAATTAAGCACTTGGACAGTGTGTAACATTTTTGTAATCTTATGCAAACACATCTTGGAGAGAACCAGGAAAATATAAGCCATTCCTATTAGATGTGCTAAAGCTGTATCCAGGAACAAGTAGTCAAGTTTAAGCTTATGTAACAGTCCCCACTACATTCACATTACACAGTATTATGTTTTTTCAAATCACTTACCCAAACCACTGAAATACTCATATTTGCCTGAGGATCTGCCTCTGTATACACACACCCCGTTAAGTGTGTTTTGATCTTCTTACCTGCATGCCCAGACAAGATAATGCATTCTATTTCTCCATGGTACAGCTAAAAAGAGTCGTGTGCATATGTACTTGTGTGTATAAATAATTACCTTCAGAAGCTATCTATCTGTAAAATATGGGAACAGTTCACACTGTAATCACTATCACACTTCAGAAGTTACCAGTAATTTTACATATTACTTCAGTAAAGAAACAGTGCCTCTAAGTTTCTACCTGTAATTTCCACTAATTTCAGTTTTAGTGTAAAGATGAAATACTAATAGCTTTAGGCACAATTTAGTATTGACTTTCCCTCAATCTATTTGTCAATTTTGGCTGCTGCAAATTTTCAACAAAAATATGAAAGAGGTTTAAAAAAAAAAAAAAGCATTTTTTCACCTGAAACATGGCCTCCATGAACCTAGAACATGGATAAATCAAGCAGTGTGTTACAAATTATTTTCTCTGTCACTATTTTATTTGGAAATAGGATTATCATCTGATTCAATGTCATTTTATAAACAGGTTTTGGAGGGAGGAATGGATGGGAGAGAGAGGCAGAGAATAGGAGGTCTAATTCCCCCAACTTCAAATTGGTAACTGTTAGATTGCTTATCCCCACATGCCCAAATACCTACTAAAGATTTGATGAAGAATATTGCTTAAGATGTATTTTTTTAACTACTCAAAGATGTATTTTTTGAACTAACTGTCGGCTAAGTGATACTTTTGATTACTTGCATATTAGAGATTTGATTTTAAAATAAATTGAGATTGTAGGAAGAAGACTTTTTTTCCACTTCTGAAGAAAAAAGTATCAAGAGTTGGGGTAGCAACACAGTTTAATAAAAGGTTGAATTCCCTCCTCAACATTCCCTTACTGTGCCAAATTACCAGGAAGGACTTAACAGAGGTTCTTTTTCTGTGCTAGTTTCATAAGTTTCCATACTGCCTCCCACCATGTAGGAGGTTTTATTTTCCTTTGATTAAGAAAAGAAACCACCAGTATTTTTTAAATTAGCAGCAAAACTCAAGCAACTTCATGCTTCAGAATTAGTAACAAGCCATGTAAGTTTCAAGTGTTCAGCCTTTTCTTCTGATGATGGTGAAAAGAGTTGAATATTTAAATGTGGCATTTTAACTTTTTACTTATTCAGGCTATAATGTTAGACATAGCAGTTTTAGTTCCTTTCTCTTTCCAGCTATCAGCCTTCTTACCACTCCTGTTTTTCCACATCCGTATATTTTTGTTTAGTCCACCTTCTTAATTTTTTGGACAATTTATTTCAAGTTACATCATTCCCAGTGTCATAAAATCTGAACCTGGACACAAGTCAAACACTTAAAATCAAAACACATACTTCTTCCCATTCTAAAAGGAACAAAGTATTTTACTTAAAGACTTCCCAGAAAGTGAACACTTTTAGAACTGACTCAAACCTATCAACTCTTACCAAAACGCAAGCTGCAAAAACTCTGGTAAAAGGTCACAGGAGTGCAGGAGGAAGGGTAAACAACCAGCTGCTGATTTCAGAGCTTTCCAATTTTGCTCATGTTTTGAAATCCTTCAATTTCAAGCTATGGCATCACAGTCCTTTGTTTCTCAAAGACCAAAATATGATACTTAGTAAACCGATGAACACTTTCTTATTTGCATAGTGTTAGGCTCAAAGTGTGACACATACTTTGTATGTTTATAAGTAAATCTTCCCATTCAATATTTATTTTCTATGGAAAGGTCCAGTTTTGACTTACTACTCTGTTGGTAGCTGTGAAAAAAATAGTGAACAAATTTAAGAGCAGCTTTCATTAAGGGCAACTGGGGCAGGGGAGTGCAGGGCTGTTCCATCTCATTTGAGTAGTGGAAATACCTCTCATCTCTGAAGGTATAAATGACATTTTTAGGGTGTGGAACTGCATTCCAGTGTTGAAAATTTATAATGAGAAAGACTTCAGAGAATCATCTAGGTTGGAGATGACCTCTGAGACCATCAACCTTTGATGGCCCTGCCACATCCAGTCATTTCTTGAACACCTCCAGGCTGGTGACTCCCATCACCTCCCTGGCAGCCCATTCCAACGTTTAACAACCCTTTCCACAAGGAAATTCCTCCTAATGTCCTGCCTGAACCTCCCCTGGGGCAGCTTGATGCCATGCTCTCTTGTCATGTCACTGGTTGCCTGGGAAGGAAGAGGCCAGCCTCCACCTGGCTACACCCTCCTTTCATGCAGTTGTGGAGAACAAAAAGGTGCCTCCTGAGCCTCCTATCTCCAGGCTAGAAACGAGGCTCAGGGGGGACCCCAGCCACTCCTCACAGGACTTGTGCTCCAGACCTCTCACCAGCACTGTTGCCCTTCTCTGGACTCACTCCAGCACCTCAATGTCCTTCTTGAAGTGAATGGCCCAGAACTGGACACAGCACTTGAGGTGTGGCCTGTGAAGTCCCACCCAGAGGTACAGCTTGTGAAGAAGTAACATTCAATCCTACAAAACTTAAAGTTTTGCCTAGTCTTAGTTTCCCTTAGTTAATTAGCTGACAGAGTATTTCCAGCCTTATTCAGACACTGAATACACTCAAACTCTCTGGAAAACCTGACAAAGGGCACTGTATTTCTCTAAGCTTTCCATTTCTTTAAAGCTTTATTTTAGGATTAATTTATCCTGTAATTAATTAACCCAAACATTTTGACAATTCTAAGCATACATCAAAGCCCCCTCAATAATTTCCATAATGTTTCTTTTACTTGCAGATGTTCTGCAGAATCAGTGCGGGAACCAGCAAAAAAATCTGACCTGTTTTTCTCAATGGGGCATTAACAAGAAACTGCACAGCAAGTGTGAATTTCATTTCCAATGCTGAGCAGAAGCTACAAATATTTATTCTAAAAGTATATTTGAACAGTTTGAAGCCACTACCTGCAAGCCAAGGGAGAGCAGCTCACCTTGCATTTTGGACACTTCTGGGCATTCCTCTGCCCGTGTTCGATTTCGTTGGCCCAGTGACGTAACAGCTTGTCTCCCTTCTTGTATTCTTTGCAGTTAACGCCTTCATGCCAGGGAGAGTGGCACTTGAAACACCAGATAAATTGGCAAGATGGACACTGGATCTGTATAAATGAGAAAACACCACACATTTGCAAGCTGGGTGCTGATACAACTAGAAAGCCTGTTTTAAAACCATTGCTCTCCAATTAAGAGAGCAGCTGCCCAGCAAAGATCTAACATCTTTTGGAGGCTGTTTTAAAAACACAAGAAGGTGTGGAAGCTAGCTTGTTCTTTTCCTTTTTAAACAAGAGAAAATAAAGAAGTAATTACTAAAGCAGTAATTACTAAAGCTGGGAAAGGCCTCAATCAAATGAAGCACAAGTAGCTTGGTTGAATCACAGGCACTACTTCCCAAAGCGATTGTGTGGCTCAATTGACAAAAGGCAGAATCCAGAAAGCTTATTCAATTGCCTCCAATACATTCATGAGAACCCCTAAAAATTAGCTGACAGTTTCCAGTGCGGTGGATCTGTCCTTTACCAGGAAAAATCTGTACTGCCAAGGCTATTACAGAAAGTACTTGGTCTTCTGAAGGGGCTCTACGGAACTCAGCACGGGTTATGAAGCTTATATTAGAAATGTTCCTGGGAAAAGGGGCCATGAGCAAGGCTCTCATCCAAGAGCCACAGCTACCAATGGGAAGTCAGGCACCTCCTTTGGCTCTTGATTGCGTCAAGGCAAGCTGACGCTGTGCCAAACAGCCCACTTGCTACAGACCACACCTAATGGCAAAACCCACAAGCCATATTCAAATTGAGAAAGGATCTATTCTTTCCACTCCCTCAGTTTTAAATCATTGTGTCAAACAGGTACCATCATCATCACATCTTCTTCCACAGCCTGCTTATTTCTTTTCTGAAAAGCTAAGGCAGCTGCTCTGTTTGCAGGAGGAATAAACAGAGGCACATTGCAGCTGCTTATCTGACGAAAGACAGGCCTCCAACCTGGATCATGACTAAGGAAAGCAAGATCTAGAAGTCACATGAGACTCAAGCACATCCAGGCTCCTGCAACAGATTCACTTCTGCTGTGTTTGGCAGCAAAACATCTCAGCCTCTCAAGAGACTGCTGAGCCTTGTCCAGCATCTCCAGTTGCAGTCCATGTCTGGCACTGCCCAGGCTTTGTAGCCAGGTGATGGATGGGATTGAGGACTTCAACCAGCCAAACCAAGGGTGTTTGATTATATCTGTGTTCAGACTTGGTTCACCACCAAACCACAGAAACATCTGTGCTGACCATGCATAGTGTGGGGGTGCTTCTTAGGAAACTATAGTATAGTCACATTTGAAGTTCCCAAAACGTATTTCTCAAGTTCTCACTCCCACCAGCGGCTGTGCCCTCCTGTTGAGTCATGACAACTGGTGTTATGCTTTCTTGACTACAATTAAGAGTCCAAAGTAGGTGCTCTGATCTCCCTTACATATTTTGCCTGGGCTAGCCAAAATTATTTACACATGCAATCACTACATCTTGTTTAAAGGAAAAGAACACATTAGGACTGAAACATGTGCATTACAAACACCATTAGTTTTTACCTGAAAATTTGTTCAAGGCCATGATAAAGTTTAAAACAAAAGCAATACAAAACAGTGCCCTTGCTCAAATGAGCCACTGGCCAAAATGATGAATCAATGAAAATATACTAACTTGCATCTCTGCCTCCCAGATGAATTCTCCTAATAAAACCAATTTAAAAGAAAGGAAATTTCCTCCTCTGAGGAACCTGAAGAATGATATACATATATATATATATATATCTACTAACCAAACTAACACAAAGCACTGATTAATGTTCCACAATACTTTGAAAACCAATATACACAACACAGCCATCTCACATATCCTAACTCCTACCTCTGGAACTTTCTTTTTTCCTTTCTCTTCCCCACTCCCTCCCAGCACTGAATTTATGTCTTTCAACAACACATATCACAGTGTCCTACTGCTGGGAAGACAGATTATAGCAAGCATCATATTGTAGGACTCAGTATTTGTTATGCCTCAGCCAAAGATGGAGCTTGTAGCTGCAAGTAAGTGTTCTACAACCTGAAAACTTTTATCAGTTGCAGTATTCAGACATTTGAAATAGAACATGGTTGTTAAAACGTACAAACCCAAATCAACAGGTTAGGAAGCTGCAAGTTAAAGCTTCTTCCTTAAAAAAGGCAAGATAATTTAAAACACAAGCTCTGTGGGTTTGTTTTTTGGTGAATATCTGACAAATTAATTGCATACTCTATCTTCCTATTATAGCATGTACATAAGTGAAAACAATACAGCAGCCATCAGGATATATATTTAAACTTACACAAGCACACTGACATCAGGTGTTTCCAAACACATTAATCAGAAAGTACTGAAATACAGAATGAAGCTAAAACCACAGGAACTCAAAATAACATTTCTTACCACAAATGGCCCTAACTGAACTAGTGAGAACTATGTTTCATTACTAGTTTCCTCTTCCACCTGTCACCCTGACAGCACCTTCCTCAAAACTGAACTTGTAAGTAGTTTTTATATTTTGAATAGGCCATTCCACCTCTCTGTGGGTTCAGTGCTTCCTCAGCATAACTGAAGCAAGCAAAGAAAACTATGTCCTTTAAGCAGTTATGAACCTTATTTTTCTTGGAACTAGTGACTGCAAAACAAACCCCTAAAACCATTTAAACTTGGATGCAGGGTGATGCCCCTGTGCTTAAGAAACAGAACAGAGCAATTACAGCAGTTTCACATTTTTATTTCACTTTTTCTCTGCTTTTCTGAAAGAAATATTAAATATTATTTGATTTATGCTTCAAGGACACAAAAATGCTATGTACATATAATTTTAAACCAGTAAATATAGCCCAGCAAAGCAGACAGACTATATCTGCAAAACAAAACATTAACTTCTGTTTTTTCAAATATGTTTTTCCTCACACAAACATTTTCCCACTTATTTTACAATTTCTCTTTCTTTTGATTAGAATTGAGAGGATGGACATATACACAAACATCTATGCCATCTGGAGATTAGCCTCCCTTGAAATAGAAAATTTTGCACAACTTTGTGTTCTAACTCTCTTGGTTCTCAGCTTTCTGAAACACTCAACTCTGAGGCTAACATCTTCCATTTCCTTAGCAAGCCTCTTTACTGCAAGCTACTTTATCTATCAGTTTCCTCACCCCACAGGAAAAGATTTTTCAAAACTGGTAGATAACTTCAACAAAAAACACAACTCAATGTGACCTTATAATAGCAAAACTGACTGCATGTGCAAAATATTCCTAGAATCTGAAGGTACAAAAAGCTTAGTGGGATTTTCTGCTGCTTGGTGGAACAGTAGCTATATAACAGGGTGGCCAAATTAATTATGCAATTAACTGATTACATAAATTACAGTCTCTAGCTGCAGACACTGTCACTTTATTTGAAAATAAATATGGGCTCCAGCCAAAACAACTTCCTTCTCATCATCATCAACCCATCCCCTCTCTTGAAACAGCTGAAAATAAGCAACAGCAAAACAAATAAATTTCTACCCCATTAGGGTTGATCTTTTTGAGCCAGCTCCCAGTGTGACACCAAAACATCCACATAAGCAAAAGCAGGCTGGCAGGAACGAACAGCTGAGAGCAAGGAGGGAGAGCACAGCAAAACCACCACATCGGCAGCAGCTGAGGCTCAAGGTAGACTGAAGTGATGCATAGACATGAAGGTATCTGCCACTTAAAAGTTAAGATCTGATTCAAAGTTGGGGAGCTAACAGATCAGCTCTATCACAGCATCTCTGCTGGTAGAAATTCCTGCTAGTTCTAGAACAACTTTCAGGAATTCTTTAGTAGTTAAAAAAAAAAGGTAGTTTGTGTAACAATTGCATTGAAAAAGCATTTACATTCGCAAACCCCAAGCACTCAAGTCCTGCTTTTATGTGACGTGTATCTCTTGACAGAAGTGAACAAGAAAATTTCATTATGAATCTCACAGAGCAGAGTATTGCTTCTCCATGGCAAGTGACAGGCCAAAAAACTAACTTTAACAGGCAAAAGCCAGAGGCTCCTCACAGAACAAGTCTTCTTACTCACTCTTGTGAAACCTTTACCTGTTGCACGCACAGGAACTCAACCAGCAATTTTTCAATTTCTGCCCATTTCCACTACACTTTTGCGTAACAGCTCTGAACAAAGGTTTGTTAGGGTCTTGTCTGCAACCACATTACACTCTCAATTCAGGATATATGAGAGGGGACAAGGAAATTTTCAGAGTTAACGCTGGATCCATTTGCAATAAAAATATTTTATATAGAAAATCAAATAGTTCTCTTGCTGCTCTGTGTGGCCCTAAGTGGCACTAATGGTAGAATAAAAGTCTGGATAGCAAGTTCTCCTTTTCTACCCCTCCTTCTTCCTCAACATACATGTTAACTTCCCAGGCTTAGTACACCACGACTCGAATCTCAGCCAATTGAACTGCTGGACCTAGATCAGCTTGGCTGACACAAATCAGCTACAACAAGAAAAACTAATTTATAACTTTGCCGCCTCTTTAAATTTCCATTTTATTTGTAATTTTAAATACTGTATCAAAATTTTAGAAATGGAATTAACATTTTTAAAGTATCAGTTCAAATGAAGTCTTGGATTGTAGAGTGCTATCCCCTTGCAGTTTATAAAAGAGTGAGTGTACCGGCTGTGCTGTGATCCTACCAGCAGGCTTGTGGATACGTGTTCCCCACACATGACTCAGTTCTCCTGAAGCCAACACTTGCAGTGCTGGTGCAGAATTCATCTGCTGCAACTGCTGTTTATATTATTTGCATGTGAATGGGGCACAAAAGAAAATGCGTCTTCGCCTCCAAACAGCCTAAAATTCAAGACACAATGTGTATATATAATCACACGAGAACCAAAGATAATATTGGTTCACAACTATTTTGTGTATGTAAATTACTCACATATACTCCACGTATAGTCATCTTTTTAAACCTTCTCCCTGCAATAAAACTTATCCTTGTGCTAAGCTTAAAATAAATCACTAAAACTGTACAGAAAACAGTTTAGGTTCAAGGAGTATGCTGAAGCCCTGTGGACCATGATCATTCATACTGCTTGCCAGCATTTTCCCAATTATGTTTCTGACTAGCATCAACCAGATATTCTTGCACAAAACACCTGGGCTCAGCTCAAAGGATAGATTTTGCCAGAGTCTGCTGCCAGGAGATTTAAGCTCTACAGATCACAGATACACACACTGAACCACCACATGACCAGTGAACTGCTCCTGGCTTGCACTGTACATCACACAGTCTCCCATTCCTTCCCACTGTGGTTTGTAGGGCAGTTGGGAACATTTTAACTCATAAAAGAGCACCGGTTATGCTCTGAGGAGCGTTCTCAGATCTGGCAGGCCTGTGATACAACAGCTGCACCACCAATGACCCGCACCTGTGGGACACTAACAGCCTCTGACGCCTTAATAGAGGTGGCTGCCAAAGCATTACAAGCTCTGATCTATCCTGGATTACATCTGATGTGTGGTGATGATGAAGCAGATGGGTGAAGGAGAATCGCTTTGGGCAGAAGGAATTTTACTTGCAGTTTCAAATGTTTTCCACCACAATGAAAGACGACAAAAATTTGAAAACACTGAGTCCAACAGCGTGGCATGTAATTCATGTCCTATACAGATATGCACAAATAGCTCATAACTTGGAATTAGCATTACCAACTTTTCAACTCCAATGAATACACAACCTTCCACCTTTTAATCTTCATACTGGGCTGAATCTTATGCTGTGTAATTAGTGCTATCTAAACAGTCATCTAAACTCCTACTGAGGAGAACTGGTTTGTCCAGGAAAGGCCAGCTCAGTCATGAAATTAACCACAACTAATCTAGTAACTGGATGGAAAACTATCACAGAACATGGTGCTGCAGACAACGGCTATCTTCTGGAACTTAGATGGACTTTCAGCAGCTCAAAGCTTATTATAAATTCTTGCTTTTTATCTTTGATTAAAATCACAGTATAAGAAACTGTTCTATGAAAAGAAATGCTGCAGAAATGTGGGGTTTTTTTCCTCTATTTCTCAAAGTTCTGCATTGTGAATGATGAGACTACAGTAATGTATAACCTCTGTTAAGGGAGTGAAGAAATCAGAATCAACATGCAGGACAGACAACAGTTCTATTACTAAGGAAGAAGCAAAGCCAACAGCCTTCATCATAAATGCCCAGAACTCACCCAGAGTTTCAGGGAAAACTTAAAAGTGGTGTGTCTAAGGTCATAGTGGCAACTCCCCTTTCCCAGTCTCTTCTGACTATGACCATACTATTTTCATGTCAGAAAGAAAAGACTCTTTAAATTAAAATGAATCTCAGGACAAATTTATGCCACCTACCAAAAAAAAAAAAAAAAAAAAACCAAACCAGGCTGAAGAGTTCAGCTGCTTGAACTGTTAGAAGTCAATTAAGTACTTAATCAGTGATGTACTACAGGTTCATATTCCTAATCACAGCTTGCACACAGCTCCAGTGAAACAAAAAAGTTCATTTAATGCTCACCAAATGCTGTCCTACTTTTGCAGTGCCATCTAACCCACAGCCCCGGCAAGCATGCTCACTTTGTATTTGTTCTCCAATTTGGCAGGGGTAGGAATGTGGCCTCTCCTCCGGAAGGTTGTAAAGTGCTTGCACTGAGGGCATGGCTTGGTGCTGGAGTCAATGCGGCTGAGTTCCAGGAAATATTTATACTTGATGATGTCATCATGGGGCAGGTTATAGAGGACAGTTGTTTCATCCAGGTGTTCACTGCACTCTGTGATGGGGCATTTTATATCCGCTTGTCCCAGCTGCACCTGCGTATATGAAAAAAAAGAGCTGTATGACATTTTGCTTGGAAAAGTTCAGCAAGCATTGCTGAATTTTGTGAGGAAAATTAACTTCAAATAATTACCCTGACAACTGCAGTTATTAAACATATTCTCTCAGTGTATGTACCATGGCTACATACACCACAAAACCAGATACAAGTCCTAACTAACAATGTCCACTCAGTACTCCATACTCTGGGTACTTTGGGTGTAATGAATGGTCAGTTCACCACAGTCATGGCTTACAAAAGCTGCGAGAAAGCAGACAATAGAAACATCTGCATACTGTTTCACTGCACAATGATATTTGGAATCACAGTACAGAGAAATTATAGGTCAATTTAGGATCAGCAGCTCTGACTCAGGAACCCTGAGCTGATTCCTGCTCAGTGCACTTAGTGCCTCTGCAGTCTGCTTTCAAGAAACTCCTTACATGCCACACTGCACATGCAGAAAGTTTTAACTGAGCTTGGGGCTGATCAAGCTAATATATTGCCCCAGAACTCAAGAGTTAAAAGTTTTAAAAAATACACTCTCCAACAACAACAACATTTAAAAACCTTAATAAAAACCAAACTAAAACCAGACAAACAAACATGAGGTTAACAGGGCAGAATCTGATCTAATAAGTCCTGATGGTTCCAAGCTGATCCATATATTCAGATATCTGCAATGTGTTTCTAGAGCTCCTGAATCCAAGAACTGTGCTGGACCCAGATCTGCACCCTTCATGCTTGGCAGGCTTTAACTGCTCGGACTCCATGCTGAAACTGCAGATCCTACTTGGCCTGGGAGCACCAGAGTTGCATTTGCTTGGCAGTGTCATTTGCTTGGCAGTGCTGATCTTGAGAGTCTGCAATGACCCAGCTAGAGCATGTTTGTGTCTGCCCTAAGTAATCTTGAATGAGTGAGTTTTGACTGCACAAATGCAGCTGACCATCAACTCAACTCCTTCCTAATTGAGTATCTCCATGAGGAGACAGAGGGTGCAACCAGTATCTCTTTCCAAGCATTACTATTTGAAGATTGGCAAGTTTGATTTCCTCACACTGCTTATTCTTTAACATGGACAATTAGAGAAACCTGCCAAACAATACACTAACTATGACAGAAACACTTCAGATGTGGATGCAGATCTCATTGCTGCATAGTGGTACCAGAAGACACCAAGACTCCACTAATGCAGAATTTAAGCTAAAAAAGGAGGGCAAAACCCTAAAAAGCAACACAATGCAACCCTGTCATTGTTGCATCAGCAACTGAGCCACATAGACTCAAACTGAATCATAATACAGTCAGGAACCAGAGCATTAGAAGAGTCATAACAACATGGTATCAAACCCAAGGTTTATACTGATTTAAAAAAAAATTCCTACTGCACTACCTCTGTTCTCTCAGCAACATAGCTAAAACTCAGGAGAGCAGAGAGATTATGTATATGTTAGAGACAGAAATGCAGGGTGTGGACGGCAGCAGCGAGTCTTAGACCAGAGCACAGTGGAGAACACCTCAGCAAGCTACCACTGCCATGGTGCCCTGAGCAGCCTTGGCTCAAGGCACTGGCAGGTCCGGATGGAGGCAAATCTGTCTGCAGGACAGAGGAGAGGCCAGTAATATACCCATTTTTAGGAGGGAAATTCCCTACATTTCATTTCCAGCTCTAAAAGGTGGGCAGAGATCTGCCACATGCAAACAGTGCCAGACCCAGTTTGGCTTTTACACAGATGAGTGTAAGTACAGGAGGAGTACGTATTCAAAGGCATTAAAAAAGAACAGAACAAGAAAATCCCCCAAACCTCACATACTACATGCTGGAAATGCCAACATTTTATACCCGTAGGACACTGATTCACCTGTAGCAGCATGTAAAATTGAAACCGAGCATTGGACTGTTCTCAGAAGAATCAGCCAGTGCATCCAGGAGCTGTACTTAAAAAGCAGATGACAGTCAGTACAGCATTACAGAACACAAACACTCTGAACTAAGAGAACTATTTGCTACAGAAACACAAAAAGCTATTGCACTAGGATTAGCATCAGCTTTTGTTTAGACAAGTATAGTACGCTTTAGAACTGAATAGTCAAATTAATCACACCTATGACTACATCACCCTTTTAAAACAATTTTTATGGATCAGGGAGGTATTAAGAGTTGTATCTTTCTGCCAGGAGTAAACTAGGCTACAATGGAGTAGCACTACATAATGAGAAGGTGCATTGTATCTGACAGTACTTAAGCATTGCTTATATTAAATGCTAGTTAGAACAAACCTGCATTTATAAAACCAAGGAATACAAAGCTCAACCTTTTCTGTACTTCATGCCCACACAAAATATGATTGATATATGTGGTAAGAGTCAGGTGTGGTTTCAGTGTTTATTTTGAAAATATGTTTTACACCCACTTGAAATACATAATTTTTAACCTCTGTAATAGTTTCAGCTTTTCAAGTTCAGCAAAGACTGAGCCTTTTCCTGTGTTTTGAATGGGGCTGAAGTGAACAGAGCTGGCTTACTTATTAGCAGTAACTTCAATGGAGCCTTGTCCTACCAAAACAGTCCATCTTTGTGCACTAGAATCAGCAATCGATGGAAGTATAGCTTTAGAGGAAGCCTGTCAGGCTACCTGCTGCCATGGACTCGGGACATGCTACAGAATGAGAAAGGAAAAACAAAATAAAACAATCTCTTATGACACAGGTACAAATAACTAGTTTTACTATTTTCCTCCATTTTCTTTTTATTTTGAAGAGTCTTATCCCTTCAATATCAGCTTCTCACAATGTCAAACCCCCAAGTTTTAAGAAAACCACTGTGTATGAAGAACTTCAGAACCCTCAGTATACAGAACCGCATGGTGTATTTTCAGAGCATGAGGAACGACTCATGTCTAAGAGCAGCTGAGCTGCAGCAGTGTTAAATGTCAGGCAGCATCCAGCTCTTATACTCAGTTGTGCTTCACTTCTGTAAAGCATCTCAGGAGGGGCTGCTTGGCTTACAATTCAGAAGGAGAAAGCAGGCTCTAGCCTTTCATACTACAGAAAGGTAACATTTAAATTATCAGGAGAACAGTATATACCTTCCTCTGCCAATTCCTAACATTTTACTTTAAAAGCATTTTTATTGGCAGGCGGCAGGGAGAGCAGGGGGGAACAGAGACAGGACACACACAGACTCTATACTGATTTACTCACTACCCAAGAAAGCATTGATACCACCAACAGAAAACAGAAACAGATGGCATAATATTTTAAGTCAGAAAATAATTTCCATACCCTGAGCCTTCTTTTAAAGGAAATCTTTGTTTACTACACAGAAAGCAAAATTCGAACTAGATCAGAAAAGCACTGATTTATACCTGTCATTTGGCCTGCCCCAGGCTGGACGTAATGTAACATTTGCAGGCAGTACCTATGCTGCTGTATTGCAGCTATACTTTTTAAAGAAGGAGCCATTCTATTTTATAACATGTATCTGCAAACAAGCATTTTGTAACTGAAACTTCACTCTCAGTTCAGAGATCCACATGCTTAATTACTCATACCTCTTAAAGCTCAAAGTGAATATGGCCATGGCAAAGACACACTTCTGTAGAGAAATTTAATTTCTACCAATGTATGACTATCCCCTGTAAACTACCAAGGAAGTCACTCATTAAAAAATATTCTGGAAATGCCCAGATGCAAGGGAAGGGATAGTCTAGTCTAGAGGGCTTTCATGCTCTATGTAAAGAAACAGCTGGATTAATATTCCCTTTATTTATAAGCAAAACCCTGTTCCTATCTAGTTCACTGGAAACTTTTCTTTCATTTTCATTGGCAAGTTACAAAGCAATGAAGAATTAATTTTCTCGTATATTTGGAAACTACGTCACTATGAATTTATTTTCTTTAAAAAAACAGTACTAATTTGTGGAAAATACTTGAAGGAATCACCATAATTCAGAACTTCACAGTGGTAGGTGCTAACCAAATGAAATCCAAGTAGACACAATTCAAGAAGTGCCAAACAAAGATAGTTCAAACTTTTACTAACATTTTGCACCTGCCTTTAAGGTATTTTTGTGGTTTTAGTATTAACTTCATCAGTCTGGATCCCTGATTTGTGCCAGTAATACCCTGGTGTTCTCCATCAAAATTCTTCAAAAAAATAAAATCCTGTGAAATACATTCTCTTTTCTAGTTCATTCATCCTCCCTCCTTGCTCTCAAACAGTACAAAACTCCAGTGCTGCTGCAAGACAAGCAAAAATAAACAGCTAGAACTCAAGAGTAATTAGATTAGGAGCAACTTAAGTCGTATCACTACCAAATAGAAAGAACATCTCCTGTTTAGTGTGTGCCACCTCCTCCACAGAATATTTTCACACAACTTCTTGCTTGTTGTTCATTACTTCACAAACCATACTCCATGGGGTGTTTCACTTTTGTTCCCTCTTTAATTCATTTCTCAACAGACTTGTGATAAATTACTTCCTGAATGTCTGTCTCATTCAGTTGCTCCACCATCTTCTCTGACAACCGTCTGTAACATCACTCAAGAGTCATCACTCCTCTCCTCAACAGCGATGGGCCTCTCTAGCCTGTATCAGGGCATGTATCACTGTCCTCAAAAGGATCCAGAAGGCATTCAAAATGATATATTTGAGCTGTCATTAAGGTCCTCTAAAGGCCATTTATTATTAATAAAAGTTGAACTGGAGTCTATTCTATAGTGTCACCAGCTCACACAGACCAACCCTGAGAGGGTTTGTGAGGATGTTCCCCTTCCCATGTCCTCTGAGTCTGTCTTCCTTTCACAAGGATGACACTTGAGGATGCAGCCATGACAATGACGTGGCGATTCCTGCTCCACATGACATTCAGAGTCACTAAGGCACAAACACTACAGGCTCGAGCAGACACCATCTCTTTTAAGTTTTGACAAAAAATTTGTTCTCAGTGAGTTTTGCCTTAATTACCACACTCTCAACACTAAAAAAGACACGAAAAGAAACTAAGTCTCAGGGCCTTTGAAGTACTTGCTAGTCCCTCATCCTTCAGGTGAAAGGCACTCAAAAGCAAGAAGCTGGGAGGGAATCTAAATGTACATGACTGCATCCAACCACCACCAGCACATCAAAGGTTTGACGTTTCTGCTCCAAAAGCATATCTTCTGAATGCTTTACAAAGCATACTTAAACACAGCATCAATCTAAATTCTCCAAGGTTATCTAGTTTTTACAACTTCAGCCAGAGGCCGAGACTCCAACTTCATTTGTAACTCTGAGGACCACTGTCAGGAGTACACTTACACACATCCACGTCCCCAGGAGCACTGTGGAATGGTGCAGCTACACACCAGCGAGGGTCACAGCCAGCACCACCTGTGTGGGAAGAGACCAGAGTGGCTTTAGCCCCAGAAACAACCCAAAGCCTTAACTGGCAAAATGGTCCTTGGCTGCCTGGAGCAAAACCCCACACCACTTTTTGTTTGTTTCCTCTTCAAACCTCTTTTTCACTCCACAGTCACATCTACGACTCTCCTAAAAAAACTCTGAGAATTAACTAGAAAGATATTCTTCAGAATGCACCTAAACTGAACCAAACCTTTTTCTCTAAGGCCTCTTAATTTGGTTTCTCATTTGACATGGTGACATGTAGTTCTACCCCATTTTTCTTCCACAAAACTAGGTGTTACCTCATGGATCTGATATCAGTAGAAATATTCAGATTTTACTTGTCCTCACCACACAGGGATAGGATTTATAGAAAATTACTTTCAGAAAAACAAATTAATACTGAAATTTTCCTTTGCAGGAAGTGAACAATTACCAACATGGAGAGCTCTCCCTTTTTGTCTTTTCATCTCCTGTTACTTCACTGAGTGAATGAAAAAATGAAAATTTTATCTCAGTAATGCATTTAGAAAAACTGCACTGCCTCTGCCTGCTACTACACATCAAACTTCGGTCACTCTCTGGCAAAGAGGCATGCCACACTTAGACTGAGAGACTGACAAGCAGAATGCTTTATCCTGCACTCTTCAGGGCTCCCAGAGGTTGTGAAAGCTATCTTTCACCTCTCCTCCCCACACGTGTGTGGGGGCAGAGGGAGTGGGAAATGCCAGTGGAGGAAGTTAACTTGGGAAGAACAATGGCAGAAACTGCAAACCTTGGAGGAATCTAATCCAAACCCACAGCCCTCTCAGCATTCATTAAGGGGAAAAGGAAAAAGCACAAAAGCTTTCTGATTTTGCCCAGGTGTCCATATTACCAGTGTAAGTACGCTTATGCTGATTCTTCTATTTCTTGGAAGATGCATTCACTTCCAATAAAAAATCCAAAGATGCTCATGAAAGAAGAGGTTTGAGGAGAGTAGAACGAGCCAGATACCTGCCCTTCCTCAGCTGGAAAAGAGAGGCAGTTGTTCCTGCCAAGGAGACCAAAAATCCCATACTAAAACAGCAGGTGCAGAAAGGGATTTCAGAAAAGAAGCAAGGGGCAGGAGACCATCCACATACCATGATAAATTTAAATAACCTGGGCATCTCAGGAGTGAGCCCTGCTTGAAGGGTCTCAGTAGCATCAGGAAATACAAGTAGCAAAGAAGCAAAACCTTCTTTGTAACGATTTGTTAGGCTTTCAGCATGGGTATAAAAACATCACATCCAAACAACACAGAACCAGAACAAGCCAACTCTCAAAGCTGATTCTTGTAAGATAAAAAGCTATCAGTGACTTCTTTAATTAACAGTCTTAAATTCAGAGGGGTACAGCCTGTTCTCCTACAGCCAGAATAAGACCTGCAGAAACAGTCATCAGTGTTTGAATTTGTTAGCAGCCAAACCTAACCCAGGTATATTCTGCTCATCTGAGTTCTCTGTTAAGGTATAAACTGGAAGAGCCCATGGTTATACAATGGGAAGGTGAGGAGGGAACAGGTTGAACACGATGGGATACAGACATAGCAGCAGCCACTGACCACACACCTTCCCCCTGCCACTGGGCAGCAACCCTCACTTTCAGCATGCCTGAGCTCCCAAAAGCATAGAAGTCATGCTGTGTTAACTGTAATTTATTTAAATACTTACCTCAGAAAATGAATCAGAAAGAAAACAAAATAACCTAACTCCCCAAAAATCAAAATCCAAGTCTCCCAATGAGATTAAACCCAAGTGTCCTCAGTTACTTCAGGAGGTAATTTTTATGTGTATCACACTCTCCCACAAGAACAATGCTTAAAAAGGTACACATCTGTTTCCTTGTCCTGCTTACAACAGGAAATCATCTACAGTCAAACTCTAATCTCCATCAGGTTCAGGCTGGATTAACCCAGGTTAAAATCTATTCCAATGGAATAATACTGTTAACTACTAACACTAATTAGCATCACAGTCAAAACCCTTCCCATGTCTTTCTTAAAGATGGACAGAAAGTTAACATCCCTAAGATGATCAGAAGGCTGGAGCACCGCTCTGATAAAGACAGGCTAAGGAAGCTGTTCAACCTAGAGAAAAGAAGGCTCCAAGGAGACCCTAGGGCAGCCTTACAGTTCCTAAAAAGGGCCTATAAGAGAGCTGGAGATTTCCTACAACTGCATGGAGCTACAGGACAAGGGGTAATAGCCTTAAAACAGAAAGAAGGCAGGTTTAGATGAGATGTTAGGAGGAAATTCTTTACTGAGAGGGTGGGGAGACACTGGCACATGTTGCCCAAACTTGTTGATGCTCCATCCCAGGAAGTGTTGAAGGCCAAGTTGGATCAGGTCCTGGGCTGTTGTATCCTGTTGTATAACAATGGTATATTCCTTTTTCCCTCTGTTTTTGGTAAAATGTTATGTCCCAAGTTTATCCCTGCCCCTCGTAGCTGTCAATCCTCTTGCACCCTTCCCAGCCTCCTCCTCTGGGTCCTGTCTGTCATCTGCTTGCTCCCCCTTGCTTCTAGAAAGTTCATGGAAGGGTGTCAAGTGATAGGATAGGAACAGAGGAAGTTCCTCCCCTTGTTGTTCTAATTTGATCCCCTGACAGTCCCTCTAAACCTAATCCACTCCCATTTTGTTCCCTATTGGCTGATGGTTTGATCCCTCCTTCTGTACCGCAACAAGAGTTGCTGTCTCTCTTGTCTCACTGCTCAGCTGGAGCAGTTCCCCTTAGACTCAAAGCCCCATCTGGGACTGAATAAATGTCTTGGACTTTGCCCTCCAACTGAATCAGACACCTTCCTCCACCATCGTTGCAGGCCTCTCCCATGACCAAGGGAAGGTTTCCTTAGCTGCCCCTGCGGTTCTGAAGATCTGGAGGAGTGGTCTGTGGTGTCAGGCTAGCCTGGGTGGACAGAGACGCTGCTCCATGAGGGACACTGCGACACTGGGAAAACTGGTCTAGTGGGTGACACCCCTACTTATAGCAGAGAGGTTGGAATTGGATGATCTTTTATGTCCCTCTCAATGCAAACCATTCTAGGATAAGCTGTTAAAGAACAGTGAAAAAAACATGGTTCCAGTCTTCACTTGGAATCACAGCTTTGGTCTTCAGGTGGAGCCATGAAAAAATCCATAAACAGTGAAAATTTATCCTACAATTATTTGTGTTGAAAAAGACAAGATTAAAAGTTCATGTACTATTCTGCTATGTAGTAGTCAGGTTCCCCCCAGACATAAAACGTGGAATAGGCTCCTAGCTCCCATTTGCCAAGCAGTATTTCAAATAAAATAGGACAAACCACAATATATTTGCACAATGTATTCGCTAACCCGTATTACTGAACCTCTAGTACAGGTAAGCCCAACTGATATCATCAGCAGTAGTTAATCAACCCTTGGTTTCTCCAACAACAGCTGCTGTTATGTTTTACTGTTGTACCTACAGAAGCACTTCATGATGCTTGATATTCTTCCAACAGAAAGTGGTACTTAGCATAAAATACGAAAAGGTCTCATAATCAAGCAAAGGAGGTTGGAGAAGTACACTCTTGCTTCTCTCATTATTACATCCCAGAAGATGGCTACAAAACCTGACAAATTTGGCATGGATGTGGGTGAATACTTGAAAACAGTGAGAACTTTTTAACACAAATGCCTCAACTATTCTCTTCACCAACCTGATCGACTACATTCCCCAGCCCACAGAAAAAAAAAAGACAGGCATTTTATAGCTGTTCCTAACCTGTCCTGCTTTCCTTCAAAAAGGTACCTACAACTAGTTTCCATGCCTTTGCTAGTTTTGAGTTTGTGAGTTTTGCTGTGCATGTGGTAATAATCAGTATTTTCAGGCCTGACTATCAGACGTGAAGCCAAATTGTGTCTTCTTTACTTGATGAATTTAATAAAGGAACAGCAGAGTTGCATCGGTACAAGCATAAGCAGAAGAAAGCCTGAAAAGTATTTTCTAACTGGCAGGTCATTGTCAGGAGTAACAGTAGACATTTCTTAGATTCAAGGTATAATGTACGAGGTTAAAATACCATCACTTGACTTCCCCTACAAACAAGGTAACTTGAATAAACTTCTTTATGTGATCAAGCTCTAACATAAGAGCTAAGTTTTGATTTACAAATAGTTATTTTGCTCTGCCTTTTTGAAAAGTAACCCATCTCATTGTACCAGTACCAATCCACAACACAGCTGGTTTTAATTAAAAGCTGTGCTAATAAAGGGTACCATGAAGTGACAGAAATCGGTAACTTTTACGTGGCTTCAGTGACTGATGTGCATGCTGACCCATTTTCAGGAGTAAACCTGGAAAACGCTAATGCAGAACAAACTTTCAAGCTTCTCCCCACATGCCATCACTTGGACAAACCCTAGATACTAAGCTGTAACTCCAGTGTCACCCTATTTTATCTAGTTACTTCTCACAGTGCGCTGTAAGTTAAAAACCACATTTTGATTCACATTTAATGCAAAGACAGATACAGCCAGCACAGGGAGAAAATATACAAGATAAACAAGTGCAGACAGTACAGCCTTCTCCAGGGAACTGAGGCAAAAGCTTAAACAGTGACTCTGATCCATACTTGGAGAAACAGAACTGAAGTCAAGGGTCACCCTAGCTGGGAGCAAATTACCCATCACCAAGGAGTTAAACTGTTACCTAAGATACCTCAGCAGAAACCTATGGCACAGAAGAAAAAAAATCATCTTATGAAAGTTGAAAGTACAATTCTGTCCCATAATTGATCTAATTCTGTAGAGTGCTGCACTCATCTCATGCACAGTATTTTTTAAATAGCTTATTAAACAGCCAAGCTATCAGTTAATTCTCCTGCTGATCAAACTCTGGCTGTAATTCTGGGGCTCTTCCCACGCCAGGTCAGTCTACCCAAGAATCTGACAGAATAGGGTCCCCACTGAAGCTGGAACTTCAGCTTGATCAAGGGACAGTTTGTGTATTGATTGCTGCAGACCTTGTTTGTCAAAAGCAGCTAGAATCTTCATACAATAAAACCATTAGAAACAGCAAAACAAGGGGGCAAGTGTACAATATACGTGTTGTACGGTACGAAAATCAAACTGTAACTGTGCTTAGAACAATATATTCCACTTACCACTTTCTCCTAAAGCAGAGAAAACAAAGCAAGTTCATTTAAATTCCTAAAGGCAGTTCTATCAGCTGACAAGGCTATTAATATACTCATTTTCGCCTCAGGTTTACAACAAGAGAAGAAACTACAACTTCCCATTTTTTACAAATTCTCTTTATAAAGACAAACCAAACCAAACCCATTACTAGTTACACCTCATCTACTGTTTATATATGTGAATCTATGTTTAACAGGAAAATATAACACAACATGACCTCCACCACAGACTTTTTACTATTTAAAAACGTTAATACAGATTTGACAAAAATGTTGTAAGGTAGTGCTATGCTCCGACAGCCTGCCTTTGTGATGAGGCAAAAATGAACAACAAAGGTAGAATAAGTCAAGTGCCCCCGGTTAGACTATGGGCTAAAATCTCAGTGTTAACATTGAGGAGGAGACTTGATTTGTGCAAAAGTATCACTGTGATCAGATAAGGTTGTGGAAATACTTACATGTAGGAGAAAAAAAAACCCCAAAAAACAACAAAACCACTGCAAGATAAAAAGATGTTTCCTTTCCCTGCCTTAAGTTTTTAATCACTTTGAGAGTAATAGCTGTCCCAGACATTGTATGAATGTGGAAAGGTGGGATTAACTGTTGTTATCACTGAATTCAGATCCCTGCAATCATTCTTTTTGGCTGGTTTGAGTCTAACCTGGAATAGAAAGGAAAAAAGAACTCCTACCCAAACAGACTTCTCTTTCTGGATGGCATTGCCAGGTTTACCTGTATCACAGTTTAACCCAATGTCTTCAGTTAAGCAATCAAACACCTACACAGACCTGAAAGGTTTGGGGTGAAGATCCAGCCAGACCTCTCCCATACCAGCTGTTCCCAGTATCCCTCCCCTGGTCTCAGACCCCTTCAGCCACTCCACCAGGTCATGGTCAGCCAAGACTGACATTATCTCAGACTGTACCATGACTAATGGATAAAAATTAATGGAAGAAGTCAATGTAGCTTTCCCTTCTTCCTCTGTCCTTTAGAGAGCAATTGTAAGGCTGCAAGGAGAGAAGTCTCAGTTAGCTAACAAAGGAGATGGAAGTGTTTTTAAATTAGTTTTCTAATTTAAAGCAGCTGAGTTAATTCCCCCTGTGACACATGATCTCTAGCTCACAACCCAAGAAAAAAGAGGGAAACACACAGACAAGGAGAGGCTCTTGCAGAGGTAGCAGGCCACCAGTTGTCTTACCTGTCATGTCAATCTACACCTTCAGATTAAGTACCAAGCTCATCTTGTGTTAATTGTGTTTACTTTAAGGAAGCTACAAGCCCAAAATATGCTCAGCAGCTCCTCTTGGTAAAAAAGAGAAACTTAATGGCAACTAGAGCACCAGCGTTGGAGGGGGGCACTTGATCACTGCCTCTAAGTAGCAGTGTTTTCTGCACAGGTGCCAGAATTTCTATTCCTGGGAAAGCAGCCTGTATTTTGTTATAGCTAGGTGATGATTAGGCTTATGAGTACAAATGTATGTTTTCCCATGTTGCACAAGTATTTGAAATGCTCACCAACATGCACGAAAATCCTTTACCGAGCTTCAGGTCTCAGCTCAGCACCTGCCCTAAAACCCACTCTCCCACAGCCCCTCAGATGGTCTCCATGCTTTCCACTTCTGTTGGCACAATTCCTGCTCTCCTCTCAACTATCTCCCTGAAGGATACAGGAGTCTTACCTGTAAAGCTAGAGCAAGAAGAATAGTTATGAAGCAGGTTTTTCAAGATGAAGAAATACATTACTTGTAATGAAACAACTAAGTTAATAGGTAACCTCAGCAGCTTTGGACCAAGCAGCAGGGAGGAACTCTACCAACAACTGTCACATACACTCCAAAACATTGTGAGGCAGCTGGCCATAAAAATAAAACGATTATTAAAAGATATACTATGAACACAACACCTCATTAACTTGCCATACACTCCACGAAGTTGTTACTAAATATGTTTTATTGTTCTATTCCAAGGGTAAAGATGTTACCTCTGGAAACTCCAAGTTAAAAATGGTTACAGTAGGAGAAGCTGCTTATAATAAGAAGAAAACCCCTACTTTTTATTTCTGTAGGTACTGCCTACCTCTTTACAAACAAAAGTAATTCAAACTTGTCTCAACATCACCCCCTGCAATAAACCAAAACCCAAAAAGAGAATAATCAAGGATTAGTGACTACGAAGGTTTGAAAAATGATGAACAGGTTGTTAGATACCTGGACACTTCACTTCTGCCAGTGCTAAACTTTTGCAGGGCTGCAGAAACTGGTTTGTCATACTGAATTTTTATAGAAGCATTTTTGCAGTACTAGAAGATAACAGTTTTCAAACCACCACCAGAAAGGACTGGGGACCAGGAGGTGGGCAGGTGAAGTGAGGTGAAGAAGGTATCAAATCAACTATATGCATTCTCCACTTCTGAAGACATGGACTCTGGGAGTAATTGAATTCAATACCAGTTGAGGAAATTCCAGTTTCATTAATTATTTCCAAAGAATTTACACAGTCCTCAGTAGGAGAAAGGCTACTATGTAGGAAATGAAGCAGCACAGGAGTAGAAGTTACAAGACACAGTAGCAGAACAAAAGACGTTTGTACAAAAGAACATACATCTCCAACTCCCGATTTTGCCAGACCAAAAGAACGGATCAACAGATTTAGTGACAAAGAGACGAGCAGATAAACAGAATGATTGTCAGCAAAGAGGATAAAACTTTCCAAGAGTATCTAATTTACATTTCATTGGTATTTTCATTGAAATGGAAACATGATGTTAAACACTGACCTGTCTAGCCAAAATACTAGTTTTGTTTCAGATTTTTAATGGGATAAGAAGTATTGTTTTTTTAAGAAAAATAACCCAACAGTTCTTCCAGATCTGCCCACTGCAGTTATTCCCTATGGTTAAGCAATCACTGACCACAGGAACAAGCTTCTCTAGAGGCCTGGGTAGCTGCAGTGAATCACCTCACAAAGGGGAAAGAAGTTGCAGCTTTGATAGCTTGTTTGGGGAGAGGAAAAAGACAAGAACAGAAAATATAGGAAAAAGAAAGAAGAGAGACCGATATCAGCCTTTCTTAGGAAATACTGCCTTTCCCATAATTTGCATCTTTTCTCTCCTGCAGTTTTCCCCTGGAAAATAACATCCTCTTGCCTAACTTCACAGGGAAAAAAGTCTAGTCATCAAAAGTTTCTGAATCCACCTACTTTTCCTGACTTAAATAATACACATACTGGCTGGCTCACCTCTGAACTGTTCCAGTCGCTCCACATTTTCATCCAGTGATGACTCTGCACTCGTAAGTCTCTCTTTAACCAGCACCAAACAGCAGAAGCTGCCACTAAAAGCTGCTGTTGTTGCCATGCAGGAAACTGATGCCCCAAAGTACACTGACTTTCCGTGCAAAATAAAGGCAGGAATATTCGTATTTGTGATTTTCGTGGCTTTGAGAGAATGGCCAAAAATCCAGATAAGTTTTATACACTTTTCACAATGCTCACTGCAACAAGGAATATGAGTGGCATTTTGCTGCAGAACTAAATTCTGAGTTGTATTCACATTTCTCTCTAAGAATCAAAACATTGCTGCCTGAGAACAAACATGGCTCTGCTAGTTCCCTGATAAACTCGGCAGTTTTAGAATTTCTGTTCACGTGTGTCTACGTTTGACACTTCCCCACCACCCCAACACACTACAGGTTTTTGAACCTACAGAAGAAGCATCATAAAAGCTGTGAATTTCTGGCAGCACAGTGGGACAGAAAACCAGCTTGACGATTCCCAAAAAAGGACTTTTTCCAAGCACTAGGATTTCTAGTACTTGGTATAACACGTCTCAGACTTTCCTTGGTGGCAACAGATCAGGTTCATGACTTTCCCACACCCGTATTGACAACTGGATAGGGAGGGATGGCAGAAGCGTCCCTCCAGAGCTAGTCCATGGCACTCCCCCATGACCCTTATGTTCATACCAGCTGTCCTACTGTGTGCCTGTGCAGCTACATAATTTCCTGCTAATACAGAGGCTTACTAAACTTTCAGTACCAAGTAACTCATGATATTTAAGATGGCACATCTGAAATTCAGTGGCTTAACTGAATGAAAGCCACTCTGATCTTCTTCCCTCACACACACTATGGATTCCCTACATAAACTGAAAGTAACACTGTTCAAACAGCTGAAAGAGCACATAAAAGACTAATTTTTTTTTGGTCAAACTTAATTTTAGAACAGGCTAATTCAGCCTAACAACAGGAAAAAAAGTAACTAAAAAAATCTGTTAGAATTTATATTAAAATATCAATGGTGTGGTGAGGCATTGGAACAGGTTGCTCAGAGAAGCTGAGGATGCCCCATCCCTAGAAGTTTTCAAGGTCAGACTGGATGGGGTGCTACGCAACCTGGTCTAGGGGGTGGCATCCCTGCCTAGGGCAAGGAGACTATATTATCTTTAAGGTCTCTTCTAACTCATACCATTCTATGATTCTGTAAAAATAACTTTTTAAAACTGCATAACTCAGGTAAAAATGACAAATATGAAAAAGCCAAAAGATGTTCATGGTTAAATCCACAAGTCATTTGCTGACAAGCAATGGTAAAGCATTATCAAGAGAAAGATCAAGAACATTTTATTAAATCATTTATATTTAATGAAATATATTTTATTAAAGGCAAACATAATAATTAGCTGTATTCATATGCATAAGGTAAGCTAATTATAAAGCCATTTTAAATAATGAGGTCTTTGGAGTCTTCTTTTAACCTGTACTGAAATACCTATCTAGTAAAATATTTTAATGTAAGTATGGTAAGAATTATAGAAGACTGAAGGAAAGGCTCACCTATAATTCACATAAAGTGGAATAGAAAAGTGCCTGAGTTTTTCAGCTGATCAGTGATTTCCCCAAATGATCACTTACATACCATGTTTTCATATGCAGAATAATTATGCAAATTTTACACAATGAATAACTTAAAAGTCTGACAAAACTATGTAACTATTAAAATTAGCGGAAAAAAAAAAAAGAAACCCCATACCAGTGCTTATTTCCATACACTTGTGCATTTTGTGTCTCTAAAGTACAAATGGTTATGCTTAAAAGTGCAAATCAGAGTTCCATTTGATTTCTCATTTGCAAAACTGCAATCAGTAAGAAAGAACAGGCTAGCAAGTCTACACAGAAAGAATGATAAAACAGATCATGAAAGCATTTTTTAATGTGTCCCTTCAGCAATTTCTGCACACCAAACCTCTACAGAATATTATTAATTTCTCATAATAGAATATAAATGTTGTGCAAGTAAAAATGTCTTTTTCCTAACACCAGCTTGATGGACCTCAAAGCACAGCTCCTAGTGATTTTGAGTGCCAAAGGTGAGTTCACAAACTGAGTCACCGCAGTAAGTGGTCATCTGTGAGAAGTCCCCAGGGACTTGGCTGGGCTCATCCTGGAGGACTCTAATAGCACCAGGAAGGGAAAAGCTGACAACACAGTTCTATCTTCACGATCACATTATTCTCTCTCATCTCAGGGCTCCTAGACTCATTAAAGTTGTAATAATCCTCTACTTGTCAAAAACATTTCTATTGGAGAGTATCAGCTTCTATACACTTTTGTCAGCAAGGTGGAAATCAATCCATCACATACAGGGGAAAAAAAAAAAAAACACAACTCTTGATTAAAGGGAATAACTACTAGGAGCAGCAAGCAGGGACCTCATGCTGATCAGCTGCTAGGGAGAGATGTGCCAGGAGAGATCACATCCCAGGCAGAGCAAGTGAAGGGAGCAAGCAGAGCCTGCAGCTTCAGCTGCAGTCTGCAAGCACACAGCCTCTCTTCTGTTCTGCTGCCCCTGTTCCCTGCATCTCTTCTAGTCTCTCTGTGCCAGGATTCCCACACACCACACTGGTCTCATTCCCCACCAAGCCAGAGAGCCTTCATCCTCTGCATCAGAAGCCTTACTGGATGTCCACTGGAATGCAGGCTGCCTTCAGGGACCATGCTGTGGCACAGCATCCAGAAACGAGGTGCCCCATGCCAAGCAATTTAACCCACCACAGCATATTACAGGGGTCTAAAATTGCCAGCATGGACAAAAAGTGCATCTAGTTAAAGTCTCACAGGGCTGGGACACCTCAATGCTGTAAGAATTAATGAGTTAAGCCACCAAATGAAAAAAATTGCAGATAATACACAGTGAAAAACTGCAGTTAAATATTTCATTACTGTGTACAGCATTTTTAAACATGGAAGACAGACATCCTGCAATACTGAGTTCCTCAGTCACTGAAACACTTAAGATTTTTAGTGAAATAACCTACATGTGATTTGTTGGGGTGGGGGTTGTGTGGTGGTCTTTTTGTCTGTTTTGTTGTTTTGTTTTGGATTTTTTAACCACAGGAGCAACCAAATGAGTGGGTTTCTCCAAAGTTCACATTCAGAATTCTTCAAACTAACTGTTCACTAGGATTTTCCCCCACAGATGCAAGTACGATGGAACATTTCCATCTGGAAAAAAACCAAGAAAATCTAGAAGTCTGTGTTAGGACTCTTCAATTCTAACAGCTGACAATAAATTGCACCTGTGATGCAAAAATTATAGTTTTAGTAAATTAAAAATACACTTCCCAATTTCACAAGGGACTTCACATAATTTTCCTCCTTAGCTATGACAGCAGACAAAAATCTTAGGATGGAAGATCTTGGATTCACATCCCACGTGAGACTAGACAAACTGCACACATACAGTACTGACTACCACACAACAGATGTACTTTTAAGAGATCCTTGGAAAGACCCATTAAACTGTAAATTTGAGTGCAATACAGTAAAGAAAACCTGGCCAACCTGCAGAAACTGTTCGAGATATGATCAGAAAAGTGAAACAAAAAGCAACAAAGACCACGAATAGACCAGAACTTTTACTTAGCCCTCACTAAAGATGGGAGCACCACAATTCTGCCTGTATTCCAAGAACTTTACAATTATTGAGGTGTGCAAATTCAGAGAGCAGAGAGGACCTAACAGCAGGAGTTCAAACACAGAAATCCCAAACAGAACATGGCAGGAGAAAGGAAATGATGCAAAATGTATACATTTCCACTTCTGTTATATGAGCTGTAATTTAACTTTAGTATGAGAGTTTAATTATAATCATAGTATTACCATAATCAGTGTAATTCAATACACTGGTTACAGGTTCAAGGAAATTTCAACAATCAGGTACCACTTCGCTAAATTTACAGTTTTTGTGGAAAAAAAATAGTATTTGGAATTTTACAAGTTTGCAGCTTGAAACAACAAACTTCACATGAAGCATTGTTTCACATGAAACAATACCAAAAAGCAACATGTTTTCCCTGAAGAGTTAAGGCAAAACTGGTTTTTATAGTAATTTGAACTGGAGATACAGTTCAGTCAGGACAAGCATGACTGAACTGCTCTCCTAATTCTGCTTTTCCAGTTAAAAAAAAAAAAAAAAAACCAAAACAAAAAAACAGAAGCAATTTCTTGTTTGCTTAGGTTTGCACCGTGTAGTATTAGCATAACTAATTTATCTGTTGTACAACCCAAGACATGATATAGACAGATAATTTCGCTAAAACCTAAACCCTCAAAAAACAATTTTAAAATGTGAATAAGTAGTGAAAGTAACAGTATGCCAAAGCAACACTGAATTTCTTAATGCCATATGATGTGTTCTGTAAGTTGGGTAATGTGAGCTTCTCTGTTACTAAAAAAAGCCCTTTTTTTTCTGGTCTCATCAGTGCAGCCCTACCTGCCCAGCTGTATTAGTCACTTCCTGCACAAGCATTTGGACAGCTAAGTGGCATCAAAACAACTCTTAGCCCATCCAACACAGTATACAGGTTTAAGTGAAACATTAAAGCTGCAATTAGAATAAACCTGTCTCCTGTGACAGACATCACACACAGGAACTCTATTGCTTCAGAAATAATAGATCTTTTTCCCAATGTCCTCCCAACCCCCGGTCAAATTCTGTTCAAAGAGAAAGAGAGGAGGAAAACAGGAAGGAAAAGCAGATAAATGAAGTCTTAATCTCATGGTTATTTCATTCTCCTTGCTTATAGAGCTTGACAGGTAAGAAAAGGGAGAACAAAATCCATCTCTTCTGCTACTCCAAGGAGATGGGAGGGTGTCTTCCAAAATCTTTGCTAAAAAACAGTGCAACAGTAAGATAACTACTACATGATTTTACACTTCCAAATTTCACAACCATTCCACTTTGCAACCAAAACTATTCATATAGCAGAAGCACAAAGCTATAGAGCTCTGTCGTCAAAACCAGTGTGCTAGAATCACAGCTGAGTAACAGAGTGACACAGGCTGGCCCAGAACTGCAAGCCCCAAGTAACAATACTTCCCACAACCGTTCACTGCTTTGAACACAATTCAGTCCCCTCTCCAGCAATGTACAGAGTAGCAAGGAACAGAGAAGCCAGCTGTAAATGATGTGTCATGAAGGTTCAACCTTGTCTTAAGTGTCTTAGCTGAACACAACAGAGTGACAACAGCAGTGCAAAGCACAGACAGCTCTCAGGGATATCTACTACCTGCTCTAAAGCAGTTCATCAGACAAAAGGATGTGACATATAATTACAAAGATCCTCCTGCAAGGAAGTCTCTGTCCTGCTCAATGAAACATTGCCAGGAAGAAAAATAAGACAAACACTTCAAGACAACAGAAACAAGAAAAATTCATAATTGAGTAATTTTTACTTGAATGCCGCTGATGAACAATCTATGATGTGACCAATTTTGTCTTCAATTCTGTAAACCTTTTCAGAGCACTACTACGAACACTATGCAAAAGGATCACTGTGCAAAGGAAATTGCATTTTAAAAAGCTCCTGCCAGTGGAAAGGAAACTTATCCAGGAAAGGGAAGAGGAAAGAGAGCAAAAGTTGGAAGCTGGTGAGAACAGAGGTCACTCTCCAGGATCTTCACAGCACTTGCTAGATAAGCATCCATCTTTTGAAGAAGTTCAACTTCCTGCCATAAATAAAGATTTTATAACCCACTCAAAATATGCATCAGTCAGCCATTTGCTTCTTTTCATCCATCTTATTACTTGGGCAGTAGCATTGCATTTTTTAGGTGTTTCAATTAACCATTATACAAGATATACTATTATTCCAGAAAGAGTTCTCAATCACTTTCCACGACGGCTTACATATATGAAGAAATCCATTAAAACCATTCAACTCTCGGAAGTATTTTCGATGTTTCAACACCTGTTGGTGTCAACACGTATCAGTTTTCATGTTTGTGCAAGGTTTGTTCAAACCCAGAAGTAGGTTTGTTGTGATCCAGCTGGTGCTCAAACTGGTTGCAGAGCCAAAATTTGTATCTGTCAGTGCTTCCATTAAATTTGTCTTTCCAGACAGACTTCACTGGTGAACCCAGAGACATGAAGTGATATAACCCTGCAGGAGACCAGTTTAGTCTTGTATAAACCTAACTTAACCAGAACTGAACAAAAAAAAAAAAACCTTTCACACTGCACAGTCTTTGAAAGGTGCAAACACATACAGAACATTAAAGACATAAGGCATAGCCACCAAGCCCCTACCTCTATGCAAGATTTATTGACTTTCCCTGTGGATCTAGCTTCTACATAAAGCAGCTATAAAGAGCACAACAGCTTCAACAAGTTCATCGAGACAGTTTGCAGATGTATTTCATGACAAGTACAGAAACTCAATGTTTACTGCATCTCAGCAGCAAAGCCCTATGTACACCAGGCCAGGCATGCAGCCAGGATGGATTTTACCATAATCCCCCATAAACCACGTTGCAAGCACCCTGAGCTTCCAAAGGACTGCCTGGCAGCCAAGATAAGCACTCCAAGGATGCCAAAATCTTTCCACCAAACTTGACAGATGTTGGTATTAAAAACCATAAGGAAAAAAGGAGAAAACAACTTACAATGAGGTACCAGGAGATAAATCCAGACTGATAGTGCTGCAGCCTGTCAATTTAAAACATAGCTAAACTACAGACTAACTGAATGACAAGGACATTCAACAACCACTTCCTTCCAGTAATTTACAGCAAAGTTGCCCAGGTGGTAACAGTTAGTTTCACAAGAAAATTTTTTTTCTAAACAGACCCCATGCCCACACCACAAGACTTCAGAGACTGTTTTTCAACGTTACATAGCTCTTCCACTTTAACAATCTGTTCTGTTCATTGTTTTAATGTAAAAGCAATCAATGGAAACTGAAACAATCACTGGTCTTTGCTAAATGTTCTCTCTCACAAGTTTCTTTATATAACAGCCTGCATGAAATCCCTTGGAGAGCTATTTCACAAAGGCATCCTCTTCAGCCTAGGTCAAATCGGGTAACACCAATGCAGTCTCTCCTCTGCCAGCAGAGGGATGGAATAGCTTCGGGATTAGCCTCTGATTCAGCCAGAACAGTCTAACCAGAAACTGTCTCAAAAACTCAGTTTAGAAATTTATTTGAGAGCTATTTCTCCTAAAACCAGTGTGAGATGCTTGACTTTACCTTTCACACATCAAAACAATGCCAGATACAGTTTGAAGCATGCTGCACTGTTTGAATGCACTGTTTGAAACGTGCTGCAAGCCCGCATTGGGCATTACAAAATATTTTACTGTTTTCAATAGTCAAGAGAAAAGTAACACCAGAGAATAGAACTCTTCTACTACTTCCTCACTGGACTCCAGGTTCTCAACAGAGTACACTGAGAAGCACAGGCAGCCTCACCATCCAACTGGGCCAAATTCGGCACACAGGAGCACCACACGGAAAGCCCTCTTTCAAGAGTACTGAAGGTGCTGACTTTGCAAACTGTTCTGCTACTGCACCTTTCTTCCCAATTTCAGAAACTGGAAAGACACTCCCAAATCCTTCTCTCTGGCAGAGGCTCATACTGATTTCTAGCCTGACTTAATTCATTGCAATTTTTAGAGTTTTGTGTTGTGCCAAAAATTCTCTACAAGTGCCTACCCAAATTAGTCCCTCTTGCATTTAGACAGTACAGTCATTTCTTCTCCCAGTTCTCCTTATGCTCAAGTAAAGAGCTCTGCATGTGCAAAACAGCTCTTTTCTCCTTGCAGTCCTTGGTTCCATTTTTCTTAAACCAAATTTATTTGGTTTACGTGGCCTGGTTTGTGGGGGGTAGTGGGGGGGGGAGGGATTACAGGGGTGGCCTCTGTGAGAAGCTGCCAGAAGCTTCCTCCATGTCTGGCAGAGGCAATCCCTGGTGGCTCTAAAGATGGATGTGCCGCTTGCCAAGGCTGGGCCCATCACCTCTGGGGGTAACGGATTTAAACAAGAGGAAAAAAAAAAGTTGTGCAGATGTAACTGTGGCCAAAGAAGAGCAGTGTGAGAATATGTGGGAGGAACAGCCCTGCAGACACCAAAGTCAGTGCAGAAGGAGCGGCAGGAGGTGCTCCAGGCACCAGAGCTGGGACTTCTCTGCAGCTGTGCCCCTGCAGCCCATGGAGTTCCACAGCAATGCAGAAACCCACCTGTAGCTCATGGAGAATCATGGAGAAGCCCAGGGTGGAGGTGCCCAAGAGGAGGCTGTAACCTAGTGGGAGACCCGTGGAGAGAGGGGCCCATGCTGCAGCAGCTTGTCGTTCAGAGCCTGCACCCTGTGGAAGCGTGACCCACACTGCAGCAGTTTGAGGAGGACTGTTGCCTGTGAGATGGACTCACATTGGAGAAGTTTGCAGAGAACTGTCTCCAGTGAGAGGGACCCCATGGTACAGCAGGGGAAGGACTCCTCTCCCTGAGCAGTGGGAGAAGCTCTTGATGTGATGAACTGACCATAATCCCCATTTCCCATCTCCTGGTGCCCTCGGGTAGGAGGTGGAGCTAGGAAGAAGAGATGGGTGGGGAGATGGCATTTTTAAGGGTTTCTTTTACTTCTCATTATCCTGCTCTGATTTTTGTCAGCAATACATTTAATTAATATCTCTAGTTGGATTCAGTTTTTCCCATGATGGTACTTGGTGAGTTATCTCTCTCTCGGTCCTTATCTCAACCCATGGACCCCTTGAATTTTCTCTCTCCTGTCCAACTGCAGAGGGGAGACAGAGAGAGGCTTTGGTGGGTGTCTGGCAGCTGGCCAGCATCAACCACCTACACCAGATTCCAAACTAAGCCTCACCAGATACAAGTGTCTCACTGCTCTCCTCTCTGAACTAGAGACTCAAATGGCAGTCAGGTTTTTAGTAGTTTCATCATTATCAGCCATTTGCATCACCTGCCATCATTCACCCAGATCTGCTGTCTCCTACTAACATTCCAACAGCTGGACAAGCTCATACTTGAAAAACAAAAATAATCAAAAATCTCTTCCTTGCTCCTTGTTTTCACCATAAGGATAGATAAAATTCTCCCACATGGTAACTCAATACAGAAGCAAAATGATAAGCTAGTATCAGAAAACTTATCATCTGGTGCCAGTTTATTACTGATACAATGAAATGGGATCCTTCTCCTGTTCTCCTCTCCTTTCTTCAAATATCACAAAGCTGCTCACTAAAAAACATGCTTCTAGGCTGTGAAAGCTGTAGTCACAGCCTGATGCATATGCTAGAACTTTTCTTAAAATCTAGATTAATTTTAAAAAGAGTCTTAAAATTGTTATGGGTCAAAAGCAGCACACCTACAGAAACATAAAAAATCAATTATAGTGGAAAAGAATTTGCTGGAATAGTCATTATTTTGGTTGTCTTCTTCAACAGACATGTTAGGTTTTTTATTTATACCAAGAGACTGTATGACCAAGCTCAAAAGAACCTTCACTATCAAACTCTAATTATGCATACCAGTTCTTCCATGTTCTTCAATGACAGTGCCGTATCTTGCTCTATTGTACATTTTTAAATGTCATATTCAATACCAATGTGCATTTTGTGTCTTTGCAGAAAAAAATCCCAAACAAAACACCAAAAAACCTAACACCCCTATCCCTGACCCACCAAAAACCCCTCCACTATAACACAACATAGTCCACACAATAAAACCCCCACATTTTTCTATAATTTTAAGTTCTGCATCTCTTCTCTTGTTACACAAACAAATTAGGAACAAGAAAAAACTTCATTTGAGAGCTCTGTGGAGCAGAAAAAAATTTCTCTCAAGAAAATAACAATCATAACTTGGCATCGCCTGGCTGCAGCAAACTAAAGCTGTTGAAACATGCAAGATCCAAAGAGAGGTTCCTCATCTGCAACAACATTCATATGAAAAACTTCACTTGCAAAGACTATCTTTGGAATAATCTATGTTACAAAACACATGAGGATGCTTTAGAATTCAGCTAGTTGAAAGCTCATATTTAATGATGCCACAGGCAGCAGAGACGGGACCAGTGGGTACCAGCCTGGACTTGACTGGGCACCTCAGTGCTGTGAGCAGCTTGGAGTAACTCCCTGGACGCTGCCTGTCCAAGAGCTGTGGGTGCAGATGCACCTTGAGGCACCGGATAAGCCGTAAGTTCCGTCTGGATTGTGAAAGAGGAAATGATGCAGCAAAAGGACCAAACTGCAGTTTTGATTTTGTTGAGCTCAAATGAAAACTCCCCTCTGTCATCTTTGTGAACATGTCATTTTCAAATGTTTTGGTTTGACAAGTTGCCACAGTTGCCAAAATAAACCACTCGGCTTAGCACTTTATTCAGTACCACCTTGTGGTGAAATAAACATTTGTATATTGTGCATAACACAATTAGAAACTGGGTAAGAATAAAAGAGGCAAAAAATGACTGTGAAAACTTACTTTTTAAACCAGGTTTTTTCTCTGATGATTGATCAAATGATGCACAAATAGCAGGGAACAAGTAGCAGACAGGGGTAAGCAGCACAGCTAGCTAAAATCACTGTACACCATCAGCTTTAGACAAGTTTCCTTTTCTTGACATGGAGAAAAAACAGAATGAGATCCAGAACTCATTTTAGATCCTTAATTTATCAGAAGTGATAGTCTGGCCTTGTCTGACTACATGTCATGGCTTGGGTGAGGTTCTCATGAAGCACTACACTCTTGGAAAATTCAGGTAGGATTTGATGAGTTGCTTTCACTGAAAGAACAACAAATCAAGCCTTGACATGAAATACCTACGTTGCTGAGACAAAAGCACTCAGCGATGTCCATCAGTAACAGCTGCAACTCACCACAAAGAAGACTTACATCTTACTGACTGGGGAGATGCTAGTAATATAAAATAAAATTAGAACTCCAAATAATGTCTTGAAAGAATGGGTATCTTCAAAAGTTTGAAAACTACTCTTAAAGTGTTACTGAGAAATACAACAAAAGCAAGGCTGAGTTTACTTTCCGTTACACAGATGAGTGAAAATTCCTGAGTCTGCTTGATTTCCGCTGCCCTTATGTAAGGCAAATGGGGACCACCAGGTAAGTGCATACTTTGAAATATCCAGATTTTAATACCGTATTTCACTTTGGCCACTTTGAGGTCTAGGTGGACCTGTGTATGTCAATATGCATAAATATCTATCAGCAACAACACTTAGACTGAACTCCAGTGTTTCACAACTTATTTTCTGCCCTAACCTCCATATGGATTAGTTCATCACAAAAAAACACGCTAACGTGCATTTTCTCGTTGGTATGCAGCACTAGGCATCTAAATACTGTGGGCTATCTTTGCTCTTTTGCAGATCCATCCCTTCCAAAAAACTCTAAAGTTGCAAATTTTTCCCATTTTTAACCTGCACACTAATGCCATAAAGTTAACTAAACAGAATTTCCAAGCTATTGCACAACTGAACTGTACATGCACATGAAAAAGCACTGAGCAATTTATATGCTTGCTCCTGTGAGACTTCTAAGCGGACAGATTTAGTGCACAGGTGCACTGGAATGGAAAGGCATAAGATGTCCTCTCCCCCATTAACACTCTCATAGTGAGCAACATTAAAATGGCTGAAAGGTTAAGAAGCCCTTCCCCATCATTTCTTTGCCCCCCTACAGCAGCAATAGTACTGACTATAGTGAAGGACTTCTTTTTGCTTCTGCAAGAAAGTGGCACCTCACAGGCACTCTAGAATTGTGTCACAGATGGGATGCTTTACCTGTCCACTCCACCCACCCTGCTGCCAACAGGGTATAGAAGTCTTCCAGCAGCTCAGTAAAACACTAACCCATTATTTTCCTGGAAGCTCTATCCTTTAAACTGTGTTTAGAATCCTTACTTTTTTTTTTTCTTTTTTAAGGCTAGATTTATTTCCTGCCTGCCTGCCTGCCTCCAACAGGAAACCAGAAAAAGAGCTAGTCCCATTTCACTTTCTGGCCACTATTTGCCAGAGTAACTGGCCAGTACTCAGCTGCAGCTTTAGATAGAGGCCAAGGATCCACCCTTCATGGAGGCCACCAGTCTTCACAATCTCCTTTTGTTTTATGAGAGCTTACCCTGAGCAAGTCCACCTTCTGGAACAAACCAGTTCCTACATGATCATTATGCCCTTCCCATCCCAGCAATCTTCTTCTCCCTTTTCTTCCTTCCTTGTATTGTGTAAGCAACCCCACAAAGCCATGTCACAGCTGAAACAATTTGGATAGGACTTCCCTTTCCTACAAGCTACAGGGACAGAGTCACTCAGATCCCCACCGCACACCCCCAAGCTGATATATCACCATTCCTACAAAATCAGGAAGCCAAACCAAGTGAACTAGAGAGGTATCTGCCTTTGCTGCCATTCATATCATGTTAGTGGTAGAAAACAGTAAACAACTGCATCAGGATGCCTAAGCTTGAGAAAACTTTGCCCCTTTATTGCCCTTTGTATTTTCCAGTACAAAATCTTATATAGTTCATGCTGTTCTTAATAAAAAACATCACTGGGGAAAATAAGTGCTCTGCAGTCTGCTTTGCAAGCTCATAAGGAAATGGAAGTGTGATAGACTTGGAAATCTCTTTAACTTTTCATGGAATTCTAACCAAGAAACTACACAGCCTTTCTAACAATTAAGTAAGTAAAGACAGCAACAGCACATCCCAACAAGGCTGTTAATGAAAATATACATCAATCTCAAAGCAGTGAGGTAGCATCTAAGGTAAATGTGGACTTGAACATGGAATCTAAGCCATTTCAGGTTTAATTCCAAATCTGGCCTAAACTACTGTTAAACTTCTGACCTTCTGCACTGAAATCCATAGATTTTTCTTCTGAGTAAAGTCTTGAATTTTTCATCCTAATCTTTAACTTCCAAGCAAAATTTTTTCTTTGCCTTACCAAAATTTTTTCAAGAACTTAAAAATGAACACAAAAAATAAAAAGCCTCTTCACCACTAGGCAAGTTTGTCACTTCTTATAGTATAGAAAAAGTAGCATTGCTAATAAAATCCTATAGAAAAGGACCTTTTTACTTTAAAAATATAACCCATCAAGAAAGTACTTTTAAAAAAGGAGCAAGAGAAACATAAGCACAAGCAGATAAAACATACAGAAAGACAGATAGACCTGGGTGGGTAAGTAGTGCCCTTCTTCAGGGGAAAGCCTCCAGTTTGAATTCTTTTAAAGAAATTACATCCCTTACAACTCTTAATCATTTTGACAATGTACTGACATCCTGGCCATTTTAAATACATACTTTCCTCAAGCCTGGCTGGTTTAGACAGCGGGAAGCAAGATATTTGTACAAGAAGAAAAGAGGAATGAAGGGCCAAGAGGCCCCAGAGCAGTTGGAAGAACAGTTGTTCTGGGTGGAGAAGCAGGAATGGGGCAGAGGTGAGCTGAAGGCTTTCCCAACCTTCATTTAACTCTTTAATTTCTTTTTGTTTGGGCAACTAAACAGCAACAGTTCAGTTTTCAACTCATTTAATTTTAAATTCCCTGGACTGATTCCATACCTGTGTCTGGTAGCCCCTGTGAACAGCTGATGGGAGCAGTGGGAGTGAAGGCATGCAGCAGATGATCTCCTGATGGCTCAGCCTGTCTGTGGTCCCCAGGGCCAACACCACCCACAGACCAGCGAGGTGCAACACAATGGCTGTGAGAGACAGATGACAAGGAGAGCTTCTGCTTCACAGAAATCACACGTTTTCAAAATTAGGTTTCAACCCCAGCTAAAACAAAACTGGTTCTCCATCTCCTACTGCAATTTCCCATTCATGGGACTCCAAAATCAACTTTACTATCAACATCAGCGAACTCATGGTATCACTGTAGCACCCACCATTTACCCTTACCGCTCACTACCAACATTAACAACTTCATGATGCCATTTATCCTCCCCTCAGGAACTCAGGCCTTTTTCCATCAGCAAAACCCTTCCTTCAGCTTTTCAAAGGTGACACCATCTTTTCTATTCTCACTCAGTATCTTGGATCCCAGAGTTTTACTGAAAATGTTCTTAGCTGAAAGAACAGCCACTCTCTTACACTTCACTTAATAACACAATGGCTAAGAAAGGACAGCCACAATTCCAGCTCTACCCTGGCAAAAACTTATCCAAACAAGAGGAAGTCATAGCTAGCTAGTCATGTAGAGTAAGCTTGAAGCTACTTCTGCACAGGGAACAAACATACCACATGCAGTGCTCATATGCTGACAGAGCACCTAGGCCTACACGCACTAGGATAACTAGGCAGTATTATCATTCAGGAACATTGCTCAAAACTTTTTTTCTTTAAAATTAATTCCAAGGCATTTTCATCAATGCTGGATTTTGCAAACTGTTCCAAACTTAAGTTTTGGCACAAACTGGATTCACCAAGAAGTATTCAAGATGGACTAAAAGTCTGCCATGTATCTTGTCAACTTGAAAGACTAACTCTTAGAATCTTAGATGCACTTGGCTATCATCCTGAACCGTGACATCTGCCTATGTAGCAGCATTTGGACACTGGTACTGCATACAACACATCAGGAGAAAACGACAGACACTCAGAAGCTGTTGCTGAAAAGTGACAGAGAAGTAGTTCAGGTGCTCCTGCAGCTTATGGGCTTCTTACATCTGATGGACCAAGTCTATCTGTCTTCTCCTCGGGAACACAGCCAGCTTACACTGGCTGAGCCTGCTGATTTGGTTTAGAAAGCCTGTAAACCAGCAGGTTCTTTTCTCTTCTTGGACCTCTCTTCCTCTTATGGAAACTTCTGCATCCCTGCAATGTCAGCAGGAGGGGTGGTCGCTCACCCTGCCATCACCTCCAGGTAGGCAGTTTGCAGCCATCCCAGAAACTCGGTAGCTGGTGTTGGAGCAAGGTTTTAGATTAATTACCCTTGCAAACACAGAGCTGCTTCTGCACTGAATGACAGTGGCCTTTCTGAGCTCTGGTTTGACTCAGGGCACAAGCAGCTCATTAACCATCAGATGATTCAGCACTTGGTGCCTACATTTCTGCTGGCTGGTTTTCATCAGCAGACTACAGCTTTGAAGATGTATCATTTATATGATACCATCAGACACCTGACGAGACACAGGTGTCAAGGCCCTCCAGCTCCAAGCCAGTACTAGCTTTATGTGATACAGACTGCTTGTGAATTTTCCTCTTCATTATGCAGCTTTATAATCACATTCCCCACAAAAATCCTGACTGTAACAGTCATCGGCTTTTTTTGCTCCAGCTCTTTCAGACAGAAATTATGCACAGAAAAAAAGGGGTCAAAAGTAAGATCTCAGGCAACACAGAGAGAAAGACTGAGGTCCTGAGCAGAGGGAGAATGATCTCCACATTTCACGCTCAGAAGCAAGCAGGATTCTCGTCTCACCAAAACTAACCATGCACAAAACACTGTCAGATGCAGTCTCTCCCCATCCCCCATCATTCCTTCTGATTTACTCATGGCTACTAATCTCATTAGAGTTCCTATAATTAAAGCACCATAAAATCTGATGAAGAACAGAGTATGGTGTTTAACTAGCCCAAAGTCTTATAGTAAAAGAATGACTATTCCAACAGAGTTACAAGATTTACAAAATAAAGCATCACTAATGAGCACAGGATCAAAACTGGATTATCAAGTTTCCCCGTTTGCATGTAGAAAAAGCAGACACTGAGGTTTCTATAAAACTTTTGCAGCCATTTTATAGGAAAAGTGAAATGCTCCCTCTGATGTAAAAATACAAGCAGCCCAGAACAGTTAGGAAGTGAATCACTTTTTTAGCAAACCTCAGCATGCACAGTTTCTGAAATAACCTGGCTTTGGTGCCATGTTTAATGGAGAGAAAGACAGGAAATTAAGGAGGTGAAGGAGATACGGATGTAATATTACACCTGTGAGATTAAGTGTCCTGGTTCTTGCTTCCCGGTCCCAAGCTACTATGTTGGGTTGACAGAATGCAGAAATCCACAGCTCCCAGCTGAACGGGAATTGGTTCTTCCACGTTTTTGATCCCAACCTCACTCAACACAGACATGAGAGTCTGTGGAGGGAGACTTCAACCTCACCCATTAAGCATAACAAACAGCAGCTCTGGGGCTGCATCAGTTCCTGGAGACAGGGCTTGCTGGGACCTGACTCAGGCTCTGTGGGATCCACACTAGACCCTGAGCTGTGAAAGCCACCACACCACATCCTGAGTTGTAAAAGCCACAACCTCTTTCATGAAAACCCATCACCTATACCTATCAATTACCATTTCATCAATTTCTTTGAGTCCAAACAAATAGCCACAGAATTCTTTCGTTAATGGTAGATCAACTGGTGATAGTCAGACCCTGGAGAGCCCTGAGAGTTCCGTGACTATCAGGATGTGAGACAGAATAGCTACCTTGAGGCAGAAGTCAAGTCACACAATTTCCCAAAGTCAGGCTCCAGATCAGCCTGCACATTCCAGGCTTGACTGCTAAGCTTCTGCTCTAGCTACTAAATCTTTGAAAGGGATTATGCAGCAAGGTGCCAGTGATAAGAAAGACTGGACTTGACCTCTAAGGACTTTCAGATGTCACCCTCATTTTCCAGCATGCTGGTAACGTGATGAGCAAAATCTCTGCAGCTGGAGTATTTTCATCTGACATTCCTTTTACAAATGCCTAAAACTTCAGTTGATTTTCTCATCTATAAAGGGCTCGAAGGCCGAAGTTCTGATGCTCTTGTATCTTTCCATAGAAGAAAGCAGGATGCATTAACAGAGTTTTTACTTTGCTACTCCATTAAATGTAATTTCAGGAATCACAATGAAGCCATTGTGAAGAATACAGCTTTCTTCAGTGAGGGAACACACACAGACATCAAAGGCAACATGAATTATTTTAAGTGCTATACTTCTGCCAACATATTCCAAATTTTCAGCATGAGAGACCACTCCTCCAGAGATGTAGTCAGGGAAGAGATTACTATTTCTCTGACAAGAAAACCAGATGTAAACTATGCATAATACTGCTTGGGGTTTTGTTTTCAAATTGTTTTTTAATTTCAGGTACATTCTTAAATCAGGCTGATCATATCCAAAAGTAAGAGCTTCTAAAATTTTCAAACAAAACCAGTTTTTTCAGCATTTATTCCTTCTGAGCTGCTCATAAGTTTTCTCTTTCATTTCCTACAAAAACTGCAAAGTCTCAAAGATGAAAGGTAACTTGATTTCTAACCTATGCTGGCTTTTCACTCATTCTTCCCAGAAATTTTCCTAATATAACTGACACGGACATGCCTTTCTCTCTCCCCAGGATGACTCACAGAGTCCTTCCACAGCACAAAGGAAAGACAGATCACTTTTTCTTCTTGAAGAAATATCACTTTCTTGTCCTTTTCAAAAAGGAAGATAAGGGAAGAACACATTGGACTGTTATTTGTTGTATTTTGTTTCATTTTTCCCTAAAATATTTATCAAGCAACTAAAATTCTGCCTGGTCATACAAGTATCAGTAACAACATGTCCACAGAAGTGCTCTGTGAATCTCACTCCTCAAGATCAGTATTCCTGCCCTACGTTTAATGTACAGGAGGAAGTATCCATGTGGCTATGTGCCACATGGGTACTTTTCAACAGCTGCTGGGATCAGCTTTGCAGGTGCTTAGCAATAGTAGTGGCTTCCTTGAAGGGCATCCCTGCATACACATTCAACACCTGGCCAATGCTAAACCCACTGCATAGAGCATATATTTACTTCCTTAGGCCAGCCAGCTATTTCAGCCACCAAGCTACTGCTGCCTTCACCAAGAGTCCAGCCTAAGCCAGGCAGAAGAGTTCTTCAATATGGCTTTAGATACCAGATCGTGTAACTTCCATTACATCACTGTAAATTGCAAACACCTGCAGAACACGGGGAAGATCACCCAGACATCACAACACTTGTCAATTTCCAGCTTAAATAAAAGTCAATATTCTGACATATGACCTTCGTGGAAGATATCAAAGTGGCACAAATGTGCACTGACAATATAATATAAAAACTGAGTCAGAATTTCCAGTCTACCACTTATCTACAAATCAAATCATTCTGGTCTCTGTGCACGAAGTCTCAAGAAGGATCATTAAGTGTTCCTGAGTTTCAGTGCTACAGGAAACACACAAAACATAACTCTGACCATCCAATCCATCAGCTCCCAAGTTAAGCCTTTCACTGTTATCTAAATATATCCAAACTATATCATAAAAAATGCTATTGAGTTTACTATTAGCCAGAACAAATGCAACCAGCACCAGCAAATGCTACATAAGCTAGCAGGGCCCAGAGAGGAGCAAGTACTAGACTTCTGGTAGCACGTGCTATTTCCAAGCAGTGAAATGTACTCTGGTCAGAAGAGGCCTGTCAACTATTTATAGAGTGCAGGGGTAGCTGCAATCATCCATTCCTTCCCTACACACACAGCTCAGCAGAAGCACAAACCGCCCCAGCACAGCACCAAGCCCCAACAGGTGTAAAATTTCATTCCACCACCAAACCAGCACATCTCCACCAAGCACATCCTAAAAGCTTCTGCGGAATAAAAGCACAAAGGTGGTAAGCAAAGGGTTTAGTTGCTTTGTTTTTCCAACATACACCATACTTCTCCCATTGTTCATGTTTAGGGTATGACTACGCTAGCAGCAGAAACACAAATACTCTGTGGTGCTAAACTAACTCCTGAAAATATTAGCTAAGACAGAGGTTAGTTATCAAGCGGCTGATTTCGGTTTGAAACAGCAGTTCTGACTGACAGAACAATGATGAGCTTGTAAGCACCCTCTATGCCAGCTTTCTGCCCAGAATGAGCAGTTGTCTGCCCAGGATGGAAAAGTGGTGTTTTCAAATTTTTTCCTCCAAAGAAGTTATTGTTTGCTGTTGTTAACTGCAATTGTTCACCGATAGTCACATACACGCTATTTTAATCTTGCATAACTGGCATAACACCGAACGCGATGTGTCCTGTGAGGAGCAGGCCGAGCAGCTGCACCAAGGGCCCGAACATCAGCAAGCCCAAGCGGCAGCGGGCAAAATCCCCGGCTCCAGGAGCCGCTTCGGAGGCGGCTGCCAATGCTCCGGAACTCTGCTCCTTATCACTACTTGGCCTCCTCTTGAAACAAAGCTGGTGCCGCCGGTCAGGTAACAGCAAGAATCTGAGATACCAAAGCGAAAATCCTTGTAAAGAAGGGAAGAGCCTGAAAACGCACTAGTGACCAGCCCGACCAGCTGCGCAAGAAGGCGCAGAGCAGTGCTTCGGGAACGAGCGGTCGCTGAACCCGCAGCTCGCACGCAGGTGATGGCCGAACGCGTTCCGTACGGGACGGGAAAGGCTCCCTCCCGCTCGGCACCCCATGGCCCAGCCCGGCTCGCCGGCCCCGGGGCAGCGCTCAGCCCGCCGGGCTGCCGAGCATACGGCCCCAGCCCCCCCCAGCACATCCCGGCGGCGCCCGCTAGGAAGTACCTGGGAGCTGAGGTACCGCCGGAGGCACTCCTCGCACACCGCCTTCTTGCAGCAGGACAGGGGCTTGATGGGCTTCTCCTCCAGGCACACGCGGCAGCTCAGCACCAGCAGCGGCCCGAACTCGCCCGCGATCAGCCCGGAGAAGGGCTCGGGCAGCAGGTACAAGTCCACCACCTCGATGCTGCCGCCGGACGACAGAGGGTCGTCGCCCGACACCACCCCGCGCCGCGCCAGGGGCTGCCCCGCGCCCGGGCCGCCGCGGGGGGAGCCGGGGGCCGCCGCCGGCCGGTCGTTCTCCACGCAGTAGACGGTGCAGTACACGTGCCGCCGGGGGGGGCGGCGGCGGCCGCTGCCTCCCTCCGGCCCCTCCTCCGCCGGGGCCGCGGGCTCCCCCGAGCCCGGCGGCTGCTCCGGCCCGGCCGCCGCCTCCGCCTCCTCTTCGGCCCCTCGCCGCTCGGGGCCGGCGGCGGCCGGCGGCAGCTCCCCGCCTCGCCCCGACCCGGCCGCCCCGCCGCCCGGGACCGCCTCTCGCGGCGAAGGCGGCTCGTCCGGGCCGGGCTCCCGCGGGCCCCCGGCCGGGCTCGGCGGCGCGGCGGCCGCCCGCGGGGCGTTCAGCGAGCTCTGCTGCTCCCCCATCGCCGCCCGCCGCCGCTCCTTCCCATCCAGCCGCCTCCCGGCCCCGCTTCTGCTTCCGGGTCCCGAGCCCCGCTGCGCCGAACCCCGCGCCGCCCGTCCACCCGCCGGCGGGCGCCGGCCGCCGCCGCCCGGCCTCCCCGCCGAGGGGCTGCGGGCGCGAGGGAGGGAGCGGCGGCAGCGGCGGGTGTCGCTCCGGTCAGCGCCGCCCGCGGGCTGCCGGCCCGAGCCCGACCCCCATGCCGGGGAGGACGCGGGCAGCCTCCCCTAGTGCTGCGGGGCAGCGCGCCCGGCCGCGCCCCGCAGCCGCCCCGGCCCGCCCCGCGCGTCACCGCCCCCCGCCCGCGGCGGCCGCCCCGCCGGGCGCGCCCGCCCCGGCTCACCCCCGCCCGCGCTGACGCAGCTGCTCGGCTGCGCCCCTCATTCAGCCGTAAACACGGCGTGGCTGCCCGCGCGCCGGCGCCCGGCACCGGCGAAGCGAGGCGTTGTCCCGCGCCCCAGGTTCCCTTCGCCTTGTGCTGGTACCTGCGGCCCGGCCGCAGAGTAACGTCCTCTGAGTGAATTGTGAGCATCCGATTAAAAATCATCCCCGAAGCAAAAAAAAAAAAATTGTAGTGAGCATCATCGACTCCACCGTGAGAGCCACGCACTAACATCAAGGCAATAAAGTGACATTCACAAAAATGATTGAAACTATTAACAACAGGAGTATCCGCACAGGTCCAAAACGGTACTTGCTTCTTCAGGTACTCAAGGGGGTTAGGGTGATGTATGCACATTCTGTTCCAGGAGTTGGCCAGTATGCCGATGCTCTGCTTGAAGATATCTCCAGGCCTTGACGTCAGCATTTACATAATCACGTAGGGAAGATGTCACGGAACTGATGCTGCAGCAACTGAGTACCTTAAAATGGATTGTGCAGTTTCCATCCTGAACTTCGTGTTACTCAGAGGTTGCTCTGCTTGGGACGACAGGGTGTTGGGCTTAACTAGAGTGACAGGAGGAGGTCTGCAAGTGGGGAGATGACAGTGAGGGACATCGTGGCTGTCTGCATGTCGTACCCTCAACCGCAGTGAGCTCGTGGTCTCAAGCTCATGCAGGGAGCAGCTCCATGCGTTTGCCTGGCTCTGTGTTGGAGCTCAGCGGCACAGCTGCTCAGCTGCAGTGGCCCAGAGTACAGGGCATCAGGACACTGTATGCAGCCAGTCCAGCTTTGGAGGTTCCCGTGTGGCGTTGAAGTGTATGTGCACTCTGGTAAGGAGCTGAGCCTCCCAGAAAGCCGCACAGGGAGCCTGCCCTGTCCTGCTGAAGTCTGGCAATGGAGGCTCCGCAGGCTCTTTAGCAACCGGCAACAGCTGCTGGCTTGGGCGTCTCTTCACCTTGAAAATGCTCTATTTCTTGCAGACCCAATTAGATGTGAAAGTCAGTGGGTATGAATTTGTGCAACGTCAGACTCTAGTTAGCCCTCCAGGGAAACAATGTAGAGGAATTATTTTTTTTTAACCATATGTATAACTTTTCTTATTTGAGCCTTTAGGGATTATGATCCCAAAGCTTACTTTGAAAATAGGAAGTGTAAAACTTCTAATGATTGAATAAACATTAGGATTTCCTACAGGCCTACCACTTAAGAACTTGGAACTTAAAGTGAAAACTAGAAAGATAGCATCATTGCAAGAACCAGAATGTTGCTCTACTGTTAGTTCGGAAATGTATGCGCTAAAGCACAGCAAGGGAAAAGGGTCCTCCAGGAATTCAGGACGGCAGTGATGGTCATACTTAGCTGAGGGGAAGCATGAAGCAAATAGGAGTTACAGAATTGCCTGTGCCCTACCAGCCTGTGGTCTAAGGACGGGTAGTTCAGTTGCCTGTGCCCAGCCATGGATCCTGCTGGTCCTGGCTGTGAATTGTGAGCAGATGTGCCAGCCCAGATGCTCCCAGGGTCCCCCATTCTATCTGGGATGGTAGGGTTGGCCCTGGCCCTGCCTGGTGAGCAGCCCCCAAGGAGACTCTCCCACTCTTTGACAATCATATCAACCAAGTCTTTGCAACAAATCTTTGCCATATTCTGTATATATTCTCTCAGGCATATTGAAAAAGTATGAAATATAGAAAAAATATAGGCTTGAGGTAAGGATAACGTGACCTACTAGTATGTACTGATCACCTTTCCCACTGTGCCTTTATACAGACTCATATTTGAATGACATTAAGGGAGAATTTTCATAAAAAGACCACCCTAGCCTCCCACCAGCCCCCAGCAGTCTGACAAAATAGGACTTTGTGTTGCATGGCCCTTGCTTATTCTGCAAGAGAGCTGATGAGAGAAGGAGCTGTCAGCGAGAGGCACTGGCTCTGTTGCTCCATGCAGTGCTGGTGGGTGCCTGGGTGCACAAAGCAGGAGTCCGTACAGGGGTGAACGTGTGGATCCCAAAGAGGCTGTGCTGCTGCTGACTGACAGGCTGCATGGTATGTCTTAGGCTGGCTGTTGCCCAGGTTTTGAGAAACCACATGTCAGATTTGCATCCAGAACGAGTCTGATGCTAAAACCTTGGTTCAAAATGTGATTTTAGATCCACACATTTTACACTCTCTGTAGAGCATGTCTAGCCTCATGGAAGATACTTAAAAGATAGCAGCACTGCTGGATTTGCATAAAATAACAGACAAAAATAAATTATCCTACAGACATAAACCTTTTTATCACCAAACTGTTTGGTTTACAAGAACTTCATTATGTTTGAGCACAGTTGTGTAGAACTGAGCCTAGTTGCTTGAAAAATCACTTCTCTCCCTGTGATGTACTGCCAAGTCAAACTCCACAGAGATTCACACATTTGAACTCTGCAAATGAAGTATGAAGAAGCAGCTGGCAGGGCATTAATTATCTGTGAGAGATTCCCCGGTTTTGGAAAGCTCTATCCAATGTTGTCCACTAGAACCTGGATTTGCTTATCTTTGGGAATGCAGAAAATTCCATTAGACTTTTCTTCTCTCTTGAAAAAATTGGACAATTTGGTTTGAATAGGTGTGTTTATAGCTGGTCCTTTTACTCATGCCTGATTTTAAAATTCCACAGCTTAGAACCAGGGTAGACACTTGTATTTTCAAACAATAAATGTAATTGACTGTCACTGTTCTTGTAATGCCTGAATTTGGGATTGTTTTGGGGGTTTTATTATTATTGTTATTAATTATTCACACTGAACAAAGAACATGTGATGGCTGTTGCATCAATTAATTACATTTGTCCAAATTTGTAAAATTTTCCAGAGTATTGACTGAGAATCTCCATCCTTGTTTTCTTTCAGTTCTTTCTTTCCTACCTTCCTTCCTTTCCTTTAATAGAAGAGCATAAACTCCCGTGAAACTTCAGCAATAGAAAGTACTGGGCTATGCAGCATACAGGAAAACTGCAGAACTCATTACTACACACAGTCACAAAAGCAGTTCTATAATTAATTACAAAACTGATTAGATACTTTCAGCAATACAGCAGAGCTAAAGCAGTCCATGCTGTTTGTGTCATGTATCTATCTGTGTGTATGAAAGGAGGACTTAATTTCCTAGGGCTGTAATTCCTGAGACTTCTTGAAAATTACTTTTACTAAAAATAATTAATATTTTTATAATAGGTAATTAACTTCCATTCTTCTGGGTTTATGCTGGTAGCCTCTGAGGAGATATGAAACCTTTTTTCTACGTAGTAACTAAGTAACTGGCAGTATGGTACTGGGTCATTGGGTCCTAACTTACTTTTTAAGGGGGATTCTTTGGCTTCTGTTCATCTTGTGAGGTGGAAGATTCACATACGTTTTACAGAAAGTGTAGGTTAGTAGAAGGCATGCACTAGAATAATTTCTTATGAGCATCCTAATTACATCAGGAAGAATGACTCTGTGCCTAGTTTAATTGTTACAGTATTTATTTTGAAAACAGTCTGTGCCATTATTTTTATCTAGCACAATGGAAACAACCTTCAAAATGTAACTGTGTATCTTACACATTGCTTAAACAGATCAAACCCTTTGTACTTCCTATGTGCTTGCTACCTGAGGAGAGAAAATACTTTTCCAGAATTTATGGGTCGTTCCAAACAGATCTTATCAATGTCTCAAGTTGTATTTTAAAGGGCACTTAGAACCTTGATGCATCCTCCTTAATTGCTTCTCTTGTTTTGTAATTATTTATTCTACACACTTCTTCAAAGTCCTTTTTAAACTCTTGCATAAGTGTTTTTATTTTCTTGTTTTTCTGCTTGCATCACTAATTTTTTTAATATGTTTATCCTTTTCCCTATCACATCTTCACTTCCTAAAATTGTCACAAAGATCTGTATTTAGCCTACAGCTTTGTAGAGAGACTCATGCCTGTCTTTATGTTCTGGATATTGATGAATCCAGTTTCCCACTTAGGGCTAGACCAACCAGGAACCTAAACTGATGGAAATTACTTCCCCCTCCTCATCACTCAAATCTTTTATTCTTCCTAGATTTTTTACCACATTGTTGTCCCTTATGTCACCTGGGTTCATAAATCAGGAATCACTTTCATCTTCGACAAATGCAAATAACCACTTGAGTGAAGCAGGAAACTTACTTTTTGTAGAACAGGAGTATATATTTTTAAGTTCTTGAGGTTGAAACTGAGCTGGGAATCTCAAAACCATGGCTTCCTTCACCAGATGAATTTATTTACTGTTAGTCCCAAAACCACACCGGAGTCAAGCTACACTTCATGTATCCCACAATCACCATCTTTTTCCTTAACAACAGGCAACACCCAAATCTTTTATCAACATTAATCTGGAATGAAATGCCTTGATGCACGGCCTGGGTGCAATGCAGTCATTTTGGGGAAGCGAGAGTTATTTACCACCATCAGCAGCAGTACAGCCATGAAATCATTCTAAATTACATCAAGCATTTTAAGACACTCCCAGAGAAAAAAATCCTTCATTACTGCATTTTTAAAATTATTAATATTTATTTGAATTTAGCTTTGTAGTAATAGTTGGCCACAGGATTACCTGACAACACCACAGTAAAAGTAAATTCTGCTAAAGGGCAAGTGTATTTTATAGCTATTATTGCTTTAATTAACTATGCAGAATGACACACAAATAGAATGTTTTGTAAAATAAAGACTTAGCAGCTACGTTTTTGAAAATATTGTGAGTCATTCTCTGATGTGCAAATTGCTATCTTTTCCTTCTTAGCTTCAGGCCTGAAAAGCAGTTGAACATTTATTAAAACAATTGTCTACCCTTATTACTGGATTATCAAATTGTGCTTTTCTCATATTGTACTAGAGGGGCTTTTTGCAATGCAAATAATTTAAAAGGATTTCAGAAAAAAGTGAAATTAAGTAATTAACCTGATCAGACATTGGGGATACATAGAGCTAGTCAAATTAGCTGTTTTTAAATTATGCTGCTTTGCTTCTTAAAGCCAAATTTCAGAATGCTGTTGAAGACTTCCTTAAGTTCATCTCTGTAATTCAACAACCGCCCCCCCTGTTATCAGCAGAGACTCTCATTACACGCTTTGTGACTCCATGGAGACTTACCAAGTCTGCACAGGAAGCTGCTGTAACAAGTGGAGCTGCTTTCGCCAGCCAAGCAGGGATGGGCAGTGAAGGCACTGGAGCGGGGACCTGAGGGGCCCCTTTTCTGATCTCAGCTCTGTTACTGACCAGCCGTGTGACTTTGGATGAGGTACTCCTATATCTCTGTTTCCCCTTTTACCCTTTGCCTGTCTCCATTATTTAGACTGTAAGCTATGTGTGACAAGGAGTGTTAGCAGCTGCAGCACTGTGTGACCCAGTGAATCCCCTGGGCTTGGCTGATGCTCGAGGTATGTCTGTATCACAGACAAAACACAGTCATTTCGTCATCCAGACTGCCATGTGAAATTAGCTCATTAATAGCCCATTTTGTAGTTAAAAGTAAAATTACATATGTTCAGATACTTCTCTCTATTTTTAATTCATCTGACTGTGGAACACTACATTCACAAGAATTTTTCTGCTGGGCTGTAGTCATTACTGAATAGCACTGTGTGCCCTGTGAGGGTTTTGTTTGCATAAGCTAACACCAGGAACTTATCCCACCTTCATCCTCATGCTCTCTTTGTGTAAGAATGCAGGGATCTAAACATTTTCCCTTGCTCATGCCATGTGTCCAGATTTCCAGTGGGATTTTACCTAGTATACCAAAGAAGGTACTTAGTAGGGTATGCATGACAATTACACCAAGGAAAGAAAGGCTGGAATAAAACCTAATTCACTAGCAGGATGAAAATACTGTAAATTCTCTCTGCAAATTCATTTTTGTTACTGCCACAAGAAGTAATGTCTGACTACACTCACTAAGTCATTCTGCATAGTGAGATGATGCTGGTTTCATAGCATCACAGGTCAAAATACGGGTTCATTTTATGGCTCTGTCCCCAATTTGCAAGTCCCTGTGCTTTCCAGCCTGTAAAGCTGGCTTCACTGTGGAGGTGCCACAATAAGAAAATCTTCTCAGCTGGATGGGAAAAAGGAATTGGAATTATGACTCTGCAAAATTAAAGTGGTGATATATTGATTATACGCTCAATTGATTATTCTATAGATAGCTTGACTGCAGTGGGGATTGAGAAGCATCAAAAATGGAAACAGGCAAGACAGCAAATTGCCTTAACAAAACTTAATACTGAACTTGCTGCTACACAGATCCAGTATGTGACTCAACAATGTCACGAGCTGTGTCTTTTCTGAAGGGCTCCTGAGACACAGCAATTAACAGGGAATCAGTTAAATGATTTCCGTGAAAGGTAATTTCAATGTTTTTGCCATGGGCTGTTTGTTTTCATGGAGCATTCTTTGCTCTTCCACACTTAATCTAAAGGTTGATTCTCATTGCATACATTGAAAAAGAAGTTATTGGTAAATGGCATGTATTTTACCTTAGGAACTGCTGTATATAGCTGAAAACCACACTCCTGTACATACATGAGTAATGAGCCTACACACAATGTCTTGGATCTTTTTGCAGGTAATACTCAGCAGCCTTGAAAAAAACTGTTCCTAGAAGTGTCTTTTCCTATATTCTCTTATCTATTATGTCTTGTTTTAAAACAGGCCCAAATGATGCTAATCAGAAAGTGCCGGCCAGCTAGAACAATCTATAAACTGCAATGGAAAGCTGTTTTAGAAAAGAAGTTCAGCTAGTAACCTGATATATATATAGGTGAAAAATGCTTTGTCTTCTCCCTTCAGAAGTTGTTTCTTAGTAGCCATTTTAGACACAATGTTGGTACATCATGCCCTAACAACACAATGTTAGTACATCATGCCCTAACAACAAACTGTGTGGTTTGCAGATTAAGTCGTGGATGGAAATGTCAGAACAATCCGTGGTGTAATAAAAGGGTATCAGTAGACTTCTTATCCTAGGGAAGCATGACTTGGGGGGAAAAATGTAACATTTGTAGGTACTGTCTGGGCAGAAAACAAAATCCTTAGGCTGTCAGAGTGGAATCTGAGACTGCTGGCAAGCCAAAGCTGTGGTGAAAGCTTTGCACGTAGTTTTGTGGTTCTGGTATTCTTATCAGCAACATTAAAGAAAAAAAAAAAAAGGTTAGAAATGCCAAGCTATCACAGGAGCCTTCCCAAGGAGGCACTCACGTGGCTGTCTGCTGGGAAATCAACTGGTGTGATGGGTTCTTGTTACATGAGTCTCTGTTTGTGAGGACAGGAACCAAGCCTAACTTACTTGATGCAACTGTGGAGCACCAAGTTACAAAAAGCATTGATTTCACTTTAAACCTCATACAAACGAAGTACATTAATGGAGAAAAATATCACCATCATGTTTTTCAGTGCCAGTCATAAGTTTCACTTTTATATGAACAGTGGCATATTTTATAAAGAAACAGTAAATATAATTGCAACAGTGTTCTTTCAGAAAGTATCTGATCTAATTATTATGATTGCTTGATTTAGTGTGATCTCACCTGCTACTTGGAGTGATTTGAGCTGCTTGTAAGAGAGAGCATAAAAATAAAGAGGAGGGCAACAGTGTAGTTGCAATCAGATTTGTCTTTTAAGTTTTTGTTGCCTGTAAACTTTTTGGCAGGTGAAACAGTCTAATGCTAGAAGACTACTGGTTAAGCAATTAATATGTAAAATAGCTTTGGGGTTGCTTTATTCTGAGGATACTAATGAAGTGCATTTATTGAGTACTTCTTATTTTCCAGTGAAAACATTTATCTGTGGTTCCTTTGGGACACAACTGTAAAGTAAATTGAATATTTCAGCTAAGAATTGATCTGAGCACAGCACTAACAGCATGATTTTAGATCAGTGAAATTAAAATGATGCAATTCAGAGCTAGTGAAGGTAAACCGGTTTAACTTTCACCAATGCCAATGAAAAAAATATCCAAAACAAGATATGTTTATATAAATAAATCAGTTAGCAGTGTATGTTAACATAATATAATTCTAAGATAGCCTCTTCTCAGCTTATTTAGTCACATCAACAATACAATAAATTGGTCTAAAATGTCTAAAATTAACTAAGTATGCAAATATTGAAAAATGGGTAAAGCATTTATCTTAATGTTGCCTAATATTCTTGTTTAAAATACATTCCATTGCAACAGAAGTAGTATACACATAAAATAGATTAAAACACTGGTAAATTAATTCAAGAAGTAACTATCATTATGGAAGGATTATCAGGTGGACCTCTTTCCGGTCGAGTTCAATGGGGATTTGTGTGAGTCCTGGCATTGCTCAATAATTTCATGAGCAGGGAGAAAATATATAGAGTGACTAAAACCTAGTGTGTAACAGTAAAAAAAAAAAACAAAACAGTACAGTGTTACAAAGGAGTTTAACTAGACTCTGTTAGTCTTGTTTCAATAAAATGTCTTAATATGATAAAAAATAAACTATTGTGTTTCAACATACAAATCTAGTTTGCAACAGATTTTGTAAGGCCTAAACTCTTCAAAAATAGATACTTTTCTAGAAATTATCTTTCCATCAAAGATATATCAAGTGTACTCTGTATATATTGAATAAGTAGAAAATGAGACTAAAATTTACTAGAAAAGTACTTTTTTATTTTTTTTTATGAATCTGTTTGTTAACAACGATACTCCTGCACATTTATCAGAGCTGGTAAAAGCAGCAGTTCATTGTCACCTGAGTGTTTAGGCACAGTGGTGCTGCAGGAGTCGGGGCTTTTTTTGTGCAGCTGTGTTAAGCATAAATTAGGGTCCCAGCTCTGCTGGAGCACTGGAACACACAGAAGTCTTACTGGGAACAATCACAGAAATTCCTGCAAACAGACCATTAAGGAAGCCTTTTCCTGGTTAATAATTTCACTTGCAGTACAATTTTTTTGTTTTGGTTTGGTTTGGTTTTTTTTCCCCAGGGAGTTATAGTGGTGAAAAATTTTTACTTTCACATTCATGGATACTAGCAAAATTTCAGCTTGTGAGTTTCTTCTAGGACATTTTGAAATCTTTATACCTTCATTAAGTACCAATGAGAAATTGAAAGTAAAGAATAGTAAATCTTAATTTTTTCTACATATTTTTTATTAATAATATATAAGGTATGTGTGACAGAAAAGGATTACAGATGAATAGCACCACTTCCCCTGTAATCTTTATCCTTTTCCTGACTAAGTGCTATCTGCTAATACAAATCCCCAAGATCCTGACCTTTCTTTTTTGCTTTCCTTCCCTGTGAGCAGGGTGGAGGAAATGATTCCTGTCACGTAGCCAAAGGGGGCATATTTACATGGCTTCACATGATGTGATGAGGATATCCTGTTGCAGAGAATTCAGGAGGGGAAACAAGTAGGTTACCAGTTCTGCTTTTTTTTTTTTTTTTTTTTTTTTTTTTTTTTTTTTTTTAAGGTCCTGCCTCCACTCCTCTACAGGTTTGCTTCCTGAAAAGCCACTTCTGTGACTTTATCAGCGCAGATCTCTTTGTTTCTCAGTTTGTTTTCTCCATTTTTATACATGGATGTTTCCCAGACATTATTCTCCTGCCTGATATTTTGCCATATATTAAATGATTGTGGTTTTATCTGCTATGGATTTTTGCTTTGCAGATTTTGTTTTTAGTACTTGTATTTTTATTGTTCCTCCACTAATCATCTCTGAAGCTCTACACGAAGTGAGGGACCACGTTAAGTGCTTTCATTCTGATCTCTTCTGGGTTAGGGGGAAAAAACCCTTTATTACATACAGGAAGATATTGTAATTTCAAATCCTAAAGCATTCAAATAGCTTTGGCTGTATCCTAGAAGAAATTAAACATTAAAGGTTTTTATTTTAAAATGCATTTAGTACATATGGAATTCTATAGTTAATATTTTCCAGATTTTATTATAAACATTATATATGAAAACTTGGTGTGAGAGCTTTCCTTCATTTAGGCTAAATTCACCAAAGCTAAATTCACTTTCCTACCAACTTTGAGATATGTAATCAAAAAAACAGTGAAATGCATCAGTTGACTAGAAAAGAAACCTTTCATGAACGTAGAACCTGGAGTAAAATCAACACGGAGCTTATGCAAGAGAGCAATTTTATTGAATGCATGAGACACTAAAAGCTAAAGAGTGATTGTTAAGAGAACATGATGGATGTGTGTGTCATTCTTACATTTCAGACCAGGAACATGCTCCTTTAAGGGCTAACCATGCCTTCAGCTGGCAGCCAGGTAATGTGTGTGTGCTGGGTCTGTTCAGAGATTAAGTACAAAAACACTTTTCCCATGGTAGCATTAGTTTTGAACCACAGTGCTGTCCATAAAAAGCTTTAAGCTTTGGAAACATGTGGGTCCAGATCCAAAGGTCCGCCACTTCATGCCTCAGAACCACCTTTTGTACAACAGACTATTTAAAAAAAAATCTTATTTCAGATAGGAGTTTTTCTAAACAGAAAGATTTTTATGTTTTATTCCATAATTCTGCCTACTTATTTTGGTCTGTCTCCCATCTTTCAGAAGGACATAGAAGAGACACAGTAGGCCTTCAGTGATCAAATAAAATTTACCAAGATCAAATGATGGTGCTATGTTTTGCCTTTTGTCAGTCTCAGGACATGGAGTGTGAGATCCAATTTCCTAGTCTGGCATCTCCAGCATGGCGCTAATTTAGAAACACAAAGAACGAATGATCTTGTCATACCAGTCAAAGAGACTGTGCAACCACTGCGGTGGTTTTTTTTTTTTTTTTTTTTTTTTTTTTTTTTAAAGTGATTTTCTTCTTTCCAGTGAGACTGGAATTTATCCAATGCCAAGAACATTTTTTACTTGCTTAGAGATGTTTGGGCTGAAAACCTGACATCTTGTGTTGAAGGGAAGAACTGCTAGGACAATACTGTCAGGCAACAACCAAGTCAAACTTCCACAGTATAGACGTGTACAACTCTTGGAATAGAAAGCTATAGAATATAAGAAATATTTCAGGAAAAAAAGAAATATTTTCCATAAAAATAATAAAACCATCGCACTTCTCAGATTAGAAAGAGCAAACATATAAAGACCTCTCATTCTGAAGTCCAGCTCTTTTTCCTCTCTTCTTCAGAGTGCAATGTAAAAAAATTTAGAAGTGGAGTACAAGGAAGAAGGCAAGAAATAGTAAATGCATAAATATTATTTGGGTTTTCCCTACTTTATTGGGAAAAAAACCAAAAACCAAAACACTCAATTAATTGAAACTCCTGTTGCAATTTTTTATTAACAGATCTCTGTGTCTCAGAAGGTGAAGGAACCTTGGAGATGAGGAGACAATTTAAAAAGACAAGAGATACAATTCTAGTGCTGCCTTAGATTTTCAAAGGGAATAAAACGCCTGCATGGTAATGGAATATCAAGTTTCAACTTTTATATGATCAGGGTTTTCCCCCCTTGCAATTTCCTTTCAACAAGTGTATAGGGAATGGTACCACCCCTAAAAGGCCTGAGTTGGATGAGAAGGTGGCGTTATGAAAAGGTTCACCAAGGCTGCTCATAAAGACAGGACCTGGGCTATTTGGCCTGTGATTTGGGGAGGTTTGCCACATGCCCCAGGGCTCTGCAGCTGCACTGTCTGTGTGGCACCTGCCGCACGTGTGGCCCTCAGCTCGCTCAGCAATGCTGTGGGACAGCAGTGTCTGCACTGGCCCTGCTCTGGGGACGGGACGCTGCAGGATACACCACCTACGTGTAGTGGGATGAAAGCTGACAGCATGTGCTGCTGATGTTTTAAAGTGAAATAGGTTTTCTTGTACAGATTTGCTCAGTTAAGCTGTGAAAAATGCAACTTCAGCATGTTTGACTGCTACTTTATGAGACCATAAATTTTTAAGAGGGTTTTATGAAGTCTTGATCTGGGCAAATATAGTTTTTAGATAGCTTCTTTCTAGTTTTAAGAAGAAAATAAAAACTACAAATAAAATAATAAAGATGGGCAATAATAAAAATCCATAAGTATTTTATGTATGCGAGGAGAAGATTTAGGTTTGAATTTGAATGACAGGAAGAAAGGGAACTGTAAATTTCTAAGATGAATCATTGTCCCTTGTTCATCATAAAGTTTATATTTCAAGTAGTTTAGTAAGAATAAAAACCCTTAAGAATTTTGTGTGTGAGGTGAAGATTTCGATTTGGTTTCGACTGTCAGAAAGAAAGGGAACTTAGATTTCTGACATGAACTATTGTTCCATGCTCATCATAGAATTTAATTTTCAAGTAATTTAGCCTCAGATTACCGGAAACAATTTCTGGTTCCACTCCAGATAATGTCAATGAGACAGCTGTAGATTTAAGGGTCATTAAAGAATTCTTATTCATAAAAGTATGCACTTACCTTTAATCACATATTTAGCTGTTATTGAAGCTAATGGCATTTAAAAATGTTCTTCATTCCTTTCATTTTGACTTCAATGGAACTTCAACATTTTCTTCAACTCTAGATTCCGTTTAATACTTTTTCTTAATTGGGGACTTTCCCATCTTCCTGCTTTGAAGAGTCAGCTTCTAGGTCATTCCTCTTGGCAGGCATCAGCCTTCCTGGCACAGGGAGGGGCAAAGAGAGCCAGGATCTAAATGGGAAGCAGGGCAAGGTTCTACCAGCTCAATCTACTATGTAATGGGATGTACACTTGGGCACCACAGGCTCTGCTGTGTGCCTGTATAGTGGACGGTCTGGAGCCTCCCTGGTAACTGCACTTTTGAATTCCTGCTCATGTGATACAGGCAGCAAGTACTGCACCTTGTTTTTCCTGCTGCAGGTAAAATTGAAGAGGATTTTTCCTGAGTTTCTACTGATCTGGAAAGAGGGGAGTGGTTTCTGTTTTTATTTTTCTGGTGTAAGTGCATTTTATGATGAAGTATCAGTTAGGATAAATGATTTTCAGTCATTTGTCCTCAGGATTTCTTTAGCCCTGATGAATTTTCTGCTCTGTAGGAGATTTTCCACTTCATACATCCAGCAAAACGTCCCCAAAAGTACACAAGAGAGTAATACCTTAATACTTCATTTTAGTAGATTTATATAAAGAACCATAGTGATGATTATTGTTTATTGTTTATTTAATGGAGAAGCTCCATTCAGGGACAAAGAAGATAATGAGTTTAACAGGGCTAGTCAAATGACTTTCCAGGAACATTAACATCAGTGGAGGCCCAAGTGACCGAAACTTCAAAATATTTGGCTTCTGTGTGTTTATTTGGTGACAGAAATGTTGAACCCTTTTGCAAAATTATTTGGAAGAGACTTAGCAGTGAATAATCTGTGTTTTCTGTCAGTTTTTTCATTCCCTGTGAAATTCAGTCAAGCTCTTAAGCTCAGGCATGGTGTAGTTCTACCCACAGAATAAGAAAAAAAAATAGGTTAATAGTAAATATGCCTGAATATATTTAGAATATAAGGCCAAGATGGAGGCCCATGGGGTCGTCAAGGAGAAGCACAGGTAAATGGATTTTATCTACTTCTCTGTGGAACAATAAAGAAATTATTTCTTTCTTGCTGAAGAGAAATCAAACAGGCGTGTTTGCCTAAGTCTTTATTTTTTACCAAATAACCAGTGTGTCTTTTAAATTAATTTTTAATTTATCACTACATCATTGGAAGGAAAGAACATAGTTTAATTTCATTATTCTTTGCTAGCCAGTAGATATGTCCTGATTTGTTGTCTTAAAACTTGGAAAGGAAGAGATATAATAGTACAGTTCTTAATTATAATATTAATTAAGAATTTGAAAGAGCTTAACTTACTAATTGAGTCCAAGAGTTAAAGTTCTGCCATGTTTCAATTAGTACCAGTGTACTAGTGTCCGAAGGACACTAGTGCCAATGCCCCAGATAATTTTTGCTAAGCTCTGCGGTTATTTTATTTAGTAATTAATTTAAAAATGGCTTTGTAATTCAAAGTTTTGCCAAGATTTTGAATGTAATCACTCTCAATAAATCCCAAATTATTTTATGAACTTAGGCAAATGGAGTTATCCATGTCCCATGTCTGTCTGGTTATAAGCATCTGGTCTGTCCTACCATCTTTATGCTGCATTAAAATGTCCAGTTGGAATCTCGGTGCTGTTGTGGCTACCCGATGTTCCTCTCAGTCTGTTCAAAATATCCCTGTCTGCACTGAAAACAGCCCATACCTGAATGTGCCACTTACAGAATTGGCTCTGCTTGTCCTCTGTCAGTACCAGCCTGTCTTGGCACTGGTAGAAGAAACTTGGGGTCTCAGGAGTTTTTCTCAGGACTTGTTTGTGCTCCCTCATGGTGAGTGCTTGCTTTGCACACCAAGCTGTCCCCATCAAAATACAAGGACCAGAGAACTGTGGTGTCCCTCTCTTATTTCCCAGGGACCTTGTACCACACCTAAAAGTATACTCATTCCTGGACCAGCAGAGCTGACCAGAGCCAGGAACATGACTGTGAACACCTCCCTTGGGTTTATGGGCAGGGTAAGTGTTGGTTGGCTGGGACTCTGAGCAGAAGTCCTCTTCTCAAGAAGCCAGGCAGGGGACAAATGCGGTGCACTATTTCTGGCAAGAGACTGTCGTGGTTTAACCCCAGCCAGCAACTAAGGACTACACAGCCACTCACTCACTCACTCCCTGTTGTTGTTACTCAGTTCCCAAAATAAATTTGTTCTTTTCTCCCACAGAGGCTGAAGTGAAGAAGATGTCCCCTGTGCTGCAGAGAGGAGCCTCCCTGCAGGCTCTGTGCCCCAAAGCAGTGCAGAAGTCATAGCATCTGCTTTTGACAAAGGAGTTCCTGAGTAACTCTAGAATAGCCTGAAGCAGGTCATTTCACAAGAAAACAGAGCAGGTCTTAGGCTTAGCTCTATTTCCAGGTTTGGGGCCCTGAAGAAGCCTCATTCAGCTGCAGGGACAGTGTGTTCCTCTTCTCCAACTGACCCAGCCAGACCCCAGGAGGTGTGGGTGAGCTCTGCCTTGGCATCCATACCCCTCAGCTGCCTCCAGCAACACCACAGGATCCGCTAAGAAAATCAGCACCTGTTACACCTCCCTAAGGACCTCCTCAACCCACTCTGTCTTTATTCTGGTCCAGTAGGAGTTTTAAACCCTCAGCTGCGCAGCGTGTTTAGAGGGATACTAAGGCAAGGGTTCTGCTCTGTGTTTCAGCAGTGTTTAGGGAAGCAAAAAAAAAAAAAAAAAAAAAAAAAAAAAAAAAAAAAAAAAAAAAAAAAAAATCTAAGTAAGTTTCCTGATGACACAATTTGAAATTGGAAGAAACTATTGACTCTCTCAAGGGCCCTATGGATAGATCTCAACAAATTAGAGAGCTGGACCGTCACCGACTGCATGAAGTTTAACAAGGGCGAGTACTGGATTCTGTTCTTGGGATGGGGCAGCCCTGGCTGTGTTTTAGACTGGGGAATGAGAGGCTGGAGAGCAGCCCCATGGAAAGGGACCAGGGGGTTCTGATCTATGGCAAGTTGAAAATGAGTCAGCAGCGCCCTGACAGCCAGGAGGGCCACCCTTGTCCTGGGGGCATCAGGCACAGCATTGCCAGCCATACAAGGGAAGGCATTGTCCTGCGGTGCTCTGAGCTGGGGCAGCCTCACCTTGAATATTGTGTGCAGTTTGGGGTGCCACAACATAAAAAAGACATTAAGCTATTAGAGAGTGTCCAAAGGAGGGCCATGAGGATGGTGAAGGGCCTTGAGGGGAAGCCTTCTGAGGACTGAACTTGGTCTGTTCAGGCTGGAGAAGAGGAGACTGAGGGGAGACCTCATTACAGGCTTCAAGTTCCTCGTGAGGGGAAGCAGAGGAGCAGATGCCAATCTCTTCACTCTCATGACCAGTGACAGGACTTGAGGAAATGGCGTGAAGCTGAGTTAGGGGAGGCTTAGATTGGATATCAGGAAAAGGTTTTGCACTGGAACAGGCTCTCCAGGGACATAATCAGAGCACCAAGCCTGACAGAGTTCAAGATGCACTTGAACAATGACCTCAAGCACATGGTGTGATTCTTTGGGTGTCCTATGGAGGGCCAGGAGTTGGACTTGATGATCCTAATAGGTCCCTTCCAATTGAGCATATTCCAAATGCTCCCCTGCAACCCCTATATTCTCTGTATGTCTACTTTATGTCCTTGCTCTCTGGAAGATTTCCTGAAAAGACTCCCTTCTCCAGTCTAATGGTTGGCCCGGAAAGAGAGGACTTTTCCATGACTAGGATCCATGCCAGTGGAGGAAGAGGAATGTGGTGAGGATGAGGAGAGAGCATTTGATAGTAGGTGGCACTTATCCCTGGTTGCAGTTGAGTGGAGCAGTAGGGCAGGTACAACAGAGTGTTTTCTATCCAAAGAAAGGACAAGGATGTTCGGCTTGTCCCTGTGTAGGTATTCATGCATCTGGGCTATGAGCAGAGCTGGTGTCTGTTTACAGTGGCCAGCTGGCCTAGAATAAGCTTCAATGACTTTTGTTTTCTTTCAGACTGGGGGTGGGAAGGAAAGGAAAACAAGGAGCTGCCTGGGAACAAAATTAGAGTCAGACACACACTCTTGTGGGATGCCAGCCAGTGAGGCTTGTTGTTATTATCTAGAGCTTTTCCAGTTCTGCTGAAACTGGCTGCCTGAGCGATTTTGTCGTCTGAGAAGAGTCACCAGTAAGAGAAGAGCTCTGGATGGAGAATGGAGGGGAGATGCTGTAAGTGTGAGACAAGAAGCCATGGAAGAGTCCAGCCATTGCAACTGCACTACCCAGGAAGGTGACTGCCAGGGTGGTGTGGCAGAGGCACCTTTTGATTCTGGCCGTGGCCCATAGTTCCCCCATGCTCATCCCTGGTGAGAAGAGCATGTTGGCTCAGCAGGGCATCTCTGCACAGCTGTTCTCCTGCAGCTGCGTGTGGCAGGGAACTGGGACTCTGCTGGGTGCACTAAGAGTGTCAGCAGCTCAGCACATGTGTGAGTAGTGTGAGTGCTGGTCAGGCTGTGCTGATCCTTCAACAGACCTGGGCTTTTTATGTCTCCTCAAGCCTAGAGAGTGTGCAGACCAGCTCAATAGGTGGACATCTAGGAGTCCCATGGGGGTTTTTCCCCCCTAGTAATCAAGGTAGAATGTTCTTTCTCTGACTCTGGTTAGATGCAATCAGAAGTTGCAGAAGTTACTTATCTGCAGAAAGCAGTAGGAGAGACAGCCTAGGAAATCACATTAATCTTGTCGTCTCACCTTGCTCTCAGGCTTCCAAACCTGCTTGCATACTATTTGCTTTTACTTTGACCACCATGTATATTCTGGTTTAGCAGCAGACCAAACAGCTAAAATGCAATAATTAGGTAGCCACCATAGAAGTGAAGATGTAAAAACGTTAGGAATAGGAAACCGAAATTTCAAGTCAGTCCTTGAACGCAAGGAGACTTGACCAATGTAGTTCAGATCCATCCAGATATCTGTTCCGTTTAACATATTCATAAACAACCATAATTAGGGTCATCTTCAATCTTTGACATTGTCTTAATTTGTTTAAGGAAGTAAGGCTAATTGTGGGTTGCAGGAAGAATTCATAAGACTGGCTGAGCTGGCAGCAAAAAGGCAGACGAAATTCAGAGTAGGTATGGGTAAAGTAAGAAGGTGATTCTTTCCGGTGTGAGACATGAACCCAACTTCTCAACCAAGGGAGGTCGTTGTTAAAAGAGAAGCTGGAACAAGTTGATAGAAGATGTACTAATTGCAAAGAAACTATATCTAGCCCTGAAAGTCCCCAGGCTGGAAATAACTGAGATCTGGAAGAGCTTTAAATGTGTACATTGCATATACTTGTCCTGTTCTTACTCTTTCCTGAGAAATTTTTTATGGCTACTTCTGGCAAGAGCACAATGGGCTAGATGGACTCTTACACAGCATGCATTATACAAAATAAATCATGAGCATGTGTGGCACAGTGCATATTGTTCCTTCCTGTCTTCCCACTTCCCTACTATCCTTCTCTCCCTAATGCATGAATTATGTAAAAATGCTGATGGTTAAACAGACCTTTTAAATTTTCAACAGCTGCTATTTGCAGGAGGGAGGAAAACAAACCCAGGTGTTTCCAAAAGGAAACTTTCTAATTTCTCATGATGCTCTCTTAGCATCCATTGGCTGCAGACACAGGCAAGGGACAGGGTTGCTTCACTGAGAGACAAAAGATGACCAAGACAGAGAACAAATTTCTCCCTGTTTAGTGGAATGATTTAAGGTTTTACTCTATACAAATGGAAACACTGAGATAATTGTGGTAGTCTAAGGATGTAGATGCATCAATATTTGAAGAAGAAATAATAATAGCTTTTGTTAGGCTGGCTGACACATCAGCAAAAGCCATCGGGCAGTGCTGTTGCTCTGCCTCATAAGGAGCTGTGGCCTTGGGGACACACCCTTCCCCTGGGCTCGGACAGATGTCTCTGTCTGGGATGCACAGGCCTTTCTTTACACTGAATCGGGAGCTGTCCTCTGAGATGGGAAGAAAGGCTTCGGTGCTTGCTTGTTTTCTGTAGCACTACCAGCTGGCCTCATACAGGAGCTCATGCCTCACTTCACTTGCTGCTATCTGTTAGGGATCTCAGAGATGAGGTGCCAGAGATTTCTGCACCTTTTTTGGATGCTTCAAAGCTATTACAGATTTTTTGCAAACATCTCTGTGCACAGTTTACACTGGGACTTTATGATAGGAACTTCTATAAAATAAAGCATTTGGAACCCAAGATGAGTAACTGACAACAAAAATGCTGGAATATACAGTAGCCAGTCATAGATTATGAAGACTTCCCTTCAGACAGAGACCTGTCCAGGTCAGGCTCAGGACAGCTAGTGTGTGCCTTTAGGAGCCCCCTGAGATGAGCAGTGCTGCTGGCTGTCTTGGGAATGGGGATGAAATGTGGCAACAGCTACAGCTTGTCGTGTCTTCAGTTGTCTGTAGTTTGCTCTTTCAAGTGGTGTAAGTATAGCCAAAATGGTGCCATATTTGCAAAACCACTTTGCAGACTGAGGAATGCAGACAGGGAAGAATCAAGGGACTTACCTTCATGTAGAAAGGTGAGTCACAGCTCATAGTGGCACCAAAGTCCTCAGTTACATCCAAGACCAAGTAATGATAAAAGATCTGTATTTTTTTTGGTGTGTATCCTACTGTGGTGTGGTCAATTGTCTCAATCATGCTCTGCGATCCCTCAGCCTTGTTGAAACTGCAGCATAAGAGAGCTGTACTCACAGTCATCATGCTGTCAGGGTTGGCAGCTTTGGCTGCCTGCTTTTCTACTGAATTGCTTTGATGTAGATCTCCCACATCTTGAGTGAGCTATCTAATAAGTCACCTACTGTGTAAAACCTGGATACAGTTCCTCCTCCCACTGTATTTTTTAATGAAAATAACCGTGACATCTGCTTTAGTCAAGCTTTCAGGGACATAACTTGTCTCCTCTCATAACGGGGCCTGGGAAGAAAATAAGAGCCAAAATGTACCTAGGTTACTGAAACAATATGTAGGGAATTTTTCAATCCAAACAAGGTTTGATTCAGCCTTGACCAGGAATTTAATTTTATCTAGCATTGGTCACCTAAAAGGGAGGCATCTAGTCTACTTCTAGCTTTCTTTCAAGCAATGGAGAAAGTGCCTTGCATCAGGAAGGCAAGTCATTCTCTCTCATCTAAGTCCATTTTTAGGGATGGGGTAGGAGTAGCCCACTTTTCTTCACTTCTGTGGGTCTCTACACCAAGTCCAGGTTTACCTTGCTATGCACAGAGTTTCCCTGGTGCTAAATATGCATTACTCACACTGTCTCACAACTATGCATTGTGTGTTATAAGTATGCACAGGCTGAAAAATGTAATGGTCAGCTAAAAAGCAACCATAGCTCGTTGCTGTTCTCTAAGAGAAAGGTAAAAAACCCCATCAAGTATTCCCTCTGAGGTAGAACAAAAATCTAAAATACTTCCATGCTGTTGGCCAGCTGCTTCAATCTAAAGCACCAGTTTCTTGTTATCATATAAGATAAAGTGATAAAACTTGCAAAAAAAAAAATACAATTCTGTGGAGTTGGTTTCCTGGGGACAAAAACATATACATTTCCTTCTTTTCTGATTTAAAAGACAGAGTATCTTTGCTTGGAGTGTGCTGGTCCAAGCACATCATAAGTATTGACAAAATAGTATGTAGTATGAGTTTTAACTCTGATAATGGCATCAGAGATATCTGAAATGCTCTGCCATAGCTGCATTAGTCTCTGAGCTGTGCACTGCAGAAGACATAGGCTCCCAAAGCTCAGTTTAAGAAAACTAACTGTCTGATCTAGATGAAGTACCCTGCATGTGGGAAACAAAACATCAGCACATGTTACGGTTTTGGACAGCAGCTCAGATCATTAATAAAGACATGATAAGTACTCCAAGTAAACATTGTTGGGAGCTTTCTTTTATATTCAAGGAAGCCTTTGTAGTGGATTTTTATATTTAAATCTGCTGAAGTAATCTTTTTGGTTCAGTTTTTAGAATATCTTTCAGAAAATTATCTCATAGTGCAGTGTTTGAGCCACTGTAATCAGATGGGGGTATTGTTGAAAAGCCATAACTTCTGGGGGATGCAGCCATTACTACTACACCACTTGCAAATAGAGTTGTAAAAAGTCTAAAGAGAAGTACTATGGAACAGAGTTTGTGCACACAATAAAGGGACAAGAACATACTAAGGCAGGAAATCTATTTTTTTTTAAATCTCTAAACACCATGTTTCTACTGAACAAACGTAAAATTACCCCGATTGCTCTCCAATTCCCATTTTTCAAGCTGACCTATCTTAGCAGTTCCAGGAGCCTGTTTTCCACCTGGCTTCCTCTTCTGCATGGACCAGAACACTTATGCCACTCTGATCTCATAATCCTAGAAGGTGTTTATGTCACACAAAGCAGTCAAGAATCTTTGTAAGACATACTTCTGCAGTTGGAATATACAGGTAAGATTAAGAGCATCCAGTGATGTTGGAGAGCTATAGGGCTAGCTACAAAACTATTTAGAGACTTTTTAAAAAATAGCTGACATTAAATTTAAAGCTATTTTCTCATTATTTCTATAGTACTTTAGTCATCATTCTGTGTTCAGCTTAGCAAGTCTCCTTTAGTGAAAACCAGCCAAGTCCTACAGCCCCCTCTCCTGTACATTTGTCATCAGTGCAAGAAATGCAGCAGTTTGGCCAGGTCTGTTACATTTGCTTCTTGCAAAGTTATGTAGGGACTTAAAAGTTTCCTTGGTATTTCAAGTTTGAACAGTTCATAGTTAGTAGTGAATTTATAGTCGTTGCACTTCAGTGTGTTAGGGGAGTATTATTAAAGAGAGAGCTAAAAAGGAGGCAGAAGTAGCTACATTTATTAAAATACTTATGAAGATATAGATCATCACCTGCTGTGTTATTCAGAAATGCCTGAGCAAGCTAAGTATTTAATTTTCAAAGGGAGTTTATTAGAACCTTCTATGCTTATTTGTCTGTCTAGCAAATGCCAGCATTCACCCTGGGGCTTCTAAACACCTTTGAAAGTCTGCTGGAGAAGAGATGAATGTCTAGGCTGTGGTGGCAACATTAAAAAAGTCGAGATCAGGATTTAATTTCTCAGTGTCACTCCAAGGACAGTCAGAACTTTCCTAGTAGAACTAGAGATTAAACCAGGGATCTAATAATAAAACTATCATTCCTTAGGTAAAAACTGAAGCTAATTTTGTGGTTGCATTTACTGCACTGATGACTCTTACTCAAAAGCCACCTCTGCCCTCTCTGTCACATACGGACACTGTGGCTTCCTTCATCCAGGCAGTGCAATAGGCAGTACAACAATGGCAAACTCCTGGCCAGTCAATAACCACTGGAGCCTTCTGTTACCTGGTTGAAGCTTTTCTGATGTGCACATTTCATCCCAGTGTACTACACTCCTGACTGTCCCATTGTTTTTATGAGATATGTGTGTGTGACGTACAGACACATGCAGCAGAGAGGGTGCCATGTGCCTTCTCAGGTCTGGAGCTGTCTCAGCTTGCAAACAACTGTTAGAACTAACAATATCTGCAACTACTACAGCACTACCTTAACTCTTAGCTTGGTAGCATCAGATTTGCTTAGCACTGTTCAATACTAGTCAGCCCAAAACAGACTGATAGACTTCTAACCTATTGTTACATATTGTCCTTGTAACTAGGATGCCACTACCATTCACAGCACTGTCCCTTATGCTGAACTCTGAGGAAACAAAACAGTGGAAGAAGAACAAATATATAAGAAAATATTTGGAAAACAGAGGTGAAATGACATCTTTTATCTTTTCTTACATATCACAAAATCCTTGCAGAGGGACCGCAATGAAAATGCAGAGAAAATACAATTCAGTTGCCATAGCCCAAAATGGAAAAAAGGTTTTCCATTTTGAGGACATAGCATATAAAATCTGGTAAGTAGGGAAAAGCTGCAAGAAGATATGAGGTAACTGCTGCATGTAGAATATTCAAACTATTTGGCTACAAACAGTCTTTGCTGTACTTGTGGGTTTATGATGGTCTTATAATTTGACCAAGTTCGGAAGAATTCTTCACGCAAATTATCAATGATACTATGTTGAGACCTGTCTTCACCTGAGCTGTAAGCATCATTATACTGTCTCGATAGTTATAGAGACATTTTTAATATCCATAAACAAATTATCACTACCAACTGCTTGCTATAATGTTTGTCTGTTTGTTTGTTTGTTTTCCCTTTCTTCTACCTGAGAATGCTTCATGATATAAAGCAGAGTTTGACAGATCCTGGCCAGGGCCAGTGGTCGATTGTGCCACTATGGAATTATTGCAACATTTGTTTTTCAAAATTCTACTAAATCATCGTCATCCCATCATTGTTTGGGAGTGAAGTTCCAGACCATTGGGGGTGAGAAGTTCTCTGGACACCAGCTCGTATTCTTCCACATGCTGTGCACCCCATGATCATACTCTCATATAGACTGAGTCATATTCCTAAATTGCTCATTAATCTTAGACAAAACCAAGACAATACTCCCAGGAAATATCAATAGAACTATTTTAACTACCCAGTGATGTTCGAGACACTGGCAATTTGTTATAATGAAGGAGAAAACACTTGAAAAAGGTAGGGAACATGCCACTCTGTACTTCCTTCACAAAAACCTCTTAGAGGAAGAAATATAATTGTTAATTGTCTCCAGGAGATGGTACCCAAAGTACAGTAATGACTTCATTACAGGGCCCAAATACCAGATTAAGCTCAAGGTCAGTATTTTAATATAAAAATCTCCCAGTCAAAACATCACTACTCACTACAGAGTGCAGTAAATTGAAAAAGCCAACTCCAAGCTTTAATATCTACAGCAAAAATTGTATGGCACAGATCTGATAAACTAATATTGAGAACATATGAATCAATGTTGTGACCTGCAATTGCTAATAGATATAAATCCTTTTTAATACACTCAGGTAATCTGCTATTATCTCAAAATCTTTGAGCCTCATGTTGGGTACCAAAAGAACTGTTGTGGTTTAATTTCAGCTACAACACAGCTGCTCACTCACTCCCCTGCCCCAATCTTCAAGAAGTTGGAGGGAAAAGAAAAAGGTAAAAGGGAGGAAATCTGTGAGTTTAGATAAAAGGGGGTTAATGATGGCAAAATAATAATAATGAAATATAAATTAAAATAAAGCCCAAGGAAGATAAGTGGTGCAAACAAAACCAATTTCTCACCACCAACCAACTAATGCCCAGCAAGTCCCCAGGGAGTGACCCCCTGCCCAACCTTCCAAATAGCTTTTTTGCTGAGCATGATTCCAGATGGTCTGGAATATCCCTTTGGTCAGCTGGTGTCAGCTATCTTGGCTGTGTCCCTTCCCAGCTTGTCCACCTCCTTCTTGCTGATGGGGTGGGATGAGAAGCAGAAAAGGCCTTGACTCTGGGGAAAGCACTGCTTAGCAGTAACTAGAGCATCATGGGTTATTAACACTGTTTCCAACACCAGTCCAAACCATAGCCCCATAGTAGTTGCTATGAAGAAAATGAACTCCAGCCAGAATCATCACAAAACCCCTTGTGTGCCCCTGCTGTCACAGTTTCCCTTCTTGTTTTCTGTTGCAGGAGTTGAGCAGTGCCATTCTGCTGAGGCTGCAGCATCACATGTGTTTGCAAAGAAGAGAATGTCATGCTTTGAATGAGGGAGGCCTTGACCTATGTCAAGCCTAGGTGTAGGACACCCCAACAGTGACTCCATGATTAGTACACCTGGATCTATATAAAAAGCTGCAAAGAGACATTTCAGGAAGCGCCGATGTAGAGGTCATGAAAAAATTGTCAGGTACTGCCTGTTGTTGGTAACTGGTTTATCGCCTCTGTTGACCCATGCATTGTCCTGAATGCCAGTGGTGACAATCAGGTGGTTGATTTGAAATGAGAGCTAATTTGATCCTAACAGCCAGTTCTGGCAGCCCGGAGCAAGCTGCTGTGACTAGAAGTTGTTGCTGTGATAGGTGACCTGACACTTCTGCTGCCCGCTTGCCACAGTGGAAGTGTCCCCAAGCTCAGTTTTGTTGAGCAGCTGGCCAGTCTGCCAGCCACAAGGCTCCCAGATGGGGCATTCTCCTACTGCTCCTCCCCAGGACCCAGCCCTCTTCTGTACCATTCACCCTGAATATCCTGTCTGGAGCTCAGAGATGTTCTGGTTACTATTTGGAGTAAAAACTGGTTTGGAGAATGTGATTTAAATGAATAATTTTTAAGCAAAAACTTGGTATGAACTCTTGAGTTTCCTGGAATGGGGTTTTTCATTTCCCATCTCATCTATCAACATCTGGTCCAGGTTGTGGAGTGGTAGCATAATGGTGATAACAATCTAAATACCTCCTGCTGAAGTTACTCTCTTTCCCATGAAATAAAAAGTGCTTCAGAAGAATCAGAAAACAAAGAGAGCACTCTTGTAGCTGAATAGCTGGGATAACCCTGTGTTTTCCCTTCTTGGCTCCAAGGGCTGCTCACTGACTTCATACTGTGTTAACATACAGGCATGAATGAAATTAATAGAGATGGCTCAGAGGAAGGATAGGAACTCAGGGATTCCTCTGTCAATATCAATCCCTATCATATTTCTTATGGTTTTCCTTCTCCTCTTTCCCCAATGTTTTCCTCTCTTTTTCTATGCTGTAACTGAAGAAAAAGTAGATAAGAGACAAATTTCAGTTTTAGCAAGGACACGGGATTTTGGGAGGCTGCAGTTGTTCAAATATTGCTTTTAAATATCCCTTCTTGGGAGAAAAAACTCTGTAAACTCAAAATTTGCAGTATCATTTAAATGTTTCTAACCAACTAGTAATTCAGATATATAAAGAAAATGATATTCAGATTTCTATACATTATACATTTTTAAAGTGGAATTCATTAAATATCATTATATTCAAAAAAGCATATAACAATGAAATGCAGTATTAGGAATATCTTAAAGACTATTCCATTTGCCAAAGAAGTACTTCAGGGTTTTTGTGGAGGATAAAAATTCTAGTACCACCTCCTGATATTTCTGGGATTGGGATGGGGGTGGGGCAAAGGGTAGAGCAAATATGTATTTTATCATTCTTGTTTTTTATTTTCTTATGAGTCATTACTCCCTTCATCTTAGTGCTCCTTATGAGAGTCTACAGGACTCTACATTTTCTCCTAGCTTATTTATGGATGCATTAAGTATTTCTCAAAGTTCAATGCATTTGCTACCCTCCAAGCTACTCAAGCCCTTTTATTACTTTGTTCGTCTGAATCACTAACAATATTTTACCCTACTCTGATCGTTACACAAAAGTAGCTATTACATAGGAAGAGAGATATGAGGAATCACTTTCACTTGTTTTCCTGGAATGAAAGCCTCATTAACAAAACTAATTCTGCTTTGGGAACTGCTCATTTTGACCCTGGTCTGAAAATATATAATATTGTGTGCAGCACATCACTATCCCTTGGAGACAGGGTTTTGTTATGTATGGTCCCAGTGGGATGTCTATCTCAATGGGACTCTCCTACCTGCTGAGAGTCTCTAATGTGATTCAAAGACAGGAGCAGGGTTAGAAGCTCAGAAAAGAAGGATCAGTTGTATTTTATCACTGCACACAATCAGATTGTGTGGGAATAAGGTAGCCATGAATAGATTATGGTTTTCAATTAGTAGAAAAGGTCTGACTGTGTGAGAGAAAAGGTTCAGAGACAGCATGTTCTGGCAGCAACACAATCTGACCAGTTTTTTTTTATCATTTGGGTTATTGAAGGACGAGGAGAGCTCATCTGCTACACTGCTCCTGCTCTGAGGATGCTTGGTGTAGCTTATTGCAGAGTTTTAGCTGACTGTGCCCTTGCCTTGTTTCTCCTGCCTCCATGCTGATTTTCTACATGGATTTAGATACTGCAGTGGGAAGGTTAAGCTGTTCTTCTGATCTTTCTTGGTCTCTCAGACTGCATTCCCAGTTCAATGTCTGCCACTATCTTTCTCTCACAGGAGACTTGCACTGCTCTCTCAGATCCTGCCCTGGACTGCTGCCTCTGTGCCTCTGTGGTTACTTGAGGGGTCTAACTTATTTGACATGCCTGCAACACTCTGGAAGCAATAGCTTTGCTTCAGAAAAAAAGTTACTGCACAAAAGCACAGACCTTAAAGCAGCAGAGTCATGCACATTCACTCCTAGTTTACAACTTATACTTTCCAAAGCCTTGAGTCCCTGAATACTGCCTTATGTAATAGAAAAACTGTATCTTTGCTCTGAAATTTGTAATTTGAAATCCAGTTTCTTGATCTCTTCACTTAGATCAAACCACGACTGCTTACCTGTCTATAGCCTTCTGATCCTAATGACTACCTCCAGCAACAGTAAACTGGTCCTGCAACGTGATGGAGACAGACTAGAAGAGCTGTGAATTGAATAGCTCCTAACACTGTTTTACAAATGTAAATCAGAAATCCCACAGCCTTTATGTTTATTTTTCCAAACCTTTTATTTTCTCTCTTGTTACTAGGTAAATAAAACCTTTCAAGCTTTAACAATTTCATGGACGTTTTCATTGTTTCTGATCAGAGGCAGGGCAGCAACCACATTGAGGTGTCAAGGAAAGAATTCAATGGAAATGTTGAACAGGTGGCATTACACTGAGTGGCTGGATGGTATTCAGACATGTGAACTAAGGCTCAGCTCCCAATGGAGGCATCTGAATTCAGTGTCACATGAGCTTGGTGCCTAGACTTTCACTGTTGTCAGAGTTATTTTGGATGTCATTGAACAGAACAAAGACTGTTGTCTCGTTTGGGGAAAAAAGTCAGCCAAAATCTCCATGCATGATATTGTTTAGTGCCTTGATTCAGCTGTCACAGGAATCTAATATCACTTGAGATGCCCTCAGTGGTTTGGCAAATATGACACACCAGCTGCAGAAGCCCATGCCCCTCTGGAAGAACAACTGGAGGCTGGTGGGACACTTCTGGGTGTATTCCTTGACTTTCGTGCTTGAGCATTTCAGCAAAAGTACTGAACCCTTAAATTCCACTGAAAGCCAGCTCACATGCAGAGGTTTAAATAGGTTTCCTGTTTACAAGGACTGGTGCATACCTGTGAGTGGTTTTCCTGGCTATGAGAATACTGGGTGAAAAATTATGTATAGCTAGATGTCTACAGGTCTTTCCAGTGTGCAGTGGGAGAAGCCTCCTGCCATCTGACACAGATCCTGTGGGAGTACTGACATTCTCTGCTGACACTGAGAAAACAGAGAATTGCTACCAGGAACGGAGTGGATAATGAGCCTAAAGAAAGGCATATGGTGAGCACAAGGACAGTTCCCGCCTCTTGCAGCTCCCGAGAAATCTTCGGAGTCTGGGAAGCGGGACAGACATAAAGCCCGAGCTCAGCAGGAATACCACAGAAGCTCTGCAGTGGTTTCTCTCTCCTGTGCTGCCTAGCTGAAGGTCGTTGCAAGTGTATATTTTGCAAGAAATGCCTTAATCTTCTACTCTCTCAACAGTAGATGGCACTCAGCAGTTAGCAAGAGCCACAGAAGTTTATGGCTTTTTTGATCAGTTAGTAGACTGTTTCTGTACTCAGTGCTATGCACTTTTTATGTCTTAAGATCACACATTTCACAGATTCTACAGCTCTTTCAGAATTTTCTTAGTTGTAAAAAATGAATGATATAACAAGAAGCTGGCAGATCTGACAAAGAACCTCAGTAGGCATTAAGATTCTTTAATTAAAATTATAAATATGGTCTGCAATATCAGTTTTCTCTGTGAAAACTCTGATCCAGTCTTGATTTGCCTTAATTTTGTTTATAGCCATAATTTCAGATCAAGCTCCTTAGCACTATTCTGAGCTGAAAAGGACACCTTGAGGCTATTGACAGGATACATTTTCTAGTTTAATAGTGCATGCAGGAAAATACCTTATGAAGAATGAAATGGGGAAAGGAAAAGGTGTCAGTGGAAGAATCACAGAAATTACTGATCCCATGAATAATGTGAAGCTATCACATGCAGTTAGGAGGGTGAGCAGACATGATATCTCTTTTGAGAAGAGACAGATATTAGAATCTCACCTGTAATGCTACAGCTTTTTCCCTCAGGTCAAAGTAGTTAATCCCTCTGCTGTATGTCTCATTCCCTTTATAACTGTGTGATTGTTAGAGAAAAGCAAGGGGAGAGCTGATAAGGTACTTTTAGCTCTTCTAAAAAAACTGTCATGGACCAGGATTAAGATTTTTTGATGGAGTCAAGATAAAATATATCAAAACCCCCAAAGAAGGTACAAGAATACCAACAGAAGCAGATCCCATCATTTGAGTTCAATACATATGGGTACAAAGGGCTGATTAGACTGTTTTGTTGCACACTCTTAATATCTTCTTTTGCTTATACTTGCTGGATCTGGCTCCTCCCTTCTTTTCTAAAAAAGAGATGAACAGCAAGCAACCTTAGTTTGGAAGGAATAAACTCTGCCACAGTCATTAACTGCTTTTAAAAAGATAATTGCAACATTCATGAGTGAAGGAAAATCCGTAGATGTCTGTATTTGGATTGCACTCACACCTTTAATTACAGTGTCACACAAAATTGTAATCTCAAAATTAATTCAAATTGAGTTGGAAAGGGAAACTTGTCATGCAGATTGAAAGCTGACTGCAATGCCATAATCAAAGGGTGATAGTAAATATGGATGTACCTCATTCCCACTCAAAGGCTCATGGTGATTCTGCAGACTGATATAGTTTAACAATTTAGTGAATAATCTGAAGTGAGAAGCAAAGGTTGTAATTGTCTCTTGGCTGAAACTCAGGACTGGGACACAAACCCTAAAACATAAGGTTGATACTCAGCCTGAAGTTTTGATTTCGGCTGGAAAAAAACCCACCAATTTATTAGCTCTGCAAATTGAAGCACCAGGGGAGATTTTTATCTTCCATGGAACAATATGTAACATTGATAGTATAAATACCTTTGAGGTATGTAGGTACTGGGAATAAATGGAAATACTCAGGAAGACAAAGGAAAACAGAAAACAGTTAATAACAACCTGACCTCAAATCTCAGAAAAATAAAGGAGATACCTATGGGGAATGTGTATGTTTGTTTAGGTTTTTCTTTTTCTTTTTTGTAATATTCTTTGGTTAGATCAGGTTAGGCGAACAACAGAATACAATTCAGAATAAGAGATTGAGGAAGTGGGTGGGTGCAATTTAAAAAGCATGTTCAGTAGGACAGAGGAGTGTAGAAACACTACAGATGAAAGAGAACCATGGATGATGGTGGACAGCAAAACTGCTAATCTGAGGGCTTCTATAAGCATCTTGTCATGATACTGCTGTGAAGAATCAAATGACCACTGGGAAACAATGTCCTCAATAATACTTTATTGAAATAAATATGCAAAGTAATACTTTGGAAATATAAAAAACTTACATAATGTATTTTGCAACGTGTGCTTATCACTCTTGTGCTTATCATAATACAGTCTCCAGACACAGAGGTCTGCCCAAGTACAGTCTCCAGCTGTATCTTTCAGGCACTCCATAATGTCTAGTGTCTCAGAGACCAAGGAGTTGCTCTCTGAGCAATGATGAAACCTGGTTTTAGTGTCTGTCTTCACTGCAGATTCAAATTGAAGGGTGGTATTACCCACTCTCTCAATTTCTTTTAAAGTCTACTCAGCTGTGTATCTCAAAATGCCTCCCACTCAAACCCCACTTTTATAGGAATCAACTGTGATCTCTTCCAGTGGCCAGTTTATTTCAAACAAATTCAGAAGTTTTTGTAAGAAGGCAGAAGTACAAGTAGATCACTACTCTGTAGCCTTTGTTCAATTTGCAGCATGGACAGACCTTGTTTGTGAATACCTTCAAAATGCACTAAAAATTCAGAACTCATGCGGAGCCAAGGAGTATGACAGAGGTCTGCTTGGTCAGAGACCTGACTGATTTGTGTTAGTTAACCTGAGCTGCAACATAACATGGCAGTTCTTTCCTACTGATGTATGCCTGAGCCCTTTAAAAATTGAGTTCTCCAAAGGCTCTATAAACTGTAGAATAATCTTGTATAAAATACTGAGGAGCCATTGCTCAAAAATGTGTTAAAGGGCAGAGTACTAATAGATACTAATTTCAGAATGTCTGAACATGATGCATTTGTAAGCAGGCTCTTAGATTACTCCTAAAAGAACGATTATTCTCTTCCAATTATATTGCAACTTGCAGATGCACAGTCCAGAGTAAATGCAGCATTGCACTGTAGATCCAGCAGACTAAGTCTGAACTTGCCTCTGTACTCTTCCCTTTTGCCAAGAGAAAAGGGGAGACTGGGTGATTAAGGATGGTTGTGAGGTGACACTGGGCACAGTGGGGGCTGTAGCTGTTCCTCACTGGAGCTGAGCTCAGGACCATGGGCTGCTGCCACCAGTGCAGAGATTAGGGGAGCTGCTCCTCCAGAGGCTGATGGCGTGGTGGCATTGAGCCAGCATGTCCTGCATTCACCTGTGCTTGCCATGTGGATGGACGATTCAGAAAAGCCCAAGAAAGCCCTCTTCTCCCTGCCACAATATCCCAAGCGGTCAAATAAATACGATATCAAACTGTTGAACAAGTCTTGAAATGGTGGCCTGCCTTCTCCCGCTAAACAGATTTACAGATTATCAAGTGTTTCCTTTCCAATCAGACCCCTTGACACTAAGCAAAGTGATTGTAGTGGGTCTTCTAGGAATTAAATGCATTTATTGCTGATATTATTTATAAAATAGTTGTTTACAGGGTGTCAGATAGTATGGCTGTGTATGATTCGTAGCAAATGACCACATGCCAGAACTTTAAACTCTCCTTGCATGGTGACTTGCCCACTGGCTTGGTTGGATGGAAGGGGAATATTTAGCTTTCTGCTGTAAATATACTTTGCAATTAGCACTGTTAAAACAGAAAATGGGAAATGCAGCATAGCAGGCTCTGTTAACATTTATATAAACACCATTAATCAAGAGCCTTCTGTATTGTATTCTCCTTGCACTTACTTTCCAAATTGACCATTCTTTCCATCTTAGAAAATATTTTCTGTTACAAAATCTTCCCTATTTTTTAAATGGTTATGGTTTGAATTCCATTTTGATGGCATTGATAGACATCTGGGACATTCCGAAATATGTACAACCAGTTACTTCGTTATTCATTGCACTGTAACTGCATAGAAATGAATGGAGGATTCTGCTGTACTTGCCATTCTACAGTTGATGTCCAACCTGATTAAACCTGCTAATGTGATGCATATATGGCTGGAAAGGTGCTCTGAATTTTTTGGGTCCTTATAGAAACTGCTTAGGCACAGGGTGTCAAGTCTTTTGGGCAGTTTAGACAAAAGGCAAAACTGATTTTTTGTAGGCCATTTATTTTACCTTTTGGAATGAAATATGTCTTTTGCACACGGAAAATAATGCCATATATTCTATGTAGAACTACTTAACTGCTTCCAAGAATGCTTTCTATCTTCAAATCAGATCTGCAATGGTAGAAGCAGTCTAGAAAGGTCTGAGAGAAGGTGTCTGTCCCTGCTACTTGGTCAATGACATCATCGAGGGACCAAGAAATAGGGGGTGGAGAAACTGGGGTAGGTATCCTAAGCTTTCCTGCAGACAAAATCTACTTTATATTATTATCCCGGGAGCTAGAAAAGAGACACTGGATCTATATCCTTCTCCATGCTCAGGATAAGTTTTTTTTCATTTTGCCAACCTTCTAAAGATCTGTACGCTTGAATGAATATTAGACAGCACTGAGGTGAAACATGAGTTTCTTGATAGACAGGTCATCTGCAACACTTTCATGAATTAACTCTCTCCCACAACATGCATACACATGCACAAACAGACAAACACACATTCACTCAATTTCTGCAGCTAGCATCCTGTACTGAACTTCCTTATTCAGCCTTCTGAGATAAAAATGCCCCATGCAACCAGAAACAGATTTAACTAAATTTTGCTTTAAAATTTTTACTGCGAATCAGTAAAAATTGGATGATGATAATTTCTGACCTCAAGACAGACTTGTAGATCTTCAAAGTATACATCATTCTAACAAAATTAGCATACTATGGGGTATGCTGGAACTCAGAATAAAGACATTTATACAAAATGAAGTCAGTGAAATGTTTGATATGTCCTTCTGTTTAACAGTTACAATTAGCAGAAGTTCATTTGTTTGCTTCTTTTCATTACCTAATGAAAAAAATGCAGAAAGACAGCTTTAAAACTGGTACATAAAACACTAAGGGGAATACGTCATGGGCTAGTTTTTCTGATATATTTAAAAATATTAGAGTAACAAAAATTATTTTTTCATTAAATTAATTTATTTCCATTTTTTTTCTCTTTTCATCTCTCATCTCAATCATTATTTTCTTTTTGTAATGCTCTTGTTAAGTACTTACAATCCTGCTGTAATCTGTTGCCGCAGCATTTGGACAGCTGAAAAGAAAACATTACTGAATTGTCAGCATGTTTTCAACTTCATTAAAGTTGACAACCTGGAAATCAGCTGTACAGAATATTACTACAGCTATGGGGAAATCTGAACCATTTTCCTGCCATTAAATCATCTTAACAGCAAGCAGCATACTCCAGAGTCAAGTTGCTCAGCTCACACTTTCATGTTTCCTAAGTTACATTGAGAGAATTTGGAATTTGTCTCATCCATCTCTCTGGAAAAAAAGCTGCTCCTTAATCACTGTTTGAACTAGTGCTAGATTGTCAGCGTAGCTGTGATAAGTTTACTGAGAGCATCTGGTTTTGAGATTAAGTTTTAGCTGCTTTTACACTGGTTTTAAGAATTGAAATTTTTAAGGAACCAAGAGTTCTCTTCAAAGAGAACTGACTTTGCTTAATGCTGCTTAAACTACATCTTCATTTCACTTAATTGTGTTCTTTTGGAAATGTCATGTGCACACAAGTAGGTTGTTTGGATTTTTTCATAATTCACCAATTCAAACCATACCTCTTTCTTAGAGGAATGTTTTGAAAGAGTGCAAGCACTAAACTTGGCACAAATAAAAGGCAGTACAGTCAAGGAGAATTATGTTCCTTAAAAAAGGAAGAAGAAACTAATTAGTGATGCATGACTAGACCTTCAGGATTTAGGACAAAAGTATTTCAGGATTTGGTAGAAGAAAATAAATTACTTGATGCTAAGTTTGCAGCTGTCCATGCAAAGCTTGAAGGTTAGTATGGAAGAAAGTAGAAAGGTGCTATTTAGAGAAATGTCTAATTAGAGTTCACCAAGATGAGCAGAATTGCACCATGGGAAAAGAGACAAATTGTTTCTCAGATATAGGCAAGGTGATATTTTCTATAAGAAACAGGAAACAATCTGAAAGTGACGCAAAGGGATTTCATGGAACAATTTTAGAGACAGACACAAAGAGATATGCAAAATGAATGGTTCTTGGGCATCAGATGAATTTAAATCGAGAAATATATATAGAAGTAACAGATGACAGCAGCTGCAGTAGTCACATGAAACCTCTCTAAAAGAAAAATGAAAACAATTTCAGACAGGGGACGACACAATAACGTTGAACAAAGACAGGAAAGGAGCCAAAAATTACTTCCTTGGTCAAAGGAATCATTCATGATATATATGTGGAAAGCCAAATAGCCAGAAATAAATGAAAAGAAAAGGAATGAAAAGAAATATGGAGGCCACAGCCAGGTACAAAAAGCAGTTGAAGGAAAGCATGTGGCAGAGCACAGTCACAGGAAGCAGGTAGTGTATGTTGTTGGATAAGGATATTAATGAAATGTGTAAAAGCAAAGGCTTCTGCACAGAATAGGCAGAGAGAAAAACACAGTTCAGGTCCTTGCAGGAAGGGATGGAATATTTAGCAAGGGTACAGCCACTTTCACTTTTGCTGCAACGCAGTGTGAGAAAATGTTTGTAAGCCTTATGGCTGTTACCTGAACTGTCCTGCCAGAATGGGCAGAACAACTCAGAATGTTGAATCTAAGCCACAAAATCCATATAGTTTTTGTCAGCAAGGCTGATAATATCATTAAGGCCTACTGGGGAAATGCAGGTTTAGATGTAAGCATTTGGACAAGTCTTGATGCCTGTGTGATAGCTGTGACAACAGAGCCATTCCTAAGAATATTTGTCTTAGCTTCAGGAAGCGTGATAAAAATTTTATAGTCTATGGGATGCCTGAGAACTTGCCTTCCAGAAAAGATTGAGGAAGCTTTTCCTGGTGTGTTTAAGGGAGTCCTGATGCCTCCCAGACTCCAAGGATTCAGATACTTCTAAATGCAGAGTGACAGGGGACAGAAGCAGCATATGGCTGAGCACAAGTGAAAAAGCCTCAGCAGTTGGGATTTCCAACAGTGGTCTGAGATAAGGGAGTATGGGCCTTCTGCAGATACGAAAATCAAGTATCAGAACTAAGGGTCTGTGCTGAGACCGAGCTACTCTGAAGCACCCAGTCTTCTCCCTTTTTCTGCTAGATTATGTGATTATACAGGACCTCATCCTTGGAGAAAATGTCTCACTTTTCCTTTCTTCTTCCCTACAGCCCAGCTAGTCTAACCAGCCTAAAGAACATCACGTACATGACCACTTCAGAAATTAAAGTCTGCATTGGGACAACGCGTGAGACTGGACAATCTGAAGAAGAAGGAATTGAAGTACACACTTTTGTCTGTCAAGAAGACAACTCTCCCAGAATATACGTTCTTCTACATTCATATAACACAAGCCCAGAAAGGGTACAGTGAAATATTAGGTGGAATAGAAGTTACTGCTGTTGACAATCTAGTATATAGAGACAATCAACAAAAAACCTAATGGCACAACTCGTAAGATGCAGTGCCAGCTAAAACTGAATCACAGCAAAATAAAAGTAGATGTTGCGTGAGTTACTTTGGCCAAACCTTAGGAAAAAATATACCTCTGGACTGGTTCAAACAAAGTGAAGACAATAAAGCATTCTCAAATCTCTAACGTCTCGCTGGAAAAATCAGAATCCGTAATAAACACAATAGTTTTACCTGTTAAGAGATTTATACAGATCCTTATGATGAAGCCCAAAATAGAAAACACATTTTATTGGGAAAATTTGATGACAACTTTGAGAATACAGGGACTGCATCATTTTTAAACCACAATAAATGGCAGCAACAAACTTGCTGGATGTGTTCCAGGGTATGTTCCTAGAAATTCAGGTCACAACACTGAAAAGGTAGATAAGCCGTAAATAGTGGACGAAGCAGTATCTTACACGAGACACTTTGGGGGCATAAGGATTGAGAGCATGGAACTATCACAGGAAAATTATACTCAAATAGAAAAGAATTTACCACTGTCACTGGATGTCAGTACGTACTGTGCAGTATTGCTGAAATAGATTACAAACCTTAGGGGATATTTTTGACAAATCTTAAGCTTCTGCACCATCTAGACTTCTCACATGATCATAAACCTACAAAGGCATGACTTCAAAGTGATATACAAGCCCAGAAGAGAAATTCCTGTAGCAACATGAGCTGGTGTCTGGAAAAAAAAAAAAAAAAAGAAAAAAAGAAAAAAAAAAGCAGCAAAAAAAAAAAAAAAAAAGGCAAAAAAAAAAAAGGCAAAAAAAACCCCAAGCTGGAGAAATGCTTAAGAAAAATAGAAAACATTAATACGATGAATCTTTTAAAGGAATAGGTCAGGATGACTTGTCCAAAATCAAGTGCTCCTGTCCTATCAGGACCTCAGGAGTGTAAAAAAACAAAGTTAAACTTTAAAATGAATGTAAAGAAAGCAGTGACACTGAAGAAAGGTCCTTCCAGGCATCTGCAAAGATTTATGGATCAGACAATGATGTTATGGGAAGTCTGAGGACCAGACATACTTCACCAGTTTCAAATGTGCATGAAAAACAAGACATGGTTAGGACATGCTGATGATTTATATATATATATACATTTTCTTTTTTCATAAAGCAATAATATGTGTACAACAACATTTGAATAAGTTGATCTGCATTAGTGAATTAATAGATACTTCCATTATGCAAACTGCTAGAGGCAGAAAGAGAGGCTCTTATACTAACAGATGATGTACTTCAGAGAGCCCAAGAGCAATGGATAACTGACCTAGAGGATATCCTTCACCTGATTATTATTACAAAAATATGTTTGAGGCAGCTCCAATAGACATGCACTGATGATCTCTGGACTGGGTGACACAAAGGCGATGTTAATGAGCTAAAGCAGCAATAACAACCTCACTTCACATAATGAACCACAGGGTATATTTGAAAAATTTCCAAGCATTATTGTTTGTTTACGTGGGGGCACACACAGACCAATAGGGGCAGAGGCATCCACTGGCTCTGCTCACCCTCCCTGGGGCTGGCTGAAGGGCACACAACTCTGCCAGCAGATTCTGATACTGTTCAAGGTGGTCAAGAGTGCTACCTCTTTTGTTTTATTAAGCTGCTAAAACACGCTTCTGGAGTCAAACATTTCATCTTCACAGGCAAGCAGAAAGTGCAAAGCTGTAACCCCTGTGAAAAGACTGTGTTTTCCTTCCCGAAACCTTACGCCAGGGTGAAATAAAACAGCTGAGTGAACAGAGGGGAAAAAGATAGAAATACTACTTGTGATAAAAGTGCCAGTACACAAAATTCCTTCCAAAAGAGGATTATAAGAAACAGTACCACTCCAGTGAGATAACTGAGCACCCTGGGCTGGGTGTTTCTGAGCCAAAGGAGGGGCTCCTCTCTGTGTGAAATCGCAGATGCTTAAGACCCAGTTGTGTCTGTATGAGCATGACAGGTGTTGACCACACAGGCTCAGTTATGTGTGGAAGGTGATTTCAATCAAGTCATCTGCCTCTGGGAGAAAACAAGCAGCACAGCTCACAGCCCTGTTTAGCTTAGTGACTATACATAAGAATGTGCAGAACAGACCGTGACATAGGTGTAGGGAAAACCCAAACTTAAAAATTAGGGGACTTTTACAGCATCTGCTAAGGTGTCTCCCCCCTTGGCTTAACCATATCAATTCCTAGCATCCTTATCCTGATTCAGATCCTGTGGTTTCTTTGAGCTTCATCTTTGCCATGAAAACATGTATACAGAGCTTCTGGTCAGGGACCCCAAAGATGAATTCACTCACAACATGAGATATCTGCTCTACACAGCTAGCTTCCTAAATGCATGTCCCATGCCTGGGCTTGTATTCCCCATGGAAAGAGTGAACTGCATTGTCACACAGACTCAAATGGAAGCTGTGTCCACCTGCATCTGGGTAAGAAGTGGGGGAACTAACTTGTGGTTTGATCTTTTAAAAACTGACCAGGATCTTTCTTGATGTGAAACATTCTTGCCTGTGTCTCCACCTGATCGAAAGCTCCTTCACTCTTTAAGGCTCTTCCTCTGCCATACATACGTCTCCTTTCTAGTACTTGCCTTCCTTTTTTAGGTCTTGAAGAACTTGTGGTATTCTTCATAAGAAAGAAGTAGAACAGCACCAACCACCTCCTCAGACTGTCTAGAAGAATTTATCCTACACAGGAGCTCAAGATCTAGCAATTCACTGTGATCAGACCCTCCAAATCTCACAGGCAGCATTTCGGGTACTCTCTATTCCAGACACCTTACTGTCTTACATCTTGAATTGTTTCCTGTTGCGATTTATGCATTCAAGGCAGGTACTGAGCTGCATGCTGATTTAAGTATTCTACAAGCTGCGATTATGGAACAGCATGTTTTTCTATTTTGTATGCTTAATCTTATATAACAGAGAAGTTTAGAGACACTGAGTTTGTAAGAAGGGCCATGCTTGCCTTATGTGAAAAGTTCTGTTTACTGGTTAACAAGGATGGCTGCTGCAGCTCAGCAAGAAGCCACAAGTGTCTGAGTCACAGAAATGCTGAGGTAGGAAGCAAGGCACCTCTGGAGATGGGCTACTCCAAAATATGGATGAGCAGGGACACTGAGCAGTTTGCTCAGGGCTATTTCTCATTTGGTTTTTGAAATGCCTTTACATATCCGAGGTCAACATTGTGACAAACAGCCTTTAACTGACAAGTAACTTCAGGGCTGCTGTCACTATTTTCAATTAAGTACCAAAATTGCAAATGATGGGATGAAAGAAGGATGTACTTCCAGTCCAAGGTATCCTTTGTGAATAAAAAGACATGGTAGCAGATTTTTTACATCAGCTTACAGTCTTATTTGGAAATACAACACCCAAGAGAGGTGATTTGCCTAAGGAATTAGGCCCTAATTCTGATGAGTGTGAAACTGTCATGTCAGCTTTGCCAGCTGAGCAAATCAAACAACACAGCCCAGACTCAGTCAGCACATGAAGAAGTTTAAGGTGTGCTACCATTTCATTTCTCTGTTCTGAGTTCCAAAGCCAATAAGTAGTTCCCTGACTTTTTCCATCAGTTCAGGGAAAATGTCTCCTCTTTGAATTTTCTTCCCTTTCAGAAGCTATTTTAGGCTGGCCTCATAAATATTAACTATTTTCCTCTTCAGGTTTTGAAAGATCTCTGGAAGATGCTAATTCTAGTTAGGGCATTTCTCTACTGACCAATCAGAACAGGTAACAAGGGCTACCAAGTTGGTGGCTAGAAATAGCCCCTGCTCTCAGCCAAACACAGGGATCAAGCAGTGGAGACAGGCATAGATGGCCTTGGAAGCTGAGTGTTGTACTGACTCTGACACCCACTACTAGCTGACAGCATGACTCACTGGTGTGACTCAGACCTGCAAGCCCATCATGGATGTGTGAAGACTGCAAATTCCTCAGGGAGAGAATGCCCCAAACTCCTGTGTGCTGCATTAAGATTGTCCAACTCCCCAGCTAATATGTGCCACTGGAGTTCATCTACAGCAATGTGAGGGCTGGCATCAGCAGACCTTGTGTGAGAAAATGCAGTTGTATTGCAGCAATGCCAGACATTACATATCTGTAACACTACATTTTAAAGAGAAGAATTGTGAGCAACCCTTAAGTAATGCTTCTTGGTCACTATCAGCATAGGCCAAGCCTGAGTTCCTAGTAAAAGAAGGTTCTTAATGTTTTTATTAATTTCAAATCCTGTTACGCTTTTTTCAGGTTAATCTGATCCTAGATCACTCGTTCCAGAAGCCAATGCAGTAGGAAAGCACTGTCAGCTGTCACAGCTAAGAGAAATTGGAAGAAGACCTTTGTTCTCAGTCTGTCATTGCATGGGTTAGTAATTTGTTCCTATGCAACACTGTTGATTTCCATTCTATTCAGAGCAGTTAGGACCAAAGCCTGACACTAATCTGGATGAAGTTAAAATGAAGTTAGTCTGTTCAATATGAGAAATAAAAGAGAAAATACTCTGGATGTTCCACTCAGACAGCTATTATATGACTTGGTACCCGATATTAAGTGGTACTTGCTACTTGGGAAAAAAATACTGTAAATGCCATTAAAAAATGTTGAAGGATTCTGAAGTTGCTTATTTAAATTTTGACTCTGCAAAAACTGTCAGGTCTTTAAGAAAGAAAAAAGAAAACAAAACAATTCTATTGTTGTAAAATCAGTTTAGGCTCCCTATCTTCAATTTTAACTCCCCATACCATGCTACAGCTGAAGTACATACTACCAGATACGTTGAAACGATCTTCTCCAGGCCACCAGAGTACATATACCATGCACACACCATGCCCCAAAATTAAGTCCTATTGCCAAGCCTGTGGGTAATCCAGACCTCCTCACAGGTTTTTCCCTCTGTACCAGAAAGCGTCAGCCACAAACAAGGCATGTGCTGGTAGCATTTCTGCAGATAGCTGTGCACAAGAGCCAAAGCCTGACAGTTACCATGGGATTATCTCATTAAGCTTTTACTGAATATACTGCATCCTTCAATGCCTGTTAATCTTTTCTACTCTTCTCCCTCTCCTCCTCTTCTCTTGCCCTCTGCGCAGGAACATGAATTGTATCAAACCCTGGAAGGGTGAGGGAGCTGCTGTGCTCTTCACCCCATGAAGTGTGGTTCCATGGTTGCATTTGGCTTGAAAAATCCCATCTTTCAAAGGCATTGCTGTGTATTTTGAAAAAAAATAAATCAGCTACTGCACCTGTTATTATTTATGAATAATAATAAAAAACCCTGAAGAAAGAGGATACCCAATCTGCTCTCCTGCTGAGAATTGGATCAGGTTCTTGTTTTCCCTAAGCCACCTTTTTGTTCCTTTAGCAAGTGCAGGAGTCTTCAGATGGGTGTGTTTTACAGTGGCTCCTATGAAGGGCTATTTACACCTCCAGAGAGGTAGGAGAGGGTCCCAGTAGCAGAGATGGTTATGAGTTCATGAGAAGCAGTCCTTTCTTGTTTGTGCACACATCCTGTGGTTGCAGGAATGGTCCCTAGGGAAGACTTGGCTCTACGGAAATACTAGCAGCATCTTGAGTCTCAGCAGAAAGATTTCTGTTCTTTTGGATTCAACAAGGAACATGGCATAACCCAGTATACCCAAACTGCCAGGGAGGCTGGTGCCACATTTTAATGCATACCCTTTTTTACTTAAAGGGTTTTCTCCCCCCCTCAGCTCCTCAGGTAAAAGAGCCCGAGTGACAGAATTTCCCCATTGTTGTCCAAATCTCCAGTATATTTCAGTCATGTCAAGAAGATTGTCAGCTATTGCATTGCTCTCCTGCTAGGGATGTGCCTATTTGGAGACAGCTGCTAGCCTGGGTCAGGCTGCCTGCACTGGCCCCAGGTGTTCCGTGGGCTGCAGCACAGAGCTGCTGCTGCTGCTGTGAGCCCACAGTAGGTTTTAGAGAGCTGGTAAGGGAATTATGGTGACTTGCTGCTGGCACATTCCTGTTAATGTGTTTACTCACTTTCTTCAGGATCTTATGAGAATTGCCAGTGTCTTCAGATAACTGACAGGATCTTAGTTATAATTAGTAGCAGCTTCCATTCTGACACACGGGAAGGACTAACAGCATTTTTCTTAAGGCAGAGTTGTTATGCTCTCCTCCAGAGAGGTACTTAAAAAATACATTTTCTAGCAAAAAGCCTCTCCCACTTGTTTAGGACAGATGGGAGAGGAAGGGATTCTGAAGTTATGGAGTTTGAGGGTAAAAAATTATTGTACAAACTGTCACAGAGCGTGGGCTGTCACAGATCAGCTATTTTTGTTATTACTGATATGCATCCTTTATATTAGGAGCTCAAACAATATCAGAGCAGATGTGGATGAAGTTTATATTTCTATGTTCACAAAAGCTGTGAAATATCACAGGGAAGTTTCAGAAATTACATGTAATACATGTAGAAACCTGAAACTCAATGGCTGAATCAAATTACTGAATTTATTTAGCCTGATGAATAAAGTGTACCTGTCCACTTTCTAATCACAAGGCACTGTTTTTCAAAGGTCCTTTTGTTCCACTTAAGAGGAATTTGAAAATAAAATTAAACAATAATGGGCATTCAAAAAGGCCCAAGAAACTAAATACCCAAGAAGAGCTTAAGGTCTGCTGACTTTCAGTGAAACTAGGGGTCTGATTTGAGAGTAACTCCCCTCACAAACACCACAGAAATGAAGTTGCTGAATGAATGGCTTGGGCTGCTGAGTCCAGTTCTTTACAACTGCAAGCAGCCCCATAATGTTTGAGAAGGCCCAGCCCGAGGGGCCCTTTGCTATCTGTATTTCCTCAGAAAGTCTCTTTGTTGTACATGCCTTCAAGTACTTCTAGGAATCTTCCTGGTCTCCTTCTCCAGGTTCTGTTATGGACTGTACAGATGAAAAGCAAATAATTCAGGGACAAGCAATGAATGATGAACTTCCATTTCAAAAACCTGAGGCCCTTATGAGTGCAAAGGACAGCAAAGATGACAGGCCTGGGAGGTGATCTGGGACAGTGACCGGTCGGCCATTTAAGCAGGATTCAACAACCTGAGATCAACAGAGCTGTTTGCCATAACTGTATGACTTCCAGGACAGAGGAGTATTTTTTTGTAGTGTGAGTGGTCTATAGGCCTGAGCTTGGGGATAGATTTTGAGATTGATCCTGATGGTTAACTTAACAGTATGCTGGTGTTGTGGAATATTTTCATGTCAATTTTTCCTGCTATTTCCTTTGATTTTTCTACATGTATTATGTATTTCTAAATGTAAAATGTACCCCACTGGTATGAGCAATTTTAATATAATAAATAAAGTGATGTGTTTACATCGATAAGCATTCATAAAAGTAATGACACTAAATAACTATGCATGTGACTCAGGATGTCTTCACATCCATAAAGGAGGCTTGAATATGTTCAAGTTCAAACAGTGAATTATCTTTTTTTTCACCTATAGTTTATTGTTCAGAAGTACAGCTGAACTACAGCTTTCCTAATGTAAAAAAAATTGGAGTGTTGTTCCTGCTTGCCAAAACTACCTCCCCTAATTGAACTTGCTCTTTAGCAAGTGCAAAGTGAAGCAAGGCAGGGCTTTGCCACCTCAAAAGTAAAAAAAAAGTAGCCAGACAAAAGCCTGACTCCTTCTCTTACAAGAAAGATGTGATCTGAGTTATAACAGAGACTTTGGAAGTGTTTCCTACTGATGCAGACTTGCTCTTCCTGCCAGAGGATACCAGGAGGTATCCTGGTACCAGGAGGATGTGACCTCTTGGATGACACCATTGGTCAGCTCTGGGTGCTGCTGGTGATGGAGCCAACACAGGGAGTGGGAGTTTTTGGGGCTCTGGCAGAAGCTGGGAGCAGGGACGTAGATGTTGCTGCCCTCCCTGGTTGCCCCTGCTTGAAGGATTCTCTACTCCATTTGTGCCTAGATCTGTCCCTGCTGAGGTGGCACACCACCACTGGAGCACTAGATGTTTTTCCACTAAGGATATAGAGACCCCACTTAATTTTAATTGGCACTCACCAGTGGTTCAGCTCAGTAACTCAATGTGCTCATGACAACTGAGCCTGTTGGGTGGCAACAGTCTCAAGTGCTCAGGTGTGAGAAGGACAAGCTCAAAGGAACAGGCTTGAAGGAGCTGTGCTTGTTTCTCATCTGTATCCTTTCACAGAGCAGAATATTGGCTGTACACATCAGTGTCTGTGAGAGTGGGAGTCTCACCCAAGACAGACTTTTGTCAGGAACTGCATTTCAGGCTGTAAATTAATGAACGAGAAGCATTTTTGCACAAGAGAAACTGCAGACTGAGAAATGCCTTTGGCAAACATGTTGGATTTCTAGAAGCACTGGATATTATTAGACTGTCTTTTGAGGTGGTGCTTTATCTTTCTGTTTATGTGCAAAAATTTCCCTGCTGCTGAATTAGTTCGCTCAATGGAAATCTTATCAAGTCTGAGGAGGTCTGTACAACTGAGCAAGAAGGATGTGAAATACTTACACTGAGAATTCTGGATTACAACTGATATTTAACATGTATTTATAAAGGCAAAAGAAGTTATGTAGCAGATTCCTACTATCACATTGGCCAAATAGCTATGCAACTGTCTTTTGATTTCTCCCTAATACTCATGTTTTGCAGAAAGCCTCCCAGGGTGTTAATTCCCTGGGTGATATTAATTCACATGAAATGAAATACACAGATAGAAAGATTTTACTGGCACAGATGTGGCAATGAGCAAGTTATATGGGTCAGCACAAATGAGTACAGATAAAATTTTTATATCACCATGTATTTCACAAATGCTGAGCATGAAAGGGAAAAAAAAACCCTCAATTTTAAATCTCATTTAAAAATTATTGAGGATAATGACAGCGGGTTTTTGTTTTTCAAGGAAGCAAACATTCAGGCATCATAATCACGAAGTGTGAGATCTTGAAATCTCATTGAAACAAACAGCAAGATTCCCACTGGCCTTAATGGAGCTGGGATTTCATCCAAGTGGCCAACTATAGGAGACTCAAATAAGGGAAAAATAATAACAAATGCATTTTAAAAACTGATGTTTTTTTTTTTTTCTCTTAATACCCAGACCTGTTGTTTCTACTCCAAAGGTTAATTCTGAGACTACCTCAGACCAACAAGGAAGATTTTTGCATCCTCTTGAGATGCTAGGATGTCCTGGGTTGAAGTATATTCTATCACCATCTTCATGAACTGTTGAAACCAGGTGAGGCAGTGCTCCCTGCCTCCTCCACTCTGGCTTATCTTCTGTTAATGGGCCCATCAGCACCTTTGCTGCACAGCTCACAGATAACCCCCTCCTGGACTACCTCCTGTTAATGGGCCCATCAGGCCTTATCACATGACTCACCATCCCATTGTGAGATGCTCTGCCCAGAGGGAGAAACCAAGCATTCCAGCCTGGATATAAGCTGAGACTCTGAACACCAGAGGGGCGCTTACGCACTGGATTCCCAGAGGACCCGAGTTACCAGACCTTTCTACAGGATCACTGCTTCAGGAAGACCACCTCATCTGGACTGCTTCCATCACTCCGCTCAGGTTGTATTCTGACTCTGTCACTGGTCTTTTGTATTATTGCATCTATTTTGTTTTACTTTCTTTCCTTTTTTTTTCCTATTAAATTGTATCTCTGACTTGGAGCCTCTCATTTGTTTTGCTTTCAAACCACTACATAGGAGTATTTCCAATGGGGAAAAAAAATAGCTTGAATGAGAAGTGCATCACAGAATTATAGAATCGCTGAGGCTGGAAGGTGCATCTGGTAACTGTTGAGTCCAACAACCCTACTCATGCAGGGCCACCTACAGAATGTTTCCCAGGACCACATCCAGTCAAGGTTTGACAGTCTCCAAGAATGGAGATACACAGCCTCCGTGGGCAATCTGTGCCAGTGCTCGGTGACTCTGACAGTAAGAAATAGTTTGCTGATGTTCAGAGGGAACCTCCTGTGTTTCTGTGTGTGTCACCAGGTATCACTGAGAGGTGTCTGTCTCCATCTGTCTGTTATAGTATGTTTAATAGGTAGGGTGGGGTTTTCTAAATCCACTGGGGAAGGCTGTCACATGACACAGACTGCCAGGGCTCTTGTCACTGGGTCTGTGATCTTTCACTTTTCCTGAGAAGTTATAGTAGCCACCTAAAAGGGAAGTAAGAATTTCACCACTGCTGAAGATGCCTGAAAATCACACCCATGCTGCATGTATGCATGCAATGAATATGTTAACTAAAACAAAAAAAAAAAAAACAAACAAAACCCAAATCAAACCAAAACAAAGCAAAAAAGGTAGCTGCTCAGAGTTCCTGATAGTTTAAAATGAAAATATTTGCCCAAATGAGACTCAAGACTTTCAAAGAATTGTTTTCTTTTGGTTTCAGATCTTCGTCTTTCACAGACCTCTGTTGTGCCCAGTATCTACCATTTTGAAATCTGTGACTTGACCTAATTTGGCCATTTCTATTGACTTTGAAGCACATACTGTGTCAGTATTAAAATACAAAATCATAGAGTCATGGAATGGTTGGAGTTTGAAGGGATCCTAAAGATCATCTAATTCTAAAACCCCTGCCATGGATAGGGAGACTTTTCACTAGACCAGATTGCTACTACCTGATAGGATGAACTAAGCAGGATGGAGCTTGTCTCCCTGTGTGTCCCTGCTGCTCAGCATTGTAAGCGAGGTATTGAAACAAATGCACTCTTTGCATTTCAGCTGTGGTTTGATGGTTGCCTTTGGTTTCCTGTATGTGCCAATTCACTCACTATTCAACCTGGACTTGAACACTTTCAGAAATGGGGAATTCATAATTTCTCCAGGCAACCTGTTCCAGTGCCTCACCATCCTCAAAGGAAAGCATTTTTCCCCTAATATCTAACCTAAGCTGCCCTTTTTCAGTTTTAAAGCCATTCCCCTTTTCTTATCTCTTCTTGCCCTTGTAAAATTTTTCTAAACTTAAGGAAAACATGGTGAAACTGCTGACCTTCTTAAAACATTCTTGCATTGTTTCCCTGGATTTGAACAACAAAATATAAGGAAAAGCCAAAGAGGGAACAGTTATTCTATGTAGCATCGAGAGTGCTCAAAATGTTTTTCATAGTAAGTTTCTGTCTAAAGTTTAGGCAGGGTACACTAGACAAGAACTTACATCTTTGCCATGTTGAGCAGACACTAAAAGCAAAGATTAAATGGAAAACACATCTTTATATTAATTATAGATGGCTAGTGTTTCTCAGGACCCGAGGGAAATAAACAAAAGTTCTCAGCTCTTGCGAATTTGGAGTGTACTGCTTTAAATCAGTAAATGTGGACAATTTATATGCCGAACATGCCACATATCAGCATGAAAACATTTGTCAGAAATTGATGAATGAAACAAGAAGAATAATGAAGAAAAATGACAGTACACAAAACCTCCAGAGAGCAAAATAAACAATGTGTTTGGTAAATAAATCCCTGTAGAACCCTTAGAAATGAGTCACTGATTAATTGAATCAATCCATCAACCTTTTGTGATTACATCAATATGCAGTCCCTTTGATTTTCTTCTTCTTCCATAGCTACTGTTTTAAATGCCTTTCAAATGTAGGATAAGATATAATGCGTCTATATAGAGCTACCAAAAATAATTGGATATCCTAGGAATATATAATTGGCTGAGTCTTGTACTTAATTCTTATATGTAATGCTGTAAATAACCATATCACCTTATAACTGCATTCCAAGTTCTTGTTTCCCTGCTCTTCTTCTTTTTCTGATTTTTTTTTCTGTCACCCACTTTTTTGACTAACTAAAATTTAACATCACAGTGAGACCGTATTTTTCTTTTTTTTTTTCCCAATTGAAGTGTTCTCATTGACTTACTTTATTTACCACATAAACCTTTGTTAAAAGGACTGTCTTATTTACTCTGTTCATAGATTGCACCATGCTTGTACATCTAGTAATTACCAGAAATAATAATTTTTGTGTATCAAATGCCTGCCTAGAAAATAAACACTTGGGACTTTGAATGTCTTGAGAGGATGGATAGGAAAAATTAAGCAGAAATGGAGAGAGACTGTGTGTAGTTATGTATCTCCATCATAAAATATAGTCACATAACAGGTGTGTCTATGTATGTGTGACTGAGAGAACTGAGCCAACATTTAGCACATATGCACACAGATGCATCAGTACTGAGAACCCCCATGTAAATTAAAGCAATTGCACATACTTACATGCTCTCCTAGGTACAAAATATTCACCTGCATGCATAGAAACCAACTATCTGATGTTTGCAAAGGGAAAAAACGCAATCCTGAGACAATTTTTGAAGAAAATGAAATGTGAATCTAATCCAGTTGATGTGTTAACAAACATATTTTATGAATTTTCTTCTAATTCACCAGTTCTTTTTGTAGCTCTGACTTTCTGACTTTAAATTATGACTTTCTGTGAACTCAGCGAATTATAGCTTTAGAAAATGTAATTGCACATGTGAAAATTATTAACCCCCACCAGGGTTTGCTGTGTCTTATGGCTTTGTAATGCTGCCAACCTTGACCATTCTGTTAAATGCCTCCCTGTCTGAGGCTTTTTGAGGATGTACACAACCTTGTGCTTCCTCTTCTTGTTCTGCACACATCCTCAGGGACACTTTCCTCCACGGCTGCCATCACCCCCTTTATGTGAGTTGGAAACAATGGACGTGACAAAGAGCAGTATGAAATTTTGGGAGGGTATTTGGAGTTGTGTTCAGGAAGAGAGAGTGAGAACGGGACAAGAAGATGGTGACAGAGAGAAAGAAATTAACTAGGTATGAAACATCTGTGTGGCAGAATGCAAGGCTGTTGGAGAGCACATGCTGAATATGAACATGCTTTTTCACCTTAAGCTCCCCATAACCTATTTCCCAGCAGGACAAAGGAAAAGCTGTGAAAGTGATGAGGTACCAGATGGCAGTAAAGACCCTTTTCTATTGGTGATGCAGAAGTATGGCTTTTGTACAGATTTAATTTTGAATCAGAGATGACCACAAGCATTATTTGTTTTTTAATTCTCAGGTTTCAAAGTGCTCCTATCTATCCAAAATAATAATCCCAAGCCATTTGGAAGTCCCAAGAGCTGTCTTCTACTCAACAGAGTGCAGAAAACGTGGTGTTTTGGTTTTTTTTTTGAGTTTTCATTAAAAAATGTCTTTTGTGATTTTGGCAGGACTTGGAAGACACTTGTAAAAGACACAATCTGTTTAAATTGGCTTCTGAGAGATAAAGGAAAAGTGCATTTTTAAAAGACCCTTCTTTTGTACATATGGAGAGAGATGTGCAAGAAATGTATGTCTGATGCTACTTAGAACTTCACATTCGGTACAGTATCTTCCTAAACCACTCAACTATGACAAGGTCTCAACTCTAACTCACTGTAATTGCTTCTCTTGGAGGTCTGAACAGAGGGACTTGTCAGGACATGAGATCAAACAGAGCTGATTTCTCCAGTCCATGTCAGGAGATGAAGCATATTGGTGACAGCAGAAAGGAGATCTCTTTTACTGATTGATTCTGTCCTGTTCCACTTCTGTATGTGAAAGAGTAATTGCAGTCTAAAGGGCAGTTTCTTTTATGCATTGTAATTGCATTTAATACTGCGCATAGCTTGAAGCAGACTAATTAGCTGAACAACTGTCTTCATCTTTCTCCAAGGAGCAGTGGACTCAGTGTTGTCTGCAGTATTGCTGTGCATTGGTTCTTCAACAAAACCTGGCTTACCTTTAGTGTCTGCTGTCAATCCACATATACTGGGAAGAATCCAGATTCAGAACAGCTAGAAAACAAACTCAAGAAGTCCATCACTTTCATCTCAGCTGCCCATCTACAGACAGTCAGCAAGCAATACATACACATAGACTATTCATGGGACTTTCCACATTTGTAAGTCCTCCTCCTCTTAGTATTTGCATTTAAATTTAAAACAGAGGACTGGAAATGAAAATATTACAGTCTGGAGTGATTCATGGTGTGTGGCGTTTTGCTTTGGCTACTATCAGTGTGCTCAAATGGAAGGTGAGCATGCAAGTAATGAAAGCCTTCAGACACTGAGTTAATGGCCACCCCTATCTGGAGACATCCAGTGATCAATACATGGATGTATTGACTGTGCCAGACTTTGTCAAAATGCTGTGCTGCAACAGTGCAGTGTTGTAAACAGTACTTAAATTAAGCAAGTGGAGCACAAACCGTTTCTCCTTACCTGACTGAAAAGTGTCACTTGCACTATTATGAAGACCTAAAAAATCCTAATGAGAGAACTCTCTTTCTAAGGAATCATCCTAAGAGAGCATGACCGAGTATCTCAAAATGTGTATCATTCTGCTCCACCTTTATTAAATGACCTCAGGCAAGCTGTCAATATATGTGAGCTCTATAAACATTTTGCCTAATACAGGATTCCATCATTTCAGTGTAAGGACAATAAATAGCATATAAAAGAATATGAATGCAGAGGAAATATCCATGCTACATCTCTCCTTCTTAATAAGTATTATTTTTGCAATACTTAACACTGTTGGCAAGTCTATACCTATTATGGGCTTAAAATTCCTGACGAGTGGGCAAAACTGGCCCTATTTTCTAAGTAAAGAATCTGTTGCAGCCACCCTTGCAAAAGAAACCTTTTAGTGTCAGTGATAATGAAAATACCTAGTACATATGACAGTGTTAAAATGGTGTCATGACCCAGCAATTTCTATTCAGTGCTGTCACATCCATGCACTGCACAGATCAGAATTGTCATCATGTAAATGTAATAGGATTCTTTATCCTGCATTGTTGCTCAGCTGGGAAGAGCAATTCTGAGTTTCCTGTAAGTTCTGAATAGCAGCAGGGGCCATGAATAGCTTGGAAACCTATATTTTTTCCATTTATTTTTTTTTTTAAATGCAAATTACACTAGTAAGTCAAAAAAATCACTTTTGTTAAAAATACATTCAGAATTAACAAATGCCAAAAAGAAAAGAAAGAAAAAAAAAGACACATTTGGATTGTATCTCTTGCCTTCTGAATATTTTAGTTTATAACAAAAGCCCAGCCTAGAAAAATAACATTCTTTACTGGATTTTGAGGAGGATACAGCTGTACAAATCAAAAATGCCATCCAGATATTCTCACATTACTGTGCTCTAAACTGCTTCCAGAAGAGATCTGTCCACTAATCGTTTACTGAGTAATCAACAGTCCTATTTTTTTTTAATGGTGGTGCTCTAACTGCAACTTAAGCAGGGTTATGAATACCAACTTCATATAGGTATGTCCGTGTGTGTATATATATATATATATATATATATATATATATATATTTACTGTGTGTATGTAAGTGTGTGTATCTATTCTATATGTAATATATGAAAACACATTTATATTGCAATCCATAGTAGTTAGATGTGCTTCCTATTTCCTAAGCATTTTACAAAAATTAGCAATTCAGACCTCACAAAAAGCCTGTGAGGCACATATTATTCCTGTATTATAGATGGGAAGACTAAGACACAGAGAAATTAAGGCCAAAATTTCCTAAATTAAAATCAGGCCTATAAGCTACGTGTAGACACTTCATTAAATTGTCTGACTTGTAAAATTGCTAACTACCAGTAGCTGGTCTTCCATGGGAAATCACTGAAAGGTATGAAAAATTATCTTCTGAAAATTGGATTGCTGCTTAGGTGCCTAAACTGGTTTCTTTTCATGTTAAAAAATGATTTTTATAGAAATATCATTTTGATTAACTGGTATACAGGGAAAGATAAAAAAAACCTGTTATGACATTTTCATCCCACTTAAACCTCTTCATTGTGTTTAATACTATACATCTGCTATATTTAATACTACATAAAAGTAGAAACTTCTTTTAATTTTTGAATTATGGGAAATTTCAGCCTGTCACTTGGAAGTTGTATGGGGTTTCTGGGGGGTGAAAAGCAGCTCTATCCAGTAGGAACTCCGAGTTTCAGGTACCCAAGTATGAAAATTTAAATTTGAGCATATCAGCAATGACTGCTTTACAGGATCAGGCCTCAGAGACATTCATGCTTTGTGCATGAAATTCCCAGCAGTATCTGAGATGGGAACCCTTGGACCACTGCATCAAAATCTTCCTGGGTGGTGCAGCCCCCAAAAATAGTTATTCCTGTGGATTTTATATACATAGACATACACACACATTCACACACTTACATATATATATATCTATCTATATCTATATAAATCTCACTGAATCAATGTAGGTATAGTTCCTGACCATGTCCCGTATCTTGTTTTCACTGGTGAATGCCTGTTCCTCTGTCATTATCCAGAGTTGCTGCTTGTGACACTGTACATCCATGCAGACACAGCAAAGGGCACTGGCTTGTACAGGGATGGGTGAGTGGTGTGAGCTCACAGGCCTTTGGAGCAAGGGTCTGGCCAGCAGGGAAAAGGGAGCTGCTCAGGGGTTCCTGGAGCATTTCCAAACAGTCACCTTCCCTCTTGTCCTCAAAAGCTAGGTGGTCACCTCACGTGTGGTAGGTGCGTGCATTTGTTTATGCAAGGTCTGAGCAAAGAAACAATGACAATCTAAATTTCTGAAAAACCTGAGCAAAATATTGGGTTTTCCTAGTGAAAGCCATCTACGTTCTTGAAAATACAGATCAGATGTAGAATAAAACATATGTTACTAGGAGTTCAGAGTATTTCATATACACATTGACCTACTAGCAAAATTCCCAAAGGCATCTTGTTGCCAACTACGTAACAGCACAGTTTTTTTTCAGCCACAATAATACAGGAAGATAAAATACACGTTCTAACACACAACAGATCCCCCAAATATACCACAAAAAGGTCTTCAGTATTTCTTCAACTCAACTAGTCCCTCCCTGCCCTCTCCAACCAAAATCGAAAAATAAAATATGTGGATCCCTTATGGTGCAATTAGAAAAAAAAGCTCACTTACAGAGAATTTTTAGTTGAAATAAGATATAAAAGAGTAAACACAGCTAGTACATATTCAGTTGGCCTTTGTTCATAGAAATCTGCAGATGTCTCTGTAGTTAGTAAAAGATGTTTAGCGATAGCTATAAAAGCACCTAGAGTGCGATAAATAAAACCAGCGGGATTAAGAAGCAGTTTCTGCTGCTTATTTCCAGTAGGTTCAATTATTAGTTTCTGTTACCCCTTTCCCCACCCTGACCCCCAAAAGGTCTCATTTATTTCTTTATTTATTCTTCTTTTTAATCATTATAAACTGTTTCTTGACCACTGTGGAGCCCCAAAAGTAAAGCACTTATCAGACAGCTGGCAGTTTTCTACTTGGTTGCTCTGAAGCCGTGGAGCAACAGAGCCCTATTCCCTGACATGAAAACAAAGCAAAACCAAACAGAAGAAAATCACTGACTTAGAAATCGTTCAGAATTAACAGCAGCATGTTAACTTCAGAAAGCTTGCACGTAGTTTCTCTAATGTGCAACGCAGTTGGGTTAAGGCAAGTATGAACTGTACAGCCTTCAGGGCAAACAATGCGCTGTCTATTGACTTCTGCTGCAAGGTCATCCTGGTATTTCAGTGTTGTGTTAGTTGAGGAGACTCAACACGGCCCCAGAGTGTGGAGGAGGCACCCACAGCACTGAGTGGGCTGGGTTCATGTCGCAATCCAGATGGGCCGTGCTGGGGGTGGCAGGGAAAAGAAAGGGACAAAAGGTGGCACCAATGCCTCTGATGTGTCCCTCTGGTGCTGGGAGGCAGGAGGTCCAAGGAGGTGGTCTGGGGCATCTCCTTCAGTACCTTTTAGAGGCTGAAGGTCTCTGTTGTTTTCTGTCTCACTGTTCAATCAGCTTTTATGCATTATTTTTAGCACAAAAATTGGATTTCTTTTCTCTTTGAAGAACCAGGAGGCCATCCTGAAAGAGATTTTTTGACAGGTCTTCCAGCCCACCTTGAGTAGTCCCCATGTTTACTTTGACCTAGAAGAAAGACAGAGAAAGAGAAATACTTGTAATCAACATATACTTATCTGATCCCTGCCCTGCTGCTCCGGTGTTCTTTTGCAAGCAAGTGTAATCCACAAACCAGTAACAGTTCAGATACACAGGGGATGTAAGAGGACAGAACGACAAAGTGTTTACTCAAGTAACTGCTTGGCTCTCTCTGGAACATTGTCAGAGAAGTCAGCACAGGTTTTCTAAACAATCTTAGGCAGGAGTTATATTTAATTATAATCTTAACTGTATGTCCATGGATCAACTGGAACATGACCTGATTTATATAATCCATCAGAAATGTAGCTGTCTTTGTAAAACCAAGAAATGACGTGGTATGAGGACAGAAGGGCTGAATTGCAGGTGCAGGGGAAAGCTGTCCACGGCTCACTCACAAAGCAGAGAGCCTGTGCAAGTGCCACAGCCTGGCCACCTTAGCAGTGTTGTTCCAATCCCATGTTTTGTAACTACAGATTTCTGTCTAAGATGGACAAGATCTTGTTTGTTGATAGTGAGAGCTTAGGTGGTAGTTTATTTAAATGTATCTGAATCCCAAACATCGCGAGATAATTACACAGATTTGTACTGCATGAACTTCCCGAGTGTCATGGTGGTTATACTCAAGGTGCTAGTTTTAGTGTCTTTTTTTGTGTTTCATTTATAGTTTAAGTGAATGGTGAAGTAGGTAACACCGTCAGTATGTGCAATTATCTAGACAAATGCCTGTATGTGTCTTTGTGTGCACAGGAGTACAGATACTGCAAATATTCTTAGGCTTCACAATAGGAGGAAAGCATGCTTCACTTCAGGGCTGCACTGCTTTTGAGCAATTTCTCCAGTGCATTAGGCATCAGCATCAGACATGCATGGGTTTTTATGCTTCACTTCTTCTTTTCTCGAACAAACAAGTTCAGTGTGGAGAACATAAAGAAAGATCTCTCTCCCCTCCCTCCTTCCTACTGTTTTTAGAACAGTGATCATGCAGTGCAGTCTTGTTCCACAACTACAACTGTGTTTTTTCATGTGCAGCAGAATCAGTGTCAGGGAGTGTTTAGTCACCTTCCTCGGTCACCTCCCAAGAGGAGAATTTTGTCTTGACAATTGATTTCCGCCATCTTATTGTGTCCTTCTCCCATGGTCTGGAAATGAGCACTGGCATCTCCGGCACAGAATGCCAGGAAGCTGCTTTTGAGCACATCAGCTGTGGCCACACTGCAAGGAGGTACATGAGCATCGGTTCTGTCCCGTTCTGTTCAAAAAGCGTATTCGTTTTGAAGGGACTGTCTAGGCTTCTTGGCTTGTACAGCATAGAGCACACTGTTGGCACTTAAATAATAAAAAAATCCCATTTATAACAGGTAGAGAAATGTCACCGTAAGAATTCTTCCCCAAAGCATCAGTATTTTATTTAAAACATAGTTTTAAATGGCATATATTTTTCACTTTAAAAAGTAAACTGATTTAAATTAAATATGAAATTGGAAGAAGTGATAAGGAAAACTGTGATCGGAATTCAAAACTTAAAATGTAGAGAAAAAAACTTCTATGTGAGCCTGAATCTAATAATTCTAGACTATTAAAAGTAACAATAGCCACAGATAGTCACTTCAATTAACTACCTAAAGATAACATTTCTTTTTAGAAACCAAGATTTTTCTTTTCCTTAGATATCCTGTTCATTTAGGGTATTTTTGCATAACTGATGAAACACCACACAAAGTGATCATGTGTGTTTAAACCGAATTAGAATGTTCTTAAAAGCAGAACTTGATTGATGAAAATCACAAATAAAAAGTAATAAATCCTTAGATAAAATACTCCTGTCACAATTGAAATGTAAATATGAGAAGCCTGAATAAATCAAAATAGTTTTCACATGGAGGTTGGTGTAGGTTCAATATAACCTCCACATTAAGAAAATGAAGTCTTAACTTAAGCATGCAGGAAGAAACTGGTTACAAAACAGTATGTCTTATTCGTTAGCAATTACTAAACCCAGCATTCCTTCAGAATAATAGTTAAATAGTGCATTATAAAGGAGCTAAAATTGATTTAAATCACTTGAATGAAAAAATGTCTAACTTCCAAAGAAATAGGTTTCTCTTGATGGACTTTTGTCATTGCAATACACTAAATCAATTCACATCAGAAAGCGATACGTGGATAATGACTGAGACCTAACACAAAATTCTGTAGGTCTTTAAGATTTCTACTAGTTCTGTATATGAACCAATCTGGTAAATATACAGTGGGCTTCTCTGTTCTGTATTATTGAACTACATGTTAACATTTGTATTTTGAAAGAATCTGAACAACCACTAGAAGCTGATTGTTTTGGTGAGCTCTTCAAAGAGGAGGCCATATGCTCTCCTTTCATTTTGCAGCATGCGCAGCACACCACAGCACAGAGAACAAACTGCTGTTGTGCCTCTGCATATAGTTAGCAATCAGATAATTCAAAGGCACCTGTCTCCTTTTCAATTTCTCTTATAAATCCAGAGCTCCGTATGAGATGTGCCCAGTGGGAGTCTGAATAGGAGAGGATGCAGTGGTGGGAAAAAGTAATCTCTGTATTTTCTTGATCTTCTGCAGGAATTAGATGGGATGATGCTTAATGTATCTTCTGCCTATGGATTCAAAGACATTTTGCAGCAACTGATAAAGTTATGGAAATAGTTATATGAATACAGATATATGGACATATATGGATATAGTTGTATCCTGGGTGGACATGATTATATCTTAGACAGTGGTGAGAGGATGGCAAGGGACTCTCTAGAGCAGTTCTCCTCTCCTCTCCTCTCCTCTCCTCTCCTCTCCTCTCCTCTCCTCTCCTCTCCTCTCCTCTCCTCTCCTCTCCTCTCCTCTCCTCTCCTCTCCTCTCCTCTCCTCTCCTCTCCTCTCCTCTCCTCTCCTCTCCTCTCCTCTCCTCTCCTCTCCTCTCCTCTCCTCTCCTCTCCTCTCCTCTCCTCTCCTCTCCTCTCCTCTCCTCTCCTCTCCTCTCCTCTCCTCTCCTCTCCTCTCCTCTCCTCTCCTCTCCTCTCCTCTCCTCTCCTCTCCTCTCCTCTCCTCTCCTCTCCTCTCCTCTCCTCTCCTCTCCTCTCCTCTCCTCTCCTCTCCTCTCCTCTCCTCTCCTCTCCTCTCCTCTCCTCTCCTCTCCTCTCCTCTCCTCTCCTCTCCTCTCCTCTCCTCTCCTCTCCTCTCCTCTCCTCTCCTCTCCTCTCCTCTCCTCTCCTCTCCTCTCCTCTCCTCTCCTCTCCTCTCCTCTCCTCTCCTCTCCTCTCCTCTCCCACAAACTCTAGAGGTGTTGAGCATTGTAAACTGGAGGTGATACTGTCCAGAGAATAACATAAAGCCTATTGTGATTTTTCTTTCTTTCCTTGAATACTCTGAATGGTTACATTGGTGATATTTGGTGAACAAGCTTTGTAGGGAACCAAATCCTTCTCTCAACAAATAAAGCTTTAAAATACCAAGTATGGCCTGCTGTTTTCATATCAGCATGTTTTGATTTCTAATACATAATATTGCTGTAAATAGTGCTACAAGCAGATCAAACCTTGACTTGATTAACTTGACATTCAGATTTGTCACTCCACTACCTAATGGACTGCCTACATTTACAGAGCAACTGCAATATGAATACATTTGCTTGTGTTCCTGGTGTGCCCCAGCTGTAAATAAAGAAAGTTATTACTAGATGCTGTAAAAGCCTCTTAAGGACAGATTGTAGCAATCCTAGAGAACCCTGTCAAACACTCTACAGTCAGAGGGAAACATGAAGTGTCTTTGTTTGACTGCGGCTGGGACATGGCAATTCTTTTGTGGGTTGATTGGACAAAATGTCAACTCACATTCTGATTTCTGTCTCTCGGTTAAGACAGCTAAATCACCTCTACTCCAGTGAGCATGCAGCATTGAAGTAAGAGAGAATAGTTTACATGGATTAACCATCTATCTTTTCATCTTAGCTACAAGCTTAAAAATATAGCCTTTTTCTTTTCACAGGTCTAGCTTTCTTTCCAGTCAATATGAAGATACACAGTAAATGCAATCTGCTGTTCTGGAAGAAACACCGAGAGCATAAAGAGAATGGGATAATAGCTAGAGGGCTCCATATGTTGATGACAAGGTATGGTATACTGAGAAAGAGTTAGTATTAGAATTGTTCTAAGTACCTATGTACCTCATATAGTACTATGAAGGAAATAAAATTTTCTAAATGTGCAGCACTGTGCCAAAAGTGCAGGTGAAAAATATTTACTTGAGCACAGACAGATGGGAAGCTGAAGTTAAGATGGCATTGGTGATATGCACTACTGTAATTTGAGATTATTAAAAAGCTCCTAGCAAAGCTCCTGAAGGGCCCAGTTCCAAACACCATCACAGAACAGATTGTACCACTGAAAAAGGAGTAAATGCAAGATTCCATGCAAAAATACACTAATCCATTAACAAACTTGCTAATTAGTGGAAACTAATCAGAAAAAACGAAATTGCATTTAAAGGTGAGTGGAATTGTGTGTTGCAATAGCTACTGTTCTCTTGAGCTTAGTTCTTTTCCTCCAAAGAATTGTTCAGAAGAGAAACAAAGGAAAAAACGAACTGTTGCCTCTTTATGAGCTCTTTGGTGCTGTGGTTTTATTGTGTAGGGCATTGAGGGCAAATAAAAACTATTTCAAAAGGCTGCAGCAGTGAGGTAAGATTTCTCTGGGCAGTCAGGACTGTTCTGAATTTCAGTTGACATCAGTACAAGAAATATTTGGAGATGATTATTCCTGGGCTGGTCTATGGCTGTGTGTCAGCTCTAGTGTGAATATACTCCAGTTGTGTGTATGAGCTGAGATTTGATTATCCATTTAATTCCCAAATATATCAGACAGCACTCTAAGATGGAGTTGTCACTCAATAGTTAGGTAAAATACTGTCTTCTATTAAAACTAGTTTTAAAAGCCATATGTTGTAAAATTTGCTTCAGCTTTTTGAAATGTGGAAACTGGAAATGAGGTACAGAGGTGCCTCGGCGAACAGATGCTCTGGTAAGACAAATGCTAAACACATCCACTAAATTAGCACATTTCTGAACTTTTGATAAAACTTAATAAAAATCCACATTTTTTACAACCAAGGTTTGTCATATATGATTAGTGTTTTTTTCTACACCAAACTGTCACTGTCTCTGAGGGGAACCTGCTTGAATGAAAATAGGGAAAAATCAGGTGAGAGCTGGCTGCTGTTTGAACAATTGTGACACATCATATCCTGCCCTAAGAAATCCTTATAATTCAACACAAGAGTAACATTGGTGCTAAAGAGTAACATTCAAGTGTAACTTGAATTCAGTCCATAAAAAAAGGCTTCTGCCTATTCTGAATTTTCAAGTCATGCCATCCTTCAGCTTAATGATCCTTTAATATCAGGCTGCCACTCTGCTGAATATCCTAGAAGTTAAGTACTTACATATACATGGGCTGTAGCTGTAAATGAGATGTCTTCTGTGGACCTTGATAGCCGTAAGAGTCAAATCCACCTATGAAATCAACTGGAAGGGGAAAAATTGCTTTCATTAGCAACACCTTTTCAGAACTGATAGGCACTATGATTCAAGAATCACCCAATACACAGGTTATTTTTGACGGTTCCTATAATAATAATCTGTTAATATCAGACCAACTGACTGAGAAGATAAAGAAAAACAGTAAAAAAGTAAGGAAAGGCAAAGTCTCCCTTTTTCCCCCTTTATTTTTAAAATCAATTCAGTTTTAAAACAATATAAAACCAGTAAAGGATTTATAACACCCATCTTTCCACCAGAAATAACCACACATCACTCTTTTTCAAGTAGACCACCTCACTAACACAAAACAACATGCTACTCAGACATTACAAATGCTGAAAACCATTTATTTATTGGCATGAATGCATTGCTTCTGACTGTGATTACTGTGTCTGGCTCACTGTCATACCATGGCTCAGTAGAGATGTAGAGCAGGGAGTACATTGATCCAACTCTGTCTGAGAGACAGAAGTTTCTCTGATTCCCTGCTTTGACATTTGGGTTGAAATGCATGAACAGAGAGTTGGAACAATTTATCTGAGCTTCAGAGATGAAACTTCACAGGAAGGAAACATGCATTTTTCTCAAGATGCTGAAGGTCTGCAAGAAGGTTGTAGGGTGGGAGTTATTTATTAATTCACACAATTGCCAGTTCCTGATGGCCTCTGTTTGTTTTAAACAATTTCCAGGAAAATTCAATCTCATCTGAGCCCAAGACCTCTATTTCTCTGCTAAAACACTTTCTTTGCACAGGTAAAAGGGTGCCCTTTGCTTCCTTTGTCCCAGGGCACTCAACTATTGGTGTACAGGGGTTATCTGGGGGCAGTTCTTGTCCCTGAAATATTGTCTCTTACATCATAGATCTGAATTGGACTTTATTTTGGTAGAAAAGGGCCAAAGAGTTCAGGTATGGAAGTGCATATGAAGAAAAATGAGTCATTTTTTATCTTATAACTGCTTTTAAGCATTTTTAGAAAGTATTTCATGCTATCCATTGTTTTAAGGTTTAAGCAAACCTAGTTATTTCAATTTTTTCTCACAGTTCATGTTTTCCAGTTTTGAAGCCTGAAGAGATCCTTCCTCAGTTTACTTATGTTATTCTTAGAGTCAGGTGCACAAAGCAGGACTAACTAGAACAATTGCCGTACAGTCTTCTATGCATTACCTGAAATAGTTCAGTAGGTTTTAGGGGTTTTTATGCTTGGCTGGGTTTTTTCCTCTTGTTTTTGTTGTTCTTGTTTTGTGTCATTTGGGTTTGGTTTCCAATTTCTTTTTTTCAACAGCACCATACAAATGCTTCATAATCAGCTCTTTATTTTTGGTTTTGGCACTAACTGTAGCCTAGCTAAGTAGTCCATATTTTATTTGAAGATGAATGATTCTTCCCCACAGGAGTTCTTTTGTACTAGTCTGTACTGAATTTCATCTTCTTGATTTCAGGCCACTTCTCAAGATTATTTTGACTTCTAATCCTATCTTCACAAGTGCTTGTACCCTTCCCAGTCTAGTTTAATCTTAAATTTTTACAAATGTTCTCTCTTCTATCCTTGTTCTTAATAAAAATAATGAAGAGAATTATTTCCCTAGCTGAGGTCCCAGTGGGATCCCATCTGAAATGTTCCATCTGCTTTATAACTATATTTCAAATAGAGTTTTAAACAATTCTGCCCTCAACCTATGCTGACTGCATCTGGACAGTACTTCCCTGAACTTCTTACAGACCTTTTATAGTGTCAAAATCTTACTAAAATCAAGACAAATGCCATTTGTTGCTTTCTACTTAATCAATGTCTGTAACCATCAGAATACCTTTATCAAAATGTGATCATGTCTTTGGGAGCATACTAAGTTTACAGGCAGAAAATTAAAGGTATAGTTTAGTGAAGTGCTAGGCTGGGATGAAACACCCCCCTCTATCCAAATACAAAGATTGCAGAAAAAAGAATGGTTGTATGTTTGCTGCAGGTATGGTGTGTTGTTTGCTTGCCCAATTTTCTTTCTTTTTGTTACTCTTGACCCCTGACAACACAAGTTAGAAAATACCAGTGTTGGATCAAGTGCCTCACTGTTGTCAACCCATGCCACTTTAGGGATATTGCTTGTACCCATTTGTCCATCTTTGCATTTCTTCTGTATTTCCCTAGAACTTTTTTCCCAAGCAACTTGTAAAACATTATTAGTAGGCTGCAGGCATAGCCACTCTGCTTTGCAGATGGGGGGCAAGAGGTTTTCTTCAGGGTTGTTTTCAGAAGGCTAAACCGGTGTGTTAAGGAAAAGATTTCTTTGAGCAAAATGATTTTGTGTAAGCGTGAGGGAAAGATGTGTGCTGAATATCTCTTCGTGCACTGTGGCTTTGCCCTGTTGAACAGAGCAAGCATAGAGTGCTAGTAAGCCAGATTGCCAAGTGACAAACAAAGCAAGGTCATAGAGACATTTCTGTGTTTGGCTCACTATAGAAAATCCCATGTGTGTGACCAAATGATGGCAGGGTAGAGAGTACAACCATGACCTCACGGGAGACATACCATGGCTTCTTACAGGCATCAACAAGCTTTTCAAGGTAGGTGAAGGGAGGTAATAGAGAGTGAACTCCAGTACAAAAGGATTTCATCAATTTGTTTGTAGCAAGGTTTCTTCATAGCGGCTGCTTCTCAGCACTGCAAACCCTGTGGCGTCCAGACTGTGCTAAAAGCTCCCTGTGGACTCTGCTGGTTTCTTAAAGCATGCAGCAGGCTGCCCTTTCTGCAGGCATTTTATCCTGGCTGTGCCTGAAAGGTCACTAAAGTATTGTACAACTGATACATTCCTGGCAGCCATAACATCAGATGAATAAAACAAGGCTCATTAGCTGAATCAGTACAGAGACTTCCATCCTTAGCCTCATACATCAAACACTTTTTTTGACTATTCTATCTTACATTCATCTTACATGCCACTTATCACACGAGGCTCATGTTGTGTTTCACTTTAGTAAAAGCACACATGAACATACAAACACAATCCCATTCATTTTGTGGTGGGTTGACCCTGGATGAACATCAGTTGTCCACCAAAGTCACTCTGTTGCTCCCCTTCTCAGCTGAACAAGAGAGAAAAAACATAACAAAAGGTTCAAGGGTCCAGATAGCGACAGGGTGAGATCACTCAGCAATTACCATCAAATGCAAAATAGCCTTGAATTATTACCAAAGATGAGCAGTACAATGAGAAATAGAGTCAAATATTAAACCTTTTTCCCAGGCTTAACTCCTGATTCTCTGCCCTCTCCACCCCAGTGACATAAGGTAATGAGGAATGGAGGTTGTCATCATCTCATCACATGTTTCTCTGCTGTTCCTTCTTCCTCAGGACTCCTTACATGCTTCCTCTGCTCGAATGTGCACTCTCCTGTGGGAGACAGTCCTCCACAAGCTTCTCCAATGTGAATTCTTCCCATGGGCTAGCATTCTTCATGAACTGCTCCAGTGGGTCCCTTCCTTGGGGTGCAGTCCTTCAGGAACAGCCTGCTCCAGTGGGGGTCTCCTGTGGGGCCACAAGTCCTGCCAGCAAACCTGCTCTGCAGCAGGCTCCTCTCTCCATGGGTACACAGATCCTGCCAGGAACCTGTTCCAGCACAGGCTTCCCACAGGGTCACAGACTCCTCTGAGCACCCACCTGCCCTGACATGGGGTCCTGCTTCCCCATGGACCTCCCTGGGCTGCAGGGGTACTGCAGCTGCCTCACCATGGTCAGCACCAGGGGCTGCAGGGGAATCTCTGCTCCGATGCCTAGAGCAGCTCCTCCTCCTCCTCCTCCTTCATTGGTCTTGGGGTCTGCAGGGTTGTTGCTCTCACCCTCATTCCACTCTTCAACTGAAGTTGTTGCACAGATTTTTTTGCCTTCTTAAACCTGTTATCCCACAATCACTACCCCTGTCACTGACAGGCTGAGAACACACCCCTGCAGCCCCTTCAAAACGTGGCCATGCAAACTCACCTTTGAAATATTGCATGCTGAAATTTTTATTTTCCTAGCAGGACTCGAATAGGATAATAGCAGTACTACTTATCTGTAAAATGTGTTATAAAAAATTAAGATAATTTTCTTCTTTTTCTTCTGTTAAGGGTCTTGTCAGACATATGACTGTTATAAATGTAACATAGACAGGACATATGGCTGAAAGTAGGGACATATTTTCTATCAATAAGCACCCACAGGAATGTGAAGTTTCAGCCTCTGCTCATGGTCAGAGTCCCCACTGTTTCTGCTATACATCAGGACAGGATGAGAGGCATAAATTTATCATTTTTCATTTCTGGAAGTCTGTGGTATATAGAAGGACCATTAAAATGCAATGCACAAAAAAAGACTCCATTAGCATGGAGTTGATATGGAAGAAAGTTCACAGTGAGAAAAAATTAAAGTTGTTGAAATCAACAGATGGACAAAGAGAAAGGATTGAGTATAGAATAAAAGCAACATCTTCCTATAGAAAGCAAAAAAGAAGGATTCTTAAAAGAAACCAGAAAACTAGACACTATTCTACTTATAAAAATTTTCCTTTGTAAGATATGAATACAGAAGCACAAAGATCCAGGTCCTCCAATGTTGATAACTCCAATGACGCCTATGAAGGAATGGTAATTTGCATTAGCTTAGGATCTAACCCAAAGAATCACATAGGGCATATGTTTATAGAAATGTGACTGACACTGTGAATTTCCTTGTATTTTAGTAGGCATGCAAAAGTCGATGGAAACTAGATACGAAAAGATGTAGAGTTTAAGAATGGGGAAAGGATGAATGCCTTTATCTGCAGATAAAAGGAAAAGATTGGAAAATACCCAATTTGGCCAACCTGGGACTAGCAGTACAGATGACATCCTGACTGCTTTCAAAGTCTCTTCTTTGTTCTTTTGCTACCACTGCTTGTTTTGCTGATTATCTCTTCCCTAACCTTGGTGCATGAGGACCTGCCTGTCACTGTGGTGAATCTACTGCCAGCACTCAACCCTGTCTTCACCATCACATCTGTTTCCTGCCCATGACTCCTTCTTGAAACATAAAAATGTCCTTGGTAGTAATGCTGTATTAAGAATTACTCCTCTACTGATTCCTCTCTTTTCCCTCACTTCATCTCCCTTATGAATTAGTTTGTTTCTTCCAGCTCCATCAGTTCTATCCCACAGACCCCCACTGTCCCCTCATCTGCTTGACTCCTCTCATCTTCAGTCATTTCTCTGCACATCAACTGTCCCATTTTTTGTGCAAACTGATAAAGTAGCACTCCTTTCTTCAGCTTGACAGACTTTTTTATTCATTTTAATATTCATTTCCCCTTCTCTCTTACTACAGTAATGAGAATTTTGTTCCATAAAAATTCTGCTTGTTGCAGTGAGACTCTTGATCTCTTTTTTTCTTGCATTTCCTTCCCAATAAAAATACATGTAAATACTTTAAATTAAAAAAACCCCAACAAAACAACAACCCTCCCCCCAAAAAACCAAAAAACCCAAACAAACAAACCCCCCCGCCCAAAAAAAAACCCCCACCACCCCAAAAAATGCCATCCTTATCCCTGCTTGTCCCAGTCTACCCCCTCAAAATCCCCTTGATGATTTCAAGAAGTTTCTGGTGCTACTTTTCTCAAATTCTTTAGAAGGTTTTCTTCCACCTTGCATTTTGTCCTTTGCATGCAGTTGGAACCTCAGTCAGATCACCTCTTCCTATTCAAGTTTAGGTCCATACAGTCCTCTGTGTGTCCATCCAGCCACCTTCTGTGCACTTGCCACTCTCTTTTTCCTGAAACTTTTGCCTTACTGGGCTCCTTTGTTTCTTCTGCTCGTGTCACCTTCCTCCTGTCATCATTCATCTCCTTTCTTGGGGGTTCTCTCTCCATCGTGCTCCTGGAGTCCAATGAGCAGCAACCTCTGCATTTTATTTTCCTCCCCCTCCTAGTCTGGGTAATTGCACTCACAAACACAAATTCTGCTGTTGTCGGCGCTCTGAGATGTCACAGATTACCTGGCTTGTGCTCACTCTGCTCCTCCTATACAAATTCAAATCCCAGCTCCTCTCTGTGATATTTACTCATGGATAATTAAACATCAGTTCCAGTTCTGCACAGCTAAAACCAGAACTCTTAGCTGCTCCTCCCTAACCTTCTCTGCCATCTCTCATTGTGAACTTGTGTCCTCAAGTCTATCACTTGAGGATAAAAGTTTGATGTCAATTTGGTGTGGGCTGTACAGGATTTAATTTCTAGAGATTTTTTTGCATAGTGAAGAAGAAGACTCTTCTACCTGTTGACATAACTGTAACATGTACCCAGCGCTCCCAGTGTCAAATATGACAATTGTTCCTTTTTTGTTTTTGAACTCATGAAATGTGGAGTTAGGCTGCGTGACTTGCCTTTTTGTCTAGGTTACTTTTCTCTGCATCCTTCTACTGATTTAACCTTATATATTACATAAAGTATAAACTAAATTTTCTTACATTTAAAGCCTTTTGTAGAGACTCGACATCAATCTCACCACCTTTCAGGGCTAAAAGGTAAATCCTGCCCCCATGCCACCAGCTTGACCTCCATACTTGTCAAATTTCCATACCTTTCTCTCTTCCCATGAGAATGTCTTTACAAACAGTTAGTTATCTCATTCTTTTCCCTAAAACACTTCTTTGCTCTGTCGACAATAATTAGGTTGCCCGTGCCCTTACTTTCCTGTTTACTTCAATGAATAACATCTGCTCAGAGTTTCTCTGTGCTTTCTGCCTCTACCCATCAGTTTCCTGTTGTCTAATACGCAGATTGCAAGATCCAACAAAAAGGGGTGATGTTCACATTTGTACAGTGCTTGGCATTATTGTGGTCCTTAAATATATTAATGAATCTACTAAAATAATATAAAAAACCTAGAATTACCCATGACAAAGATGATACCTTTTAAAAAAAGAACTAATGACCATGGAAGTGCATGTGCATATGTGCATGGATGCTCTTTGCCCGTGCATGTCATCATTGGACATATTTCCTGTGGGGTATAGCAGAGAGAGAACACATGGTGTTCAAAACCTACATCTGACCTGCAAGGTCTTAAATCTATATTCACTCTCTCCAGAGGCCAAAGAATTGGCTCTCTGGACTCAGGCCTTTGAAGTGCTGCAATTGAGCTTCACTGCCACAACAAGGCACTTCACTGCAGGTGTAGCTGGAAGGAAGGAGAGATGGCAAACAGACTACAGATAATAATATTGCTGAAAGCACTGCTGATGCAGAAGTGAGTACGTGAGGCAAGAAATAGCTGTGCACAAATAGCAGTAGCTAAAAACCAGCCAAATTGAGAAAAAAAAATAAATAGAGGGGAGTAAAATTAAGTTTGGTTTTAAGGACCTTGGAAATGACATATGGGGAAAAAACATAAAAGAACATATGGGGACACCTTTGCTCTTGCAGTTTTGCCAGTATCCTGCTACTCAGCTCTCCATTTGGTGAAGACACTTCCAAACAATTCAGTGCTGCTGCCTTTTTATGCCATGAGCATGGTCTGGTGGCTGTTCCACAATATAGCACACAGGAGGAGGTTTGCTTAAATGTGATCTCCATAAAGTTTGTTTACAATGATAATCAAACATTATTGGTCTTTGTGCTGAGTGCACAGTGATTTAGGCTCTCAAACCACAGTAGAGCCAAACACCAGGGAAGCATGGGGAAGGAGACATCTGCCAGCACATGAGGCTGTGCCCTTTCTGCTGTCACAGGAGGATTCAGAAATGGCATAAGGACTTGGACATGAGGTCCAGTTCTTGTGGTGCAATGAGTAGCATGTCTGCCAAGCAGTCAGTAATAAGGGGCCTGTGAGTGCTCTCAGCTCAGCCATTTGCAAGGTGAATATAAAACCTCAGATTTTTAAACTGTAACCTCATGGCATGTCTGAGCTCTACAGTGGCCACTAGAGCTGCAAAGGGAAACTCTTACACAAATCTTGATGGAGTTTCTCAGCTCAGATTTTGCTCCACTGCCACTATTTTCATGCTGTTTACTTCTATAATGATCAAAATTATTCAGTAATTTTTTTGCTTCACAGGGCCTTGTCCTCCACTGTCTTCTCCTCTTATCATGTTTCTTGTTGGTATAAGGCAGCATCTTCTGTCTCTGTTTCTGCTGATCCCCTGGATGAGTCTTTGATCAGCCTGTCTGAAACAAGATGTAAGGCTGGGGAGGTACCAGGTTTGTGAAGGTATTGCAGATACAGTTTTCCAGGTGAATCCAGCTCATAGTTGCACCCAGGAGAAAATACCAAGACGAATGGTGCTGTGGGTCCAGAAATTAGACAAGTCACAATTTGTCTCAGATTCCCAGGTGGAGAAGTCATCTGGTCAGTAGCAGACTCTTGGGCCATGACATGAGGAAGACCATGCTCTGGAGCAAGGCCTCTGTAAGGCAGGGCTGGCCAGCAGTGGGAACCATGTTGAGAGGATGGGAACCAAGGTCCTTGGTCCAGAAAGGAGTCAGGATGAAAGTAGTCAGGAATAACCAAGCAAGGGCTGGGAGGCAAGAGCAAGTCTTCAGTAGCTGAAGGCAGAAACTGGGAGCAGGGATAAGGCAGGCAGGAATAAGGACCAAAGGCCAGGAGGAAATAACTGCAGCATAGCTGCAGGAATGAGAAATGGTCACCACTTTTCACTGCCTTTTATACCTGACAGATACAGCAAGCCACCTGCCAGCCTGTACATCTGGAAAAAAGGGCTTGCTGCCTGACCTCTGCAAGGCTTTGCAAGGATTGTCTCCAAACTTGCAGTGGGGCGCATATGATGCTCAGCAAAAAAGAATCTGTAAAAGACCTTCACTCAACTAAGAGAATAAGAGAATGATAATCAGCTAAGAGAACAATAACAGTCTGAACAATGTATTATTTTTCTAAACTGGACAGACCTGAGCAATGCTAGATAATAGCCATTTGCTTTCAAATTTTCATCCCTAAGTGCTGAGCAGAAAATTATATCCCTGCAACAGAGTTTTTGACTGACAAATCATTCTAAGAATTAAATGTGTGGTAGACTGAATTATTGTAGAAGTTATCAAATGAGTCGTTAGGAAAAATTGTTCTTAGCCAGATCACTGCTAGGGGCAAGCAATAAAGAGAAGGAAAAAAAAAAAAGGAGGAAAAAGAAAATGCCTGGGGCAGTGGCCTCCAAGTGTGACTGCCACACTAATAAATTAGAAAAAGAGTCATTAGTAGGTGTAACAAAGTGGAGAATCAAGGCCCATATCTATGCAAGTTAACAATCCAATGCTAATGAAGACCTATCTAGATATTTGAAAGGAAAAGCAATAAGGAAAACTTTAACAGGAGTCATGCTGATAAAAATAATTTCATACAAAACTATGTTCGTGGCATGTTGGAAACTGCAAGGAGCTCACACTGACTGTCTCAGCAGGAAGGACACTAAGGCTGTGGGCAGGTGTCCTTCTCAGGGCCACTGGAAATAATTAATTACTCTGGTCCACCCACAGGAGCTCATCACCATTCTTCTCTAAGGATCTGCTCTACCTGTCAGCCTGGAGTGAGCTTGGATGGTCAGGACCTGCTGTGCTCTACCTGCTAATTTTGGCTGAAACCGTAAGAAGGCAGCCAGCTGCCCTCAAAGAGTGGGACACCAGCGTGGGGCAGGGGGCCAGCAGCCCCACATGGCCACCTGCAGGCTGTTGCGCTTTGGGATCCAAGCTGCCTCTCCTCTGCCTCAGGGGATGAAGGAGGAGATGCTCTATATTGGAGTGCCTCCTTTCAAAGACAGCCCTCTATGTTCAGTGCAAAGTAACAGGAAAAGACTGATGTTGAAATGGAGTCTTTCACCAGCACCAGTACAAAACGTGCCTCAAAATATTTTGCATGCAATTTTCAGCTTGTTGAGAGTTTCAGATTTTGCTAATTTTTTCCAGATTTTGAAGATGAGCTTTGTTTGTTTTTCAGTGTCAAAACATTTCCATGTCCAGGAAGACCACGCCCTATTCAGCTGCATCAACAACCTGAGCATCGCTTCAAATGATTTGTAGCCTTTGTTTTCAGAACCATCACTAGTTACTCCCTCATTTCTGCTACTGGCTATTGACACAACTGCCTGGGACATTGTTTCGTAGTCTGAAAATGCCTTTGTGTTCCTCTCCTGAAACAAATAATTAATCACGATATTAATTATAAAATAAGTAATATTTTCACAATGGTTTGGTATGAAATTCATCCTTCTTCAAAAAAACAGATCTTAGCAGTTCATTTCCTTTTGACATGTGCAGACCATTTCCAACACTTCTGCAATGCCATTCTTGAATACATAAAAATTGCGTGGTCTACAGTTAAAAAAATTACGTAAGGTAAGTATATTTCCCTGGCTGATATAATGCACTGATTTTATCAAGCAGTATTGCATTGTGATGAGCTGCTAGGATGGAAATGTTACGTCCTTCAAGCTTTACGTTATGTTATTTAGACATTTTTAAACTTGGGGTTGACAATCCCCACAGGAGGTGGTGATGGATGCAAGGGGAGTGGCAGGGAAGACAAGCAAGGGAGAAAAGAAATTATCATAGATGAAGCCAGCAATGCCACCATTTTCCCTTGTGTGATTTTATTTATATATTTGTCTCATACCACAACCCTGTCTCCTAGGGATTCCTTGAACATCAGCTTCATTAGTTACGAAGGCAGCAATCCATAACCAATTTTCTTTTCATGTCAAGCTTGTTCATGTATAAACCCAGCCCTTTTGTTGGAAACATTTGCAATTAATCCCACAAACAAAGAAAATGCAAATCATACAGTATACCCTAAGCAACCCTTCTGACTCAAGGCCCTGACCACCATCTATTATACACTAAAATGAATTGAAATTCCCACTTTGAGTCTAACCTAATTTTCTAGTGATAATAGGCATGGATTCCCAGAAGCATTCTATGCATCTAGATAGTAACATCCTAATTTCCCTTCCTGGTAAATGTTTTAAATAAGATTTTAGCACCAAAGGAAATTAACCTTTAAATTAATTGTAATTATAAAATGCCATCACTGATTTTGTCTTCAGACTAATTACTTGCTATTATTTAAACAAACTGCACCTCCTCAGAGCTTTTAAGTTTGTTTTTCTCTGCAGTGCTGTGCCAAATGATCACAGAGCAGGCTGTGTAATGTCTGCCAAGCCCTGTGACACCTTGGACTGCTCAGGTCCATTTGCATCTCAAATGCAGCCGGTTACACTTGTCATATCTTCCTGCCATAAACTCGTTCCCCTGTGCTTCAGCCTCTGCAGCTCAGACGTTTTCAGCCTGTGCCTTGGAAGCAGCGAGCACACCTTAGGGGACAAAGATTGCCCGTGCTCTGTGTGAGGAGAATGAGACACTCAACAACAGCCTTCTGCTCTGTGAAGGGCCCCCTCCAGGACATGACTGGAAATAATAACACAGGAACCAGCTAGTGATATGTGCAACAGATTGATGTTGTACAGGGATCTCAGGGAATTTCCTAAATATTCCTGGTGGTGCCATGGCTCTCCAAGGCAGCTGTCCTTAAGGATGACAAACATGAAGTAGCACCTTGGGATTTCAAAGGCTTCTCTCCCTCCACACTTCTATCAGAATCCTGACAGCCAAAGGCATCCCATTTTCCTCCCTCTAGTTTACTTAGTTCATGCAGCAGTCACCACACTAAATGAAACAAGTAAATGGAAAACTTCTAATTGAGCCGCAGGCTGTGGATTGAAGAGCACAACTGAGCAAAAACAAGCTGAAGCTTCAAATTTGTAGCGTAGTCCTTGCATTCCCATTCACAATGACCTGTTCAACAGTTTGGAGAATAACTGTGTTTTAAATATGGGGTTTTATTTGTTCCTATTATTATTTGTTGCTGTGCTGCCTCTGCAGGCTGTCTAGGCTGCCCCCAGCACAACCACACAAGGTAGACCAGTGATTCCCCGTGTTGTGTGAGAAGTGTCTACCACAGACAGGGCTGATTTCTCTTTGGGGTCCCTGCCTCCACTGACTTTGGTGGAAATCTTGATTGTTACTTTAAGCTGCAGGTCTGCCTACCCTGTGGCTGTAGGAGTATGAGATGGGTGCCTCCTGTGACAGCATGGAAAAGGTGAAGATGAAATCACTGGTGTTTTCCAGAGAAAGACTCAGGACACACTACACAAATAGTAGAGGCAAAGCTAATGAAGTGTATAGCTGAGGTATCAGATCTCCTTTTCTCAGGAGGAGAAAAGTTGGACACTTTTAGGAAGGAAAGACCACTGGGGGAAATTAAATACAGCTAGACCTCTCGTGGCTAAGGAAGTCCATGAACAGCAAATTACTGTCAAGAATTTCTGGGAACCACAAACTTGGGATGGGAAACAAAGAAGCCAAATTAATACTCGAATGTTTGCTACCAGTTCCTTTTTCTTTTTGTTTTTGAGAATTTTTAAGCAGGAATGGAAGCTGAGGTATTATTTCTCTGTACTGTCTCACTAAGCAGATTGTGAAAAGCATTTGGCACAGAAATAAAGCGATACCTGAGCATATTCTGCACTTCAATAGTGCCTTTCATCCCAGAAGCTCAAAGTTATGAAGCAACACGCCTGTGAGTTTGTCCCTCTCATTATTTCCCATTTTAAATATGGGAAACAGTAGTATGGAGAGTTTAAACAACCTGCCCAAAGGTGGTAGCCTGCCTGTAACAGAGAAAATGTTTATCTATCTATCTATCTATCTATCTATCTATCTATCTATCTATCTATCTATCCATCTATCCATCTATCCATCTATCCATCTATCCATCTATCCCATATGCATGTCAAAACTTCGCATCTCTCACATATAAAGAATTTAAGATTGTATTTTAAAAGAAGATATTTGTCATCACTTTGGTACTTCCCAGGTCAGGCCTAGGATCCCAGAGTGGATTGTTGTTCAGCACCAAGTTTATTGGCACATAATACTGTATTGCTCACCAGAAGATATTTCCTATCTAGGGTATTGCTGTCTTGCTGACTATTTTCAGTAATTAAAATGGAGTCTTTAACACAAATTTTTATTGGAGGGGAATGAGCGAAATAATTTTAAAGAGTTATATAGAGCTTTACTTCTGTGCCAAGACATCTCCAATAGCAGGGTTCCAGGGAATATGCATCAAAAATTTTCTAGCCAAAGTTGCAATTTCTTTTGCTTTGCAGTTTAACTGGAAACTGTCAGGAGAAAAGAAGAAAGTGTATGTGCAGGTTGGATCCTTGCTAGCATTAGATGGTGCAAAGGTTGTACTTCATGGTACACAAGGGAACATTCAGAGGAGCCATATTTGTTCTCTGATTGCCTTGCCATTGCCTAATAGTAGGTAAACGCTACTTCTGCTCCCTCTATGGGTCAGCAAGAGTGCCTTCTAGGTTAGGATTTTACTCTGAGGCAGACTAAATTAGAATTTTCCCCTTAGCTGGAGTTCATTCCCAGTCAAAGCTGTCTGTCTAATGGCAAGCAAGTCTCCTTACCCTCAACAGAACCTGTAAGGTGAGTGCAGAATTCCCATTTCAGTAACTCAGGTTTCTTTCTTAATTGCTTAGAGACAAAAAGCCCTGGGAGGATGTTGCTTGACTGCTTATATTCTAGTGTTTCCCACAGAATGTCTAGATAGTTAATGAAGTTTTCAAAAATACATTGAATTTTCTTTTAGTAAGGCAGTATCAGCTTATAGCAGGGAGCCAAATTGCTAGTGAGCAAATGCACATTAAAGGAACATTTCGATGTTATTAAAAATAATGCACAGTCTTTAAAAAATGTAGGTCTAAAATGATTTTGGGAGACAAATGAGGAGCTTCAGTAAGTTCACAGTCGTTGAATGCCTCCAAGCAAAGGCTGTTGCTGACATTTTCATGTTTTATTTTTAATTGCTACAGCTAATAATGCTAATGAGGTAAGAATGGCAATGGCTTTGGCATTCCAGTGGTAGTGGTGAAGAGGAGAGTGTGGAGTTGGCAGCAGTGCTGCTGGGGACCCATCCTCCATAGTCTTTCCCAGAAAAAGACCTGAGGCACTCCAACCTATGCAGCCACAGGGAAAATGTTTGGGAGTGGCAAGCCTCTCCTGAGAGAAGCAGCCATGGAAGAGCTGCTCTTGTCTGCCCCTTGGATACAGATGCTGCAGTTTGACTCTGGTGCACCTGGTGTTAGAGCACTTCTGGGACTGTACCAGGAGTAAAAGCAACTTCCTCTTTAATCCTTGGTGCAGAATTAACCCAAAGCAGATTGTACTCATGAAAGGCAGTACAGACATGAGCTTTGATTTAGGGGGCCTGCAGCTGGATTTATTTGGTGTGTGAGTAATTAAAACCTTTAGATTTGCTGATTTGGTCCTAGTTATGACCATGATTTGATCACTGTATTGTTCCATTCCTAATCCTTTAGTGAGGTTAGAGCAGGTTAATCTTAGTGAAATGTTTGCTTAATTCTACCCTAACTCATTTTTTTCTCTTAATAAAATCTGCATAAAGAATGGAGAAATAGTAATTCTTTCAGCTTGCTCCAATTACTCTGAGAGCAAAGCTAATTCAGCTGAAGCTGCTTAAGAGCAACTTCACTGTGTTTCTACAGCTGAGGCTCTGTGCCAGCTGATGATGAGACACCTTCTATATTCCAGAGCAGTTGTCAGTATCTTCATCTGGTTAAAATCTGGAACATGCCCATGTTTGGCTCTTGGACACTGCATGGCTTTTTCTCCAGACTTAGGCCTTGCTGCTCAGTGCTACCAGGTTCAGTGTTTCTGTCTCTTTCGATCCTCTTTTGGGCTGCTGTTGTTCCCATGGCCCATTAGAAAAGCAGAAGAAATGGAATTGGGTGTTCACTTCGTTCATTGTGAAAAGCAAAAGATTTTTTCTATTTAATCTGTCTCATCAGAAAGGACTTGTGGCTAAATGACACTTTAGTATGACCCAATAAGTTTTTCTTTATGGTTCTCTCTATTTGTCTGTAAGGCGTCACATTTTTATAGGCATGAATGGTCCTGAAAGCTAGAGATCTAGATTTCTCCTGTGATATCTGTGAATATGGAGGTGGGTAAGAAGATGAAAATGTCCCTCTGTTGCTCTTCATGGATGACTTCCGTGCTGGGAAAGCAGGGCAGTGTGGTTGTTGTTTCCTGGTGACTGTTTTTACCAGAGGATCTTTCACAGTTGATCTTTCACATTGCTAGCACACAGAGGGAACACCAGCTGCCAGACTTCTTTGAAACACAAGCCTGGCCTCACTCATCAGGCATGAATGCTAGGCAGGGATTAGGGATAGCACAGTAAAGCTTTTTTTTCTGCTATGCTAGATGCTCAGCAGCTTTGGAGGAGGGAGTACACTGTGAGTAGGAGGGGCACCGTCAAAGAATTTGCTCCAGAGTTTGCAACAGGCAGGGGTGGGGGACTGAAAAAGTGGAAGAGCCTATGGAAAGAGAAACCCAGCTAGGGGATGTGGAGCTATCTCTGATCAAAGACCTTTTGCAGGAAGCTCTAGCAATGAATCTGGTACATGTTCCATTTTTCCTGAATGTGTTTCTCCTTAGCATTCACTTGGTCTGCATGAGATGACCCCATCTGTGATTATATGGAGAAAGTCAAATTTAGGCATCTTCCTCTGGAGTAAAAATACTATATAACAAGATACATCCCCAAGGGATACACTTCGCAGAAGAGCACAATAGATGGATGTGTTGCCCAAATGGATGGAAAAGGTGAGGCAAAATGCATCTAAGAAAATAAAAAAAAAAAAATTAGACCTGAGCAGGGGGTATTTGTACAGATTGTGGGCCCTGGCCGTCAGAGTGGATGTCTGAACAGAGAGAGAACTAGAATCATTCTTACTTGCTACTTCATGAGGCTTCTCAGTAGAAATGAAAGCTGTTTTAATTTTATGATACTTTGAGGGGCCAGATTCAATCTGAGCATTATTACACTGTTGGCACAACTCAGTCACAGAAGTTCCCTTTCCCTTTTTTACCAGCCAAGCTCCCAAACCTCAGCAGAGGGGAAGCTGCAGCACCTGAGCTTGTGCTGGCTTCATTGCACTGGGTGGGGTTTCACCCTGGTGCCTCAGAGACATGCTGGCAGGTGGGTGAGATGCTCTTTGACTGAAGGAGGAGACCTGGCTGGGGTGTACAAACAAAGAAATAATGAAATCTAAATGACAAAAGTAATGACAAAATAGTTAAGGTGATGGCAAGAAAATGTTCAAAGAAGCATGACAATCTGTGGTTGTTGAACAACAGGGAGCTCTTGCTGCAGAGAGAAGAAAACAATACCATACTGGCCATGGCACTTTGCTGCCAAGAATGCTGCTTTATGAACCATGGGAGAAGTCCCTCAAATGTGCTCTGACTTCTGTGCTTGATTGGTGAGCCAAGCCTCAAGTCCCTTCCTCACTTTTTACTTAGATCATGCCATAAAGAACTACAGAATTGTGAAAAAAAAAAAATTAAGCCCTTAGAAGAGGGGGCAGAACAGTACTGAATGGGATTTCATTTTGGTGGACAAAAAAACCCTCTCTTCCAGCTCTGTGGATAATGAATGCACTTATGAGAAAGCAGGAGAGAGTACATGTGACTGGGTAACTTCCCTAAACAGAAAAGTCTATTTGTGGCATACCCCTGCTCCACGCAGCTGTCCCAAAGCCTTTGTACTCTTTATACCTTCCTCACCTCCACAGAAACACAAAGACAACTGAAATGAGCATAGTTGAAACGACCTCCAAAGTGTGGTGGTTTGATTTCAGCATTAAATCTCCCCTTGATGATTCACAGTGACACTGTATTGCCAATAGATTATAGGGTTGTAGCTATTTTCCACGCAGGAGAACACACAAAGGAACCCCTGCCAGCCCTAGCAGTGCTCTCAATCAAATAAAAACCCTTTAGCTTCCTGTTGCAGAGCTCTCCCTAGGATTCATGTATATTTTATCAAAGTTCCATGCAGTTCTGATACTTGTTTCTAAAGTGCTTTATTATGAATCCCAAGATGTACTGAAATGCTGCAGTGGCCCTTTTTAAAAAAATCCAGGTTAGAGAAAAAAAAGGCTTGACTCTGTAGCATGCAATAAGAGCAAATTTTTCTCAACGGGCTTCTATTGATACATATAAGCAGAAGAAACACAAACCTATCTATATGAAATCATTTCACTTCATGTAATTGTACCCTGGGATCAGCAGGAACCAAGAGGAGTTCCACTGTTTCACCTCTCATAAATGACGGTCCTGCGATGATCTAAAGTTATTTTTTTGCCAGAAGTGCTTTTATAAGACAACATACATGCCAAGACAAAAGAGCTATAACCTCTGTTGTAACCAATTACCCTGAAAATAGTTAATAATTGCCTGGAGCAAGGAGAAAAAGAAAAAAAAAAGAAAGAAAAGGAATGAAAAGCTTGTATTTACTAATTGGGATTTTTTTCTTCCTTTAAACAAACAAACAAAAACCAAAAACCCAACAAAAAACAAGGTTGTTTTATGTCTTAAGCGAAGCTGTGAGATAAAGAGTTGCAATGACCTTTACAGAAGGTATATGTAATTTTTAACTGGTATTTCATGACTCCTTTGTCTCTCAGACATTTCCAGATTTTAGACCAAGAAGGATGGACAGAAAACATGGTCTGGATATGGTATAATAAGGCATTTAGGTTGAAGTCAGCAAGAGCCAGCATAGTGGAGAGGTGATTAAAAGAAAAAAAAAGCATTCATTTTGTATGTAATAAAGCTTTAGTACTTACAGCTGTCCTCTTCTTCAGTAATACACTTCACAACATAACAGGCATAGATGAAGCCTGCCAGCTGAAACAAAATGTAATAGTGTTAGATGTAAGACTGATACCATAGAGAAACAAGAGATGGCTTTAGAAAAGCGACTACAGAAACAGAAAAAAATAACAAAATTCAACAGGCTTTCTTTGGTGAGGTAAAGATAACTCTCCACAACAATTTAATAATTTTGATTAGAAGTAGGGGAATTCTACATCTTTCTTGAAAAATGCATCCTTCAATAAAACTTCCAAAAATGGATCAAAATTTTTCCAATGCCTAGTTGACTGACTTTTAATTATTAAAAAAATAGAAAAGTGAATGGGTATTTGGATGGATGAGCTTTTAGCTACTGAAAATGCAAATATTTCTGCCAAAATCAGATTTGTTATCCAACAAAACCTTGACCTCTAGCAGAACTTTTTTTTAAAATCAGAACTGTGCAAACTAAAACAAGGACCAATTCAGCTTTATAATGATATTTTATCAGTTGAAATTAGGGCTGTGGATTAATGGAACTTGTTCCTATATCTGCAATAATCACCAAGCCTCATGACAAGTCACTTTGGATAGTCCTGGATGTGTTTACATCAGCATCTAACACAGCAGCTGGCAAATTTGTATCGCGTTCCCCTCAATCCTCTCTGCAGAGCACAGTCAGAATTGAATTGTAAACAGAAACAATGGGATTTAAAGAAAAATGAAAATCTGGAGTAGTTATCGATATACCACCTGAAAATAATGATAACAAAAAAGCAACAAATGGCCAATATCAGCCATGCAACAGGCCAAGTATAATGTGAGCCAGCTGCTGGTCCCTCCAACAAGTTCTTTTGCTGCTAAGTTAGATCAGAAGTAAAAGAACAAATACTGGAGCAGCAACACGTGTCACATGTTGCCTTACACAACTTCCTTTACATGTAGGTCTTGAGAGTTTTCTCTACTACATTACAATAAATCATTTTTCATTCTTTAGCTCACCACTGAAGTTTCCATGGTAGGATGTCAAAAGAATTCCAGTTATTTCATGTCTGTGTAGTGAAAAGTGAGCCGTGCTGCCAAAATGTGTTATTCTGCACAGGCCACCTCACAGAGATATTTTCACAAGCTGCAAACCCATCTGTACATTTTGGGAATTCATTTTTTAAATGGATAATAAAAATGCCTAGAGGCTTCAGCCAGGACTGAGCTCTGTGTGAATGGGGCAAAACCAATAATCTCCGGTTGAGGGAGGTGATGATCTTAACCTCAGTTTGAGTAATCAGTGGGTTGGACAGTAGAAGAAATGAAATTTGAGAGACAATGTATTAAAAATGCTGTTAGTAAAAATGGATTTTTTTTTCATTAATACAAGGCATATGTACAATCACTGCAATACTCTGGGTTCTTAGAGCCCTTAATATTACCCGTATATAAATTAAACAAATCCATTCAATTTCATAGTGCCTTCAGACCTGAGAGAGTGACTATGCCAGGTACTCCTGGAATTTCTGTCAGTTTTCTATGCAGAAAGCTACCTATACCCACAAATTCTATCTTCTACTATCTGTATGGGTAAGAGATGGCAAAAGGGGAAAAATAAAAGGTCAGCCTCAAGGCTTTCCTGAAGAGATCAAGACTTGATTTGAAGATCACACTGAAGCCAGCACAGGTGTTGTCTGCTCACAGTTTAAATTCCTGTTGGAAGCCCAGAAGCTGCATTACAATGGAACTAAACCGTTAACTTTGTAATATGTTATAAATCTGCCTTACAGTGCTGCTGGGAAGATTTTACACGTGGGAAGGATGAAATATTCACTGCTGGACACAAAGAACGCACTGTACCAAGAAGTGGCATTCAGCTAATATCAGCATTTCATCTCTCCTTTATTGGATCACTCTTCCCTTTTGTTTCTTGGCTTGAAGACAGAGGGCTAATTTGCTCCACTGACTTATGCCCTGCATAACCCCATTGACTTCAATGACATTACTTGAGGTTTAATTCAGCAACGAATTAGACCCAGAAAGGTTGTTCGTAAATGATTCCATTCTTGGACGTGAACCTTGGCTTAATAGTTTCTCTGCTCTCTTTTTACAGACCATCAGATCCAAGATAGCTGAATAGTTGCATCTCTAGCAGGCTCCTATGGTAATCCTTTTCTTGCACTACAGTTCAATATTTTGCCGTCTTCTAAACCACAAGTTCATGTGCTATTAACTGAACTTATCTTACAAAGTACAGCAAACAAACTGTATCACAAATGGTGTTTACAACTGATCTTTTAATTGTATTCAGTTACATTGCTGAAATCTCTAGGGAACTCCTTTGATATATAAGCAAATCCTACAGCATTTCATCAGATGAGCATGTTGATTAAAAGAATGCCTTAAAGCTCAAATTGTTCTGATCTAAGTACAAATGTCAGGGGTTTTTTTTTCCCATGAGATAATCAGAGTTCATAAAAGAAACCTCCCCTTCTCCCACATTTATCCAACCCTTTGCTTGGTAAACATAATCATTTTGTTCTTGCTTGAATCTCACATTAGTTGCTTTTTTTTTTTATTTTTTTTTTTTAAACCAGGCAATTTATCAGTTCTGATACAGTGACAGCCATTCAACATTTATTTTCTCATTGTATCAGCAGCAGTGGGCACACACTGTGAGCTGAGGCTCAGAACCGGAAGTAGCAGTTTTCACTTTGATGATACTCAGTGACCTGAGCCCAGGGTGACTGCAGAGATCCCCAAGATAGAGATCAGGAACATGTTTCCTCCCCTGTGGACTAGGACTTCCCATAAGATGGGTACAGCAATGCAAAGACCAGAGATGTCTTGGGGACTACTAGAATTTTTAATGAATTCCCACATGGATGGAGAGTGAGAAAATTTTACTCCAAAATTTTACTCGGAAAATTTACCACCTTTGTTATGGGGGAAGATACACTCCTTTAACCAATTATCTCTAACAAAAGTATGCCACAATACACCTTTGTATCACAAAAAATACCCCAAACCCCCAAACAAATCCAAACAAAACACTGAATACTCTCTCCATGGAGAAGAATATGAGACAAGAAACCAAACCAAAGCAAATAACAGAAGTTAGTCACATCACATAATATATTCCTGGAAAGTCCTCAAACACAGCAGTGCTCAGTGCAGTATGAGAATTGCACAGACCAGAGTCTTCCTGATTCAGTAGCTCCAAAAGATTTTTGTCTTACGTGAGGAGGAAGGAAATGAGTCCTCTGAGGTAAAGAAGAGAAGGTGCCTGACTGTCTCAGAAAATCAGTTTAAAACTGGGAAAGTTATCTTGAAAATCTCGTTGCTTTGCATTCCTACCTATTTTTTTTTTTTAATTAACTGAGCTTCGTTTTTTATAAACCATGCAGTGATAAAAAGAAATAGGTGCAATGAGCAGAAGATCATTTCTGGATCCCAGACCTATCAAGATTAGGTGTCTACATCTGTCCCACTCACATTTTAATGCTGTAGTATGGGCCTCTAGAGGAGAAGGAACCATTAACAACAATCCTGCACATTTATACATAGAGTGATTAGTGAATGCACATTTTTACGAACCTCATTTTCTGCACCTTGAAGAAATCTGCTCTTTACAATTTTCCCTGATATGTCCATATGAGAGTATAAATGAATACTGCTCTTTCTAAAAGTGACACATTACCCATGCCTGCACCAGCTTCCTGGGTGTACTTTGACGGCATCTCATGACCTTAATTTTATAAACAATGATCTTAAACAATAATTTCATTTGTTCTTTTTTGGCTTTTTAATCTGTAAGCATGTTGATAAAAACATTTTCTTTCTGTCAAGAAAAAAAGAAGACAGGCAAAGCCTAAAATAAATCACCAATTAAACAGCACTACTGAAGCTTTGGTAATAAGATTAACTACAAAATGAAGTTAATGCATTTTGTTGCCTTATCATAGTCATATAAGGCAAACAAAAAAGTAGATTGAATATTCTCACCTAAGTCAACAATGCCCTGTTATGCCACTAAAGACTCTCAGCAGATCCTGAGTCTCAGTGAGTGTGCTTCCAGACTTGTCCAAAATGTCAGGTGCTGTGGTCAAACTTAATCAGAATCAGTATTGATCAAAATCCTGCCTTGCTATTTTTTCTCACTTCTTTTATGGGGATGAATGTTTTTATACACTGCAAATTGCACCAGTTTTGGGAAAAAGCAAAATATGGGCTAGTTCAAGCAATAATATGGCAGAAGTACAGAGATGTAATTCTGGCCCTGGGAATGCTATATTGCAAAGCTGTGATGTTACATATCCAGCCATGTGCAAATTAATCTTATTTCTTAAGCTTACAGTGGTCTGCGCACATAAAACCTTTCTAGTGCTGTGTATTTAAGGGACAATGTTTCTTTAAAATGGATTTTTGGAGTCTGGAGATATATTGCTATATATATACACACACACACACACACACACACACACACACACACATTATGAGCAACTGAAGAACTGGAGCATTACTGTCTGGAAAGCTTTCAGTGTATTGATTCTCAGAAGAATCATACTCATTATTTAGCAGGAAAGGTGAGGCAGAGACCTTTCTCTCAATATCTGTAGATTTAAGTCAGTGTCATGGGGGTTCTAAAGCTGCCCCCTACAAAAATCCTTTCAAGCATGATTTCACTGCCTTCAGCAGTGCTGCATCAGTGAGTGAACATCATTGCTGGAGTTTAATATAAAACTCAAGCTGTGTTCCATGGAAACTACTCTGTCGAGCTACGCTTTTATTTGTGCTTACATTTAACATTATGAGAACCCTGTCATTCCTCCAAGTTTAACTCTCTTTCATCATAAAAGGAATGAATAGGAAAACTATTGGTACAAGGACAGATTCCTGATAGGGGAGGCAGACTGTGTGGCCTTGCTGTCATTCTTTTACAGAATTAACTATCTATGCGCTGTCCAGAAAGAATATCTCATTACTATGGCCAAGCAGCTTTATTCTGTGCAATAAATGAATAATATCTAGTGGCACTTATGAAATTTAAAAAAAAGATAAAATGATAATTTCTTAGCCTGTATAGTCATTAAATTATTTTTATTTCCTTTCTGAAAACTCAGCCCCAAAGGTTTTTGTTTTTGTTTTTGTTTTTTTTAGCAGACACAGTGAAACCGTGAATCATAAATTCAGATAACTTTTGGCACATTGGAAAAGAGAAGTGTGATAAAAATTGCATTTATTTCAACTAGTGCATCATGATATTTTTTATATCAGCTGTCTAGAAGGTGCTTAACATAAAATCTTCCTTTATTTCTCAGTGGACTCCAGTTTTCTGGAGATTTCCTTTTTGTACAAGCATTTGATGATCCCCATGAAGACCTGCTAGAAAGCTTTTGTTTGAAATACTGCTGGGCGCTTGAGAGTGGTTCTGTCTTGTTCAGGGTTCCCTGAGCATCTTCCCTAGCAAGCTTCTGCACCTGAGTAATTGAAGAGACTGCAGGGGCACTGTAAACCACAGCACTGAGGCTTGTCAGAAAAGAGCAGTGCAAACCTTTAACAACAGTTAAAAGCAAGAGCTGCTTACTGTTTTGCAGCTGTATTACAGATATTGGCTCGACCCAAATTTCCAGAAAGTTTAAACTTTAGTGAGAGTTTTCTGCAATTTTTGACCTAAAACTTTCTGCAAATCTTCACTCTTCCTAGGTATTTCTAAGTAATTTATGCTTTTGATAACCACATGATCTTTGGCACTTCTCCATGATTTCATCTCACAGCTAAAGAGTGGCATGTCCTTTTTTCCTGCCTCAGACTTGAAAGGTAACCTAAAATACAGGGGCTAGCAGCTCACATGAGGTAGAGCTGGGATCACTTAATGCTGACCTCTGGGCTAACTGAGCTGTGGAGTATCTTGTAGATTCAGGCTTAGCACTGAACTTCACATTCCTGCTCCCACAGGTGAAATGCCCCAGCCAGGACTCCACTGTATTCCATCAGGAAGCTGAGGCAGGCACGTCTCATTGGACAAAGGGGAGGTGACAGTAGGCTCATCTGTGCTATCCCCAGGTGACAGTTTAGAACAAGGATGGGGCTGAGGAGCCAGGAAGAAATTCTCCACCTGCATTCAGCAGGTACTGGGTGCAGCTCAAATGTACATTGCTCAGTGCAGGGTGAAGGCATTAGTGATGCCAAAAATAGGCTAAATCCGGAGAAATTTTAATTTTCTCTTTTCTGCTTAAGTGGAATTGTCTCCACTTTACATTTTCTGACTTGATTAAGGTCAGAGGAGGTATTTGGTTACACATTTTTGTTAATTCCATCCAATCCAAGTGTATGGGAAGTCCTGAAAATGGAAAAGCCTATTGCTCTTTCCTCTCATGGAGTAGCTCTGTAGCCCAATTTGTCACTATAAGAACAGAGTTTTGATTGTACAGGGATTAAGTGTATGTAGTGGTGTCTGCTCTTCACATAAAAATTATTTAGCCATTAGAGCTGTGTAGATTGAGAAAAACAATCTCATTTATTTTTAAACAAGACAAACTTCCTCTGTCCTCCTGGCAACAGAAAAAACCCAACAAAAATGAACCTTAAACAAAAAACTAAAGTGAAAAGTTTTAAAAGATGCATCACCCTGTTTTTGTGTAAATGTAAGAATGAATGGGTTATTAAAGTGAAAGTGTATACATGTCTCTATGTGGGCTTTGCTCTGAAGGTTTTATAGCATGACAACTTCTATGAAAAAAACTTTAGACCTTTGCCTCCTCTTGTCTTCTGGGAAAACTTTGGAATGGTTTAATCATCTGGCTTAGGTATCTTACTGCCTTTGGCAGCAGTAGCTTTTCTTATCATTATGTGTAACTGTGTGTCACCTTTTTCAGACAGCCATAGGATTAGGATAAGAAAAACTGGTTCTTTATGCTGCAGATCTAACAAAGCCACAGAGTCCTTGCAGCCCATCAAATGAATGTCTAACATTTTAAATTGAACTATTTTAGAAGAGACCGTTGATTATCAATGCTACTCATTATTTTGAGGAGCAGTAGGAAAAAAAAATTAGTATTTAAAATTGGTGCAGATTGTATAGGGGAAAATATTTTGATGGTACAAGAGAGCTCTGAATTTCTGATAAACAAACATATGAGTGTTTCTGTTCAGTGAAAATTCATCTCTCCATGTTGAGGCAACCATATGGCAAATAAACTTCAATGCTTTGAGTGTGAACACCAGGCCCTTGGATCTGGGAAACAAACATTCAGAAGAGAGTGAGTAGTAGATGAGAAAGAGAATAATATGTTGTGTCTGCCAATTTCTCAGGACTGTGGCCAACCACGAATACTGTATAGAGTAAAACTTCAGAAAGAAAGCACAGGTAATTTTCTTCATCATCACATTAGATTAAATTAGATCATTGCTGTCACATAAATGACAAGAGCCAGAACATTTCATCAGAGGTAAGAGACTTTTCAGTAATAGCTGACTCTTTCTCTGTGATGATATTAATTTTCCCTGATGAATTGCTGTTTATTTGAAGGCTCTGATAATGGTCACTTCATGGAACGTGACAGCTTTTGCACTGCACTGACTTCATAGCGGTGGTCATGTTGTAGCAGCCTAATAATGCTCTGATCAGAGTGTTCGTACAACAGCTGGTGATGGTGGTGCTGACAAGGCAGATGGATGCACGGTATGCAACGTGCAGAGCTCAGCTGAAGCAGCCCTTCCGCAGCCTGAATAGTCAGGCTCATTACTCTAACATACAGAAAGAAAAACAAATTAGGCATTCATAGGAACAGCTCTAGAGAGTGTGATCAAGATGAATAGGGCTTGAACTTATGAAACCTGAATGCTGATGGATTATCAAAATACAGTAATAGTTATTCAGAAGATCAGTGGGAGTTCTGGACTAACAACAGAGGAACTCTTTGACAGATCTCTTCTACAGTGCCATCAGAAGCAGAGCTGCCAGGAAGGTGACTGTCAGGTGGAGGATTTGCCTGAGCCCTCTGGCTGTTCATGCCTGTGCACAATATGGAAAGGTGGGATACGTGACAGGACAGCCTCTGTCTCTGGCAATGCATATAAGGAAGATGAGGAAGAGTGAACTTAACTCAATAACTCCCTTAAGGCTCATGCTCTGGAGTAAAGAAATAGAGGTATCCCAGTGAAAGTACAAAGCAGCATGCAGAGGGTGCTTCACATCATCCCATCTCCTTAGGATCCACACATCTAGGAAATGCATTGCTTAGCACAAACATTTTGCGCCAGGTGCACAATATAACAGCATCAAGTGTCAGGGGGGTTTCCAAGTAAATAAAACCTCTTCTTCCTGTGGTGTCTAATGTTTGAAGTAACTGAACTCAGCTAATGTTTCAATGCTATTTTTCCTCTCAGCATTAGCTTACTGCAGGCTTTTTCCACCTTTGAAAACTATAATAAAAGATATTTTTCAGGGCTACCTTTTCCATTCAGCAAAATCAGCTAAGCAGGCTTCAAAAACCAAATGCCAAAGCGCTTTGTGAAAACCCTTCCTGCAAAAGAGAACCACTGGAGAGTTTAAATGAATATCACCCCATGCAGCCTAGGATGGTACAAAGAGAGATTACGCTCTAGAGGCTCCAAGCAGAATGACAGATTGAATTCCATGGTCAAAGGCACCTTTCCCCTTACAGACCTTCTGCTTAAGGGCAGGAGATCACTCTCTTGTTTATTCAGCATGAAAAATAGGGATCTCCTTGCTCTGAATGGAAATAGTTTGATGGCAGAGATCCCAGTCACCGCTTGGGGTGGCAGAATACATACAAATGCATTCTGCAATATATGTGACCAAAAAAAAAATTTGAACCTTTTAGCTGAAGATTCCAGTAACACCATATCACATGAGGCATTTCGTGGGAATGACGAATTACAAAGAGAGAACATTCTCGGAAAGGCCATGTCCTCGGAGTCTGTGCCTCATTGCAGAGAGTTAAGTGGATGAGTTATATCTCTGACAGTTTATGAACCTTGTTAATATAATGCAGTACCTGGGAGTGTGCCAGCCATAGTGATCAAGGAAGTCTGAATTAGACCTCTGCCACCGACAGACATCAGATGTCATTTAAAAATAAATGTTTCATCTGAACTGGGACATTTCTCTCCAAAGCAGTGATCACCAGCTTGGAGCTCTGAAGACCTGTGTGGCTCTCAGTAACATAGCACACATCTCTCCCCCAGGTTTCAGTAACAGGCTGTTTAACATGCTGATGCAGAAGCTGCTTGGTAGGAAGAGCATAAGTGGCAGCAGTACTTTGACACGTTAGTCTTTATGAAAAATGTGAGGTTTGTGTTTACTTTAACCCACATGTGGTGCAGGCTGCAGCCCTGTCACCTGCTTCTGGCACGGGTCAATCAGGGCTGCTGAGCTGTGTAGCTGCATAGCAGCAATAAACATAGAGATAAAGCCAAAATGTCATTTTCAGTGCGGTTTTCTTACCCCTGGTTTCTTATATATCCAAAAGAAGTGGAAAAAGTTCTATTGACATTCTTAAAAGTTAATGAAAGAGTTTTATGGAAAGTGTTCATAAAGTTGAGTTAGACTTCTCAAAAGAAGGAAAAAAATTCTGTTGTCACAGGTCAGTTCTAGTCATGTTTCCAATTCAAGAACTTTAATTTGAGATGTTTCCAATGATCTAGCCTGCTTTCAAATATCAAGATACGTGGTGCTAGTCAGCAGCAAAGTTGTATCTACTAGGAAACGTCAGGAGAATGTTCCAAAAGAAGAAGAAAAACATTATTTGCAGTATAATGCTCTGGAAAGCAGCTTAGAGTGTGCTGTCAGAAGGGAAAGAAGAGTGCTAGCATAGATATAAAAAGGGACCAGGTACTCAAGTGCACACAGGCCTGCTGACCTACCCTTCCTTCTTCACGGGTGCTCTAATGGTAGAGTGTATTATCCAATGTGAACAAGAAAATTTGGGAATTAGGAGATATGTCCATACTGTCTAATGGCTGCTGGCCTCATCCCATAGAATCGTGGACATCTGAAACCATCTACTGACTCACAAGAGACATTCAGTTTGCCCCTGTCTTCAGCTATGTAGTTTGCTAGTCCATGAAAACATCCAACTTCATCAAAACTCATGGGTTAGGAAGTTATTTATTTAGAAAGATTATGTGACTATCAGGTCAAGATCTAGGGAATTCCTACATTATTTAGCCAGGATATTAATTTGTGAAACCATCCTGCTTTACAAAATAGACAAAACGAAATGTCTTCACTAACTATTTACTCTCAGCATCCTTTTGGGCAAAGGAAAAATTTACATGAAGAAAATCTGACATAGAAACCTCATTTTTAATTTGACCAAGGGAACTGGGAGCTCACTGATGACCTTTAGGGGAAGTATGTGAATGATTTTTGAAAGAGGGATTTGAGAGCTTTTGACAAAATTTTATCTTTTATATACATCATATTAGGCATGCATTTCATCCCATTTGATAGCAGTAAATGAAAAGTGATGGTTGAATTTCGTCTACACACATTTAAGAAAATTTCAATTAAATCATAACATTTATTAATAAACCTATCTAATAGGTGAATAAACCCTGGAACCTTCACTGCAGAGGCAAAAAACTGTTTTTCACTAGATCCAACACCGTATTATGCTTTATCAATTTGTTTAGTGCTGTGCACATCACTAAGATGTTTATTGAAATTCTGAAGATATGCATTAATATATTGTTTGATCTATGATTTAAAACCACCTTATCTTTTTCAAGGCTCTTATTACAGATAGCCTACATTTCATAAACTTCAGATTAATTTGGTTTTTCACATTTAGGGCAGTAAAAAATTAGTACTATCTTTTGAATACTCAAGAAGATACTTGGAAGTTCTTGGAAAATGAATAACAGTATTAGTGGGCAAGAAATCATGAATCTGTAGGAACATAGGACTGCAGAATGAACCCAGAAATGTACGGGAGTAACACATTAGGTATGAAAGTTCAGTGGAAGGCCAAAGACATTGCAGAATAAATTCAGAATTATAGAAAATGGAGGAAAAACAGAGTCTGAAAACCCCCCAAATATTTTAGGCCAAGACAAAAGAAACAGCAGCCAAAAGTTCAGTGAACAGGAACTGGGGTGGCAGCAGACCTTATTAGAGATAAAAGAATTGCAAAGTTTGACATACAAATGTGCTACCCAAATAAAATAGTCCCTTTGCTCGGTTATCTATGAACCAGAGTAGATACAGGTCCAATAAGCAGCTGTTTCCCAAAACACTGAAATGTATCAAATACAGTATTAATACTAAAGAAATAGGTTAAAATTAAGCTGAACATGCCAACAGACTTCACACACAAAATTCATTAGGGCAGAAATATACAGTTTCCAAAAGTGTTGCAAGTAGTGTTTAAATGACAAGTTTAGCTAAAGAGCTCTAATCTGAGGGTCTTGGTCCCTTTGCTTGAATTACTGGGGGCCTGGTTGGGACAAGCACATCTCCTGGTTAGCATGTGTATCCAGATAACTTTTCCTGTGGAAACTTTGGCATCAGGAAGGAGGGGATAAGTGTGAGCTCAGTCTGGGCTTGGGAGAGTGAAGATCTTTTACAGACTTCAAAGTCCTTTGTTCAGATTTGCAGAGGCCTGCTGGTCCTCTGCAATGGAAATGAGATTTGCAGAGGCAGGTGGCTGCTTATAAGCCCAGAAAGTCTGTGTGCTCACAAGTTTCTCGTTAAAACTGCAAAATTGCCAGTGAAGACATAATTCCACAAGAAGGTGTTAGACTTCATGCTTAATATGTGCCTAATTAGTAGGTACTTGCCACTGAATTTCACAGTGATCTTCAGCATGCAGCAATGTAGACACAAAGGAAGACTTTATGCAAGTGGGCAGCAAACAGATGTGAAGCCCTACAGGTATTCAGAGACATGTTAGTTGCATCATTCATGAAGATGTCTATTTTATCTGGAGGATGGCATGTAGCACAAAAGTCTGCCTTGGGATCCTTTAGCTTCTCATACTGATGATTTGGCCCAGCTGTCTCATTCAGCTTCAACACAAAATCTGGATAATGATCCCTCATGCACCTGACTTGAATCTGACAGAGTCATCCTAGAACTCTTCTGTGTTCTTTTGGAGACATCCTTCCTAATTCTTTTTAGGTCATTGTGTTTTTCTACCAAATATAAAGGTCCTGATGATGACATATATCTTTTCATCATTCTTTTATTGATTTACTTGATCTTGAGCTCTTACAGAGCCCACTAAGTACTGCAGTTGTCTTCATTGTCCTTGCTGCTGCTTCAGTCAGGCAGACTTTCATTACTGATAACAGTATTTTTAAAATCAATTTAGAGTCATCTTTTGCATCTTCCACATGCACCCTTTTGCATGCTGTCATTATTTATGGCTTCTTCACACTGATACTGTGTATCATGGAGAGATTCTATATTCTACTAAAATGTCTTTTGTCTTCCATTTGTCAACTAGTCTGTTTCCTGCTGTCAAGAAACAAAAATTGTGGCCTTATAGTTTCTATTAAACGTCTCCTGACTTACTGTGCTATTTCCATCCACTCTGTTTTTCCCCTATTCAGCCACTATATCATGCATGAAAAGATGTAAATAAGTTCACTTGTATGCAGGTATACAAATAAAGATGGAAAGGTGTCACAAGTACACTGTAATGTTGAATTAGCAGCAGCATTTACAGCTAACCTTAGAATCACATTGTTTGAATACAATGACTGTGGTATGCATATCAACTTTAAAATACTTTCCAGTTAGACCATCTTTGTCATGAATTATTCACTTTTCCAAAACGAACAAGATAATATCAAGGCAATCCCTGTGCTTAGTGAGAGATCAATGGAATACCAATACACTGATATTTCTTCCAAGAGCCCAAAATCCTTGCTTGGTGCTTCACTTTTTGTGGCATAGGAGAATGGCCATGAAAAAAATGTCAGAATAGTGTTTTGCCTTCAAGTTTTACTTGCCCTGTAGCTTCTGAAGTTTTCACCTCATGAATCATAGACATACTTGGTGACAAATATAATTATCTTCCTTTTTTTCCCCATAAATGTGCAAACAAATGCCAACTCACTTTCCTTTTTAGTCACTGGTGAGTCAGGCAGCTACAGAACGAACAAAAGTTCCCACCTGTTTTAGGTATATAAATTATCCAAAATAGGTTTGGATGAATCTCTCCAGAGGTGTCTGTTTTGTTTCATGTCTGGGAAAGAAACCACACTGCTGTCTAGCTTCAGCTAGATACAGATTTTGTAAGCCTGATGATTAGAATCATCAGTCTTCTAAAGCCTGATGATTTGAATTAAGCCCATTCCAGCAGAACAACATAAGAGATTCAGAGTTTCTATACGCTTACAACAATCTTAAAAATCGACTGAATTTAGAATATGCAGACTGGAGGACTGACACTCCTTCAGAGCAATCTGGACATCTTGATACTGCAAGTACAAACAAATAAAGTGTTTAAACACATAGAGACAGGAAAGCCTGTCTCACAGATGGGTTGTCTGTGGAGTAGTGACTCCAGACCTGTGGTTCATAGTGCATAATTAGCACTAGAATTAGAATGTAGATTCCCAGTTTCACACAGCTGTTGAGGAATGCATTTACTGCCTTTAGCTTGATGTGGAGCTGCAGTGTAAGCTGCAGGTTAAGCTCGGTGGGGCTGGAGTCTGAGGCAAGAGACCACAGAGTGGCTCCTGGACAGTCAGACAGGAATGTTCCCATACCAAAGTGGCTAAACAGATTGTGTGCTCTGTGGTTATTTAAAAGGGAACTCTGAATCTAAACAAGGATGCTGTATTTTGTCTGTACTTAACAGTGGTACTATACATGCTAGTTTTCAAATTATTCTTTTAAGTCTGCACTCGAGGAAGGATTTTGAATCAATGGAGAAGGTTCAGAGAAGAGCTTTGACAGTGATTAGAGGGCTAGGGAGAGGAGATAAAGCAGTTTGGCTACTGAAAGGAAATTAACTGTCATAATACAAACAGCTAGTGAAATACTCCTGATGTCAGGATAATGTACTTTTTCAGATAACTGCATTGTAAGCATCTGGACTGAAAGCTAGATATGTAGACAAGTTAAAGGTAAATTATAACAAGAATTGTGGTGAGCTTTCAACTGTGAGACACTTTAAGATCAACGTTAAACGTTTTTGAGACGGGAATTAATTCAGGGAATCTCTATGCCCTGTGTTATGTAGGAGATCAGACTAAGTAATTGCAGCAGTTTCCTCAGTCTTCTTGGTTTTCTACTATAATATGGCATATATAATATTCATATGTAAGGATTTTAGTACATAGGAGTATATGTGAAAGAAATTAATTCTGAAAAATGAGCACTGCTTTAGTGGAAGAATAAAAGAAACTTGTAGTGATAGTAAAATATTCGTAATTAGTATCTAGTTCACTCTAGTACAGTGGAGTACAATTACCCTCAACTGTAATATGATTTCTTCTACTTTTTTCTTCTTGAGTAAATTAACTTCAATTTGCAGATTCAGTAATAAGTAGCACAGTGTATATTACACCATTATTACAACACCTAATTCATTAGATATATAATTTACATTGCTATTTATATAAGTGCTGAATTAAATCCAAAGAATCTCAGGAGAGTGGTAACGAGCTTGTTCCAGATCTCGGCATAATATTTAATATGGAAATATGGGGAGAGAAGGCACACCTCAAAAGCTTCAACCCTTATGTCAGGGGCTGCATGTGAATTTTCAGAAAGGAAGAAAGTAGTATCTTAAAATATACATCCAAAACAAAATGCAGAGGATTTAAAGAAAGTAAAGAGCACTTGGGAATATGCCAAAGAGAAAACTGAGGAAATATGTCACCTTGATTCACTCTTTCACTTCCCCTTTTTTTAATTTTTCATTTTTTATGGAGCATATTATTTCTGAGTTGTCTATTCTACAGAGGGCTGGGGATTAGTATGAAATGTGCAGAGGGACAAAATTTCAAAATAGACATTGTACCACTGGCAGGAGGTTGCCTGAGGCAACACAGCTCCTCTCTGCTGATCACCACACAACCACAGTGCCAGACTTTTCCTCTTATGAAATGATCAGGTGCAGAAACTTCAAGGCTACAAGAACACTGAGGCAGCCCACAGCTGGTGGGACCCTCCCTTGTCAGCAAGTAGACTTCATGAAACATATTAAAATAAGTGAACTGTAGAGCCAGCAATGACAGGAAGGTGTACACTTGTGTAGATCAAGTTTCTTATGGAATAGGGCCACACTCATGATGCAGAGACACTGCAGAACTGGAAATATTTTATCTTTGTAAAGCACAGTACGTTCTTGGAGCCTGGACAACTACTCATGCAGGGAAAGATACTTTGGATACAGCTATACTTCTAAATAGGAAAGGGCCAAGGGCCAATCTCTGGCTTCCAGGCCAAATTTTGTAGACTGGTTTTTGACAACACTGCTTTGGTGCAGCTCAGGGGCCATGCACAGACTGCACAGCACTTAAATGAGACTCCTGTGATTCCAGAGTGGCAGAGACTTACACCTCAGAGGCAATGCCATCTTCTCTGAGGTGTTAGTTTTCCCATTCAAAGTGTCTGAAACAATGAGGGCTGTGTCACAGCCCAACAGAGTGAGGTTTTGCACTTAGTTTACTGTTGCTGTACCGTAAAATGGCTGTGTCATATCAGTCCATCCAAATCTTTCTCACAGTGAAAGTGGCAAAGCAGAGGAGAGACAGCAGAAAAATTTCTTGTTTGGTATTGATGTCTATGTTGAGATGGTTCCTCAATTTTGTCTTTAACTCTGTAAACCACTCTTGGATGCAAGACTGAGGATTGTGTCATGCCTCTTGGATGTAAAAGGAGAGTATGTAGGGGTGCTTGGGGTTTCACAGCATCTGGAATAACACTGGGAATCTGTGTAAGCTTAAAGGAACAAAGGATGGTCCTGTCTTATCCATCCTGCCTTCTGGGAGAGTTCTCTGAAAGGAGACATCTCCAGAAATGTATTCATGTACTGTCATAGAAAATGTTTGTGGGAGTCCTCCAAGCAGAGGCAGGGTGTAAGCTGAAAAATAAGTAATGTGATTTACCAGGAGTCCAGTGTTTGGGTTTTCTCTCTGGCCCTCTCTCACTATCAACACAGATGTTCCCTTTGAGGACACTCACATTTCATTTCTACATCTATGATCCAAAGGGTTGCCAAAATACTTGAAACACACATAGTTAGTGTGATTATTATTACTATTCTGTAAATCTCCACGGTCACAGTAGTATTTACTTCCCCCAGACAGCCTTGCTGAGATTAATGGTCTCCTGAATAATAATGCAAACTAGTGCAAGTAATAGCTTCACAACTGGAACCACTCAGACTGATAAAGAATTGAATTTCCCTTCACATTTTTTCACTGACCACTTTTAGGATCTTCCTTGTATCAGCGTGGGGATGTACTACCTTTCTCAGCTGGAAGCTAGGTCTCTAGCATTTGCATTCACCTTACTCTGGGAGCTATTTGCTCATTTGTACACTGCATAAAATGGTGCACCTTATTAATTGTAATGTTTTATTTTATTACTATTCTTTTTTTTTTTTCTGGGAGTCTTAGATTTACCTTCAGACATGACTTCCCTTCCTCCCCTCTGACATCTTCTAATGAAGAATATAAAATTGATGAAAGTAATTGCTGAACACTAGCTGCTTTAAAATAGTTTTCTGCAATGGGTATGTGCTTATGCTTGTGTGCACGTATTCATATGAGGACATGCATGACTGAGAGGGAGGAAAGATTTTGGTGCAAAGGGACTGGCTGTACTTTTTGCTCCGTTCTAGCTACTTCTTACAGTTTATGAGTTTCTGAATGCAGGGAATGTATTTTGTTCCTCAGACTAACCATAGTGCAAAAGATGTCATGTGAAACACAGTCTGGCAGCATCCCAACATCACTCTTCAAAGGCTTTGATATCATGGCACACTGACACTGAGTATTAATGTCATCTAGGCTTTAAGTCCAGCTTTAGTTTAGTAACTGCTCAAGTAAATATTAAAGCACAGGGTCAAGGAAAGCTCAGAGTTGACACCAGCATAAAAATATAATATTTTCTGCCATGTCTGCTTAACCTTTCTGTCCTTACTATGAGGAAAATGCATACGGATGTGACATGGTATTTTACAGCAGTGAAAGAGTGCACCAGCAGAAATCAGAGCACTCAAAATAATACTGCAGCTTCTTGAGCCATTTTTGTGATTTAGATTAAATGCAGTAAAACCTGCCCAGCAGAAGTGTGTAGCACCGTGTAGCACCACTTGTCCATCTCTTCACCAGAACTGATGAATCTGAACACTCTTTCCCACATACACCTTAAAGCCAGCAAAAATAAAAAATTCCAATAAAGTTATTTTTTCCCCTCCACATAAGCCAAAGAATTTACAATGTTATAACAAAGTAGCAGGCAACTTACTACCTCTGATTTCAAGTGCAGAATGGGAGATAACAATGAAATGGTTTACCAGGAGGTCACTGTGTATTTATTCTCTGAGCAGAATTTAAGAACACAGCCTCCAATCCTGACCCAAAGGCTGAATTTCTGTGCAATTTCAGGTTCAGGTACAGATAAAACCTCTCTACAAGCAGAATTTGAACTCCTTAGTACTTGACTCCTGGCCAATATTTAATTGATCAGACCTGAATTACAAGAAAGTTTTCTAAGGGAAAACTTGCAGTATTTTAGAAATTGACAGCTGATCCCACTACTCAGCCAAGTTTTCTACTGCACAAGTGCACAGAGTTTGCAGCAGCTATTTCTCATCCTGGTTTGAGCTTCATGTGGTCACCACCACATTTAACACCCCGTTCTGCCTATAGCATCATATGGCAGAGCCCTCTGCCATCACACCTCCGGTGACTCTGTGATCATTGTATTCTGTACAAATCAGCCATTTCCAGAAGGAATGAGAAATGAAAAAGTAAGTCACATCTCTGGCCTGTTGACCACTGCCTTTTACAGTCCCTATCCTATCCACATTCTGATTTTTTTTCCTGATAAATCTTTTATCTCACAGGCACCCCTTCCTCATTTCTACTCTTACTTTAAAGGTTTTACATTAGATCTATGCACTAAAAGGAAAGCATTTTGAAAACACTTGATCTATTTTTGTAACACCTACACAGCAGCCTGCTGTAACACCTAAATTTTCCTTTCACCTTGTCTCAAAGCATCACAAGTTTTTTTTCTTAGCAGTCTTGCATATTTTGGTTTCTTCCTTATTTTGTGCTGTTTTTCAATAAGGTTCAGGTGGAAAAACTCATCTCTCTCAGGACCCAGTCAAGGTTTTACATCAATTAGGCTAATTGACAGAAGCCTTAACATATTTCTTCATTACAACAGCAAATGCCTTCTTGGAAGAGACCCCAAAGCACAGGAGTTAAAATAAAAAATAATAATGAAAAAGAAACCAACCTCCTTTCTAGTAAGAAAATTTTGGAAATATTTTAGAGATAAAACACCAGGAAAGAAGTTTCCTAAGTGATGGTTATTTCACTATGGCTAAAACTGCTTTCAGCCAGAAAGTTTATTCCGCTCCAAAACTATCACCCTATGCCTGACTGTGGAAATGTAAATAATCATGTAAATAATCACAGATGAAAAGAGAGTAAGATGTACGTAAGGGAAATACATGAAGACAGAAAGTACAGAAGTAGCCACCAAACTACAAAAAGCCTCTAAAACTAAACAAAACTTCTGATTCTTCAAAAATTTACTGGATTTTTTTTTTAAATTTATAACAGGACATCTGAAATAATTTGTGTTTTTTCACATTAGCTGTGTTGATTTTTTTTAAACTTGCGCTCAACCTCATTAAGCTGAACTGTGTAACTGAGGCATTGAGCTTGAGACAGTTCACATTATAATTCAATACTGTGTATTAAACTATTCTTTGCCTCCTGTTTTGAATTCTAGTCTTTTATATAAATAGGAATGGTATGGTGTTTCTGAAATGTAAAGAACTGCACTTTCATGCTGTATTTCTGTTACTGTGTTTGTCATTCTGCCTGTTTCCCCGTGCTCTATGTGATGCTGTGGGAAGGCAACAGAAAAAGGCATTTCAATACTTTTCAGAATAATTTACAGCCATAAAATACTTTCAGAAAAAGAGCCCTTGAGGCAGCTATTTAACCTCAGTCTTTGCTGGTGTTTTTGAACATTTGGCCACCCTATTTGAAAAATACGCTAGCAGTGTTGGAGTTTTTAAATGTCTGTGCTGCATAAACCCCAAATAAGCAGTTTAGTGAATAAGAGTCTTTGAAGAAGAGTATTTAAAGGCATACAGAGGAGTTATATACATAAATCCCATGGACATATTTTCTGTATAGCACATTCCAACCCAACACTCTATTATTGCTTAACATTGCTTCAGTGCAGTTGGAATCAGTGTCAGCTGCAGCAGTGTTTTAAAATAAATGGGCCATGTTGCAGTTCTTGTGCGTATGTGTGAACACAGAGGAAGAAGGTCATGACGTCTTTAAGTGCATATGCTACACACTGAATCCAATTGCCAAAATGCCATTTCCTTTTCTAGCTACTCTGTAGCACCACCATCTTTTCTCTTTAGCATGGGATGCGTCCCACATCCGTACTCTAGAAAGCTTTTTCCTAGAACTACCCTTGGAAGTATCACAGTAAGCAATTCCTCCCTTTCAAGCCCTTAATTTTGAATAATGGTAAAGATGAAATGTTTTCCTTCAGAAAGTACCACCAGCAAAGTAATAACTAATTAATGCTAGAATATAATCATATAATTTTTCTCATATGTTTTCTAGCTCTCTGGTTCACTAGCCCTGAGGAGAGAAACAACAGAAAGATATCATGGTGCCTTATTTCCTTTTAGCTGGTTTGGAGCTCATCAGCACTGGAGTTTCCTACTTCATGTAGGATTTTCTCTAGAATAATTCAGAGCAATTTAAATTGTAGGAAGCTTCAGCCCCCCTTTTAATATATGTGAGGGCTACTCCCTCCCTGTGGTAATTGCAAGGCTGCTCTGTGAAGATCCTGGCGAATGACAACATATTCCATTGAAAGGTGATGACTCCCCTTCTTTAGTTCCAGCCTAGATACTTATCTCATTTTCCCTTAACAACTCTAATCATTTCTGCTCCTTAATCCAAATTGTCCTCAGCAGAAAGGCAGTATTTTTTTTTCTAGAACAGGTTTGTCAACTCCTGAGGTTTGGCAACATGGAAGTATGGAGAGATGTTAGCAGCAAATCTGTCTCTTTTGTGACTGCCAATGCTTTTCTTTATGTTTTCTTTAATGCAAGTCAACCCTGCAGGTCAAAGGGGAATGCTGCAAAGTAGATTAAGCTCCATTCAATAGCCTTTCAGTGCTACTTCTGTCTCTTCAACTCAAGTTAGATTCTGTTCACGAAATGAGTACAGCCATGGTGCACCATCTGTCTTGCAGGCAGCCTTTCTCCAAATCCACCCCATGAATCCTCTCTGTTGCCTTGGTCTCCCTTGGTCTGTTATCCCAGAGCCCAAGCCCTGATTACTAGTGAATTAATGGGGGACAGAAACCAGGCAAAAAAGACTCAGAACGATTATACCCTGTTGTGTGTCTTCACCTATCCACTACCCAGATCCCAGTGCTGACTGTCCTGAAGGCAACATGCTGTGTCCAAAAACGTTGTGGGAGGGAAATCCAACATCATAAGCTTGGAGAAATTGTCCAGTGAAGCAATAACAGGAACTAAGGGCCTGTCTTAGAAAAAGGATGGAAACCACTGTCTTTGTCCTCTCCAGTGTGGTGATACAAGTTTTTTCCTTGTCTAATATATCTATTTCCTTCTCTTTCACGTATGTGTGTGTGTGTGTGTGTGTGTGTGTGCAGAATTACTTCCTGGATCACACTTCTCAGGATTATATTTATTTTTAAAGAACACTTGGGATCATATGAAAGAAGGGAGAAAAGCACCTCTACTGACTTTTCCTACCTCAAAACTGACTTTTCGAACCTCAAGTTAGCTCTACCTCTACTGTTCCTGAGAGATGTTTTGCTGGATGAGTGAAAAATGCCTCAGAAACCTCTCCACGAAAAAATTCTTTGATTAGCCCAGTTGATCCATATCAGTAACTCTCTACTTCTATGCTCAGCAGAGAACTATGCTGCTTCTGTATTTTCTTCATTGCAATTTAAACCCAAGGTTAGCTGCCCTAGTAAATCTAGATGATGAGAAGTGTATTCCCATTTTCTTTCCTAGTGTTCGTTTCTGAAACAAGAATTTTCTAAGCAGGTAGGAGAGGGAAGAGTCCTGGGTTCTGGTCCTTGCTCTGAAAGCAGCTGCTTTCAGGGACCCTAGTGCAGGGTCTGGTCCTGGCCTCTAGTTGGGTCTGGGGTCACACCCTCTGCCTCTAGCAGGACTGCCATCAAGCTTGTTGCAACCTTCTTGCCTCCAGCTTTAGCGAGCACTGAAATTGTGAAGTCAGAAACAAACAGACCACTATTTTCTCTTTGCAGGATCAGTTTTCAGCCCTTGTATTTGTTTCTCAGCTGTGGTGGCTCTTAAGTGCCCATGATAGGCACTGTGGGGTCAGTAAATCATCAGAGCCATGTCTCACATCCAGGCATCACCTGCAGTTAACTGTAAAATCAGAGCAACTACGAAATCAGAGACTGGGGGGCACAGACTAAATACAGTTACCTAATGTTCAGCGACAAGGAAGACTGATACTTGTGAGTCAATCCAAAACATTCGATGTTAAAGAAAGTCTACTGGTGAAAGCTCAGTAGGCTGCAGGCACTCACAGGGTGAGATATCTTAGCACCTCAGCAGAGCAAAGGCAGCAAATAGTTAATCGTGCTCTCTAGCAATGGACATCTGACTGATGCTCTGAATCATCCCTGAGCCTTCTCTACACTATAAAAAGGATTTTACTTTTCATTTCACATAGCCTGAATCTCACTAATCAAATGTGAATAGTCCTACTCTGCCAGAGCCCTCTTTTAGATGATCAGGCTCTTTGTAGATCTAACTGCCAGAGCTGGTCCTATGAAAATAGCAGTAGTAGTGAAAGCAGCAATAACAGAAATTAATGTTTCTTTTTGTTGTTTGCTTGTTGTTGACTGCAGAATTCATATTTGTACATCAAAATTGTTTAGTGGAATAAATTACGTAATAATTCATTGAGTAGCTGATTGTTGTAGTTTATCAGACTTGCTGATGGCAACTACAAATCTACTCTGTTAGGCAAAAAAACCCCAAAACACTGATTGGTTTAGAGGTTTTTATAGACTTATTGAAATGCTTCATCTCTAATGCATACTGTTCCCCAGAACAGCGAAGTATGTACAGCATTACCTTTACAGCAGGATTTGAGCCTGGCACAGATAGAATATCAGTATTTGAATCTGTTTACTGATAAACAGTATTCTCTAATATGTGGCTTGAGAACATGTAATTCTTCCTTTTTTAATTTTTCTTTTTTATTGCTTGCCACTGGTGCCCAAGAACTGGTGTCAATTAAATTGTAGATGAGGGAGCCTGCAATCATCCTGGTATGCTTCAGCAATTGTAATTTGGTTAAAGCTCAAATCAATGTTCTGGTTCTTAACATTTCTTGAATGTGCTGAAAATCTAACTTAATTGTGAGAAGTAGTTGTCCTGTCTCTGGGAAGTAAACAAAAGATTCAGCTGAGTCCAGTCTCATTCAAGCCTTCATTTAGGCTTGAATGAGATTGGACTCAACTAAATTTTACTATCTTTTTGATTTCAACTTTTGTATTTTTATATATGCTTCGCAAATAATCATCTAATTTTTTCATTATATCTGTAATTAGATAGTAGATACGCCTTTTTTTTCTGTTTGCAGTTATACCTGATAAACAGATGAAAAAGAAAATGTTAAACAACTGAGGATGAAGATAAAAAGTGAAGTTGAGAGGGAAGAAACTGAATGTGAATAGAAAAATGCAGCAGATATTAATATCATCCTACATCCTATACATCTTATTGTATAAGATGTTGAATTACATTTAAAGAGTACTTAAGTGCCTTTGTGAACACAAGATTTTACAAAGACAATATATTGTCTTTCTGCCCCTAATATTTGGCATGTCTTCTCTTGTTTTCCTCCGCTACAAACTAGCTATCACTGATTTAAGTGCTGATATAATGACTTGTTTCCTTGATCAGCAGCTGTTCACAATTTGTTATTGCAGATTATTTCCTCTCTGAACTTCTGTTGAGGGTCTAGAGTGCCTTAGACCTTTCTGCTTGGAATGATAAAAAATAATAATTTATCCATACGACTCATATTCATTTATCTCTGAGACTGTGCCATTCTAACACACTGAAGAAAGACAAGTGAAGTCTGACAGTGATTTTTCTGAGTGTTAGATTTGCAGGCTGTAAATGAAAAATTGTGGCAGGAACCACTACTGAAAGCCTATTAGAAAATGTGACAGAAGGGATATTTTTAGCCATGATAATCATACTATGTTTAAAAACCAAAGAACTAGAATAAAATCAGGGATATCAGTCAAACTTTAATGCAGTTATTTTTCAATTTGCAGAGAAATTTCCTTATGGGTTAATGAAAATCAAAACAAAGCACAAATGACAGAGAAACAATAAAGAGTATCTCACAAAGCTGTTGGATTTCTAAGCTGTTGAATGATAAGCAATTATTCATGTCACAAAAACCTTTCTTAGAGGAAAACAAATGAAAAATATAAACTATGATGTCATGAGGCCAGATGCTGGACCAGATAAATATTCTTTCTTCTTTCCAGTCATCACAAAAGGTGACTGTATGCACACTCAAGATAAAACCCAAGTAGAAAAATCCTCTTGCCTTTATGCTACTTACTCTTCTTCCTTTTTTCCCTTCTTTTTTTTGAATTATGCTAGAGGACAGCTAACCTGAGAATAAATGCAATTGATGTACAGCCTGATTCTACTTGATAGTCTAGAAACAGAAAAATGCTGCTGTTCCAGGAGGATAGCTTGTTCAAAGATCAAAAGAACTACTACTTTAAACTGAGCGTAGCTACAGAAGTAGAGAGAATCACAACCTACGGTGTGTGTGTGCTATTAAAAATCTCCTCTTATACCAGAAAGTAAGATTTCAGTTTTGTACTTTGTAAACTAAGAGTAAATGAAAGAAAAAAAAATCTTTATTTTGAAGATAATGAGGAATTACAAGGCCTCCAGCAGAAGACTTATAGAGTGCCCAGATGATTTATCAACTCATTGAAAAACTCTATAATATAATACAGAAATTTCTGGTTTTTTGTTTTGTTTTGGTGGATTTTTTTTCCCTTTTATACTGTGCGTGAAATGAGAGTAACTAACAGTGCTTTATTGGCAACTGGAAAGCAGATATAATTTTATTTAATATCACTGTAAGGTGGCATATTTACAGAACTCATTAGCTACCATTTGTTTACTTGAAATAAGAGCAGGCATCAGTGATAGGGAAATTTCCCATCTTATTTATCTGTGCTCCAAAAGACAGCCCTCCTAAAAGTGTACTGTTTTTCAAGACTCAATTTCCCATGGTTAGAAAACCATTTTAAATCCAGGGAGGTAAAACCCACAAATGGCAGCTTCTTGAGGCTGCTTTGCCAAGGGCCTTGGTTCATCAGCACATTAGGAAGAGTCTCTAACTTCTTTAAAGATTTAAATATCCAGACCATGTGACAATGTGCAGATACTAATGACCTACACCAGACACCAGGTAATATGTCTCCATGCATGGGCTGGACCAAGTTGTCAAAAAATGAATGACATTGACTTGAAATAAATTAATAGTAGCTTACCACAAATTGCATAAGCCATTATAAATTGCTAAAAAACTTGTTAAAAACAATAAAATTTTGCTTGTAAAAACCCCATAAAATTAGTTTGAGAACTGTTTGCTCCCACCAGATGTGTGTCTGGCATCCTTTGTACTCATATGGATTTCAGTATAATTTTTTAAACTCTTTTTCTTTTCCTTCCTAACTTACAGAAAAGCATCAACTCACATGGATGGCACTTATTTTCTGGTCTGGTCTGGTCTTGAAAGCACCTTTCACAGTAGATGCAAACCAGGAAGAACCTCCTGTACTGAAGGATGTGGCAAGTTATAACACTCCAGTCAGCCCTATAGAGAACTAGTAAACAGTGACAATACAAAAACAAGTCAGGGCAAATCAGACCAGAGATTTTTTAAAAACCTGAATAAGACCTGGAAAACAACGCCAATACACAGCTTACCACTGCGTGGCATTTGTCTCATTAGAAAGGAAACACAGAAATAAGACACAATAAATTACCTCTGGTAAAGTGAAAATTGGCATCAGACAGAAATCACACCAGTGTGAATTCAGTTTTTAAAAGAACAAAGCAAATTGGCCCATTTGGAACTGTAATTCTATGAATACCTCATCAGTGTATAAAAGGAACTGTGAACATCAAGAATGGAAGTAGATATGATCCTATTGGAGCATTCCAGGTAGGGCTTATTGTAGCACTCCCAGCATCCCCTGATGCACTTCCATTCTGGTAATTCCAATTATTTACCTATCACTTAAGACTCCCCATAATTCATACTGTCATGTGTTGTAGCCTATTATGTCACCGTGATACCATAAGGATTTGATCGGTGACTGAGCTGCTTTAACTCAATTAAGTATACCTGACAAACTGCGTGATACTCTAAGTTCTACAGAATTATTTTTAACCACGACAAGATGACACATCATTGTCTCTTGACTGCTAACCTAGATGGGATGATACCGGCTGATAGTGGAGGCTATCTTGGATGACATGTGTACACAGCAGTGATCGAGAATGCATCATGCTATTAAGCTCCCACAATTGCTTTACTGCTGTTATAAATGTCAGTCTCAACCTACGATAACAAAATTTTCACAGCAGGGCTCCTACTCACACTCCTTTGGACATTGAGACTCATTTTTCTAGCAGCCTGAGTATTCTGAAATATCTACAGAGATGAAAGAGTCTGAGTTTCTTCTAAGCAAGTCTTACCCAACAAGTTTAGGCACAAGCTTAGATATATCATCCTGAAAAGTGCACATTTACACTGCTTCTACAGAAATTGCATTTAGGTGTTGCCTGTACAACTCAGTGAACATAAACACCTGGGGTTTTTTGGTTTTGTTTTAATTTTGTTGTGGTTGTTTTGGGTTTTGTTTGTTTGTTTTTTGACCGGAGTCTAGAATGTAAGTATCTTGTAGCTCAAGTTTCAGTTCTGGCTCTTCCATGGACAGGACCATATTTCTGGCTCTATACCTCACACCCGTGCTTGCAGTGATGTTTGCAGCCTTGGTGTGTGCAGGTGTTAACTCATTCAACAAGCAAACCAGGTGGCATATTTTCTAACTAGGTCTGTGATGGTTTGAAAATGGTACACCCAAGGGAGCTCCCATTCCTGCAGTGTGGGGGCAAACAGCAACACTCGCTGAGGTGAGTGCAGAAATCTTTACCATGATCTGAAAATGTGCACCTATTAGCCTTCAGTGGGTGTCAGTGGGGACAGTACTGAGAAGAAGCCCATAAATGTAGATGTTTTAGTGTGAGCAAACCTAAGGAGAGATTAGACATGTGAACAACTTACATCTTTAATAACTCTCTATGGTATTTTATTACTGTGTTTTGATAGAGTTTACATTTTCAGATGTCTTTCCTAGTGCCAGACTATATTTGTTAATGGTAGAGATGAATGGGAGTGTAAACATCTTTGTTTAATTTTAAAAAAATGTCTAATTTTCTTCATATATATATTCACATAAATTACATATTTTAGTCATGAGCTTTTTCCCCTCAGCTTTCTTCATTCGTGCCTTTTCTACCTTTTCATCCTTCAGAGGAGAATAGGATAAGAGGAAATCTTTTTCCCTCTAGTAGGCTGTGGAAAAGGCTGTGAGAAATGGGTATCTCTGAAAAAAAGTGTATTGGGAATAAGCATAACTCTTTCTATCATCTTTCAGTATTTCCAAGGTATTTAATTATAAAGCCTGTCTTTTCAACAGCAAGATAACCTGGGAGAAGGCATGCTGCATTTCAGTTACCTGTCTTTCAGACTGTGATACCATATAAGTAAAACTGACATCACAGCCTTAGGCTTAGAAAAAGACTGAAAGGGAGAAAGTAACAGCAGAGAAAGGGGTACATACTGTAGAGTTTCTGCATAACAATTTTAATAGCATGGTTATTCAGACCTTCCTCCAATAATTCAATAAACTAGACTATTATTATCATTGTAATTTGACTAGTAATAATTGTTGTGTTTTGATAGGATTGTTAAATCTTTAATTGGTCTCAATAAACTCTTAGCTGCATGTATCAAGCATGTAATGCTTTGAGTTTGACAACTGTGCAATTTAAAGTGTGTTGTAACTGGGCCAAAAAAATCGTTGTCTCACAGGCAGATAAATTTATACAGAGCACAGTGTTTCTAGCCTACAAACCCAGGCAGCTCAGGGTATTTTCTGGGTATTTCTAGGTAGTATCTGTTGTGTGAGGTAGAAGTACTTTTTCTCTAAATTTCCTGATTTCCGTCTTACAGCTCCCTTAACGCTGGACTGATGACCACTGTATTATTATAAAGGAGAATAAAAGACATGCAGGTACATTAATCTAACTTAAGCAACATTAGTAGATCTGCGTTCACCCTGTTAAAAAGTCTTTTGAGGTTCAATACAAATAAGAAATACTCTGATGATGAAGGAAGAACCATTGTCATCTTCCAAATTCTTAAGGGATGCTGCAATACAACAGGAGTCAGAGAATCACAGAATAAGCTGACTTAGAAGGGATCCTCAAGGATCATCAGGTCCAACTCCTGGCCTTGCATAAGACCATCCCTGGGGAGCCTTTTCCAGTGCCCAGTCATCTCTGGGATAAGAACCTTTTCCTGATATCCAACCTAAACCTCACCTGACACAGCTCCAGGCCACTCCCTCTGCTCCTGTCACTGGTCACATAGAGAAGAAATCAGCTCCTGTCCAACTCCCCCCTCCCCCCCCCCAAGTGCCACAGAGAGGAATGAAAGAATGATTTTAAGGACAATGGGTGCAATATTAATTTTTTCATATCTGGTGCATGTATTGGGATTGCTGGAGTAGGGTAGAATGGCTGCCAAACCCTATCAACCCATCCAGGAGGATTCATCTTTGGTTGTGGGATAGCCAGCTGATCCTGTGCTTGGTTGTTGTTGCAGCTACATTGGTGGCCAGGCTATCCAGTCTGCTCTCAGTTACAGCTGGTAACGGGCTGGTTTGGATCACATAAAAGTTACACGGATACCTGTGTACATAGGATGACTTTACTCTCAAATCCATTTGATCAGTCATTTTTCTTTTCTGTGTCCAATGAACATTTTTCTTCCAGGGCAGATATTCTGATATGGGAAAAAGTTTGAAATGTGTCTCTACAAGCTTTACTGATAGCAACAAAAATTTGATGTTGATATCTGCTCTAGCCACAGTTAAAGATACCAGCTATTTCCCAGAGGATTTGCAGTGCCAGGGGACACCAGTGGAAGTTTGGTTGGAGATGGTCATTGTAAAGTTTGGGTTTTTTGGACAAATTAGTCTGTACTAATACACTACTTTGTTAGTGAAGGTATGTGGGCAAATGATTACAGGAACAACTTGAGATATGCAATGTCATTCTGTATAATAAAAATAAATGGAGCTTTAGTCTCTGGTGTGGTCCTGTAATTTCCTTAGCTGTGGAGGTCCCTTCCACTGCCCTTACAGCCCATGCAAAGCTGTGTGTCAGTAGCCAGACTGCTGGTAAAGCAATTTCCAAATCAGCTGTAACACTTGTCTGTCTAAATTCCTGCCTTGACAGGGCACAAAGTGAGTGTATCTAAGCTAAAACAAAAGGGATGCATTCTGTACAGCTGACTCTGATGGTGTCTGCCCACAGCTCAGTAAGCAGCACCAGTGCAATGTGAAAGATGGTCACGAAGAGGCTTATGCTTTTTCAAAGCTACAAATGAAGAGAAATTGAGTTCACATGCTGCAGTGAAGCAAATAAAACCCCATAATGTTTGTATTAATTGCCAAAAGCAGATACTGCCTGGGAAGCAGAATAGAGGGTGGAAATGCAAAAAAATCTTCAAGCTTAAATCTGGAAATGAGCCCATGTTTTGGAGAGTTAGAGTCTAGTAGAACTTACTTTTAAAAGTATAAATATATCAGAAAAAATAATCAATCTGAGAAGTATATTTTAGATATTTGGTTATTTTTCTTTGGCTTTTAGCCAAATATTAATTGAAACTCCAAGAAAGAAATAATCTTTTTTAGAACACCCAAATGCTGTCAGACCCTTCATTATATCTAATATACGCATTGTATATTCTATTTAGGATAAAAATATACATAAACCATTAAATTAACAATACTGTGATTTGGAACTATTCTAGGCTTTTACCAATGAAAAGAAGTGTTGAAATAGAATGTATAGCATCATTGTGCAATGATGCTGCAATAATTTCCTTTTCTGCAGAAGACGTAGAATCAGAATTCCTGAGTTCATGACAATTCTGAGTCAGGTGAGGAAGCCCACAAGCACAACCACAAACCTAGAGGAGACAGCCTCGACCAGCAATTGTTTATCAATACAATACAGATGATGCACTCCAGAATCAAATGATATATTGGAGACCTGGGAGAAGTTCATGCTCTGGGAGGTAATCTTACAGCTCTGAAGTTGATGAAAGGTTGAATGTCTTCTCACACAAATGGGGTGAAGATTTGACTGCATGTGTTAGGCAGCTGTTGTTTTCTTCTGTTAAATTGGCAAGAGGAGGAAAGTGAAGAGGAAGTGACAAGATTTCGGTGATGCTGACAGCAAAGGGATAAAACAAAGAAAGAGAACTAAGAGCAATGGAAAGAAATTTTGCTCATTTCACTGCCAGGACTTGACCTTTCCTTTTCCAGTTCTTTTTTCGTTACATCTAGGGCTCACTGTGTATTGTCTCAAGTAACACCCTGCTGCCTACAGGCTGGATGGCTTTATTGGCCATTCAGAAAAGCTGCTAAGAAAGGAATTCAGAGAGTTAATAGTAATTATATCAATGAAGCCACAACATGTAATTTGCAAGACAGTCTAGTGCTGCTAAAATTTCTTTTATGCTCTAAAAATAAAATTTCTTTCATTGAGTGGAAAGGCAAAGGATTATGTTGCCTACACTGAAGCATTTGCTCAAAATTTTTGCCCTAGAGCCAACAAAGTAAGGAAAAAGCAGAGGTATAATATTAAAATGGAAGCATATATCTGCACTGAGAATCAATACAGCCACACAGGCAAAGGTTTCTAAAAGAGATGTAGAATATATTGACAAAACTAGTTTTTAGCTGCTATAGTTTAAGTAGTTTTCCGTACCAGATTTCAGATTTAATATAATAACACAAACATCTATGTTTTTGCTGGTAAAGTTATACAGCTGGGGGCATGAAAATAAAGTAATACCACGGACATTCATAATGGCATTCCATGAACTTTCATATCCTTATTCCAAGGAAATCCACATATTCTTTTCTCCTATTTCACACCCCCCATCCTTGGAAATGTTTCATCTTTATAGATGAAACATTATTTGCTTGCCATACTTTTCAAAACATTTCTGACACAAATCCATGCAAGTCTAACGGAAGGTACAATTCAAACATATCAGGTCTTAAACAAAAGCAACTTTCTGATATAGTTAGTCACCAGTTCTGATAGCCGTCAGTCCTGCCTAATTCACTGGGGTTCCTTTCTGGTAGCTTATGCATATCTTTTTTTAGCCTGAGAGAGAGACAGAATGGGGGAATAAAAAATATTGCCCAGGTGACAGCACACATAAACAGAGACTTATCAAATGCTAGACCAAGTAAGATGTCCCTAGTGAGTCCACAGCACTCTAGTAAGGAGAAGCAGTTGTGCTGATGTTTTCCACTGAGATCCTGTTGGGATTTTCCTTTCCTGCCTTATTCTGTGACGGCATTTGACATATGGTTCTATGCTGTTCAATTACACATCTCTTTTCCACCTCAGATAGGATTTTTCATTTATTTGTCATTTCCCATTTTTCACTAGAATTATACTATATTCATCCTTCCACATAGTCTTATGTTATTACTTTTTACCAGGGATTGGAAATATTTAGTCTGGAGAAGAAGTTTAATCAGCACAGAGTCTGGCTTAGAATGAGTTTCCCATTTTAAATGGGCTGGGGGTGGGTTGCTGACATGGATTTTTCCAGGCACTGAAAATGTGTTTAAAACTATGCCATTTGATTAACTTGTAAAGTCTGAGAGTAGCTAGCAGATTCAATTATGGATTCAAATTATGCAACTAAATTGGTCTAATTTTTAAAAGTGATGAATGAAGTGTATTAAAAGAAAGGGATAATAAAGGTCTAAAGAGGAATTGGCAAGGATTCTATTAATTAAAACTCAATGAACAAATGCATACCCTACCGTGAATGGGTGCACAGCTATAAATACATTGTTTTGCATCAAAAATCCAACTTGACAAATGTTTACATTACACTGGGTTTAATTTCCTGCATATTTGAAATCCATTTAAGTACATGTTAATGATGACAGGAGATATCAGAAATCTGCTCTTAATATTGCAACAAGCAATAACTCTATTAACTATATTAGGGTGAAGTGCCTTTCCTGGAAGACAGAAAGCTGCTTAAAAACATATTGAAAATCTGTGCAAGATATAATGTTGTCTGACAAGACATTGAGCTGTCTGACCCCAATTACGACTTTTGGTTGTGTCAGGAATAGCTCAGCAAGGCACAATGATAAAGTTGCTTTCTAAGAATCCTCAAGAGAGGATGGGTCACAACTTACAAGTGCTGTGCCCATAGACCAGCTTTCAGAGGTATCCATGGCATCAGCAGTGTTTCCCTGGGATTCACATCAGACCCTGCCACAGCCCAGGAACACAAAGACAGGAGGACACCTAAAGCTGCAGAATCACCTCATGGCCTCTGCTATGACTTTCACTTCTTGGGATTAGCCCATGTTTAGACCCACCTGTGTTGGTGAGATTTTAATTCCAGCTCCCTTTTTTCAAGGATGGAAAGCACCTACTCCAAGACAATTGTTTGAAATGACCACCTGTTTTAATGTGGATTTTCACACCTCCCTTGCAGACAAGACCTTAATCTCTGCAGGTCCTTTCCTGCACTGAGAAAGAGTCCAAACACAATGTTTTGCATGTGCGCCATGGCCCCAACCTATATCTGCATTTTCAGTACATTTCTGTTTTAAGTAGAAGGAGTATCTAAGAACTGAATGGCCCTCTGGAGTATGCTTCTTTCTATCTTTGTCCAGTAAATAAAAGCTTAACACCATTGTTCAGCAAACTAGACCAGGACCTGAGGACCTGCATATCAGCTCTTTTCATCCAGCCTTCTTGTTTTTATTTTATTTTTAACTGATGAGCTTCTTCTCATCAGTTGCCAAAAAGCTGGCACACTTTCCTGCAGCTGGTGAAGAGAAGTACCTGCCTGCATGCCTGGAAAGCACAGAGTGAGCTCCTCAGGGACAGCCTTTTTCTGACAGATGCAATGTGCATCTTTTGGAAACACTCAATTACATTTTCAAGATGAGGGATTTGAGTTTCAAAGGTTCTCACAAGTAAATATCCAACTGCTTAAATTTAGAGTATTTTCAGAAAATAATTTAATTTTAGTTTAATATTTGCAGGAAATAAGAAAAAGTGGGATGCTTCAAGTCCCTTGTGGGTGAAACTTAAATGTCAGCTCAGAATGAGGAGGTTAGGATGTGACTGGTGAGGTGGGGCTGGAGACTGAGGGAGGCACACCTACTGACAAGGCAAAACAAATGGTTCTTGTCAAAATCATGGAGAGACAGCTTGTGTTGCACAGGTCAAACATTTCCGTAACCAAATCATTCGCAGTTCATAGCACAACCTTTGACTGGGAAGACTGTCACATAACAAAGAGGACAGTTGGTAGCCTGTGAACGAATGCTGCCTCCTGTCAAAAGAGTCCTTGATTCACCCAGTTTAAAAGCTGCTTTCCCCACAGTCTTTCAAGCATCCCTGCTTCCTGCTTCAGAGGCTCCATCTCTTGGAAATAGCCTGTCAGGTCCCATCTGGTTTTTTTCTGAAGCTTCTGGCCCCCTGAGAGAGGGTCCACTATTCCAATCTCCTGTCTGATGCTGGAAAACCAAAGGGGAATAACCTCTGCAATCTGCCAGAAATTGGTTTTTTGAAAGCAAGGACTCTGCTTCAGAGAGCTGCAATCTACCATACTTAGAGGAAAATTAGTTTTCTAAGTACAGTGCTTTCTTCTGTTGACTGCCTCAGCCCTCTGTGTCTGTCTGTGCTTCTTCTTCTCACAGTGAGGCTTGTGGGAGCTGAAACCTAAATAACTCATTAACTAGCAAAATCCAGTGCCCTGTATTTCTTATTCCAGCAGGTATTGTGAAGGGAAGGAAACAGTGACAAAGGAACTTTCCGAAAACTCTTGCTATTTTAATGATAGTAAAACTGCTTGAGCACTAAGCGGGCTACAACTGGTATAATTAACAGCTGTTACATTTGTCAGTACCTCAAAAATGATTAGCAGGTGTCCTAGTTGATTTGACAAGTTCATTAATCATTGGAGGCTTTCCTTCAAATTGACTTATCAGTCTTAATGTGCCTTTGCTATTGCTTTACAGAGGGCAATAATATTACACTGAGTATTATAAACATAAACAAACTGACATATTGTACCCCAATGGACTTAGCATCTAAATAACGAGACAAACATGCACAATAAAGACAGCATGGAGCAAAAGCTGAGAAGAAATATTTGCCGTGAGAACAAGACAGTAGAGAGTTCCAAAGCAGATTTTGGAACAGAGAGTAGTTTCTGAATGGAATGGAAGGGTTAGAAAATAAATGGAAGTTGTATGACATGAAAGAAGATTCAGGTGCTTGTAGTCAGAATCCTTTATATAAATTTGAATTTTTCAAAAGCTTTAAGATAAACATAAGGTTTTAAGGTGATTCAGCAAAGATGGTGAAAGGTGAAAGAAAAACTGCACCATTTTGCATAAAGAACAAAGACAACAAGAGAAAGGCTAAAGAAATAAAGTTTTGGAAGTGCAAAACTGAACTCTTGGGAAATGATGGAAAGAGAACATACAATTTAATGAGCTACAGCATCCCCAATGAGCAAAGGGAAAAGAAGAAGTAGCCTACTGTGCATGGAAAAGTTTCAGAGGTGAGAAGAGGACTTTCAAGTGATTAAAGGGCACAGGATGGGTGGATTTTCTTGTGGCTTTTAGTAGTTTTGCTTATTTTTGTTTTGTTTCCTTTCTTCTGGAAAATGAAGCAATTTGATACTTTCTTAAAGGATGGCCTGTCCTCTAGCAAAAATTATTTCTCATGTGTCATCATTCAGACCAGAGTACAGAAATGACCCAATGAATTCATTAGGGAACTGAGTTAACTTCCAGATTTTTCTGACACATGGTTCATTAGCAGGGTCAAAGACTGGGTTTTGAAGTTGATGGATCCCTGAATTATTCTGATGTCCATATCATGTCTATAGAACAATGTATTTGCTGAATTTCTACAGCTTCTTATCCAGACAGCAGATACTGGGTCTGAAGCTGAATGCAGACAAATGAGTTACACAAGGCATAAATCTTGACAATTTCTTTGCTTGCAATACTAATGTTCTACAACACATTGGCTAAAGATCTCCTCTGTATGCACTGCAGTGAGTTCTGCTTCAGCCATTTCATACACACACACACACGCACACACACAGATGTGTCTGTATGTTGCATGGATGAATATTCTTGCTTCCTTCTTTGCTCTTTGTACTGTCTCTACCTTGCTACAGCAGAGGATCATTTTTGTGGGGGTCTTGCATACTAATTTATAAGTAGGAATAGATGTCAGCTTCAAGAATCCTGGCTGACTTCATGCTATTTCCAAGCAGGGCTAAAGATGCTGTCATGTCCTCTTTCTGTCTAAACCGTAGAGATGTGAGTGAAACTTGCTACTAAATTTTAGAGCAAAATACTGATAAACTATGCCAGCTTCTGCCAGATATTCCTAAAGCTTAACATCTATTTGTACTTTAAATCTTAAGTACTCTTGCACTATTGAAACTCTGCTACTTGATAGATCCCAGAGGTGGAGGGAAGATGTTACTGTTGCTGGCAATATTTTTATTCAAGTTGCCTGGGCAAAAGAAGTATTTCTTTGCTTATCCTGAATGTCATTGTCAATTAAAAGCCTCCGTGACACGAAAATGGTGCAAAATTTTGTCAAAAAGTGAATCACCGAGACAGACACTGCTACTAAAAAAGCAGAACAAACTCTGAAACACTGGGATAATTTGTGCACGGTTATTCAAAGGTATCAGCAAGCAGACACTATTTGTATGGAAAAGCAATTATTGCAGGAAAAATGTGAGCCTGTAAACGTAGCACATATTGCTTTCCTATGCTTTTTATGTAATTGGTATCATTATGCTACATAATGACACCAATTACTTAAAAATTAAGCACACAATAATGCATACTTCATATTTATTATATTCAGATTGAGTTCCTATCTGGAGCACATCAGGGCCAGACATCCTTTAATAAATTCTACATATGCCTCAGTATTTTCTCTAGGGTTGTATTTTTTAATGCTTATTCTTTTAGTGGGGAATCTCAGGCATGAAAAATTAAAAAGGTCAATTTTATGATGAAACACATGAGCCTGGATATTCTAAGTAGCACCCTAGACTGCAGAAGCTAATTGCTTTTTGACAGAAGAACTCTCTTAAGTGCTCATGCTGGAAACAGGTTCGTGTGAAAAACAGGATGCATCTCTAGCCTGCTTCCCAGCCTGCTGGGATTTGTTGAGATGAGTGACGCTGTGAAAAACAGAAATCACCTGGAGCCTGTTAATATTATAATCAAGTGAAAGCACAATTACTGCTGTCTTAATCCATCTGTCTGTATGCATCCTCTCCACTTCCAATCACCTGCTTCAGTCACAGGTGTATTATTATTGAGATGGCATTAAAAAATCCAAGCCATGCACGTTCTAAATTGCTGTACACTCTCCCAGTCTGTCTGGCTCTGTAGCTTTAGTGCAGCCATTTGTCAGGAAGGAGAGCAAACAAAGGTCCCAGGTTGCATGAAGTAAAGCCAACGTACCTTTGTGTGTGGAGGCTGGCTGAATGATGCCCAAATTTAAGTTAGCAGGTTGTAATTTTGACAAGTGCCATTTATGTTAAATGAAGGGAAAAAAAATCAAGCAAATGTACTGAATTCTAACAACTCAAGTAAAGCTCAGTAATGCTCAATAGATGCCATGTCACGTATCTGGAACACTACAGTAGCTTTGGTAAACAAACATAAACTTTTAGAATGCGATGGCAGTTCTGCAAAAACAATCTGACATGATAATATACTTAGTTTGTGATTTCACCCTGAATGATGCTTGATAGCCTATGTGATCAGAGTGACAAAAATTCTACATGATAAAATCAAATTACAACAACAGCATCAACAATCAAGCAAAAAACATCTGAAACAAACAACACAAGTGCTAACTTTTAATTTAGAATAAGAAAATGCTAACAGAACTAAGGGTATGTTTTCAAATTTCAGTAGGCTAGCTATTGGGAGGAATGTTGGATACTTTAACAATGCAGATGTTCACCATTTCCAACAAACAGACTTTTTATGTGAAACCTTTCTATCAGGCATTCTTTTGAAGAAGCTAAATATTACTTACCATGCGAATCTCTGATTTGCTAAATGTTTTGTACAGAAAAATACTAGATCCTCGGATTCAAATAAAAAATTCTTCATCTATAATCAAAGAGACTATTAGAAGCCATTTGGAAGATCATCAGAAGAATGGGTTTTGAAGCTAATTGTAGATATTGGAAAAGAATGGCAGGTTCTTGTGCATCCCCTTAAGATATTAAAAATAAAATTTTAAAAAGAGCTAGCTTTCCAGAAGTGATGATAAACACACTTCTGCGTGCACAAACCAGGAGTTTATCTGTAATCTCTCAGCAATTTAAAATTGCTTGTTCTTTTCCAGTTGGCAGTCTGTTTGGGAGAAAAAAAAAAACCTAACAGTCTTTCAGAAGAATGTTACCTTTTAATTTCAGTGAAGTTTTGTTAACATCTGAAGTTAGAGGAAGAATTATCAACCTCCTGAATGGTCTGTGCAGCTGCATATGCTGACTCCAAAATGCCACCAAATCCCTCCATGGAGCAGCTAATGGCCTTAATGCCTTTTGCACTGTCTTCAAATTCCCCCTGAGACTTGTTCAAAACTCTGAGCACTGAGTTGAGCTCTCGAAGGAGCTATGGATCAAATGGAGCCTGTTGTTCCTAAGTGTGTTAGAGCTGAGGAAGACGCCTTTGCAAAGTTCAGCTCCAAGTTCAGACTTGTTCTGAGATCAAACTCCCCAGATCAAACCTTGCTCGAGTGCGCAGTGCTTGTTCAGACCAGTGAAGTCAGCTGTTATCTGTGGCTGCCCTTGTCTAGGACAGCCTTGTCTGGAAATAGGTGGGATTTATTTTGTTTTCTGGTAGTTCATGAATTCTTGTTAGAATGGATGGATCTTGCCATCCAATGCAATTCCCAGTAACTGCACAAAAGGATAATACCTTCATATGACTTTGGAAACAAACCTGATGGACTTTTTTGTTTGTGTTTTGGGGTTTTTTTCCTTTTTGTTTTTTGGTGATTTTTTTTTTTGTTTGCTTGTTTGGTTGGTTGGTTTGGTTTACGTACAATTACATTTACACAAAAGGATTATTTCAGGATAGAAAATACAATGCGCTGTGGAGGGATTTGGTTCATCCCCATATTTAAAAATCATAGCATTAACTGCCTACTACCTCTGGTAATTTTTAGGATCTTCATAGTGAACCTCTCACAGCAGTATTATTTCTAGAATCAAAAAGAGACTTGAAATGCAGCATGTATTGCTTACCTATGTCTCAGATATAATCTGTATAATCATTTTGAATGTGACTAACCTCTTCCACTCAGTCAGAGCTTCATAACTAATGTGCAGAAGACATTTTAGAAGATCTGATACTTCAAAAATGACAATTTGTTTTGTTCATGTAATTCACATTTCTGTAAAATTTGCTGCATCGTTATATTCTGAGGATTGCAGCAGGAAGCAATAATCATGGCAAAAAAGAACAAACAGCCCGGGGAAAAAATCCTCTTCTTATGATACACAGTGATTTTAGAACGATCTTTACAAAACACAAAGCCACTGAAACCTAAAATGTAAGTTCAGACAAAGTACAAAACGATGATTTAGCAGATTAATGTTTTTAAGGATGAGATCAATTCATGCAGTTTGTAACAGAAAATGTTTGCAAAAGTCTGCCTCAATGTTTGAAATGTATCTGGGTTATGTATTTTGTACCATTGCTACCTAGCCACTGTAAATTTTCTGCAGGCAACTCTCATGGAGAATCAGGAGGCTGCCATCTGAAATCGAGGCAAGCACCAACAGCTGATACAGCAAATGCCAAGCGGCTATTTAGCAGTGCCAGCTCATGATAGACTCACACAGAAAAACTGCCTGGCCCCTCCTTCTCCCTTTTGTACCTAAATCTTCAGGAAACTAAATCACTTCCTAAAAGCAGGGATGGAGAAAGCAGTCTATTATTCCCTGGCAGACCACAAAGGATTGCCCATATTGACAATCTGTTTTGTGTAGGCAGGTTGCAGAAGCAATAAATCCTATTAACCTGTTCAAAGTCAAATGAAGACATTTAGAAAACAGAACTGCTATTACATGCAGTGGTGAAAGAAGAGCATATCAAAGAAAGGTTAAATGAATGCACCAGTATGAGATTATGTAGTTACAACTGTAAAATCCCCCCAAACCTTTCTATCACCTGCTCTTGCCTTTCAGGATATTAATTATATTCCCTTCAAGCTAACTATCTGACCATTCAAATATTATCTTCTGTTCTGTCAATAATTTTCAAGATTAAAAAAATCCATTTCAAGCTAACAGGACTTCTGTGGAAAATGCTTATGTTATACTGTGATTTTGCTAACGCACACTTCCTTTGTCCAAAACATAAGGCATTTTGTGTGTACAGACCATTCTGGAGATTTACTGTAATTATGCCATGATTTGCTTATTGTAATGGATTCGGCAGCCTTTCTGATTCTCTACCTGTTTTGTTCAAGAGCAGCTGCTAGCTTCAAGCTGTTGCCTGCTTCCAGTGGCAGAGGCTGAATGAAAGAGTGCTTTCCAGGGAAGACATGTTTTGAAACAGACATACTGACAATGAACCAGTTCACTAGGGAGGAATAACATTGACTGGATAAAAGTTGAGTAATCATTCTATGATAATTTACTGAAACTGGGTGCAATTTGCTTTAAAATAGAAATTCCCTCTGCTGCTGATGTTGGACTTGGAGGACTTTTACTGATAAAAGCGTGGCATTTGCTTTTATGAAGAATCTGATCTTTGGAGATTCATTAAAACTCATTATTTTTTCTTACGCATAAGTGACTGTTAATACTTATTCACTGAATGAGAGGAATGGGAATAATGGAGTTGTCTAAAGCACGTCTTGACAGTGCTTCTCTTCCTCCAGTTCTCTCTGCTCGTGATGACTAAATACACTGAATTGAATTACTAAGGAAAGCCTTGATAACCTCTTGGTAAAATGGTGAGCACTTCAGGTGAGGCTGCCCAGCATTGCCTTGATTTCTGTGCCAGGTTTTAATTGTGAATCAGACATGTGCAGTCAGTCCAGCTCCTCCCGGAGCTGTTATTCCATGGGAGTGGGGAGGAGGAGCTGAGGATCCAGCCCTTTGTCAGTAGCCACTTCCCAGAGCACTCCCAGAAAACAGGGCTATCTGAACAGCAGTTTACCTAAATGGAAGGTAGGGAGTCACATCCTAGTCCCAGATTTATTTTTCCTAATCTTTAGGAAAAGAGTATGTGGAAGAGGAAACAGTTAACTAATTAAGGACAAAACAATACTGCAAAAACGTCAGAGAATTCTCTGCCGTGTTCTTGTTACAGCCTTCTCCCTGGAAATGGCAGATATTAATATTTTATTGACTTGAACCTCTGGGGTAGATTCCAGATGTCACTACTTGATCATTGTGAACATATAAGAAAAAATAAATTCTGTCATGGCGATGTTGAATTCCCATCTATGGAAGCAATTTTTACCAGAAGACAAATGCTCCTGTGGCTTTGTAGATGACTTTTTTTCCTCTGGTTGTGATTATGCAGACATAACTGGTCTGTTTGCACGAAGCATGGACATACAGAAGTAAAACAAATCAGAGGAAAAGTCACAACATTTCATTATTAAATTGTATACATTAAGAAATCCTATTTCCTTTACTGTGCTCAGACCAGAATAAAGGCTTACAAAGCTCAAAGGTAGAGTTAAAAGAATGCTGCCTGCTGGGAAAAAAACAATGCTCCAATGGTTTTGAAAACATGAATCACTTTATGCCAGTCAGTTTCAAGCAGTTGGATACTGCAAAACTAATGTCTCAATAGTGCTGCAGATTAGGTGAAAGGTGCTGCTCAGAGGCACAGCTTGAAAGCCCCCCAAACACATCAGAGTTGCATTTCTGTGCTCTCTACCTGCCCAACTGGTGCTGAAGATAACATCTATTAAAGAAATGGTGAGAATTGGCTGATGTCTACTGAGAATAAAAGCAAAGAACACACAATCTCTGATTTTAAGGGAAAGAATTTTCTTCAGTTGAATGGAACAATGACTTTTTCACTAATGAATATTACCTGTCACTTGAAATCTAGGCTTCAGGTGGAAATTTCAGAAAATGTACAAAAGAAGACTCGATTTTCAATCTCAGACTCTATTTTCCTTAGAACTGTAGCACTTCAGAAGTCAGAGAGCCAAGAATCCTTAGGGCATGTCTACAGAGGATCCTTCTTGCATACATGGTTTTGTATTCTACATAAGCACTACAAAAATTAAGACATATGATAAACTTTCCCCTCCCAGTAGTAGGATTTCAATTCATGTTTCCTTCCTGAACTCCAAGGTCATAGTCCACAGCATGGCTCAAACACTATCTGGAGATCTAGATATCATTGGTATTTCTGAATGTCCAGGGAACTCAGACTCTAAGCGTGCAATTGCCACGACATTGTGAACATACAGGAGTGTATACAGACATAGTATCAACTGAACCGACAGACTGTCTTCTGACCTAGAGGCCAAATGGTATAGCACAGCTTATGTTCACACAAATAAGGTCTTTTTCTGCCTCAGAACAAGATGGGCAGATCCAAAACGGCTATCAGTGATGTTCCTTGGTTTGTGCTTCCTCTGTACCCATGGCCCAACAGAGTCTGGGACAGTGATACTGGTCTGGGCTGAATGCATGACAGAGACTGTAGAAAAAGTAAAGCATTATGAACAATTACGCTGCAGGTTTTAGGATCAGCCCTGTCGAAGTATAAATGTACTATGAAAATCCAGAGCCCAAGCAGCCAGCCAAAAAATCTACTAGAACACCAGGTACTATGTTAAAGATCACTTGGTTGCACTTTAAATGAAGATCATGACACTGTTATGTTAAGACAAAACATTTCAGGGCTGATGCATTTTTCAAAAGAATCATGTTCCTTCAGAAAATTCCCAATCAGCTCTGATTCTGAGATTGCAAGAGAAACTTGAGTTATCAAAAATACTGTGAGCAGTTTTCTGACCCCATTAGCCTGGCCTGGCGCAGACACTTATTCCAAGGTTTCTAGGGTATAGAGTTGCATGAAAGCAAGGTACTTTTAATTTTTCTTTTCTGGAAGGCAAAAGCCTTATTGTGCTGTCTGTGCTAGAAAATGGGGAAAAATTTGCAGAATTTTAATTAAATTCATAATGTTATATAATTGATTTTATCATTCACACACAAAAGATCAGGGACATCTAAATACTTCCTAGATTTTTATTTTCCTTAGCCATAGTTATTATTTTTAGTGGGGTAGTTAGCTCCAGTAGAAGCACTCAAGTTTATTATAGAATTTCAGGAATCTATCATTGATCAGTACCTTCAATACTGGTTCAGCTACAGCTGCTCACATTGTTTATCTTTGGTGAATTTTACAGACCAGATTTTCAGAACCATGGTATTGTGACCAGATTAGTCATGACTAAAGCTGCAAAACAGTTCATTCTGTGTTTGCATAACGCTATACTTTTATGTGCTCAGTTCATCTTCTGCTCAGGAAGCTGTGCTAACAGCATAAAAAAATGAAACATGAAGCATACTATCTCAAGTATACCATTAAAGTTGCACTGAAAATTTGAGAAAAAAGTCATAGTTCTGGCTTTTTTTTTTTTAATATGTTTATCTCCATAATGAAGTGAGGAAGTTGGCTATATGTTTTATGACTCTCTATATTATATTTAGGACAAAAATCACTTTAACTCATGAACTAAGTTCCTTGTTTGTCCAGAACTAGAGGGGCTTTTTTTGGAATATGAAGCAAAATGACAAATGTCACTTTTGTATAAAGCAGAACAAGGCAGTACTGTAATATCAGCAGGAATACCACACATGGTGACACTGAGGTATAGCTGTACTGTGGATGGGGTTTTCGATATTTCCAAGGAGCAGCCCTCATTTTTATTGTACCTTGAGAATCAGCTCAGGAATGGGGTTGGTGAACCTGACACATGACTATGAGTTTTCAGCTTGAAGAGGTATTGGTTTTTGTTTAACTACATGCTGTAAAGGAATACTTATGATTACAGAAGCTTGTGCTACTTATTATTACTGCTGTTCTTCTCAGTACTATTCCTACATCTCAAACAAGTGTAATAAGCTTTTTCTACAGTCTAAAATCCTTTGTATAGCAAGAAAATCAAATGGACTAGACTTTTATCTAGAATCTCTTCAAAGAGAGAGGCTCACCAAGACTAGGTAAATAGGCCCCAGTTCAAGTCATCTGACCCCATGTATAGCTGCTCACATGCAGCTCTCATGTGATGACACTGAAATAAAAACATTACTATGCCAATACCAGAACTGAGGAATAATTTAAATGTCAGCTGTGGGAGGAAGAAAATCAGCAAGAAAGCAACACCAGTCAGCATAACACCACCCGCATCACACAGCCCCAGGATGGCCATGAGGCACTGTACCTGGGGACCCATAATCTCAGTGCTCTATCATAACACTACAGGCTCAGCCAGAATCAGAGCCCCTTGTGTGAAGGGATACGTATGAGATGGTCAAAACAAATTCTCAGGAAAATTCCCTCAGGCCTCAAAGTAATGAGTCCAATGTTCAGCTCTTTGTTTTCATAATTCCAACCCTGCTAAAAAAAAAAGTCACATATGCTATTTGCCTGTGCTAGTGAAAGAACATCTGTGAGAAGCAGAACTGTTTCTGCCAGTCTCAGCTCATGCTGATGATGTTGTCTTTCTCTCCATCAGGGAAATGAACCTTTCAGAGACAATGCTGTTTGCCTTGGTCAGGTGAGATGGTTTAAAGCTGACTTCTCTCTTCTGAGTTGGAGAAAACTTGGTTTTAGACAACTATATAGCTTAGCTTTATATAAACATAGCTCATTAAGATGGGAAGTTTTTAGGGAAATGAATGAGTACAATTCTACTGTCAAAGCTCCCTACTCATTATGAAAAACGTTTATGCTTTGATATGTAAAATTCAGTTTTCTGCAAGAAGTAGTGAAGAAAGGCAGGTAAAGTTTGATAGAAGCAATAACTGATAATACATATAGACATAAAAAAATTTCTTATACTAATCCTTCAAAATACTAATGTCAAATGCTTTAGTATTATTGTCAAACAGACAAACAGCAATATACTGTGCTCTGAGCCAATGCCAAAGATGCCTGAACCTGATGCTTGTCTGCTAACATGGAAAGACAGTGTTATTAAGTTAACACTTTACAGCGATTCATTATCTTCTTCACACTGTGCTCATTTTGCCCAGTCCCACAATGAAAAAAAAGACTTTCTAAAGTACCAATCTATATCATTAAAAATCAATTGTCTTTCAGCCATTTTATTGCCCTAGAAAAGAACTTTGCCTTAATTAAATAATGTTATTTTTCTCCATTAGGTTCAAAGAGTCAAAACTTAATTACATGAGCCCTCGTCTCCTTTCTCACGTATAAATATTGTCACCACTCCAAAAGCACAGGAAGAGACAGCTGATGTGCAAGGTACGTGTTTGAGTGTGAGCAGGTAGGAGGAGGGGAGGCTGCTGTAAGAAGGCAGATGCAGAACAAAATTAGCAAGGAAAAATCTAAGAATGGGTTTTATGTGCAAGATGTTCTTCCTGCACAACTGAAGACCTTTACTTTGGGTAAAAAGGACTGGGAAATTAAGGATACAGCATTAGGTTTACTGCTGCATTTGATATTTTGCAAGAGCTTTGCTGCATTTTGGTTTTTTTTCCCAGCGTATCACACTGTACATATTTTGAGCACAGGAATGGAATATACTGGTTTATTAGGAGAACCCGAGGGCTACATCAATAGGTAACTCTTCTTAAAAGATGCATATTATCCATCTGAGCACAGTGAAGGCTGTTACAACAATACAAGTTCTTAGATTGTTTCTTTGCAGCCCTGTCAAAGGGACTTGCCTGTTTAATTTTAGCATTTCAACTGGGACTAGCCAGGGCCATCCTCTGTGTTGTTTGATTCCACTCGTGAATATTTTGGGACACACAGAAATACTCTTTTGTTGTTTGCCTCATTCCTAATGACCTTATTAGTTAAGTGGCTTTTATTTTCCATGCATTTCTGTGACTTCTTCCCTCATCTCCCCTGCCTTTGTCGTTTTGCCTCTCCTCTTGTCATGCAGTCTGTCCTGCTGATATATCTACTGCCTAATTCTTTTAGTCTTGCTTTATCATTTGCTGGTGTATCTGGAGGAACTTCTAGCCTTTTTCTCTGCTCAGGTCCTATCAATATCTTTCCAAATAAAAGTAAATTAAAACCACAAGAAAATAAAAAAGAGATCAAATGCACATCCCTTGCAGAAGGCTTCTTTTCCCTTCCTGCTCTAAATGCAGGAGCTTTACAAACTCTCTGTTTAAGCTTTGGTGTCCTGTTGATAAACTCTTGATCTCTCACTTTGTGAGTCTCAGCTTCTGAGGAGCATCCTGACTCTCCTCCTGTGCCATGTTTTCTCCTTGTTCCTGAAAATTCCCACTGCTGAGATTATTTTCCACCTCTTGCTTTAAAACCTCCATTTCTTCTCCTTAGTTTCTTCCAGTGAAATTCAACTACTACATTCTCTTGCAAGACTCTCTGTGTCCTGTCCCACCTGGCCTGTCCACTCCTGTCAGTGTGAGAGTGCACTGCTGATGAGACACCAGCTTCTTGTCAGTTACTTCCTAAATTTCAAACTTTCACACACTACTGTCTTTCGCTGCTTTTAAGGGTAGTTTTCCAGCAGATAATTTTTTTTCAGAAGTTTACTCATTCTGACTAATAAGACTTTTTTATCATGCCTACAGGAAAGCTGACAATGGTCAAACAGGAGGTCCAATGAAACTTCAAACTGGTATTCCCTCTCTGTGTTCCTGTCTTTTGCTTCTTTCCTTTCCATGTGGGCTGGATGGCTTGTTTTATACTTTGAAGGTTAGTTCTTTTGGATGGGAGCGACTGTTTTTTTTCTCAGTCATATTTCCTCAGAAATGTGGAGGACTTTTAAGTGTTTGAGTAACGTATTTGAGCATGGATGTCTAAAACACAGGTAGACAGTTCAATAAATATATTCTTGTAAAAGTACACCATTTCTGAGTACTCCTCTCTCTACCAGGGCATGAGAGTTATTTAATGCCACCTGTGCTATGCTATAATTTAACATTTAAAGACTATCGTATTCTAATTATTAATCCTTAAGAGAAGCAGGGAACATAAATACTATTCTACTGCTCCAAGTGCTTAAATACATATACAGACCACCTTTCCATAATATTACATTACCTTCAATTTTTAATGGAATTGTCCTGGCAGCATCTTCCTGAAATATTTAAGAACCACTGTTTGTATAGTACAGACAATAACTAGCATGAATTAAGCATCTTGCCAAAGGTCTTATGGTAAGTCTGCAACAGAGCAGGGATTTTGATGCTGGCGTCCTACCTTCATAGCTGTACTATTGCATCTTAAGAACACAGTTATGCTTCATGATGTTCTAAATCAATCTGACAATATCAGGGCTTGAAAGTTATTGTACATGATGCAGACTTTGCAGAAATCCAAAGAGTATACATTTACCGTAAATACTATGGATAGGTAACTACATATTACAAATTTTGAAGCATGAAATAATAATTTCACTGATAGCATGAAACATATACTCCAGTACAAATACAGGAAGGAACAAAAATATATTAAGACTAATATACAGCACATAAAATTCAGTGGACAGGATCACTTTGAAAATGGTCAATACCTTTATGTAACAGTTTACTTATGGTTTTATTTATTTGGTATGTAAATTACCATAAATAATGCAGATGCAGTACATAAGAAATGCTTTTCCTCCACTTGTTTTACTGGAATAATATTACAGAGTTCATATTTTTGAGGGCTATATAACTAAAACCCAAACTGGCTAAGCTGATGCCTTCACAATAGTCTTATTCCCATAACTCAGGCACTTATCTCCACTAAAATCAATAGATTTTTGAGTGTGTGAGAAGCAAAAGACAAGCATACTAAATACTTTTAATCCTGTGTTGGCAAATAGATATGTAATTCTGTTACACTTATCTCCAAGGCTGATCTCTAATTTGCATATTTTCAGTGTTTTGATCTACAAATGGGTTTTAATTTGTTGACTTTTGCGAGTACAGACTTGTGGGAATGAGGGCAGGTCATGGATAATCAAAGAGTAAAACAAAGACAGAAGAAAGATGCAGAGAATCAGAGCTCAATTTCTATATGAAATCCAATTAACATTATAATTTCCTTGTACCACACAAAGACCTTATTGTACTGGGTGTCCCCCAGATTCAAGGGCTTTTTGAAAGATTCAAGAGATCTCTATTTGTGCAAATGGTACAGAGTCTTATGAAATGAACATGAAAAAATTAGGCATGCTTTTCTCTCTCTTCTGCACCTGGAATGAGGCACAGAGAGATGAAATGGCTTTCAAAAGAACATTGTGAGAGATCTGGAAGCAGAACCCTCTGACCTGAACCATAGCTCGGGGTCTGAACTGAAAATCTTTTCACCTTCTCTTATAAGACAAGAGTTCAATGAACTGTGGAAATGAAGAAAATTGTACATAGGCTCTGCAGATAGAATTAGACATTGATATGTGGGGGTACTTGAGAAACTGCCAGCTTATAACTCTTTTAGCTGTATGACAAAAGGCTGGGATGCAAATTTATTTATACAGACCCAATGACTACCTTAAGCCCTGACAATACATGCCAAGATTAACAGTGGTGTATAGCCTGCACTGTGTCCCTCCCAAGCACTGTCCTCCCCATGCTGAAGTGTCAGCTATACTTCCTATTGCTTAGACGTAGGAACTTTCAGTCAGCCTCCACTCTGCAAATACTTTACAGAATGAACTCAAACAGTTGCAAATCAAATCCCCATTAATACCACTGACCTCATTCTTTACCTGGAATAATTCTCTCCAGAGACGAGTCATTTAAGTATATCTAGCCTTGATAACCCAGTAGGCCTGAAAATGAAATAGCTTCTCTAATGCAAGCAACAAGAATCAATAGCCTTTAAACACATGAGGACATTTTATTGTCTGGAGTGTATGGGTGTATGAGTCATGCCATCACTAGATCAGTTCATTTTGGTAATTTGTAGACATAAGGATAGGCAGAGTTGTGGTCCTTGCAGAGCATATTGGATGGGCCAGATGCTCAAGACTTGGGAGCTCTATAAATGAGACTTCCCTGGGAGAGAAATGTCTAGTGGAGAGTATGTGAGCACAGGCTACATTAAGGGTTAGTTCTGTCCAGCAAAAGTATTGAATTAGTTGTGGCCAAAATGATGCATTTTTTTCTGGGTGTATCAGCAAACCTTTAAATAGCTGTTACTGTCAAAGTGTGATGAAGCTAAGATCTCACCTTTGCAGATTCAGCTATGATACTGATCAAGATTCAGCTATGATCAAGAATTGGGGAGAGCAGGAAATAAGGGAGTTTTTCCATGGAAATACAGAATCACAGATTCACAGAATTACTAGAGTAGGAAGGAACCGCTGGAAATAATGTAGTCCAACTCCACTGACAATGCAATTCCATAGGAATTCCACTGATTGACACAAGGAAAAGAAAAGGGGGAGGTATATATTAGAAGGAGGTCTTAGGTATTAGGCAATTCAGAAAGTCTGTACCTCTCAAGTACCTCAGCCAATGGGGAAAGAGAAAAGGAAATGTGGCTGGGAAATTAAGATAAAAAGGAGGCTGAGTCCTCTAACAATTTGAGAGATCCCATGGGAAATGCTCATGACCTCTCCCTTTATTCAAATAAACTAACAGGACTTCCCTGTCTCCTTTTTGGACATAAACCTCTGGTGTTGGTGGATTAATTTTCCTGACACAAATAGAATCTGCTCTTCTTTGTGCTACACGTCACTGAGCTTTACCAGTTAATTCCTCTGTTTCACATTTAATCACATTTAAAATGGGAGTGAATTTACACTAGCATTTCTATTAGAAAAAATAGCCTCAGTGGGAAATGTGAAAGTGATGTAAACAGTAGTCAGCACAAGGTTTGGAAAATTGACCCATACTTATGCTGTGCATGTTTTTACCTGTGATAATCACATTTAGAGTAACATGAATGGGAATATAACACAGATGTAGTTAGCTACAGTTAGCAGATTATTAATGGCTTCTTATTTTTAACCATTACTCTGACTTGAAAAGAATTAACTTATCCAAAAACGCAGCTCTAAACACAGACACACAAAAACTCTTGCTGAATCAGGAACAGAATTGAGCTTGAACTACATTTACTTTGAGTTTCTTGTTCATCATTCATTAAATTAAAAAAAAAAAAACAAAAAAACCCTAGGCACTGCCACAGGCTGGGGCCACAGAAGCTGGAAAGCTGCCTATTGGAAAAGGACCTGGAGGTGCTGGTCAACACTAAATAACATGAGACCTCTTGCCCACGTGGTCAAGAAGGCCAGTGGCATCCTCGTCCAGATCAAGGGAAATCAACCTTGCACCAGGGAAACTTTATGTTGGATATTAGGAAAAAAATCTTCGCCTAAAGGTTTGTCAAGCACTTGAACAGGCTGCCCAGGGCAATGGTCGAGTCTCCTCCCCTGGAGGTATTTAAAAGATGTGTAGATGTGGCATTTTTAAGTACAGGCTTTAGTGTTGGACTTGGCAGTGCTGGGTTAAGGATTGGGCCTGATGATCTTAGAGGTCTTTTCCAACCAAAATTATTCTATGAAGCTATAATTCCATGGGTGAAGCTTGAGTGATAAAAAATGCTGGGGAATAGATAGATGGAAAAGCTGCCCACTTTTTGGATAGCTGTGAGCTCCATTATACATTTTTTTCCCCCAAGCAAACAGTTTTCATCCCTTATAAATTTTCTGCAGTGCAACAGTGGATTCTTGTACTCCTAAAAAAGATTAAAGATCTTGGGTTTTGATTTTCATATAAGTGTAACTTTTTTGGGAGGGGAGGGAAACCTCTTCCATTGTAGTCTAGTGTCTATTAATTAATATGGTTAAAGAAAAATTGATGAGATTTTAGTCCTGTGAACTGATCAGTGATTCTATTTTTACTGTTGGTTTGTCTTTTGTATTCAATTTCATATTTAATTTGGCTTTCACAACAATAGCTGTAACTTGCTATTACGTCACAATTTACATATCACAGTATCAGGAAAACAGAGTGTGTCTTGTCAGTAGTTCTTAGTGCAATAATAAATATGTATGTTGGGAATTTTTGCATGCAGCTATCTTGAACTGACTGAATGACAACTGAGTGTCATAACAAAACTAAGACAAGCATCATAACTAAACTAGACTAAAATAAGCCAGGATTTGTGAATGAATGCCACAATCATCCACTGTTCCAGTAAGGACAAGAAGAAATCCTGAAAAGGTGGTGGAATGGAAGTTATATGTAAACACTTACTGCAAGGAAGATCTGAAGAGAACTGTGAGCCACTTCTATGTACTGATACTCAAGGAAACACCCCGAGACAGTGATATAACGATGATCCTCTGGTGCCCAGTCTGGTGCTGGGGTCACTGAGGTCACGGTGCAGCCTGGCCCATTCTCCATCCACCAAGAACGGTGCATTGAGATGTTAAAGGTCAGAATGAGATCTGTTTCCTGCAGAAGAACAAGAGAAGAATTAATGTGTGGGGACGGTACTCTGGTATCCAATGCCACAGCAAGAGATTTCACAGCATGCATAAAGAAGCAAAGAGCTGCAATAAAACTGCACTGTCACATGAAAGTTAGTGAAGCCTGCCTGCTGCAAGCAGAAGTAGCTGTACCTTGTCAGGCAGAAATGCTTTGGGGCAGAAAAATAATCCTGCAAGCCAGGATCTGTTCCTAGATATCATGGCAGCCTAGACTATAGCACTCATTTTTGTTGATTGCCCATTTTCCAGTGAATACCATAAGGGTTGATGGCCTATGTTTTGTTGTTCTGATATACCAAACTATACAAGAATCCCTCAGAATCAAGACTTCACACATTTTAAGATACACACATCATCTGCAAGGAGTTTTTTCTCATGGACCCAGTGAAGGAGACCTATGGTAGCTCTACTGAAATATTGGAGAAGATTGAAGAAAAGGATCCTATGCATGTGCTTGCAGGCAAATCTCTTTACAATGCCTCTCTCTGATTTCTAATTTCCTAGGATCCTGTAAGGAAATAGTGAATGTTGCCTTGTCTAAAGGCTACTGGGATAGTTAAAAAGGAGGGGCAGAGGCGTGCAACCTTTACTTCCCATACACCTAGTGCAATGGAGTAACTAGTCAGCCATGCCTTCCATTAGGATTGCATATATAAATAATTCATTAAGGATTAATAAATTATTAATATATATCATAAACAATACTACAGATATTACTTTCATAAATTATACGAGGTTGCACATTATTTGAGGGTGTTACACATAGCTGTAACAAAACTATGGGCTCTGTGGATTCTGTAATAGCCTACAGTGTTTACCAACATTTTATAAATAATTTATAACTGTAACCTCTTCTAAAGTGTCACTATCTAGTCTGTGTGCACATGTGCTCAGTCACGCAAAAAAAATTGCTTTTAAGTAATGTCTTTGCAGAGCCAAACTCTTCCCACACCTAACCTACATTTTTTTCAGCCGGTTGATGTCATTAATAATTAAGATTCTTATAAAGATTTTAAAATGTAACTATTTAATTAGGCTTACCATGCCAAAAAGAATAGAATGTTATTCTGTACCAGATAAATTGTATTCACATTTCCCTCCCTTCAAAATAGCTGTTTTTTCAGTGCTACTCACTTATTTCACCTTTTTGCACTAACTTATGAAGAGGTAACTCCATCCAGAGAGGTTCTGGATAATGTCACATATCCATGAATCTGTGATAGCACTTGACACTGCAGTGTAGCTTAATGTTTTTTCTCTAATTTTCAGTTAGTACCAAAAGTATGGAAATTTTTACATTAAAAAAAAATTCAATCGCTACTCTGCATAAGCACACACAGCTATCAGATGGCAGGAAGGACCTTAAATATGTTTGCAATGAATAATTACCCTTCATTCCCACAACAGTCCAATCCAGCTGTATGAGAAAATTTAAAATGTCTCATATGAATTTAATCATGCAACTAACTGCAAGCATTTGTTAGTTTTGATCAAAGCTACGGCAAAAATTTCTATGAACTATGCAAATTGTGCCCAAATAGATGTATTGATGTATGGCTGTAAGTCTTCATCCCCAAAACCCATCTCTTTTCTCTGGATCCTTCCCTACTAAAGCCATAGGCACTGGAAAGTGTCGGCCACGTGTTTCTTGGAAATGGGAATTTTACCTTTGATCCAGGCCAGAAGATTATTTTTCTTTCTGAAGGCAGGGCTGCTACAGCCCCTCAAGTAGAACACTGGCCTTCTCACTTGGTGTAAGAAGTTGAAGAATGGATATCTTTGGAGTAACTTTGCTTAAAGCAATAAATTTATTCTAAATTACTAAAACTGGAATCCATCATGTTATTGTCAAAAGAAATTTCAACCATTCTAGTTACCATGGAAAATTTTAAACCTAGTCTCTTATCAGAGATGCAGCACAAATGAATAAGACCCATTGTCTATTTCTATTTTAGCATTTGCAATACCTTGAGAAGAGTCATGATGGACTAAGTATATTTTACAAAGTGCAGACTAGGGATGAAAAATGTATTCATTGAAAAAGAAAGGGATAAACTGGCTTGCAGTAACTGAGTTTTGTTATGCATCTGCCAGATAAAGTGAAAATGGATCAAGAGGATCTAAACATAAAAATCAAACCTGGGCTCTGTGGGTAAAACATGATTTCTCTAGAGGCAGCTATTTTTGTTTACCACAGGTTCAATAATCAAAAAACTTTATTAGTTAAAAGCACAAATAAATTTCCAAGTTACATGGGAAACATAATTACACATTAAAATATTTATGATTACATATGAAAATAAAGCCTTACAAAATCTAGATTTCTTCCATCCCTGAATTTATCCCCAGATGATTTTTTACAATATTTACACAATTCCTTTGCATTCAAATAATCTTTTGGCAGTTAAGTTGAATGTTGTGAGAAGGACTGTTTTGTTCAGGAATAGTCTTTGAGTGCTTACCAGTAAAAAACTTATACACCTTTATCAGATCTATATAAGATTTCTTTCTCTGAATAATCAGTTAAACACTATTCTATTTTCTTTGGTCTTAAAATAGATCTTATACCTGGCATAGAAATGTTATATTCTTTAATTCTTAATAATAATAATAATAATAATAATAATAATAATAATAATAATAATAATAATAATAAGCCTACTGAAAGTCACAGCTTCAAATCTTAAAGAACTTTGAATCATGTTGTTGAGAAGGCTTTCGAGAAGCAGTTGTTAGATACCGAGCCAGTTAAGAAGAAAGGTCAACTTCAGAAAGCAAAACAATAAGACATGAAATCTGCTTCTGCAAGATTAGACACCATTCATATTTCAAGTCCAACTTCGATGGATTAAGGATGACAACAAAACGAAATCTTGAGAAGTCAACATGTAAGTCAGATCTTGCAAATTTCTATCCCCAAAATATCTGGGATCAGAATAAGCATAGAAGGCGCCCATTAACTACAAAGCTGCTGCACTGTTAAATCTCAGAAATAAATTGTTATATGCTTTGAACTTGCCTATAACCTTCAAGCCATGTCCCCTTTCCTGCAACCATATTAGCAGAGCAGTTCCTGTTGCTCAGTACTGAAGGTCACCCAGTTTATGAAAAAGTTTCCCTTAGTGAGAAAACATGGACTTGAATCCCCATGTAGAACTGTGGAAGCCAAGAAGGGGATGATGTAGCAGCTATCATTAACATCTCTTCTACTGACAGCATTTAGACCTATTTTTTGGACAAACTCTGCTTGCTATTTACTTTGTTCACTGTTTGAATACAGTTTTAGTGGACATAGACAAAGTCTACACTGGAAGCTGGGGATTTATTATGCTCTCTAGTGTATTTGCCGTCTGTTTCCCTTCCAACATCTGTGGCTCAAACTTTGTTCAGGGAACTGCAGAGAAATGGACTGATAAGCCTTGAAGCTATGAAAACATACAAGAATTGTTGATACACATTAGGCAAGCCAATATGTTGTTGTTCAAAGTCTGTATGTCAAGGAAGATTTCATTATCCTAAATTCAACAAACAGCTGCTTCCTTTGTGGACATAGAAATACATCTGTAAGGGCTTTATTGCCAATCACTGTTCTGCTTTTGTAAATTCTGCTGGTATTTGTAAAGCTTTTTAGTGAAAATTGGTGCATTAAAGTAGATTTTGATACTCATCAAGAAAAAAAAACAAAGGAAAACATTTTGTAGGATGTCTTTGCTGACATTCTGAAGATAAGTTGATATTTGTAGTGGTCAGGAAAAATACTGCTAGATTAGACAAATCTTCAAGTTTGGAGGTCTCAGAGACTCAGATTTCTGAGATTAGGATATGAGACATCTTCAAATTACATCTGTAATTTTATTTCAGCTTAGTTGGTAAAAAAATTTTGAGCTCTGATGGTTTTGTGCCTATCTTTAATACAGTAGATGGCAACTTCTTCGGGGGTCAGCTGCACAGTACATATGATTTTCTGGCTGAGGACAGCTGATGACAGAACATGGCAACATAAAGCTTTGTAAAAGCTGCCAGAAAAAGAATAAAAGCTTCTTTGTAGTCAGACACAGCAGGAGGACAGCAGTACTTAGAAGGAAGACAGCTCTTTGTGTATTGTATTAGTACTAGAACATATTAGTAAGTGCACTGTCCCCTTGCAGAAATCACAATATATTACTGTTTCAATGATTTTTGTTGGTTGCACCTCTGAGAAGCTAATTCCATATAGTTCCAGAAGAAAAAAGAGGTAGGAGTGGTGCAGGGTGATTCTCCTTGAAAGTCTAGGAGATCTTGCAGACTCGGGGAAATTGAATTGTACTGATTTCAATGGTTGTGACTTGCTGTGTCAAATGATTTCTTCTATTTTTCTAATTAGGAATTGCTGAAATATGTGCAAACCTGCTAGGGTTCTGTACATCTTTTGTCAAATATAACCATGTAGTCACTTGTTTCATTTATCAAACTCAAACTAGCAAGAACAGGCTGCTTGGAGAGTGAATAATCACACCAAGTTTCAGTGATAAAAGATCATGGTCTGCAAGCATTTGTAGTTCTGGATGCCTAGGATGCACAGAGGCCTCTACAGGCATTTTTTTTTCTTCCGTTATCTCACTTTCCCACTAAAACTAACTCCTACCAGGCAGTACCATTTTCTCATGCAAGCAGACTTTTTTCTGTCTAAAGAAAAAATGTCTCCTCACAGAAGAACTAAAATAGAGATTGTCAGCTGTGGGGTTTTTTTTCTCTTTTTTTGTTTGTTTGTTCATTTTGTTTTTTAATATTAAATTGATATGTAGAAAATAATTGTATAATTGTGTAAGGAAAATGGATATTTAAAGATAAATTTTTCTATTTTGTTGCATCTGAACTGGATTTTTGCTTCCCCAGTTTTTGTATGTGTGTGATGTTTTCCCTTTCATTTGAAGTTTTTTTTCAGTAACCTGGAATTCTCTTCTTTAATTTCCTTTTGTAAAACCATTTTGTACCAGAATAATTGAAAATTGGTTATAGAATCTGATTTACCTATGTGTCATTAATCAGATAAGGTTTAACCAGTTTGACTCTACCCAACTGATATACTTCTGAAGTTCATCAATGAAAACTGGCAAAAATTGTCCCCTTGATAGCTTTTATCAGTATTCTGTTACAAATGTGACAATTGTATTTTAAGTTTTTTCTGGTGTGCCATTATACTTCCAAAGGATTTAATTATAAAGTTACCAGCACGAAAGAGATGACTCAGATGTCCTGATTTTCTTCTCTAAAATTAAACTAGAATATTATATTAATAAAATATTATAAATAATCCTCAAAAAGCATAGGCACGGCTATACAGGGCTTGACATTGTCAATTATTATTCTATCATATCTGTCAATTGTCTTCTGAAATTATTAAAGCTACAATTAATGGTTTATTAATTTAATTATTCATATTTTTTTAGTAGTTAAATATGTACACTGAAAACCCTAAAAATTTTACTCTGCTCTGTTTCTACTCATTGAAAAAAAAAAAAAAAAAGAAAGACACCTTCTAGGCTCCAGAATATTAATTTAATTAGTTCAGTGGCATCAACTGAACTAATTTTTTATTAACATAATTCATCAAAATTTTTTAATCTATTTATTTCTTCAATTAAAATATCATAAAAAGAAAGTAGAAAATTCAGTTTATATTTCAAGGTTAACATGATTCTTACTGCTCCACGAATATTATTCTTCCATGAATGTTTTTTCATATTTAAAGTGAATATTTTTAGAATGTTCTGGACTAAGATCCACTGAATTTTTTCTTGTACAGAATATGAGAATTTAGCCCTTCACAGTAGCTCAATGTCATTTATCATGAAGACTAGGAAATTGCAGTCAAATAGAAATTTTAATTTAGCTAATGTACATATTTAGTGAAGATCTTGAGAACTATAATTTTTGTAATTTCTTGGAAAATTACTTTCTGGAGGATGTAAGCTTGTGCAGTGATAAAACACGCTAAAATGGAAAGCTAACTAGAGGCACTCACATCCCACAGTTGTAGCTAACTGTCGAGTCTTATTTATTTCACACTGTGCAGTAATCAAGGATATCATTCTGGAATTGGGAAAATTTGTTTAAGGAAATTGAGTTAAATAAAATACATTGTTTTGAAAAATTGCCATTCTCTGACAAAGATATTTTATATCCAAGCTGTGATCATGTGAGTGTACAGTGGACAGTTTGCCAGGTGATCTACATTGTTCTGTCCCTGGGATTACCAGATCTCCCCTGTGTCCCATGAAACAAAACTAGCAAAGAATTTTACAATTGAACTAAAATCAGTAAGGGTCTTTTTCTGAAGTGAATGTTCTGATAGGTTTCCAAATCCTGGTTATTAATACTAAGCTGAAAATACATGACTATACTGCTTTCACAATTTTTTAGTACCAGTTTTTTATGAGTCAGGCATAATGCTTTTTAAGACATTTAGTTAATTATTCTCTTGGGACTGGTTTTTTTCCCTTTATTTTTAAACAGTAAAGGAAGTATGTCTCTTGTCTTGGTTTACCCAGACAAATACACAGATCAATAGTGCTTAGAATTTTCAGACACAAATATACGTAACCTCTTAATTCTAAATAAAACCCCTCTAAGCACAAATGTTGCCTAGAAGAAAAGACAAAATATTCCAAACAATATTAAGAGGGATAACGTGAAAAGCAAATCTTAAATGCAAGCTTTCAGGTGCACAAGTATGGCTCTGCACATGCATATGATTTATTTACTACAAATTTTATAAGGTTAATTAACTAGTATACCTAGCAGGTACATCCAATAACTGAGTAGTTGCCCCACCCTTGTGCTGTCCCCTTGGAGTTGTTCCAGGGGCTTCTTTGCTCTTTTTCTTGTGTCCTCTAAGTTCTGGTGCAAAATAGAGTGTCCTCGTTAGAATTTGTCTTCTTGAGAATACTACTGAACAGAATTTCAGGAATGTCTTAGAAAGGGTTAGCTTATTGTTCTAAAATGTGACAGAAAGGGCAGGAAAATTACTACAAGCTATTTAAGTACGTATTAACAGTCTACAAAGCTACAAGTATATGAAAAATATATAAACACCAAAAAATCTTTAGCCATCCCAAAGACATCTAGTACTTGGATTATATCCAAAAGACTATGCAAAGCTTCCAGTGAGCTGGGCTCACCATTCTGAAGGCTGAACACAGGAAGGTCTAGGCCTTGATCCAAACTGCAGCATGAAATGAATATCCTTAAAATTCTTTTCTTTTTAGAATAAATGGTTTACCAAGTTACCAAACCATCTCAAAAATACTTTGCTTGATCATCTCTGTCCAAGGAAAAATTTTAGTACGGTTCAACATTTAGTAAGGAAGGATGGAGAAGTGTATCATGTAGAACTTACCAGAAAGTTTATAGAATGTATGCAGGAAGACATTCCAGCTGATGCAGTTTGTACAGTGTCCCCTAGTGTTGGTTATTATTTAGTGTTAGGTACTGTAAAACAATATGTATGTGTAGAGTGATAAATTCATATTTTCTGTTTCCTATTTTTTTAATTATCTTTTAAAATGTAAATAATTATCTAACGCCTGTAGTGTGTTCAGGAAACAGTAAGAAGACTTTGGACAAAGTTCTAAAACCACAGAAATGGTGTTCTATCCCAAAAATGGTGTTGCTATCCCAAAAGCAGTTAGGAAACCTGAGATTATTGTAACACAGGTGGGCTTCATGAAATACCAGGCTGAGGAGAAATACATGTTGTGCACATTGTGCTCGAAAGCCTAAGCATTTCCAGTCAGTGGTGATTTTATAAGCATTAGGATCTCAGAATGACTAAAATGAAGCCTAGATAAGTCAGAAAATTACTAAAAAAGAATGTGCAGTCATCTTTCTGAGTTTGATTCACATCTATTCCAAAGTGAATATTTTGAAAAGGATTTACTTCTGTGGGGAGGTTGCAATGAGCTAAGGCATCAATTTAAAAAACATAGCTTGTTCTCACAACCCACTTGCATTGTCACTGCTCAGTAAAATACCCAGAGTTAAATGGTTTGAATTCCTCTAGAGTCAGTAGGAAGGACTCAGTTGAAACAAAGTAATAAGTATACCTGAAAGACTTTGAAAAGCTTGTTTAGAAACCTAGATAAGATGTTGAGCAGCACACGAGCCGCAGAGTGTTTCTCAGGAAGCACAGAAGGGGTAGTGTGGGCTCTCTCCACAGCCCTTGGGCGCTGTTCAGGAAACAACGTGGAATAACTGTACAGCATCAACTACTTCAGGCTTTTTCACTATAACTTATTCCACTACTGACCAGACTGGCAGATGTCATCATCCACAGTATTACACTCAGATCTGAAGCTGTGCAACATTTGTGTACTTTGAAAATTTGGGCCAATAAAAGAAGAGTCAGATCTCTGAAGAAACACTGATATGTGCCCAGCAAGGTGTGCACTAAACCTGCATGTAAGAGTCTGTATTGCAACACTGCTGAATATATAAGGTTTCTGACCACCAGTTTAACACACTTAACTCCTCTGTATGACTTTCACCAGTTTTAAGGAATTGTACACCTGAAATCCATCAGACGAAATGGGAAAAGCTCTGTCAGTTTTCAATGCTTGTGTATATTGCAAGAGCTACTTTTGCCTGAGCTATCCCTACCCTACAGACTTTAAAAACCACCTTCAGTTCCTGTCTTAAAAATTCTATTTGATTTTTTTAATGATAAGATATCTGTCATAGGAGCATGTTATACTACTCTGATAAACTTTAGTTCATAAAGTGTTTATTCATGTCATTGTATGGGATGATGGTTATTATTAGAATACCTAAGACTATATCAGATTTAATCATAGTGAAATCTCTTTTCACTTTACATGAACTAATTAATTTAGCAGTAGGTGAAATTGCTCTCTCTTTTAGTGGTGTGATATCATGTCACTCAACATGGACCACAGATTAGTTTTATTAAAACTAATTTTACTATCCAATACTATAATTTAAGTACAGAAATAATAAGATCTAACTTGTCTTGAACACAGAGTGAAGTATGGATGTTTTGTACATTGGCTCCTTCCTGTGTTTGAAAATTATTATAATTAATTTTAAGAAACAAAGTACACAGTTGCTTCTGTCCTAGAGCTGATAATTCTTTTTCAGTGGGATTTTTTTTGTGTATTTGTGAGTTTGTTGTTTTTTGTTATTGTTGTTGTTTTCTTTTCGGTTTGGTTTTGTTTTATGTTTTGTTTTGTTATTAATCTGTGCATTGAAAAGAATTTTGAATAATGAGACTACTATGGATGAAATCCATTTTTAGCTAGTTTTTGCTTTCAAAATGAAAAGAACAAGAAAACAAACTACACTGTGGAAAATGTATTTCAACATTTTCATAGGAAAAATATTACAGTTTTCCAAATTTGTGGTGCTTAGGCTTAGGCTGCATTTGCAAACTGTTAGCAGTCCCACATATCCAGTGGAGGGGATATGGTTCAAATCCTTGAATCAGAAATGAAAAATAAGCTATTCATAGATTTCTATTCTGACATTAAGTCTCATAGAAACAGATGAAAAGAAAATTAATCACCTACATTAATAGACAAACTATAATTTCCAACAAGCTGACATTAGCAAATTTTCAAGTCCTTTCCTCCGGTGAGCTACTGCTATGACGTGACAATTCCACCACTGTGGTAAACCACAGCCTCCTAAGGACAATTCAAAGCCATTTAAAAAGACTCAGTGCATAACTTTGGATAAATGTCTGGGGTTTATTACATTTTCAAAAGCACCTCCTGAGGAATAATCTTATGATACCATGCTAGATGTTTTTGCTAGTAGGAAGGAAAGCATCTCATATACTGCAAAAGAAACTGCAGCAATTTAAACCAGTTAGGTAGTAATCCAAAGATGAATAGCCTGTCCCTCTTTTGCCTATGTGGCATGTAATGCTGCTAAAAAGCCTAAGAGGACTACTTGCATATCTAAGAATATATGTGTTCTTACATATAATGCAAGAACACCTAAATTAAGATGGCAAAATCACCTCAATAAAAAGATCCATTTTCCTAATATTATCTTTAGCACCATTTTGCACAATATATAAACCGGCCTGTACAATACACATAAGATGTAGAAAAAATATGCAGGTTCAGCATGTGGCATTACAGTTTTTAACTGATGGTGTTATTAGGTGGTAGAAAATAATTTTCCACATATCACACTCTTTTCTTCTAAAACTCTTTACATCAGCTTTTGTTTCCTTTTATTTAAGACTCTTTTCTCTTAGATTCAAATATTTTCATCTGGTATTTTCTAAAAGATACAGTGGTTAACAGATAACTATGTTATTTATTGACAAAGCAAATGCTGTTTGATCTTGTATTTTCCAGGGTGGTCTTGTAGAAACTTTTATATAAAGAGAAATTATATGGACTAATAAAAATCTAATCAAACTGCTTTTTACTTCACATGTTAAACAAATGTATCAGAAATATTTTAGAAAAGACAACACAGCAAACTGTTAATTGAAGAGCAGAATCTAGTACCTGGCAGGCATCCTTAGAAATTAATTCCGAGATCAGCTATGTTATAATGACAGTTCACTGATAGTTCATGTCATCTGTCAGCTACACTGTTGCTGAAGTTATGTTTGGATGCTTTGCTCCATCTCTCAGGGCTGTGGAAAAGGGAAGATTGGCTTTCAGTTAAAATTTACACTGAGTGCCCAAGAGTGTTTGACTGAATGTGAGGCGTCTCTGGCTCTGCCCTCAGACAGGACTGTCAGTAGTTTGCTCCCTTTTCAGTGAAAATGGAGCTCTTCTCTGGACACTGACTGGCAGGGCAGCAGCTCTGCAGAAAGGAACCTGGGAGAGCTGGTGAGTAAAGAATACTGGGCTTTGTTGGGGCAGTGTCACCAGCAGGCTGAGGAATGTGGTTCTTCATCTCTGCTCAGCAGTGGTGAGAAAACCTCCGCAGGGCTGGTCCCGTTCTGGCCTTCTCCCTCTCCCAGAGAGAGACACACATGGAGTGGAGCCAACCCAGCAAAGGCTTCTAAGCTGGTTATGGACTAGAGCACAGGATGTTCGAGGAGAGGGGAAAGGAGTGAGGCCAGTTCTGCATTAATAGCTGAAGGCTTGTGAGGATGCTACTACTGCCCATAACCACCAAAAGGGAGAGCTGAGGGAAGGCAGAGGCAGCATCCTCTCAGAGGTCCACAGCAGAATGACAGGAGACAACAAACATGAGCTAGATCACAGAAAATTATTTTTTAATATTTTTTTAAACCATGAGAGTTTCCAAAGACTAGAATGAGGGCCCAGAACTGAAGTAAAAACTCCATCCTTGGCAATATCCAAAATTTGACCAAAGAAGCACCTGAACAATGTCATTAAATGGCCTTCCTTTGAGAAGAGCATTACACAAGGTGACCTTCCAACCTAAATAATTTCATGATTCCAACGAAAAATCCCAGTCCCCCAGTTACAGAATGGAATGTCTTCCTGAAGAATTAATATCTATAGGGTATCCTTCAAAATCCTACTGTAACATACTAGGCACCATGGTAGTAGTGAAAGCACAATATTTGGGAGTAAAAAAATGAAACCGTGTAAAAATATATTTCAAAAAGTTTATTTCAAAATATTTTCTGTTGCTTGCCTCCATTCCTTCTGAATCATCTCTCAGTTCTTCAGTGTTCATATTTTACTTGCAAGCATTTCCTTCTGGCTAGCTAAAATTTACTTAAGAAAATCTTCTCAGTATCCAGCTCTGTACTCAAAGACCCTCCAATTTCCAGCCAGGATTTAGATGAAACACTAGGAGCAATGATCTTTAATAAGCATAGCTTGAGAGGAGTACCTAGAACAGAGCTCTATGTAGACCAAACCAGTGATTGAAAACTTTATTTAGGAAACTGATGGGGAGTAGATTTACCATTCTAACTGTAATGTCTATGTCAGTTTCTTAAATTGAGTTTTGAGGAGCTGATTTAGCCCAGGGAAATGGGGAAATCTGGTTGAAGGGTCTCTTGGGGCTGCTTATACTGATTTTTTTGTTTGTGTTTAGTGCTAATGCAGAATTAGACGAACTCCACTGTCAAGATGTTAGAAGATCGATGCTTTTATTACTTAGAATTGGAAATCTGGTACACACAATAGAACAATCGCAGGCAGAAGAGTGATACAAAGAGCTCTTTGATTTCCTGGTGCTTAGGAATAGAGAAAAATGCTGTGAATTCAAAGAAGCAGAGTTCATTTTTTTTAGTCAAGGAATAAACATAGCATATCTGATTTAATAAATTTAGACTGGGTAAAAATATTTTCAAGGAACTCTATGTCTGCCCAATAGAAAAATATATAAACTTCAATAAATAATTCATTTTTTCAGAATCTATAGAATCACTTCACTGTGAAATGCCAGCAATACACCACATGTGCTTTGTCTTTTTCTTAGGAGTAAAACTCTCATAAAATACTTATGAGAGGGGTCTTTTGTTTACACAAAGACACATAGTTTTTTCATAAACATCAGAGATTTTTTTTCTTTCCTGAAGAAAAGCATTGGAAGTATTAATGTTTCTCTGAATTCCCAGGATCACAGCAGTTTTCTACAATGTGCATTACTGCAATTCTGACTTCGCTGGGAGTTGAATTTGCCCAAGGAATGCAGCAGTAAAGTCCAATATGCTTCAAATCTAAAATAAATGCTTTAATTTAATCTGAAAGGTGAATCTATAAAGTATTATTACGTTAAAGGCATACCTCTCTTAAATAAAAAAAAATACCTAATCTCAAAAATGAATGGCAGAGTTAAGAATGAAAATAATGATTACATGGTTAAGTCCTCAAATGTTAGGAAATGACAAACTCCTTGGTTCTGCCTTAGTACACCTCAGCACTACAATAGATTATTAATTACACACAATTTTTTATCACCTGGGCTGAGCGCACAGTATCCTGTAAAACTTCATCATTAGCCCTCATATATTTTTCAGTCTTTTAACCTGGAGAGACTTACAACTTAATCCAAGATAACTTCAGAATTATATATATATATATATATATATATATATATATATGTATATATATATAGTACTGGAAATAATTCCATTAAATTAATGGAGCTTTCACAGCATGTGTGATTAAATTTGTTACACTGAGACCAGACATTCAGATAAACACTTCCCAAGCCATTACTATGTCTTCTATATATCTCGACCCATGAATATATCTTTCCTTGTTGGTGTTGATATGGGTATTTTTTCATTCTGGGTATGATTTTTCTGCTGATTTTGATAAATATCCTGTGATTCCTTATCACACTGAATGACACGTGAATGTCATATGAAACTAATTGTCTAAACAATTTTTATTCTGACCTACCCAATAGATATTCTTCAAAAAAAGGGAAATTATGTCCAGAGGAAAATTCAGTAGTTAATACTGGAAAGAAATATAAAATGATGCTATGCTGTGATCTGTTCTGAGTCCAGTGCTGATATATTTTAATTATTTATGTGAATGACTGAAAAGGGGAAAGCATTGTTACTATATGATACGGAGAGATTGCAAGAACATTTGAGGAAAGGACTGGCATTCAAAATCATCTTGAGAAAGCTTGAATTTGCCCTGCAAAGTGCTACTCAGCAAAGACAAGTTGAAAAGTACATTTGTGTCAAAATAACTAAACATACAAACACAGCATGGGTGTTATGATTCCATATGATTCCAAAATTCCTGATGTTGCCCTCTCACAAGGAAGGGGACAGTTATCACAGCACAAACTCTCTCTAGTACTGGTAGGGCTTCAATTCAAGAGACTTCAAGAAAAACTGTGGACTAGAATGAGCAGATGTTGGAAATGTGACAAAAGATTAGAAGGACTTGGGGTTTCCTGGCTCAGAAGCCTAGGAGCATGACTGGTTGTGGGAATGAAGTGAGTAACTTCCTTCCCTGCCTGTAATGGAGGTACAACACCACTGGCCCAGGAACTCTGCATTGCAAAGACACTGCAAAGAAGATACAAATTAGATAGTGGGGAAGAAAGTTTCTGAAGCCAAGGGAGAGGAAAGCATTGGAGAGAGCTACTGGGGAGTCAGTGTGATCTACTGTTACCAGCTTCTAAGAACAAAATAGACTAAGTTCTGTCAGGTATTCATGCATATTTAGGCTGATGACATGGGCTAATTGACCTACTGAGCCATTCATCAGTGTGAATCTATGATTCTAATAACCCAAAACAGGGTTCTGGGAATACATAATATTTATAAATATGTAACACTTATCACCACTCATCCCACTGAGATTTGATATATTTAATATAATAATTGGAAGGACCCAACATATAAAGCATAAACATAACGGAATTTAAATATAAGACTTTTCCCTGGAGCTTTCTGAGAGATATGAGCAGTTCTAATGAAAGAAAAAGGAACCTTGTTTATAGAAGTAATTTTAAGGGGATGACTACAAAAATGTTCTTATTTCTTAGGTTCCCAGCTTTGACAGGATAATTCATATAATATTGCACAGTCCATGCAGTGGAACTGTTGAAACAGAGTATGACCTGTAAAAGCTGGAATGCATTTCCCTAGCTTTTGCTGTCTACTTCTGAGCTAGTTGCCTATGGAGCAATGGAGCTGAAAAGGCACTGTGAGGGTATGAGCAATCTCAAAAGGTGTGGAGGTTTTCTTCAGTATGAAGTAAATGAATCATGCCTTACAGTCCTTTGGCTTTAGAGCTGCTCAAGATACTAATCTAACGCTACATATCTGCATTCAATTCAACTCCATATACTTTAGAAATAAAACCAGAAGTATGGATATTCTGTAGTACAAAGAAATCAGATTAAACATGAATAACTATATGTGTGTATATATATAAAACCTGTGATCAAGCTGCATGTTTTCTGCAGATAGATGTGCTAAAAAGGCCAGAAATATGTGGTATTAGAGCAAGCATTTGATAAGTTCTCATGAAATAAATAAATAAATAAATAAATAAATAAATTCTCTCATGAATAATAAAAAATTGCTTTAGTTAAATATATAATGTGGTATTCCCTTTGGAAGAATACTGAAGTTCTACTTGAAAATTAAGATTATTCACTTTATGATTCCAAAATTCCTGCAACTTTTTGGAAACTTGGCCTCAAACAGCTATGAACTCAACAGCATTGAGAAATTTGAGGACTCTAAACGAAGTTCCTCGGAGTCAGCAAAACTAGAAAATTGATTGCTGAATTGATTAACTAAATAGTCGATTTACGGGTGTCTGTGACCTCCAGGACCTGTAGCAATGCTGTAGGCAGTTCCCAGGATTCTGCCATAATTTTGCCATGAGTGTACCACTTTGGATCAAATATCCAAACTACAAAACTTCACCACTGGAACACCAAGTACTTTGATAGGTATCTTATATCTCACCCCAAAACTGGAAAGAAGACAAGAGATGGGGTGTGCATAATAATATCAAAACTTTCTTTGGAATTTTTTTTTGGCACCACAGAGTTCATAAAACTGCCAAAACACCCCAAACAAACAAAAACAAACAAACAAACAAAAAACCACCCCAAAAAACCCCAACAGGCAGATAACTTTTTAGATAACTTTTTAACTTTTACCTAATTCTTTAAAGAGGAATTGATCTACAAACTGAAACTACAGACTGAACAAAAGGAGACAAAATGGAAATTTAATGCACCTGATTTTTGTTGGATTTTCTTTCTGAACAGAATTATCTTGAACACAAACGTTAAATTGCCACAAAAAGTGAAGTCATGAATTATCAGTTATTAAAAGTCTCAGACAGAGAAAAAAAAAGCTACTCAAATGAAAAATGCTGGGATCAGAAATAGCTTGTAGTATCATGGAGCATATCTGGTTCACGTATTTTTCAGAATATTAAAATATGATATCACTTGATTTTGGATCTTTAAATTTAAATCTGCCCACAAATTAAATTGTCCTTGATACTGTCTAGATTTTTCAAAGGTGAGCAAACCTGTAATTAATTTAGTCTGTGCTAAGTGAGACAGGTAACCATTTGTAGAAGTTCAGCTTTCTTTGTATGAACCTGAAAGTTATTTTCCTGTTTTCAAATTTCAGATGAAGGTATCTGTAACTAAGTCCTAATTTCCTACTCAGTACTATTCCACTTCTTATCTGCTATCATACCAGTTGTTGCCTTTATTCTGAATAACTCCAGTTTCAACTTCCTTTGTTACCAGCTGTAACTACCAGCCTATATTCATGTAACATACCAATGATTTTATTAGATTCTGTGGTTCTTGATCCCTGCACAGAGTTCATATGCTTTGGAAATATCAGCTACTACTCACTTCAAATTAGATATTAATCATTAGACTAACGTGATATATCCCCCTGATAACAAGCAGATTAAAGTTTATGCTTCCTGTTCTGTGTGCAAGTCATGTTCTGTTCAATAATGCAACTCTCTAAATCAGTCTTTAGTGACAGTGTTTGCTCAGTAGTCATGAACACTTTCACAGGATCTCTGGAAATAATTCTGTGTAATGGAGTTTCTGCTATTACCACTGAATGATGAATTGAACAATCATATTTTGTATTTTCTAGTGAAATTCTGCTAGTACTTTCTTAGAGGTGTAATATTCCTCTGAGTAATACAGAGCAATGTATATTCATTTGCCTTAAATAAAAACTTTACAATATTTTTCTTCATCAAGAGCATATTTGAAACATTTTCATTCATTATATGAAGTCTTTAAAACAGATAGAAAAATATGAACAGTATGAAACATGCAAAAAGTTTTTCTTATTGTATTATTGTTGGCAAAACACATTCAAAGCTATCTTTATTTATCTGATCTCAGAGTTAGAAGCCTATTTTTAATTAATCTAGCAAGATAATGAACCTGTTTCCTTAGTTTGGGATGCAGGAAAAGTATAAAACTTACTGAATATACTTATTAGCAAACTCCCTGATATTAATATGTTGCTCAAATCATCACAATTGGATAACTAAAAATAAAACTACAATTTAATGGGAAATCTCTTTAAAATGGGATTTCTGATTTTGCTTCATTCACTTTAGTAACATTTGAGTACAGGAGTATATGTGTGCCTGGAAACTACAGGTCTGGTAAAATTTTGATCTGACACCAGGGAAACTTTTCAATCAGAGTATTCTGAGGAGGAAGGGACCCACAAAGGAATGGACCCTATAGGGATCAACCTTGGCATCATTATCACTGTGTTCAAAAAAACTGAGCTGTCACAACTCAAAAAAGATGAAGGTTACAGTCATATGGATAAGTACGTTGCATGTGCAATATGTACATTGGAAAAAATAAAAAAGTAGAGGGACCAGTCACTTCTATACAAAAACACAACCCAGCACTGGTATATAAAGTCTTCTTTACCACATCTAAATTCAGAGCAGAATCTGTACCATTCAGCCCTTGCAACATTATTAGCACCATACTGAGTATGCAATATTTTATCAGAAATTTAGAGCACAACTTATAGATCCTTCTGTAATCAGGAAATTTTATATTAAAAACAAGCAAATTCTAATTCTATTTTAACTGATCCAGACCCTGAACTTTCCTAGATAACCATACTGCAGTTACTCTAATGAATATTTAGTTTTATAATCTCTACTGAAATTCCATCTTCTAGTCATTATGATAATTATGTTACAAACTGACATGCAAGTTATTCCAGCATGTTGGCTCATATTAACTAAACTACCCAAAGAGGAAAAATTTGACTTGTGACATTGAAATTCAGTGCGAGTTTGCAGCTTAGATGTATATGTCTTGGTTAGCTTTGATTTAACTGATTTTACTTAGCTATATTCATTAAAGATGCACAGAATAGTTCAGCCACTTGCTTAGAAACCTTAGATGGGCATTGGGCAATAAGATCCATATTGTTGTGACTAGATTAAGTAGATAATATGTGTAACTATACCAAGATTATCTGTATCTAGGCTACCTAGATTGAAAAAAAACCCCACCAAACCAAAAAAAAGGAAAAAAAAAAAAAAAAAAAGAAGAAACAAAATGCTGTCATGGTTCTGACTACATCAAATTACATAAAATGCCATCTCACATGTTACTTGCAATTAAAGTTATATTTTTAGGTCATACTTCATTTTCTATTTCCTTTGCTTTGGTGTGTAGTATAAAACTACTCTTTTCCTGGTAGAAAGGGCATCTGAAACAACGTTATATATTTGAGGCAATATGCTTGGCAGGTAGGAAACGAAAGGCCTCATTTTTTGTCATTCCTCTTTCACTGTCCTTTTTGATAGCCATCCACTGAGGCAGAAGTAGCAGATTTTGAATAGCATAAAGCAGCCTCATTAACTACTGAACCAAGAGGGAAGAGAATGGAAAGAAGAAAGAGGGGATAACCAAGTTATCATAATGCTTATATACAACACGACATGAATTGCAGGTGTGTAAGAAATTGATTTCAGAGTTTTTAAGTATGCAACACCAACTTCCCAAGTATTTTTGCAAGGGATAGAGGTTGTGAATAGCTTTATGTGTTACCATATAAAGTTCTGCAAACGTTTCCTAGACCTTCTGGGTTCATTGTCAACTACAGGGATTAAAGTGATGCTACAGATAACGTTGCAGAGAAGTGCTTTGCAGTCCTGTGCAGTTTCACACAGGCCAATTTTTTTACAGGTATGGATTCCAAACTTGACCTCTCTGGTATATTAAGATCTCAAAATGAATTGCTATTGTCATTGTTATTTTGAAACATTTTTAATCCCTCTGGCAGATTGTTTCTAGTGTTCTTTTATGGGATTTAAACTAGATCTTTCTGTCTGTTCATTTATTTTTATTGGCTGGAAAACCCTCCAAGCTTTTGAGCCATTTTTTCATTAGATAATAATAAATTTGACTTGAACATACACATGCTAAAAGGCTTAGTTTGCAGAGTCTTGACCTTGCATACTTCGTCATCTAAACCCCTAAGCTTTATTGGTAAAGGCTGTTAATGCCACAGAAATATTCAGTTTAGAATTTCATTTAATACTTCTTTCTTTGGGCACAGTTCTATGAAACTGAATTAATCTGAGATATTGTAGCTCACAATAGCAGGTGAGAATATTCCCTTATTATTTAGTAGTATCCAGAAAACAAGAAGGTGACTAATAAATGGGACAAAATGAATCCTTTTCTTTCTGCCCATCCTTTTGTATTCCACAGTGTGCACATGCCAGACAGAATGATGCAGTACAGGAGGGCTGCACTGGCATGGGTCACTATGACTTAATGCCTTCAGCCACTACGTTTGATCATTCGCTTGTGTAGAATTAGTATTTTGATGTCATTCTGCTTCTTGAAGCTATATGTACTTTGTCCTAATGCTTCTCAGGAGTTGCATCTCAAGAGGGAAACTTAATAAAGAATTTTTATTCTACTTGCATTAACTTTTTTTTTTTGAGGCAGGTTTTTTTTTTTGGGGGGGGGGGTTGCTTTGTTCTTTTTTAAATTTTTTTTTTTTTTGCCAGATGAAAATTAAAAATGCTTAACTTAATGAATCTAAAAACTTTAGAAAATATAATAGAATTCAATCAATTGAATTCAGTCAGTTATATCAAGTCCAATAAAATAAACAAGAAGAATGATAGGCTTCAAAAACACCTTTTTCTCACTATATCTAGGCTAGATGACTTCCTCACTTCCACAGTGTATTAGAAGTTACCACTTTAATGGATGTGTCATTTAGTCAAAACCAATGTTGTCATTATCAGTCAGTTTAACAAAGAACAACTATTTGCATTATTTAAACTTACCTGCCTCTCTTAAACAACAAAGAGATGAAGTGCTTCACAAGGATGTAATAAATTTTGGCAGATATTTGGATGATGGAACATACTTGGGCAGCTGAGATCCATGTGGTATAATCATATCTGAAAAGTATGGTTAAGCAAAGCTGGTCTCCCTCATTGAGTCTGGCAGTCAAGTAATAAAAGGATGCAGCCTTGACCAGTATCTATCTTTTGACTGTACAGGAAATAAGCATGTCTAGAGTGCTGCGACCAGTTACCAGCTTCTACCAACAAGCAGTGACAATCAGGTTCCTCGAGGGCTGGCTTGACCATTGAGAGTTTATTTAGTCTATTTAATTTTTGCCTCTTACTGATAATTACAGTGGTTTTATGTTGCAGCAGCCCTCTTGTTAGAGGGTAAATATGAGCTAAGACACAGACTTCTTGTTTATCGCAGCATGAAAAGGATCTTGGTTTATTCCTTTTACAGCTTAGCCATCCTGATTCCAACTATTCACTGACTCTGGCTGCAGCAAGCTCCTACTATATGTTTCCCTTGCAGCCTCTGACTGCTGGTTATTTCCTGCTAAACTAGGACTGCTTGTATTAGTTTGCAGACTCTGACTGCAGGCTTTTACCTGGCTAGACTGTGACTGCAGGTTCTAACAACAGGTTCTGTCTGCAGACCCAGACTGACCTCACAGCAGCGATTCTCTCTCCCCAGGAGCTTTCTTCTTCATCATCCTCTCCCATTCATGTTCTCTCCTCACCAGCTAACCCACTCCCCTTTATCACAGTTATTTTTATTGGATATAGCTGTGACTCATCAGGGGCAAGGCTGTATTGGGTAATTAACACAGCTGTCAGGGACAAGGTCACCTTTATTCCCTTCTCCTACAGTTTTATGGTGGCTTCCAACAGTATTCTGACTTCCAGTTCTTGCTTTTCCCTTATGCTACCTCACTCAGGACTGCATGCCTTCCTTTTAGAAATATCTCAAACCCCAGCTCTTCACAGGCCTGCTGTCCTACCTTTTAACCTGGACGCCAGCCTAGCATTGACAGTTTTAGTCCTGCCCTGCACCTACTTTTGATTATCTCCCTTGGGCAGTGTGTTGAGATTTGCTCCACTGGCTGGAGCTCTCTGCCTCATCACTTTACTGGCGTGCTCACTGGTCCTCACCACCCAAGCTGGTGACATCTGATGCCTGCATGCTGTTAAACATTCTAAAAGAGTGAGGAGGGAACTCACCTGTATGTGTTTTCCTCTAGCCTCTAGATTAACTAGTGAATTGCTCAAAATTGACACTTCATATGACAGTTATTCAGCTAAGATTTCTTTCTTATTAAATTAGGTGTTTTTCTGATTAAAAATCACTCACATTCCTTGTTAGTTTTCTGAGATTCATGAGAAATTAGCACTTTTGTGCTAATATCTAAATATTCTTTCAATCTTCTCTTATATCCTGCGGGATGTTAAATTAAATGATCAAGAAAACTTTTATTAGAGCAGTTCAGAGAAAGTCTTTAGAGTATTTACACAACTTGTGAAACTGGACCCTTGTCAGCAGATCACACAAGTGTTTTTGTGAAATTACCCCGTAGTTTTACAGGCCTTCACCTTGTCATTCCTATGATGGCGACTAAGATAAATTAAAACGTTGTGCTTTAAAAATTACATCAAATTTTGCTTCGTACAATATTTTAATCTCATGTTGGTGATCAATCCATTTGGTTATTATTCACCAAGTATTTTCTTTTTCAATATTTTTAAAGCTGCCCTATGTGAAAACGTGGTCTATAGATTTCCTGTTGTATTGCCGTTGTTTCGCACTGTACTCAAAGGAAGAAACACTTTTTTCTGTTGGTTGTTTCCACATGTTTAATGATGACACAACAATCTGGAAAACCTTCTGAAAAGAAAACACATTGAGAATTGAACGCCTCCTCCACTTTCCTAATTTTTGGTGAGAAATCAGCAGATTGGTGCCTGTATAAAGTGACTAATTGAAATTTTCTGTGGCCTGATTCTACATGCAAACTATGTAATACCTGCATCTCATTATTGACACTGCAGCTCTCTGATACATGTCTATTGCTTGGGGCAGCACAAGAAATAGTGGTGTTTTCACATTTAGTGCAGAGAAGAGCACGTGATTCTGCAACTTCACCTATGTTAGGTAATGCTGTTTTGTCTGAATAAATCAAGATATTGTACTTATGTTCATGGTCTCTTCTTTCGGCAGAATAATGTTTTCACATTTTTTCTTTGTGGGGAAGTGAGAATTGTGCAGGATTTCCATGACATATAAAAGCCTACTCCATTTTGATGGGTATTTAAATTGATTAGGTTTTGACAAAGAATGGACCTGAACCAGCCTCCCAGAATCCAGCTTGCTGATATAACCATTTGATGATTTTACTCTAAAATGGAACTTCACAGGAATAAGCTCAGACTCTACAAATTCCTATGTTATGTTTTACTACTACCTTTAGATTTAAATAGGCCACAACACCTGTGCAGAAAATCACACCCATTGTTTATTGAAAGAGAATTAATTTTTTCATTTTAATGGAATAATAACCAAGACAGTTGCTGGGTTTTCTTTTAGAGTGCAGTTCATATCTTTGTGGTTTTTATTCCTCTGCCAATACAACCATTGCAATGACATGGTCTTTGGCAATCTACCTGCCACTTACAGAATTTCAAAGCATATATTTCTAAAATAAAATCATGGTATGGCCAGAGATGCCAGATACAATTACCAGTGACTTCCACTGAGATCTGAACACATGTAGCTAAAGGGAATATTTGGGTTTAAGAACACACAGATTAAGGATATATTACAGATTTGGTACTACCTCTATTTTTAAACTAGCTATAGTTGACATTGATGAGATTGCTGGAGGCTTGCATTTCATTGATACCTTCACTCAGAAGTTTCTGCTAGACTGTGTAGAGCTGAAGTTGAATAACAAAATTAATTTGTAAATAGAAGGGAAAATTATTTTCAAAGTCTTAGATCTGATCATTTAATAGACTAAAATATTTGGAAGTCATTTAGGTGCATTTTAATAAATTGGAACTTAAATAAAGTTTCACTGATGCTTATTTCTTCTATATTCAGATAAGTACTGATTGTCTTAGTTTTGCTCTCATCATCACACTGCACAGATAATAGCATCCTGTTTAATTGCTAATTATTCTTTGCAATTCTGTTTAGAGAGTTTAATTATTTTATTCATTGATTTAATAACAACATTTGACTCCTTATAGATTCAAAGAACTTTAGAATTAATGAATAACATGGGATACATAGTGGCAGTAATAAAATCCTGATAAGTGGAAAAATCCAGACAGGAAAGTGTCTTGATTCTGAAAAATTAGGATTGCAGAATTATTCTTTTATAACTTTGTTTTTGGGCCATTAGACCAAATCCTATCTTCCTTATTTTGCTTAATGAGGATTCAAGATTAGAATTTGCTTTAGTTAACAGTAGTCTAGAAGTTCCTTTCAAAAGACAAAGATGAGAATAACTTATTCATTTCATGTGTTGGCAATCGATACAAATGAAAAAGGAGCAGATCCAAAAATGAATTTTAGGCAATTAGAAGCCTTTTTTTTATGAGTCTGATTGAGTTGGGAATTAAACTCTTAATGCAATTTCGAACACTTAATGGTGCTGTAAGTGAAATGCTTTTAAAAAGGTACATTTTGTACAGGATGTTTTGACCTATTTTTAAATTCTCACCTCCAAGAATTTCAGTGAATGCATAACTATTTAATATTGAACATTTCTAGATTATTGTCACTAAGAAGTAGATAGGCATAAAAGTAAATACATTTTTCTCTCTGCTAATCATAGAGGAATTCGCTTTGCTCCATAAGGGAAAATACAGTTAGAATTTATTACAATTTTTTAGACAAAATATTTTCCAGAGAAAAGTTCTTCTTAAGAAAATTCCACAAAACTTTAAACCACAGCCTAATTTACTATCTTTTATATATTTGTGAGTTACTCCATTTGGATCCATTTTAGACAACCACATTGCATTTTAAACTGTCAAATTACTTGAAAAACATATCATTGCAAGTATACACAGGTTTTGTAAACTCTTCTGTACAATATGCAGAAGGATGTTCCTTCAATAGAACTCACAGTTCAGAAGAAGAGAAGTTTGCTAAATCAAGACTATTTCATACTCCATGTTGCTTATAATCAATTTAATATATTATCAATCTGTGGCTATGAATGCCAGTTGTCAGCCCACAAGCTTCTAGACCCCAGATTCATCTTCTTCCAAGTAAACCACAACACTGAATACTGCAAAGAGATAGATACTCAGAGCTTATAAAAACTTCCTTTTCTGGTGGTAGTGTCACGACCAGAAGCAATTCCTGCCCCTCCTCCCTGGTGAACAGTTCAGATCCATCTAAAGCACTGAATACCAAACGAACTGTGTTTGTACCCGGTTCTAACTGGATGTATGAAAACTCTTGCTATGGAGGAAATGAGAATAATAAAGAATGTTTTCCCATTCTGGATCAATTACTAGCTGTATTTACAAGGCAAATTTAACAACCCACTCAAGATGTAAACTGTTAAAGTAACCTCCATGTGGCACACAGTTTTCTCAATTGCATACCACCACAGCAACCTAAAAATTATATAAGTACCACCAGTGAAAACGTCACATGAAGTGTTCAAAAGGAATTCCAAGTGCAATTTCCTCTTTTTTTCTTTTTTTTTTTTTTTTTAAAAACTGTCTTCTACTATTAGATAAGTCCCTACAAAGACATGGATTTTTTTTTCTTATTTTTTTGAGGGAAATACACCTCATGATTTTTATTTTGGTATGCATAGATATTGCCAGGCATCTGCTGCTGAATTTTCACCTGCTAAAAAAATCTTCAGCATTTCTCAGAATTATATGAATTTTGGTGACAAATGTAAAGAGATAAAAAATTAAATGAAAAGCAGCTTCTGACCACTTTCATAATTTTTTGAAGTTACAGAGGTATATTCATGAGATCTAAGAGAAAAGTGGTAAACTCATAAATTTGGATGCTTTTCTATTGATATTTTACAGGATGTGTTCTGCGATGCGTCACAAATGTGGCTTTGTTTGTCTGTTCTGTAGATTTTTTTTGTTTACTATAAAATCTCAGGTTTTGGAAGGGATTCATGGAATCATGGTTACATGCTATCTTTTCCAGAATTTAGAGAAGGCAAGGAACACTTGTGTTGCTTCCCACCTAGGCACAGTTTGTTTATTTCATCACCAGGTGTGCTGACCCCCTTGCTGGTCCCAGCTGCATCTTGAGCATCCCTGGGGAGTCCAGACTTTTGCTATATACCAGTGAGGTACATCATTAGTTGTATAACACAAATAAAACATATGAACTCACTGTGGTGAGCTTTGGAAAGAGGCAATATTTTAGCTTTTTCAATGTTTCTTTCCATTCTAATTGTCCTTCTATCTACCAAAGAAGAACATCTGGCAACCCTACCTAAAGAACAAAAATATGTTTAGATATGGAGTTTTCTCTTCACCTCTATATGAAAAGGACTATAAAATCCATTTTCTATGGGTCTTAGACTCTCTTGAGGATTGATTGGAGATCTCTAAATACTGGATTTTAAATAAGTGTTTACCAGGGTTACATGTAGCCCAAGATGTGGATGGGAATGAATACTTTGCAGTTGATGGGAATATGCATGAAATCTGCTGGAGCTAATGACGTTTCCTCTTGTTAAGTATAAGTACCACTCTTTAGGCTCCCACAAGTGTCAACATATATTATAAAACAAGGAATATAAGTGCATTTGTTGGGACACAGTAAGTCTGACATTTTAAGGATTTACAATTATGTTTTGTTCATAAACATAATTTGTTCACCCTTAGGAGGGCTTGGTCTGTTGGAGCCAGAAGTCTTGTGCTGGAGTCACCCTGAAACTGACAAATTCTGCCTCTCAGACCAAACCTAAGATATTAAAAAGGCAGATCATCTTTGTGAGACGAGAGTTTAGCACTAGCAGCGAACAGAGACCAGATGCAGGTGCTCCAACTTCTGTGATCATTTGGGGAATGTTACTGTGCGGCTCCTAAGATTAATGCTGTTTCATTCTGCAAGGTGACAGCATTAGCAAGTTACTGACACAAAAGCGCACCTGTGTGACAAAACCTGCTGGAATAATGCTTTCTGCACAAACCTCACAGGCAGAACTAGGATGTGAGGGGCAATAAAATGCTTCATGATGTGTTTGTAAGTAGGATGTAAAAATTATGTTTAAGTGACCCAGTGCTCCATTAGTTCCAAATTTTTAATTGTTGCTTTTCTCAAACTCTTTTTTTTTTGTCAATACAGTTATGTGAATTCAGATAATAGAGTCAGCCTACACAGTCTATTTTGTGAGAGGTTCAAGATTCCAAACTCACCTTCTGAACTGAGGGTTGTCTGTACCCATACTATGAGGATGAACAGCATGTTGGCATAAGCACACTAAATACAAAGAAAAATTATTATGGTCATTAACATATTTTCTGGATTATTCTTCAGAGAGCTGAAATTAATTGCTCTTCTATCATACCATTCCTTGAAAAAGCCCACAGCAGTTACTGGGTTATATGATTAAAATTTTTAACTGATTATGTCCTTGTAATTTTTTCCATCGTATAACTAATTTGATGCCAATACTTTAATAAGGGAAAAAACTCTGCCATTATATCAAGCTTAATTATATGCCTTCTACAGAGATGAAAGCAAAAAAGACTGCAATAATGAAATAATAAAAAACCCACATATCATCCTTCTGTGAAAAAGGAAGTAGCACTACTACATAGTTTAAGAAGCATCTCTCCTTACTTAAGAGAGATTTGCAGAGATTTAATAGTAGTGAATAAGGATGAGTTAAGACTGTGACTACAACAGAAAATTTTCAAAAGCCTATCAATTTTTACTTAAAGCTGGGGAGAAGGCATGCCCAAATGAGCTGAGGGGAAAAAAAATGTTCCCCAGGATTTGTAACTTGAAAATTTGTCACACAATATTGATTACTTCCAAAGAAATGCCTAGAATGTAATCTTATTTATTTTACTCTTTAGTCACTGCATTTGGAAAATGACTGTTTTTCAAGTCTACCTCATAAATTTTTTGAGTTTACCAAAACCTAACCAGGAAAGGTTCTTGATTTTTTTAGATCTCACAAATTAATAATATTTTCCAGATCCAGATGCCTGGTATCTCCATGAAACATATAAATGTATTAATAAGATACAGCAACACAGAGCCTTCACCAAAATGTGTGACAGTTACCCATCACCTGAGTACTGCCTAAAGACATGTTCTACCACAAGACTATAAGCCACTTTTTACAGCTTCAGCTTGTTAGTGTAAATTCAAAATTAATTAGGTCAATACTTTAGTATACAATCTACCTCTAAATTAACCTGAATGTAATGTTAATTTTTTCCATTTGAGGATAAAGCATCTTGAAAGAATTAAATTATCTTAAAATTTTCAGTATTAAAATGTGTTCCATATTTATACAAGGTTTCACATAGTGAGGTGTTTTTCCATTCATATGGCTACTTTTTTCTATCCAAAACCAAATATAAAATGTACCATTTAATCACTTGATATCAGAGTACTTCACAAGTGATGCTATTAGAATGTCTTTAAAAGTAATGAACTGGACCTTGTCTTCTCATCAATTAATTATAGCATTTGCTCCATATTTCATATGTATCTGTTCTCTGAGTATAACACTGTGATATTTTTTACCCCAGCTGACTTTGCCTCACACAGAAATTAAAAGAATGAACCACAAAAATTTCAATGACACTGTGTGCTCAGCTTAATGAATTACATGAAATTTTCAGTACTATCATACACATAAATGGTTTGAAACCCAGTAGGAATATATTCTAGGCACATGGTTTACTATTATCTTTTTATCATTTTGGAGATGCTTGATTCTGTATGAGTCTAATATTATGCATCAATCAACAAAGCCTAGATATCTGCAAAGGCAACTCTCTTGTGGAAATGGTTTACCAAAGACCACTGTAATTTCTTAGAACAGTAGAGGATTCGAGAATAATAAAAAGATGGAAAGAGAATTCAAAGACTTAACGATTATATCCATATTCAGACATTCACTGTCAATGAGAATCTGTCAAGCATTGTAAAGCCAGTAAATAATTTCATACTAGCCCAGGAGACTTGGTGAGAGTGTCCTGGTGTTTTAACACCAGGTCTTTCTTCTCTCTGTAACGTGTTCTATAACATTATGGAACCTGTCTGTGTCTTGCATTTTAGTACAGAGTAAAAAGATGTTTCCATTTTCTAAAATCAGGAGCTTTGCTTTTATGGGCTTCTGCTAAGTCCTCCATTTATGGACTGATGTTTTCATCTAGCTTCATGAAGTTTTTAAGTATCATGACGTGTTTAACCCAAAACAAAACAAAGCCATTAGCCACTGATAAAAGCTGTGGAGCTACAACATGACTGTGGGTACTTTTATGACCATTTTGTTCTACCTTGCTCTGTGCATCAGAACTGCTGTCACAAATTCAGCCCTCTGCAGTCACTAAGCAATTCCATTTCATTTGACATAGCAGCCTCATACTGATCTCATCATTGTAATCTCTGGCTGTTTTCCAGTAGGGACTAAACCAAAGTGATGCATGTCTCTGATATGTTGTTTGTTTCCTTTCCTATTGTTTGGAGGGGGAAGGGGTGGGTGGAAAGTAAGTTTTTGACCTCTATTTGTGTATATAAATCACTTTAATTGTATATTATAAGACATACTGTGTATTTACTGGTTTTAGGATGCTTGACTGAAGCTGTAAAACTTTTTTGACCTTGGAATTTACATCTCACTATATTGCTTTTTCCAAGGGAAAACAGTGCTGCTTTGACACATTTTGAAACGATGTACAATTTTTTCCCTGGTTTTGTTCTGTGCAATGGTGACAATCCTGCCCCATTAATTACTCAGAGTAACTCTGCTAAAAACAGACCTTAAAAAGGTGTTGTGGTCAAACAGGTCAAAGCCGAAGGCTTTGCCCAGTTTTATAGTGCATGCAGAAAACTGTATCCCTACTCAAACTCGCTGTCAGCAGTTCTGAAATTACAGGCATATAATTTTTAAAGCACACTTGAACTTATACATATTATTGCTGATGTTCTGCTTGTTTTCCTGAGAATGGTGGTTTTACAAAAACCTGGGGAGTTTTGCAATCATTTAGGACAGTACAGAACACATTCAAAATGCAGTATTTGACTGGGTTTCTAAGAGGAGTTCATTATACTTTAGAAAAATGTTGTTAATATTGCCTCTGCCCACATAGAGTGCACTTGTCAAAGAAGATTAGAAACATAGTGGAAAATTGCAAGGAGATGGTGTGAACTTGTTCCATCAGCCAGTTCTAGTCTTTACTTTGAGGGCCTTTTGTCTCTTAAAATATGTTTATTGCAATTAAATAGAAAGAGAAACTTCAGGACATGGAGGTGTCAATCTGATTTCAAGTATCGGTCACAAGTCACTACCTGTCCTCTTCAATTGCCAATGCAAAGGTGCCACAAACTCACCATGCTACTCAGAAAACACAGTGCAGGTTGAGTTCATGTCTCATTTTTGTAAGACAATTGGAATAGTTAAGCTGACATGCTGGTAAGGTATATAAACTCTGTATAGTGAAAAAATGTTTTTGGGTATTCAGTTGACATGAGGAAGAGAGTGCCTCATTCTATCTTGGATATGAAGTTGGCCACAAATCAGAAATATCTAAACCCAAGTATGACATCCTATCTACTGCTATGATTTGTCAAGTCCCCAAAAGCAAGATCTTGAGGAATGAAAGTGTGAAGGTGAATACAATTTTCAAGAGAGCTCTTGGCCCTCCTTTTCCAGGACCATAACTGGTGTATTCAAAATGGTTGCATAATTTTAGCTCAGTTTGCACATTTTGTGTGATTTCCCATTTTAGTTATCATGGTGTCCTGAAACAAAGTGTAGAGCAATGTAGTTTTAGGCTAGAGGGCTTGGGGATTTGGAAGTGATTCAGGGGTCAGAACTGTTGCTCAGAGAGGATAAGTAAAGAGGAAAATGATCTTTGGCTTGGGCTTTTTGTTTCTTTTCAGCTGTCCTTGAATCTCCTCAGAGTTCTACTAGAACAAAGTGCAGGATTCAGTCACAAAGACCATTTTGGTCTCTTTTGTCCTAAAACTTTAGGTTGTAACAGAGTTATACTAATTTCTTTATGTTGCTAAGCTTGTTCATGTGACTGCATAGTTGGGGGAGAGGGAAAGCTCTATGCTAATTGTTGGTGCTTTTTTTTTTGGTCAGAGGTGAGAAAACATAGGGTCAGGGGCACTGGAAAAGACTTCAGGGCGACAAAGCACATCCAGAAGTAAATAACTTCCTTTCTCTGTATATGGAAAGAAGTTTCAACAGTTTAGTCTGCTCCTGAAGGAGTACAGTGGACAATGCCTCCAACATCCCAGTTGGTGGATGGCACCAACTTCTTATGACAGTCAAATGTATATAAAGACTCTTTTCTAATATTTACCTATCCCTTTGATCTTCAAAAAGCAGAGGATTCTCAGTTAAGATTTAACAGCTTTTTTCTTGAAAGGATCTTGAAAGGGTTCACCTTTTCTTACAGTTCACTGGCTAAGTAGAGAGAAAATTTGGCATGGGATGTTGGAATCACAGCCTCGGATCATCCAGAAGAGAGTTTGTGAAATTTTTCAGGGGTTTTTGGTGAGATATAGAAGCAAGGTTTGCTGTCTGCTTACAACGTAGTAGTTGACAGAAATTCCTATAAAATTGTGAAGATAGTTGAAGGCATAGATATATAATTAATTATTCCCTGAAAAATTAGATTATCATTCAAGTGAGAATTCTGTCTCATGACTCATTCTTGGCCCAAGCCACATGGGAAGGATCTGCTGATCCTAAGCCTCTCTGCTTCTGGGATGTGTGCTGTGTTCCTGGGGGAGCTCTCAGTGCAGCTGGCACACTGTGAGGCCAGAGCAGGAGTAGGGTGCTTGGATTAAGCACAGGCGATCTGTGGCAAACCCTGGCAGCACTGACTGAACAGATGCATCAGGAGATTTTAAGACTCTGCTAATTTGGCCAAATCTGACTTTCAGATGGGGAAGAGATGTGTATCTCCAACAGCAGTCTTTACTACCATTGCCAAAATGCTGTTCTAAAGTATAAATGATCCAGAATGCATCAAATACCTGAAAATTTGTTTTGGTGAAACTACTATCTACTCTCATTCTTTGAAGTACTTGAACCTCTGCTGAAATTTAACACCCATTTCCCTAAAAGAAAAAGAAAAGTCTGAAGTATGAAGCAAGTATGGAAAATTTCAGCATGAAAAGTTGACCTTAGACAAAGTCATAAGCTGCTGAAAACTGGGATTTCTTAGTGGAATGTATTAAGCAGCCCCAAATACAGATTTCTTACACTATCCAGTGCCAGAGAAAGATACTTTCATTTAGTTTCAGTAGCTTATTAATGATACAGATTTTTTATTAGAATTTCCTGCTGAGGCAGCAGTACAGAAAGACAACGCTTTATTATACAACCTGCACTTCAACTAATAAATACCACTTTTAATCTAATGCTGGCAGTTTGATAGCAAATACCATAGCACTACACTTCTTGACAGGTGGCAACCAATAGGCAAAAATATTAACTGCTTCACAAAGTTCCCCACTTAACTGTTGTTTATAGAAGTTTCTTTGACCACAGTGCAGAAATATCAATTAACTTAGCTTCTGACAGGAAACAGAAATTGGAGCATCTTTCAGAATTTGTTGGTAAGTTTGTAAAAGGGCTTTTATAAAGTGTAGGTTTATTCTGAAACTTTTGTTTAGCAGTAAGACTAGGAAGCTTGCAGTTAGATGTTTTGCAGTAGAAAAGAAATGACTGCTTGACAGGTTTAAAAAGTCACGCTTGACAGAATAGTTAAAGCTGTTTTATAGTAAGACTTAAATGTTCAGCTTTATTGGATGACAGACTGAAGAACAGAAAGACTATCAAAATAAAACTTTTTAAATATGTATTCTTTTTTCCCCCACTGCTTAATAATCCAAGGTCAAATATGTATTTTAATCATGAACCCTCTGAACTTTTCTGCTCGGTCAGGGAAAAAAGAACAAATTTAATGTTCTTTTCAATGCATTTGTCAGTCTACATACTGAAAGTGCATTACATACCTGTGTGAGCAAAGGCAAAGCTTTTTCTTGATTATCTAGGGATACTGTCTTTGGACAAAAGCTTTGGAATGGGAATTTTAGACTGTAAAATAATCAGAGTTGTGAATTTGAATAATATCTCAAAGCTTTCTCTCACTTTTACATTTATTACAAAATTTGGGGACAAGTTAAAATTATCTCAAATTCTGTTTTTTTTTTTGTTTGACGTTTCTCCATATTCACTAACATAATAAAGAACATTTTCCCCCTCTTTTGTCAACATGTCTGATTCTTTATATGAGTTCTCTTTTTATCATATGTTAATGGAGTGGTCAGTCTTGATCACCTTGACAAACAGGTCACGTTGCACAAATTTCTTTTAAAAGGTAGCATTGTTGAGGATGAAGTTATAACATTAAACTCTGTTTACTGGCAGTGACATGATGCTCCTCAGGAAATTTTCATTCTTTAAAGCTTTTGCTGTAGTACTTCCATATCAATCAATAAATATGGCAGGTTCCTTGAATTGTAGCTGAGGGGTTCAAAATAAATGGGTTTTTTCAGCATATTTTAGTACTGCTCATATTGATATTGATATTAATTTTAGTATGATTATTATAACTATATCTCAAATCTATTTTTTGTTTGCCCTTCAGTACCAATCACTAATTCACACTGAGGGGGGAAAATTGCTATGAGGTTATATTTAGAAAAATAAATTTTCATCTCCACTTTTCTCAGCTATATGAGGATGTTTCTGCAGTGATAATATTTCTGCCTTACTGTTTATTCCTTTATATTGATTACGATGCACCATTTACATATTCAGGACTATTGATTGTACATAAAAAGGTCATTCATTTGATGTTAAAATTCTCCTTAAAATGAAGAGAGAAAAGAGATTATTTTTTGAACTCGTAAAACAATTTTAAAATGCAGTCTTTAACATCCATCCCCCATGTTGCTCCCAAGGTTTGTTATAAAAACCTCTGAGACTTTTTTTTTTCTCCTTTAATTTTCCCAGTCACTAGGCAGTAGGGGAGAAATATTCCCCTTTGCAACTCCCATTATTCTTCATTTATGCTGCAACTAGAGGGCTAGTCCAGAAAATAGCTGAACACATCCTTTTTTCATATTGAGCTCAAAATATCTTCACGTCCTCTCTTAAATGTAGGTCAAATTTTGTATACATTTATATATTTAATATATATAACCCTTAGAATACATCTTATCACAAAAGTGTATGACTGTTTGATACAATGAAATAATTAGAACAAAACCTCTACATGAGGAACAACTTGGCCTATATAGAAAAAAAAAAATTAAAACAGTGTTAAGGATTTATTTCAATGGTCTATGTACAGTGCCTGAAATCCCAGAAGATTCCACTGAGTTCACCATACTTTCAGAATAAACCAATTCCAGACACAATTATGGACTGAGTCCATAAGTCTTCCCTTCAGCTGGATTTATAATTAGCTTGTTAGTCCTCCTACAGCCTAAGAGAAATGACCTTTTTAGAGTCAAGATATCCTTTCTCATGGTAGCATCAGAGTTATGACAGTAAAAAATGACATTAATTTGTTTATTGGACTTGCAGTCAATTACAGCTTTGCCTCATAATATGATAAGATTATTTATAAGATTATTTATTAAAGAGTTAGAGAGTATTTTTGTGAGAATATTATCACCCATGAGAGAAAGTATAGTGAACATCATATCTGCTATCCCAGGCATATATTCCTCCTGCTATGTGGTGGTGTTTTTTTTTTGTTTTTTTTTTTTTTTTTTTTTTTTTTTTTTTTTGTGACTATGCAAACATTTCACCTAAAGATCAAAAGGAACTGTATCACTGGAGAAAAAAAAGAGATTAGCTGCATCAGAAGAACCATACTCATTTGTCAGTGATTTTGCTGACATATGAAATGTTTTAAGGAACTCTGGCAAATTTCTCCAGAATCTTTGCTGATGGTCAGTGGTGATTCCACAGAAATGAAGATGAAAACCATGAGGACCTGGCTTACCTTGAACTCCATTATAAATATGTGTTATAAAAATATTTTCTTTTCAGAGGCTCAGATAAGCAATGTACTTAGGACTCCAACAAACCTCAGCCTAGCCTGTAGCCTAATGCTTTAAAATGGCATAAGCCTAAACATCCCACGGAATGAATAAGTGTCAGAAGAAAGTAATTCTCCATTTTTTATTTTTTTGAAACACATTGATTGCTTTTTTCCAGTGTGATATTTCTGTTTCTGAAAGTGCCAACAAAAGCTAAAGCAACAGCTAGAAGGATGGGGTGATACAGGATGCAATTTTCCTTGTACTTAGAAAGTTAGTTTTTGAGATTCTTCTCAAAATTCTTACATATTTCAGAAGTCAATCCATCTGAAATTCTGTCTATTTTTTACTTTTGCTTTCTTTTTTTTTGGTAAACTCAAGTGGTCAAACCCTGTTAAATAGCATTCAAAAGAATCAGTTTTTATAAATCCTCCTACCAAGTAGTATCCAAAATACAGAAAAGTACAATTACTATACCTTTGTAAGAAAAAAACCCCAACAAAACCAAAAAGAAGAAGTCAAAAGGCATGCAGAACATTGCTTAACATAATGGAAAAGCATTTAATAAGAATTCTTTGTATTGGTGCAAAATAAATTACTTTTATTATCTTCATAAGAGTGGCTAGATGGTGAACAATACTTTTGTCAAGAATCGAAGTGTTTTTCCAGTGGCTGCACAAACAGAATAAACCAGAAAAAGAACATTATTTTATCTAAACGATCAATCTCTTCATGGTCCTTGAGGCTCAGTTCATAACAGATTTCTGCAAGGCAACACCACTGAGTCTGTGATGCATGTAATAGAATTGGAGAACTCCAAAACAATTCCAGACTGGGAGGATCCCTGTTTATCTCCAAACTCACATTTCTAACATCAGGTCTATATTTAATGGCTTTGGTAACTTTCAAAAGGCCAATAAGCCGATCTCTGAAAACAAGTTTTACCTGTAGCTCTATCTGGTAGCTAATACAGGTGGTATTTTACTTAGGGAACTGAGGGAAATGACAAAGCTCTGCTACATAAATAGCTTCTTCACATATAAGCAGATTTAACTATTCCTGCTGCAGTATTTTCTCACAACTTCAAGTGCAGGAGAGTTTATGCTCTAAAAGGAATCACTGAATTGCATTCAGTTGCCTTGAGCGGTAATAAAGAAGCTCTTTCTGGACACCTCAGTGGAAGCTAAGAAGTGCACTGCAGCTCCACAAATCAGTGTAGGAAGACACAAAAGGATTCTTTAGGCAGAGAGTTCAGCTCCACTCCACTGCTCCTCCTTACCCTTTCCCACAGAGACACCTTCAGTATTCACAGAAATTTCATAGTACATGTAAATGCTCACAATCATAAAAGATTAAATCCTCTATAAAGGGAAACCTTACTTTCATCTAGCTGCTGTCCAATATACTGAGAGAAATTAATACTTTCAGGAAAGTAATAATGCTTCTCTTTGTTCTGAAATCAACTTTTTTAACCTAAACCTCAGAGTGTTACTATTGCAAATATTCCAACACAGTTGAATTGTGCAACCTACATAATAATGTGAAAAATAAAAGAGACTGTTTTGACCTGTCTGCATTCACAGCACAATTTTAAGTTTGTGGAAAAGAAATCACATGGACAGATTCTTGGTGAAGAGCAGTCAGAAAAATTTATCAACTACCAATAGCAAGAATATCAACTTGTATTGCTAATAGAATAGCAATAGAATCCTTCATCTGCAATTTTAGAAAATTTAGAAAAGCTGCAAAACATCAGTATTAATTAAAAACCAATCAAAAATAATTTCACAATTTTAAAATATCCACTTTTATACAAGCTACTTTTAATTTAATTAAAAATGTAATTTTTCTACACCTGCTTGAAAACAAATTTGAGTTTTCAGAACAAATTACAGAATTGATTTTACAATTTGCCTCATGTTCTCACACCCTTTTGGTTCTGAAAAGCAAGTGAGAAAATGGAGTGCAATGAAAATTGAAAATCTTAGGGGATTCTATTTCAGATCTGTATCCAAAACCAATATTTTTCCTAGGGATCATTTGAGAAAAGTCTGTTTGAAATGTAAAACTACCCATGAACCTTGGACATTTACACCAGCTAGTTTATTCACCTACACGTCCAAGACAAATGAAACAAATGGAATTTACTCTTATCAACACATTGTAATTAATGGCAGAGCTCAACTTCTTGCTCCAAATCTTGCCAGGCAATGTAGTCCACATAGTTGGACAGAGCAGGATAAGAGCTCAATTTTGCTGATCACATAGTTAGACAGAGCAGGATAAAAGCTCAATTTTGCTGATAATTGTGCACCAGGATGTATGACACATCTCAGGGAAAATTCCAGAGCAATGAAGTAAGACAGAGCTGATGTCAAAGGCTGATGATAGATAAAATGATAGATGCATACATAAGACATGCATATAATTTTTTTCATTGCTGGGGGGATAATATGTACAAAATTGAGCAGAGAAATCATTACTATATATCTCTATTTTAAGATGTAGAAAGAAAAAAAGACAAAAAAAATATGGATTTAAAAACTTGGTCTGGGCTCCCTAGTACAACCTGTGCAAGGACTTTCCCCCAAACCAGAAGAAGAGGAGCAACTTTTAGGAAAAACTTTGACAGTTAGGAGCCTAATTTATAACTCTTTTAAGGATGATCACAGATAATCCGATTTAACGACTGTAAAAATTTACATCTAAGAAGACCCTGAACTTGCTGATCTTCAGCAGTAAAACATCAAAATACCCAATAGAAAGATAATGACAACAGAATGAGTAGCGTAGAGTAGAGTAGAGTAGAATAGAGTAGAGTAGAATAGAATAGAATAGAATAGAATAGAATAGAATAGAATAGAATAGAATAGAAGTAGTAGGAGTAGTAGGAGTAGTAGAAGTAGTAGAAGTAGAACAGAATATTTTGGATGGAAGGAACATACTAGCCCTGCTGCCTGACCAGTTTAGGGCTGACCAAAGTTAAAGCATAATGTTAAATGCATTGTCCAAATGTCTTAACACTGACAGGCTTGGAGCATCAACTTCCTTTCTAGGAAGCCTATTCCAGTCGTTAGCCACCCTCTTGGTAAAGAAATGTTTCCTTAATGTCCAAATCTAACCCTGCTCTGGCACCACTTTGAACTACTGTTGCTCTGAAGTACTCTTGCACCTACTTCGGTGAAAGGTACCTGCTGGCATCTGTCATCTTAAGGCTCTCTGTGACTAAGGACAACTTTGTAATAGATAGGAGCAATTTTATGTGCAGAGGTTAAGATGCATCTCACTTATCTTTGGCTGACTAACCAAATTTAGTCAAGCTTCTAGACCCAGCTAGCTGTTTAGGTTCCTTTGTCAGGATTAGGGAGTGACGGCCACCTCCAGTGGATGAATCATCCCACCTACCCAGATGAATACCTCATCTGGTATTAGGTGATTAGGATATCAAGGTGATTAGCTTTGCTTTAGACAGCTTACTGTCAGACAACTTCAGCTGGTCACTCCTACTCAAAGTAACACTAAGATTTCATACATTTAGACTGCAATAGAAGATGAGTTTACATGGATTTTAGGAAAAAAATTCACATTTGGGAAAGCCCAAAGACAGATGTTACAAGCAAACAGGAGGCTTCCCTCTTTGCCACCTGTTTGATGTCCCTGCGCCACAAGTGATCAGACTCAGTTTGGGGATTCTACTGCCAATATTGTCCCCTGTCCTTGCTGCCTCATTCTCACCCTTCCAGAATGATCAGAAACCTCAAACAGGGAAAACTTCTTTTAGGAGCAGCTTTTTCAGACTGTGAACCAAATACAGTTGGTAAATGTTACAATACGAGTCACCAAATGATCAACAGAGTTTCCTCAGTACTCCCCTGCTGCTTCCTCACGAATTTCATTATCTATGTGCTTTGCCTTACTTTCCAGGCTTCTAATGCCTTATTGTGTTGTTTAAACACAATCCAAACATATTAAATTATTAGACTTTGCTTGTCCTCAATAAAGTTTCATTTTTTTGGTAGGAAACAGTTGTTTTCACTTCATAGTTTTAAATAATTAATTTGCTATGGACTAGAACTTAAGCAATATTTAGTACTCTTACACACTGTACTGTTACATTAAACTATATGTCTTTTCTATTAAGTATCTGAGTCTGCTCTGCAAATTCAGTCAAAAAGAAAAAAAATTTTCTTAAATCTGTACAGAACCTGGAATAAAGTGACATACTGAACCTGGTTACTTAACTACAGGCACACCAGGTAAACAACAGCAACACTGAAACTTTTAAAGACATTTTTTGAAAGCAGATCTTTTGATACCTAGAATTCGAAGCTTCTTCAAGCTTTCAGGCTTGTTATTATGTGGAAGGGACTGCTGCACAGGTTATTCTCTGCGAAGATGGACCTTGTATGCTCTGGGTCATAGCTTCTGCAGTCAGCAGCTTTGCCCAGAATCTTTTACTAAGAGAGTGAAAGATAAAATGGAAAAGAAGGCCATATACCAAATGAAAAAGTTGTATTGACTTCTTTCCTTCCTTTTCACTTTTGCATTCTCTGAATGTTTATTATCTTTCAGATTATAGACTGTGTTGGTGAGGGATTGTGTCCTCCTCCCTGATTTTATTGTATATAGCACTGTCTCTGAGCAAGAGTACACTTATAAAATGCACAATGCTTTTGTGTTCAGTAAGACCTGAATAAACAACACTTGCTTTTTGGCCAGACAGGTATATAGATGCCTGATGATGAAGAAATAAACCAGTTTCTTTCCTGAAGTTGAGAGCTAGACAAGTCTTTCTTTTCCTTTCTTTGGCAGCAGTAGACCTTGTTGACTAAATACATCATTCTATAATAATCAAGAAATGAACAATGCTGCAGGTTTCTTCAAGGAGATGAGTCATTATATTTTACATGAGGATCTATCCTGGAGGCTGGCATGACCTCAGCTGAACCTGAATTAATGGTATTGACCGTTCCTTCATTTTCTGAATACTACAGACATCAACACTAATTTTTGATAAGGTTCAGTGAGATGTGAGAGATTTACAGCCCAAAATGTCTGAAATAAAACCCAGGTTACACAGATTCAGAAGGTGTCAGAAGACAAAGTTGTGCTCTGGATGAACAGTCTCAGACAAGGTTTAGGCTACAATAAAATCTGAACTGGTAGCAGTTTCTATCATTTGCTCTTCCAAGTGTATAAAAGAAGGGGAGAAACAAGTTCCCAACTTAACTATGAAGCAGAGAAAAAAAAAATCCAACCTGTTTTAAAGAATATAATCCTGAAATCCAACAGGGAAAAAGTTCAGTTATTATTTTGTTATTTTTATTATTAATCTCTCTGAAAATATAAAGGTAAAGATAGATATACTGAGTTATTTCTGTGGCTAAAATTGACGCCCAAAGGTTTTATCAAAAGCTGTGCCATGCCTGTCTTCCTAGCAGAGGCCACAAGAAAAAGAAAACAGTCAGAAAGTCATTCTCTCTTTTGTCTAAACTCTGTTAAAAAAGATCTTTGGGACTTTCTGTCACACAAAAGCAAATATGAAGATGCAGACATGCTTATCCCTACTGTTACATAACTTGAGTTGTACCACCAGTCAAACACCATATTTTCCATAGATATAAACGTAGAAAATTAATTTGTAACTTTCTCTGTGTTGGAGAGCTTAGCATGGCATTAGCTGGCATTACATGACAGAAAATCATACGTTAAAATACAGGCTATGCCAGATTAACAGCTGTAATAATTACATCACTTTTTCTGTATAAGAACTGTTCAGTCACTGCTAGTGGCTGGATTTCTCCTGACTGCTAGAGGAATTAGACCAGATCCATCAGAAAAATAAAACACTACAACAGGAAAGCCACAGCAATTAAAACCTCTTGGTTTGAGAACTTGAGAAGTAAGAATCTGTTAAAATATCAGACTATCTTTTAATAGTAGATTAGGCTTGTATTAATCTACTTAAGGATAAGCATTTCTAAAAAACATCTGCTTATTGATCTCTCCAACCTGATGTCATTGGCCGCTTTTCCCTCTGAAAATTCCTGCATATAGAATGTGGATGAAGCACTATAAACTCTAACCAACTCTTGTTCAGATGAGCTGAACTGCACGCAGAAATATCAGTGGGTCTGGGTGGAATAAAATCGCGATTATGTGGTACTTTAGAGTTAAAGCTGTCCAAACCGCTCTTCTGATGTCTTGAAATGAGAAGTCTGGTATGTCTCTTCAAGGGTCTGCAAGGAGTCAGTGGAAAATGAACCAAAGCCCAAAATACCCTCCCTCCCAAATATGAAGCTCAAAACCCCTCAAAATACTTTGCGTATGTGCGTAACAGCTAAAATTCTTATTTGAAACTATTGTAGGGGCTCATTCCAGTGCCCTGTGCCACTCTGTGGTGTTTGGATTCATACCACATGAGCATGGTGGTAGAGAGTCCCACTGCCCAGCACCAGAAAATCAGGCTGAAGAATTTAATTCAGAGGTCTGTTCTGCCCATACTACTTCTGCAGTTATTCAAGCACGGCTGAAACCTCTAAATGGACACTCAGAGAGGAAGATTAACTTAAGTGATGCAACTACACTATGGAAAAGTTTATGGAGGTGTTTACAGGGCAGCCAAGCCAGCTGTTGGAGCGCTTGAAGTCCTGGGCATTCAGGAGACCAGAGAGTTTGCACCTATATTTTTGTGCAGGTAGCCTTGGAGTAGGCTGTGTTTTAGCAATAAGTAAAAGAGGACAAGGTCTGGCACCTTCAGGGTGTTTGATGTTCGATGCATAAAGCCCTGTAACAGCAGATGAGATGGATGAGGTCTGGTGCTCTGACTCACAAAGTAGGTAAATACAACATAAGGTATTTTGTATGGCATGTAGCATTACCTCAGTTTTCCCCAAATTGAGGTGTGCCAAGGCATTTACAGGACTGCTTCTGCAGTTGCTGAATCTGGCCAAAAACTACGGCTATGGAGCTGTTTCTGTGCAGCAGAGAATCTTCAGTCCTTCTCCATTTCTCAAGTCCATTGGATGCTTAGGATGCTTCTAACTGATTTATTTTGCCTAAAGATACATGAGGCTGTTGGGACACAAATCCCTCTGAGCCCTATCGACACAGGCCCGGGGGTGTCCAGAAATGTGAGGGCTGAATTAAAACTTTCAGAGAAACTAAAATACATAAATCCACACAGACATGATGTAGAAATGCAAGTTTAGTTTCAAATAAATAGATAATACTTTAAGTGCCTTAAGCTAACAAGACACCGAATTAGCTAGTAAGAAAAGCCCTCAAACCTAGTTTAAGATTCAGTAGCTTTACCTTTTACAGTTAGCTAAGCTCTAGACATAACGAAAAAAATGTGGCCTTGCTAGCATTCCTAGATAGAACAAGATAGAGTCATATACGTAGAATTTGTGTAAGAATTTACAATTACTTTTGCACATCAAACTAAAGTTAGGATAGGTCCAGCAAGACTTGTAGTAACACAGTGTTTGCACCTGATTGGCTAAAAATAGAATAAAATGCACTGCTTTGAGAGTGCTAGCTCACTCACAGAACACAGATTATGGGTGCTGTCACCGCTGCTGCTGCTGCTGTTGATAAGATGCTTCCGCTTCTGCCTGGGACATGGGCACTTTATGATAGAAGGCTTTCTGCATACTAGCATGACCTGCAACAGCTTTGCCTTCATGAGGCTGATTTAGCCATGCAATAAAGGGCTTTACTTTAACAACTACACAGCTTTTAATCTTCAATGAAGATGTGCCAAAATCTCTACGTCATGAGGCATCTATGATGTGTTTTGGTCTTTCATCAACGAATGGTTTTCATTTATTGGACTAACTTTAGAGCTCCTGATTGGTCATTTAAGTGAAATATCCATTCATACTCTCACACTGCTAAGAGAAGCATTCATACTCAGCACCATGACTTGCTGTATTAGCACAATAAATCCAGTTCAGTGGGTCATTTCCAGATTTGGAAATCCAAGTCTGAGTTAATCTGCCTTGGTATTAGTCAGTCTAATGATTCACTTCCACTGAGATAAAAAGAACAGCCTAGTGCCTTTCAAACTGAGCATTTACATTCTGCTACCAGTTAATTTTCTCTTTCTTCAAGGATGAGTCATCAGAGAGTATCTCTTTGGTGTGGTTTACCTTGCTTTCTACTGGTATTTGTCCTAAATGACACAAACCCACAGTCAAAAAAACCCACAAACAAATAAAAAAAACCCAAACCCAACATAAAAATGCTTATTTATTTTTACTACACTTAGAAGTAATCCATCAGCTAGGAGTACCACCATACCAACATATCTGGCATTATTCATTTTGGCAGATAAACCTGTGCTTACGGGGATGTATCTGAATTTGAAACAATCACACAAGCAAAATATACATACTGTTAAAAAAGCACTCTGAAGCAAGTTTTGGGCATGTTAAAATGCATTAGGAGGGATTTTAGTGACAGGTGCACCAAAGCCAGTGAGAATTGCTAATTAGAACTTTTCAGGAGAGATAAAAGAATAGGCAAGATACTACATGAAAATCATAAATCAAATGTAAATTTAGAAATAAAATATGTGGAAAAGAAAAGACTAAAAGAGTCAAGCTTTTCTTTTGCTACATTATGTTAACTACGATTTGCAATTGTTATAAATGTCACTTGCAGGCTTCCAGCTGTTCCGGAATGAGTTTGTTTTTAAAGCACCGACTGAATAGAATAATTGTTTTGTAATGTTGAGCTATGGTGTGTTGGTTTTGCTTCTGCTTTTTTAACGTGTTTAACTGAATAATCAAATAATATTCATGCCTCACATACCTGAAATGTGATAGGAAATACTCACTCTGAGTATCTAAAGACTGATAATCACTTAAGTGATTTGTCTAAGCTGTATATGTCCATTGTGCAGACCATAACTCCTATGCCTCTGTTCAAGTTAAAGCACTCATGATTCAACACTTGTGTAGGTTTTAGCTGTAGTTCAGCAGCTAAATTTTTATTAAAAAAAAAATCTTTATGTTTTTGTACAATGTTTTTACCTACCTTATAATCTCCAACTTTGGCAATACACTTTCTTAATTAGTATAGCACTTTCAAGCTGTAAGTTTGGTTTTATAACCTGCATTGATGACATCATCCAAAAGTTCCTGTTCTCCTTTTACTGTTGTATAAGCTGGGTGGCCTAAGGCCCTGATTCTCTTCTCATATTGGTTTTATTCTGTGAAATAAATATAATGTCTTCAGGGAAGTTATTTGTGATTTAAACTCACAGCAGAGGAAAGCCAAAGCTTCAGGTTACAGCAGTACAATCAAACACAATTGAATTGCAGTGACTTAACAAGCTGCCTCCTGTCAGCTGAGCAGCTACAAGGATCCAGGAGCATGTTTTTCATCCAATTAATTATGAGAGAGTATAACTTAGCTTAAATGAATGAATGAGGGTGAAGACAACAGAAGACATCAGGACAAATAACTTTTCTTGGCTATTTAGCACTTGACACTAAGGTGTAGCTTTGGTCTCTAACCAAAATCCGTGAACTGTACTCCGGGATCCAGGCTTTCACAAGTTGCTCTCATCCTGACATCATCACCACGTTGTAGGCTCCCATTCTACAGCCAGGGGAAGCAAACATCCATTTTTAACTGTGATTTGTATGACCTGTATTATTAGATAATTTTTTTTAGTTGAGGTGAATTGCATCCTAGAGCATATTAACTCTGTTAAATATAATTCTGGTAACTGTCAAAGGAGAGAAAGCTGACTGATATAAACACAGAGTTATGCATTGCCACCTGTTGAATCCCACCTGAGCCTCATACAAGCAGGTTTTATTTACTCAATGTAGTAATTGGGACTGAAGCAAGGAGGAGGTTTGCTTTGATCTTTTTTCTGGGCACAGAGGGAGGTATTTGTGTTACCTAGTTTTAAAGGTGTAAAATGTAATAACTAGCAAAGACAAGCTAAGCAAGATGTGTGGAATCTCTCTAGAATCAAAGGGGAAAAGTCTCTTATAGAGATAAAATTTATACATATATATACATAAGTCTCTTTCCTATATAAAGTAGGGTACCATACTTTAGAGATAACTTTTTCTACATTGACTTAAAATGTTAATCTGGATAATAGGGTCAGATGGAGACACTAAGGAAGAAGAACATTCCAGCATGAGGTAACTGAGAAGCAACACACTCCACTTTTGCTTTCTGTGTTCTGTCTTTTCTCATGCAGATTTTTCTCTCTCTATGAGTTGAGTGGAGGACCATAACATTTTCTCATTCCATGGAAAAATGAGAAAGTACAAGCAGTTAGGAAAGTTTTTTCAGGTCCAGAAAATTGTAATTGTAGTGGCCAAACACGGCACTGTGTTGGTGACCAAAGACAGTGGTATCTTTGTGTGCCTCTTTCCTCAAAAACCTCTTTCCTTTTCCATGTCTCTTATGGGTGATGTGGTTGGTCCTAACGCAAGAACAACAGGTGAATCTTTCAGGAGGAACTGTCTGGATGTTCCATTCAGTGTCTGCATTCCAGGAATGAGGGAGCTGAGATGTTTGTGATTGACTTTGATGCACATCAACCTGCAAAAGGGTGCAAAATGCTGCTGGAGATTGGGTCATCTAGTCTACCATGGTTTCAGGCACCTTCCAGGGAGATCCCCTCCCTATGCCCAGCTTGATGATGCAAAACACTCACTTTTGGATTGGTGCATATAAAGCACTAAGGTCCAGCCATATACCAACATAAAATTGTGGCCACCTAGGTGATTTGTTGCTTTGTAATTGTGAATTCTGCAAAGCCATAGGCTGTAAACCTGTACATTTCCAGCTGAACCTGCTTATATTATAACCCTTTTAGACATAGCCTGTTGGCCAAATCTTAAACTCAGTGGACTGAGCCACACCTAGACTACTCTGAGAAGTTTAGAAAGCAAGTGGGTCCCACTAAAACTCATGATCAAGAGGAGTGACCTCGACTGGATTATACTAAAATCCATCGTAGCAGATAATGAGCTGTTGAGATGCTGCATTGGCAGTATTGAGATACTTTAGTACCAATAAAGGTAAACATAATCATCCACATGACCACTGAAACCACATTCTTGTGCCTGGCCAGAAGCCTTCTCTTGACCACTCTGCTACAAGGACACAACATTGACCTGGCATGCCCTGTTAAATCTGGTGAACTTCTTGCCTTGGTCAACAGATTTTTCTACTACATCCAGCTAGAATTTACAGGAAAAGTACCAGCAAACTGGTAACAGATAAAGCCAAATGAATAACTGACTGTGCAGAGGAAAAAAAGACATTGCAGGCAGCAAAAGTTCAAAATCAGTAGGAAAAAACAGTGCACAATCCTGCATCTTTTACACAGGTAGTTTGCAAGGAATTACAAGACCAGGACTTTCAAAATTAATGACAACTCTTTAAATTTAAGCTCTATAGGCTCATTAAATCAGTAAAGAGCTTCATGATGTGAAAAGGGAATTTGAATTGTAGCTTTGCTTTGTAGTTTAATCCATCACAAATAGCTTTAGACACAGCAGTAAAACATCATAATCTCATTTTTCCCCATTTTAGTTTTGTCTGAATTCAGTAATCCAGAAAATTGCTTTTCTAGAGTATGTAGCATGGCATAAAAACATGAATTTCCATTCCCCACTTTCACTGTGTCCTCAGCTTTAGGAGGAAATAGAGACTAGAGAAAAAACCCCTTAGCTAAAAGGTACTGTGCAGTTTTGTTTATCCAGAGCATAAGCATTATATTCTAGGGTTTTGTTCTTTCTAATTTATTACTTGAAAACATTTGAATAGACTCTAAGGAAAAACATAGGAAAGTCATAGCGACAAAAACTATAATTAAAAATTAAACAGTTTTGAAGGGTTTTTTTTATTTTAAGCAGTGAGATTATGTCATTATATATTTGTGTGGATTTGCATTTTATGTGTGTTTGTAAAGCACATAAGAAAAATTCAGCCTTCACATTGATAGAGATTGATAGGATATCGCTACAACACTCGGGACGTGAATAGTAGTAAAGGATTATCAGCCAACAACAGTTAAGTAGAAGTAGGCTTGAATAAAATGGCATGCAAATCTCTGAAGTAGACTATGAATATAGAAGGCAATCATTAAAGATGAGAAACTCTTTAATGGAGAGGCTCATAGGAAAAGTTTTCTCATATATCTTCTAACTTTCTGGTTTTAAATGTTCATCTGTGGTAAATAAAGCTTTCTTTCTCCTTCATAAAGTTTCAGTGTTTTATTGTTCTCTCATCAGTAACAGTTAAGTATAAAAACACAGTGAAAGAAACCATAAACACTTGTGAAGAGCTATGGTTCCCACAGCATACCTGTATGATTCCTCTTAGAAACATCGTTCAGAGGTGTACGTTTCATATGCCATTACAATTTCATTTGAATTTTATATTTTCAATGACTGTTACATTTTAGGATGCTTCTTTCAGGTAATAGCCACTCTGTGTCTTGACTCAGGGACTTCACAGTTGCACATATCAATCTGTTGAACCTTCAGGTAGTTCAGCTCAGAGAGGCCTTTCTGCCTTGCTGCCCATCACTCTTGGTCATAGGCTTGAGTTGCACTTGCCTAGGTTAGACTAAGTCAACGAGGTTCTTTGGTACTGCTATGATTGAATATTTCTTACACAACTCTTTCGACATGTGACAATGTCTGCTCTAGATGTTATGGTGCCCTTTTTTCTCCAGGAACATCTCACAGAAAAGATTATACTGATACTCTTATTTTTCTCTGTATAAGCTAGTAACTTATGACTGGCCTACATTTGCAGAAGTTTACTGTTCCCACTGTTCCTGTCACCAAATTAACAGGTGTAGGCAAAACTCCCAAAAAAGCGATTCCCTTTTTCTTTCTACATAGTGTCTAGACAGAGGGGAAATTCTGCTTAGGGAAGACATAAGAAATTAATAACTTCCATAAAATATTTTAATTCATAGACAGTCTACCTTTGCATTTTCTTTACTAGACTTATTTAAAAGTAGTAAAGGAGAATCTTGTGCGATTTGAATTATTACTATTGTTTGGGTTCATTTATTGCAGGTGCAAGTCTTACAAGGATTTGTTGCCATAATGAATTTCCAGTTTTATTGACATAAGCCATCTTGACTGAGAGGTATAAAGTTTCAAAGTGTCCAGTGGAATTTGGAAAGTTATGGTGCATTGTTTTTGGTCCTGTGCTCCCTAACTTTTCTACTGAGTGGTAATCATGGATCTACCAATTTATTATTTTCAGCTTTCTGCCTACTCACATAAATAATACATTCAAGGAGAGGAAGAGGGCTCAGCTCTCAAGAACTACAGAGAAAAAGGTATGCCTGTCTCAGAAAGGGATTTGGGAGTGCAATATTTGAAAAGTGATTATAGACTCCTCAAAAGAAAAAATAAATAATAAAAAGGACCCTGATAATACTTTTGAAAAAGGGCTCTGAGACTTAGAAAAACACCTAAACTGATAAAGGTAGAGGAAAAAGAAGCCAGCAGTTCTGATTAGTTTGCTGCTTTAATCCTTTAATCTTTTCCATTTCATCTAATAAAGGCCCAGATTTTCTGCAAACTTCATTCTTCTATATTCAGTAAAATTACAGTAGTAGAATATTTGAGCACATTTCTCTTAGGTTAAGTTTTCTCAGAAAGAAGGAATCATGTTAAATGGAAACAAATATGCTCAAGAAACAATAAAATCTGAACTCCAATTTTAATTTTCACAAAAAGAAATATTAAAGACTTAAGGAGCTAGTAGCAGCACTAAACAGAGACTATCATTACAGGCTGACATACCTCACTGTAAGATGCACTCCCTTCCTTATAGGTAGGAAGGGAGTGCATCTTACAGTAAGATAAGATACCCAACACATACCTAACCACACAGACAATGCTTGCACATGAAACTTCAATAGACTGAGCCTAAAAACTTCCAGGAAAGTATAAGTCAGGCCTATTAATCCAATTAATATTTGGAAAATAGCTGACAGTGCTTAGAACTGAAATCAAAATTCAAAATCTTCCGGCTATCATGGAGGTTCAAAATTAAAATTTTTTGCCCTGGATTATGGAAGGTGTTTCAAAGACTTGAACAGCAATTTAATATTTTATTGAGAAAAAACAATCTGCCTTCCAAAGGTCAGAAATATATAAAATTTATGATTTTCATGTACACTAATTTCTCATTGTAGCTCATCCTAAGTCTTTAACTTTTTTTTTTTTTTCCCCTGAGAATTTTTACTCCATTTTTCTTCAGGTAGATCCAGAATCTTACAACTTTTCTCACTTTCAGATCTCAATGCTTTTTATCTTCGATATTAGAAAAAGACATTCTGCTGGTGAATACAACTGCTAATTAACTCTCTTTCATCTTTCCTCTCTTAAATTTAAGTTGAAATCTTTTCCCACAAATTGTCCAAAAGGTAGTTTTGATTTTCTTATTGCCTACACTAATTATACAAACAGAGAAGTCATCCTTGACATGTAAAACAATATTAAAAGGCTTTGAATTATAAACAACCATCTTGTCTAGTCAGAGTTATGCCAAAGTATGTCCACCACTGAGCAAATGTTTCCTTTTTTCCAGAATCTAAAGCAGAACTTACACAAAAAAAATTTTAGGGAGTGTAATCACATTGCATAAGGCACTATTCAAAATGGTTTGTCTGTCCCATCAGGACCTTTGCATTCAACCGGCTCCTTCCAGCGACTGCACACTAAATAAGCTCAATTTCTTTTCATGATGTGCAGGTTTCAAAATCATACCTCTTTGCAGATGAATATTTTAGACTGTTTAAGCTGGATATTAAAGCCTAGGTTTTTTCTGTGGGCATGTGCTGCATAAGAGGGTCAGTTGAACTTTACAAATTTACTTAATTTGTCTGTGTACCCCCTGAGTGTTGAAGTACTTCAATGGACTATTCTCACTTGTCTTCAAACTAGCTGACTTAAAGTATGGCTGAAAAATCCCTCAGATCCCAGGATGTCAAACTGCACATATGAAAATTTTGTTACACAAAAAGGAAACCAGAGTTCAAAACGAAATAGGATGCTATTCCACAAATATTATTTAAGCAGGTAAAAAAAGACTGTATTAAGACCACAATGAAGTAGAACTTTAGCCAACTACCATGAAGTGATAGAACAGTGAATACAATCAGTAATGTTGACCCTCCCCTAAAGTTCACATCTGACCAAGCAGCACCAGTTGCAAGTTAAACAATTGAGCCTTCACCTTGAACTCCTCTTTTCCTTTTGAAAATCAAGCTCCTGTCTCACAACAAGCATGCTTGCACTCTGCAAAATCCCTTAATAACAACAAGTTGTTAAGTAGAATTTGCCCTAAATTGTGCTGCTTGAATGGCAAGACCAAGCTGGGAACGAAGCTATGGACATAAATTGACCGTGACAGCTGACTTGGCAGTTGAGAGCCTGGAGTTCTGACCCCAGGTCACCTATGCAGTGTTAACACAGCTTTAGTAATCTTGAGCAGAGAAAAGCAAGGTTTTTATATTTGGCAGTGGGTGTTTACTATTAGCCGTTTCAAATCTACGTATAAGATATAGCTGCTCATTGTTTCCAAAAGCATGGATTTTAGCTGACACACATCTTATCACCAGCATGTCTGAATAGTCTACAGAAGTCACCTAAACGTCCCCTGTGGCATTTAATTTTGAAAAGACATTCTTCTCCCAGAGTTTTAGGTACCCTCACTTAGGTCTAAAGTCCAGCAAAAGGAAGGAAAGAAATTATAATTCCTTCAAATCTCTGTAATGCACTAAATTATTGAGAACAACCCATGAAATTCTTTCTTTTATCTATGGTCTGATATGCAGTTCCTACAGACAGGTTCAGAAAGCCAAACAATACAGAAGAAGAAAGAAGAGATAACAAAAGTTACTATGTCAACAGATGTATTTTAATACTATTCTACATAGCTGTTAATAAGATCAAGCATTTTTTGTTTAAGAACAGGATTAAATTTTAGTGCACCAAGAAATAAATTTTTGTTTAAGGTGTGGTAGTGCTGAATATCATTGCTGAAGAGCCAAAATTTAATTTCAGTCCTAACTTTATATAACTTTCATGGACATTGGTTTCCTCTGTTGCTTTGGCAGTATCCCTTCACATACTGTTGTCATTTTGTTCTCCCATAAGCAATATCATTACTGTCACCTAGCTGAATTCTTTTGCAGGTGTCCAAGTGCATGAGCAAACCCCAAACACCTTAGATGGAGATGCCCTGTTGTGATGACCTTGCAGTTATTTTTTGACCAAGTTATCAAAAGAGAGAATTTATTTTTCACTTAAATACAAAAGACAGTGGGAAAACTATTAAAACTTGAATCTTAGATAAATGTCATGTTAAGATGGTAAGGTATCAAAATGCATCAAAATCAAAATATTTTGTCACAAGGTTTTATAGGCGGTCCTGGGCTCACCCTCAGCCCCAAATGTGGTACAAGCCAGATGCTGGTGAAGTACAACATGGACATGCACCTTGTTTTATGAGGGGTTTATAAGCCATGTCCCCAGTTCTGCAGGTGGTCTGGCCCATGGGGCATCTTGCTTTCCAATGACTGGCAAGAGGCGTCCTTGTTCAAGGGGACACATCCGATCAAGGGACCTCTGGATGTCATCTGCTGCAAAAGGAGACAGCAGGGAAGCTGAAATAGCATGATCCACTTTCACTGAAGTGCACACATTCTCTCACCTTCCCTCCTTTCAAAATTGAGTGTTTTCTGGATGAAAGATTTCAATTTTCTAAAAGCTAGGGCAGGTTTTGCTCCACTTCTCTTCTTGTATGACTCCTAGAGACATTTTTGGAATGTTTTTCTTCTTAATTGGAAGGCAACCATTTTTTTGAACTTATAAATATTTTGTGAAATAAAATCACTAAATTTTGCTGCAAAATATTTTACCTCAGCTGTAGTGGCTTATTTTATTCTAAAGCATGACTAAATACTTCCTTGAATATTTACATGAGAGGGTACTTTATATATATCTATGAAGCTGTTATTTTCTACGCAACTGTATGTTTGGGCTTTGGGCATGGTTTTTTTTGTTTGGATTTTTTAAACCTGTAATATCATTGGACAGTGAGGGATTCTCCTTTTCTAACATCTTTGTGACCCTCAGCTTAAAGTACACAGACAGGAAGAAAAAAATCTTAATTTTACTCTGCTGGGAGGCCATGGATATGATATTTCTCTGGGTGCAAGAAGTGCACTTTAATTTTTATTTTCTAATACAAAATAGAGACAACTCCACAAAGTATTATGAACTTTATAAATATTTCAGAAGTTAAATATGCAGAGGTTGTGATAAATATGCAGAGATTTTAATGCTTTATTAATATAGATGTTGGCTTGCTTACTGGCATAGTGTTGAGGTTTTAGTATTTCTCTGTAGGGATCTTTCAAACTAGAGGATGGGGAATGTTCAACGGAATCACTTGACAGTGAACATTTGCAATTTGTTTGTGCACAGCACACAGCTAGTAACTGATCCCTGTTGAGACCAGAAGCATACTTTGAGGAGAAGGACTAAAGATCTCTAAGGCTGTTAAGAAACAGCCCTGACAGGTTTTCATGAAACATTTCAGGTGGAGAAGGCAGAAATCAGACTCACTTGATTTTAGGACACAAAATTCCTTTGGACCTCTGGAGGCACCTGTCCTCAGGTGGCAGGACTGCCAAGTAATGCATTTGTGTCTTTCTAAAAAAATTAAATATATATTTCCCTGTATAAATTTTGCTGCACTGGCTGATTCAGGTGGCTATGATAATTGTTTCCCTGGCTCTCAGCACCAGAATGGGAGAAACTCAGGTAGCTGGTAAGACCAAACCAGTTACTACAGCATGCAGTACAGGTTATACAGCCAAACTGTGGGAAAAGAGGCTGGAGAGGGGCCCAGTGGGAAGAGATCTGAGTGGTTGGGTGGATGGCAAGTTGTCTGAGCTGGGGTGGCCTCACCTCGAGTGCTGGGGGCAGTTTTGGGCACCACAATGTAAGGAGGCTATAAAGTTATTAGAATGTATACAGGAGACAGTGAGAAGATGGTGGAAGGACACAAGAGCAAGATTTATGAGGAACGGCTGAGGTAATTTTGTTTGCTGAGCTTGGAGAAGGCTGATGGCTCGCCCTCGTTGCTTTCTCAAGGCAGGAAAAGGAGGGGGAGGCTAATCTCTGTCTCTGATGACCAGTGATAGGAAATGAGGAAATGAATAGAAACAAACTGTGCTCGGGTAAGTTCTGATTAGACATCAGGAAGAAAGCTCTTTACTGAGGGGGTAACTGGAACAGGCTTTGCAAGGAATTGGTCATGGGATCAAACCTAAGAGAGTTCAAGGAATGTCTGGACAATATTTGTAGTCATATGATTATTTTTAGGTAGTCCTGTGGGGAGAAGGCAATTGGACTTGGTCATTCTTATGGGTCCCCTAGAATTTAAGATATTCTATGACTCTAAGTAAGTGTCAGCAGGCTGTAGCCAGGGAACACAGGGATAGATGAAGAAAGAGAGAAAGGGAGGTATATTAGTGCACTCCCTTGTGAAAATGCAGCAAAGATGAAAAAGACAAATTTCAATCTGGGCACATGGATCTCGCTAAAAGTGTGTCAAGCCTGAACTGCTAAGTAGTTAAAGCTCCTATGCAATATTAGCTTACTTTGCTGAGAAAATAAAGTTACATTATTTCACTGAGATAAAGCTAGGGACTTAGTCTTGAACTTTGGCTTAAGCCCCTGGTTTTAAATAAAATACCTACATTTCCTTTAACTTAGCTATACCCAAGCTGACTGAAAACCAAACATGTCCCCTGCAAAGACAGCAACATAATTCCTTTGTACGATAATATGTACAGAAACTGATTTGCTTAAGAGGCTAGACCAATCAGACATCTTGCCTCAGGACAGACCTTTGAGTGGTTTTTACTGTTATTTAATATTTATCTAAACTTTTGATTTAAAAGGATACTTTAAAAGATACAGCATTTTGGCTGAAATGTTCTAAGAATGTTTTAAATTGCCATAGTTGTTCAGATCATCAATAAAACAACTTTTACTTCCCCTTGTAGAGTGGCTGGCAGTATAATGTCATGTTTATAATTCCTGCAAGAACAACACATAAAGTTATTTCAAATAAAAATAAAATAGTTTAAAAAGTAATTTAAATTATTTATCAATATAATTAAGCTGTATTAATGCCCTTTATTATCCATATTAAAAATTCACAAGGATTTTCATCCCTTTCATCTTTATTAGATGTGTCATAACTTGTTACGTATTTTAATGAACTATTGATGAATGTGAAATGCTCAGAAGCAATTTTTCCCTTTTAGTTATAATGACTATATGGGGAGTATATTAATATTTGAACAAGTAGTTATATTTCTAGTTAGTATAATTTCTAGTACTTTTCCCTAGCATGCAGTACAAAGGCAACATCCCTAACGCACAAAACCTGCAACTACTTGTAGCTAAAAAAAAACTTATGTAGTATATAGCATAATTACCTATGCCTCCTTATCTCATAAAAGTAATAGTATTATTACAACATAAATTGAACAGAAGACACTGAAACATTTGATGAAATAGGCAGCAGTTTCAGTGTTAGAGGCAATTTCATGGCGAAGTTGATTTTTTTGTATTAAGAATTTAGGAGTCTTCTCTAAATTAAAGTATTTTCTCTTTTAAGTTGAACTGATCTTTTGGAAGGTTAATTACCTGCCTGCAGTAGAAGGATGGCAGCATAAAAGTGAGGTAGATACTTAAGAAAGACTTGTAGTAGGTATTTGAATATAGGCTAACCTGGATAAAGTTTTTAACTTTAATTTTATGGGGGGTTTTTGTTTGTTTTACTTTCAGTTCTTTATCTCTTTCTATTTTATAACCTGGATATTGAGAAAGTGCTTTTAGACCACAGACATCTTCTGATGCATTTGGCAGCTGGTATATCAAGAGCTCTAAATAATTTATGCTATCTTATGCTGACCAGTGCATAAAACTAGTAGCACATACCTTCCTAAATTGCTTAACTGCTTTGAGAAAACCCACCCTTTGAAGAGTATGAATGTAGACTATTCCTAAGTGTTAGTGTTTTGACCTAAAAACCTCGAAAAAAGAAAGAAAATACTTAGTGTTTATAAAGTGGAAGTAATTACGCCTCATTAACTGCAAGGCATTTTGGGTTTTAAGCTACAAGGACATTAGACAACTAAAAGAAAAAATACAATAAAACTGAAATTGGAGCTCTCAGACAACAATATTCTTCACTACCTAACTCAAATTTATTTGCAGATCAGTTTGCCTGGTTTAGGGGCAGATTCTGAAATGTGTTATATGTTTGACACAAATGAAATAGAGAACTAGTCACTGCTTGTGTGCAATTCCTTAGAATTGCCTAACTACTTGCAGTAAAAAACATTGCTTTTAAAGGGTCATTCTATTTCTTTGCCTCCGGATGTGCTTCAAAATTTAAAAGCAATATCCTCACATTGATGACATTAAAATCTGCATTCATAATTTCTTCATTAAGCATAGCAATGAAAAGCAGGATTGCACAAGGTTTTGAAGTTATTTTTATAAAAGCTCATGCTGATTGGAATTTAAATAAATAATTTCAATAATGAATTAAGTCTCTTTGACCTGAAATGTTCCATATTGGTGTAAGGAAAGCCAGACAAAAAGTTAAGACATGAATAAGCTGAAAAATTTTATGAGTGAGAAGCTGGGAGTAAAGCAGAATGGACTAGCTTCTGGGTTTAATCACAGAATTACTTAAATAATAAAAAGATAGATTTTATCTCCCATCCTTTAAATTTTTTAAACAGTATTCAATTTGTTTTTTTCTTAAAAAGATATCTCAGTGCAAACTTAATGCAAAAAAAAAAAAAAAAGGAAAATTAAAGGAACAAGATAAGAATAGTTACTAGACAAAAGTTATTCTAACAGTAGACAGTAACACCACTCAGAAACTCAGGCAATAAAAAGAGGAGTAGAACCTATTCCTCCAAAGCAGCAATAGCTGTCTTAGTTTATGTCACTCCTTTAGCTTCCTACCTTACTATTCCAAGCTCAATAAAGGAATTCCCTTAGACAGCAGTCTCGTTCATTCCTTAGAGGTGATTTATCTGCAGATCTATTCCTCTGTGCAATGAATAAGGCAGAGGTGTTGAGGAAAAATAGTAAATCATAAAATAATTAAAGAAAGCATCATAAGCCACAGGCAACAGAGGCAAATGAAGGCTTCAAAGAAAACATTACTATTTAGATATTTTGGAAGAATGAAGTAATTCATTTCTGTGAGAGTGGTGAGGCACTGGCACAGGTTGCCCAGAGAAGCTGTAGATGCCCAGTCCTGGAAGTGTTCAAGGCCAGGTTTGATGGGACTCTGAGCAACCCAGTCTAGTGGAAGGTGTCCCTGCCCACGGCAGAGGGCTTGGAACTGGTGATCTTGAAGGTATCTTCCAAATCAAGCCATTTTATGATGCTATAATTCTATTTTACCAACTGAAAAATTTCACAGGCCAGAGAAAACCAGTAAGTAAACACACTCTTTAGTCTGCAGGCTATTTTACAATACAGTAAGTATTCAAAATAATGTTCATTCCTGGGAAAAATATGACACATTATAACATGCTCTTTGGATTCACAAAGAAAAGATGCTGCTGCAAGTGTTTTATCCAAAACATAAAAAAAGAGTGGGTACAGCTCCCAGAAGACAGCATTTAAAAGAAGGAAATACTTAAAACATCAAAATCAAAAGTACATCAAAAGGCAAACGACAACCTATTTGTCATGGCAGCCCATCCATAACCTAATTGCATGACAGATTCATCCAGAGGAAACTTGAAAGATGCTTACAGAAGTGTCTGATGGAAATCTTTTGGGAAATGGATGCCACTTTTGGAAAAACAGACTTTATGGCTGGAAATCGTATTTGCTGTGATTGTTGTCCAGTGATAAGATGAATGAAAATACAGTTGGGTGTTCTACAAACAGAATCCAATTTCTTCAGCAGTGGCAGCAATTTAACAATATGTTGACTGGGAGGATATAATTACAATAGAAAGTCTCCCAGAGTCTTTTTGAGAAAGAATCATGAAAGGACTTTGCTGAGTAATTTAATTTTTAAGACTACCATCTAGAACATTTTGTTAATTTTTGTGAAAATACTGAAAACAGGCCATGCAGTCTGTAAAGGGCTTTAGAACCATCTAACCTATAGATGCAAATGCATTATTATTAAGGAATTGCACTTGTTCAATAAAATCATCTTGCCTTAGACATTTGGTTATCTTCAAACTTATGTTTATGTTACACATACAGTTATTTGAAATATTTTTCAATTAAATGCAGACAGTTACTTCATGGCCTCATCTTTATCATAAGTGTTTTTCTCAACAGATGAGTTCTCAGAATTCTCAGCTGGAGGATGAATCAATGCTTGGAAAGTTCTTAGAATATCTTTTTTAAGCACAGTAAGTACCATAAGAAGTTATATGTGATGATGTGTCCCTGGCTGCTTATTAGAGCACTTAGAAGGAGTGGAAAGTTGGTGTTTGAAAACTTGATTTCAAGTGTAGTTTACTAATTACACCTTATGAAAAAAAGTCCCAAGCCATGAGGCACTGGATAGGCAGAATTTGTTCTCCTCTTTTTTACAACACAGGGATTAAGGAAAACCATATGATGAGGTAGATTGACTGGAATGAAGTAATGCACAATCTGTTCCCTTATACATCCTTCAAAGGCTGGAAAAAAGAAGCATCTCTATGTGTCCATGAACTGAAATGAGGAAGGAGGATAACATGGGGTCACTGACTACATTCACACAGAAGAAGGCTAGGGATGAGTGGGATGGTCTCAAGCTACACAGTTCCCTGCTAAATCCCTAATGTGTACATGACAATACATAGACAGTTGCTGCTAAGTCATAGAGACTGTCTCTCGCTGCATAATAAATTTTTTTGTGCCTCCTGTGCAAGATCTCTCACCAGAACTCTTTCAATTCCTTTGTATGGAGCATAAAAGTATTGTACTAAACCTATGATCAGAGAAAGAAATGTGGATTCTTCCTACTCTTGCAAGAAGAGCCTAGCTTGTCACTGAGAATTTATCTGAAATCCAGTTCACCCAACTGATATGCAGTAGCATAAATTGTTTAAATTGGTTTCCACAGAGGCCACTGTATCCTGCTACAGTGTACTTACTGACAGCAGGTTTAATTTGCTTGGAAATTGAAAGTACAATCCACATCCTTCATGCAATGCAAAACATTATGCATATTTAATGAGTTAAGTTTTTATACCATAACTGTGTAAACTGAACCTTTAAGGTTGATTGAAATATGATTTAAATGTAAATCTGTCTGCCTACATTTTTATCTTTTAAAATAGCATTAAATAGTCTTCACAGATATTCAGCCTAGTACGTTCCCTTGTAGAGAGGAGATAATTATATATAATTCTTGTGTGAAATTTCATATGAACTACCTCATTTTCTGAGCAGATACAGCGGCATACATTAAAGCACATCAGAAATTATTCCCTTTGTTGCAACATAAGATAAAACCTGATGTGAAATTTGATACAAAGACTTGGTTGGGGTTGGTTTTCAGGTATCCTGATGTAATTTCAGAGTGCAAAACAGTTGAAAAAGAAACAAACAATCCCAAAGTAATTCTGAGAGCAGGAATTGAAGCTTTGGAATGTGCTTGCAGTGGATGCTGTTCAGCACAGTTGTTATTCTGAAAGTAGTCTTCACGGGAGGTAGGGTACAATGTTTGTTTTCATCCTCTGAAGGTTGTGTCTGATATTTCACCTTTCCAAAAGTCTTCCTTGGAGATTGTGAGGACAACCATCTGCATGCAAATGAAACAAAAATTTTCCTTCCATGTAACTTAGAATATCAGTAACAATCTTTAGGAGCTTAGGGTAGATTGGAATAGATTGAAGAGTGACTTTCGTATACAGGCTGCCTGAAGGAGTGAATGCCATCCATTCTGAAAAAAACAAATCAGCCCTGTCATGACGGAATCCCTGGAAATCCAGCATCTGGAATTCAGAATCATCTTTTTCTCCTGTTACAGCTCTACAGATTGGTCTTACTGGAGAAAGCACACCATTTCTTCAGAAGTGAAAAATCTCCTCAGAGGAAAATAAAACCGATGTCTTACAGGTAGTCTTGAAAACCCTTTGCTACTATGGATGTTTGTTGTTTCAGCATTTCTCTTCTGTTTAGATTCTTCATATTACTCTAAAAAATCCTTAGAAATAAATGACCATTGAAAAATAATCCTAAAGGAAAAAATATGAATCTTAACAGTAGTTCCAGAGCTTTTACTGATTTTGTCAGCCTCTTAAAAATTTTTCTTTTTAAAAAGTAAGCAGTCAGAAGATATGTCTGGCAATAAAATAGTTTCTCATTACTTTTAGGTGTGGGGAAGCATAAAATATAAACCACATACTTCACTAGTGATTGTACACTGTATGTAAGCCTGAGGAATAAAAAAAGGGATGCATTGATTATTTTGGAACAGGTTGAACTATTTAAGAGAAGGAACATATACCAAAATGCACAGCAGTGGCATGGACTTGCAATAAAATAATCAGAACTAGACAACCCTCTTCAAAGACTACTTTTTAAAGATCTTTCTTGTCAGTTGTAAGAAACAAACAATAAAAGCATCATCTTTTCCCATTCTGCTTGTTCTTTTTCAGCCCAATCAGTCTTTCCAGAAGATTCTCAGTATGCCTATAATCCTTTTTAGAACACTTTGTCCTAAATACTGTTCCCAATATGTTGCAGCAGCCTTCCTGTTAGAGGGTAAAAATGACCCAAGACACAGACTTCTTGGTTATCACAGCATGAAAAGGGTCCTGGTTTATTACTCTTTACAGCTTTGCCATTCTGACTCCAACTATTCACTGACTCTGGCTGAAGCAAGCTTCTACTACAGGTTTCCCTTGCAGCCTCTGACTGTTGGTTATTTCCTGCTAAACTAAGAGTGGATTATTGGTTTGCAGACTCTGAATGCAGGCTTTTACCCAGCTAGACGATGGCTACAGGTTCTGACAACAGGCTCTAACTGCAGACCCAGACTGACCTCACAGCAGCGATTCTGTCGCCTCAGGATCCTTCTCCTTTGTAATCCCCTCATTCCCTCTTCCTCAAGGCTCCTCCTCCTTCATGACCCTTCATGACAATCCCTTCACCAGCTAACCCACTCCCTTTTATCACATTTATCTTTATTGGATACAGCTGTGACACATCAGGGGCTAGGCTGTATTGAGTAATTAACACAGCTGTGACTTATCAGGGGCAAGGTCACCTGTATTCCCTTCTCCTACACCGACAGGCTTCTTTTCCTACCTCTACAGTAGACAGCCAGAGTTTCTGGGTGTTAGCACGTTTCCTCAGCAAAGAGTAATTTACAACACTGTTGGATTACTATCTCCAAATTAACATGCAATAGAAGGCAATAAAATTGTTCTGCTCACACTGAACATAATAAATAATATTTGAACACATAACTCAAGATATTCAATTAACAAGTATAGCAGAAATAAGATTCAAATGTCCCTTGATACAATGCTGCAAATCTCTGGTTAAATATGTGTAGGAGTATTGACAGACCTTATCTAGGCGATTGGAAGTAAAAGAGCAAAAAACCCTCCACAGCAACATAGGTGTAAATGCCCACTCAAGCAGGTACATTCAGGCAGTGAGGAGCTCTGTGGCCTGTTGCAGTATTTTGGACACTGGGCTCCATCTCACACGAGAGCCTTAGCCATACTTGGGTCCCCAGTGGACTTGCTGTCCTGCTTCCAGCTCTGTTGCCCAGCATAGACCTGACATCCACCACTGAGAAATGTGTCATGCTGAGGAGGGCATCACTAGACCTCCTGACAGCAATTGACCACCAAACATAAACATTTTACTGTTACAGTGTAAAAGGCAAAATGTAATCTGTGCAGGACACAAGCACGGGACACCAAGAGAAAAAGTAGGCTGGGTGGGTATGAGTGTCTGCAGGGACATCACCATGGGATTTCCCATGGGATGCAGTGCTATTGGATCGACTCCTAGGCCCTCCAAGGCTCCATCAGAGAGACAACTGCAAGACACATATTTGAGCAGGTCTCAGCTAGCTTGGTTAACTACTGAGGGGCAGCATCACAGTACTTGGTGGGGGTCACTTAGGAAAATGAGGATGTGGGGGAGGCATATACCCTTCCCAGTACAGCCAGGCTGCTATGGATGCATTCATTCCTTTTTTCTGGAAGTACAAAAATTGTTTAAATCATAAGAGTCAGGATTAAGGTTTGTGAATACCCACACACTCCTTCTAATTTTGAGTTCAGATCCACAACTGGCAAATTACAAACTTTTTTTTTTTTTTTTTTGGTAGGATATTTGGACAAGATCATGAACGTTCCTTCCCCTTTCCCCTTTTGCCCACCCCACAAATTTTCTGAAAACATGTTCTTTATCCAGGTTTAACTGGGTAGGATTCTGACCTAATCTAAAGGCAAACTTCTAGATGAACTTAATCAAATATTAGCATTGATCCTGTTCTCTACTGACTATTTGGCCAAAGCTCTAGTACACTCATCAGGAATTATCAAAATCCACACAGTTATTTCAGCTGTTGGGTGCTTTAAGAAATGTATGTGGAAAATTTTTAATACCTCTTCCACATCAAGTTGTTCCTATTTGATAAAAATAAATTAACTCATCTCAAAAAGATTTTTAAATTTCCAAGTGTTACAGATGATTTGAACAGAAAATAAATGAGATCTTACAAGTCATATTTGTTCTGTCCTTCTGAAAGATAACCAAATATTTTATTTTTCACTCTATTAAAAAATCTCTTGACAATATCTTGTTGCATTATTTGTTAATGTATATGATAATTACGTACAGAACACCATGCTCATCTTCGTAACTGAGAGCAAGGATTACAGTGCTACATTATTTGATGTCCAGATGCATTTTGAATGTAAAAACATATTTTCCTGTTTGAAACGCTGGGATTTATGCAGATAGCTATCAATACCATTAATAGAATTACCTGCATAAATCCTTTTATTTAAACAGGACTCCACAATTTATAAAAACCTAATGTAATTTTTGGCTTCATATCTTATTTGTCAAACTTTTTACAGAAAGTCTTTACTCACCTAAGAGCATTTAGTACATCTTGTTTGCTACATAAATCGGGTATATCTATTTAAATAACTTTTGTGGTCTCCTCTCCTATTAATGCCATACCACAGCATGTTCGTGTTTGAGCAAAAAGTGGTATTTAAAGAGCTTGTTGTCGAGTGACTGGTAACACAGTAAATCCCACCCAAGTGAGAAAGCTTATGTTTCATCTTGAGTGCTTCTCACTTCCCCAAGGCAGGGCCAGAGTTCTTGGAGATCTGATTTTTTATTATAGCTGGAAACAATAAATAAGATTTTACCATAGCATTTAAAAAAGGTGCTCTATAGATCAGGTCTTTTAGGTGTCATTGTGAGAAAGATGAGTTGCTGTCTTCTGCCTGATGCCATTGATTCATGTCCCGGGGAACCGAAAGGTCCGCAGGTATGGTTCAGGCAGAGAGGAAGAGGGCATCCTGAGTCCTGGTATCTGGTTTTTCTACACCTCCTCCTGCTTCTTCTTTTAATCCAAGCATCAACAACAAAATTTAAGGCTGCCATCAATGCAACAGTAAGGCACTAGACATCCATAATCAATAGAATGGATTGTCATCCCAGAATCATAGAACACCAGGTTGGAAGGGGACCTTGAGGATCATCTGGTACAACTTTTCCTGGCAAAAGCATGGTCTAGACAAGATGGCTCAGCACCCTGTACAGCTGAATTTCAAAAGTGTCCAATTCTGGGGAATCCATCACTTCCCTGGGGTGATTATTCCAATTCCTTCAGTTCCCTTTCCACAGAGGTATTTGCCAGATGGGTAGACCCCAGCCTGTGCTACACTCCCGGACTACATTTTCCCAGGTGCAAGATCTTGTTGGGCTTGATAAGACTTATTCCACTCTTTCAGCCTGTCCAGGTTTTCCTGCAGGGTGGCCCCCTTTCCAAAGTCTTCAGTTTGGTCTCATTGGCAAATGTCATCAGAGTACACTTGATCCTACCTTCCATGTCATTTATGAATGCAGCAAGCAGCATTGAGATCAATATCTCTCCCTGGGGATCCACACTTGTGACAGGTTGCCAGTTTGGAACAGAGTTATTTACCAGCATGTCTGGTGTTCTGGGTGAGCTGGCCAGCCTCTTCCTCACCCACTGCACAGACCACTTTACTAAGCCATAACACGCCGGTTTCTCCAGGAGAAAGCTGTGGTAAACTGTACTGAAAGGTTTGAAGAAATCCAGGTAGACCCTGACCACCACTCGCCCCATGTGAGCAGAGCATGTCACTTTGTCATAGAGGGCGATCAGGTTTGTCAGGCCTCCTTTTCACTTGGTGAGTCATACTCATACTTAAATGACAGCTATTTCAAATTGTTGATGGTATCACTCTGTTTTTTCCTGTAGATAGACAAATACACGTGACAGGGGGATTGATTAAATTACCTGTCTTGTGTGCAGTAAGTACCAAATTTTTTCCCCCTGGGAAATCTATGAATCCAGAAAATACTACACAGTTTTTAATTAATTAAAAAACTAAACCACAAAAATCTGATAAGTGCCACAAATGAAACATTTTTGCCTTTTTATATGAAATGCTGACTTGGTCTGAAAGCAGTGAATAAATTCCTTTTTTTAATTTCTAATTTTATCCACCCCTCTTACTTTGCTCTTCCCTATAGTCAGTTCTCTTCACACAAGGCCTGAACAATATAATATGGATCAACAATCAAGCCCAAAGACACGTGTGTGGGAATTTTCACGTGGGCAGTCTGCAAATGGTGTTTTACCTTTACTGTTTTCCCAAGTAAATAATTTTATGAGAGTATCTAAAGCCTAGGCTTTGAAGTATGTAAAGCAATGTTACGTTCATTGGAAAGGGGTTTAATACTTGAAAAGTACATGACTGAATAAAAATCCAGGAAAATCTACTGAGTTTCCAGAAGGTTCAAATGTAATTGTCCTTCTTGCTTTGGAAGATTTGGAGAGATACAATTTAATAAGGTCATCTCTTTCCCTCAATTATTATCAAAATACAGCTGTTCTCATATCTCATGTTCCAAACATATTTGATCTTTTTTTTGGCACCCCCCCAAAAAACATATAAAATTAATGCAAGATACCTCTTCCATCATTCAATATTCAACCTTATAGAAAATGGCTTCTTAGCCTTAGTGAATAAAACATATGCCTGATATGCTCAAATCCTGTCACTGGCATAGGTGCTTACAAAGGAAGCATAGCATCTGCTCCCACTCTGTTGCACAACACTCAACCCCATAAAGAGCTGCAAAATGCAGAGCAGAAAGCAAGTAACACATAACTAATTAACATCACTTTTATGTCTCTGACTGTATCTGGCACAAAAATCACACCATTTTTATTTGGTTTTAGTACTGTTGTTTGTTTTAATTTTGTATTTTCTTTTACTGTGGCCATGGCTCTGCTGGTTTTAAACTGCACACACCTGCAGAAAACAAAGAAAAACACATTCCTGTACCATCTAATCCAGTTCAGACTCTACTCCTACTAGAAAGGCAGAAAACTGCTTCCTCATTACTGTTAGCCTCCTACTTTTCTCCGGAGAGCAGGAAAACCACTCCACATAGCTGCTGTTTTGCATCTATCTGTATACTGTGAACAGAAGGGACATGAAGAGGCTGGGATGAGAAAGACTTATTTCTGCCTGCCCTCCATCATGTCTCTTTGCACCATGCTGCTCTGCAGGAGCAGTCATGCTGCTTTCAGGAGGGCCAGAACTCAGGTCTTTTCTTCTCAGAGACTGTGGCAAAACAGGAAGAGCATCCACATTGACAGGGCAAGACTACAGTCTGCGGTAGGACACTCTGCAGGGCTCCCAGGGCAAGACAAGAGAGGGGTAGCTGGATGAAAGACCTAGATGTCAACAGAGGACTGGCCCAGGACTTACCCTGACTAGTGGAGAAGAGAGGAAGCTTTGTCCATCAGGACTTCAGGACTGGCACCAATGTGGGTCTTCATTGACCTCAGTCCAGTGTGATTTTGCACAAACACAACATGAAGCCAACACAGGCATTGCTGACAGTGAACAAGGAAACTGTGGAGTGGAGACTGGAGTTTCAAACAGGACTGCTCTAACCCAGGTCTGAAGATTTGCTATAGCCACAAGAGTTGGGTCTTGTATCAGCCAATCCCACCTGAGTGATGGGATCACATCGCCTCCAGGCTGCTCAACCAGGAGTGCAGCAACACACTGCTGTCCATCAGAAAGGCCAGGACACCCAGCCCAGTCCTCTGCTAGACTTTTAAAGAGACAGAAAGGGAACATTTTCCTTCATTTGCCTAAGGACCAACTAAAATAGTTACAGAATGACAATACCTTATCTACTAGACATAAAACTTGGGTGTGCTAGTCCACGTATCATAATAAATCATTATCTGTCCTTCTTTGATACAGTGTAAAATCTATATTACACAGTTGCATAAAAAGGTACTAGAAATTTTACAGAAAAGAAGAGAGTATTGTCCCAAGGATTTTAAAAGGAAGGAAATGTAATTAAAATAAAGAAATATGTTTCCCTTTTTAAGCATTATTTTTTCTTGAATGAGTTTAATGTAAAAGCCCTGATAAAAAAGTTATGACCAAGTTTTTTTTTTAGATTAAGCTGCCAAAACTTGTGGGATCATAAAAAACCCAAAACATGTACTTCTGTAACTATTCCCATATAACTTTTTATCCAGTTTGAAATTCATATTCTTAAGTCACAGAAACCTGTACACACAGTCATGCATGCAGAACAGATACAATTTTTAACTGTTTAAATTTTCCTTTACTTCTATCACATATACTGTGATGAATTTACTTCTACCCTAGGCATTTAAGTTTCCTACACTTTTGAATTATTTCTGAAAAATAATGCATCCTGGGTCATTCTGGAAAGGAAAAGAAAAGAGCAGAAAGCACAGAAGAGGCAGCTGTACTGCTCTGTGAGTCAGACAGAGGTATTGGACTGGCATTTGCTTTCCGCTCCTCCCTCACCCTTAGGAGCTCCAGCAGTGGGAGCCAAACAGATGGTGCAATGCTGTTCATTAGCGAGGCTCCCACAGCCACATTTAGCAGTCAGAGAAGGTCAGGAGGGGTGCGTGGCACCCCCAAGAGTGCAGTGAGAGGCATTTTAGCATGACTTGTCTCAGATGAACTACTCTGAGCTGGGCTTGGAGTATGGATGTACCTAATGTCCACAAATTGGAGTGGCACAGAGAAAATAATGTTTTCCTGACATTTCTCAAAGGTCATACGGCGCTTCTTTTTTGGGCTGAAAACATTAAAAAGAAGAGTAATGATCAAAAAGAGAAAAGGGGCTGGGAGAAGCCTGCTTTGCACAGTCTGTTCTCATCCCTCACAGAAAAGTGCCATATTGACTGTCTATCAGGCTGCTTTGTAAATACAAGAAGTAGGACTGATCTGGCTGTTTGTTCTAATCACAGTAAAATACAGATAACATAATAAATGACATGGTATGTAGTGCTTGTTTATAGACTGAGTTCTGCTGCTATAAATAAATATAACAGAACTGTAGTCCATGTGTTCAATTGGCAAGATCCGCTTTTTGGGGAAATTTAAAGGATTTTTCACGGGATTCTCAAGGCAGCCATCTCAACAGACAAAAGGTGACTTGGCTTAAATCTTCTGGCAGGGCATTTTATTTATAAAACTAGATTTATCCAATACATTTTTGGACGTGTCTTTATTTAGTGTTTTGTACAACATCTAACATGCTGTTTGTTCTTGGCATAGAGACTATTATTGTTGATGGCCTCTGTACTATTCAGTTATTAGTAGAGTATTCACATTGTTTTAAATTTCTTAAGAGTATATTCTCCTTCACTGGAGCACAAAGAGGCAAGAAGAACTAAGCAAGCAAACATGATATTACCTGGATTTCGGTACGTGATTAACCAGAGCACTCACATCAAGATCCAAAAGATCTGTGCAGATTTCCAAGATTTGGAAAAAGTATATTATAACTGGGGAAAAAAACCAAAACCAGTTCTCTTTCTTAAACTTCCTGAATGGGAGATAGTACTACTTTCATATTTCACAACAACACAGGAAAGATAAGGGTTTTTGTAAGGATGCAGTGTTCCAGAGAGAAGGCTTTAGGTAGGTACAGGAATCACTTTCTGATCTGTCTTCCTTCAGGGAGTGGTGGGAAATGTAGGAATAAACACAGGAACAGAGGAAAAATTAATTTTGCGCTGATTTTGCACCTCCAAATCTTATTTGTAAAAGAAGCAAAATTTTCTAGAAAGCAGATGTTATCTTCTGGAAGGTCTGGTTGTTGGGATTTTGTTGTTTTTGTGGGGTTTTTTAAGATAAGACTATTAGGGTGAGATGGGGAGGTGGTAATTTGAGACATCTAGTCATTAGAGTGTGTCATTTGTATTGCTACACCCTGAAATTCAGATTTCCATGAAAACACATTTGCTTGTTTCTCACTTCTTGATCTGTGCATAATGTTTAGACACAAACACTGAATACCTCAAAGTACTATTTAAGTACAGGATATAATATACATTTCTGCAGTAGAGAAAAGCATTTCTCAAAGTATCCTTATGTTTTCCTACTATGGTGCTTCATTCTTTGCTTACATTTGCTACAGAAAGGAAGATGATTTCTTTCTTTAGTCCCTTATGAATGTTTTTTATCACTACACACAGACTTGTTTTATAGAATCTATCAGAGATAAGAGGAAGGAAGAAATATTTTGTTGCTTTAAACATCTGATGCAAGGTCAGAGACTGAATCAGTACAGGGAATGAATTACTTCCCTGGTCTCCAGAATCTGTACCCTCATAAAACTCAGAGGAGGAAATTTGTAGAATGGAGAAGAGATACTACCTGCATTATGCTGGAGAGTAGATACTACCTGCATTATTCCATAGCTTAGAAACATGGAACATTTTCTGAGTGCTACACTCACTTTAATTCAAAAAGAATTGTACAGTAAGAAAGCCTAAAAGAAATTACAATGTGGCATTGATTCCACTGCAAAAGCCAAACATTCAATTATTTTCAAGCAAAATATTGTGCAACAAGGTCTTATCTTTTAAATGCAAAAACCTGAGAACTAATGTAGTGTTAAATTTCTGGAATTAAAGATTCAAAAAATCATCAACCAATCACTAATGTGATTATTACATCAGCCATATTGCATATTTTGCAACATACATTAGTGCTGCAGACTAATACATTAGTCTTTGAGTTAATAAAGAGAGAAAACCAGCAAATCCTGCATTTATGCAGTGAAAACCACCAAAAGAAAGAGAAAAGCTTTTGTTATATGTATATACTGTGGGGGTTTTTGAACATAGTCTTGTGAACACACTGCTGTCAATCACTGCAGCAGTCAGGCTCTTGTTTTGTATGAATGCTGTCTTCAGGTCCCCTGAAAACATAGCTCCCCTGGCTCCCCCCAGGATGATCACTGCGACCATGCAATGGTGTGGTTATCTCAGTGCCTCAGGGTCATCTCTGTTACCTCAAAGGGTATCTGCAAATGTCTTTTGAAGGCAATAATGAACTTGGTGCCTTATAGACCTTCTCCAGGCACTTGTACAAGACAATTCTCTAACTGGAGAAAAAACTAAAAATAGTGTGTAAGGTTACTGAACCTGCCTATCAGGGCACTGGGTTATCAGAGAAAATGAATGCATTCTTAAAAAGTAGAAGAAAATTCTTCCCATGTCTTTAAAAAGTAATTAACATTACAGGAGCAACAACCCGTAAAGTTTGAGAGCAAATATTAAAGGTATAATGAAGACCATTTGTTGCTGGATGCAGAATAATTCCTCATTTCTCCACAGTTTTCTTACTAGAGGTGCAGAAACTGACGGTATACACAAATCTGGCTAGACATGCGCAAGCTGAAAAGGAGAACTGAAAACCTAGTGTGCCTTTGAAAGGGATAGATTTGTCTTATTCACTTATGAAGACCAAGAGCATCCTGGCTCTCATAAGGCTCTTCTCCAAGATGTAGAAAGGGGTTGGAGAAGAGGAGGAAGGCAAAGTATACAGATCAGCTTTTGAGATATCATGCTGTTTAATTGGTGGGGCTTGTAATTTTGGGGGCAGCTGCCCTCACTGTGAGGGAAAGGAAATACAAGGGTCTCCGGTCAGCACATTGCAGCACTTGTACTCCATCTGTTCCCCTTACAGGAAGGACTGGTCAATGCTGTACATGGTGCCAGCATTGTAACTCCTGTGCTTAACATAGGACGAAGGGCTTGAGCCAGGCAGGCTGACAACAGTACAGGCCCTGTACTTCTCCATACCCCTGTTTAGTACTAACCTCCTTTCTGTATCACCCATGTACCATTTGACTTTTAAGGCTGCATTATTGTAAGTTTTGGAATTGATTAGCCTAATATTTTTAACCCTTTTTCTCTTAAGCTTTGTGGTCATTTATTGATTAGTTCTCTGCCCTGGCATTTCCCTGTAAATATGTTTAAGCAGCTGATATGTTTCAACTCATTATACAGTGAGAATCTGAGACAGACCTGAGCAGCAACGATTTGTATTGATTTGGCTTCCAGAATCTACCTTATAGAAATTGAATTTCTAGACAGTTTTGCATTAAAAATGGCCTCATGGAAATATTTGCATAAGAATTATTTTGTCCTTAAAGTCTTTTTTCCTAACATCTCTTTCCTTTGTACCACAGAGTGGCAGCCTCTGTACTTTCTCCACTTTCCACAAATTCATCCTCATTTCTCTGCCTCTATCCACTTTCTTTCAATTCTCCCAGCTGTTTTCATGTGATTATCTGTGAGTTGGCATTTACCAAGTAAGGCAAAAGCACATACACAGGCAGCCAGATGCTTTTGATTATTGCTATTTACAAAAGAGACCAGAGCTGTGCATATCATGGTTGGAAACCTCTTTCTGTATACTGAATTCTGTGTATTTCTCCACCACAATCCCTTTTTCATTTTGCTTAAGGATGAGCAGTTGCATTTTCAGATCTTGTCACTCCTCAGTCGACAAAAAAGTGCGAGGTGTGCTTGGAAGGGGCAAACTCCCATATAGGGAATCTGTGCTACCTTGGTGTATTTTTATTGTTGAGGACACAAAGACTTGAATCTCTGTGGTCTGGTGCTTTCTGACAATTTTTCTCCGCACCAGCCTCTGTGAGATTTATACTTCTTTTTACCTTCTAAACACACAACTTCTTCATAGTAGATTGTGAGACCTTCCAGAGGAAACAAAGCAAAGCAAAACAAAGCAAACCAACAAGCTACAGAGCAACACCAACACAATGCTTTCAACATGCAGATCAACTGTCACTTCTTTATTTCAAAATGCACATGATGTACAAATGCAAAAGTCAGATTCTCCTGTAACATAAACCACAATAGGAAGTAGTATGTTTACTATACCTGAACAGAGAGATCAGCCAGAGAAAGATGAAAACTGATTTTTTTTTTCTTAATACGAAAACTAACAGTTATGTTGAAACAGGAGAGAAAGAAGTTACTTGTCGGTACACACAAGGGCACATAGCTTTTCTGTTAGGTTGCAGTAATGTAAAATAGATTCTTAATTTAAAAGAGAGGGCTTAGACAAAGAGCACTCCAAAAGAAACCACTTTATCATGATCTCTGATCAATAAATGAAATTTATAGGATTAGAAAAGGTCTCTCTGTGTTTGCAAATGAAAATTTGCCATGACATGTATACAATTATTTCTACCCATCATGTGAAATAATGGTTATTTGCAAGGAGGATAGTTCCTAATTTATTTTTCTAATAATCTAGTCACTGAGTAGCTATAATACTTATTGATTGTGATTCTTCCATTTCAAAAACATATTGTCAAAATAATCCTTTAGTTGTTCCATAAAACAAAAGAAAAAATGATAAAAAGCACTATTTGCTGTACAGAAATGGCACCAAATGCTTCCTAATTATGTAATCATTATGCAATGTTACCAAAAAAGACTGTAGTGTAGTCATCCAAAGGACAGATTTCAGTCCATCATCTAATCTCCCTTCTTATCCAAGAGGGTAAGATGAAATTAACAACTTTCTAAAGACCACAAAGTCACAGCATCATCAAGGTTGGAAAGAGACCTTCAAGGCCATCTAGTCTAACCCAGCATCACATTAATCACCCGAAAACACATCTCCAAGTGCCACATCCAGATGTCTCTGGAGCATTTTTAGACAGGTTACTCTATCACCTTCCTGGGCAACTTATTCCACTGCCTAACCAGTCTTTCAATGAAGAAGAAGAGACCAAGCCCACCCACTACAATCTCCTTTCAGGTTGGTGATACATGCCAGTATCTCTTCAATAACTATAGAAGTCAGTGTTTTGATGGTTGTTACCAACTCATGGTGCCCCAGATAGTCCAAAATGATCCTGACAGAGCTATTAACCTGCGTATGACTAGGTTTTGTTGTGGAGAGGGATGGAAAGAGTTGCTAGGGAGCCCTTCCATTGATGCACGCTAATACGGAGTATTTATGAGAGAAGTCCAGTCCAAATTTCTCCCCATATATTTGAGTTGACTTACTACCTCAAACATATAAAAAATCTTGAACCTGTCTCTCAGAATCCTGACATTAAGTTTAGAAATGTGAGCATTATAAAAATAATAGTGTCCTTTTGTTGGTTTCTGAACATTTTTGGGTATTGTGCCAAGACTTCAAATGTTTCTTAATGAGTGTGAGGTTGTAAATAAAACATTTTTACTTATTTTTTTTATATCTTTCATTAGGATATTTCCATGACAGAAGAGTATTTTCAGGGTGAATTTTGTATACAGGAAAAGGAATTCAAACAAAACACAAAATATCACAGCGGTAACTGGTAAAACAACAAACTTCTGGCAGTTTTTAGGAATTTGAGCAACTGTACACTGGTACTTGAAAGAGATCGAAGCTATTGGTATGAAGCAGCACAGTTTGCTTCTTTCTGTGGGTTTTGGGTGCTGAACTCCCTTACCCTGTCTCAGTCAATCTTTTCAGTCACTGCCCTGTCTTTTTGGCCAGGACCATGACAGAAAAAACAATGCACCCACATTAATGCCTTACCCTTCTCTCACCTTCTTATGCACATTACATAGAAAACAAAAGGAATATATCTTCCTCAACAAGGAATTTACAACTGAAATATATTTTGACCAAAACCAATTAATATTTAATTCTGAATCAGAAAAGAGTGCCTGTTTATGATTCAAGAAATTCCTGTGTGCCGTCAGAAAAATATTTCAGGTAAGTAGGTTAGCAATGGGGTGTCCTGCAATATCTAAAATTTTCATTTTCTTGAGGCTCAGAATAATTGCACACTTCTGTTCTCTGAGGTTTCGTGTGCAATAGCAAATAAAGCAAACTCAAATGTTTTCTGTCACCTAGACAGGTGTTACTGTAAGCTAACAAAAGAAATACCAAAAAAACCATCCAGAGAATAAACACAAGCCTTCCTCACTAAATAGTCATTTGACATCCCTTTTCACAGAGTTTGCCCCTTGAGCAAAGATCTCTGTGATAAGGATAAGCTCACATTTTAAATGCTACTTTATAGCCAGCTATATTGAATTGTGCTAAAGGCAATATTTGTAGTTAACATTACTGTGCAAATTTCTTGCTGTTTTTGAGCTAGCTAGAAAGACAATGTTGCTGATGTTTCTATCAGAGTAAGATTTCTTTCCAAACTTCTGCCCATATTTTTCAAAGCTACTAGATTGGATACTTTTTAATTATTCTTCTTCATTTTTTGCTGATTTTGCTTTACTTGGAGACAAAGCTTTTGCTTACCTATTAAATTGTCTTTGTCCCAGGAATTTTCTCACTTTTAGTCTTGATCATCTTCCTTATGCCCCTGGGAAGAGGAGGTGAGCAAATATCTGTGTGGACCTGAGCTGCCCACTGGGGTTAATTTACAACATAATTGTTTTATGGTCACCCACAGTGAAGTAAAATGCCTTAAATTCATTCCAGCTTTGGCTATTACTTAAAATATAAAGTTCATACAAAGTGAAGCTCAAAACCAGATCCAGTCTGTTCTCTACTTGCTGGTTATAGAAGCAAGAATAGAATGACATTGATTTCCATAGTGATTTACACACACCAAGGGTATTCTTATAACTGGTCTCACTGACATTGCCCAATAAAAAAGTGTAAGTCGTAGGCATATTCAATATTTATGATAACTGCAGATAGGCAAAAATGAAGTAACCCTCACTTTTGTGGGTTGGATAGTCCAGCTTGGAAGGACATACATTTTCTTTCTGCAGAGTACTAATGACTTTTTCTGTGGCATGTTACAATAACTGATGTGTAGAGGATCCTGTTTAAGTGGTAGTATGTCAAGATTCAATAAAATACTTAACCACTACCCTCCTTCTGTGTTTTAAGATTTTAACATTTTTGTGTTCCTATTCTTGACATATTTTTCTTCTAGAAATGCTATGGCCAAAATTTCAAAGGGGAAATTGAAAGCCTACTACCAAATCTGTGCTGTCCACATTTTCAGAGATTATCACATATTTTTACTCACTTGTGGGCACAAACAGTTTAGGCATCTCATAATCCAATTTTGACTTATGAACACACAGCACGCTTTCAGAAATGTGCTTGCATGTGTAATTAATAGATATGGGGTAATGCTTACAGCTCCTGCCAAAGCATTCACCAGAGAGCACCCTGGAGAAGGAGATGAAAGCAACCAGAGCAGGAGCCAGACAAATTGGAATATGGGGCAGCAGCAGCAGGAGCCCAGAGCAAATGAAAAGTTAATGCAACATTCCTGGGAGCAAGATGGGGACTGTATCCCCAGCAGGGCTTAGAACAGGTCCTGAGACTGGCATGAAACAAACTGGTAATTGTGAATTATCAAGATACCGTTCTATCATGGGATTTGTGGCAACTCTGTAAATCATGTTTGCTCTTCTGTCATGGTTTATCATGTCATTGAAAACCCTTGATGGAAATATAACCTCATATCAAGATTTCCTCTGTTTAATCTCTATCTTGTGTATATAATCAACAACTATTTGTTTACAGCAAGTCTGACTTACGTCTAATACATTTGAACTCCAGGCCCTCCAGAGATGAAAACAAAGTAATAATCTACAGCCTTCTAAGCCCACCAGAATACCTTGTCACAGTGATGGAGGGTGGGAGAGAGTGCATTTCTGCTTGTGTGTCAGTGAAAGAAAAGGAAGGTGGACAAGTGCAGGGCTAGGTTAAGCATATGGGAAGCAATGAAAATACATTTTGAAAGACTTGCAGTCACCTAAAATCTGTGAGACATATTTTGCTAAATTCCATCCAACACTGAAATTTAAAGAGAAAGTCTTTAGCCATTAGCTGTGATATAATTTAGTTTGAAAACTTAATGAGAGAGGGAAAATAGCATTTGGGGGCCAGGCATTTGCATAGCCCACTTCTTCTGCAGGTGTCTAATTGGTAGTGATACTGGTTTCATTAGAACACGCAGCAGGTTGTGGAGCTATCTAAAATGTCACTGAAGATAAATGCATTTTGCTATCAGCAAATGTAACTGCTTGCACTAGGAATAAAATGCAGAATATACTGTATGACAATTGAACTGCATCCACCCTTTCATCCAGCTCTAGAAAAACTGGAACACAGAGTTATTAACACCTTGTATGTATCAGAGGAACTCGCTTAAAAGATACAAGTATGGAAATCTAAAGCTGGGATGAGCAAAACCAATCTACAAGCTTTAGCAGGGCTATGTTTGCTGCAGTCCTTGCTGGAGATAAAAAAGCAACAGAATCACAATTTGAAGTTAATGGGCTTCTGCACATTCAAGACATAATGTAAGAATGTAAAGGGGTTTTATAATAAATCCTGTGTGCAGGAAATTAATTCTTAGATATGCTATTCTCTTGAAGGCGTGCAGTATTTTTGCATAGAAGATATTAAGGATTATTGCCTGAGGACAAAACGGTCTTGGGCTGGGAGAAGGTAAGAAATACAAGTCACAAATCAGAAGGCAATATTACTTTTGGTCCACTTCTGTCTCTCTACTCATTGTTAAAATTGAGTGTGATAGCAAATACAAATCTATAAAGCAAGTGGAATCAAATGCAGTACTGGCCTTAAATCCAAAACATTAGCAAGAGTAGGCAAAAGCAACCAGCCAAAGTAGAATAAACAGGGAGCACAGAGTTGCAGAGTTAAAGTATCCTAAATAAAGTTAAGGCTACACACCTCTAACATTACTGTTATCCTATGTTCCTTAGCCCTTTGGGGGTTTCTTGTTTTTTTGTGGTTTATTTTTTGTTTTGTTTTGTGTTTTTGTTTATTGTTTTTTTTTTTTTTTTTTTTTTTTTTTTTTTGTTTTTTTGTTTTTTTGTTTTTTTTTTTTTTTTTTTTTTTTGTCTCATACTTGAAATTGTGAACACTTTTGCTTGGGACTATCTTTCTGTCATGTGTTTGTAGAGCACTTGGCAGAGAAAGACTTGGCCAGTGGCTGATACTCCTAGGCAATTTGCTTACACATACAAGAGGTGTCATTAATGAGAAAGCATCTGGCTATTTTATTATTCATAAGAGGTGGAGTTCTTGGGTATTTTGGAGGGAACCTAAGAGGAACTAGTTTTGTATTTCTGTTCCTCTTACAGTAAGAAACTTGAAAAGTGTTATCACAGGTGGAAAAAGGTTCTCTGAGGTCTCAGCATGCTAGGTGTGAACACGGGGAGGCATTTCCATCAGTCAGAAGGTGATTTCTTTTAAGAATCATAACAGTTTACTTGCAGTTCCAGTAATAGAATATACTGGTGTGAGTTTTGGTTTTTTTTTTTTTTTTTTTTTTGGTTATGGCATATTTTTTTTTTACCCTCAGGAAATTCACAGAAACTTATAACAGAGAGACACTGGCACCTCACTGACTGGTACAAAGGATATCTCAGTGCAGAGATGGAGAACCTGATAGATTTATTGTGCCCACATTTGCTTTCAACAGCCAGGGCTGCTCATGTCTCTCCTGGGCTTCTTGGCTGCTAAGCAATGAAAAACCACCAGAGCTAAATGTGCCATTCCCTTTCAGTTCCCACCAATCTGAAGATTACATGAGTTCCTTAGGCCACTACTACTAACTTTTCTGCAGGCTTTTCATGTTTTATACCTACCACCTCCCTGCTGTGACCTGCCACGATCCTACGCTGCATTATCTGTCTTTGAAAAACTGCCATTTTCAATTACAGCTAGTGTTTCATGGAAACTGTAAGGATGTTCTGAATCCCATGTTTTGTGTATTAATTAGCCAGTAAATAAATATTTAAAGGTCTGCATTTAACTATGTATTACAGGACCTTTAGAGTAGTTCAATAAGAAAAAAAAAAAAGGCTTACAGCATTCTACTGCCCGACTTGATTTATTCTCTTTCTGTATAATTCCTTCTTTTCTTTTCCTGTGCAATTTTTGAGCCTGCTGGCAGACTTTCATCAAATTAAACAAAACCATCTAGATATTAAAATCATACAAATTTCATGACGAGAGAAAACAAAGAGGAGAAACAACCTGTTACTACATCCACAGAAGGAAGGTTAAAATGTGTCTAAAGCTTTTTCTGTGGGCTGGATTGGTGGTCCACCAGGCAGCCCATGTACCTGGACCAGACAAGCAGCACAAACAGAGCTTGCCAAGAACCAGCTTTTCTTGTCTAGCCAGGTAGGTAGCAAATGTGGCAAGGTGCTAAGCATTGTGTGCTTTTCTTAAGGGGAGTTGTTGTTGTGTGCTTTCTGTTTGTTTTGTTGGTTTTTGTTGTCAAATGAAGCATTATTGCAGTTGAGAAGTGAGGGTAGGGATGATTTGGGGAAGAGCCAGAGTTATTCCTGGAGGCCACTGAAAAAAAACAAAAAAGAGAGTACTGTGGAAAAATAAGTCTTTTGGGCAGAGGGCAGGCACAGCAATACTGTAAGGGAACCAAAATCACAGAAAGTCAAATCTTATGAATTACTCTGCCTGCGTAACAACTACTTCTGCATTTGCTCATCTATATTCCGTCCTTTTTGGATTCTACATTTGCACTTTGTTTTTCTACATCTAAGATTGTATGCCAAACAGTGAAACTAACCCATTCCCCTTTTTAGCTATCAGCATAAAACAAAGCTTTCCCAACTTTGTGGAGGACAATGTATGAACATATTTTGCTTGTCCAAGCAATGCAATAAAAAAGTGAATATTTATTGTGTTTACTAACTATGAAGAACAACTTTTCTCAATGAACATAGTCATTCTGCCAACTATTCCTGAACAGGTTGTTAATTGAATCTTTGTATTTGTGTATTTATAGTAGTTTATATGCAGTTTTTAACGTCTTGTAGAATTTATTCAAAACTGGTCAGTATGATTATTTTCTGTTTAGTCTGTGCACTTTGACTAATCACCAAATCAGATAGTATTATTTCTGCTCCAAGAATGAGTGACCTATGCATTATAACCAGGAAAATTGCCTTGCTTGTTAATGAATTATATATGAATATCCACTGGTTCTGATGCCTCTTGTGATAAAGACAAAAAAGAGGCTTTAATAAAGGGCTATGATGCTTTCCACTAGCTGTGAATACTCTATAAATCTATTCTTTCTAGTATTCATGATTCATTCCCTTCCTCAGACTATTCGCATAAATAAGGTCTTCCTTGTACAAATGTTTGTGAATAAAACCCTGTGAGTGTGACTGAAATCAGCAGATATAGTCACAAAACACAGGCAAAACTCTTGTTACTCACTGGCTATTTTAGACAAACAGAAGTTCCTAAAAGTAGGAAAGCAGAACCATTGTACAGTCCTTGAAGACAGAGAGAATCTGAATTTTTCCCAGCTGAAGTTACAGAGGAAGCTCAGCCCTGTGCTTTTCATTTATGACACAGTGTATCTTATAGTACACATAGCCTTTGAAAAATGTATAGCGTGTATGATACTACTTGTGGCAGTAGAACAGATTTCTGTTCCTATTGTCTGCATAAAGCAAGAGATAAAGAATCTGAGTTTGTGGGGTTTTTTTAAAATATTGGCCTATATTAAATTCTGAACAATAACAGTGAGTGCATCAGAGTGTACACAAAGGATCTAATTTTAAAAAAGTTATACTTATCATGAAATATATGCTCTGTAAGACTCAAGAGGAATACTGCTTGCAAAAAGAGCAATAAATTAGAATTAAAATGTTTTAAAATGCATAATTATCATGCATTAAGCTGAAAAAACAGAAGATAGAAATATCCATGCTCCTCGAAATGTCAAGTTGAACACCTTGCTGTGAGCCAAGCTGCTTAATGTAAGTGTGGCTTTCAGTTTTGAACTTCTAATGCATAGAGGACAGCATGACAGGATGTTATAACTTTATAAAAAGGACATGAAAACTGTAACGTTTCATTAACATTAAATCAGTTATTAACATGTCTGAAGAAATAGATTTTTGAAGTCTGATACTTTGTTCAGTGAACACAAGTTAAAATGTCTCATGCCTGAGACCACTATTGTGCTCAGTGCCTTAGTTAAGGATGAAAAGCCAAGGGTCTCTGTATTCAAGAATATCAAAGAAAGCCTCTTATTTTTTTTCCTAATAAAATAAATAAAAAATCTTGCTAATATGTGAAACATTTTAAAATTGAGTATATTTTGTTCTTTTTCTTTCTGCTCCTGAATCATAGTAAAATCTGGCAAAAACCTTTTTTATGACCCCTTTTATAATCAAAATTATTGCCTGAAATTCAGGACTCTTTTTTATTATTATTATTTTTTATTACTGTCCATATAGCTGTTTTAAAAAGGCAGTTTTGTTCACTCTGGGCTATGGTCATTCTCCTTGATGACTCTGCTGTTGAAAGGCTTAATTGTGGCACTATTATTTGTGATGAGTGATGTCTCACTTCACAAAAATAATCCCCAAAGACAGTAAAAGCATTTAAAATCAGACTCCACAACCAAGCACATAAAACACACCTAAACATTTTGATCCCTGCTTCTAAATATAGCACTTATTGAAGGTTTGAAGGGCTATGGAAGCCCAGATAAGTTTGTATGTCTCTTCTCTTTTTTTTTTTCTTTTTTTTTTTTTTTTTTTTTTCCCTAAGGATAGTTTGATAAAAGTAATCAGTTTAATACAATGACCTTGTTTCCAAGACATAGGTTACTGAAGATGATTTTGTTTGCATATGTAAATGTAATTATTTCCTGTCTGAATGCAGATAGCTGCAGACCAAACCTCAATATGCAGAGTGAACAATGATTCAGGGGTTTAGGTAAGACATCAGAACAGCTGTACACCCTAATTTGTCATACACATCCATAGAAAAGTCCCCCTATGAATGCACATGCATCAAGGTTTCTCCTTTGGAACTTGGTTACTCTTCAATTCACTAGGCAACAGAATGTAAGGGAAATTGGAGATGCTGAATGCCACCAAGATTTCAGGAAGTTGTAGAGTCTTTTGCTCCTTGAAGAAAAAACTTAATAACACCAGAAATGCAGTTTTTAAAGTCAGAGGGAAGTGTTAATGGGATTTTCTGCATAACAGGACAGAGAACTTCAGACTGTTCCACCAAGTACAAAGATACTGTTTAGTGACATTCTGCACAGAATCCAAAATAGCAAAAACAGTGGTTTAACCACTTCAAGTGATGAAGGGTCCTCCAGTTCTTTAGGGAAGGTTAATTACTTCTATTTCATAAACAAGCCTTTTGATTTTGTCTACCTAATTTTTTCAATCATAGTTTTTACTGCAACTTTTGTTTCTCCTAGATTAAAAAATTATCTGCTAGGATTTTTCTGGCCATTTTACTGGAGTGAACATACTGAATAAATTGAGTTTCCTATACTTCTTGCTATGTTTTATTAATCACTCTTTTCCCACTGCTCTCTTGTTGTTCACTACCTTTCTAAAAATGTCAACAGCAGAACTGCATCCAGGAGACCAACAGGCATTTACAACTGCAGTATTCTATACCCACAGGTTGTCTTTATCCTCAGAACTATAATATCTAACTGAGACTTTCCTTAATCTCTTGTGCCTCCAAATTTTGTAATAACATCAGTGCAATCCAAAATACTCTCTCATATCACAGAAACAACTTGCATCTTTTTCTCTAGGATGCATGACCTTGGATTTTGTATTGCTTGCATTTTCCAAATGTCTCTACTTCACCAAGCAATCCAGATTAATCCATAAAACTCACTTGACTCTGGGAAATTTGTTTGTTTATAATTTGATTTCAGTCCTAATCAGATCCCATCTTGTGCTCAAATTAGACATGGAACTGGAAGGTCTGATTCAGAACACTGATCACAAGTGACCCTGTATGACTTTTAAATAAAACAGACATTTTTTCATACCTTTGTTTGCAGTAAAACTGTCAGGAGTGTCGTTTTCTTGAATGTACACTTATTTGTTATCCTTCCAATTTTAAAATTGTTTTATTTTTATGTTTTTACATATTTAAAGTTGCATTATCAACTTCAGTGAGGGTTTAACAAAATTATATTTTTGTGAAATCATATGTAAATCCCAAAGTCAAAATTTATACAACCTTTCAGCACTTAAAATAGGAACCAATGTCCAAATCCCCAGAGAAGAAAGCTAGTGTAAGTACTTGCCCTTGGCTGTCTGTGGAATAGGTAAACTTCCCTGCAAACGAATTCATGGGCACGAAACACTGTCCAGACCCCATTGCCAGAACCACAAAATGGAGTGAAAAATGAAAAGCCAATCTTGAGAATCTTGTGCTAATTCTTTTTAGGAAACTAACTTGGGGCATGAAGTGTTTCCAGTTGCTTGCAGCAATAATGAGGCACAGACTATGATATTTAGACTCAGTCTTATGGAGGGCAGAGAGGGAAGGGAAGGGAAGGGAAGGGAAGGGAAGGGAAGGGAAGGGAAGGGAAGGGAAGGGAAGGGAAGGGAAGGGAAGGGAAGGGAAGGGAAGGGAAGGGAAGGGAAGGGAAGGGAAGGGAAGGGAAGGGAAGGGAAGGGAAGGGAAGGGAAGGGAAGGGAAGGGAAGGGAAGGGAAGGGAAGGGAAGGGAAGGGAAGGGAAGGGAAGGGAAGGGAAGGGAAGGGAAGGGAAGGGAAGGGAAGGGAAGGGAAGGGAAGGGAAGGGAAGGGAAGGGAAGGGAAGGGAAGGGAAGGGAAGGGAAGGGAACACGGACAGTGGCTGCTGTTGAACCAGAGTAGGGAGTGTCTTGCCTGGGATCTGTCCTGTGTCTGACAGACAGGAACACATCATAAGGGAGTTTGCTAGCTTCCAGTTATCATGTTTTCCAGCTTTTCTAAGTGAGCTGCCACTCTGTGTGTGATGAAATGTGCCAGCAATATTATGCAGTAACAAGGTCACGCATATAGATTTTTTTTTCCGTTTTCTAAATTAGTGATTTGAAATCAGTAATTTCAGATGTTATTGTCAGTTCAAAAATAATGATATGACTGATTGGAATAAATACTGTATATTAACCTTTAATTTACTCCTGGGATAACAGCTTTATCTAAGACATATCACAGCAATCCAGCTCTGACTGCTACTATAAGGAAAGTGCTTTCTCCAATCTTACCGGATTATAAAGAGCAACAAATGGGTGATTTTGGTTTCACCTAGACAAGGATCCAATTCTCCTGCTCTTATGGAAATGTTTTCTCTTCCCAGATTAGAATGAAAGTAAAATCTTTCCAAGCACAGAGAATTAAGAATAGTATATGTGTATTCCACATGCATTTATGTGCATATCCTGGTCTGTATTTTGGATGTGGGACAGCACATGGTTTTAAATGATGCTGTGAATTACATGGTTCATAAGATTGTGACAAAAATTGTCTGAGGGGGTTTTGGCTCTAAAGATATCTTTTATATTTTTTTCTAACTAGCAGTTGACAAGCTTGTTAACCTAAAAGGAGATGCTGCATCTCCCTGAATCCAGCTGTATAAATATTTTAACATCATAAATGCTTTCCCTAGTGCTGTAGCACATGGTGGTTTCAACTTCTAAGCACATAATTTTTCTTTTGGCTGGGAGGGGAGGTAAGAGATAGAGAACAAACATTTCTAGTGGTGAAGGAAAGGCAGGTGAGGCTCAGTAAGGTAAGAAACCAAATGATTCTTTAACAAATGATCAGCTTGGTGCTTCAGTTAATTTTGTATTCCATTTTTAAGTCCCACTGGGATACTAAGGCGCATTTCTGGAACCTATTCTTATTTTCAGTGACTTCAACTATGCTTCATCTAGAGTAATTTATACAATCAGTGGTAATTCCTGTTGAAAATAATTTAATCCAGAGAGAAAATCTTGCTTTCAAAGTAAGAAATTGCCCCCAGATGTTCTTAATTTTCAATGAGATGTCAAATACAGCCTTCAAGCACAATTCAGAATATGCTTTAGAAAGAAGAAATAGAAATCTCAAGAAGATACTATCAGCTTCTGAGTAAACTTTGGTAAGGAAACATGCTGCTCCAGTTTGCAGCATCAGAAAAATGCTTGTTTTGAGTCAATATTTTCGTAGCCAAATGTAAAGGGTTTGTTATATAGCTTTCAGGGCTGCTATTCAACAAGACAAAAAAATAACAATTTGTCTGATAAATGTAAAGCTTTATAGCAGCAAATCCTTACATCCATCTTTGCATGACACTCAGCTTCCTATTCACTTGTTCTAGGAATGGCAAATGTACCATCCCATGCTACATTCCTTCCCTCTTCTGGGAAAGCCTGAGGTTTCCACTGACTCAACAGAAATGCCACACACCCCCAAGAGGCTTTTTTGGCTGTATTTTCTGCTTACACAAATGAATGAGTTTGTGAAGTGGAAGTCTATCTGATTTTCACTTCACTAATGTGTACCAACCATACAAAACTATAAAATCTGTACTTTTACACAGTTTTCAAATTATTCATTTTGTACAATTAGTCTCACAGAACTGGAAAGCCATTGTTTAACATTAAAAACTGCAGATCACATTGAGGACCCTTACCCCATATGTCTGATATTGTTACACTTTATGAATAAAAACTAGGTCTACCCAGTTCAAGAAAAATCCTTAAATATTGATAAAACACACTTTTCGTGTACTTTAACCCAGGGAAAGCAAAGCTTTCTGGTGCACTATTGAAACACTACCCTTTTAATACCATATGACTTGTGATAAATTATTGACTACATTTTTCTAAATAATGTATCTTCATCAGTTGAAGAAATTCAGTAAAGCATGGTAGAACCATCTGCCACTAGCTTGAATCTGAAATGTGTGGTCCTGTAGATTTAGAAAACTGAGCACTGCTAGCATTTAACTAAACATTTCTGGAATAATGAACTTAACCTAATTTCAAAATACTCTAAGTTGCAAGAAACTGGATCCACACACAGGAGCAGGGCAGACCACATCTAAACCTTTGGCTTGCAGGATTATGAACTGAATATCCTTGCTTTCAACCCTGTGGCCAAGTTCTGCTGTTCACCTGGAGGGACCTTGGACATAACCCATTACCTCTTGTCTGCCAAGACCTTTCACTGCTGCCATGTGGACCTTGCTTGGAGCTGTGCCCAGGTCCTTGAGGGCACTGCTTGTATTGTGGTCACCCAGATCCCCTCAGCTCATCCTCCCATGGCAGGGCAGCTCTGCTTTTGCTACTCCCCTCTCCAGACTGTACCAGATGACAGTCTGGACAGCACAGCCAGCCTAAGGGTGAGCAAAGGATTGACAGAAGTTCAGAATGTTTTCTATTTTCATTGTTTGAAAGCTTTCAGCTTCATCTTGATGTTTTTTTCTTCCATTGGACAAAAATGTACAAGACTAAAGTACAAGTTTCATAAAATAAAACCTGTCTACAAAGATACTGCAGTTGCCTACCATTACAGTTGTTTACACATGTAGTCTGTTTTCCAGGTACCAGTTTCAACCCTTTTTCCTACCTTCTGCTTCTCTTCCCTCCTGAAAATTAGTTCTGCTCTGAAACTTCTGGACTAACTTGCTGGTACCAGATATACAACCATAGGGGAAAGTTAGGAAAATGATCTTAATCCTCAACCTTTTTTCTTTTAATAACCAAAATCATCCTTCTGCTGCACTGACCAAAATAATATCCTTTTTTTAGTGTAATTGCCACTGAGGAGACAGTTCCCAGTCTAGGACAATTTTTCCTATTTTAATGCTTTAATGTGTAGTGGTATAACACAATCAGAAGCCTTTGAGGCTCAGCCTGTTGTCTTTCACTCCTTTTAGCTCAAATGAGACTGAACCAATTGGGATTTCTCAGTCTCAGAACCTCAACTCCTTTGTTATTAAAGGGTACCTGCTTAGCCTGATATTATCTCAACAGCTTCTTTGCAGTGTTTGTGATTCCTCTAGTGGACACTGCATAATACTCTTTGGCATGAGGAAATGTTTCACCCTTTTGGTCATTCCTGACAGCCATTGTTGAACTTTTCCCACATTCCTTTTTCTGTGTTTATGGGGTGCTCTCCTTCTTGGAGCACTCTGCCTACCCAGGTAAGCTTGCTTGTTCACATACAGAAACTACTTACCCTGAAGAGGCTGACAGGTGTGAACAGGATCACTGGGCTTGCATTGATATGTTCTACCATTTTGAAAACCTGTTTATGTGCAGTGCAGAACCTCATTTTATGTGAGTCCTTTATCGTTTCCTAGAAGGCTGTAGAAGTTCCAGCACGGCCAGCATTGCCTTTTCTTCACTGATTTGCCATTTTCTTCCCTCTGAGGTCCATTTAAAGCAATAAAGAATGGCATATTGTAGTATTTTGTGCCATATTGTGGGATTTATTTCATATTTTTCTTACTGTCTTAGTGGTTATTTTCTTACTGTCTTAGTGGTTATTTCCTAGCACTATGCTTTTGTTTTCTATTTGTAAACTGTACAAGGCCTTTATGACTCAGCTTCAGTTTGACAATATTTTGGTGCCACACTGAAATTACATAAATGGATTTCTCTATCCAGCTCCCCAGTGCTTGGTGCCACTGATGCATGCAAACATCTATAAACCTCGACTTTCTCAGGAATTTCTTATCAAATTACTGCATGTTGCCACTGGCATCATAATGTTTTCTTATTCTGAAACACTATGACTTGGTCATGCTCTTTCAGCACAATACTTCTGCTTTTCAGTGTGGCAGGGGTTACAATGCATCTGCCTCCACAAATCAGCTGGAATACAATTTTTCACTGATCTAAGAGCACAGTTGCAAAATGCAGCAGTTGAAAGGCTGTCATCCTTTGTAACAGATGAGATGTTTTGGAAGAGTGCAATAATGAATATTCTATTGACATAGATGCTAGGGCACATGATGAAATATCCAAAACCTATTGCATCAGTGTCCTACAAGAGTTATATGTATTTCTGTGCAGATACATGTATTACAGCACATGGTGTTACCTGTTCCTATAACTTCCATAGAGATTACCATAATACATACTGCTTTGGTAGCATAGGGGACATTAAATCAGAACAAAAAAATTGCAGACTAAGGAAAAAAAGTTCCTAGAGGTGCAATAGGCAGTGTTAGGGAGGCAAGGTGTGACTGTAAGCTGCCTATTGCTCTGTCATCTATTTCCTCTCTTCTTGCATTCTGAAATAAGATATATTGTGCTCTAAAAGCCTGGCCATCCCTGGCCAACTTTGACACTACCTGGAAGGAGCACCACTGTTGGTGCTGGTGTCACACAGCCCTGCTGGGATAATCAGAGTACAAGAAGTCTTGAAGGGATGGCTAGGATTATTTCTCACTCCCTTCCCAGCACTGGATAGCAAGTGAATGTTTTTCTTCCAGTCACACTGATCTTAATGATAACTGTAGTAGATACTGTATGACTGAATACTCAATATTTCCCAGGTCCCCTCCCTCTGGGCCATCTTCTGTTAATGGCCCATCAAATGCCTTGCTGTGTGACTCATAGATAACTCCCTCTGGGAGCTCTCTCTCTTAAATGGGCCATCAAGGACCCCCTGTATGACTCATCATCCCATTGTGAGATGCTCTGCCCAGGGGGAGGAACCAAGCATTCTCACCTCGATATAATCTGGGATTTGGGACAGTCCAGGCTGCCCTTACCCACTGGGTTCCCAGATGACCAGAGCTACCAGACCTTTCTACAGGATCACTGCTTCAGGAAGACCACCTCATCTGGACTGCTTGCATCTCCCTGCTCAGGTTATATTCTAACTCTGTCAGTGGTCTTTTGTATTGTTGTATTTATTTTATTTTACTTTTTTCCCCCTTTCTTCCTATTAAATTGTATTTCTGACTTGGAGCCTCTCACTTGTTTTGCTTTCAAACCACTACACTGACTTTTTGAAAACTTTGTATTCTTTTGAAGTGCAGTGTATCCTAACTAAGAAAAGAATATTAAGGAGCAATATTAGAAAGACAGAATGGGTGTAATGAGTCAGACAAAAAAATGCATCCTGACTTGTGTCGGGTCTCTGTCAATGGCCAGAATCAGGTGCCTTGGGAGGCAGATAAGAAGGGGCAAGCATATTGCTTTTAATTTCTAAAATACTCATACAGCACAGTAGATTATATGTGCTCAATAATCCTGACAGAATTTATTCCCCATGATAACAATTTCTTTGCATTCAAGGTAATGAAAATTAGGAGAAAATATCTAGAGCTATTGAGGTACTTGAAAAACTAGAAACAGTTTTGACAAACATGTTAGAAATTTCCTAGGTACACCCTTGTGGCAGCTGTAGGGATCAGTAACTTCTTGAGACCCATTTCTGGTTCCAAGGAAGGACAGTTTGGATTTTTTTTTTTAATAATGTTATCAGTTTGGCCTTTACTAATGAAATCTCTTCCACTCAACCTTTTAGTTTCACTAACACTGAACTAACTGAAGTTTCCTGTGAGATAAATAATCTTTGACTTTTTTTTTTTTTTTTTTTTTTAAGAGAAGTTTTGTTTCTCTCTAGTCACTACAGAGAGAGTCTGCAGGGATTTATGTTTAAACTGGGCACCCTATATCAGTAGCAGATCAATTTTCCTTAGAAGACAGTTCATATCCAATTTATTCTCTTCTGTGTGGCAACACTCCGGTGTTTGCCAGTTATTTGATAGAAAGTTGTGTCTAGACACACTGTCTCACTGACTTCCTAATCTGTTCTTTAAAGGGGTGGTAATGAACATCATATTCTCATTTTTTACCCTCATCCCCTGCAATCATTACAAACACAAATTTAATTTTTGTTACCACCACTTTCCTGTTTATGCAAGATTGCTTTATATTCCTGGAAATAAGGATTACAGGTAGTCTGAGTCTTTCCTGGATGACTCCTGCTCTGTTTCAATATGTTGCTTTCTTCTCCCATTAATCACCCTCTTTTCTTCCTGTGAGATCTTCTACTTTTCTTCATGCATTGTCCATTATTTAATTACATTAGAGGACTTATTTTTTTATAAGTCTGAATTGTTTCTTTATTTATATGAGCTATTTACAAAAGTGGCAAAACTAGATGAAGAGTTCCAGCCCTGTGCACACAGACTGGTGTCCTGCCTCTTTTTCCAAACCTCTTTCTTTTTTTGCAATTAGTGTTTCTTCACCCAGATTTCAAATATACTGCTCATGTACACTTCTGAAAATGGCCTAGATGTTGAGAATAACAAGCTGAAGAGTCTTACAACTGAGGAATTCATTTTTGAAATACATTTAATGGAGCTCATAAAACTAGACTGATGTCAAAATAGGATTGATTAAGCCACCACAGCTGGATCACTACTTGCACTAGAATATGAAATCCTGAGGAGAGTGACAGTGCTTTTTAGGTACAAACAATTCCATAGGGGCAGGGGAGCCTTTCTGCTGCAATGACTACCCTGTTTGTCACCATTACAGGAACTTCAGTTTGATCCTTGATTTTTACTGCTACAGACAAGTTCAATTTATTATTGCATCTGATAAAAGAGACAAATAATAATAATAAAAAAGCAGTAGCAGATATTCTTTGTTTCTATGAATTCTAAATCAGCCATCAGGAAGCATCCATAAGACTATACTGTACTTGAAAAGCTCAAAACCTTTCAGTGGTTCGTTTTTCTGTATTTTGACAACTGAGATCAGAATGAGAAAAATAAAACACTTGTTTTTACTTTGCAACAAGGGTTCACTGGAATTCACCAGAGCACTTGTTATTTCAAACAAACTTGGAAAGTTGCAATCATATAAGATTGCATGCTGTAACTTGAGAATATATTTTATATACATGGTTAAGACTAGGGATGATCATAAACCTGATGAAGTTCAACAAGGTGAAGGGCTAAGCCTTGCACCTCTGGAAGAACAAACCAAAGCAGCAGTGCAGGCTGGAGGATGACCATGTGGAAGAAATCTTTGCAGAAGAGGGCCTGAGGCCCTGCCATGAATACACTCATACCAAAGGCCAATGGAATCCTGGGCTGCATTAGGCAGGGCACTGCCAGCCATTCAGGGAAGGTGATACTTTCCCAGCTACTCAGCAATGGTGGAATCACACCTGGAGTTCTGGGACCAGTTTTGGGGTCCTTTATACAAGACAGGCATGGACGTACAGACACTATGATGATGAAGGGGTTGAAGCATCTGTCATATGAGGAGAGACTGAGAGCTGGGATTGGTCAGGCTGGATAAGAATAAGCTCAGAGGGAAAAAAGAATAAAGAAAGAAATACTGCAGGGAAGGTGCAATAGGACTAAGACAGGCTTTATTCGCTGGTGCTTAGTTGCAAGTGCAGAGGTAATGAGTACAAACTGAAACGTGGAGGTTCCTTCTGAATATCAAGGAACACTTTTTACTGTGTTGTTTACAGAATACTAGCACAGACCATCCAGAGAGTTTGTAGAACCTCCATCCTTGGAGATATTCAAAACTCAGGCATAGTTCTGGGCAATGTGTTATAGCTGATTCTACTTTAAGCCAGGGGAATTAACTAGATCACCTCCTAAAGGTCCCTTCTAGACTAAGTTATTCTGTGTGTAGGCCATTCAAACTTTATGCTTCTTAAACTTTTAGGTAAACCCCAAACAATGCTTATACAAAGGATAACTAACTTTGAAATACAGTATGAGTGGAGATCAAGTGCATCATCAACATTGATGTCACGCAACACCAATCTAATGAACAATCATATATTCTACCTTCCTTAAAAAAAAAATCCAAAAACCAAAGCCAAACAAAACTGAAAATAACAGGGTTTTTTCAAAGTATCTTTATCTATCTTGCAATGATTTATACACCTTAATATTTTTCTCCATGCTATAATTCTCTATTGAGAATACATAAAACAGCCTGGGGACAAGGGCTTGAATCGGTCTTCCCCCCTCAAGGGGAGTAAGCTAACCTTTTGACTAAAAAGTTTGATGCTTTTGTGTTCCTTTTCTGACTCATAAATCTTGTATACTTTGCTGCTCTGTATCCCAGCCTTGGTTAACCATTTATTTCCCAGCTGTTCTGCACCCCATCTACTAAAGAAATTTTCCATGAAAGTAGCAGATGAGGATTTGAAACCCTGGAATCTGATTGGAGACCTTTTACTCAAATTCAACAAGGAAAATATTTTTATTATTACACTAAAAGATAAAGATTATCGCTATTACCCAAATTTACTTTTCCAGCAGTTGACTTTTTTAAATGAATGAAGCATGGTCTGTTGGGCATTTATCTAAATTCTGTACAATTTAGCTTGTATAAATTTTTTGGGTCTGAATTAGAAACTTGCATTCCAACAGATTATTTTTTTTTTTTTTTTTTTACTTGCTACCATGAATTTTGGTATAAGCTTTTGCTTGGCCCTTTGAATTTTAAAATAACTTGAAACACTCAGGCCTCCTTTTATTGTTTGTTTGATTTTCTTTCTAGAATTGAAGATTATAATATGAAAAAAAATCTCAAAAGAAAAAACTTCAGTTTTTAATTTTTAAAACATAAAATGTACACTTTAAAATTTAGGACTTGTTTTTAAATGGATACAGTTTGTAAACAAATTGATACATGAGAAATAGTAGTGCTGTAATTTTGTCTTTTGCTCAAAAAGAACACATCTTGGGATGAAATGTTTCAGTCAACGATTCTTTTCCTTTATTCTTTCTTTCTTTCTTTTTTTCTTTTCTTCATTTAAGTATCAAAATGTATGCCACAATAAGAGTTAAAAAGGAAAAAAATAAAATAATCAAAACATGGGTCTTCCCAAGTATTCTGAAACTGTCATTAACAAAAAAAAAAAACAAACAAAAAAGAAACCAAAAATACCATCACTTCAGTGGAAAAAGAAACTTAGCAAGGCTTTATGTTAAGATTTTTATCAAAAAACCTTTTAGCTGCTGCCCATAGTTTCTTTCTGATATGTGGGGATTTGCTACTTATGCAGCAATCTTACTTCAGCAGTTTTAGACTGAGGGGAAAGTAGTGAAAAGCAGTCAGTTCCTCTCATCTGAAGTATCATCCTCAGCTGAAGCTGTCCTCATTCACACCCAAGTTCCTAATTGAAATATCTCTGTTGATCACACATAAATGAGAATGATGGATTTCATCTCCTGGAGTCTAAAAGCACTCATTTTCAATTTTATGCACAGGACAGTCTCATGAAAGTGAATGTTTCTGCTTCTGTTTTTCACATTAGGCACATAACTCCACAGAACAGGTCTGAAGTCAGCAGGTCTCTTGAATGTTTTTTAGGCCAAATAAAGCATCTTAAAGCAGAAAATGGCTCATGAATGCAAAACCAGCTTTTTTCAATATCTGATTACCAGGTCTTCCCCAGTACTAGTCCATGACTTTGAGGTGCAGTTGCAATCAATCGTGCCTGTGTGCAGGTAATGGTCATACAAAGATGTTTCACTCCAAATATTTCGGAGCTTTTTTTGGTCTCTCTGGGATACAGCTTCTATCTTGCAGAAGAACTGAGCTATCATTTCTATGCTTTAGGCAGGTATGGAGTTCCCTTCCAGTTGACTTGAAAAATCTTACCAAAAAATGTTTAAAAGCAACTGCTGTTAGATCAGCTCTACCAAAAATTCCAGTGACCTTATATGCTTAGCACAGCCAAGTATTTTTTAACTCCCCAATCCCTACCTTTTTTGCTCAGTTACTGAAATCCAGAAAGAAATACGAGGCATTAATATCTCAGCTGGAACGACCAACACTGAATATTATTGAGATTTCTTATTAAAAGTGGCATTTTCATTACAACTCCTTTCTTTGTCCTGAAAAATCGTGATGTTGTATTGTCTGCTCTGATATAAGAGTGTTGCAGCAAGTGCCTAGGAGGTAATACAGTTTAGGAAAAAAAAAAAAACATATGATGGCTGGCCCAGAGGTAATTTATACATTTGTTTCCTTGTCGGCAGGCTGTTTTTTTAACAAGAAGTTATACACCTGAAGCATCAGTGCATTGATTTCTTAGTGACATAATAGACAGAAAGGTTGTTTTGCATAATCTGATCTACCAGGACATGTAAGTCTGTCAAGAATGACAGGACTTGGATGTTTCTATTAAATTCAATGGACTGTCATGTGAGAGTAAAAATCACTACAGCCAAAAAAACATGGAATAATCAAAGGGAAGTGAATGACATACTGGAAATTTGGCATAGAGTCTGATGTAGAAATACAGATACCATCTCTGTATAAATCCCTCACCCATCTGAAAACTGTGCGGTCTGTGTAGACACAAGCTGCTTTCTTTTACCATGGATGCTCACTCTTAACTTACCTTTCCTGGAGGAAAATAAAGGTCAATAAAATAATTTAATTTGCCTAATCACCCCAAGACACCATTTCTTTGTTTCATAAGAAGGCACCTTGCTGTCCCTGGCCCCTCCTGTCAGTGAGTAGTACGTGAGGGAAATGGGAAAGGCTGCCCAATGTGTGAGCTGGGGAGGTGTTTCCAAAGTCTTAGCTCTGACAGTTCTATGTGAACTGTGCAGTTGTGAATGATGTTTTTAACTGCTTTGTTTTCTTTGTGACTGAGACACAGCTAATGCAGAGGCATGGACAACTCTGTTGCCAGGGCTTCTCTTCGTCCTGTACTCCAACCCAAACCCATCACCACAGCTGTGCAATGGTGTATGACGGCCCACAGTAGCAGACACAGAGGCTGCTCAGGGAATAACCCTCCAGGTTAACACAACACTCAGGATTTGAGATAGTATGTGAGAGGCCGGTTTGCATTGCGGATGAGGCTTGCTTGCAGTTACCTGTAAGTAACTACAAAGACATCCAGCTTCTGGTTCTGCCAATGTTCAGATGTGCACTTAATTTTGACTTTTTATTTGCACGATCTGCCAGGCTGGAATCAATGAGATTACTGTTGTGCTAGGAGACATTGATGCTGGCAGGGCTGCTGTGTAAGATGGCCCTGCTCAAGCAGGCACTCAAGCTTGTGTCTGCCTTTGCCCATTCAACAAGTCCCTTTAATGGAACTCAAGTGTGTGCCTAAGTGCTTTCTTAAGCCTGAGCAGTGATAGCTTGTATAATTGGGGTCAATGAACAGCAACTGTGTCAGCAGCCACATAATGAATGACATTTTCTCCATGTCAAGCACAGATGAAGTGTTTGAAAGCAAGGAATGGTATTAGCCGTTACTATTATGCATGCAAAGTGCGAAAATGATACCTTAAAGTAATTGCACTCTGGAAAAAAACTTTTTTCTTTCCCAGTGAAACTATTCTATTATATTTTGTCTATGTTTATCTAGAAAAATGAAGGTGTGAATTTTCTACATGGATCTCAGCTGGAAAAATAAATTAAAAAGTATTTCTCAAATCAGTGGCAAAAATTAACATCCAGGAAGCGAGTAAAAATAGTTGAAATTGTACAAAATTAATTTATCTGATTTTCATCACCAAAAATGGAATTAAGAATCAAACCTTAGTTATTATTATACTTACTAATGGGATTCAAATCAAAAGCATTTGTTTCATATTGAAAGGTTGATTAAAACTTCTGAAGAGATATTTCAGAATCTTTTTTCAAACCAAAAAGTAAAAAAAAAACCCCAAAACCCCCAAAAACTTAAAAACATAAATTCTAAAGTGATGATGTGATGAAAACAATTTGCTTTTTTTGATCCAGGTCTGGACCGTAGAATGGAGTTTTTAACACAATTATATAAATTAATGAAACACACCAAATTACTCAGCTACAATCTCAGCACTAAACTCGATTTAGTTCAGTTACAAAAACAATTTGAACATAATCTCAGATATTTCTAGTTTTAAATTTGCTAGAAATCAAAGTCTGGACCATCAGGAATGGAAAACAGAGAAGGCCCTTGCCCTCTAAATCCTATGCAATGACCTGCTGTAGGTTATGGTTTGCATAATTCATAAAAACAGCAGAGAAAAAAATGACAGGTCCACTTTGCAGTTGCAACATTGCTCTTTGTGTTAAAAATGCAAAGACCCCAATGGCACTGCAATTTCTCATCGTTCTAACAATACAGATTTTCCATACAAATTAGAAGTGATTCCTGAGTATCAGATCATAGAATTATATCAAGGCTTGAGGACAACCAAAACTTTTGAAAGACATTCAGCCTGTCTTCAAGTGCTAAGATAGTAATTCAGGTAAAACTTATTTTTCAAAATTTACTACTTCCTGGTTTGAATGTGGTTCAGGGAGCACTTCTGCTAGATCCCTCAGTACCCTTGGATGAATCCCTTCCATCTCCACAGACTTCTGTGTGTGTCTAAGTGGTGAAGCAGGTCACTGACCATTTTCCCTTCGATTATGGGAGCTTCATTCTGCTCCCCACCCCTGCCTTCTGGCTTAGAGGGCTGAGTACATTTATGTTAATGTTCGGTTCTCCTACATTTAACTTCTCTCTTAAAACACAGATATGCCTGCTAATGATGTTCCAGCCTTTCTGCATTTTCCCATCTCTTTCTTTAGATTTTTTCTTTGCCTATTACAGAGGGACCCTTGTCACTGTAAGGCAGGTAGATCTTGTCCTTCAGTTTCCATACGTGATGCAGAAAGAAGTAAAAGGAAGTGGGTGGAGTAAAATGAGGGCTGTAAAGCTAACAAAAGTGATTTAAGTATAGCAAGATGACCCCAGCCCCTCAGCTGTGAGGCATTGTCTGTTTTTGTGCATGAGAAGAAGAAAAATCTGTCCCTCAAACACATGGAGGAATGAGTTACTGCTTTTCTGCAAGAGAGGAATTATTCATTGGCTGCAAGATTTCCCTGCAAATTGATAATTTCTAAAATTTCCTATATTACTCAATAGTTCCTGTAGAACTCAAAATCCTAAATTTACTCCATAAACATATTTATTCCAAAACCAAAAGAATATTCACGTTGTATGCGAAAACATGCAAGTAACATTAAAACAGCATTAAGTAATCTGGTTTCCCTGCAAAGCAACGGGAAGGCAGTTTTTTGAGTCTATTCTGAGGCACTGACATTCTCTTGCTGAAGTTGCTTGCCCTTTCAAAATATACTTCCTCCTAAAAGATCAGTTTATAAAGGTTTACATTGATCTGAATGATCCTAATGTGAAAGATATGAACAAGAATACTCTGCTGGTACTTATAAAGCCCTTTGGGAGATTCATCATGGCTGGGTTCTGATTTCAAGAAACAAATCCAGTGTAAGAATAAGACACCTCAATTTTGTGTCTTATGTGTCTGCTTGGGTGATAAATATTGACATTCCCACTGTATGGGCCTTATAAGGCTCTGCTACAGTCAATGGAGATACAGCCAATGGAACCTAAGGAGTGATTTAGATGACTAGGTGATGGAGATCTGCTTTTGGAGGAAAAGCCTTGCTCTGATCCCAGGGTGGGCTCCACACTGTTCACAGTATCACTGGCATAGTTGTGTAACATGGCACACAAAAAACCTCTTTATAAAAGGTGTCTAAATTCTGGTGCCCTGATATTGAATTAAAGGCCCTGTCCATGGGATGGTAGGGTTTCCCTGACCTAGCTGGGGTTGTGCTGCTTGTGTGCAGCTGCTCTCACAGCCTGTGTCAGAGCTGCCCGGCCAGCACAGGGTAACCAGATACAGCCGGGCATTTCTAAGGCCACATGATTTCATGTAGCTAGCTCAAAATCCAAGAATCCTTTTAGATTTGAAATCCTTCAATTTTCCAGGTTTTTCATGTCTCAAGGGTGAGACTAATTTAGAGAAATTTTTTTTTGGAACAGGACAGCAGGTCACCTCTCTTTTGGCCTCAGTTTACACAGCAGAGCAGGCCCAGAAAGACTGCAAAGGAATCCTTTTGGGCAAACCCACTCCCAGATGTACTCTAGAAGCATTCCAATGACTTCTCATTGCTTCAGGTATTAAAGCCATAGGGTCTGACCCTGAACCCTCCATACTGTGAGTCAGGTCCTCAGCACCAAAAACTTTGCTCTGAAAATCTCCTACTGGGGTGCACTTGTAGCTAATAGAGTTATAGGGCCAAATTAGCACTGAGCTCATTTTGCCACCCCAGTGTTAGAAAATATGCCCTAGGAAACCTGGATGCAGAGTTCTGCATAGGATATTTCAGGAGTGAGAACAGCTAACTCTATGGATCACAGTATGGATTTTCAGTTCAGATGTCATGCCTGATTAACTATCTGGCATTACTTTAGTTGTTGAGCTATGTGATTGGTCTAATGAACAACTTGGCTGACTACAAGTTGAGTGTCTGTAGGTTTGAATTTTAAGCATGTTGATCAAAATGAAAGTTGACTTACTGGGTACTTAAGTACCAGAACTGTAACCTAAAAATCTCACACAATGAACTAGCATAGTTAAGTCACACATATATTAAAAAAAAAAAAAAAAAAAAAAAAAGGCTGTATTTAAAAAACACCTTTTGTTAATCTTACATTCACTCCTTTGTTAAGCATTTCTTTCTCTTTGATCTCTTTCCAACTCCTTCTGTCAGGTCTTCAGTGTAAAAGAGAGAGGGAGTCCAACCTAAAATCTGCATTTCCATAAAAAGCACCAGGTGTTATGGTATTTGCTATTCATTCTAGAAAGAAGTTCCTTCTAACTTTCTGAAGTTGTATCACTGCAGGAAAGAGTATGGATCTATAGGACTTTGGAAAGTTCAGTAATAAGATGATCATCAGGAGATAAGAGATCAGGGTTTGGATATGTTCTCTGAAAGATGTTATTCAATATTTTAGCAGTGGCTTTGAAATTCAAAATGCACAATTAGAACAGAATTAGTATATTTTTCTTATAAAAGAAGTGCATCATTTGCAAGGCTGTAGTTTCATGCTCCCTCCTCTACAAATTCCTTCTGTGTAGTTCTTCACTGCAGAATCACTCCTTCAAAATGGTGGAGATTTTTTATCTTGTTGACTAAGACAACCTCTAGGAGTTGGGAGACTTTTTGGTTTTGAATGCTGTTACAGGAAGTAAAGAACTGAACCCAGATGACCTAGGTTCTAGGCAGAATACAGGCACATAAAACATAGAGCTTAGGTGTGAAGCAGGATCCTCAAATAACAGGAGTTCTGGCCATGTGCAGGATCACTGAGCACTAAAGATTTTTTAAGTCAGTGATGTGTCTGATGATATCTTGTGGTCAGATGAACCTGAATAATAATTATTTTGCTTAAAGATTTAATTTGTACTTTTGTTGCTCAATACATGTTGTAGATCATCCCAACCTTCAGAAGACCTAGAGCTGCAGTTCTTCTTTATTGCTGCCTGTGTTTTTTCTGCTTGCCAAATTTGTTAGCAAATCTGTGAATGTAAGCCTTTTAGTCACTTTTTTTAATGTTGATTTTGTTCACTTGAAAACAATTTCATTAATATAAAAGGAAATGTTAACTTTTTGATCAAGTTGAAGCTTTTGCCTTCTAGTTGTTTCTATGTCATACAGCACAGATTGATCTCTGCAGTGTTTTGGATGCAGAAATGAATAAAAACTACTACTGAATAAAGCAGATGTGAAAATGTTGCTGGAAGGTCTGAGAAGAAACATTAATTAACATGTGATTATATTTCAATCAAGAAAGTGAAATAAAAGTTTCTCGCAGGATCATCAGACTCATCAATTTTCTGCTCATCACTAGACAAAATTTCAGTCAGCGGCATATTTGATCTTGCGGAATTCAAAGAAACCAATTTTCTGGGCTTTTTGAGTTCAACACAAATTCAGTGAGTCTCATGAAGGGTTTTGTAGTTAAGTTCTGCTTCAAAACAATCCCTTGACTCTTTCTCCTTCTTTCAAACTCAGTAATGCAGAATTGAATAAATTCACGAATTATTTTTACACAATCACTGAACAATAATCACTTTTATAATATTAATTATTGCTTTTACAGTTAGAAATTTTACATATCTACACATAAAACCTGAATAATACCATAGCATACATTATATACAGACAGGTGGTGTGATATAAACTCCTTATTTTTCAGATGACCTTTCTGAGTTCACCACACTTAATTCCCCAAAATTTCACAAGTCTCCCCCCTCTCACCTTTTCATTTCCTTCTCTTATAGTCAGGAGAGTTACATTTATTTTCTTAATCAAATCCCAGTTCTGCAATTGCTTTTATAACAATAAAAATGCTGTTCCTATTACTTTCATAGTTTTAATTGGTATTATTTTTAGTAGATTAAAAACTGATTAAGTCTTATATTTACCTTTTCTGGTATGCCCAAGGACTGGAATACTTCTTTCCTACCACTGTTTTAAATTAATCTTGCTCACAATATAAATATTTTTTCTAAAAGGAACTATTCCTGGCTTTAACATAGGTTTAATGCCAGAAATTACACACACACAGAATTAAAAAAAAACAAAACACAACAACCCAAACAAAACAAAACCAAAAACAAACAAACAAACAAAAAACCTCAACCAAAAGCCAAAGACCGAACCAAACAAACAAAAAATAAACCCTTTAAACCCATAACGAAGCATAGGATTTGAATTCTACAGAGGAATTTCTGGAGTTAAGATAATCTGTTTGATAGGTAAAGTGAGAACTTTTGACTGACATTTAAAGAAATAATTTTGCCTCTGAGATTATATTTAAGACCAAAAATTTATATTCACCAGTAAACTTGGAACCCATACTCAGTATTCTAAATATCTATGATTTCAGATACTGACTGTAATCAGGAACCCTGATTATAGGTTGAAGTCCATAAGATCTGTTTTCCTTTTCTCTTTGACTTGTTATTTTAAACTTATATCATCATTCTTTTGGCAGCAAGAAATAGATATAAATTGTTCTGCTGAAGAGAATCAGACATCAGTTTTGATGATATTTCTATGATCTCAACAATGTTCAAGTGGCCTTCACAGAGAAAGTGATAGCTACCATACTCCCAATGAGAAAAGCAAATTTACTATCAGTGGTCATAAAACTGTGAGGGTAAAAATGCCAGTAAAGCCTCCTAATATTATTTCAGTGTGGGGATTTATTTTTATATATACTTATGATCCCCCAGAAAAAAATATTGATAACATGGGAAGAAGGAAATAACAGGTAAGGTAATTATGCTGCCATGGTTACTCTGAGAAGAGAAAGCTCACTGCAAATTCAAAAATTCAAATTACAATTCAAAAAGGATAAAACCAATAGCATTGAACCAACACATAGAATGTCTGTGTAGAATATTTTCACAAAAATGTTGCAAAGTCAGATTATCACCTTGACTGTCTGCCCAAATTTGTGGGCAATAGACATGGATCAGAGTAAAATTGTGGCCCAGTGGGAACTGCCCCTGAAATTAAAAGAGGCATAAAGAGCCAGTGCCTTCACTGGCTTCATGTAGGTTAATCCCTCAGTAAAAACTGTTCCTAAACCCTGTGTAGAGGGTGGTGCTGAAATGGGGGCAGCATCTAAGAGACCCCATCACCGAGGTGAGCCACCTACTCCTGGAGTTGTCTGAATGATCCTGGACTTTGTGTAGTTCAGAGGAGGAAGGCACAAGAACAGTTTTGAAGCTGCCTATTCTGTTTTGAAGCTGTAGAGGAAAGGCTGGAGACATGAAGGGACAGCACCAAAGCACTTACAAATGCAGGCTTGTCTCAAGGAAAACGGATTCAGAACTAAGCCTCTCCTTCATAAAAACAATACCAAAGATTAACCCTTTCCCCCTCCAATTTCCTGCTTACATGATAGATTTGCAGAATTACTTTGTTAGAGACAGACTCAGGCAAGAGAGGTAAGGTCCCTTGGTTCTTCCACTGATAAAGGTTGAACATTTATGTGTTTCTGATAACAGATTGATCCCATCAAGTCTTGGGGAAAGGTCCTCTTTGGAGTTTGATTAAGGTACATTCATACACTCCAGCAACCGTAGAATATATTAAAATGTTTCTTTGAAGAGACAAGTGCACCTGTCCACTCATTGTAAAACAAAATAAGAGCATTTTAGGGTAAATAGCTCCTTAAGGAACAGAGCTTTTGGTTCATGCATCATTTCCATAGAAAAGATGCCTACATTACCCTTTGTTAAACTCAAGTAAGTTTCCTAGCAACCCAGTCATTATCTCTGAGGGGTATAAAAAGACATCAGCATTATAAAGAAGTTGAGTCTTTGACATCATTGTGTTTTTTGACTACAGTTTATCACCAAACCTGCTGGCATCTGTCCGAAGTCTTCTTCTTCAATAAGTATCAACAAAGTACTTTGTTAATGTTAATGTATTTTATTTTCTGCTACAGGATAAAATCAGATTCTGTATATCTAGTATAGTGTGCAAAGTACAGAGCATCCTAAACAAAACATCTTCAAATTAACCTCCTGTTTTGCATGTCCAGTGTCAAGGAGAGCCAAACATTACATCACAAAGGTGACTTCTTAAGATTTATTTTATGAGGTAATGTTGGGGGTTAGGTTTGTTCCTTCTTTCTCTAAAGATTTTTTCCCCATAAGTTACCAAGGAGACCAAGTGTGGGATACTTGAGAGTACTTAACCGAAACAAAGAGGTGGACAAAGGTGGAAGGGGGAGATAATGCAGGTAAAAAACAGAGCTTGAGACAGCTGCGGGCTCTTCTTTTTCCAGCGTTCGGGGAGAGAGAGAACGGCTGTTGCTGGCTGGAAGAGTTTCACTGTGGCCAAAGGGATCCAGTCCTGGGAAATCTACTATCACCGGTTCAGCCTGAATCCTGAGTTCTCTCTGTCACTCACGGGAGCTGGGCCGGCCTTGCCTCGCCTTTGGCTTCTTCGCGCTGCTCCTCTTGCTACAGTGTGACCCTGCACCCCCTGTGCTGCCGGGACATCCTGCCCCTGCCTGCCGGGACAGCTTGCCATCCCAGCTACCAGCCCAGGACTTTTCCACTGTTTCAGCTTGGTGCTCTGAGGATCCTGCAAGGACACTGAAACCAAACTGCCCTGGGTTTTGTGAAACAAAGTCCTCAAGGTTCTTGGTACTGTTTTCGTTTGTTATTAATGCTGTAGTTGTTTGGTGGGTTTTTTTTGTGTTTGTTTGCTTTGTAATACATACTAGTAAAGAACTGCTATTCCTATTTCCCAAATCTTTGCCTAAGAGCCTCTGATTGTAATTTATAATTGAAAAAGAAAAAAAAAAAGGGGTGGGGGGGGGGGGGGTTTATACTCTCCATTCCAAAGGAAACTGCAGTTGTTTTTTTTTTTATTACCTGGCAGATACCTGTCTTCCCAAACCAAGACAGATTTTGGCGCCCAATGTGGGGCTTGAGGGCACTGAGAAAAGAAAAGGGAAGAGAAATAGCGGTTCTTAACTAACCTAGTACTTTCTTTTATGTGCGTTGGATATAAAAACCTCATTAGGCAGCATCATGTGGTCTAACTTACCCTGGTTTGGATGGCATGTGGTTGTGGCTGTATTCTTTCCATTTGCAGGCCCTTATCTAAACATGGGCCCTATAACTAAGGCTACTGTGACTGTCATCCAGTTTATTTTATGGCTTAATAAGGTGAAGAACTCATGGATTTTTAATTTACTCTGGAAAGCAGGCACATGAATTCAGGGCTATCGTACACTAACTGTGTGTTTTTGGTGTTACTTTAACAATGGTACCTACTGTGAGGAAATGACACCGGGGGAGTTTTTTTCCCAACCCTTTACCCACCTCTTTGGGTCTGCCCCACCAGTTTTTGAAGGGTTTAAATCCTCTCTGAATGCTAATGATATCATACAATGGCTGGTGCTGCTAATATGCGTATTCTGTTTAGCATTCAGAGATAAGGGAAGATTGACCTGGATAACCACCCTGATACCTACCCCACAGAATAGGGATGATACCCCAGAGCCTGACTCTGCCCCACAGCCTGCCTCAGAAAGGACCCACCCGGTTTGGGTTGAGATTCTGGTAAAAGAGATACATGAGATGGGCCAGATGCTGAGGGAGTACATTTCCCCAGCTCATGAAAAACCCTCCCCCTGCCCTGAGAAGGCAGAGACTGATGGTGCAGCAGTGGAACCCACAGACGTTACAACTGTCCAGGTTCCAGCTGAACCACAAGGGCAGCCACAGCCAGCAGCAGTCGCCCCTGTGGAAACAAGGAAGTGTAAAGTGAAATCGTCAGGTCCTGGTATTAAGAATAAGAAAAGAAGGCCCTCACAATCTACAGAAGATCCACAGGTTGAGATCATCACTGAGTTCCTGTCGTATGAAGGTCTACGTAATCTGCAAAAAGATATTGTACGACGAGGACATGAGGCTTATACAGCCTGGCTACTTCGAGTCTGGGACCTTATGGGTACAGGCGTACAACTAGATAGTGTTGAAGCAAAGAATTTGAGACCCTTAACCCAGGACTCAGGTATAAATCAGGTATTTGTAAGAGAGCAAAGGCCCCTTTCCCTTTGGGAACGACTTCTAATGAGTGTGAGAGAGAGATTTGTCCACAGAGACAGAATGCAAGGGTACAACAATAGAATGCGATGGAAGACCCTTGAGGAAGGAATCCAACAGTTGAGAGAAGTAGCAGTATTGGAAGCACTTTTTGGGAAGACCGGACAGCATGATAATGACCCCAACAAGGTTAGATGCGCAGGGCACATGTTGTGGAATCTGGCAACTCATGGACCATCTCAATACGCCACATTCATCGCAACAATTAATGCCGAGGATAACCGAGAGACAGTGGGTTCTGTTGCCAACAAGCTCAGAAATTATGAAAGTATGATCAGTGGCCCAATGCAGGCTCATGTCTCTGTGGTGGTGAAGTAACTCAAAGAGGAGATGAGGGAAATGAGAGAGGAGATGAGAAAAAACAGTTCCCATGTAGCACCGGTGCAAGTCACAAGCCCCAGAATCAGAGCCCAACATCCCCCAGTGAGAGAGAGAGGGTACACCCCTCGAGCTAACCTGTGGTTTTATCTACGAGACCATGGGGAGGACATGGGAGCGTGGCATGGGAAACCTACTTCTGTCCTGGCAGCATGGGTACGTGAGCTCAAAAAGAGAAACACTAACAGAGGGAGTTCCACTAGAATGAAGGTAGCCTCAGCCTCCCATGAGCAAGCTGCCAGGTATTACGGAGGTGAGAATGCTGTGTCAGATTCCCTCGAAGGAACCTCTACCATGTATGTCCAAGAAAAGAATAATAACCAGTGCTAGAGGGGCCCTGCCTCTAGCCAGGAAGAGGCACGGGAAAATCAGGTTTTTTGGACTGTGTGGATTTGATGGCCTGGCACATCAGAGCCACAAAAATATGAAGCTTTAGTAGATACTGGGTCGCAGTGTACTCTAATGTCATTGGGACATATGGAGGCAGAACCGATTTCCATTGCCGGGGTGACAGGGGGATCACAGGAATTGACTCTGGTTGAAGCCGAAGTGAGCCTGACCGGGAAGAAGTGGCAGAAACTTCCGATTGTGACTGGCCCAGAGGCTCCGTGTATTCTGGGCATAAACTTCCTCAGGAATGGCTATTATAAAGACCCTAAAGGACTCAGATGAGCTTTTGGAATAGCTGCCATGGAGACAGAGAACATTAAGCAGTTGAACACCTTACCTGGACTATCAGAGAACCCATCTGCAGTGGGACTCCTGAAGGTAGAAGAACAACAAGTACCTGTTGCCACCTTGATGGTGCGCCGTCGGCAGTATCGGACAAATTGAGATGCCATGATCCCCATCCACAAAATGATCCGTGAGCTGGAGAGCCAAAGGGTGGTCAGCAAAACCCACTCACCCTTCAACAGCCCCATCTGGCCTGTGCGCAAGTCTGATGAAGAATGGAGACTGACTGTGGACTATCGTGCATTGAATGAAGTGACTCCACCGCTGAGCGCTGCTGTGCCGGACATGCTGGAACTTCAGTACGAGCTGGAGTCCAAGGCAGTGAGGTAGTATGCCACTATTGACATTGCCAATGCATTTTTCTCCATTCCTCTGGCTGCAGAATGCAGGCCTCAGTTTGCTTTCACCTAGAGGGGTGTGCAGTACACCTGGAACCGGCTGCCCCAGGGGTGGAAACACAGCCCCACCATCTGCCATGGGCTGATCCAGGCTGCACTGGAGAAGGGTGAGGCTCCGGAACATCTACAGTACATTGATGACATCATTGTGTAAGGGAAGACTGCAGCTGAAGTGTTCGAGAAAAGAGAGAAGATCATCCAGATTCTGCTGAAAGCCAGGTTCGCCATCAAGAAGAGCAAAGTCAAGAGACCTGCCAAAGAAATCCTGTTCCTAAGAGTAAAGTGGCAAGATGGACGGCGGCAGATCCCCACTGAGGTCATTGATAAGATCACAGCAATGTCTCCACCGACCAGCAAAAAAGAAACACAAGCTTTCCTAAGAGCCATAGGTTTTTGGAGGATGCACATTCCTGAGTACAGTCAGATCGTGAGCCCTCTCTACCTGGTTACCCGCAAGAAGAACAATTTCCACTGGGGCCCTGAACAGCAACAAGCCTTTGCCCAGATCAAGCAGGAGATTGCTCATGCAGTAGCCCTTGGCCCAGCCAGGACGGGACCAGATGTGAAGAATGCGCTTTACTCCGCAGCCGGGAACAACGGTTTGTCCTGGAGCCTTTGGCAGAAGGTGCCTGGGGAGACCCGAGGCTGACCACTGGGATTCTGGAGTGGAAGTTACAGAGGATCTGAAGCCAACTACACTCCCACAGAGAAGGAGATCTTGGCCGCCTATGAAAGAGTTCAAGCCGCCTCAAAAGTACTTGGCACAGAAGCACAACTCCTCTTGGCACCCCGACTACCAGTGCTGGGGTGGATGTTTAAAAGAAAAGCTTCCTCCACCCACCATGCCACTGACACCACATGGAGCAAATGGACTGCCCTCATCACACAGCGTGCCCGTATTGGAAACCCAAATCGCCCTGGGATTTTGGAGATAATTACAAACTGGCCGGAAGGAGAAAACTTCGGTTTCACGGACGAAGAGGAGCAGGTACAAGTGACACGAGCTGAAGAAGCTCCTCCATACAACCAACTGCCAGCAGAAGAAACACACTACGCTCTCTTCACTGACGGTTCCTGTCTCATCGTGAAAATGAACCATAAGTGGAAAGCAGCCGTATGGAGCCCCACACGACAGGTTGCAGAAGCCACTGAAAAAGAAGGGGGATCAAGTCAACTTGCTGAACTCAAAGCTGTTCAATTAGCCCTTGACATTGCTGAAAAAGAGAAGTGGCCAAAGCTCTACCTCTACACTGATTCGTAGATAGTAGCCAATGCTCTGTGGAGCTGGCTGGAAAAGTGGAAAAAAGTCAACTGGCAGCGTAAAAGAAAACCAGTCTGGGCTGCTGATAAATAGAAGGACGTTGCCACTTGTGTAGAGAAGCTGCCTGTGAAAGTCCGCCATGTAGATGCCCATGTTCCCAAGAGTCGGGCTAATGAGGAACACCAAAACAACAAGCAGGTAGATCAGGCTGCCAAGATAGAAGTGTCAAAGATAGATTTAGATTGGCAACACAAGGGAGAGTTGTTCCTATCTCGATGGGCCTATGATGCCTCAGGTCATCAGGGCAGAGATGCCACCTATAAGAGGGCCCGAAACCAAGGGGTGGATTTAACAATGGACAGTATTTCTCAAGTTATCCATGACTGTGAGACATGTGCTGCAATCAAGCAAGCCAAGTGAGTGAAGCCCTTATGGTATGGTGGGCGGTGGTCCAAATATAAATATAAGGAAGCCTAGCAGATTGACTACATCACCCTTCCCCAAACCTGCCAGGGCAAGCGCTGTGTGCTAACCATAGTAGAAACCACCACTGGATAGTTGGAGACCTACCCTGTGCCTCATGCTACTGCCCGGAACACCATCCTGGGCCTGAAAAAACAAGTCCTGTGGAGACATGGCACCCCTGAGAGAATCGAGTCGAACAATGAGACCCATTTCAAGAATAGTCTTATAAGCACCTGGGCTAGAGAACATGGCATTGAGTGGGTGTACCATATTCCTTATCATGCACCAGTGGCCGGGAAAGTTGAACGGTGCAATGGCCTGCTTAAAACTACCTTGAAGGCACTGGGTGAAGAAACCTTCAAGAATTAGGATAATTATTTAGCAAAGGCCACCTGGTTGGTGAACACTCGAGGTTCCACCAACCGAGCAGGTCCTGCCCAATCTGAGCCCTTGCAAACGACAGAAGAAGAAAAAGTTCCAGTGGTACACATAAGAGGTATGCTAAGAAAAACTGTTTGGATTAATCCTGCCTCCAGCAAAGACAATCCCATCTGTGGAGTTATCTTCGCTCAGAGACCAGGTTGCACCTGGTGAGTGATGCAAAAAGATGGAGAGATCCAATGCATATCTCAAAAAGACCTTGTTTTGGAGTAAACTACCCATGGCAATGTGGCTGTATCCATATTTGCATGTGTATACATATACATATACATATACATATACATATACATATACATATACATATACATATACATATACATATACATATATATATAAACAGTTAAAACTCAATGTAATATGTTAGTATGGGAAAAAAATTCGGGGTGGATAATGTTGGGGGTTAGGTTTGTTCCTTCTTTCTCTAAAGAATTTTTTCCCCATAAGTTACCAAGGAGACCAAGTGTTAGATACTTAAGAGTACTTAACTGAAACAAAGAGGTGGACAAAGTTGGAAGGGGGAGATAATGCAGGTCAAAGACAGAGTTTGAGGCAGCTGCGGGCTCTTCTTTTTCCGACGTTCGAGGAAAGAGAGAACGGCTGTTGCTGGCTGGAAAAGTTTCACTGTGGCCAAAGGGATCCAGTCCTGGGAAATCTACTATCACCGGTTCAGCCTGAATCCTGAGTTTTCTCTGCCACCCGCAGGAGCTGGGCCGGCCTTGCCTCGCCTTCGGCTTCTTCGGCGCTGCTCCTCTTGCTGCAGTGTGACCCTGCACCCCCTGCGCTGCCGGGACATCCTGCCCCTGCCTTCCGAGACACCCTGCCATCCCAGCTACCAGCCCGGGACTTTTCCACTGTTTCAGCTTGGTGCTCTGAGGATCCTGCAGGGACACCGAAACCAAACTGCCCTGGGTTTTGTGAAACAAAGCCCTCCAAGTTCTTAGTACTGTTTTCGTTTGTTATTAATGCTGTAGTTGTTTGGTGGGTTTTTTTGTGTTTGTTTGCTTTGTAATACATACTAGTAAAGAACTGCTATTCCTATTTCCCAAATCTTTGGCTAAGAGCCTTTGATTGTAATTTATAATTAAAAAAGAAAAAAAAAAGAGGTGGAGGAGGAGGGTTTACACTCTCCATTCCAAAAGAAACTGCAGTTGTTTTTTTTAATTACCTGCCAGATACCTGTCTTCCCAAACCAAGACAGGTAATTAATGGCCTAAATAGAAAACCTTTCTAGAAAAAAACAAACTTCTTTTTTTTTCCCCCCTCCACTTTCTGGGTGCCTTTTTTTTTTTTTTTTTTTTTTTTTTTTTTTTTTTTTTTTTTTTTTTTTTTTCCCCCTTAACTTGCTGGTTTGCTTTAAAAGCAATTTTTCCAGCTCTGAAGTGTTAGATAATAGCCAACAATTTCAATTTCAGCTAACTCAGGACTGGCTGCTAGATCCAAGACTGGAGCAGTGAAGAATATCATTTGCAACTGAAATATTAGGATCATTAATCTATGTTGCCCTGTGTGTATGGTTATGCTATTAATAGAAGAAAGAGATCTCAGAAAAACAAAAAGCAAGACACAAATGGACAAGTTGTAAAAGATTCCCCATTATTATTTCAAAACCTGTGTTGAAGTATCTTTATCTTTGTATAGAAGAAACTATTGTCTGACAGTTCTCAAATTTAAGGAATGTATAAAGAAATTATGATATTAACATTTAGAGATCCTTTACTTTTGTAGTAAATTATTTATGTTTGAGCAAGCATGTTCTAGAGTAAATTTAGACTTCCTCTCTGTAAAAAATTTCACTAATAGTCCGGAATATCAGGATTTTGAAGTAGTTGTATTTCCTGCACATTAGAGATAGGTACAAACCAAACTGAAAGAACATGTCACTGCAGGCTATAGTAAAAAAAAAAAAAATACTTTATTAGTAGTCCACCAGTTTAGGAAAAAAGAAAAAGAATAATAAAAAAGGAGGAAATATAGAGATGTATTTCTTTCATATAAATATAAAGGGCAGCAAGAAAAAGAAGCAACTAATTCAAAACACCCTTTCTTCAGAAGCTATGCTACTCCCGGAAGAAAAGGAAAAAAGAAACCCATGTGATTTCTGAAGAACTTATGACAGAAATTCCTGTATTTTTCCTTCCCTTGCAAGCAGAAGAAAGAAGTGGTGTAGGTTTGCTGACTCCTGACCTTTCTTAAAAGGTAAATCCCCTACCTATTTGTATTTGAACATCTGGACTCGTCCATCTTTGAAGCAGTGTTTTTTGTTTTTTTTTTTTTTTTTTTTTTTTTTTTTTTAGTTTTTTTCTATCACCTACAGTGATACAATAAGGATTATTCCCCTGTAAGACAAGCAGTCTATTACCGAGATGTTTATTTTCCCCACAATGACTCCCATAATTTGCAGGCAACATGACTACAAAACAGAAACTGCAGACACCTTGTATTACCTCATTGAGGTTATGGACTAATGTTACGGTAACCTATAGCTCCATTGCATGTGCTTGTTTAATAGAATTTAAAAGAAAGAAAAAGAACCAACCACGTATAGCCCTGGCCTCTAACTTAACACAAATTGAGAATACACTTTTTAACTAAATGACCTCATTAAATTTTAGGAGTCTGTTATTTCTTGTCTGATTATTACTCTGAATATGATACTATGGTTTCTGTGACTCATGCAATAGTGCCTTAGGACAGATTTCTTTTTGATGTACACTGCATTAGTCATACTTATCTATGAACACAGATTATATATGGTGCAACCTCTACACCTACTGCAGTATTCTAGAAAGGAAATATTAATATTTTACTTCCTTCTGTAATTAACACTAGTACATAAAACCCATACAAGTCCAAAATAGCTTTTAGGATTCAAAATTGGATGATTAAAAAAAAATCTTCTCCACAAAGTTGTTTCATGGATACTGCTAGACATAATTTATTATGGTGATAACAATTCCTCTAGTTCTTGTAAGAAGGATGATGTAAAAGAAGAAAAATATGAAAGCTAATGGAGAGTCTTTTGCAAGACACAAAATTAGTAGTCATAAAGAAAGTTAATAGTCTTTGCATGCTAAGAATCCAAAGACCTTCAGTTACCAGCATTCTCTGAAGAAAATAGAAATCACACCAAAGGAAGTGACTCCTGATTGGCTCACAGATCTTGACTGGATCTTTTCTTGTCCAAACTGGCAGGTTCCATGCTAAGATTTGAATGGGTGTATGTTAGGAGGCCAACTGCGAAAAGAGAACTTTGTTAATAGTGCAAGACCAAATTTAAAGTGCAAACTGAGGAGAGGATGTCTGAAAAAGGAGCAAAAGCATCTGTCCTTTAAAACTTGAGCATTATTACTTTGACCTCTTCATAGTTAAACAAGGTGTAACATCCTGAACCTGGGGAACAATAACTCCAGGCACCAGTGCAAATGCTGGAGGATGACTATGTGGAAGGAAAGAGGGACCCTGGTGGAGATCAAGCTGAATATGAAGCAGCACTACACCCTCATGGCAAAGATGGTTGGAAGTATTAGGAAGTAACAGCATTAGGCTACATTAGGAAGAGCTCTGTCAGCAGGTGAAGGAAGATGATCCCTCCCCTCTGCTCAGCACTGGTGAGGCCACTTCCAGTTTTCAGTTTCCCTGTACAAGGCAAATATGGACATATTGGAAAGATTCCAGAGATGGGCCACAAAGATGATCAAGAGTGAGCTGTCAAATTAGGAGACGCTGAGAAACTGTGACTCTTCAGCCTAGGGAATAGAAAGCTCAGGAAAATCTGATCAGTGTATATAAATATTTGAAGGGAGGGTTCAAAAAGTCAGGGTCTTTCCAGTGGTGCCCAGTGACAGGACAGAGACAATGGGCCCACACCAAAACACAGGAGGTTCTTTCTGACTATCAGGAAAAAAGTTTTCACTAAGAGGGTGACCAAGCACTGGCACAGGTTGTCCAGGGAGGTTGTGGAGTCTCCATTCCTGTAGATATTCTTAGGCTGTCTAGATAGAGTCCTGGGCAATTGGCTGTGGATGGACTTGCTTGAGCAGGGTGGGTAGATCCGATGACCTGTAATGTCCTCTTTCAACCTTAGCTACTCTGTGTTTCTGCAGTTCTGTTTCATACCCTTTTTACAGATGCACCATCCTGCACCATTCCCTGACCTCCTGAGGAATGCTTCTTATGAAGGAGCTGAAATGGAATTCCATTTTTGAATCATTACAAATCCAGCAGGATGTTCTAATAGAGAAATAAGGTTATAATACATCAGAGTAGGGGAAACACAGTCCCTAATCCTTGTCTTTCAAACATAGTAGTAACAAGAGAAAGCTGGATCTTCCAAAAAACAGGAGAACAACTTCCCTTGCATTCAAAGTCCTCCTCTCCTGCTTGTTCCACTATTATTCTTGTGAGATATTAGGTGGTTGACTTTCTCTCCTTAATCTTAGTACGGTGAATGCTTTTAAGTCATCTAGCTTTGTAGGTAGGTGGATATTTGGGATTTAAAATTAATGGAAGCATTTTTTCACAACTGGCAGCTGTCAGATTATTTTTTTAGGAGCTGAACTGACAAACTTAATGAAATTGCAAATGAAAGTGAATAAAATTTTATGTGCAAAACAGAAAATAAAATGTCATTGAGAACGAATGAAACTTGTTATTTCTCTTGTCTCCTTTCACACAATTTAAGAATATCCATGTGATATGACCAGAATGGCCAGTATCAGATGATTTATCAGCAGGAATTTTCCCTTCCTGCTCTCCTCAGGGGAACTTGACACACACATGAAGTCCGACTATGACTCCACATATAAGGCCAACTTTCAAAGGACTGCCAGGGTTGTCATATCACAGAATCATTCTCCATGCTTTTCTGCAGTTCATGCAGAAGAATTTTCTAGGAAGCATGAAAGGTTAATTAGCTGAAAATGGAATCATGCACCTCAAAAACTTAATTGTCATTATCTCTTAGTGTGGGTGACTCGGTCTTCCTTTAGGAGATAACACAGTTTCAAATATCCATAAATAAAGGAGAGGGTGGAACCAGGGACTGAGATTTCCTGATCCCTGTAATTAGACTGTGAGGCAAAGTATTTCTTTCTGCTCAGTTTTGTGATTCAGACTGAAGCATTTAGGATTAAAGTTGTGATTTATGTCATAATTTGTAAACACCTGTGTCTATATTGATTTTGCTCCCTTATGCTCATCACCTGACCCTAAAGGTGTCCCACGGTGTTAAGCACTGGCAGCAGAACACCTTGAAATATGTATAAAAAACCAATTCCTATAGTTATGGCTAATTCAGAGACTGTTTTTGTAAAGCATCCTGATGTTGCACCAGATCCAGTCAAGTGGCAGCACTGCTTTAAGCATCCCTGGGAGATTGTTTCTTGTTGCATGCAACTTTACTGTTAGAAAAATATGGCTATAAAAGAAAATCTGCCTAAATCCTTCCTTTACTTCCATTCAGTCACCCCTGGCTATTTCTCTTTGAGTCACCCTACCTGATTCCTCTCTCATTTACCCTCTTAAAACACTTACAGATATTTAGCATGCCGTTCATGAATCATTATTTAGACAGGCACTCCGTATTTAGCTCTTCTCCTTTCCTCATAAATCAGTCCCTTCCAGACCCTCAATCATTTTTATTGCTCTTTCATAACTGCTGATAGCACTCATAAATAAATTGTCTGTAATGGCACTAACAAGAAAAAGGGAACAAGAGACCAAGGCTGGAGTTAATAAAATAAAAATAAAGCATAAGCTAACTTGGGCATCATCTTTATTTTGGCAGTCAAACAGACATAAATGATAGCACAACATGGCAAATGAATTACCAGATGCCTGGGCACACCTGCTGACATTTCTATTTTCCCTTGTTTTTCTTTCCCTTGTAGAGAGAGAAGTAGAAAAATAGCTAATGTGGACATCTATTTCTGTTTCTTCAAATCAATATTCTAACATTTTTTGGACATGAATGGCTGCTGACCATCAAACTTCAAACATCTCAAAGTAGGACTCATGTTAAGTCCAACACGTAAGAGCAGTGTCGGTTGTTGCAGAAAAACTTTCTGAGCACTTTTATCATAACTCTGCTGGAAGATGGGATGCTATATAATAGTTTAGATACTATAACAGAATATACATAAATGTTAATTTTACAGAAGCTATGTAATTTTAATCAGGACTGGTTAAAGGCTTAGCATGGAAATAATCATGCTTTTGACAGTCTGATATTTACAACACTGCACCCTAGTAGTTTTAGTTTAAATGGGTTTTGCCTGTGAGGCCAAAGAATGCTGGGATCTTGGATTTTAAATTTAAAAGGTAAGAAGCAAGCTTTAGGCAGCATTTTAATTTTAATTTCTGAATGATTTGTTGTAGAAGAGGTGAAAACTGTGGAAGTTCAAATAAACTGCCTTTGGCCAGTGAGCAGCTCTGTCTGTGCTGTCTCAGTGTACACATGACAAATTTCTAAATGAATGGAAAACAGGACATGTAGAGATGAATCTAGTCACATCTGCTTTTAGAACAGTTTACTGAGCATTTGAACAATAAAGAAAATTACACAAGAAAAATTTATAAAAGCAATTGCTTTCTACAGGAAATGGGAAAAATGTTGGAAAAAATAACTCTCAGTATGTGTTTAGTTTTAACATCTTAGTGCTCAAATAACTTTTACAGTCTCTCTTATGGATCCTTTATCAAGCTTGTCTTAAAATATAATTTTAATTGCCTGTAGCTAGACTGGTTTAGGTTTGTTTTGCTCTTAAACAACGATCAAGATGTTAGTTCTAGAGACTAATTTTAAATTAAAAACTATTAAGTGTTAAAATGTTTTGGCATCGCAGGTATATAAAAGCATAGAACACTTAGAGTTCTAAATGTGATACTGATAATAAAAAAACCAAACCCAGATATAAATAAGCCAACAAGAAACAACTGGCAATCCTCTCTACACAGGCTAGAACATATATATCAAATGAGGTCATGCCTTGCCAGCAGATGAAGGTTTAAACATTTATATTTTTTCAAACAGGAGAACATCAAATACAGAAAAGAAAGATTAAAACACTGTAGAGAAGTTATTTTAATAATAACAAAATATCTACTCACTTATATTTGAAACATTTAAGAGAACATTAGGGGTCATAGTTATTAGGCTGTGAATTCATAGAGGGGTTGCTTATTTTACAAAGAACTCAGTTCCTCCTTTATGCACACACTCTCCTCTCTATTTTTCTAAATGATTTATACAAAATGAAAGAAAATGTGCAGAAGTCTCTCAGACCAAAATCTCCTTTTTTATTATTATTTTTTTATTTAGCTGAAAAATGGGCCAAAAATAAGGTATCATGATGCAAAATGCTCATAAACCTGCCCTCAGCATTTCTATCAGAAATTTTTCAAACTTTTATCTGTCATCTGACCTAACAGAATAGTTTCATAGTTTGAAGATTCTAAACTTGTCTAATGAAACATTTATGACTTCAGTGCTTTAAGTTAAAATGGTAAAAGAAATAGAGTATTAAAAGCTGAAGCTTTAATCATTACTTCTGATGGAGTAACTCCATTCATCAATCATTCTCTTTCAAAGTCCATGAATAAAGAAGGAATATCTATACACTGCAATGAAATACTAGCATCTGATAAGATACTCAAAATAAATTATAGTCTTGGCACCCAGAAAAATCTCCTTTAAATGGCTGGGATATTTAAAGGAAGCAAACAAAATGTATATTACTTTTGCTGGAGGTCTCAGAACCATGAGACCAATAGAAAAGATTTCCTTAGCTGTAGAAGTAGCAAATACAATATTAAGAAGCAAAAAGAGCTTCTGTAAGACATGCAAGGCAATCTTTTTCTCCTCCTAGCACTGGAAATGACACAACTGGTGCATTTCAAACACTTGCTCCAAGAACCATTTCCCAAAAAGTCATGGGCTGGCAGAGATGCCCATGACAGAGCAGAGATAAAGAGCTGCAATGACAAAAATATGAGGAGAAAGTTCAAGGCTTTCAGCAACACAAAGGTAAATCTGAGTGGGGGCACAGTAAAAATTACTTCTAAGCAATTCGTCTATTGCCTCTATGTGAAAATAGGACATAACAAGCATTTTTCAGTAGATTTTCCTTTAATATAATAAATATTTTCTAATTGAAAAGCTAAGCTATACAGTCAGGATTTGAACAACGAACCTGGTTGTATTGTTTCCTACCTTATAGCTGCATTTAAAAAGCCCTGTTTTGAGGGCCAAAATGATACTTGTCAATTGTCTAGAAAGTGATTTGATGGCATAGGACAAAAATATGCCAGGGGCGTGGCTAAACAATGCAAGGATAAGGACTTGAACCAGTGATTCAGTCCCTGTCTAAGTTCTTCTAAGTCTAGTAATATAGACATAGGCTTCATACCAGGACCAGAACCCGTTACATCTTTGAATAAATTATATGTGAAAGAAATACAGTTCTAACTGCTGCAAAGTAAAGTATACACAGAAAAAAAAAATCTCAACTTATATAAACTCACTGATGACTGAGTTAGGTGTTACTAGTCAGAAAAGAGCCTTTGGAATGATTGTAGACCTAAAAAAGTCAATAACAATGGAAAGACAGACAGAAAATAATTATTATTTTCTAATATACAAAGTAGGAAACCAAACAAAAGAGGACAAATTAGAAAACACGATTATGCCACTGTACAAATACACAATGCATGGAAATCTCAATTACTGTGTGCACACTTCAGGCCACTTATCTCAGACACAAGGTTGTGATACTACTCACAGTACACACAAAGTGGCAAGGATGGCTGGTATTATGGAATAGCTTTCTGTATCTCAGGAGGTTTCTAATACTGTAAGTCACAGAGGCACGAAGAGATGTCAGGAAAATGACACCCTCCTCTACCCATCTTTCTTACATTTTTTCTGTACTTAAGTGAATAATCTGAATCCTCACAGACATTTCTTTCAAGCTCTCCAAACCTCTGATCATCCCAGAGACTTCTGTTTACATATTTTATTTTTGAATACTTGGTTCTTGGCTGCAAACACTGGGACTATACTCTGCATTTTATATGAAAATTCAGCCATGTCTTATAAAACAGCTTCAATACCTCCCTATTTCTAGTGGAGCTACCTTACCTGACATAACCCAGTGCAACATCTGTCTTTTTTATGATCCCATTACATTCTTCTTAATAGTCATTCTATGGTCAAATAATGAAAGCTACTGAATCAAGGAGCACAGAAGATGGTTTATGACTTTGAAAAATCAATCTATTTTCATTTAGGCACATGTTAAAGAGTCTAACAGTCAGCTATCAATTAAAAACAAACAAACAAACAAAACCACTGAAAACAATGCAGAAAAATATGAAATGTGAATAATTGGAAAAAGATTAAAATAAAAATGGAAAAGAGGCTTAAATTAAGTTTTGTCTTCTGTTTTCTTTATTCTTTGCATGACTAGTGATTTCATCCATTGTATTTGTGTTTTAACATAAAACATCACTAACATACTGATTGTTAGAATCCACATTCTAATTTTAATTAAAATCAAATATATCTGGCAGTGTAAATTTTGCTTCAGAGGAATAATTGCACATTTATGCTGTTTTAAATGAGAAAAGAATTTAGCTCACTACATTTTTACACACTTCACTGGCTTGGTACTGAGAATGTCTTACTGGATTGGTTAGACTTTCTCCTCATAAGAAACAGACGTGATTATTTTCATTTGGCAGTTAAACACCTGGTCACTAAATATTTAAACTCCTGAAATGAAATGCCTCTCAATAAGCTGTGGAGCAAAAATATGCAAATACTTACTTATACTCAATTGGCATATAACAAGGCATGAACAATGTGTGTGCATTGTAACGAAGTGATGCAAATGACCTCAGAAGCTGGAAGACACTGCCAAAAGTTTGAATTGTATCCAAAATAAGAATGTCTGTTGTCCCTACAATCTGCCGAATGCAGAAGGCATTAGTATCTTAGCACTGCACAGCTGTGCTTTTCTATCAAAGAAGGATAATGCCTGCTTTCAGACTTGCAGGAAAAATCCTTCCTAATGGAGTTGGGTACCTTTATCTGCATTCAAGCTGTTGCTTATTTATTTTTAAATAACTGAATGCTGGCAACATTTTATCCTTAATAAAACATACAGTTAAAAAAGAGTTAGATATTCCACATCAACCCTCTGCTATGAAAACACAGTACCTATTTAACATGGATCTTGACTTTTTTTAATGTTTCCTCATCATTAATCAACTAAAATTTCTTGGTGATCTAAGTTATAGCCTCAGGCTCTTTTCTCCCTAATGTCTGATACAGTCTTACAGGGCAATCATAACATACAGCTACAGTCCTGCCTTTACCTGCCCTAGTATAATCTCCAACTCCATGCCTCTTCAAGGCCAGGTTCCTCTTCTAGAAGGGGAGATCCTCATCTTGATGAGAAGCTGTCCATCACTTTCTTCTCCGGGCTTTCCCCATGTAAACAAGTCCAGAAAATCTGGATTACTTGGAAAGACAGTATCAAGGACAGGGCTTCCCAAGTGAAGGCTTCAATATAAATGTAAGTCATGAATGGCCTGAACAACACCATGGCCCCAGACATGAAGTGTTTATGATATTTTTGTGAAGCATCTCTTCTTCCTTTATCTTTTATCCTTTCCTGGTTTCACAATGAGAACATCTATTCTGCTGTATTTGGCACTTGCATTTGGTGAGAGTGCTGTTGAGTTGCCTAGAATAAATGTGTTTAGTGTTTGCTGGGGAAGAGTTCAGTGAAGTCAGATACAAAAAAAAAATATATATCAAAGCTTTATTAAAGTGATCTTCAATACAATTTCCCTGCAAGTATGATTCATGAATGATTTCTATACCAGTAGAAAATATTCCTCTTTTGCAGCAGAGCTATACTACTCCAAATAACCTCTTGTCCACAAAGAGGCCTCAAGATGCTGAGGTAAGAATATTTCCAAGGTACTCTGTTATTCTGAAGACAAAAGCAATTTCTTTTTTCAGTCATACTCCACTAGAACACAGGAGAACCTGTACTTACATGGTTAGAGATAATAATGGTGCAGAGTCCCAGTGGGAAGGAGTCCATAAGTATGTGCTTAAGTCTCTCTTTGCTCAGAAGTTTGATAGAAGCGAGGCACGCGCTTGAAGAATATGAATGGTTTATCTTTCATGTTTTTCTTTAAAACCTTGTTAGTCTGTATTCAGGTTTGTGCACGAAAGAATCACATTTCAGTTGTATGTCAGAAGAAGATAGATCAATAGTTAATATAAAAAATCATTGCAGTTCCACCATCCTCATTATAGTGAAGAATCTATCACCCGAACTAAGATTTTTTGTGCATTATATTCTTACCTCTCCCTAATGGTAAAAAGACTTGCTTTCCAGAGACCTGATTAATTTATTTATATTTTCTTACAAAATATTTTTTCAGGGTTTACTCCTGCTCTTGTATTCTAGCAAAACCAAATTTTTATTTCACAACTTTACTTTCTATCTGATACATATCAGTGAAATACAGATGTGCTCTGATTTCCATCTGTCAAATGCGACTTGTTTTGCATTTTTCTACTAAAATGTGGAAACCATATTTAATAATCTTTTATCAGTTTTGTATAGGAAGAATAAAGTTTTGCTCACACAAGAGATTTGTGGGTATTAAATTTTTTCATAAAGTGAATTAGTTAAACTCCACTGTGTATGTATAACTCAGCTTAAAAACAGTTTGTTTCAGTTTAGCTTAAACAGATCCCAATTTATGCTACATTGAAATATGCCTCATTTAAACAGCAATAAAAGTAGCTGCACAACTTCATTTAGTGGTTTAGTCAAATTAGTTGGATATATTTTACATTTGATTGAACAAAGATAACAGTATCATAGAATCAAGGCTGAAATTTTAAGCTAACATGCAGTATGTCATCTGACAAATTTTTCAATTTCAGCAGCCAGTATTGCTTATCTGCCAGTATTGCTAATTATTACTTTGGGCAGTGACTAACAAACTCCAAGTCTGAAAATGATTACTGTGCAAAGCAATTGCAATATGCATGTGAGACCTAACAGCATGTTACAAGGATCTCCCAAATACTTCATTCCAAGTTGAAATACTGGATTGGAACAATCCTCGAATGCTACGAGGTGTTTTAAAGAAAAAATAAACTGAGCCTTATAGAGATTGTCTTTATGATAAGGAATTGTTTTGGGAAATACATCTTTGTTTACTGACTCATTTTTTCGTTGGTCTCAGTGAGCTCACATTGAAAAAGGCAAGCATTACTTTGAGTCTTCTAAGGATTTTCTAAAGTTATGGTTATGTATAACCCTAGCCCAGGCGATAAAAACTCACTGCTGATGTGACTCTTTACTTAAACTGCATTTTCAGCCAGACTGGAAGCTTGCTGAAAGTATGGGTGAGGATTCAGCTGAGCAAAACATTTAGCAAAGAAAGTCAGCTGATTACAAACAGGAGAAAGAAGCCCCTGACCTTAGCTTCAGCTTTGGGGTCCCTGGAATCTGGGCTCCTGTGGAATCTGCCACAAGCTTTCCCTCAGGTTCTTGATGACAAAAATGAATTCAAGCACATGCTGAGGCAGCACCTTGTTATTACTCCAATATATTTGCAGCGATACAAACTTTTGCAGAGGGACATCAGATACCAGAACCAAATTGCACAAAATTTTAGCTTTACTAGGCAGAATAAATAAGCATTCACAGAAATTATAATTATTCAAACTCTATGAGTGGTTACATGGTCAATTGCCACTGTTCTTTATAGTATTTTTCCCAAGCAGTCTTTTGAAATGAGCAAATAAATACCTGTAACTACCATTTTTTTCAACTACTGAAGCCTGGTAATTCAGATGTCATTCAATACAAATTTGTGACTGGACTCAATGAATTTTTTTGTTTTATTTATATCTGCAGTTTGAAAACACTCTTCGCTTTTCATAAAATGAAATTTTTCAACACAAAGAGATGACAGAAAGCATGAATTCTCTATTTAATATTTCACCAATATGTATTTTCATTCAGCTGAATAGGGCTGCTATGAGTATTAACCCTTTCACAAAGCATTTCTTTGCATACTTAAGTTATAAACTAAGCACCATAGTGCTTTGTTCTCCCACTACATACAGTTAAAGAACTACAGAAAATTCGAACATATGCAGTCATTTGAATATGTCTGCATACATTCACATTCATAAATGCACATAACACAGAAGGTGAAACTCAAAGAATGTGAGTAAGAAACTGAAATTCTATTCAAGGGCTGTGCTAACTTTGAAGGTAACTCACTGAGCTGTGAGGTAAACCAAGTACCACATAAATGTATACATTTATTCTCTTCTTAAAAAGAAGAGACACTGTCTTGCAAGAAGATTGCAATTAACACACTACCTTGTCAGCTTGCAAGGTCTGAACTAAGTACAGACTTCTTTTTTGTTCTCCATCTAGTTTGTGATCCTTTTTTCAGAAGGAGGGAATCTGCTATTTGGAAATTCCATTTACAAGCATTTTCATATCAAAATAGATATCTTCACATGAAAGTCAGAAGAATCTTTTTTTTTTTAAATACATCCTTTTTAAGTTTTTCAAAGAATTCTTTTCAAAAAAGGCAAGAACCTCATCAGCTCCCACACAGAGAAATCTTCAAATGTTGTTTTTGAAGAATTGCATTTAAAAGTATGTTCGCTCATTTACTAAGCATGAGAAGCAGGAGAAAAAAAAAGTCTTTGAATTTGAACTACAGCTCATCATAATCTGGTTAAAATTATCTTCAACACCACCTGTCATTATTAATGCAGGAAGAGAGGCGGAAAAATACCTTCAGCCCAGCTACATTATTGCAAATACGGTCCATCTGCTTTTCACTGTTCCATCATATAATAATAGCAGTTATATTTATGATGAATTTAGGATTTTGCCTGTAGTAGATGAATGTGAAACTGCTTTTATTGAAAATGTTTTCCTTTGAAGGTGTTTTACCATTTTAGCAGACTTTATACCTAATTTTTAATGTGGAATCCTCAGTCTTTGACAAATTCCATCTCTAAGTAATTTTTTTTCCAATTAATTAAATTCTTATAATATATATAAGAATAAATATATATACATAAATACTCTATTTAGCTTTTTGTGTTAAATGGCACAGATGTGAAGAATTTGATTTAAGGCATAACGGCTGTAAGAGCCATTTTATAATAGTCATGGTAAAATATTCATTATCTGCATCCTTAAAGGAACACATTAAAACCATAAAACCTACAGGGTAGGAATTTCTAAAAGAGAAAGCAAGGATGTTTTATAGAAACAAATGAAAAGGCAAAACCTAAGACACAAAATGCTTGCTGTTTGCATGGGTAGTGTTCAAATCATAAGAAGGAGATTCAAAGTAAACAGAGGGTATGCCTACATTAGCCATTAAATTGTGGTGTGGTGCATCAATCCAGGGCCTGTGGTGTGATTTATTCTTGGCTTGCTCTCTGTTGTCCATGAATTTGAGTGACTTTGTACAGCCCCAAAGAGTATTATTGTAAGAAGAACAGTCATTAAGATTCTAAACAGAATAACAACAACAACAACAAAAAAAAAAGGTAGAAGAAGCTATCGGCAATAAAAGGTATCTTACAGTTAAGAAATTGTAATTTGCATTCAGACTAGAAGAACAGAAAGAATAAAATATTTGAAAATTTAAACGCAAAAGCACGACAACATAGGCCAGAAAGAAAGTGCGAGGAAATACTTTGTAAATGCAATTAAGTCTTAAAACCCCCTTTTTTTTCTAGATTCATTAGAAAACCTCAACCAAATAGTTTTCAGTGTCTACAGAAGTCAACATGTTGTTTGAGCACTCAGAGAAGACAAGATCACAGCAGAAAAAGCAGATGAAATTTTTCTTTCTAATGATGATTACTACAAAGATTTTCTTTCTTTCTTTCTTTTTTTTTTTTTTTTTTTTTTTTTTTTTTTGGTTATGACTATAAAATGTCAGACTGGAAAGCCAGTAGAATAGGTTTTAGAATAAAGTGATGAAGTAAAACCACACATGATAAACTAGAGACAACTCATCTGAACTTTCTTACATTCACTGAAGGATAAGCACAAGCAGTATGTGTGAATGTTTGACACTTCTAAACTTTTCCGAATTTCTATAATTAAAAAATCTAGTTTATGTTGTCTTTTGTTACCACTGGGATGACTCATTGTGGTAGTGAGTTGTCTAAATTGCTGAAGCAAGGTCAGCTCATGAAGAAAAAATCAACAGGATTAAAGTTCCTGATCAGGCATTCTTTTTGGCTATTTTTCATCCTTAAGGTCTTGCAAAAACCTGCCAAATTTTGTGACTAAAGAAACTATATTGAAGGGATATTCTTTTATCAGTACTGTGGTTTTAACTAACAATTTGCATTTCATTACATTCAGGTGCAGCAGATATAAACTACAAATATGCAACAGCTAGTTTGTTTTGGCTTTATGTCCGATATATGAATTTGCTTTAGTAGGATTGACTTTTTTATGCTATTCTTGAAAAGCTTTGTGTAAGGATGGATAGAGTTAACTGCAATGACACCAACAATTTTAAGCACTAAAAGAAAGAAACTATCAACAACCTAAAAAATGCTAGAGAGACCTTTCTTAATCAAAAAGTTAATAAATTCTAAATAATCATGTTTAATGAAATAAACTTATATTAGAGAATGCTGAGTTCAATCTTATTCCATAAATATTACCTATTGAAATCACATGGTACTGTTAACTGATGCCATTTGAAATAAAAACTCCTTCCTCCTGAAGCCCTGAACAATTTTTGACTTTTATATCTTCATAGTGGAAACTCAAAACACAGTTCATATGCTAATGATTTAATAAATATCTCCTGAATGTCTCCTCTGCAGTGATGCCAAAAAGAGTACTGAGAGAGGATAAAGCATATAGAAAAAGCTGAGTTCTCTACTACTGAAAGGAGGTTATCTGTTAAAATCACCAGGGATTTCTATCCTGATTTTTGAAAGCTTTTCAGTAGAAACAAGACAGCAACATAGCAGAATATAGTGGTTTTTTTGATTTTGTCAGGCTAAGGATACTTTGTCAAATGCTACTACTACAAGTCACATATCAAATCAGCTTCATATTAATTAGAAGGTGGATTTTTTTCACTTTCATATTTTTCGAGGTATAAGGAATAAAATCTATATTTTGTTTTATAATTGACTGAGAGACAGAAAGAATTCTGAATTAATCTAACTTCATGAGTTTGAAATAGCATCAACTCAATTTAAGAACTGTTGGAAGAAATCATTATTTTACACTTAAACTGCAGTGAATGATTTCTGCTACTATACATACATGAGTGACAGAGCAGAGGTTTGCTCTGATGTATTCCTGAGAGTATAGCCAAGTCATTCTTTGTGGAATGCTGTAAACTGCAGGCCTTATTTCATATTAAGGAAGTAGAAAGATTTATTAAGGCATTTTGCTGAAGCTCACTTAAACATGTGTCAAATTTCTGACAAGCCTCCAGTTTTGAATAATTCCTTTAGCCTGTTTGAGCATTTTCCACATACCTGATATTTACAGGTGCTGGCCCGCCATAACTAATGTATTTAATAATGTTATTACAATTTTTTTATGGCAAAAATACTAGCTTTTGAAATAACTTCCCTGAATTATCTATTTAAAATGGAGAAGTTCCTACTCAAGTTGCTGGGAAGGCCTACCCACAGGCACCACGGGACTGTGTCTGTAGGAGGTGTGACTGAAATGTGGGAGACCTAGATTAAGTACTCAGCTCTGAGTCAGGAAAAAAGCTTCATGTAAATGCCTCCTCCCTGGCAGTCATCTGTGCCTCAGGAGTATTCCAGGGGTGATGTCTCTGGCTTTGATCAGTTAATCTGTCCACAAGCTGTGAAATGCTACAGAGATGAAGGTTTAATAAAAATTGCCGTCTTCTCACGGAAAAAAAACCCCAACAAAAAAACAACCAACCGAACAAAAAAAAACCCCAAAAAACAAAAACAAAACACCAAAAAACCAAGAAACAAAATACAAAGAACTCAAAAAAAAGAAACCAAAGAGCCACAACATAAACAAAACCACAAAGTTCAAAAATCTTTTTTTTTTTTTTTCATGAAAAAGGATAGTTTTTTGTCACAGTTGGGGTGAAATACCAGTATCTATTTGGATCAGGAGAGACAAAAGTGTGTTGAAATATGTAGTATTTTCAAAGTTCAGCTTCATCTTTAAATTAGGCTAAATCTGATGCATGTTTTATGCAAACTGGATTAACTCAAGATATAAGCTATACCAGTAAGGTAGAGGTATATTTGGAAAGTTTAGCCGTGTTGTAGGTTTTGTCTAATCTGATTGCTAATGTGTTCTATAAACCAAGGTATTTACTGGAAGAAATGCACATGATATATACTTCTTCCTGTAAGCCATCTAATATAACCCAGTAGAAGAAAAAAAAAGAAAGAAAAAAAGAAAAAAGAAAAAAAAAGAAAAAAAAGAAAAAAAGAATCAGTTCCTTACTTCAGAGCCCTACTGAATTACAGATGAAAATCAACTTTTTATTGTGCTCATCTCCACCACAGCTTCTGTGAAGGTTTCAATTCACCTGAACAGCAACAGTCTTTAATCAATGCAGTGAAGATGGTGGGTTCAATGCTTCTATCTGTGGATTCACATCATCACCCCACTACCTGTTTTTCTTTTCTGACAGGCTTCAGTCACTTCATTTTCTCACATTTCTAGCTCAACAACTCAGAATGAAACTGGGCTGATGTTACAGTAGGAATTGTTCAAGGTTTTCTGTATAAATTTCTTTTATTTATACTCTGCAGGCTTCATATTTATAAGCATCAATGGTTATTTTTCCTCCCTGTTTTTCTGAAGCCATAGGATTAATACACAGGATTTTGCTTTTGAGGCTTCAAGGCAAGCATATTGAAGTGACTGCTGCACAGTAAATTTAACATCAATTTACACTGGATTTTCAGATGTTTACAATTTAAACTAGCAGGAAGGTACCTCTCAGAAAACTGAAAATTCTATATTGCAATTCAAATTCCTACTGTTCTCCTTTAATAAGTCATTTTTCAATATCATATCAAAGGCCCAAAGACCACTTTTTATTTACCATCGCAAGAACATACATAGATACCTCAATCATTCGTCATTCTTTTAGGACTTCACTGCAGATGTCAATCAAATGGCAAAACCAGAATATTTACTCATCAGAAATCAGCATTTGGCCTAACTATGAAAAGGAGGCGTAACATATTTATAAGGATGGGATAATGATTGCTACTATTAATAGGTTTTGTTTTCTTGTAATTTTTTTTTTTGTTGTTGTTGTTGCAGGTTAAGTAATTATTGTACATTTCAACAGGATGAGCTACCCAAAATGAAGCACTGATATGACAGATCTCTTGATGAGCAGTGAATGTGATACTGGAAAAGATGCATTTTGTTCTGGCACTGTGAGAGTTATCTCCAATTAAAACTTCCCAGAATCCTAGGGATATTTTACACTAAACACTTCTAGTTCTGTGTTTAGAAATTAATATGCATTTAGCATATGTGTTTTTAGAAGGAAAATAAGATTAAGTTATACAGATGCATTCTATACATACTGGTGATATTCAGGTGACAAACGGCAGAGATATGAGATGAATTCCACCCGCCTTCAAGTTTATGCATTGATTTTTTTTATAGCACCCACCACACTAAGTGTGAATTACACATGCAGCTCTGAACACTCCACCTGCACTCTGCCCACTACTGCATTTCTTCCAAGATTACTTGTAACATATCACACCTCTACACAGTGTGAAATGTTTGCCATTTTTATTTCTGAAACCCATCTTCTAAGGAGTTGTTTCACTCTTCACTGAAAAGTTACAGTTGTTTATGAGGCAACACAGCCTACATAGAAAGTGAGAAAAGGGAGGAGTTTTAGCTTTGACACCTTACAACACTATGCAGAAACAGAAGCTACACAAATTCCTACTGTAAGGAGAGTGATTTTGCTTCCAGTGGACAACCATCATTTCACTTTGGGGGGGGCTAAGGATTCCATAATTTTTTTTTCTACAATAGCTGTCTCTGCGGTGTCATTTGAAGTGCCTCATGGCTGCATAGCACTGTCTGGCATGTGCTATCCAAGAACTCCTAGTAGATAGCATGCTAGCTTCAAGGACTTCCATGGAAACTGTACCTTCATTCCATTATAACTTTTCAGCTATTATCATTCACATTACTCTCACTCATACAGAACAGGTCATTATTAATCTGAAAACATGCTACAGCATTTAAAGTACAATGGCCTGAAGAACTCAGGTGCTGCTTCACTGCCTGTGTGCTGCAGGAGCTCTCAGCTGTTTAGATCCACCACCATTGTATATTCCACGTACTGACAACTGCAGAGGTTTGTTTGGCTACCTGCTTGGTGTGCCAGGCATCACAGTTACATACACATATCCATATTTAGCACTGAGAAAATACAGTTTTCATTTGGTAGATGGTATTTATCAGGTCTACACATTATGATCTGTTTTGCTTAGGGACAGGAACACCTATGACAAAAGTTCACTAGTAAACATTCATTTTACCACCTTATTTAAACCCATTTACTTTCCTTAGTAATAAACCCGGGTTTGATACTATTTAAGCTCATTCTTATGCAGAGATGAGACCTTGAGTTTTGTTGTGTTGGGCATCCAGACAAGACTCTCCAGTACTGTCCAAACGTCTCCATTCTGGAGAATGGCACTTGGCAGTTAGTCACTTATTCATGTGTGATGCTGATGGAAAAGAATTGGTGCCATAAGTATGCAGGGTATCACTGCATCTACCTCCTGTCAACATCTCTCCTAAATGGCAAGGACAGTTTGCTTTTATAGTTCTTTGCTGGAAAGAAGAGGCAGTTGGCAGAAATTCAGCCATTACAAGAGAAGAAGTTCAGACAGGGCAGGGAAGCATAAATGAAACTCTCTCCATCTTTTACTGGTATAGAGATTGAATTCCCCATTAATATTCCAGCTAATTGCAATGGTAATTTGAGATCTCACAGTGGTGTCTGTGGCCAAATGACAGTACTTAAACCATGTTGAAGTTCTTCCAACAGACTGCCATTAAGTATAACCTGACAAAATTTAAGTCATTCCAATATGAGATGAAAGACTGTGCTACTGCAAAGCCTTTTACCTTGAAAAAGCCTTTAATAGCATTTGGGAAACTAAATATATATTATAGCTCTGAGCTCTCAGTTTCCAGAGAGTAAAAACAAATTCTTTCCATTCATATAACACTTAACCAGAAGAACATCTGGTGTCTTTTTTTATGACAGAGACCAGTTTCAGAAGCTTCAGAGTAGAACATGTGCACACATATATATTATCCAGTCATTCTCTGGTGCATTCTTCCAGCTTTGAACACTGAGTAGGTTATAGACTGATCTGCTCTTGTGCATCTAAAACCTGTCACTCAACTGTGAACTTGAAAACTGGAGAAGAATGCAGAGAATTTTTACAGCCTAGATCAAGCAACAGCACTCCCATGGGGTGGTGTAAGGATTTAAAGCATGCAGCTGCCTGTCTCCAAGAACAGTCAAGGCCACAGAAGGAAATACAAGATAAGCCACCACAGCAGAAACTTGAGATAAGCGCACATAGCAATGTCAGGAATGTTCTAATTCCTGGCCTAATGGAGGTGAAGATTTGGTTAGAACACTGGACAAAAATTCCCACTGTGCAGACTGTGAGAAAGGAAACAAATGCTCACACTGATGTGAGCCCATGTTTTAGGAACATCTGCAACCACCCTGAGGATACCCAGAACCTGAACCGTATAAACGCAGTACTGCCAGAATGACTCTGGGACCCCCACCACTGAGAAGACCAGGGTGGAGGAGGACCAGCAGGATGCCACGGTATCCATGGGAGGTAATTATCTTCTGCTTGATCTCTCCATCTCTCTTTCTCTCTCTCTCTCCCCCACCTCTCTGGCCACCTTCATTTTCCTATTTCTTTCTATCTCTGTACTTCACATTTGCTGTTAAATAAAATCCATACTATTGACTTCAGCCTATGCTCTTGTTTGCACTTTAATTCAGGCAGAGGCATCTTTTAATAAGACCTGACAGTCTGTCACCCTTTGCAATCTTTAACTCACTGGGGTCTCCTCACTTAGACACCGAACCCACATGCTACCCTTCTCCACCCCTTCCCGTGCAAATGCAGTCCCATATCAGAATACCAGGAGGGAGTCTCACTGAAGTTATTTGTGTTTTCTCTTCATCTTGTCAGGGGTTTATAGCACTGAAGCTTGAGATACGCTCTTATGAAAAGCATATGAAAACTATGAAAACCAGTATGAGGGAAGAAAAAATTATCCATTTTACATGCACATCTCAAAGCAATATCATCTAAAATATTACTAGCAATTTATAGTTGCAAGATTACTGGGCTTAAATTTTCTCTCTTATTCTGACTTTATATTTTCATTTTTCACCTTAAAGTGCACATACTTTTCAATTAAAGTAATGTAAATCTGATAATTTACATTTCTTTCCTATGGATAACTGCAGTGCAGTTAACATTGAGATGAAACACTGAAAAAACTTTCAAACTATTTTTAGCAGTAAAAAGATTCTTGCAAACACTTCTTAACAGAAAAAAGCTACATGGACAATTTTGACAGCCAAACAGCTGCTCTAGAAAGATACATCAAGTCCTTTAATGAGAGAAGAAAAGATACCTGTTAATTAAAATTATCTTATTATTTTGTATAAGGATTATGTCAGACATGTAAATATGGCAAGTAGTGGCTTCTGAAAATAACAACTGGCAGGAAAAATAGGTCTGTTTTCTATTCAGATTACTTGCAAAAATGTCTATCTGTGTTAGATTTTAATTTACAAAAGACCATAACTACTTATGTATTCACATATAGTGTTTTAAATTAAAGATTACTTGGCAATTCCATCTAATTTTATTAAGGTATAATTTAAATTTTATGGATACTTGGATGAATATTCTTAAACTTTTGAGGTTGTGGCTATGACAAATTTTAAAAGCAATGAATGAATTAAGAAATAAACGAATTATTTTTCTAGAGAAAAAGCAATATTACTTGGGAGGCAGATTATAAAATGCTTTTCTTAATCTGGGGGATCAGATAAAGATAAATTTTTGGAGAAAACAAATTTTTAATGTTACTTTAGCATTATTTAATAGGCAGAATGGAGACTCTGAATGAGTTTCCAATGCCAAAATTCAACAATTCACGTAAAAAATTTATTTCTTTAGGATAAAATACTATTAAAGGATTGTCTGCATTATTTATCATTCAAAGTATTTTCATTCATTTTTTCCCTCTTTCTTCAATAAATAGTCCTGGAAAAAAAGCTAAATTTGCCTCAACTAATTGGATTTCCACCTGAAAGCTGATGTGGCTGAGAATTACTTCATTTAGTTATTTAACCCATGTAGTTTTACTCAAACCAACACTGAAAAACAGTGGTTTTGTATGATAACATATATGCTAGAAATCACATTGAGATTTTTCCATAATTGTGGTTTTAAAGATGTCCTCATCTCTATATAGGAAAGAACTGCTGTTTTAATCACTTTTTGTTAAAATTTCTGTGAAGAATTCTGTAGCCAGTTACAAAAATTTCAGTCTAATTAATTTTCACAATTAAGGATAGCAGATATTTATTGGCAAAGTTAAACTATTCATAAGGGGAAATAAAAGTCTAAAAAAGGAATAATTTTTTTTAGAAAAATAATATTTAAAGAGCCACAAATAAATACATTACTCGTTGCCTGTTTATATTAAGCTTTTGTCCATTTGGAAAATATAATTTACCTAAAGCAAAATCACTGTTATAAGAAAGATCAATACACTAAAATTAATGGAATGATTTTTTCTATAAAGAAAATGGAGGAGAAATACTTCTGTCTAGATATCTATTAAAAAAACCAAACAAATCAACCAAACAACATTTGAACTGAATAGTACTGAAGCCTGGCTGAGTTTTATTTGTCCATCTGAAGCAGCCCAGTAAAACAACGCCAGATGGTCATGTTATTTCACTCCTAAATTGAATTTTAGATTTGAATCAGATAAATACCTATTACATAGTTTGCCTTTGAAGCACAGTCTGTTGTCTAGGAGACCTAAACAACATCCATTTTTCCTTTCAGCACATAAGAAATTATTTAGATCCAGTATGCTTGACATGTTGAAAGATCACAGATAGGTCTCTTGTGACTCAGGGAAGATGTTGTATAAATGTATTCATTGTTACTGCAGTGAAGAGACTGTTTAAATTCTCCATTTCTCCTAGGTCAAAACCAGCACATTTTGAGACACAGATCTTATATCTCCGGTGAAAGAGTAAAATCTTAATTCTTAATTACATAAATTTCTTCAGATACTGCACTATGTTGCTTTGAGGGAGAATATTCCTTCCTTATTCCATAAATCTACATTCTGGCATAAATAATGCTTACCAAAATATGTGGCTACATTTGCCACATCTGCAGCTATATTTTACTTTTCTTAGGGACTGAGTATAAGCTTCTGATGCTGAACAAGTGTCCTTACAGAGGCTGAAGAGGTGATGCTGGTGTAATGGAAAGGGATTGTTAGTGAGAACAGCATCTGCAAGTGATTACTGTGTTTAACCTTGAGAAGAAATGATTACTTCTCAATGTGTCCTTTAAGAAAAAAACGCCCCATGTACACTTCAGGTCTGTTCTGTTCATTCATAGTTTTTGAAAAGAAAACTCAACAAACCAACACCACACAATTTGAACAAAAAACATCCTGACAGCTAATATTGCCCTTGCTTAAGAAAGAACACACTGAGGGAAGGCTGACAGATTGTCTTGTTCTTCAAACCATATTATCACTACTGTATCGTAAACACCAAATTCAGTTAGGAAGCCCTGTATAGCTTTAAGTCACTCCACGTCAGTTTTCCCAGAAGTGAGTATTTCCCATATTTCCAATAACAGAAAGATAATTGTTTACATTTAGTGCCATTCTCTTAGGAATATATTTGACTTTTAGATCAGTTCAGCCTGAACAAATCACAGGCTAGGCTGGGAGTTTATATTTTTTTAAATTATTCCTGAAGTAGAGCCATGCTTTGATACTTCACCCTAACATTGATTTTGAACTACAACACTTGGTAGGATTTTGAAAAACAAAACCTACATATATAAAAAGAAAAAAACCTAGATCTGTTAATTTTCCACATTTCTCCTTATTCCCATGAAGCCACTGCACAAATGGCAGATGTGTGCCAGAGATTTTTTTTTGCCTATGAACATTTTGCATTTGGTCATAGAGATTGCTAAAAAGAAAAAAAAATTCTGATAAGGAGGGACGTCCCCTGAAACAATCAAAGTTTCTGAAGGCAGTTGAGATGTTTAAGCATAAATTGTGGTTTTGTAACACTTAGCAGCAGTAGAATGGAATATAAAACCTTCCAGAAGAAAGGAAAAAGCTTGAACGGGTGTACAGCTTTTCAAAAAATATAGTCTGAGTGGGGGACAGGTGAGCTTGCAGGTGTGATAGGTTTTATTTATTCTAACTAAATATATAAAGATTTGTCGCCATAGTATTCAGCAGCACTTGCCAATATAATGAATGCAATGATTGTAAAGCATTCATTATATTGAATGTGTATTTGTACTGCATATAAAATGTAGTACACTTTGAGGTATCTTCTAAGTGTCATGTTTCCTAGCTGAAATGCCTAGAATGCCTAACTTGAAGAAGAATGAAGTGTGTGACAGATTCAGAATTTATAATTTTAATTTTTTTAAAATGAGGTGCTCATACTGTTTTTCACTGAGCTGAGGAAAATCACCCTCAAGGATGAAAGGAATAAAGTGATTGTCCATGCTGTCTTAGTCCTGACACTCTGCTGAATACAGACTGAGAATTGCCAGTTAAGCCTAATTGTGATAAATTATGTTCTCTTTATTAAGGTTAAAGGGCGACTACTGTCTAATAGGTAATAACCCTAAACCACTCTTCTAATTATGGTTAAAAGCTCAGGTTAGATTTAAATGACCATAGATGCAGGATGCCAGTGCTCCATGTACCACACCATTATTACAGTATTCTCATTTACATACACAATTAATTTTGGCACAGTGTTCGACAATATTTGCCATAAGTACGTCTGAATAGACTTCCGACTACACTGTGAGTTTTCATCCGAGTTTTCATTTGAACTCTGTGTAAATCTGTGTTAAAAAAACCACAGAGAGATAGGAAATGCTTTTGCATCTCTGCATTATATCCTTCTTTTCTTGCCTTAAAACAGCCCCTGCAGCAAACAGCATTCTGAAATATGAAAAAAGTTTGAAAACATCCAAAGATATACTTCCCTCCATAGGAGAGAAATACCTAGCCAAGAAAGACCAATCATTCCTGGACTAATCAAAGCACAGACATGGCAAAAAAATGCCTCAAACCCTTCTAATTGGAAAAATTATTTCCTTTAGGCAAACATATACATTGAGTGTATCCATAAAATTATTCCTTGGAAATATTTCCCAATTTTCAACCAAAGCCAGTGTTTGTAAAACCCATATATCCAGTCTTTCACTGTGAAGGTGAATCATTCCTCTATGAATTTTAGAAAATAGATTGGTTTTGTGAAAATTATCCATTGAGATATAAATGATACCACTATAGCCAGGTGTATTCAGTAGTTCAAAAAACATGTCACCAGCACTTTTGGCAGGAGCCAAACTTCAGAGACCCGTTATTCAAAGTTTTCATCCAAAGTGTTAACTGATTTTCTCAAAAATCAAGCAGCAGGAAAATGGTAAAAAGAATCAAGAGTTTTGTTCCCCAACACCTTTTAATTGCATATGTGTTAATGAGAAGAATTTGTCTGCATAAAGGAAGATATATACTAAAATTTGTGGAGAACTCTAAATGTAAGTGTTCTAATTTTGAACATACCTGGATCATATTTCAATGATTATACATGTGGAGAGGGAACTTGAAAAATCTCAATAAAACTACTATGCAGAAAAATTCAGGTTGCATTGTGGTTATCATTATTTTACCTGGCTTTTTAACTGACAGTTTTGCTGACATGTATTTTAGAGGCCTCCTCTATTGCTTCACAACTGGGCTACATCTATTTTTCATGCATCACAACAAACTCCTACATTCTGCTCCTAAGTGGTAGATTTCCAACCCTTAAGTAATTTGAAACATAGACCTCTGAAGTTCTCAAACACCAAAGGCCATTTAAGATGTGCAGTGATTTTGCTAAAAAGTGCATGAAGATTAAATAAAAAAAAACCCTTTTGCGATAAACACCTAAAAAACCCTATTTGCTATTAATAATTATGCAAAATGTTGAATGAAATCCTGGAAATTAGCAAATTCTCTAATAAATAGCATAAATATTTATTTTCTCTAACAAGCTGTTCTATAAAAACAACTTTTATTATTTCTTCTTCTGCTATGCACTCCCTGTTCTGTTCTTGTTTGTTAAGAAACCTCCAATGTTTTCTCCAAAGCATTTTGCATCATGAAACCTGTGTTCCATCTGCACTAATATATCTCTCAGCTTATTTTACCATGCAGATGAATATTTTCTGATAAAATGTTTTATCCTAAATATGCATCGGAATATTCAGCATTTGAAATATTGGACTCAGTGACATAAAATAAATTGATATTTCTATTACTCCTTTAATATTTGTGCAACAGTACTATAAGTCTACACACACATTGAGTGTGGAATATTATTAGGATTGAGAGAAAAGTTTATCAAAGATTCATATATTTTTGCTGACAGATTTTTTTTTTTGTTTACTCCAAATTTGAAAGGCAGTTTCAGTTAGCTAAAATTCAGTTTCAGGTTTCAGTGCTTAAAAGTCTGGAACAGTACATAATAAGATTCTGACTTTCCTCTTCTGATATGGATAGCATCATTTAATGATTCAGATTCTTTTTTCTGTGACCTACTTTTGGGAAAATTCACGTCTCTTAAGCTCAGGGTGTGTTTTTGAGTTTGTGATTCAAATCTAAATTTGAAGAACAGGAGCTTAACACTGGTGGTTTAGAAGGAGTCAGGTACAAGCAGACACTATCACAGCTTTAAATCTACTTTCTGCTAATGTTTATAATTTCTGAATTTGAGAGCAATGGCACACTAAGAATATTTATAACCTGCTTGTATTTCAGAAAAAAGGATTCATGTGTTACCTTTTTTCCTTCGTTTCTTTCCAAAAGGCACTGCCTTTTTAATGAGACTGGGCTACTTAATTACCCACAATGCATTAACTTAAAATCTGATTCATGGTGCCAGATGAGCTCGGGCAGTTGTGGAGACCCATCCTCTCCACAGCAGTCCTAAGAAAGGAGGGAGGAGGAAAAGACTTCTCATCAACGAAGCAAGACCAAAAGGCAGTGGACCTGAATGACAATGTTCAGCAATGGAAAGTGCCAGATTCTCCACCTGGGAAGGACTAACCCTGGATGTACAGACAGACTGGGGAGTGAGATGCTGGAAGCAGTGCCACAGAAAGGGACTTGGGGGTCCTGACTGATCCAAAGTTGGATATGCATCAGCAGGGTCCTGGCAGCCAGGATGACCAGCCGCGTCCTGGGGCACATCAGGAACAGCATCATCCTGGACATCCTACTACAGTTGACCCTGCCTGAATAGGGAGGGTGAGTGTAGTGTGTGGGATGTGTGGACTAGATGAGTTCCCTCTCAACTTCACCTCTTCTGAGATACTGTGATTCCATGAGTTGAAGCCTCCCCACTCTGAAAAATGGCATGATCCAGATTCTGATTTCAAGGGCACTGAAGTAAATCTTGGAAATCTGATGCCTTTCCCTGAAGTCAAATCAAAACAGGGAAATAGGTTTCTCAGAACAAGATTCACAGCCCCATACAAGCTCTTCATTTCCAACTGGGAAATCAAAACAATTTTCTCTCTTAAAGAAAGGAACAAAATTAATTATTCCATCCCATTGGGAAGAAAGTAACATGAATCAAGAAAACAAAAAGGACAAGCTCTATTTGAGTTTCTGTTTGATTTTTGTGTGGGAAAAAATAACCCTTGGGTTTCCTCTGAGCAGACAAGCCCATTTTATACCAACGTTGATGCAGTCTATAAGTACTGGGATGATAATTCATAACATTTCAGTCAATCACCTGCTATGTGAGTCAGCGAACAGTAAGCTGAGCAACTAGGCCACCTACGCTGATAGCTTAAGGAACACTAAAAGGAAAAAATGTAAACCTTCAAAATTCAACACAGTCCAATAACATGCACTTCACTGAAGTTTGTTTTTTTCTTATATAAGGGGCAGAGCAAGATCCAGATCATAAAAAAGATAAGTAAAATCTGACATTACACCGAAGATTTAATACTCACTTTTTTCCACTGCTAATGCAATCAGAGAAATAAAATTCCAACTACTACAAGGCAAGCATATCAAAGAATCAGAGCTTATCTTCCCAAAAAGCACTGAATTAATTGTCTTGTCAAGTATTACTAGTCAAGTTTTATCCCTTTAAAAGGAAAGCGTCATGACTTAAGAAAAGCAAAATGTCTAGAATAATAATTATACAGTTAAAGAAATTAATTACTTACCATTAAACATATGTACAATTTTTTTAAAAGTATGATGATTCAAGATAGAAAAATAAAGCTAAAGAAAGAGAAACTAGTGAAGGTAGTAAAGCCACTATGTAAATACAAATACAGAAGCAAAAAACATATCACAAAGAAACTACCTGAGTTTAGTGTAACGACACAAATTATCTTTTGCAAGCTCAGCAAGTAAATATCAGTAGAAAGTGCACAGAACTCAGTGTAAGTTGTAGAAGGGAATACAAGTGACCTTGCCCCTGAGAAGTCACAGCTGTGTTAATTATCCAATACAGCCTTGCCCCTGATGAGTCACAGCTGTATCCAATAAAGATAAGTGTGATAAAAGGGAGTGGATTAGCTGGTGGAGGGCTCATTATGGAGGATCATGATAGAGAAAGAACCTTAAGGAAGAGGCAATGAGAGGATCATGAAGAAGGAGGATCCTGTGGGGACAGAATCCTTGCTGTGAGGTTAGTCTGGGTCTGCAGTTAGAGCCTGTTGTTAAAACCTGCAGCCATAGTCTAGCTGGGTAAAAGCCTGCATTCAGAGTCTGCAAACCAATACATGCAGCCATAGTTCAGCAGGAAATAACCAGCAGTTAGAGGCTTCAAGGGACACCTACAGCAGGAGCTTGCTGCAGCCAGAGTCAGTGAATAGTTGGAGTCAGGATGGCTAAGCTGTACAGAGGAATAAACTTGAAGTCTTTTCATTCTGTGATAAACAAAAAAGTTTGTGTCTTGGCTTATTTCTACCCTCTAACAAGAGGACTTCTACAATGTGAGTAAGAGCGTAATTTGATGTTACTTATTTCTTCACATGGTAAGACAATAAAGTCTAAATGCAGAAAGTGATAATAAAAAGTGATCATCTAAAGCTCAGAGAAAGGTGGAGGAACTTCAAAAAATTCCATAACACAGTCAGAAATACACAAAGTCAATGAAAAATAAGATTTTGGAAACATTTTATGCTTCAAACATACTAATTTGTTATGATAAGTATTCCATGAGAACATTGGCAGACTTAGGCAAGCTTGCTTTAGACAGAAATAAAAATCTTTATTTTTAGTTCATTTGAAATGTAGCTGACATTTTCTACTGTAAATTGTTAACACAAAATTTAAAAGTTGAATTAGTCAACACAATTTTTGACTGAAAAAGAAGATTCTTAGTGTTCTTATTCTATATCCAGTGAACCAAGCTATTAATAATGTAGTATTTATGAAAGCAGAGAAAATCTGTGTCCTTCATAGCTCTGGTAATGTATGCTATGCATAGTAAGCTTTCTGAGGAAGAATAGAATAACTACTAAAGAACCCCTGACCCCATTAATAAAGACCAAAAGGTTTTGTTTCTTTTTAAATAGTTAAGAGCTACAAGCAAGAATAGTTAGGTGTGTTTCAGGTAAGACCTTCAATAGACTGATAGTTTACATTAATATGGCCAAGCATGGGCAGAGGCACTATGGTACTGTTGAAATCTAAGTGATTAAAGACAGCCTAACAATGGTTCTCAAAAGACTGGTTTGGTTAGCGTTAAAGACTTATTTCTAGATACAAGTGGGAAGGAAATCAGTCATCCTAAATACCAATCAGTCAGTGAATAATTAAAAGATGTGGCTGGAGACTGATATTTTGTAGAACAAGGGGAACCTCAATCCCTCTCTATTTTTAAATCCATATTTTGGACAAATCAAAATAATGGTGTATAATGTGCATCAATGATTTCTAGATATATCTGTATGTTTAGGGAGACAAAGAATTCATTCATGCCAGTGAATTTTCCAGCTTTTTGGAACTGGATTTTTACAAATTCTATGTGACAATCAAATCATTAGTTCTTGTTGCCAACAGAAGTGACAGATTTCCACTTACAAAAGAAGTCTGACATGAATTTGATGTCTTGTCAGATTTTTTTCAACATCTTGTGAAAGGGAGCTGGATGCAAATTCACCAAATGAAATGTTTGTCACTGGCAAACATCAATTTGAAGAAATCAAGGTATTTCTTACAAAACTGCCAATTTCTACTAAGACTTTTGAAGATGAGAAAGGAGATGATGCTCTTCAGATCTCTGTGGGCATCTAACACTCTCGGTCCCCACATTCTAAATCATAGGACCATACCTTCAATCTCTTAAGTCTAAATGATCAAGAATTCTATGGCGTATAACAAGTTATGCTTGAAGGATAAAGAGTATTATTACTTCAAAAGAGAATACTGCTGCCAAATCATTTTCTAGTATGGCTGGAGGTTTGGGGTTGACTTTCTCAGGAAAGAAGGAAAATCTGAAATATCCCCCAAGGCAGGTGACTGCCACATCACCCTGTAACCCCAGTTCTACTGTGCTAAATGAAGAGTCAATGTTTCTGTGGACTGGGTCTCTGCCTGACCTGGTGAGAACTGCCCAGGGTGGCATATGCTTCACATCAGCAAATGACATCAAAGCTGCAGTGACATACTGCATTCCCTCTAGTACATCATCAGTATTACAGCAGTTAGTTATCCCCCTCATTTCTCCCCTTGATGGCGTCTGGGTCATGCTCTGAGAAACCTACTGAATTGCATAGGACGGCTAGGCATTTCCCATCTTTTCCCCAAGCAGACTATTTATGTGCATTGAGTTTGAATGAGCAGAACTTCTTGTGGACAAGAAAGCAGAAGCCATTGTGGAGCCATGCAATGAGGATGATGAGCCAGTTCCACAGGGAACTGTGGACTTTGAGTTTGGAGATGGGGAGGCAATCCTGTTACATCTGCACCTGTTATACCTGCATCTCTGACTCTAGCTAAAACCCACAGCTGGAATTGTCCCTTGTCTCCTGATGATGATGGGCATCCTTTTCATCTCCAGAAATATGTTAACCTAAGCAGCAAATGTAGCTGAGAGTGGTGGACTCCACTTTGGGCCTTGACTCTTATTCATTAGGCTTTTTAGCGTGTATGGCATTGTGAAGTGAGAATTACACCTCACAGACAGTATTTCATAATGGTTTGCATCCTCCAGTTATTGCCAGAACTGTGTCTGAGGAGTAACGTATATGTACAACTTGATCTCATATCATATAAATTCAATAAATCTAACCTTGTGTAATTTCCCTAGTTTGTTTATCAGGTGATATGGAAAAGGTAGATCAAAAGGTATCCTTCCTCTGGAATTTTTTCTGCCATAAGCATGATAGCAGCCTTACAGAAATCATCCACATCAAGACATACCTTTGCCTTTAATGTTTATCTGTTGCTAATTGTGGGCTTTTTTTTTTTTTTTTTTTTAATTATGGATTAAAAGAAAGTAACTTTCATAGGCTCCTTTTAAGTTAAGAGACTAAAAATAGTATCATTAGATAATTAACATTCAAAGCTTCTGCTTGGTACTAGGATGGTATGTGCTAAAGACTTCCTCAACTTTGTTATAAGCGCTTCAGTCTTTCCTCACTGTTGATTCTATTTTAATTCTTGAGCACTGCTGGAAAATTTAGATTGTTAAGGCTCAAATAAATAAAGCAACAGCATGCCTACTATGGTTCTCATCTAGCTGGACCATGTATCAGGTCCAATTTTTTTCTTTATATATTATCCATTATGATTTTACTTCAAGAAATGGAGAAGTTGTCATGTTACACCTTGAATTGCTGTACAGAAACAGCACTGTATTACTGGAAAACAGAGAATATAATAAAGAAATCTGAGCAGCGATTCAACTACTAGGAAGTAAATTATTTGATCCCTTAGCAAGATACACAATTTCTTACCTGGCAAAGGGCTTTCATGATAGTCTATGTGAGAAAAGTGGAGTGATGCAATTTGGGGACAGTTTTACCTATCACCAGCTGTACAACTGCACAGACATTGAAAATGGTTCAGCAGCTGCATTCTTACAAGCTCAGTTTTACAGCAGAATTTATATAATTAATCCATGAATAACTGTGACAGCAATTAATACCATTCTAGTAAGGTCTTATCTTTTTTTCTGCAGGCTCTCAACCAGTAACAGCTGTCAAAGTTTTACTAGAAAACAAAATGGAGATAATGTCATATAATCATGTACAAATTCACCTGAAATACTGTAACTGAGAGATTCACAAGATACTTCTTCATGAAGATAACTTCAATATGTAATATTTGTACCAAAGGCTGATTCAAGTACAGAAGTCAAGAAATTGTTGCACTGGCATCAAATCCTTTGGTTTCCACCAGACTTTGGTTAAAACCCTAAATATTTGGAGTTCTTTTGTCCTTGTGAGTACAAAATCAGAGGCAAAGAATAAGACTCATTCAACAGGATGTTAAAGAAAATACTAGAACCAGTGCCAGAAATCATGTGAAGGCACTCAGGCTGGCAATATGGAAATGCCCATGTGATACGCTTCAGCTATACATTCATTCTGCCTGATTGTCTGAGTTCTGGTTTTCTTGTGCTGTTACTCTTGCCAGCTTTCACAGCGGTTCTGTGACACAAGTATCTTTCAAATGTGAACTGTGGACAAAAACTGGAAACTCATTTTGTTTTGCACTGCAGATCTGGAATCTCATTTGAGATCTAAAATCTCAAAAAAGATACAGTTCACTTGGGAAATATGACAAAACCAAAAAGTGTACCAGCCACTGTCAGAGCTTTATCAAGAATATTTCAGAACATTCTTCAAATTCAAATGCTGATTCAGAACACTTCAGAACAATGTGTCTGATAGTCAGTTATAGCTAAGTTAGGCAAGATGAGAAAATACTTTCCTAGTACTCTCAGTCAAGACGGACACCTCTTTAGTGAAGTGGAAAACAAGATAAAATTAGACAAGATCTTGGCTCAAATGAGAAATTTATGCCACCTCAAATTTTGGCATAAACCTATGATTTGTAGCTCACGCTTCATAGCTGAGACTGTAAAAAATACGAATCAACTTGAACTTTGAATGAAATTCAAAGAGAAATCACTCCTGAACAATAACCTCAACTCTAGTTATAGTTAAGGATTCTTCCTGGAATATCTGCTAGCTAAGGAACCTGACATGTATGGTTTCCTCCTTTCATTTCCTTCCCTTTCCACATTTCCTCTTTTTCTTTCCTCCTGATTTTTCCATTTTTGCCTTCTTTCCTCATTTCCTTCTCCATTTCTTTGCCATTCTGCCATAATATTCCCACACAGAGATACAAGACATTCAAGAATGTGAAAATTCACCTGATATTTTGAAAAAATGCAGTTCTTCCAGTTCATGCTCCATGCTTCAGTTACTAGAAAGAGCAGGAAACAGTTGCAGTGAGATAATACTGATGGAGCCTTAGCATCCTAGTTTGATATCCCTTTTCATGGTCAGTTATGTGGATTAAAAAAGACAAAAAGTGAAGTGACACAGGGATGCTACCAGTCCTTGCTCCTTGCAGAGAGAATTTTAAGGCTCTGCCATAGGATCACTATCTCCTATGTTCAGCTAAATGAAAAACCAAAAGAAGTGCAAAACATGTGGCAGTAGGTTTGCTAGGATTTCTCAAGACTAGATTAATGTGTCGTTCCCTATGTTCTCTAGTGTTTAAGGGTATGGAATACTGATATGAAACATAAGGACTCTATGATTGTAATTGTCCTGTACTTTCCTTACTCTGTCTACACAGAGTTTGATACATTTATGACATATTTTGCTTTTCAGCCCGCTCTGGCTCCAGGAGAGAGGAATACAAATCAGAAATTGTTTCTTTGTATTTATTTTCCTAGATGAAAAATGGTCTATGAAATGACAAACCCATTAATCTGATCTGACTTTGAAATTTTTTTTTCTATTTTTGAAAGTGTATTTACTGAGATTCTCAAAGCTTAAGAGAAAAAGATTAAAGATAGAACCAGTACACAGCTTTCAGTCTTTTAAGCAAATGAAAGCAGAGCAGTATTTGAAAAAAGAAATGGTACCTATTAGTAATGACAGGAATGGCTCAAGCACGTGGGAAAATAACCTAGGCAAAAAAAAACAACTAGAAGTGGTTTAAAAATTCAAGTAAGAAACCATCATTTTAATATTAGCAATATTTGTCTTATCTGTACTTTTCCATAAATGTAGAAAAGTTTAATGTTATTCTAAAGTTTCATAGCAAGATAAAAAGAAATCAAAAAAAGTCTGTCATCATTAACTCCTTTGGCCCTAGGTTAGTCATACCTGCAATGCCTGTATAGCCTTGGTCTTAAATTGTAAAATGAAACACCATCTCAGCCAGACCCAATAAATAATTAAAGACATATTTGATAATACTTTGAATTCTTTTTTTTTTGTGTGTGTGAACTCTTCAACTTATAATTTCAGGGGGCATATGATGGAAGGAGTTTCTGTAACTGAACAGGTATTTAAATCATTTTTGTCTAAGTTATGGACACAAGCAAAGACTTGGAGTCTGTCTCATTTCTGCAGATAAATAAGGGGCAGAGATATAGTTCTGTTGATTGATACAGGTGAAGTAGTGTTTGATTCACAACAGAGATTTGCACATAGAATCAGGTAAACAAGACATATCAGTGAGAGTGAGAACATCACAGTCTTGTTTCTAACTGTCATATTAAATTCTCCTTTGGGAGTAATCTCTTTCTTAAAAAGCAATAACACCTGTGAGTTTTGGGCACCACAACATAAAAAAGACCTTGAACTATTAGATAGCATCCAAAGGAGGGCCACAAGGATGGGGAAGGGTCTAGAGGGAAGCTGTATGAGAAGCAGCTGAGGACGCTTGGTTTGTTCAGCCTGAAGAAGGGGAGACTGAGGGGAGACCTCACTGCTGTCTACAACTTCCTCATGAGGGGAAGGGGAGGGGCAGGCACTGATCTCTTCTCTGTGGTGACAGTGACAGGACCAGAGGGAATGGCCTGAAGTTTTGTCGGGGGAGGTTAAGGCTGAATATCAGGAAAAAAATTTTTACCTAGAGGATGGTTGGGGACTGGAACAGACTCCCCCAGGAAGGGGTCACAGCACCAAGCCTGACAGAGTTGAAGAAGCATTTGGGCAATGCTCTCAGACACAAGGTGTGACTCTTGGAGATGGTCCTGTGCAGAGCCAGGAGTTGGATTTAATCCTGATTGGTCCCTTCCAACAGGATATTCTATGATTTTATTATGCTCTCACCCAGTCCAGCCTAAGAGAATGTTTAATGCTGACATCTAGGGACCGAATCCATTACTGATAATAAAGACTAAAGAAAAGCTAAGTATTTTAGCATGAATCAGTAAAGCAAATCTGGATTTCTGTTAAGAAATTTGGCTGTGCAAACATCCTCATAAAAAATGCAGGTAACATACATAGCAGATTTTTGTACAGACACCAACAATTTTCAGGAAAGTTCTGTGCAAGAGATACCTGGGATAATATAAAGTCATTTATGCTGATCTATTTTAACATGAGTACATACAGAGCTAGTACTTCAGCTTTGACCTGAATATCTTTCTTACTGGAACATAGATATTTCTAACAATTTGTAATTGTGGCAGATGAAAGTCCTCTTTCCTCTGGCTGTGTTCGTATTGTAGTCTTGTGAGACGGATAGTGACAAATGCATCGTATATGAAATCCCAGCAGACTAAGGATTCTTTTGTTTTTTCAGCAAGGGCTGTAAATAAGGCATGTGTCACAAAACGGACTGCTGAGTGAAACAAATGCACACTCACAAAATAAATCACAAAAACCATTGCAGTTTACAAATGGACATTTTCAACTGGATCCAAAAAGAGAGATGAAGGGCTTTTTTTATACAAATGAAAGAACAGCTTTACTACTTTCTACAGGCACTTATGGGAAGAAGTTACTCCCAAATATTCATGGTAGCCTCTTGTCTACACAAGTCTGGTTGATGGAGTAATAGTGTCGACTCACCTGGAACAAAAACTCAGCCATTTTCTCTTTCCTCATCCAGTAAATCTGTGGCTGTCAGTGATAGGAGCTGATGGGAAATGATAGCCTTATTGAGCTGCCTCATGAACTGTAACTCATTTGTTCTGAAGACCCAGACTGACAGCCTCTGCATTTCTCCCTTCCAGTGAAATTGAGTATAAATCACTTTATCATTTTTCCCCATGACAGTTTATCAGAATTCTGGAGTTTTATATGAAGTCATAGAGGCTGGTGGTAGAAATAAGCCTTACAATCGATCTTGTTGTTGGAGGGCGCTGCATCTTGCAAGGTTTAACAATCCCATGAAAAATTTCAATTTAACTTCCACTAACCAGACACAAGTGTACATATACACACATACACACTTGACATGCAACAGAAAGGGACAGCTAATTGGGCTCACTTCTACTGGACAAATAATCTAAGCTTATGACTTGTGTGAACTTAAAATTTATAATTTCTTTCAGTTTTTGGTAAGTTAATTCCTTATTTTGAGTTGTAAGTCTCCTAATAGATTCCCTAACTAACAAAGTAAGAAAATCCTTCTTGACACAATACTACTTCACTGGGAAAGAAACCTCTTTTTGTTTGCTTTCATTCTCAGTAAGGTACAAAACAGAAGAATAGGATGGGTATAATAAAGATAAATGTAGATTGCTCCTTTAACCTAGAAATTTTTTTTAGGAATTTGTTATTTCAAAAATGAAAGATGATTATCATGGATTAGAATTGCATAAAGTCAAAGATATTAGTTAGCACAAGAATACCAGTTAAGTTAATGATTTCTCTTCTTTCAAAAATCCTCTGTGAGTTGATACGGACTATTTTCCCGGGGTGACCCAAGCCAAGAAAACTATGTAAATATTATTAATTAATTCTAGCACTAAAGAACTTGCTGTACTTATGGAAATAGCCATCTCTACTAAAAAAGGTAAAAGCCATCAAGCTAGGTCCACAGACTCTTTACATAAAGCAACAAAAGACAAAGACACTTAGAAACATAAGCATGTAAAATACAATGACTTATGACTTTGGTCATTATAAATGCAAGGAAACTTAGGGATTTGATGCCCAAAGGAACACAAATCATAATCATAAATAATCTCTAGGAACACAAGTAATTATTTGGAGTCAAAATTTTTTGTTTGATTACAATGAAGTAAAACTTGTTCCCATGCAACCCTGGAAGCAGAGCACAGATGATGACCTAGGCTGAAATAACCGAATTTTGGATTCTTTTGGGCTCTAGGATGAGCACATTCTTCTAACTGATTATTTTTAGCTTCAGAAGTAATACGTAAAATTTTATTTTCTTGATCCCTGTGGGTAGGTATTTAAGAATGTAAACTGTTCTATGAAAGTGACAGGACAGGAGGTAATAATTTCTACAGGTGGGTGATATAATGAAGCTCAGTGATCTAACATGTTCCCTGTTCTTTGCATTTAGTTTGTCAAAATGCAGCTCTTCCTGTTTACCAACTACACTTACTGTGGAAAAACTCACAGCAGAACTTATGTTATATGCAATAATAAACTAAAGTCACCGCAGTAAAGGACATGGCTCAAAACTGAAACCATTTTGTCATTAATGATTAGGCCACAGTGTAATTCATTCCTAAGGTGAGCTTCAAACTGGTTCAACAGAGCAAAAACCTCATCCAACATCAACCCATTTGTGTTAGAAGACATGCTAAAACCAGTAAGTTGCAAGGGAAAAGGTATTTGAATTTGATGGACTTGTCAGTGTTAGGTTAAAGGTTAGACTCAATGATCTTGAGGTCTTTTCTGACCTGACTCTTTGATACTTGTAACACAGCAGTTAATGAGCTTGTGTCTTAATTATTATAAATGGTTGAGCATTGATGTCAGCTGCCTGTTTTCTACTCCCTTAGCACTGACTACTGTCATTCTTGACACTAACTTGTGCAGCAGAAACCTCCCCCACATTTCTTTATTAAACTCCACTAAATGTTATTTAATTTACTTTTGTATCAGGTTGCATCTATCATTAGACAATGGACACTTGCTTGCTCCATTAACTCTACTAATGACATGGAATTTTGCACAGCTGATATATCAGTAAGGTAGAAAAGAAGTGTACAAAGTATTCAGGAAAACATCTGAGATGAATCTGAATTAAATGTAAACTAAAAATAAAGTATGGGGGTCCCTGGGAGATCAAGGTTAGGACCATAAACAGAACATCATGAAATGTTTCAAAAGTTTCTCATTAAATCCAATGCCAAAGGCATTGAGAAGGTAATTTATATCCATGACATGAAGCTAAACCAAGACTGAGTGAAATTTGAATGCAATTGGATCCTCAGTGGTGTATTTGTAGGAGAAGAAGAGCAAATACAAAATTGTAGAGTGTTTGGGGGGGTTGTTTGTTTGTTTTACATTGCGAAAAGTGAAACACAAGGAACCCTACTGGTCAAATGCTTTAATTTTCTGATCTTACTATTGAAACTCAGATTGTCAAAATAATCCTGATAGAACTTCTCCTCTTAGATAAATTAAGTTCTAAAGTTCACAGCCTCATGCAGACTTCACAGAAACAACTTCAGAAAGTCAACAGAATAAATATTTATAAGAAATAATACTGTGGACATAAAAAAGGACTTAAAAACTGAAATGGATTTTCTTTTCTCTTCATAAAAATCCAGAATATCCACAGAAAATACTCTGCCAATGCAAATTTAGTGCATTGTAAGGCTCTTATGAAAAGTTATTAGTTTTGAATTCTGTTTCTGCCTTTAACTTCTGCAAATATGCTGACAGTGAACATTACCCTTAGGTTAAAAAAAGTCAAGAAAGTAAATGTTCAGAAAACACACTGCCCTGCAAATGTCATAAGGCTATTGCTGTTTTCATGTGGAGAGTTTTAAAGGCTGTTGAGATGAAAAGGAATCATAGCCAAGTCACTTAAGTGTCATGAATTTTCCACTGTGCTTCAGGCATGTATTTTGTGAGCTTGTGTGTGTCTTGCTAATAGCTTGACCTTCATGGATTATTAAGATGAAATTTTATGCAATGAAAATGCTGATAAATTTGAGCTAAACAGCATACTTTGAAATGACTATGTTTAAATATGCTAATTGCAGCAGTTTTGGAAAGCAAAATGTTATCATAATTGCAGAGAGGATTGAGAAGCTGGCTATCACACAATGGTATTCAAGCAAGCCTGTCTTAGCATTTATAGATTGTTTTCTTCCTTTGTGTAGCTTATTTTCTTTTCTGTATTTATTTATGGATTGGAGAACACATGAGAAACAAAAAGCATCTTTCTTCAGACATTTGTCTTCTCCCACCCTAAAGTGAGTCAGAAAGATAACATTTCTTAGCATAATAATCAGGCTGATATTCCTTTCATCTACATTCCAGGCAGAAATATGAATATTATAAGCAAAGCTTCACTGCTGCTGAAATGATAGCCCTGAAACACAACAAAGCTACTGAAAAAGGAAGCAAGTAAATGGTGTCAAGGCAGACTCATTTTTGTTTCTGTAGATGAATTGCAGGTGTTCCATGAGGGTCGTGGGTTGTGATCAATGAAAAGAATTGTAACATTTCTGAAACAAAGCACTGCAATTCAACTATATTAGAAAAGCATTCTGATATGGAGGAGACAAGAATCACAAAATTACTTCTTTGAAAAAAAATAGATCTTTCAAAAAAAGAAAAATCAAGAGAGATCTTGGAAAGATTAAAAGACTGCAAAGCAACAACTGGCAGAAAAGACGGGAATTTCTGGAGTTCAAAAATCAGAGGAGGCAGATGGTACAAATCCTTGACTTTATGTATATGGAATTTGGACAGTTACATTTCACTTGTAGCATATTTTATTCCTCTAGTTTTCTTAATTCACTTTTTTTTGTTGTTGCATTTTATTATTGCTTCAGAGTCCAAGAATCCATATTTGCGGGACACCAAATGAGAAGCATGTTTAAACAACTGATTCCAGCATTGCCTACAAAGGTGTTCTCTTATGAAATATTGCATAAATTGTAGAGGTATACTTGCAAAATTGAAGAAATTTTTGTTTGCCTCTTCTTCTGTATTTGATAGTATAATGATTAGAAGATTTAAAATGAATGTGAAATCCCCTTGACCTGTTTTAGACTCTCCCATCATTCAGATAAACATAGACTCTTGTCAGTTATAATGTGCGTTGAAACACAAGTGTCCCAGACTTCATGGCTGAAATTTCAGGTAGACCTAATAGCAATATCTCCTTATAAATTCACAGTTGGAAACTATTCCAGTGGGGAGCTATTCCAGTTTGTAAAACTATAAGGTATTCACAGAGTCAGAAAGTGGGAATAACTGCTATGACCCTGTGATTAGGCTTCCCATATTATCCTACGGTGTATCTATTCTTATCTCTCCTCTGCCTTTTGAATGGAGTCACTCCTGTGGGCTTCACTGTTAGTTCCATTGTCTCAGAAGACAGATTTAAGGGTGGTGGTTTGGTTTTTTTTTTGTTTTGTTTGTTTGTTTGTTTGTTTTTCTGATAGTGATATCTGTATCTCTCCCATGACTCTTTCAGGTCTGCAGTCTTTAATTTCATACATTTTATATGTATATATGTATCTATACAGAGACATATGTTCTTCTTTCCATATTCTCCAAAAGGTATGAAACTCTCCCACAAAGAAAGTTGTTTCGTTTTTTTTAATTTTCATTTGGTAGGACTGTGGTGGTGTTTGTTTGGGTTGTTTGCTTTGTTTTTTTTTTTTTTTTTTTTTTTTTTTTTTTTTTTTTTTGGTTTGTTTTTTTAGTGATTTTTTTCCTTTAGTTGGTTAGATTTTTTTTTCCTATAATCAATGTCCAATCATATAATGAGTTACAGTGTTCTTATACATCCCTCTGCTGTGTACACAAATTTTAGATATTAGGACTGTCATGTATCCATAATTGAGATTTATTATCCATGCACTGCAAATACAGTTCCATATCTAGTCCTGGATTTGGGCTCACTTAACCTAATTATATCCATCAAATACTAAGTTTCCTTGGAAGCAGATCTAAAAAAAAATGTAGTTCATTTGCTTGTGGCTGCTGGTAATGATGGGAATGCCTCACCATCTGTGACTCTTCAGGTTGTGATCTCGTCAGATCTCATAAGGTAAGCAGATTCTGGACAACACAGTAATTGGTTGGGACCTTTCCAAAGAAAATCCCAGGTGCTAAGGAAAGTAGCACTGATGATTCAATAATTGGCACTCTTCCCTCTGTTCAGTAGCAGACCACTGTCTCAGCATAATATTGAGAAACCATTTGGTGACTCAGTGTGCCAGCTTCTGGGGGGACACAATCAGTGCAGACAAGACCTGCAGTTAGAAAATGTCTAGGGTATTTCTTGCAATATGAGCAGACAAAATAGCATTTTTGAATATAAACCAAAGATTTGCTTGTGCAGTAAACTGCGAAACTGGCTGGGAGGATGTGGTACATGCCATTGCAAAGTCTGTTTTAGAGCACTGAATGAACAACATTAACACAGAAACTTCTATGAAATATTTGGGGACAATTTGTGAAAACTACTCTGGACTATTGTTGGCACTAATTCCTAGTTACTACTGCTGGCATGCTTTCTAGAAAGATAGGCCAGAGATTTTACAGGCTGTGTAATTGGATTATTAGGCACCCTTAAAATAAGTAATTTAGATAAAAGAAACAGTTCCCATCAGATCAAGGAGTAGCCAGGGAGCTGAAATGCCTGATTTGTCTTCCTGTTCTGTTAATACTGTGCCTGTGGCAAAACATTTGCAAAGAAAATTGGACTGTCTTATCAGGATGCAGTTTGCATAACTGTTTTTAATCTATTTGTGTGATGTTTCAGTGGGCACCTCTGCATGCATTAGTTTCTGACATACAATAAGCTTTAATTAATAGTTAGTATATTGCTTGCAAATAAAAGTTTATGATGGAAAAAAGGTGTCCTTATTATGGCTAAGAACTATACATATTCTTCTTAACAAAAGGCTGACTATTCTGTAAGAAAATTTTGTGGTTATAAAGACAGCCTTCAAGAAGAGATTGCTATTACTCTATGCAGAGACTGGAAAACCACAGAATCAGTTAGGGTGGAAAAGATCTCCAGGATCATCAAATCCAACCTTTGACTGATAGTACCACCATGTCAATCAAACCACAACACCGTGTCCAGTTGTTTCTTGGAAAACTTCTGGGAATGGTGACTTCACCACCTCCCTTGGTCAGCCCATTCCAATCAAAAAGCATGGAAAGGCTAAAAATTATGTTTTAATTGCTTCCCCTTGAACATTTATTTCTATAATACATGCATGTAATTTTCTCTTAAGAAAATGAAAAGAATTGATTCTATGATACAAAAATATGGTGAAACATGATAAACCACATTCCAACAGATAGAAACTGATCCCAAACAATAAAATACAAGAAGGAATAAAAGGAAAAAAAATCCTTAAATTTGTATCAGTGAAAGAACTGCCTGTTGAACTACCATTTTCCTCAACCATATCCCATATTTTATTTTATTTTATTTTATTTTATTTTATTTTATTTTATTTTATTTTATTTTATTTTATTTTATTTTATTTTATCAATGTTTTTACTCTTCCACAAAACTGTCTGATATGTTTTCCTCTCCTTAGATATGAAGCTAAGGGACATGATTAGTCTTCACCTTTCCTCTGGAATTTTTAAGCAGATATGACTGAAATCTGAATAAGAAAAAAACCCACATTATATTAACTAATTAAGTGTTCTCCACATCTATTATGTCATCATGCTGTCAAGTCTCTAAAATACCTTCTAAACACTTGATTTCTACAGAAAAGAAAATAGGGAGGAAAAGCACCCCTAATTTTTATCAGTAAAAAAGCAAACACAAATATTTTTTCTCTTCAAAAAGTGCAACTATAAAAATTGGACTAATAATTTTAAAATATATGAGCACAGTAGCTTATGGAAATTAGTCCACTTATAGGCCTTCTTTTTGGTCTTTTATGAGCAATTTTTATACCATTAGTTTTGTTAATGAAGCTTTTCATCAGTTTTTCCAACCACCATTAATGAAGATAAATGAGACTTAAGAAAAACTAGTCTACTTACAAGAAACTAGTCTTACAGAAAAGAATGGAAAGCGTACATGAGTTTTCTGTCTCTTTTCTGCATTGACATACAATACTTAATCCATGGTGAATTTTCTGTTGCACTGGGGGAAGTTAACTGGGAGGGGCTGGTTGCTTGGGGCTGGGCTGGGCATCAGTCAGTGGGTGGTGAGAAATTGCACTGTGCATCATTTGTCTTTGGGGGGTTTATTATTTTCTTCCATTACTATTATTATTATTATTATTATTATTATTATTACTAATAGTAGTAGCAATGCTAGTACTACATTTTTGTTTCAATTATTAAACTATCCTTATCTCAAACAATTAATTTTACTTTACTTCTGACTCTCCTCATTCAGCTGGGAAGAGTAAGTCACTGCATGATACTTGGCTGCCTCCTGAGGTTAAACCACAACACTCCTGCCTGTCCTACCCCTATTTTATATCCTGAACATGACATTCTATGACATAGAATAAGCCTTTGGACAATTTGCGTCAGCTGCCCTGGCTAGTCACTGGCAGAGCATGGGAAACTAAAAAGTTTTCAATTTAGAGTAAGGACTACACAGCAACAACCACAACACCAGCATGTTTTTAACATTGCTGTCATGATAAATCCAAAAAAACAACACTGTGACAGTTATTAAGAAGAAAATTAACTCTATCCTAGCCAAAACCTGCAAAGTTTGCAGCATAATCGAATGAAAAAAAATAGCAAAAGAAAGCTGAGTAAAACTAAGGTTCAAAAAAACCAATGCCTCCCAGAATTCATATATCATTTCATCACCATATGAACACATTTTTTTTTGATGCTATTTGCAGACAAACCTTTATCATCTTCATAAGATCATAATTAAAAGATAATATGTTAATAGTACTGATATAAAATCAGACTTCTATGGCATGCACTTTCCACGGAGAACAGAGAGGTACAGTTTCAGGTGATGAAACCAGGATGAGACTGTGTTTGCCTTTCCAGATTAAATAATTGTTTTTAAAACACGAAACTGTGCTTTGAAATGCAAAGCACACCTACAGGAAGTCAGACATCACACTGAGGTCTAGTACTAAGCACAACATCTGACCCTTTCCCAGGTCATGGAATCAAACCCAAATATACTACGTCCAGAACAAGTGGTTGTTTTGTTTGTTTGTTTGTTTGTTTGTTTGTGGGTTTTTGGGTGTGTTTGTTTGTCTGTTTGTTCTTCTGCTTCTTGGAAGCCTAAATTTATGTAATCATCGAAAGAAATTAACCTGCTTGATTCCTAAAAGCAATTGGCATTAGAAATTTCCTAAGACAAAACCTCCTTCGGAGAATTCTGGATCAGAGTTTTTTCATCGACTCCTTGCATAGCAATGTGAACTGCATAAAAAAATACAAGCTATTCCATGTTAATTCATACAATTCCAAAGAAAAAAAAATTAATTAGCAGTATTTTTGTCTGCAAAATTATCTTGATTAAGCTTTGTACACGTAATGTGCATGAACACTGGTTAGCAGTTGCTCAGGGTGACATCTGCTATGAATACTCAACTGTGGCATAGTATGCAGATCATATTTTACTTTCCCCAAAATTTATTTATGCTTCTTATACATTTCAATACATTTTTTATAAATATGTATAATCAAATAGATTTTGTTTACACTTTTTTTTCTTCCACAAAGAAACCAGGGTTATTGCACTGTATTTTCAATCCCTCTAGAGTTTTGCTGATATTTGATGGATTGCAGTGCCACCTCCAAAAAAAAGGATTTCCAGCATACTATTTTTTGCTGGCACATTTCAAAAACACTCAGTCCTCTAATTATTTTCCAAGATCAAAATGGCAACAAAATGTGTATCTGATTTGCTAGTAAAATAACACTACAAATCATAGCTGCTTCCTTTGTATATGCCAACCTCAGTTATTGCACAAGAGAAGACTAGGTTTGTAAAGTGGAGAAATTAAGCTTTTTTTTTCCTAAAAGTGAATCTCTGAAAGGGCAAGAGCAGGCATGAAAAAATCAGATTAATGTTTTCCCAAAGTTTCTGATTGGGCTACATTTCTGGGTTTTATTCTTTGGTATGTCTTCACAGGGAACCTTTTGATGTATTAATCTGAAGAAAAATTGGAAATAATCCAAATGCATAAAGACGTCAGAAAGGTTTTTGGTAATGCCATGCAAGTCTGGTGACTCTTATTCAGGAGTAAAAGCAAAATAGTGTGTTAATGCCATTTCAGAACGATTATGGCTGCTCAGCTGCTGCAGAAATCATAATGACATCATGTAATTTAAAAGAGCATTGCCTGTTGGCACTGCTTTACCCTGGTTGAGCATCTGGCCCTGAGATTACAACTACATAAAAATCATGAGATCGAGAACTGTAGATCCATAACCGATAAATATTCTATTTTCTAAATACAATTAAGTCTTTCTGAACCATCATCACTGAAAGCAACACATGCTGTGTAGTGATTTTGATCCATCTTCAGGGTGTCTCTGGGACACACACATTCTGCGATCTCCTGCCATAACAGACAAGACAGTGATACTGAACTATGACAAAGGCTTTGAAAACGTTCCACTGAAGAAGATTATCTGAGATATGGAACAACTTAATGGAGCAGAGAAGAGTTTAAGTAGGTTGTAACCTTTCCAGTAACATTGTCAGTATGTACCCTGTCATGAGAAAAGTAAGTGATATTCAGCCTTTGCATATATATTGCAGATATTCTGCCCTACGTCAGACAGGCTGTTCCATGGACTGCAACCCAAGTCCTTTCAAGGACATACTACACAAAACTGTACTTTCCATTCTGTATGGAGATCTTAGGCTATATTTGTGAAACATAATGGAAAAGAAAAGGAGCTGTAATTGTCTATTGTGGCATATTTTGTAAAGGGTAGATGAGATGACCCAAGTAATTATGGTCTGCTTAGATGAACTTTTGTTCTCGGCAAAGTCACAGAAAAGCTGATGCACCATAAAAGTACTAAAGAAATAAAGGATGGTGGCATAATTAGTGCCAATCAGCACAGTTTTATGGAAACCAGATCTCATCAGAACTTTTGATGAGGCGACAAGTTCAGTTCACAGAGGAAAGTGTGTTGACATAATATGACTTCTGTAAGGGCAGTTGTCTGCACAATATTCAGATTAAAAATTAGCACTACGCAAAATTCCCTGTAGCTCATAATGATATTAGCACCATGCTCTAACCAACTGAGCTAATCTCAGGGTCATAATAATCCCTTGAAAAACTTGTTCACTGGATAATCTCAGAAAACAGCTGTTAATTTGGAACCATTATGCAAAAAGAAATTTTTAGTGGGCTAGTGCAAAGATCGTGATCTCTATAATATTCATTATTCCAGAACTTGCACATTCATGTTAGCAAAAATTTGCAGTTGAAAAAAAAAATTGAATGATGAACACTCACAAGGAGCAGATATTTTTATACATATACCTACGTTACAGAGGAAGGCAGATTTTCAAAATAATACATTCTAATATCTTAGAACGAGGAAGAAGGAACACACATCACAGATTTTCCGATGGATGCCTGAATTTTGGAATCATAGAGCCATAAATCATTGAATGGTTGGAGTTGGAAGGAACATAAAAGACCACCCAGTTCCAGTACCTCTCCCATGGGCAGAGACACCTTCCACTAGACCAGACTACTCAGAGCTCCATCCAACCTGGCCTCAAACACTTCCAGGGAGGAGGCATCCACAACCTCACTGGACAACCTGCTTCAGTGTATCATCACCGTCACAAAAAATAATTTCTTTGAAATATCTAATTAAACCCACTCTCTGTCAGTTTGAAACCATTCCCTGTTTTCCTGTCACTACATCCTCTTGTAAAGTCTATCCTATCTCTCTTGCAGGCTCCCTTCAGATACTGGAAGGCTGCAATTAGGTCACCCCAAAGCCGTCTCTTCTCCAGGCAGAGCAAACCCAATTCTCTCAGCTTTTCCCCTTAGGAGAGGTGTTCCATCCCTCGAATCAACTCAGTGGCCTCCTCTGGACTCTCTCCATGTCCTTCCTGTGCTGGGACCCCAGAGCTGGATGCAGGGTTCCAGGTGGGGTCTCACTAGGGCAGACCAGAGGGGCAGAATCCCCTCCCTCCCCTGCTGCCCACGGTGCTCTGGATGCAGCCCAGGACACGTTTGGCTTTCTGGGCTGTGAGTGCACATGGCTGGGTCATGTCCAGCCTCTCATCCACCAGCACCCCTCAGTCCTCAGTAGGGCCACTCTCAGTCAGTTCATCCCCCAGCCTCTGTTGATACCTGGGTTGCTTCAACCCAGGTGCATCACCTTGCACTCACTTATACCATGAGATTCCTATGGACCTAATTCTCCAGAGTGCCCAGGTCCCTCTGGATGGCATCCCCGTTTTCAAGTGTGTTTGACAACACTGCTCTGCTTGGTGTCATCCATAAATTTGTTGAGGGTGCACTCAACCCCTTCATCGATGTCATTAATGAAGATATTAATTAGCACAGGTCCCAGTATAGGTGTCCCCTGAGGGACACCAAGTGTCAGTGATGTCCATCAGTACTCTAAGCCATTGATCACTGCTCTCTGGATGCAACCATCCAACCATTTTCTTATCTATTTAAGAGTCCACTCACAAAACCCATCTTTTTCCAACACAGAGAGAAGGAAAATCATTCTTGGGAAGGATTTTGAGATCTAGAGTGATCAATGAACAAGAATTCCCAGAATCAAATCATAAAGAAGAAAATAAGTCCCTGAACACATATGTAGGATGCGTATGCTTGAAACGGAGTTTTTATTTACCCTGCTCTTTATATTGCTGAGACCATTACTGAGAAACACCTCTCATATCTCACTTTCAAGTGGAAATTGAAAAAGAAAAGAGTTATGTGAAGAGCTCAAAAAGTTATTCTGGATCTGGAAATTTTAAATTACAGTGAGAAATTTAAGAATTTTAATCTATATCACTTAGTCATTTAATAGCAGTAATTTTATAGTTGAAACTTGGTGAAGATGATACAGGACAAGTGGTACAAGAAGGAAGACAATATAAATATGAACAAAAGATTTCTGACAAAACACTGAGTTTAGCAGACAAAGGTATAACAAGATGCACAGGATGAAAGTAGAAGCCAAATAAGTTCAGATAAGATAGGAGCACTGTTTTAACCCTAGAGATACCTACTCAGTAAAACAGAGAACAATGTATTTTCCATAATCTTAAATCTTTTTAGACTACAGTGAGTTTCTTTCTGTAGGATAAGAGAAGCTCCATCAGAATCTGAAAAATTACTCAGTGAAATTTAAAGGACTGTGTTATTCAAAAGATCAAGCTAGAGGATCATAACAAGCTCTTACAGTCTTAAAATGGATTACTTACATCTCTGCTTACAAGTATGTAATTTTAAACAGAAGAGTATGTAGCAAAATTGCTTTAACATTTCAAGAAATACCTTTGACCCTTTTACTATTTCCCCACAAAACATGGATCTATTTTCTCCCTCAGTATGAGTTACCATTCTAATGACTTTTTTTGACAGACAATATATCTGATGAGGCAAAGCAGGGCCAAATTAAAAGAATTTCCCATTAAAAAGCACCACAAATCCATGAATATCATATTTTTGTTAAGAAAAGTCCCATTATTTTTAAACTGGGTTACATAAATATATTATCTCTACAGTAACAATAAAAATCTATTTCCGTCTCATTTAAAATAATTTTATAGTTCTTGTTGTGCAGCATCGAAAATTTCTTGTAACACTTTTCAATTCTCTTTTTTCCTTAACTTCCTTTCTTTTCATGTACTAAATTTTCAAACGCAGGTGACTGCTTGCGATATTGTTTCACTTATTACATTATAATTACAGAGAATATTCTAAATTTAAATTTATGCCTGAAATCTTTGAAAAGAATAACAAGGTGTTTTTAATGAACTTTCCTAATAATCACAATTTATGTTCTCAGAAGTAAAAACTTTACCTCATATTCTGTCAAAAGATCATTGTTTTCTATGGTCCTTAAGGTAAAAAGAGAACCCTAACGTATTTCAACAAAAACATGTGCTACAACAGATCTGTATATATCTACTACAATTGTCAAGATGTGATACTAGAATTACAAAAGACTAAATACATGTCTCCAATTTTAATTTTTCTAAATGTTTTCTAGATAAAAGAATAAAGGAACACAAAATTTACTATAGAATCTGAAGAGAATTCTTTTATCATGCCACTACCCAGGAAAAGATTTGTTGAGATAATTTATGTTCTTTACATCTCAGTTCTGACGGTAAAGGTGTCTCTAAAATGGTGTCTAATAATGTTCACAGAATTTTAGAAGTGTAATTCACTAAATAATTCCAATGATTAAACAAGGAAAAGAGTTAAACTCCGCTCTACCTGTTCATCTCTTTGTACCAACAGTTCAATGAGGCAACAAAAGAGGAACATACACCACTTTTGCCAAATAACAAGAAATATCAGACCTGTTGAAGAGAAATATTATTTTTTTTGCATATAATATTTTATACCAACAGTTTTTATCATCTTATTCCTGTCCCCTACATACTTCCTGTGCACCACACAAGTCACCCCATGCACAACCACCATCATTCTCACACAAACAACCCATATCTAGAAGACATTCTTTGAACTATGTAGAAATGTGTCTTAAGCAAAGATGAAACATGTAAACTTCCTTATTACATGACTTGTTCAAGAAGACTCTGACTAATTCCACCAAACATTCCCCTGCTCTTGAGGCTGATGATTAAGTTCTACTTTGGGCTGTGAGATAGCATCCTGTGTTAAGAAAAAACTATTGCAATTATAGAAGAAGAAATCTGAAAGTAAAAATTCACATAATTTTTCATCTACATGAAAATATATTCAATGGAATTTCCAATACTGTGCATTTTTATTGCCACAAGTGTTATTTATGTCCAAAGTGCTAAACCCTTACATTCCATGAAAAAGAAAAATTTTGGCGTTAACCACCAAATCAGTTCTCTGAAAATATTTAGATATTTTTAGTGTTGCACCACTAGCATAAAAAATTTTATACTTCTATTTTGCATATGTCAAAAAGATTTTTAGCAGTCCAACAAATTACTAACAATTACCACTAAGATGCAGATAGTTTTTCCAGTTACTGCAGCATTTAAATGTTATAGCCTAAATCAGCAGAGGAGGCATCATTTTTTCTTCTGCCATCATAAGTGCATTGCATATTGGAAAGCCTAAACAAAGCCATGAAATGACCTATTAAAAGCCAAGCACCGTAAATGCAGTTTTTGGTAGCTATTTATATATGATGGCTTAAAAAAATACAATATTTCAGCATTACATTCAAGATCAAATTAGTCATCACTGGTACCATTTTTCAAAGAGTAAAAATGATATGTTCTCCAGAAAAATGTAGTAGTGTGACTTATTAGGGTTTTCTTCTTTTAGCCCAATACTGATTTTAAATGCATTGGCCATCATTTAAGCTGGGCAATTAATGTCAAGGTACTGAAAACAGAAAAAACTCTTCATTCAATGTTTTCAGAATTCTACCTTCATTGGTTTGTTTGGAGTTTTTTCTAACATTTCCATGAAATTATAAAAATAAATTGAGATTCCTCCTAAACCAGCCTACAGTGTATGTATAGTCTGAGTGCTTTGTACACTGTTGAGTCATTAGGCACAAAACCTGCAAAAGGAACAGGTGAAGGGAAGGTGTCTCAGTATTGAAAGGGAGATATATTAAGATGCCCAACAATCATTTCACATCCAAACTGGTGCTCTCTATCACGCTAGCCTATCATTCCTTCATCTTCTCTTCTACATCACATATCAACAAGGTGGCTCCATTTCCTTAGCCTGCAACCCTATATTGTTGAAGGCAGATCTGCATAAAATACATTTTAAAAGGAAGGGAAATAAAATACAATTATTTTGATCTCCCCTTCCCCCAACACTTTCAATATGGAGATCATGAATGGCAATAACCTGTATAAAGACTACCAAGACAAGAAATCTTCAAGTGGGAGCAAGCATGGCTCAATCTGTTGGCATCAATTCTCTGGACACTATCTTACAATGGTGCTTCAAAGCAAAGAAAATTGTGCTCAAAGCAAGGCTTTTTTAAAGGCAATGCATTCAGTCTTTAGTAGGGAAATGAACTGAAAGCAGTATTTCCAACTTGGGGAGCTAGTCTGTCACAGATGGAGCACTCAACTCTAGCAGAAAGCTCACAATTTAAAAACATCCATGTGATACCATCTGGTAGTAGAAATATCTAGCATTAGATGGGTTGATGGGTTCCTTTTTCCTGGTCTTCCACTGCAACATTCTGATTGCACATTTGAACATAATTATGGATAGTACATGACAAAATAGGAAAAACAAAGTAAAATCAAAAATGTCCATAAATTAAAATTTTTCATATGATTTTTTATTATATTCAGGGATTAAAAATCAAGAAATCAATTTCAATTTGCCATTTTAATACCATCCTTTAAATCTCATATTGTTTGGATTCAATGTTACTGTAGGTTATTTGCCTTGTTATTCTATGTAGGCTGAAGAATTCCAAACAACAGAATTTTTTAAGCATAAATTTGACATATCTGGAAGAAGGGAGTTTAAAGAGCTTATAATCACCAAATCAGTTTCTCATTTTATGCATGCAGTTCTTATTACATTATTTTCATTAAGGTAAAAAAAATCTGAATGTTCTCAACAGTATTTTAGAATGTGCATTGATTTGGATAAGAAATACAGAATGCTCTTACTGTTGCCTTTCTTGAAAATTAAGCCTGTTCTTTCAGTAAGAGGTTTTAATGAAAATGCAATGTTTAAAGAAATGATAGGAATCCAAAAGAAGTAGATATGTTTAGCTTGCAATATTACACCCTTTGCATTTATTAGGATATACATTTATTAACATTTTATAGTGGCTTTAATGCTGATCATTACAAATGCTTCATCTGGCTTAAAACATTAAGTTGCCTAAAATTCCCTTCGTTTCCTGAGAAAATGCAATTCTTGTTACTAACTCTGTTAAGATTTAACTGAAAAGATTAGCATGAAACAGTGAAAGAAAAAATCCTCACAACAATTAAACAAGTTCACAACACAGTAGCTGCAGATGAATATTAAAATTAAAAAAAATAATAACTTCATGTGGTCATTGCTCCTGCATTAGCTGTTCCTACAGAAAAAATATTATTACTGTTGATTCAACAAGGCTCTGAATTGTTTAGTGTGCATGCAGAAACATTCACTCCTTTAATGAATCTTCACTGTGCTAATCCCCTTGGAATGAAGCATTTATCACCTACCAAACAAGTGTAAAATATTTCCATCCAGAAGGATTATCACCACTGTCTTCCTCCCTGCTTTACAGGAGCAGAAGAGGAGAGGGAAGGTAGGTAGGCAGAGGGACTCACCAGCTACAAACATAAATCCAGTTACTAGAAAATTCCTAAATAATTTGGTCCATTTGTCTTTATCCTTCTATTTTTAGGATGGATTTTTTTTAATTGCTATTTAAAGAGGACAATATTTACAAGCAACAAATCAGGATACATTCTATTTCCTGAAAATCAAAACACATGAGAACTATAGCCTAAGCTGGAACTATAGCCCTGACATTGTAAATGTGAAAAGGATACTCCAGGAAAATATTCCTTACTCCAAGAAGTTGTGACAGTCATTCATCCACCATTAAACCAATCAAACATCCCCATTCCCTCCTAAACAATACATTATTTCTGTTACAAATGAGCAGGACTGGTTGCTTTACCTAATTCTGGAGTTCACTGTGGTTTAAGTCAGTAGTACAGTATTACTTGCTTGGTGATCTGTTCCTTTTCTAGCAAGTTTTAAGACATTGTTTTCTCAGTGTTGAATTGATGATTTCAAAGAACTTGTCACACGATGGATGTACTTCATAAGTGGTTACAGGTAATTTAGAGGCATTTGTCATTGGGGCTAACTTGTCCTATCAGCTACTTTGCAAAATACAAAAACTTGAGATTGTTCTGCATTTCTACCTAGACTCTTAACTTCAGCAAGCCTGAAGTTCTTGATATACTCAACTATTTCTGTCACCTTATTTTATTCATCATTTTTGCTTGACCATTATTGCATATTCTACTAGAGAAAAGGTTAACACAGATCTTGCTAGGATACATTGGCCAATTCTATCCTTGTGGAAATTCTTTCTTTGTTTTCTATTTTTTTGTGTCCTATCTTCTAATTGATTACCAAATAATATTTTAATTTAAAAAAAAGTTAAAAGGGAAATAAACAACATTTTACATGGAGAATATTACAGCAAAGTCCCTGTCTTTCTATCTGATAATATTTGCAACACTGAAATAACATTACTCTCTAGGAGTTTTTTCCCATGGAAAACCCTCAGGTCTCCTGGAGGGGTAGCTGTAGGTGGAGGCCACACTGGGCTGAAAAAAAAAAAAACCAGTTTTCTGATAGATTTTCCTTTAATGATGGTTCTGATAAAATGTCCAATGCTTAAGCGTTTGTGATTGCTAAAGATGCCATCATATTTTTGTAGAGTTGGCCTCTAGCAAGGTAGATGACTAGAAACATTTAATCATACTCTGCATATCTAAATTCTTTTTCTGTTGATATCCCTCTTCTTCTCTAATCTAAAAATTATTGTTCATACCTCTGCCTTCAAATACTGCTATGGTTCAGCTACAGGTAATGTGATTTCTATATCTGCTGTTTAAAATACTTCAAAATACAAAGTTATGCCTAACAAAATCAGACTTTCTTTTTTCCCCTTGAGATTCTTGTTAAGAAAGTCAGCGTCATTTCAAGCCATAGGAACGGCTACTAAACTTCCTTTTCTCAAAGTGACTTTCCATAGTATTTATCAGGGAAAATCACCTTTTCCATAGGAATATGTGACACCTTAAAAAATGACAACTAGAAACTTTCAGTGAATCAGTATTCATTTAAATTGACTGCTGTTGATCTTCACGATTTAAGACAGAATATTAGTTTTAGGAACTTAGAATATTGTACAAATGTTTAGCTTGCCTAATACCTAAAGTAAACATAATTTAATAGCTTTAAGAAATTGTCCCTGAAATACTAAAAGAATCTTGTTCAGTTTATCATCCTCTTTTTTCCCATTTCCTCTGTGACACAAAACCAAACCAAACCAAAACCAAAACAAAACAAAAAAAGAAATTAAACATAGATATAATGATTCATTTAACCCAGAAGACTGCATCATGAACCGGTTTTTATCTTTACTTAAGTGGCTAAGTATTCTGTTTCCATAAAAATATTGTTCATTCACTTCTATAACACAAAATGCAAATATAACAAGAAGAAAAAGGTGCAGTTACAGATACAGGTACTTAATAGAAAACAGACTGAAATGTTCGTCTGTTCTCCAAGTCTGTTTTCCAGACATTTACCCTGACAAAAGTTTCCCAGGCAAAAGATTAAAGACCATAACAAGGAGCCTGCCACATATTTACTACCTGTGTTGTTTCATTGACTGTCATTCTTGTAAACCAAATATGCCAAATAGACTAATGTAATCCAGTTAAAATAATCAAATCAGTAAAAACAAAAAATATTTTAGACCAAACTCCAAACTGTCAATCATTCAGCGAACAGTTCCTAAAAAAAGATTTTTTCCCCAAAAAGTTCAATAAATAATTTGAATATACAAGTATGATAAAATCATCACAAACATTAGCACAAGAAAGATTAATTATATTGTTGACTAGTTGTCTTATTAGCAGTAGGCGGAAGATGTACTGAGCAAGGGAAAAATTCATACATGAGAAAACTTAAAGGGACCTGTTTCTATGATCAAGGCTTCAAGTAATTCCACTTCCATGAACAGGGTGGAACCAGCAGACATGGTGAACCAGCAGAGTGGGTTGTCTGCACTAATACTGTGAGGCACTTAAGGAATACTGATTTAACCTCACTATGGTGGTGTCCTTTTCACACAGGCAGCTGCAACCATCTTTGTTTTACAGTAGCAAGAGCTGACATCAAAAGATGAGGTAAAAGCTGTGATTTGCAGGAAATCTGAGAGCAAAAAAGTGGACTTAAATCTCCCAAGGTTCAGTAAAGTGATTTGAACTACAAAGTCATGTTCTTGTTCCACAGTTAAATAACTAGCTTATTCGGTGAGCAGATGATATTTAATAGATTAATAAATGTTTACCTCTTCATGTACATATTCAGATCCCCTAAGATTTGCACATCTTTTATATTCCAGTTGCATTGAAATATGAAAGCATAAAACCAAAACAGAACTCATACTATTACTCATATGTCTATCTGTGTTTTGTGATGATAAGTACATCTTTTTCACTAAATCTAAATTAACAGCATTTTGGTGAGGATGGAAATTATCTATGCATGCCTTACATGGTGTCAGTTTAGACACTGAATGCTTTCAGGATGCATGCTCTGTAACATGATTTCCATATCAATGAAACTAAAATCTTCTCTTCTATTATGAAATTGTTTTTGATGTGCAGAATTCTCAAGACATCATCGTGCTTTTAGGAATGAAACTTGACACTTTGAGAAGTCCTTGAAGAGCCTATGTTAGTTCCTGCCCTCATTGTAGTAAATGGAATAAAAAAACCCTCATGTATTGACTTCAATAGGGACATGATCTCACCTGAAGTTTCTGACTGAAAAAAAAGGGAAAAGCAGAATAAATTTTAAAAAAAAAAACTGATGAAGCAACTACAGAGTATCAGAAGGACAGCCATTGTTTTCACAGTTTTAGAAAAGTGGATTAATAATTGATCCTGAGGTTCTGTAACAAAATTTTTAATCCATCAATTCCTGTGCACCTGTGAAATAGTAAAATAAATATGAGTTTTCAAGAGCAATTCTTCCTATAATCACTGCCCTTCTTCTTGACAGGTGATTTGGCTGTGGTGGTTTTGGAGAGGCAGAACAGTAGATACAACCTAATTTATCCCAGCTTATGACCCTGGGCTGTGTGATGCCTCTTATATAGAAAGAAAGTGCTTAGTGAATGTAAATCACCAGAACAACTTCCAGAGCTGGTTTAAAAACTGTTCACAAAAAATAATTCTTCAGTGTTTGGGTGTTAAGCTGAGAAAAGGTTTGAAGACGAAGGTGGGTGTCCACTCCATATTCAACTCATTATTTTCAGTAATGATTTGGATGATAGAATTTAACGCTGTTTGTATTGCACAGAAAAAAGATAACAAATGCTACAGAGGACAGATCTCAGCAAACTGAAGAACAACAAGGTGAAGTAAATAAAGAAAAGAGCTTCCTGTAGGCAGGAGAAACCAGACAGAATGAGAGCAAGTAACATTTGGCAAGGTACTAAAATATGGCAGAGAACTGCAGGAGATTGTAATAGTGACTCAGAAATGAAAACCAACACCGTAGCATTGGGCAAAATCAACAAAATCTCATTCAGGAACACCTAATGCCAGTTTTATAATAAAATACTAAAGGTCCTGTAGGTAACCTTTATATGGTGTTGGTGAAATCTTCACTGAAATAGCTTGCATTTTTTTTTTTTTAATACTCCATACTAAAAAGACTGCAGAGTATATGGGTAGAATTAAAAGGACTACAATAAGAATAAAATACATAGAAAATATGAGCAATAAAAGAATGTGAAGAAAAATCCATATTGTCAACAGAAGAGAAGAAAAATGAAGAATCAACATAATAACTACCTTTTAACATGTAGATGGTATAATAAAGGCAATATTTGTCCTGCTTACTAAGAACATGTCCAAGATAGTCAGCAAAATTGTTTTGGTTGGATATTAGGAAGGACTAAATGCATGAAAAACCAGGTTACTTAGTAATGATACACATTAATTTTATTGGTCATAAGAAATCACTTAGCTAACCAAGCGTTAAAGAAAGGTCAAATATCACTATAAATTTCTATGTTCAAGAAATATTAAAAATATTATAAGCAAATATCATCCATCTTCATGTTTCTGTAAATCTACTTCGGGCAGTTTAACATCACCTAAATAGAGGAGAAAAAGAGACAGGACATTTTGGGCTCATAGGTGTTTTTTTTTCAAAACTTACCAACAACAAATGAATATGTAATTTGGTTATCTGTTTGTTTTGGTTTTTTTTCCTCTTTCATTCTAATGATAAAGTAAATAATCCCAAAGGAGTTTATGCTTCACATAGTTCCATGTGATTTTCTATGCATAAAATACAGGGATTCTACATTTCTGCAGTTTGATATTTAATTCTAAAAAAGTAAAATAAAATATTTATTCACTCAAGGTTTTATATATTCAAAAGGTTGCCTCTTACTCCTTTTTACCTCATCTAACATTTACCACATAGCCTATCACAAAGGGAATAATACAGAAAAGAGCAATTTTTTTATTAAAAATCTTAAGTTTTCCAGGATGCTGAATATACGTCCCTTCCTCTGTATTGGGAATCTTCATATCAGATCTTTTGCTTTGAATTTTTCATGCAGTCTTTCCATTTTTCTTGTTAAAAGTGTCTTCTATAGTACCAATCAATACAGAGCCACAACTCCTTGACATTGCTCCTTGCTTTGAAGCACACACTTTACTTCATTTGCCTTCTTAAGGATTTCAGGTTTTTAAATTCAGTTATTCCATATTCTGAGCCGAAAGCTTATTATTCAAATGCATGTCAATATGATGGTTTTTTTTTTTAATTAGGTTTTCAAAACTGACTCCCATTCTTTCATGGATATGGTAGGCAGGTTTTAATTTATTTCACATGCAGCACCATTACCTTACTCTGAAACAAAATTGTAACCAATGAAGGAGGAGAATCAAATAAACTTTGTAACTCCAACTGAAAACAAGAAGCAGTTTCTCAGTATGTCTATAAATGAAAACTCCACCACTGCCATTCTTTCTCCTTTTCTTGAAGGCAAATTGATAAATGTAGGATTTTCAAGAAAGGATAAGGATTTTCTTTGCTAGAACTCAAGACTAATTTTCAGAAATTACTAACATACTAAACACTTAAATTTCTATTAAAATGCAATTTAGGCTTCATGCCACCAGATTTTTAAATATATTAGGAGCTCAGTGTTCAAGGAAGGTATCCCGTTAGTGCCTAAGTACCATGAATTCAGTGGGTGATAAGCACTTAGAGCTGGATTCAGTTCATTTAACTTCAGCTGCCTAGAAGTCAGGTATCTTGAGCTATGTTGGCAGTCTAGGCAGAGAAGCAGGGATCTCCAAAGAATGTTTCAGCCTAGCACCACCTGCATCAGGCAGGTGTCCAGAAAAACAGGGAAAATGTAAAAAAGAAAGAGAGATGAAGAATTACACATGGGAAAGGGGCATGTCCTATGGGTATGGGAGGATAGCAACACACCAGGACACATCATGCTGAGAAGGAAGATTATATGAGTATTTGAAAATAATTTTTAGATTTAGGATTATCAAAGAGCTAAGTCATATGTGAAACAACACTCTACTTATTATCAATTTGTCACAAGTTCTAGTATTTTGCACTGCATCTATAAGATGGTACTTGATACTTAACAATTCTAAAAGCATGATTCTTTATGAAAGGAAACAAAGGAGTACTGTCTTATACAGCACACAGAGATATCAGTTTAAAAAAGATATTTTTTTATACATTCTTTCTAACAGAGACATTACTGTGCTAGTGAAAAAATGAAAATACTGCCTAAAGCTAAACAGAATGTGTACAGGAGTCAAAGAAATTTCCCATGTAAGTTCTTTCAATAAACTTTAGTCTTCAGTGACTTTTCATATAGCAGCAAGTCTTCTCTGCAGAATCTATCATTAATGCTACATGCTGTGACACAGACAAACATCCTTTAATGGCAAGTTAAAGAATGAGTGCTACACTCATCTTCACTTTGAGACCAGAATGAGAATAAATGCTATTATCTCCTGGAGATGTTTTGCCAGAAATTTAACATCAAAATTAAATCTCCAGTCAGCTACAAACTCCTGCCTTCACTGTTCAGACAGAGACATTTCTTGAAGTAATCCCTATTACTATAGATTTGTATTTTACACTATTTCCAAATGTGAAAACCCAAGAGTCTGGCAATTATCATTATATTCTCATTCCTGTAGCAGGTTGTGCATGCTAATGAAGAGAAAAAACCATAATTATATAGTATCATAGTCTGTTGTTACTGAGCTCTCCTGTAGCCTCTTCTTCCAAACAGCTGTGTAAGCTCATGACTTTTTCCTTTCTTAAAAATTAAAACCACAGAATTGAGGAAGGCAAACACAACAGCCAGAAGTTGCAGTTTTAGGAAACATCTCGTGCTTTTAACCCTGTCATTGTTTCTCAACCACGAGAAATGCATTTAGAAGCTCCAAAGATTTCAAATTACACTACCTTGTATATCCTTGTGCTGAGTTGGATGTAATTTTGTCACTGAAATACTTTAAAGGAAGTGGAAAACAACTAATATGTACATATGTATGTATGTATGTATGTTCAAGTCTGTTTTTCAATAAAAGCAAGTGGTTAGTTAGTTCTCGAGGCTTAAGGAAACCTTTTCCAGTGGAGCGAGGAACTTTTTACAGTATTGCTCTTGGCAGTGTTCTTTACATGGCCATTTGAACACCTAGGGTTAAGTATAATAGGGTAGATGATAATAGGGTAGATGATAATCACAGATAAGCTTTGCACAACCCTCAGTATCAATTTTTACATAATTCTTATGTGAATACGAATAGTAGTTTTTATTCTGCATATTATTTCGATTATGTCAGCAATATATTTAACAATGTTTCATTACAATTCCTATTATGATGTCATACAGTATGACATAGACTTCATATTGGCATTCCAATGAGGAAAAAAAGATGTCTGTGATTCAAACTTTAGGATAACTGTGTTCCAACTGCTTAACTTCTCCACCTAATGCAAATCAATCTCCATCATTGCAGTTGCAGGACAAATGTCTTGTACCTGTGATTTAAGAGTATTTGTGGGACACATTGAATCAAGTGCATTTGATTACAATGGGCAGTCAAGAGCAACAACAGTTAGTGTGTTCTGTAAATGGTGATTACAGAGAAATACCTAAATTAACATGCACTCAAATACAGTTTTTCCCTGTGCTCCCAAATAAAAAACACCCCTAGCCAGTTCAGCCAAATCAAGATAGAATACCTTTGGATGTGCTAAGGGTCCAGAGGAATGTGCCAGAGGTGAGCAAAGCCAAGATTAAAAAAAATGTGCTCAGCTTTAATAAGCTGACAGAGGAAAAGAGAGGAGTGACAAGTATAAAATTGACAAGAAAAGAGAGAAAGAGAGGAATTGTTTTGTGCATCTGATTGGAAGTCACAAAAGGAACCCATCTATGAGGCTGCCCTATGGAAGGAGAGCTCTTCACTTTTAAGATATGATCAAAAGCTTGACAAATATAACCCTTTTTATTTTTTTCATTTGAGTAGTGAGGTATATCTCAAATTATCCATAGAAGAGGTTCTTCAGATATTTTTGAACATTCTGATCTTATTCTTCCTCTGCATTGCAAACATCAGTTTTTCTATAAAAGGATTCATTGGCAGTTTAAAGATATCAGTGAGATACTTAGACACAGCACATTGATGATCACCTCATTATTGCTGAATTACCCACCTGTTGTAGGGTGGAAGAAAAATAGCCTGAGTTACACTGTGGCCTGCTAAAGAACAGGTTCTTAGTATGAAACCCACAATAAACCACATTTTATCAATTCATATGGCTACTCAATCAATCAAATCCTACCCTCAAAACAGGGAATCCAATTTCTAAACAAACAGCTACTTGTGGTAGTTTGGTAAGTTGGATGTGTCACCATACTACACAACTCCGGAACAGATAGGATGCCCCTTAAGATTATTATCATTGAAGTAGCAGCAGCAAGTTTTGAAAACGACACTAGAGTAAACTTATCCTCTGGGGATTAATTCACTAAGGTAATAATTGAGTTTAGAAAAGGACGTAAATATTTTTCATTGCTGGGCTTCATTCTGAGCATATGGAATCAACAAAATTAAATCAGCTGTGAGACAGCAGTGTGACAGCACTGAAGTCAATGAGAGAATATTTTTTCTGTTTATTATGGACAATTATTAAAAAATTATCATCTGATCCTACACTGTTATTGAAGCTGACATTAGTGAATTCACTTATCCATATACCACAGATCACTGTGTTTCAGTACTAGTTTTGGACACATTTTTTCATGGGAATGAGAAAGGAAGAAAATCACATGAAAAAGATTACTAATACTTAAAATAATTCTACAGTTTTGAGGTAGCAGTTTTACAGGATGGAAAAATTAATTTCTGTTTTGTCTTGAATAGTTACATTCCAACATGCTTCTTGAAATACCTGCTTAAATGTTCAAGGAAATTTATCTAGCGAGTATAAATTCTCTTTTGGTGCAGAAAGCATAGCGTGGCTCTGTGACTAGGGTAGACATTCACTTTGAAATATTTGTGACAGTTTAAACACATTGCTGTCTCCTTAGCTTTCTATTAGTGCCTCTTGTAGGAGCTACTCACATGCTTCAGTGTAAAGTTGTGTCTGTGTAAGAACGAATTTTATGTGGCTGCTCAAAACGCCTTAAGACACACCTGTGTTTTCAGCCCAGAGATAGATCATGAGCGTTCAAGTGAGAGTGGGGCCCGCCAGCAGAAGGGCAACTGCAAATATAGAGTGCTGTAAGATGATGAACTGTTGAAAGAGGTGATTAGTCACCATAGCCATTTACAGTGCGTCGCCTGGGAGCCTGTTGTTACCATTGCAGTGGTGAGAATGGAGCATGGGGTTTCTATATTAACAGGATCAAAACAGGAGAGTACTTCACAGCTCACATTGCTTTCCCAGGTTCAACAAATGCTTATCCATACGTAAAAAGATGCTGAGGGCAATACGGAATTTCTATTTCCTACTGGATTAACACTGGAATAATTTTTAGTGACATAAGGATCAGAATGGCTTCCTTTAGAAATTCCAAATAACAAAAAGCTCCCCTGAAAATGCACAGGTTTAGTGCTACCTTGAGATTTTCAGTAGACCCCTGGTTCACAAGATGGAGTTTATTTGATAGATTCTAATTAGAAGGTCAGTTATATACTTATATTGAGAGGAAGAGTAGATGTGGGGAAAGTATATTCTAGCCATTGCATCCATATTTACAACAAAAAAATTGCTAGGGACTATGTTAAAGTATTACATCTGTACCCCAAAAGAATAAATAATGAAGCACAGGGCTGACACCATGAGACAGTGAAAATTAAAAAACAGAGTGTAATTTTGTATGTTTTTATACTTTCACAAAAGATGAGTGGTTGCTCTGGCAGACACCCCTACTTTCAGGTATGGTAAATCCCCTTCAGCCCTTGCCCATAGCTGACTCATATAGGCATAGTAAAAACACTGTGTATGAGGGGCATAGACAACCCCCAGACAAGCTGTCATAGCAAACATGCATTCTGTAGCTGTGATCTTCTGAGCATCTGCCTGACTAGAAATAAATTTAGCTTCTGATCTTTCATTTTAAGCAAAATCTAGTTTTCCCCTAGTGCCTTAAACAACTGGTGAAATGCTAGCAATGGTGCACTACAGGATACAGAAGTGTTTTCCTCACCAAAATGGACCCTAAAATGCTGTAAGAGTAGGACTTTGTGTCACTCAACTATCAATTCTCACAGAGAGGAGAAACATGGGGAAAATAGAGCAAGAAATTTGTGAGAATCCAGACTTCATGAAGAATTCCAAAGATATAACAGTGTTTTGGATTCTCACCGCAGTCTACTATTTTTAGGTTTCCATTACCCGTTCTCATAGAATTACATAGTAAGAGTATGCTCCATTTAGGATAAGGTTTACTTATATTATGTGTGTCTAAAGCTCACAGTATAATGGCACCCTGATATCAAAATGGGGCCACTAGATGGTACTGCAATATAATTAATAAATATTAAAAAGTCATCTCATAAATATATATTTGGATATTTTTCTGTGATGTCTTGGCTGTTGCATTTGAAAGACTTGCAGAAATATCCATGACATTGCTTTAGAAATATAGGAAAGCCCCCATGTAACTATAATATATGCAGCTTTAAGGTACATGCTAAAATGCATGCTTACTAATCTTAACAGTATAACTGAGGTACTCAATATATATGAAAACACACACATAAGTAAATCATCATATGGAATTATCATCTAACCAGTTACTAAACTTATTTTCATGTGTTCCTGTATTTGGTGCAAAGCTATTAAATTGTGGGAAAAGTGAGCACATATAAATCAACAGGAAGATGTATGTTTATTCATAAACTCAATATAAAATATGTCCCAGGATTTTAAAAGATAAAATCATTACAATTAGAAAAATAGATACAATCATATTTCATATTTTTCTATACTTTGAATGATTTCCTATCAGAATTTACTTCACCATTAGGAAGATGAAAAATTCCACTCTTATCTAAATGTATTCCACCATATGCTATGTCTACAGAATTAAACAGATTACGTTTTACAATCAGTTATCTTCCAGCTGGTAAAGATCTTGAGGTTTAAAAATTGCTGCAGAACTAAATTTTCTGAAACCATAAGCATGCTTAATAGTATCTACCCATGAAACTACCCCCTGAATAACCTAACACTGCTGGTTGCCAGCTCTATTTTCAATTTTCATCTGTTAGATATATGATCAAGCATGTCAAATGTGCCCTAAGTAATAGAAGTGAAAAAATAAAGTCATTTACTTAAAACATTCTGATAGCTATTTATCTGAAAACCCTGGTCAGATTTACTGCTCAAAGGCATTTACCTACAAAGTTAACCAGATGCTTTGAGTTAAAAACTAATTTAATTTCTCTGTTATCTTAACAGGACATCTGTTAAAACAACATCCAATGAAGGTAATATGTTCAAAATTAACCATCCTGCAGGTTGTTTTATTAGAGCATGTATGACATTGACATTTAACTGCTAATGACCACTGCTTTACAAAAATAATTAGTAAATGTGGAATCAAAGCAGTATAACGATTATACTAATGGATACAAAGTAATGTAGAATGGGTGCATAACTGGTGTAAGTTCAATCTTTTTGCCAAGTTCATTGCTTTGTTACAACTGAGATATGCTGAAGATGAATTACCCATTTCTTTTGTTTTGCTCGTTCCTCATCTTCACCTGTGTATCAAGTCCTCCCTTTAAAATCAGAGCATATTAGCGGCATAAAGTGTTCAGCACTCATAGCCAGCATGTTTTTTAAGCAGCATGAGTGACAAGCTATGCAAATCATGTTCTGAAGTAATTTGCATTACTGCAGTTAATTTGCATACAGATATAAACTGGATTTCAGAGCAACTAGGTATCAATCCAAATGGTGGTATATGAAAGTCAGACACATAGGTGGATGTGTGCATGCCAAGGTTGGGATATTCAAGTGGAAAAATACAACTTACTACAAGGTTTCTATTTCTGGCTGGTCCTTATAATTTTGCGCAATAAGCTGGTAGGGACAAGTGGGAAGAGCTGGAGGAAAAATAGGCTCTTTCCTCACACTCTTTCCATTTATTTCCACCAGCAATGCAGGAGTACTGCTAATTTGTTGAAAGGAGGTGCTATGACCATTGCTGCCTCTTCCTCTTCTCACTAGTCACCCAATGGAAAAGAGAAAGAATGGGCTGCCCTACAGTCACTAAAATCAGCTATATCTGGCTAATCCTGGACTAACAGATCAACAAGGGAAACGAGAATTTCTCAGTGATGAAAAGTTGCTAATGCACAAGCATCATTTGTAGATAGATTTCTAAACTGCTCATTTTCTCCTTGAGATCATTTGCATCAGCTGCTCTCCCATAGTGCAGGTTGGTGGCTGGGCCTGGCTGGAGGCAGGAGAACTGATGGCTGGATCCCAAAATCCCTTCTGACTTTACTATGAATCATGCCCATGAGTATGCAAACACTGACTTTAAACCAAGTGCACATTGGCACCTGGACGTGATTTCTTACTTTATTCCTCTGATTTCATGATATGGAAAACAGACTAACTTGCAGTTCAGCTGTAGAATAGGCAGTACTTGCAGATAACAAAATAGCAGCAAACTCTCTCCCTAAATCTTCATTCCTCCAGCTTTGCAGAGCTGACTCTCTCCCCAGGGGTATTCCCTAACAGTGCCATTATATTGTCTTCCTACTGCTCCCTAGCAGTTACTCGGGAGCCTTCACCAAGTTTTGGTTAACCGTCCTGATTTGGTTACCTCAGCAGGAATAGGGAAGTCTTACATATTTGCAGCATTTTACTGGACTGCAGGGTTTATACACAAGATTTTCAGTAGTTTGATAAATACAAGGCAACTTATATATTAGCATAAGTTGAATTGTCTTTGAGCTAAAGGACTCTAATTCTTTTTGAATGTGTTCCTACTTTTTCCAAACATGGACAACCTATATCTTTCCATGTTTTATATAAGATATGAAATAGCTTTATATATATGTGAAGATCCTTCATTTTTCTACCATAGTAAAGCAAAAGTATGAAAAGTAAACTGATTATTTATTACTGATTATTACAAGATAATTTGCTCTTTTCTTGTGAGGTGCAACAAACTATCTGTGGTTGGAAACAGGAAATCAACCACAGAAAGAACAAACAGAATGCCAGAGTACTCGACTTCACTCAAAAGCCTAAAGGGAATGTTAGAAAAGGTGGAGCATGACTTATCTCAGAGCCACACAGTGAAAAAACAAGAGGCAATGTCACAGGTTGCAGCAATGGAAATTTCAGCTGCATATCAGGAGAAACTTTTTCACAATGAGAATGGTTAAGAAATAGAGACGTTGTGAAACTTCCATCCTTGAAGGCTTCTAACACTTGACTTGCTAAAACTCTGGGCAACATGATAGAACTCTTAAGTTGCTGCTGCTCTGGCAGGAGACCGGATTAAGTGACCTTGAGAGAGCTCTTCCAACATGAATAAGTCTGTGATTTTGTAAATCTAAGTTATCTTATTTTTCCAGTTATTTGTTGTGGGCAGGAGAGAAAGTGTTCAGAAACCCTTAATTTCCCTTAAAACTTCTGGCAGAAAACAACCTGATTACGTATTTTCCTTTAGTTTACATTTTAATAACTACAGCAAATTCAGTTATTTGTATTGTATTTAACAATTTCAATTTTAAATAAGTGCATTTTTTAATCTTATTCTTTCATGTTCTCCCTGTTGCAGTACAGGGCAATATAGGAAAAGAAGTAATATGATTTGAATGCAAATAGAAACTCCTTTTCTTTTTTTATTAAGAACAGTTGCTCAGACCTGTACAATGAATAATGAGGAAACATAGTTTGACTACACCAAGTGATCTGTGTACACAATATCACTTCTGTGGTTAGAGATTTTAGGTGCCAGAGTTCTGTACCTAACCTTTCATATTCTTATTCTACATGTTTTCAGATCAGAACTAAAGTACAGGATTTACATTTTTATTTGTTACTAAACTTTTTCTGACTGCTGCAGTATGTGGAGTAAGATCCAGTATGGCAACCTCACTCAACTGCCAAAACTTGATCTTGGAAATAGGCTATGTGGTACAGAGATTAAAGAAGAATATACAGTTGTGACTTTATAATTAAAAGGTGTATGAAATAAATGTACAACAGAGCTTAATCATGCTTAGTCAAGCAATGCTAATTCTGGCATTTCTTGATACCGGAGTGTTTGACTTTCAAACGTCTAATTTTTGTGATAAAAATACATAAGTTCAACTTAGTGATTTAATATAGTAAATGTAATTTTTGTATGCTACTAGGTTTAAATAAAGAAGATGTCAAGAATGCAAGAAAAATAGAAACTAAGTCAATTTTGACAGTTAAAATGAGCTTTTCAGAAGTGTACTCTTGGTCATATTTACACAGTACTCTGAGGACCACATTAAAGTGAATCCAGAGCTCAGCCAGGCGACAGTGAGAGGAGAACCCTTGGATCTGGTCACACAAATGGAGTTGTACGCAAAGAGAACCAGAAGTACTGACTCAAGGATGGGACCCTGCGCAGCAAGGGCTGCTTTGGACCCTGAGGCCCAGCTGGTCCCCCTTTTTCAGCACCCCAACCAGCCTCTGCCCTGCATTTCAGCAACTGGCAGCAACAGCATCTCCACTCCCATGCTTGTGATGGGACCAATGCAACCTCAGGAAAGCGTTTCTTTCAGCAAAAAATGTTAACTCATTTCAAAATTAAAAATGGGAGTATAAGAGTTCTTATTCTGCTTATTTTCTGTTTGTGGTATCATTAGACATCATTACGGGAAGCTTTCAAATGCCTTGAATCAAGAGTGCTGTTCTTAATCACATGAGTATTATTTGTCGTTCGGAGATGGCAGAATCTATCTCCTTGTGTACTTTCCTGGGTTTAAAAAATCACAGAAATATTACATTTTCTCAGAAACGCTTTCTATTGCATTTTCCTTTCTTTTGTTTCACTAGTGTACCGCAGATGTGCCTCATTCAAGATAAGAGGTTATGCTTTTCATGTGCTACATTTACTTAGCCACAGGCCAAAATAAATATTACCAGTCCTGACACCTAAAAGTCCTACTTATAGAAAGTATGGCAGTCATCAGCAAGCAAAACAACACACAGACTAATTAAATATTTTTGAAGAAAAATACTGAAAAGTAAGTCTGAGAAGTGGGTTTTCTAGGCGTTTATTCACAGATCCACATAAAAATCAAGGTTAAGAACAAGTGATTGTACTTCCTCTTTGTTACAAACCTTTCTTACAAAGCCATAAATACTCCATCTTGCTGTGATAGAGTTTCAGCAAAGATAACTGTGCCTCAAGGACAGAAAATACTTGGTGTGACACCATTTTCCACAAGATATCTATGATTGTAAAGGTATACAATGTAAACAGATTTACATGGATGTTCACAAATAGTCCTTGAATCTCCTCAGTCTCTTTAGAGATGCTTATCTCGTTGTTCTAAAAATTTCTGAGTCTTTACAGGCCTGATACAGTATATTAGGAGAAGATGTAAAAATGTCATGACCTCCACACCCACAAGCAAAATAAGTATATTAACAATTGAAACGTGTCCTCTCCATTGTTTCAGCATGTGAAGAAGGAAAAATTGTTGTACACACAGAATAAAAGCTTTGCCAAAACTTTGGAAAAAAAACCAAACAAACCCTTCCTTATTTTTATTTTATTTGGTAGTAAGCTATAAATAATACATATAAAATAAACTATACCCATATGAACTATTATTAGGCTGTAATTTTAACCTATCAATTCTTAAAGCCATGCTGCACAGGATCCTCTCTCATGATTTACAGCCTCAGAGGCATCCCTCTGGTACTTGCCTAAAGATTGTTTTTCATTCTCTATTTAGAACTAGTTCAGATCCAGAGCTTTTCTCAAGGTTCTACATGCCATTCCAAACAAAGAAAATTCCCAGCTTTATCCCCACAGATTTAAAATTGCATTTATTTCCAGATGAAAATATAAATAATAAAAAAAGATTCAGTGCAAGATTTATGAATATGTCCGAGAAATATTACACTTGAAATGATCTGTTCTGTAAGATAGCTACAGCTGTAAAACAGCCAGAGCCTTTGAAGGATCTCCAATGGCAGGGGGGTTGATATGTTATATCAACCTGAACAGTTGGGTCTCTTTTCATTAGATGGATATTTCCAAGCGCTAGATCTTCTAGAATATTTCCCATGTGGGGAAGTCTTGACATACCATTTGAGTTTAAAAGGAGAGAAGAATGATGCCCCACATGTGAATTAGATCTTTTGTAGATAATGATTTCATCTTTACCATTTTTTAAAATCCATTTTTCTCAAAACTTTTCCTTCCCTCCCTGTCTTTACCAACTCTGGTGCTCTGAAAGCCAATTGAAGTGGAAAGAATATACTCTACTGTGTATTTCAAGGCAGATCATATCACTGCAAATCATACCTCTAGAGACCAAATAAAAGATTAAACTGCATTCAAATACAGACCTGAACCCCATGGTTGTTTGGGAAACATTCCAGATGACAATTTCTAGACTTCAGAAAAGAATAATTTCAATATTTGTGGCCCATTTTTATACCAACTAGAACTTACTGGTGTTCTTACACTGTTTTTATACCCAGTGCTCAAAGAGCTACTTCTCCTTTCTCCATTTTTTTCCCACCCCTATTCACTTCCTGAGGTGAGATAAGCATCCCAACATTTACAAGTTTAGGAATGCAGGTGGCTGAAACAAGCAGGTGGAAAGAGGGTGGATTGGGTTGAGTATAATTGTACAACAGGTGCCGGGTTTGTTACGTATGTTAGTTCTCCTGGCAACAAAGAAAGAATTTTGACCAAATAAAAGATAATGCATGCAAGTTCTTTTATTTGCTATGTTTTTGCCAAGCTTTTAATGAGATTGGGCCTGTCTGAAAGCATAAAACCAGGAAACTGTAACATTTTACCAGCAAAAAATTACTTTACACCCTCAGGAAATGAAATTCTGATCCTTTTGAAGTCAGCATCTTTTGAAGAAATGGAATACACGGGGATGAAACACCTTGTCTCTAGTAGTTTTTGTACTTTGGGGGTGATTTGAGAGAAACAACAGGCAAGGAAGTATCTCTGCCTCATTTACTCTTCCTATAATTGTGTTTAACCTTCTGCATAATAAGGTATCAGTAACTCATGAAGGATCAGAGGATTACATCTGTAATTTGCAGTTGGGCTAAACTCCCTTTAATCAGGAACAAAAATTAAAATCTGAGTCAAGAAAACAATGTATATGTTTGACATGACAAATCTCCTTGATGGTCAGTTCATAGCACTGTGAGCATAATTCAGCAATATCTAGAATGAGCTGAAGTACATTACCCTAAAAAATAATTGTTGCCACTGTTAATCTTTTATACCACAAATTGCCAGCTTTCTGGGAACACCTTAGAAAGTAGGAGTGTTGGTTTGAGGCCATTACCAACTGCCACTTTATGCATTATCATACTGTCAATAAAACTCTATAAATATGTCGTTCTTAGGAAGATATATTTTTCCTATGGATTTTTACTGTGTATAAGTGTTCAAGGAAAACAATCCTACCAGAAGCACAAACTTAAAAAACACTGATGAAGCCAAATGGCAATATGTTCTGGCACACCTGTTTACATCTTAATTTAATGAAAGACCCCTTCTTTTACAACTATGTATACTATATCATACTATGTATTATACTATAGTATTATACTATATAATACTATATTATATTATGTATAAGGCCCCTGAATGGAATCCAGCTAAGTAACAGCAAACTAAAAGGTACAACAAATATTTGTTTGCCCCTGAGATGGCAATGTTTCGTATTCATGAAATCATTAAATAATGTCTCTCATGTGGGTGAAATTTACATTGCCAGACTACTGAGGGGGACAAAAAGAGGTAACTTTCTTTTTAAGAATATATAAAATTATTGTTGTGGGCATCAGAATGTATATGCTCATTGCTGTTTGGTTTAAAAGTTTCTAACATACCCAGAATACTCCAAATTTCCATCATACAACAACATTCATTTAGGTAACACTAAAAGAATGAGTAAAACAGAGCACAGTCTGGGGCATGTTAACAAAGAGTTGAGGACTTAAATGTGTCCAGTGGTAAATTACCTTTGAAAGGTCTCCAGCCTCCAAATAGAAGCAGATAACAAACACATTCCACGTAACCCAAAGGACCAGCCAGACAGCATACTGTAGGGAGGAAGAGGGAAACATAGAATTAACAATTCCACTCGCAACTGAGTTAAACTTAGTTTGTTAGCTCAATCCAAGACAAAACCAGATTATAAGTATGGTGCCTATGAACAAAAATGTTACACATAAGAGAGAATCACAAATAAATTCTTCCCTTTTCCTGACAGAGTGTTGAGTGACCTAGTGAGTACTCAGTCACACCAGAAAACCTGCATCTCAGGAAACAGTTGATAAATCTGATATTTGAATTCGAGACAAATCCGGATCTCTTCTTTTTGTTCAAATGCTACAATAGAGAGGCATGTAATATCAATTCTACTACCTATTATTAGTAGCTATTATATTATTGTATTAATTATACTAGAAGTGCATGATGAATGACTGATCATTCAAATATAACTTACTAAATAACAGTTTAATGAACTAACACTGGATTTTATCAACAGTTCAGATTTAGTCTCAAGAAACCAAGCATATACATAACCTGAAGAAAATCTGTCTATCATCTATCTATCTACCTATTTTTCTCAGTATTTCTACAAAAAATGGAGGAATTTGTTCATGACACCTGCCTCTACCAATTTATTTTGTGACCATCCAAAGCACGGTTCATAATTAATCAACACCTTCAAGAGGCAGACTGCATTTTAAATTGTCAATTTCTTTGGGGTTCTTAAATTTTATTTTAATTTTTTTTCATTTTTTCTTAGAGTGTTGTCTTGGTTTAGGAAGACAGGTATTTGCTAGGTAAAATTACAATCAGAGGCTTTTTGGCAAAGATTTGGGAAATAGGAATAGCAGTTCTTTATTAGTATGTAATACAAAGCAAACAAACACAAAAAAAACTTCCCCCCCCACCAAACAACTACAGCATTAATGACAAACGACAACAGTACCAAGAACTTTGAGGGCTTTGTTTCACAAAACTCAGGGCAGTTTGGTTTCGGTGTCTTTGCAGGATTCTCAGAGCACCAAGCTGGAACAGTGGAAAAGTCCCGGGCTGGTAGTTGGGATGGCAGGGTGTCCCGGCAGGCAGGGGCAGGATGTCCCGGCAGCGCAGGGGGTGCAGGGTTACGCTGCAGCAAGAGGAGCAGCGCCGAAGAAGCTCGAAGGCGAGGCAGAAAAGCGGCCCAGCCTCCGCAAGTGGCAGAGAAAAACTCAGGATTCAGGTTGAACCGGTGATAGTAGATTTTTCAGGACTGGATCTCTTTGGCCACAGTGAAACTCCTCTAGCCAGCAACAGCCGTTCTCTGCTCGGCGTGCTTTGCGGCGGCTGAGCTCCTCGAGGAGCGGCAGACACGCGTTTTCCCGAACGCCGGAAGCAGAAAAGCACGCAGCTGCCTCAAGCTGTGTCTTTTACCTGCGTTATCTCTCCCTTCTACTTTTTGTCCACCTCTTTGTTTTGGTTATAAAGGAGAAGCATTCATATTTAAGCAATATCTGTTCATTGGTAGCTGCCAAACATCTTACTCATGTATCTGATGTGAGTAATGGGATACATTTTTTCACTCCTTCTGTCCACTATTCTGCTTCTCTTTTGTATTCATAAGACTTTATATGCTAGGATTGGAAAGTACATTCCCCTGCTGTAATGCTGTAGGATCCTGTATGATAAAGTTTGACCTGCTGTTGCTACTCTTATGTTTGTATTTAAGAACTTCCCTTGACAAATCATTTCATCATCTAATAAACTTCAGGATCTTCACATACTTTTCTGATGGCTGTTTTAGCCATGCTCTAGTTCATAAATCAATTCTGCATGTTTGTTTATTTCATTCCACAAGGCTTTGCATACATGTGAAATACGACAGTGATAGGACACCATTCCCTACCTGCTACAGCGGAAAGCTGCTTTCTCCTTTTATACCATCACACCACTTCTCACAAGTATTTATAGACTTACTCTTCCTGTCTTGCAGCCTTTTCTCCAAACCATACTGATTTAATTTTGATAGCTCCTTTTCCAAATCAGGAAGCACAATTTTCTGCACACCTTCACGTGTTCACATTCTGAATAAGTAGACTTAATTTTGGACTGCCTAGCATCCATTCCGTACAAACAAAAAAAATATAATACAAACTATTGTTTGCCATGAATGACAATCTCTTTCTATTCATTCAGTAACAACATATGCAGGATTCTTCTTGCATTTCTCTTGCAAGTGATGTTCTACATTACAGTGTGTATTATTCAATATGCCATTTTCAACCTAATCTTCTAGATACTGTGAAAATAAAACAATTCTGCCATTTCCCGGGATCTAAAGTGAGACTATATCCAATATGAAAAAAAATTTAAACCTGCTCTAATTTCTTATTTTATAGATAACAAAATAATTTCCAGATAGCCTAGCTATTAGTTGGATCATGTTCAGATTTTAAAAAGTTATGATAAAAACAGTTTTGATTTAATGGAAGCTAACACAGCTATAAATGCTTGAATTGCTTTACACAGAAGTAATTTCAGGTAATTTAAAGCATACAGATTACATATACTTTATAGGTCAGCTCTTTCTGGTCACAGATGACAGATTTATTTAGGTCAGGAAAACTCTCTGGAGGTCACCTGGTCCAATCTCTGCTCAAAGCACAACCAGCATGGATCAAGTTTTGCAGGGATTTATCCAGTTGAGGTCAGAATATCTCCAGAGATGGCCCAGCTAATCCACATCTACACTTTGAATGTGGGCTGCTAATAAAACTTTGGAAAATAGGAACTCAGTTCAACTGGAGAGTCTTAACAAACTCAAATTTTTTTAAACAAAACTTTGAGATATTAACATATTAAGCATTTCATTTTCCTGTAGCTTTCTCACAGTACACCCCTCTTCGCATATAACATGGAGCTTTATAACTACAAAACAAGACAAGAAAACATTAATTTAGATTCATTAACCTTAATTTGCCTTTGTTAACCAGATTTGCAGCATTTTAACTTGTTGGTTTTTGCCAATTATTGTAATACTGTAATGCTGCATATTCTCATGTAGATAATAAAAACACTCCTTCTGACACATGAAGATAACTGTATTTCTTATAGTGAAAATTCAAAATACTGCATTTAGACTGGTTTCTCAAAGATACAAAATGTGCAATTTCTGTTCCCTTGAAAAATTTTTTGTGCTCCAGAACAACTTTAAGCAAATTGGACAAATGTAAAAATACCCTCTGCCTGCCTCAGGGGGCTTTAGCTAGCTCAGTTATTAGGAGGCTTTGGAGGGAATTTTACCAAGGACGAGACAAAGATATCAGAAGAGGCCCTTTCCCCAGGACCTTTGTCCCAGGCGTTTATTCTTCGAAATTCCAGGAGGGAAAGAGAAAGAACAAGGAAAGGCGAGGTATTATATAGCTCCCTGCTCAGGGAAAAGATAGTTGGACCATAGCCAATGGGGTCAGAGAAGGAAGGAAGGGTCATTCTATGTGGTAAGGAAACTCCAGGGGGTCAGAAGGGAGAAACCATTCCCCTAGAGAATTACAACAGACAAAGGAATACAAGAAGATTCGAAGATACTTTATCCACAAAAGTTTCAGGAAAATGGGCATACAAATGGGATTAGACACTATTAAGTCCTTATACAGAGGAAGACTTACAAGATCATCCCTTATCAGTCAATATCAAGGGGGGGAAATGTGGGAGAGAGACACTGGAAACTAGGTTTCATTAAGTCAGCTGTTCATAGCACAACATGTCCCACTGGATGTAAGCAACAGCTGAGTAAAAAGCTCAACATGCACAGGACATTCAACAGAACACTCCAAGGAACTTTGCAACTGCTTGTGCCAGCAGCGAACCTTATTACATGAAGAAACAAAACTTTTCTTTTTCACTGCCAAGTTTATCACCAAAAAGCTGACACATTCATTTGCCATTTAGATATACTCTTTTAACAAGAATTTCTTGTTATTGGACTACAGACAAGGCTTTAAAATGTCTTTTAAAAGTATGTTTTAAACTTCCTCCTTTTGAAATGTTGTAATAAGTGCTTGTTGGCTGTGGATCAACACTGAGTTTAGTTGTCTGGAAATACAAGGATGTTTCTGCTTCCCATTGCTTCCTATTTCAGAGGCTTCAGATGTAGCACATCTCTTATCTCTGCATCACATGCAGTCATAAATGTCTCTTGTTTACTATGTGCTTCAGAAAATTGTTGAAAAAATTGAGCACTGAAGGTCTGTGACAGTGAACAAATCCCTCTGACACTCTCTATTACATGTATCTAATTAGAAGAATATTTTATAAGAGTTCTTCAAAGGACTATTGCTTTATTTTTTTTTTCTCATATGTGGGAGTTCAAGACAGCTGCATTATCTGACAGAAGCCACCACAGTGCTACAGCAGTCACATAACAGCAAGACAAGAACTTTGATAAATACACACTTGACCAAGCAGGAGTTACCGAGAAGGGGCACAGCGATGACAAGGAAGCTTATTATTTTTATGGAGATCCACACTGGAAAGAGGTATAACTAGAAGGTTAAGACTGAAGACTTGAATAGTAAACATGAATTTATAACCCTCTGAAAAGAACTGTGTAGTCACATTCACTACGAATCATCACAAATGAATATAGGATGTATTTTTCTTGGGGAATGGAAAACTGAGATGTTAAAATACTTGTGCCACTACTGAGAAGCTATACATTTTTCTTCACACTTCTGTAAAAGTTGGCTAAGTCACATTATCTCCAATTTACTAACAGGGAAACTGGAGGTCAAAGAAATTACATTACTTCACTTAATACCTAAGCCAAATGGAAAAGTAATCACAAGGGCACAAGAAGCAAAGGTTCTTGTAAAGGTAAGCCACAAATGCCTTTGATATAAACATGGTCACCAGAGCTCATCTCTATTACTCTTGTCACACTTTTCCTGAGAGAAATATGTCCCATACCTTTTAGGCATAAATAGTCAGGAACTCTGATAGGTATGAGTATTTCAATTTAAGGCATTATTTTTTCTTCCCACAGAAGTTTACTCATTTGCATTCTCATTTGTCTCCCAAATTCTTTTCTGATATGTGACTCAGTTACAAACACACGTGTCTGAGGAATACATGGGCCGAGACCTACATTGTGCAATTCAAAGCAATTGAATTGTTCTTGTGATTTATGATTTGCTATTAATTTTAGTTTTAGAAATGTACACAATTTTAGTTTTAGATTCTTCCAAATCTAAAAATATTCCCCAAGATCCTTCTGTGCTACACTCCAGAAAAAGAAACTCAAGGAATTTCTAAAATTATAATTACTACATTTATCATAGTAATTAAATAGGTGATTATTTATGCTATCTGAACAACAGTACTCGATAGATGATTATTTATGCTATCTGGACAACAGTACTTGAGCCCAGCATTTCTGGGAAGAGCCTCTCTTTCCAGTAATGCACTAAGAACTGTCCACAATATAATTATCTTTGTTTCTAAAGTTGTTTTCCCCTAATTTCCTCAGTCTATGAAGATATATAACTTAGAAATACAATTTACAAACCTATCCTTTCCCCATAAAATCTGATAAAAAGTGAAATTCTGAATACTTGACATCAATATCCTATCCCTGCCTCTTATTTCCATATGCCCAGAACTAATAGAATCACCTGGATTCCCCTGTGAGAAGTCCATTTGAAGCAGAAAGGACATTAGTCCATAGTGGGACTTCATGTGGCTGCTTAGCAGGCACCATCTCTGATTTCATCTGCTCTGTGTATTTTCCTTCCCATTCCCATTGCCCGAGCCTTTTCCTGGAGAGCTGATGAGGATATGGGCAGCACAACACGGTGGATATTCCAGTTCTGGAACCCAGCAGGACCCACACACCAACGGGAAGCTTCCAGTGCAGGGCAGGACCAGAAACCACAGCCTGACTCCAAAGAGGAATCTGAAGTCAAATTCTCACCCAGCAGAGATTCAGTGATTGAATGCACAAGTACCAAATGTTTTAAGCCAAACTGCTGCTCTCAGGAACTCAACGCAAAGAGCAGCCATGTTGTGCTTTTAATGATTCAGATGAAAGTCTTCTCTGCCCAGCAGCTATCTGCAGGCCTCACTGGAAGAGACCTCAGGGCCAAAACGAGTAGTCTTGACAACAAATAATATTCCTGTCAGCAGAGGACTTTGTGCAACCAGTTCAACTTCAATAAAGGTTCATTGACTTTCCTGAACATACCGGGAAGCTCTTGCAGAATGACATAATCCTCTGGATTTTTTTCATTGCTTCTTGATTGTCAGAGCATGCAGCTTGCACTAGTTTTGCTTCGCTGAATTCTTCCTGTCATTAAGACTTAGATATTTCTCGCTAGGTTTTAATTTTTTCATTTATTTTTAATCATGGGTACAGTATCAGAGCACTGCCCATCCTTGGGAGCATCTGCTTCTAAGAAGATTGATTCTGTAGCATCCATTTTGAGTTGCTGCAGTTTTCTGTCTCAAATTGCAATGACAGTCTAGTTTTCTGCTTGTGTTTATCAGGGAATTTTTTAACCCATTGACTTGACTCTTCACTCTTTCATCAATCACACATTTATATATATATTTTTTCCTTTCCTTTGTTCCCTCAGATAAAAAAAATTTGCCTGATATTTTACTTCCTTGTCATTATACTTTAATTATTAGTGTCCTCTGCCAAGACTGACTGAAACATGCTGAACTGTGATGTACATCAGAACTGGTCACCACTGAACATAAAATTTCTGTTTGAATGTTTATTTTTTTCCTCTTGAGCAATCAGTGCTTGCAGATATAGAGCAAATGCTGCTTAAAATTTCTTTCCAGAGGCTTCCATTCAACCAATGTCTATGTATAATCTTTCAAGCTCCTTGAGCTCAGTTATAAGACCTCCTTTTAAATTATTTATTAACTCTATTTGCCCCTTGATGTGCATGAGAAGCATTCATAAGCATAAAAAGCATAAAAGGAGGAAGGTTGAGGCACATTCTGGTCAGGTCATAAATGGATAAAGGCACAGCCCAGAGTCCAGTACATTGATATGACATGCAGTCAGCCCTCAATCTACTCATAGCCAGGGAGTTCTAGCTTAAGTGGGACTTATTGGGCTTCTTTCTTTTGGTTGCTTCTGTTTTGTTCTCTCTTCTTTGTGCCAGAATTATGCTGGGAACAGAAAGCACAGCAGAGATTTTCCTTTTGTTCTGAAGACATGGCTCCAACTCCTTTTTGCATAAAATAAGTTGATTTTCTACAGAGCACATTACTGTCAGAGTAGTATCCATCTGCCCACATTTAGATGTCTGCAATGCAGATGTCCTCCTCTGAGCAGCATCTAGATTCCCATTACACTCAATTCAGAGGAAAGGCACTTTCAGGGCTCGGTTCATTTCCCAGTGTCTGGCACAGATCACTCTACTCTTGCTGTTTGGAAAGACAAACTTCTCAAAGGCAAAACTCCCAGTGTCACCGAGTCCATTAAAAATCTTGTACTGGTGACATAAAGAGTAATGCACTATGCAGATATATCCTTCTATTTTTCCCCCACATAAAACAAAAAGACCAAAGTAATTTAAACATCACCAGGGCAAAACATAACCAATGGGCTGCTGAAAAGACATGTTCTGAGAACTACTCTTGCTTATATCCTACACTTCCTGATGGTCCATTAATGCTTAAGCTTGAATAATTCATCTGTTCATTTCCTGTTTCTTGGATCCACAGCTCTTTATGTTTTAATGTAAAAGACTGAGAAAAGATACCTAACATTTTCTCAGTGTAGTCACCCAATTCTTACAAACAATAATAAAAAATAATAATTTCTTTTAATAGGATGGTAAAAGGATGAATGGCCAAAATGTAGAACTTCGTTTACATTGTAGCACTGTAGCACCTTTCAGTGAATCTACTATGTTACAGTAGGGAGTCACAAATAGTCTGGATCCCCAAATGAAAGTATTCTGGAACTGAGGAGTTACTTTTAAAAATAAAGTTTTCTTCAAAAAGTCAGTATTTCTGCCATTCTTCTTCCAAAAAGGGAGCTAAGAAATTTTCTTCCTTTCATCTCAAATATTTTCTTCTTGTCTCGGTTAGGGGAGTTTTGGTAGATGGTGTTGGTTTTGCTTTGGTTTTTGTTTGTTTCTCTGTTTTGTTTTGGGGGGTGGTTTGGTGGGGATTTAGGTTCCTTCTGCATCCATATGTTACAATTCTTGAGCTTTGTAACAAAAGTGTATTTTATGTATAAAGAAAGGTAAGGCAGAAATGTTAACAGGACATATTTATTTTATCTTTTGACATAGCAGTAGAAATTTAATTGGTTTGGCTTCAGTCATCATTCAATTCCTGTATATCTTTTGATCACATCTTTGCTGTGAAACATTTATCATCAGGAAGTAACTTCAAATATCTGAATACTCAGTGTACTGCAGTACAGTACATATCCAACCAGCTGCAGACACATGAATATACATTTATACATTCACAGATGGACTGGCAGATATTTTTCCTCTTAGGTTATTTCCATACTTTTCTAGTATTCTTTCTTTTGTTTGTAGAACAGATTATAAAGTCTCTCAAATTAGAAATTACCAATTAAATGAAAGTAACAGGAAAGTGATAGTTGTCATTTAAATAGAACTCAAAAGGCTTTCTTTGTAACAGAATTCTTGTTATATCTCTATATTTCAAGATATAACTTGAGCTGGTTACGCAATAGTCACCCTTAAAATAGCACTGTTTTGAACCTTTTTTAACCTTTCTGCTCCAATTCCAACATTAATCTACCAGGATCTATCTAAAGAGCTACTAGCAGCAGTAATCAATGCTGTTCAACATATACAAACTTAAAATAATGGCTTTAAAATTACATTATTTTTTGACCAGTTCTAATCAGCTGTTAAATTTACACTAAAGTTGGCATAGGAAAAAAATAGAAACCAAAATGATGTGATTTTGTCGTTTGGTACTTCAATTATGGGGCTAGAAATATTTTGTAAAAAAAAATTTTCAAACCCTACCTTGTAGAACACTCCTAAAATACTGAGCATTTTAAGACCTGGATTTCCTCAGAGGTAATACATAGTTATCAGTGCAGAAATTGCATTCACAGGAATCCAAACTACTTCAAATGGTTATATATTTTTAATAACAAATCTTACAGGAAAATTGCAGGAATTGTTGTGGTAAGATTCCACTGTAACTTGAGGCTCCCCAGAATATTTAACCAATTAATTACCAAAGAAAAAGAAACATGAACAAGATCATTGGATACTATGAACTGCTTTATGCAATGCTTCATCAAAGAGTGAATACTACTATGGAATTACCACAAGCAAAATAGAGAAAAATAATAATAATAAAATTCCACAAATTTAGCATGAAAGTGATAGGCAGCAGAATGGTTTTGTATGTACAAGTCTGCCTTAGTTGTTAAGAAACATTTGAAAACGTGCTCAAGAGGATTATGCAATTGCTTTTCTGCAGACTGTGTGAATACTCCCTTGCCAAGATGTGAGGTTGCTCGCTATTTGCTACAGTCCAGGCATCACTCTGAGAGGCTCTGCTGATGGTGCCAGTTCCAGAGGCCACACTGATGGCCCAGCCCCTGTGCAGGGCAGCAGTGCTCCTCCACGTGGGCTCTGTGCTGTGCTCACCTTGCCAGTGCTTGCATTCCACTCAGGGTAAACCAGGCTCACAGGCTCAGCACCACTTCTCCGGGCCCTTTTCAGCCTGAGGCCATCCTAGGAGGAATCTGCCTATTCTGCCAAGTGGTCAGCCCCCAGTAGGAATAACTTCACTTCCTCCAGTTTGAACTGGACAATGTGCAGTGAGGAAGGAAAGGTGTTATTTTCAGCTAAAATAAACATAAGACACGTATCCTCACTGTAATTTAACAAGAAGGGCTTCTCACTGGAAAAGTGGGAAGCTGTAATTTGCTTCAGACATTAGCAATTGATGGAGCTAGACATGTATTGACTGTTTCCTTGGTGTCTCTGGGCTTTTCAGAAACACCCAAAAAGAAAAATCTTGATTATAATTCAGTCATTGAACAGTTTATTTAAATGGAATGTTTAGCAGCTGTTCCCATTTGAATTCTCTATTAAAAATACAAATCAGGACAATCAGAATTCTTTCAGTGTTCATTTTTAACAGAGTGCAAGAAATAAAATCAATAGCTACTGTTGCTAGGAACAGAACTCTACTGACATTTATTTAGACACTTCTATTGATGCCTCAGTATTTGAGTGCCAGCTAGAACTATTTATAAAGGGAATCCATCTTCCTCAGAGAATATACCAAAATTCTTCCTAAAACTAAAACTAAGCCATTTATAATAATATCTTTTTGATAAATTGAGACGTTTTTATTCAGCTTCCCAGGTATTGTTTTTTTCCTTCAGTTTTCTTTGGCTTAATGCTTTAACAGACAAAGTCATGAGGAGTCTGGTGGTTGAGTCCACAGAGCTTTGAGTGTGGTCTTTAATGTTCATATTCCAAAGAAGGATAATTTTAACTAAAGATTTACCACAGGAAAAATAAATGAGGACCATAAAATTCTTTCTTGCCTCTCTTCAAACTCTTTTTACGGCACAATTTTTAAGAAATTCCTTAGACCACTCCAAAATTTTGGAAAAAAAAATTGGGACGTGGCTAAGACACTAGGAGACTTTTTGTTTCAGAGTTGCAGAATGGAGCACACAGACCTTCAAAGTCACTGGCTGGCAGCACTGTTTTGGGAGAATAGTAGCTGCTTTGAGAGTACCAGCCTATGGCAAAGGTCACTTGCCATTTTTGGAGATAACATACAGAAACTGGATCTGCAGAGTGTTTACAGCCAGTCACACAATGGAGCCAGATTGAATTTTGTTCAGGAGGTTAAGGTAGCTGGAGGGGATGGAGCCAAATTCTGGAGGCACAAAACCTAGCCTCATGGAACCTCATGGGGAGTACAGGGTCAGACACATTCCCCTTTTATAGGGGGTGCACACCTGTGAGAGCATCACTGCACCCGCTTCTGAGGGACAGTCTCTCTGAGTGAGTCCAATGAGCCACAGCAAAGGGAGAGAAGACAAAGAATACTCTTCCAATTCCCTTCTACTAAATCTGATGGGCAAGACTTCCTGATTTGGCAAGATCAGTATGTTTTAATACAGCATGGCTTTTTTTCCTGTCTTTTTCAATCCTGAAGGTATTGAATTAAACAAAAGAGGAATCTGAAGCTTTGACAATGGATGTAGATACACAAACATCACTTTCAAAAAGAGGATAAAATACAAAATTGACTTCATTTTCTAGTTTCTTCAGAGAGATTTAGGACTGTGTTTGTCAAAAAAACCCAACCAACCAAACAAACATTTTGTGCTGAAACTGGACTGCATATATTCAAAGGAAGTACTATTTTAAAAGCATTTTCTTTATCAATCAATAATCAATCTCTGATTTTTCTCAATTCACCAAAACACATTAAACTTTGTTTGCTTGTTGGATGAATTAGGGCCTTCCTCAAGGAGACTTATACTTGACTCTGTGTGCAAGTTTGCTCTGTATTACTCAAGAAAGAAAGAAAGTCCTTCTCTTAGATGATATTAGGGAAATTGCCCCCCCCTTGTCTTTCAACTTGCATCACAAAAACATTAGCTAAAAATATTCTATGCCCTAGGTTTTTTCAGTTCTAAGAAGAAACTACAGATGGAATCAGATAATATTGTGGTCCAGCCCTCTTAATATACATAGACTGGTGAAATTCTATTTCCCTAAATGTGATACCATCAAAGAATAGCATAACATTCTTTATTCATGCCTTTGAGAGTCTTTCTCTCATGGCATCACCTCCAAATCCTTTTATCGGTAATATTATGGTAAATGTATATCTCTGATTGTATTTGATTTTCTTTCTCTTAAAGTACCTGTTGCTTCTGTCCTCTGCATATCTCAAATACAATGAAAAATGCTTTTGTTTTCTGGAAATTTTTTTGCTTAGTTTTTGGTGAGAACATGCAGCTGTTTAGGGCTGGGGAAGGTTATTGCTACTATTTTCTTTACTGCCAACCTTGTTGTTCCAAGTATCTTCCAGGTCAAGCACTCACAAAAAATTCCCTACAATTTATAAACAAACCAGGAGAAAATTTCAAACACTATTCAGCAGTAAGGCTGGCATCTCTGTAACTACAGATGCAAAAAACTCGAGACATTTAATCGTTAAGACATCACTGACTGGGAAGCCTGCCACCAACATCCACACTTGATGCACATACATTGTCTTTTGGCTCTCTACAGCTATGCCCATCTGCTTTGGTGGCATGGTGCCTGCTTATCAGCTAGTTGGACCATTTCAGTACATAGAGGTGCCAAAAAAAGGTTTTACATGGGTAGCCTGTATAGCCACTAAAGTGCCATTTCTTTTGTAAGAAGAAATGCTAGAGCTGAGATACTAACAGACTATGCCTTTGTGCTTTTTTCTTTTTTTTTTTTCACTTGCTGAAAATGGGTCTTGCCATCACCATTTTTTATCTCTTTTACAAAGAAAAATATGGTACTGGGATTGAAACAGAATAAAGCAGATAAGACATTGATGAACAAAGCCAGTGTGAGATAAAATGAGAGTAGGGCAGGTTAGGAGTATAATTTAAGTATTGTGCTCCATTTGCCTCTAATTCAAAGGAAAATAAAAATAAGGTAAAAATACATACTCACCCCATTTTACAAAATTTGAAATCAGGAAAGCTATGGAATTGGATTAGATTGAGAAGAAAGAAACAAATTATTATATGAAATCATAGAGCTGAGATAGAAAAATAACCCTAGTTTGCCCTAAAGATATGACACACAATTTTGACAGAAATTTAAACATCATTTGTTGGTTTTGTTTTCAGGACCATTGTTCAGAGTAGATATTTCAATCCAAGGCTACACCTCATATTCTTTTCAAAACACTTCTTATTCATCAAATTGGAATCTAAGATTATTTAAGCTTTAAATTAAACAAGTCTTTAAAAAAATTCTTGAGAAATACATCATGAGGGAATTAAACTTTCAGTGTACAAGACGCATGTGAACTTGTCACGTACCATAAATATAATCAATTGCAGCATAATTCCTGATGTAAGAACATTTGGAGATACAGCCAATGTATTCAAGAGAACTAACAATGTGACTGTGGGTCCATAAGCTGCCTTGAAACATCAGAGCACAGAACTTTGTTTCGCTTTTACAGGGATTTTGGGTAAAATGATTATCAGTTTTTTTTCTCAACCCAGCTTTTCTTCTGATTCTTTGATTCTTACATAACTTTCTTGGCATTATGACCTATGCACAGCTCAGATGGAAAAGCATACACATTATTTTGATAAACACTCAGTGCTACACAGATCCTCTCCCAGCACTTTTCAGAAAAATTAAAATTGCAGGTTGTTGAAAGGATGATAGCTCAAAAAAAAAAAAAAAAAAAAAGAAGAGAAGAAAGCTCAACAGTGAGGGAATAAACAGCTGATACTTCAAATGGGGTGGGAATATATCCAGATGTCAAGATGGCATTTGATGACATTAGCAATGAAAGGCATGGTAGCTTCCACATTGAGGCAGAAGTGCCATGTGACTTTCACTGGAGCAATCCAACTTGCCATGCAAAATCTGAGCATGGCTGAGCCAAGAAGCTTTGCCAGTGCCCCCAGCACTGCCACATCAGAGAGACTGTGATGACAGTTTCATGACAGGAGACAACAGCATGACAAACTGATAAATGTGCTTGGAAAAGCATTGGGTTTTTTAAGCGACCAGACTGAATTATTCCAAATTCCGGAAGATATAATGAAACTTGAATGGGTTTCTCCTGCACTCCAATTTAATTTCAAAGTGCCAGAAAAAGTGCATGCTCCATGGTACATGGAAATAGGTACTGAAACACCCAGTAGGAAAATGCCTTTTTTTAATTGCTGCTGCCTGAAAAACAAGATAATTTTGTGACTATTGAAAAATCTTGTATCTGTGCAAGCTAAACTTCAGGCTTATATTTCATGCTTGAATTAAATTAGATTATTCTGCTAGCCTGATTGCTTGGATATTTCAAAAGTATATTTCTATCTAAGCACAAAAATGTACTCCATGCAAAGACAAAAATAAAGAAAAAAACTAAAAAACCCCCCAAAAAACCAAAAAACCCCACCACCCCCCAAAAACCCCCCAAACCCCAAAAACAAACAAATAAGAAAATAAACAACAACAACAACAACAACAACAAACAACCAAAAAAAGTTTCAGGGTGTTTCCAAGCATCCAAGGCAAGTTTAAGTAAAGTCCTGGAAAATTCAGAAAATAATGAAAAGTTACACATGATAATTTACATCAACATCCATTTTTTTTTCATGTATCACAGTAGAGGTTCACTGGATGTTGCTGTTCAACATTTATTTTTGCCTTCATCATCCAGTCCATATTTGTCCTTTATTTCCTGAACATCATCCAAATTCACCTGTTGTTGGATTTTCTTAGGCTAGCTGACTTACTGTGGCTGCTGAGTGCATCTTAAGCACTTAATGGATTACCTTCCTAAAGCACTGGCTGGGCAGGATAATTGTTATTAGTCCCATGCTAGAGACGAGAAGTTTCTGCCGCAAAGGGGTCTGGGGTGCTGAAGGTAACCACATTATTCATTATCAGTGCCAGAAAACCATGTTGTGCACTAATAAGGAGATGCTCATTTTGATCACACAATTAAAGACTGAAGCATAATTCAAAAACACAGGTGGCTAAATAAAGGTCACAGAGGCAGCATCAGTTTTGGAAGTTTCTTGGTCTCAGATGCTCCATTTGCAGCTTTAATAGACTCTTGTTCCAGTGCTTGAAGAAGTGTATGTGTAAGCATTTTCTCAACTGCACTTGTACTGTGGATAGTCGGTGTTATGCAGCCACACTTAATAACGTGTGATGAGCAGTGTCTTCCACAGGAGCTGATAATAGCTCCCAGATGAGTCTTCTCTTAATACATAGGTATAAATACTTCTATATTGCTTAAAGGACACACTGAAAACACAAAGAAACCCAAAACGGCAGTTACACAGAGATGTTGATCAATGTGTGAGCCATTAGAGACCCTCAGCCTCTCAAAACAAAACCGTGCCAATCAAGGCAACAAAATGACAGAAGGCAACACCCCACCACCCACAATTACATGGACCAGAGGCTCTGCCCTTCCCTTTTTGCCCACACTGAATGACGGCTTCCTGCCTCTCCCCCTCACCACTGGTGTGAAGAAAAATATTCTTTGTTCTCCCTTCTACAAATGTGTCAGTTTCCTGAGCCAGGAGAGACATGGGTTGAGTAAGGGATTGAGTAGCCCCCAGGGCTCATCCCTTTGTTCAGCAGGAGCAGAGCCCACTCCCAAAGCACTGTGGCTCATTTTGCAGGGTGCAGGGCTGCATTCTGGCTCTCTTGCCTAGAGTTTGTTGCCACCCCCTGATTTGGAATCACTGCCCATTCTAACAAATCTAGATGAATTTGCAATGAGGACAAGGGACAGCCTGAAATGATGCCCTGTGGCATCTCTTCTCTCTTTCTATGTCAAATGTCATTGACTTTGCAAGAAGGAAGTATTAGAACATATTTATGTAATGACTGTCAAAACCCAAAAAATACCTTCTTGTTTTCTTGTTTGTTTTTAGTTCCATCGATCTAGATGAACAGAAAGACTGAGTTGCTTTGACGGTAAAATAATAAATAGATTTGGGCAAAACTTTAGTTTAAAGGGCTTAAATGTAGCCTGTTCATAAAAGTGACTAAATATCAAGGTTCTTTAAAGGAAACTGCTGGACAACTTTACATATAAACACTTATGGCCAAACCTGACTATCACTCTGGAAATCATTAAATAGATACAGTAATTTCTTTTTCCTCAGCTTTGTTTAGAACTTCATATGTTGAGCAGATGCACTGCCAGGACCTCAGTAATATTCGGCAGATAGGTCCCCACTGATTGATGATACTTAAGAGTAACAGTCACACAGAGAAGATTTGCTGTCCTTTTTATACAAGAAATTTCAGTAAGTTGCCCAAATCTTGCTGCTCTTTTCTGTTCATCTCTCCACCTTGTTAAATATTCCTCTGCCCTCATTTCTTCTTTAAATGTATCTCACTGTATTAGTAATACAGAGAACAAACTGGAGAACTCCCAAAGCAAAGAGAGTAAGGAAGACAGAAGAATTAATACTGCAAAGAGATATAAAGTCTCAAAACAGAAAGAAGCAAGTGAAAGGTTAAGTAAATAAGATAATGTTCAAATACATAAGCCACAAGAGGTTATTGGAGAGTATGGTCACATTTTAAAGAATAAAAGCATAAAAAGTGTAATTTTATTGTCAGAAGAAAAAGATAATTCTAAAATGTAGACAGGATCTGTGTCTCACGTAAGCACTTGAGAACAAAAGTCAGAAAGATAAGTACAAAACTCCAAAACTCCAAGGGGTAAAAAGAAAGAAAAAAAGAGAAAAAGAATTGTCGGAGTACCATTATCAGGTCAATAGTGATCAGCAAGAAATTAGACAAAAAGGATTAAGAAAACTTCCATGGCAGTCGGACTCTGTCCCAGAACACGCATGAAATGGCAAGAAAGATGAAAACAACTAGGTTATGTTTGCAATCCCAGCTGCAGGACCACTCTTCCAACAGAAATGCAGTGGGATCAACTGCAAAGCAGTTTGGCATTAAAATGAAAAGATGGAAATCTAGAACAACCATAGACTCATCACACGCATCTAGTTATAAAATTAGAAAACTCTTCCCTACCAGACAGAATTGGTTCAAAGGAATCAGAAAGTCTTGGCTGAGCGGAATAAATATGGATTCATCTGGGGATTTATGTAAATGCTCATTGTATTAACGAGGTTTTTTAGCAGACACAGACCTAGAAAGAGGAAAATACTGAAAAATCTCAGTCCTTTCCCATTACTAAACACTTTCTTGTCACACCCAACCTCAGATCACACTTGCCTGGAGGTGCTTGGATGGGGAGAAAAGGATAGTTAGTGCACCCTGGCACTCTGCTGAGCTCCCACACTTGGAGTGTCTTTGGCTGAATTCTGTGGCCACCTCGTCTACTCCCAGTTTAAGGGAGAACCTACTGTCATGGTGACATTCCCATGGCACTCATTTTTTAACAAAATTCAGCAGAAAGCAGATGAAGCAGCATAAGAGGCTGCTGTGCAGCCTCAAATTCTAACTTAGATTCCCTATTTTCCTCAGATCTGCTCTAAGTGTGCTGAAGATTTTGCCTGCTGAACATGTATTAGGAAGCAATGAAGTGGATCTTTTTCTAGTTATCCCATGGGATATACTTGCAGAACATTCAAACTAATAGATGGCAAGTCTTGGAGAAGGCATCAAGTGCAGATTGCAGATGTGATCCTCTAACTTTCAGTGAAAAGAGTACTGGTTTGTACAATTGTTTTGATTCAGCAGGGATTTCTGTCTTAATGTCTTATTTTGCTGTGAAAAAAAAAGAGACTGCTATATATATAAACCTGCAGAAATTAGGCCCTAAAAAGCCTCCGTGCAACATTTTTATTGATGAAACAATGATATGCGAACATCTACCTAAACAGAGAAAAGTCCTGAATCTTTGACTTAAAGAAAAATTCATTCTGGCGTGAACTGCAGTGTTAAGAAATCTTCCTCAAAATGATATGTAGCCAACATGTATAAATCATGGATATGACAGATCAAGTGAGAAGGTCTGTTTGGTGTGGCAAGCTCCTTTCCATACCTTTTTTGACACACAACCTTGTGGGTCAAATGTAGCAGTAAAGAAACTGCAGGAATTCCATGGAAAGAGACGATATTTGTCCTGAAAATTCAAAAATTTTTATATGATTAGTTTTCTACCTTTGCTTTTTACATGTTAGAAAGCAATTAAGAATTGGATGCTAAACTGGATATGTAAAGTATAGAATTACAGCTAATTTTCTCATTTTATATTAATTCTAAGCAGAAGAAAAGGCTTGGGTTCATTTAGTTTCACAATTGGAAAACACCAAGACTACTAACCACATAGCTATATTTTGAAACATTTTTCACAGGGGTTGTGGCATTTCCATAGATTAATGCTTATTAAATAACAGCTTTATGAAAACCAGCCTTGATTATACATATATATAAAAATGCCGCTTCATTACGATGCTATCCTCCTTTCCATTAATGTGATTAAAAGAAAAAAAAAAAAGATACATACAAAGCTTCTAGTCCATTGTTATTCATAAGAATATTTTTGGTTTAGTTCAGTTTCATTTTAAATGATATGATGAAAACTGTGCAAATATAAAGAGGAGGGACTCCAAACATCACCTGTGCAGACAGTAATATTCAAATATCAGCCTACCACCATTTTTTTCTAACACTGTGTTTACAATTGGTCTTTAAATTTTTTATTCTCTTGTCAGACATGCTGTTGAAATATCTGTTAGTTTGTTTCTAGCTTTGCTGTACTCCAAGAATGACTTTACACTTGTCAGTTGCTTCTGGCATATTTAGAGATTTCCCAGCGGTATGAAAATTTCCTGCTTTGTGTAGCTATCTTAAGAAAGATCAGGTAAACAGTCTACAATGTTTTCCCTGTCTTAGAAACTACTTCTTTTCTTTTTTTTTTTTTATTCCTATAACGATGCTTTCTTATTTTCTTCTTGTAATTTCCTTACCAAAAATCCCAACAATAACCTCCCCCAAAAGCCTTTAAGTTTTATCTTTAAACTTCTGTTTCTCTGTGACAAAGCATGTGAAAAGTTTTGATAGCTTTTCTGACTCATTTTCAAGCACAAAAACCAGAAAAAAATGTTTCCGTATTTTTGAAGTGACTCCATAAATTAAAAAGAAAAAGAGCAAGCAACCAAACAACAACGTCAGCATCATCTTATTATGATTCCTGGTAGAAATTCTTCAAGCCTTTTCTAAAGACAGCAAAAGTAATTGATTTGAAAGAATTTTTGAACAGCAATGAAATGCTTGCAGTTATTTCAACTGCAACACTTGTTCAGCTCCTGAGCCATATGTTCTGTTCCTAGAGTATACAGATGTAAGAAAAACCATGACTTCACAAATTCATGGAAATCAGAGGATGCAACACCTGTTATATTTATCCTTGAAATCAAAACTGGATTGCTGTAGACTGTGAAGTTCACCATGTTGGGTTTTTTTCCCCAACACTTTTATCCTTTTTCCTTCCACCTTTAGCAATATTGTCACATATTGGCTAAATTTCCATGGACATTTTAACTAGTTCCATAAACTGCTCTTTCTGTATCTATGATGATGGTTTCTACCTTCATAACAGAACCCTCGTGTTTCTCACCACCCACACAAGCATTCACTTGTTTTGTTTAATTTCTTGTTGCCCAGTATTTTCCCTTTTGCCACCCAAATGCGTTCATGACAAACCCTGACTAACAGTTCACTATTTTCAAGAGCTAAAAATCAGAGAGGAAATGCTGCAATTTATCATGAACTTCTCTGCAAAGTTCTCATTTCTTAATGACCCATGTTGGAGTTGCTGTGGAACCTGTTTACTAGTGTTTACACTCTCTCCCTGTGCATGCCATACGTCACTCCTGCATGTCCATTTGTGTTTCCCCTTTAGCAAGCTCCACACAGTGCAAAATTTAACAGTACATTTTTCTGTGTGATAAGGAAAATGGAAAATATTAGGCTGTCACTGAAAAAATTTACACACCAGGCTCAGAAATTTCACACTGGATCCTAAATGTAGGTCCAAACCTATATAGATTTAAGGAGGACAAATCAAAGATTTCTTAACCATTTCTTTTCTGGGACAGGATCAAATAGCTTCAGTTAACAGCAATAGTTGAAGGAATTCTGGGGTCATCATCCGGTAATATCTATTGCATGGGAAAAGATCGTCCACACTTGTTCATCTCCTAATGCTTTAAACTAGCATGATAAATTTAATCCTTATTTGAAAATACATGTAAATACGAATTATTAACTTCAAGCAAAGTTAATTTGAATTATTGGAACTTAAATACTCACTAAGCATGAGATAGCTGGCGGAACAAAACGCAATGTTAAAAGTTTTACTATTGAACAATGAACCTTGGTTTTATTAAATTCACTGGCTGTCTAACAGACAGTACATATCAAAACTTAATTCCCTTACCAGCATTTGCAAGGATGTTATGAAACTTCCTCTATAAAAACAATAGAATAAGAATAAACAAACGGAAAAGAAAAAGAAAGAAAAAATATATATTAAAAAACTTCCTACAGCAGAAGATTATGCTGGAAGAAAGATGTTATGATTATATCTAGATATTTCTTTTTCAGAAATATGACCTAATTTTCTCAGTTTCAAAATTCTGATAATGTGAAATACTTGTGAAGCACTTAGAAACTACAGTATTGAGTGCTGTAAAAAACCCCTATTTTTATCAGATTATATGTGGCAGACAGGCCAAAGTTTGAAATATCCTGTCATGGAAAATTTGCATACATTACTATTGGAACTAATTCGCTTTTCCACCTATTGGCCTAGGATGAGCTACCTGTCAGGTTATAATGCAGATGCTAACACAGATGTCAATTACAGTATGCTCGTGGCTGTTCAGAGTATAAAAAAACCTCATTACTTAATTTTTAATGCTACCAAGTTGCCTCTTTCCGCAATAATTAAATTCATGTCACAAAAATAAAAAGCAAGTCCTGAACTAAATTCTGCACCTGCAATACCATGAGATTTTTGGAAGGGAAGAAGGTGTTGACAAAATAGATATTGGTTATTTTCAGGCTCTAATACATAACTCCTGCAGTTATGCTGCTAATTTGGTGGTGGTGGTGTTCTTTTCATTTACCATGGGGAAAGAACACCTTCTTATCAGTGTTACTTTTAGCCCGTAACAGCAAATTCCTAGCTAGTACATTCAGTTAAGTTCCACTGAAAGCAATAGCTTCCCATGTATTTACACCAGGGCTATAATCCAGACAAGGATTTTAAATCCTTGTGTCTGCTGGCCTGTGATAACTGTGTCATCTCTTTGTGACAACCTGTATCTGATACAGGCCAGACATTTAATAACGTGTATGGCATCTAACATGTCATCTTGTTAGAAAAGGAGACAAAGCTGTAAAGACGCTTATCTGCAACCCCTTATTTTTAAGATAATCAATAAACTCTTCCATAATAATTGTACCCCAGCAGGCTTCAAACAGCAGACACTGGAGAGAGTTGCAGCGATCCCTCTCTGCTCCCCAGGCAAACAAGGTAAAACTTCAGAAGAACTATCCCGCCTTTACAATCACAGAAAGAAGCCAGACAGGGAACATCAGTCTGAGACCTTTCTGCAGTTATTACTAGAATCCCCCGTGCTGAGCCTCTGGATGTCAATGCTTTTCTCTTCTGTTCCAGCAGCACCTTTCAGCATGCTGAAAGTGTGCATGGGGTGATGCTCCCACTTCCAGAGTTTTCAGGGAGTTTGACAGTCACAGGAAACCATAACAAAAGGTGTTAGGATCTAAACAGGGGATCCCTTTGGCAGCCTGGTGTATGCCTGCCATAAAACACAGGTTTCTCCTCATTCGGGTTTGCTCTTGCCTTTGTCTCTGTGATTGCTACATTCTCTCACTTTTAACTTCTCTGTCCTAGTTACTCTCTTATCCCATCATTGCTGCATTTATACACTCTTTAGCACATCAGAGCACCTTCTTGGTTGGCTCTTAGAATTTACTGCAACAAAAGTGATTAATAGTGATATTAACAGGAGCAACTTTACAGACCATGCATTTTACTGTGTGATAACTCAAATCCCAGCATTCTGACAAGAAAGCTTAGTTAAACTAAAAGGTGTGAAATTAGTCTGCAATTTTACATAGAACGTATAATTTATTACTCACATAAGTAGGTGATAATGCTCAGAAGTGCCTTTTCAAAATTGCAAATGTATAGAAATAAAATTTTGTAAACTAGACTTTTTTTACTTCACAATTAATCAAAAGGTATTTTTGTAAATATATTGCACACACTCAAAGTTTGACTCCAGCATCATATAAGACAATTTCTTGAGACGTTGGCTACTGGACACCAAACTTAACAGCAATGTTTTGTTCCTCTCTGTAGTTTTGGTGAAGATAGTACCTAGTTCTGTTGTTCAGGCTGTTTCAGAACTCACATTAAAGTAAAGCTGCTTTACTTATGTGAACAATCAATACAGTGAACTAAGAATATTCCACATGAATGTAGGATTTGCTTTCAACTTCAACTAATATTCAAAGGTAGAGATTGTTTTGTCTCTCAGTTTTAAAGTTTCATGCTTACTAAGGTCTTTCAAAGGAATACTTCCAGGAAGGGAAGACACAGATAGCAATGTAAATTCTTTGATATGTTCCATAAATAATGTGCTCAAAAATTATCAAAACTGTTTTTGCAAGATTGACCATATATATTGGTTTGGTAAGATGCTTCAAAATTCCTGCTACAAGTGCACATCCTCCACAGATCTGAAATGCAAAATCATCATTCTCTTTATGAGGGTTAGAGAGCTCAGTAGGCAAAAAGTCCTCTCACATTGTAGATTTGCATTTAAATTTGAATTTAATTTTAAAAAAGACATTTTTTCTGTTCTGTGTTAGTTCTATATTAAATTCTAGCAGAAAATCTCTTTTCAGTCAATCACACTGTGGATCAGAACTTATAACCACAATTCCCCAAACGTGGTCATGCTTATCTTTATACCTAAGTAAACCTGCTAAGTTCAGTGTTTTGCTGATAAATATAAAGTTAAAATGTGCACATAGGTGTAAGTAAGATTGATTACTTAGTTGTCTGAATATCTTTGTTCACTTCAACAAGCATCTCATGACTCCACACAGCTGTCTATTCATAGAAAATTAAAGAACAGGTAGTTCAACTACATTAATAAATAAGTGAAGAAAACTTCTAGATAGATCTTGTGTTAGTGTCAACACTAACCTTTAACATTTTTAGTAGCTTGTCACAATACTCATGATACTTGATAAAGACTGTGGAAACTAGAAAAATAGTGATATTCTGTACCCATTTTATTCTTCCAAAAGGGCCCTTAAACTTTTAAAGTAAAAGGTAGAAATTAATATTCAATTGATGCCTGGCATTTTGAGTGCTGCAATTTTCAGGAGAATCAAATTGAGGTGACATATAATCTAGTTACAGCAAAACTCCCCTCATTTGGTAAAAGCAGATGCAAATTTTTGGATAAGTGTTTATTCTGGAAGGACATAGAGAGAGTGAAAACTTACAATTGGAGAAGCATTTTTACATAAGTATCTAGCTAAAATGCAGCTATTTATTGTTTAAGATGTTGTTTATTCCCTGAATTAGTGAAAGGAAAGAAATAGAATTTCAATTACAAGTCTTATCTGTTATGTTTATGAAAAGCTTTCCATTTTCACTGGTGACAACCACAGCATACAGACAACTATTGACTAAAAGCCTTTCATAAGGAGTGGATTAATAGCATTTCTCCTTCTGGTAGATACAAATATTTCATCTATAGCTCAGAAAAACTTCAAATAGTTAAACAGTTAATGATATCATTCTCCATTTTCTTACTATTCTACTTCTCACAGAAGCTTTACAGCAGGGAAGCCATAGAGAGGTTAGAATCAGATTTCACTGCAGCATAGCATAATTATTATACGCCTTGGCTTTCTAAATGTCCCCTTTGTCATGTGGTTTTCTTTGGTTTGGTAATTACCATTAGGACTGAAAGCAGTGCAGTCTAGCTTCAAAGGAGACATAGTAAGACACAATTCAACATGGCTCTCTTATCAGAGATGCACAGAATTATTTATGTTAGAAAAAACCTCCAAGATCATCAGGTACAACCTCTGACTGGTCATCATTTTGTCAACTAGAGCATGGTACTAAGTACCACCTCCAGTTGTTTCTTGAATGCCTCCAGGGATAGTGACTCCACAACCTCCCTGGGCAGTCTATTCCAATATTTAACAACTCTTTCAGAGAAAAAATTCCTTCTGACATCCTTCTTGAACCTCCCCTAGTGCGCCTTGAGGCCATGTCCTCTTGTCATGTCTCTAATTGTCTGGAAGAAAAGATTAACCCCCCCACCTTGCTACAACCTCCTTTCAGGGAGTTGTAGAGAGCAATAAAGTCACCCCTGAACCTCCTTTTCTCCAGGATGAACAACCCCAGCTCTCCCAGCTGTTCCTCATAAGACTTGTGCTCCAGACCCTTCACCAGCTCTGTTGCCCTTCTCTTGACACACTTCAGCACCTCAATGTCTTTCTTGAAGTGAGGGGCCCAGAACTGGACACAGCACTCAAGGTGTGGCCTCGCCAGTGCTAAGTATAGAGAATCAATCACTTCCCTGGTCCTGCTGCCTACACTGTTGCTAGGATGTTACTCGCTTTCTTGGCAAATCTCTTATCCAGATCTTATCAAGGTCTTTACCCATCCTGCCATAATCCTGTCCTTAAAGGTATGGGAGTAACCCTCATTTCACAAGAGTTGGTGCAAACCTCAACCATTTTGAATAATTTGTAAAGGGTTTTTACTTTTGGTATAAATGATCAAAAGCAAGTAATGTGATTCCCTGCCTATGCTACACTGAGCAGTAACAAGTCCTAACAGGCAGTAAATCTTTGAAAAATATAAATAAATATATTCTACTAAGCCATTAATTTCCATATATAAGTTCTCAAAAAAGCATTGGTAAGTATAAATGCTTCCTAATAAGTGAGTAGAAATAGTTCCAACTATCAGTGAAATGAAATAGCAAACTATGCACAAGCGCATTAATGAATATTTCTGGCTGTCTTAACACAGTTGTCATTGACATTTAGCACTCAGCACTCACCATGCAGCTTCAAATAGATTACATAAAAACAATGGAGAGACAGATGATAGATTATTTATTGAGAGTCAAGCCCTACAGGGAGAGGGCTAACACTTCTCTGATTTTTTGTACTTCCTCAGGATAAAGGTTACATTGTAAAGAAATAGCAACTCTTCTCCCATTCAACTAATGGCAGGATCCAACTGTGGCCACTTTAATAGATTTCAATGAAATAGGAATCAAGAAATGCTACAGTTACCTAGTCTAAAACCTAACTCAAAAAACCAAACTCAAACTGGTAAATAATTCCCCACAGGATACTTAACACCGAAGATGCCCCCACCCTCCCCCCATAAAACCAACTGAAAAAACTAAAAAAAACCCAAACCAAACCAAATAACAAAAAAACCTTAAAAAACCCCAACAAAAACAAACAAACCAAAATCCAAACCGAACCAAAACACCAAAAAACCCAAAAAACCCACAAAAACCAAACAACCCCTTTCCAATTAGGCAAAATGAGACTTCACATATGAGTTTTGTTTTCAAGACGTAATGAAGAAAACAAAACAAAACAAAAACCCCAACAAACTAAATCAAAAAAAGTGTAAAAAGATAACTAAACAAAAATCATCAAGAAACTGGCCTTATGATACAGCACTAGCCCAGCATGTAGGAGCAATTCAAAGCCTATAGAGACTGAGATCCTTTTCTCACATATCTCAGCTGAACAGTCATTATTGTATTGAGTAATTCTACTTTCCCCTACTAGCCTCCCCACATAGCTAGATCTGAATTACGTTAGTAGAAAGTAATTCACTGTCAAAACAAATATGTTACCATGTCAAATTTAAATTGTAATAAAATTAGGCTTCAAGCATAAACAAAACCAAATGAAAAATGCTAGTGAATGTGAGCTACTTTGCTTCTGTCATGAGGTAAACTCATGGTACAATTAGCAAACAAATGCAACTTGAAGTATTCCTATCTCCACTCAGATTTCACAGAGAGAGATTGATGAAAGCAAATCCTAACCATTAACATCAATGAATGCCAGTTTCTCTGAAAATGTACACTACTGGTAGTAAAAACAAATTGTAAATTTTGTTGGGCTAAACCTGTATTGTTGTTAGATGTCAAAGCTGATATGGGATGTCTGACTTAGTGTTTTGACAGCACAGAAACATACTGAAATATTTTGCCGTTCAAATAATGGCAAAATACTTAGGTACTATTAGGCAACTAATTAAAAAATACTCTCTGTACAACATACTGTTCTCAAATGTACCCCAAACTCCCTGGGAGTATGTGACTGGAGCACTCTAGACTTCTGATCAGAAGACAATATTGTGCAGCTCACCTCATCAGCATTCTTGTAATGACCTGAGGAATAAAAAAATGTGAAACTCAGAGTCTTACAGTTTGTCTGGAATATATATGTACAAGTCAAAGCTCAGATGTGGAACTGAAGTCAGTTATGTTCAACACGAACACCTATTTGAACTGGACTCAGAGGAAATTAGCAGGGAATAACCCAGCTGTAAGAAGTAGTAATTATGCCAAGGAGGCAGTCAAATAAAAAAACAAACAAGCAAACATCAGAACCAACCAAACAAAAAAACTGCTATCCCATTTGGTTTGTAGCAATAGGAAGGAAAACTTGAATTTCCAAAACACAACAGATGCTGAAAAATGATGAAAAACTACTGTACTTTATCACAGGAACTTGTTTTACTTGTTATGTCCAGTAAGAAAGAGACAGAGACAAGAAGGCTGATAAGAGGATTAAAAGAAATGGAAAAACAGAAGGCACAAAAAGCTCACAGAGTTGAACCTTGAAGGAATAAGTTTTACAGATAGGTTAACTACAACATGGGTCCATAGGCAGCAGAACTGTGTAGGCTCCATTTTAGAGAATGGGAAGTAAGAGGAGAATTTGCATCAGAGCTAAGTCCAGGAGAGCAGAGATGGCAGAGTATCTAATTTTTTCCTACATTAAGGAGCACAAGATCTAATTCAGTGGCCTAAGTTTTTGATCAGTGAGAACATTCATTAAATTTTGCAAGTATTTAATGAAAGTCTTCTATAGACAAACAGGGCCAAGAGTAATACAGTGTAATTAAGTCCATACTCTATTTATTTGATTTCAAGACAAGAAAATTTTACTTTCAGGATCACTCTGGTGAAACACACTCCTTTAAGGCAATAAAAAATTAAAAAAAAAAACCTTATGCATTTCAATGTGTTTCAGTCCTTATGATTTTCAATGCCAGCAGAACTTGGCAGTTCTGTTTCCCAGATGACAGAAAGGGATAAATCTGAGAGTCTCATCTCTCCTCGTAGTGGAATGAAGACTAGTTTTATGGGAAACAAAACATTGTATTTAAAATTCCCAGTCATTGTCAAGCATGAACATACACAACACTTCCCTGACTTAACCGGAGCTTTTTAGTTTCTACAGACTGTCGTTGATGTGGTTTGTGCAGGAATCCTCCTACCACGTGCATCTTTTAAAGTGCAATTCAGTCAAAATCACAGCATATAAGGATCAAAACTTTTTTACCTCATTCCATTGTCAGTGCCTGTTTTCAGACCTTTTGTGACCATAAATAAAACTGGCCATTTATAGAATCTGTTATCCTAGAACTCAAATATCAAATGGTAAAAAGTCAGTGTCAATAAAGTCAAAGAGACTTCTCAGACAGAAACAGCAATGCATTTTCAAACAGACACACATCACAAAAGGCTGCTTATTCACACTGTGTCTACACCTATGTGAATTTAACAATGACATCTTAATGAGGGAAAAGCACTGTCAATCACCCTAAGACATGCAGACAAACCCATTAATATTGGTAGTAATTAAATTTATTACAAGGGTAAGTCTCTTAAGACAGAATTAGGATATAATTTTGCTACAGAATTCAGAGCATCAATATGAAATAAAAGATTGGCTTAACTAGACAACTAAGAGGTGTAGGACCCAAAACCTTTGTACCATTTATGTCACTAAAAATATTTCGAATCTATGAATAGGTATTTCAACAAGACTAAAGACAGCAGAGTGCTTCTTGTTTCACAGAAGGTAGAAGTAGCAACTAGGTAAAACAAAACTCATAAGTAAAATCAGTGACAGGCTTGTTTCAACATTAAATTTCAAACAGGAATATGCTCTTCAGGCAGATGCAAAATTAAATATGTAGAGTTCTCAGTACTACAGGCTATGAGAAACTTTTTGGTTTTTACTCACAACAGAAACATTTTGAAGATTACATCTAGACTAAAAATAACAAACTGATTAACAAAGAGCTTATAAAATAAATTATGCCAATTTAAAATTCATTATTTTATTTTCAAATTTATCACCTATTCAAACTATTTAACAAAGGACACATGGCTGCAATGATTTTGCTTGTTTATGCATTACTTACATAATGCTATCATTTAAAAAAAATTTTATCCAAGGAACAACATATATGCTCTTCCAAAAGATGGTGATATAACAAACCTGAACACTTCCATAGATATTTCTAATGAGTTCTGCATTTTTCCAGTTGGACACTAAACCCACTAACTAAATGTTTAATTTTGTGAGTCATAACTGAAAGCAAAAACACTCTCTGATTTCAGAACACGATCAGCACAGAATCTTTAACTGGCCTACTAGCTGATAAAAAACAGCATGAAACCCAAAATTAGTTATGTCTCATTCACCCAAAATTGATACTGAAATCAAGGAAAACAGCTGCAGAGTTTAATATAATAAATAAAGAAATTGACATCTAACAAACAGAATGATTGGAAATAGTTAAGAAATTACAGCTAGGAACCAAATTGAGCAGCAGCACTATTGGTAGCTTGAACTGGTATAGGGGGAATCATACCATTTAATTGTAGAACTAAAAGGTTACTTTACTAGACTTGTTTAGAAGTAAAATTTGTATTGAAATGCAAAATTCTGTCCTTAGAGACATTTATAATTCAGATCTTACCTGCTGAGTTCATAGCACATAAAATGCTGCTTCACTATGATCTAACCAACATGAACGTATGTAACATTAACATCTATGCCTAATATACATAAAACCCCATAAAACAGTATGCCAATAAATAGTGCCCTTGACAGCTAAATTATAGAAGTAGGGAGCACTGGAAATTTTGGAACATGTTTAATAGTGCATTTTATAACTCCACTCACTGTTTATCCTGCCTTTCAGTGTCATTCAGAAAATGTATCTCCATTGGTAATGTTCTCACAGCAACAGGTAAAACTTGAAAGAATCACCATGCCCTATTTCTTGTGGAGTTTTGGGAGTTGAAAACAATAACAAAAACATCAGAAATTTTAAAGGGTAAGTACAGCTGGGAAGAGAAAAACATCTCTGAAATTCTGAAATGGAGTTTTGGAGAAGATTTACAAATGATTTTTATGCAGGTTCTTGTTCAGATGGGGAAAAAAGGGCCATATTTGGACTATAACTGAAGATAAGCATCTCCATCTTCTCTCAGAATTGGAAAGGGGGATTTGTAAATGAAAAGGCTAGCACAGCTTTGTGTGGTTCTCAATGAACCTTTCTTGTAGCATAACCTCAGGGTGACAATGAAGCTAACAAAAAAAGAATCAGCCACATTTCCTTGGAAAAAAAACTCTTGAAAAAAATATGAGGGTGGACTCCAGGTACTGTCAGTACATCCTGTGCAGAGATAAAAGACAACTCTGATGAAAGTCAGCTTCACTAAAATTGCTAAGATTGCATAAATTTTAATCAGTTGGGCAGAAGAAGAACTTGGTTTTGGTACAGTACTGGTAAGCAGCGCTTCTCTGACTTCATTTAATTTAAAGCTAAAACTTCATTTTAGCTACATGCAGTACAATGCCATTTCAAATATACATGTAGAGATTAGCAACTGAATCAAGGTGAAGAGATTAGAGGGAGACATAGAAGTACAGAAGGAACTGGAATAGAAAGAAGAGCAGCAGCAGAGTTGTTCTGTGATGGTATTCCACAACAATCCCAGAGTCAGGAGCCAGTTGCAAAGGAGAGGCAGCACAACAGAGGAATGTGAGATTAGAGCAGGCATTTTGGACTAAAGGCAATGTTTCCTCTTCTTTTCTAATGTATACTCCACTGTCTCATAAGCTGCTGATTAAAATGTATTAATCTCTTGGAAGGAGAGTAACAAGGGATACCAGTAGCCATTGCAACAGCCACTGAGTCTGACAAAAGAGTTACCACAAAGCCAGGTTCTGGAATCTACAAATTTTCCCTTGTTGAAAGAATGTACCAGCTTTGTCTGGGATAGCTTTCTTTTGAGAAGCTGGTATGAAGCTATGTGTTGGGTTGGTGCCAAAAACACTGTTCATAATATAAAGGTGTTTTTGTTGTTGCTGAGCAGGGCTTGCAGCCCGTCAAGGCCTCTTCTGCCTCTCACCCCACCCCACCAGCCTGGAGGCTGGGAGTGCAGAAGAAGATGGGAGGGGACACAACCAGGACAGCCAACCCCAGCTGGCCCTGGGAACACTCCATGACATAAGACATCATGCTAAGTATATAAAGTGGGGGGAAGAGAGAGGAAGAGGGGGATTTTGGAGTGATGGCACTTTCCAAATAATTGCTATGCATGATGGAGCCTTGCTTTCCTGGGAATGGCTGAGCTCCTTCCTGTCCATGGGAAGCAGCAGATGAATTTGTTGCTTTGCTTTGCTTGCATGTGCAGATTTTGTTTAATCTCTTAAACTGTCTTCATCACAACCTGTGAGTTTTCTCACTTTTACCCTTTCAATTCTCTTCCTCATCCCAGCAGACAGGAGTGCCTGTATGGGGCATAGATGACAGCTGGGACAGAGAAATACTGCCCAAAGACTGTTTTGTTTTGTTTTTTTCCCTCACAGAAATATTCCACACTGTTAGGTAACTGTGATTCCAGTCTTTATTCCTAGATATAATGGACAGTTTGTGATATCCCCATGTTTGCTGGATGCACTGGATAAAACATTGGCTTGTAACTTGAGAAAAATGGATTCACATGATTATCTGTCACAGCCTTTCTTCTGCTAATATGTCTCAGACTATTAATGTTTCAGCTCCCACCTTTTAAAGCAGTGTGGGGGAATACTTCCCTACTCCAGTAGCGTGACACAAGGACAGAGACATTAAAAGCTCTGAGGTGGACAGGTATCTCTATGAATGTATGCTATAAACACATAAAAGATAAAAAGATAGAGCTATGACCTTTTAGACAAGCAAATGTCAGCATAATTGACATACACCAGCTAGAAAAAAATACTAAATAAACAATGTGGAAATCCACAGTAACAAATACAGGTGTCAGTCTGGGAAATACAAGGAAACCTGATTGCGCTAGATAAAGAGAAATATTCAGCACTGAACTACAGAGGTCATCTGAGAGCAGTGGAAACATTACCTTATCCTTGCTTGATTTTTAATTATGTCTAGCTGGCCAGGACTATTGGGTGCTTAAGAGAATTTTAGTGCTTTCTACTGCAGTTTAGGTAGAGGTAGCAAACCCTCTAATTTCATCTCTAATCTCTTCCTCTACATATCTGTTTAAAGACTTCATTAGCTAAGTCCTTCATTCTTCATGCCCTTTACAGTATTTCAACTAAGTGCCAGTTAGACATTATATTAAAAGAAAGGGTTCCTAGCTCTTCTAAAGAGGGGAAAAAAAAACAAAAAACAAAAACAAAAACAAAAAAAAAACCAAAACAATCAAAGAAAAAAGAAACTAAGCACAGACCCCCACTGTAGAACAAAATCCACTCATTATTATGGTGAGAAAACAGAGGATCTATTCTAAAAAAAACCCCTGAAATGCAGAGGAACTTCATGTGTTGAACTTTCCATGGTGACCTCTCCGGTTTGAATGCAAATAAAATACAATATTCATTATATGTTATTTTTAGTTCTACATGAACTTTATTTCTCAGTGGTGACTCTCTGGAAAGCCATCTTCCTTTTCTGTGGAATGGGAGAGGGAGAGCCATTTTGAAGGGGTACTTTTTAAACGTGAGTATAATTCATTGAAATGGGATAAAAGCACTATGAAAGGATGAACGTAGCTGAATTCTACACCAGTCAAATCTGTCATGAGACAAATAAGTGTGGATTTAAATTAAAAGTATCAGTCATTTTCCTGCACTGGACAGGTTCTGCATAAAATTTCCTGGGAACCAAAGCTGCACTTAATTATATGATGCAAATTATAATCTTTCATCTTCTAATAATCAACATTTTAATCACTTTAAAAAAAAAGCATTAGCTAAGTGTCTTTAAAAGGACGTTTTTATAATGGAAAATTTAAAAACCACTGAAAATTAGTGAAAATCCATCCCAGTCTGAAAGAAAACAAAACTCCATGCAGAACTGTGCAAGTAAATTCTGTACTGGAGTCTTGTCCAGAGTGTCTTTAATAATATTTTTCTAAAAATACATCAAATTAATATTCAGGAATCAGTGGCTCTAAGAAACTAATAGATTTCATGCTCAAATAAGTGATAAGAGCATATTGTGGTTTTAAAATGCTTGCTTTTTAAAAAGCTTCTTGGAGTCTGCCAGTTTCTCTTTTGCTCTTTAGAAGTCTGTTTTCTGACAGCAGGGAGCTTCTGAGAAAGTAATGTCCTACAAAAAACTTAGACCAATCGGAGACCTAGGAGTGCTTATCTGGGATAACTTCCTTTTTATCCCTTGACTAGTTCTCTCATCAGCAGGGGTTTTGTGGTTATTTATTTCCATTGTGCTTTCCTAGGGCTTGCAGATTATCTGTCTGAGTACTCCTTAATCTTGAAAGAATATTTTACACGTTTTAAAGAAGAGTCATCCTTTACATTATTTCCTTTAGATTAATTATTTGTACCCTGAATCTCTCACACCTAACTAAGTCCCAGTGAAGAGAGCAGATGAAAGTAGTCAAACTTCACCCAGACAACTATAGGGAAAAAAATACTCTATCAGAAGTAATATGAAAAGTGTAAAATCCAGAGCCAAAAAAGGACAGAAAATGTAGAGAAATTTACTGTAGACTATCTTCTTTCATCTACTTCCATACAGTCAAGACAGATGCATTCTCTATAATATTATACTGGAAGTGATTCTTGAACATATTTATTCAAGGCTTAGCTGAATCTCCAGGACCTAAGAATTTGAAATCCATTGAGATGTCTTGCAGGTTATCAAACTATATCTAAAAGGAGAGGTCAAAAGCCCAGGGTCATCAAATCTTAGACAAACTTTCTGGAATTATTATCAGGTAAAAAACAAGACCAGTTGACATAAACTTGTATTTAATACTCCACCAATAAATTAACTGATAAGCATAAAGAAAGAATTACTTTTTGAACACTGGAATACTTAAGCTTTTGTTTGATCAAGTTCTGTACATGTACCAGCCATTAGACTCAAAATGTGGATTAGTGCTATGACACTGACCAGCCAGCTATTCATAAACTTCTACTCCCTTCACATTCCGATCCCTACCCTAAAGCAGGTTAGATTCAGTTACAAAAGTGAATTGCTGAGCCTGTCCTTTTAAATATAAATTAAAGTACATTTGAATTCATGACATACTAAAATCTAGTCCTTTAACAAAACAGCAGCAAAAGTGCTCTATTAAACAGCATACCTCCCTGTGAATCAAAATCCCTTTCAGCATATGTTGTTCAAAGTTCAAAGGGCAGTCTTCTACTTACACCCCCACTGATTTTTCACAGCATCTCCCAGAACTGAGCAAAACCCTCCAATAAAGTAACAGTTAGCCAAGTTTACAAAGGTCATTTGTATGGAGGTAGCATCAGTAGTAAAAGGACAGACTATAAAAAGAATCCCAAGCTCTACTCTTCCTTGGCATCTAAATTGACTCACTAATCTTTTATGAGAATTTTTAAGAGAAAAAAGTTGCAATAACATGCTCTTGTTCCAGCTATTTCTGAACATGGAAATATTTCAGAAAACACTGATAAGACCTGAGAAAGGACTACTGAAAAGGTGACCAGAATAATGGATATTTTTAAAGAAAAGCTTTGACAAACAGCAAGCATTCCTCAACCAAAATTTAAGTATAAATTCTGGAATGAAAAGAATGCTAACATATAGAATACTTATGAAAAACGTTAAAGAGAATTCATGCTGCTATTCATGTAATGGAAAGCATTTAAAGAAAATTCACCTATGCAGAAAAACCATAAAATACCAGTGCTTCATTAGTATCAATTTATCTGGCCTAACAAAAATTAAACCATGAATGAAACAAAGCTAATTTAGGGCTGAGGTGGATTCTCCAGCACTGTAAGAGTCTTAATTAATGTTATTGAGTTCTACCAGTGTCCCAAACATGTTTCTGCAAGGTTTTCTGGTGCTCTTTTAAGTTTTCTAGTTTTAGTCTGAATTTTTTGTTTGTCCACATCCTCTTGGTCACACACTTTGCACTTCAAGGCTTTTATTTACTTCAGTGCAATCCTATGCTGCATTTTAGTTTCAGCAAGTTTATTTCTATGTTTACTTCATCAGACACAGCCTTTTACAGAAATTAATTTATTAGAGTTTTATGAATTTATTATTATTTATTATAGCTAACTATCTCTACTAACCAGCTACACAAGTGTGCTGTTTCTCCCTTCTCTTCTTTAATTTGTGAGTTTATAAGGAGCCTAAAGCAGTATTTTATTCCCTCATCCCTGAAAGTGTTCAAAGAAAAGATGTAAATATGGTGCTTAGGGAGATGGTTCAGTGGTGGGTCTGGCCATGTTAGGTTAATGGTTGGACTCAATGATAATAGAGGTAGTTTCCAATCTTAATGATTATATCATTCATTGGTTTTTGACCAAGATAAGGATTAGCAAAAAATGTTTGTTTCTTGATATTTCTGAGGCACAGTGACCACTAATATTTTATTCACTGTTAGTTGATAACTAGATCTTTTTTTTAAAACTAATCTGATTTTCTTTCAGCTGAAGGAAAACTATTTACATAACTAATTTTTAATCAACAGCCCCAAGAATAAAATGAATAAGCACTGAGGAACTATTTTGTTAAAATTTCACCTGAACATTAGTTACATTTAGATGCAGGCAGAGGTTTCCATAATGGTCACTTTGGGGGTTGCTATCACCTCCCGGATCTTACATCATTTGTATTTTCTGTATCTTTTTGATTTTTCTGATTGAAAATGTAATGGCAGTGTGCTTATGATACAGCAAATTGAAACTAATGGATGATGACCTCCACTTTTCCTTCCCAAGTGTAAGAACATCTCAATACACATGCAGTTCTCAAAACAGCTGTTCTGTCCTCCCTGTTTAAGACACACATGAAGTTTAATTCGTGGAATTCTGCTAAATCTGGGGAAATTACTATTCTGTCAACATTATATTTCTTTCATCACTTATCCCTGAGATACCTCTCTTGTTTGTTTGGTTTTAACTTTTCCAGTGGGAAGGTGTATATTTGGATTACTCCTGACATTTAAGTAATTACTTAAGTTTTCACTGACACAGATTTTCCAATTAACATAGAAATATAACTGTGGTCACCCACTTCCAAGTTGATCTGGCTTGTAAGTACTAAAATATAAATCACCTTGCATTGCACTATTTTCAACTTGAGTGAAACAAATAAATCCTGGAATTTTTTACACTGAGAACAGCATGGATAATGAAAAATGTTTCATACAATTACCATTTCCAGTTTTAAGTGGATTTACTTCAGTCTTGTTCGGCTTGCTTTCCAGCTTACATTCAGCAAAGATTTTAGTAAATAGAGTGACAGAATATCCTAAAACTTAATCATTCTGTTGCTGGTATTAGTGACAGTAGCAGGAAATAAATTCTGTTTTTCAAGCCCATTTGTGCCAGAAATACAAGTCTAAGGGGCTGGTAGATATAATAGCTAACTGTTTTGTTACTCAAATGACAAAGAAAATTACCAGACATCTATGTGAGTATTAGAAATGATCCATTCATTAACTAAATACATTGAAATAAAGAAATTAATATATAGGTATGAATACATAAACAAAGGACAGAGACAAGACGGGGTGTTTAATGCACTCATTCCCTCTGTCTTCAACATGGAGGATGGACCAAGAGGGTCTCAGTGCCCTGAGCTGGAGGACCATGACTGTGAGAATAATCAACTCCCAATGGATCCTGAACTTTTGTGGGATCTGCTGCTCCAGCTGGAACCCAACAAATCTATGGGGCCTGATGGGATTCATCCAGATTCCTCAAAGAGCTAGCTGATGACACTGCAAAGCCTCTTTGGATGATTTTTGAGTAGTCTTGGGAAGCCAGAGAATTTAACTTCCAGTTGACTGGAAGCTAGCTAACATCGTCCCAGTTTTCCAAAGGGCAAGAAGGAGGACCCTGGAAACTACATGTCTGTCAGCCTCACTTCAGTGTCTGGTAAAATCATGGAAAATATTATTCTGGGAGATATTGAAAAATGCCTGGAGGACAATGCAGTCATCAGTCACAGCCAGCATGGCTTCATGAGGGGATTATCCTGCCTGTTGGGCCTGATTTCCTTCTGGAAATGGAGAACTCACCTCATTGATGTATAAAAGCAAGGAAATGTATTATTTTTGGACTTCAGAAAAGCTTTTGATACTGTCTCCCACATAACCCTTCTGGACAAAACGTCTCAGCAGCTGAACAACTGTGTTGTGTGATGGGTGAGCAACACAATCATGAGTTGGGCACAATGGGTTATAGTGAATGGGGTGACAGCAGGCTGGTGTTCTGTCACTACTGGGGTCCCATAGGGCTCCATCCCCAGCCCTGTGCTCTTCAACACCTTCATTTATGACTTGTGCAGTTTTGGGCACCACAGTATAAAAGAGACATTGAGCTTTTAAAGAACATCCAAAGGACTGATATGACGATGGGGAAGGATCTGGAGTCCCTTAGGAAGAGGGGCTGAGGTCACTTGATTTGTTCAGCCTAGAAAAGAGGAAACTGAGGAGAGATGTCATTTTGGTCTTCAACATCCTCAGAGGGGGGAGTGGAAGGATAGGTACTGATCTCTTCTCTGTGGTAACCAGTGACAGGACTTGAGGAAATGGCATAAAGATGAGATAGGGGAATTTTAGGTTGGATATCAGAAAAAGTTTTTTCACCCACAGAGTGGTTGAGCACTGGAACAGGCTCCCCAGGGAAGTGGTCACAGCACCAAGCCTGATAGAAGTCAGGAAGCATTTGGACAATGCTCAAAGTCCCAGAGTATAAATCTTAGGGTGTCTTTGTGCAGGGCCAGAAGTTGAACTCAATGATCCTGATGAGTTCCTTCCAACTCAGCGCATTCTATGATTCTATGAACTACAGAAAAAAAAATTCCCATTCATTATTATCCATGACAAACTACTGAATCATGGAAGAAACTGAAGAATATTATTATGTGTGCTTGAACAAACTTGAACAAACAAATCATCTTTCCAAATGGCACAGTTTGAAACAGAATCAGTATCTTGATTCACGGCCTCCTGTGACAGCCACCAGACAGAGCTACTACTAAAATGTTCAAGGTCATTTACTTAATTGTACTTATAATAATATTGGGCATTAGCTCAAAATGATTATGCAGAAAATTAGTGCTTATGTTCCAAAATTATCATTTGCTCTGAAAAGATGTGTAGAGCAGAGAAGTAATTTCTGTGTCTGTGTGCCTCCTTCTATAAATAAACATCTACATTTCAGTTGCAACACAGTAAATCATCACATAAGTACAATTAAGCTGAAGCACTGAATGGTTTGTCTCAGAATGGCAAAGTACTTCCTAAGAAAACCATTTACAAAAAGCAGATTCAGGTGGGAGTCTGACTTCACAGACTTCAAAATGTTGTGTCTTGCAGGCTGACAAGAATGCACAATGACCAATCTATTTAATTTCATCATCCTGTTTATTAAATGGGTTTACATATGATCTTTTCCCCCTAAGAGCTATAAAGAAAGTAGAAGTGAAATAAGAGGAAAAACTTGTTTACTGTGCAGGTGAACGAGCACTAGAACAAGTTTCCCAGAGAGGTTGTGTAGTTTCCCCCACTGGAGTATTCAAGAACTGTCTGGATGCAATCCTGTGCCATGTGCTCTAGGATGACCCTGCTTGAGCTGGGAAGCTGGACCAGATGATCCACTGTGGTCCCTTCTAGCCTTACACATTCCGTCATTCTGTGAACATATATTTTTTAAAAATTTCTGTACTGAGCTTGAGTACACATACTTTCTTATTATAAATAAAACCATTATCTGGAAGATAAATCAAATTATGTCAATAAGATGTATTAATGCCAGAACTCACTTATTAAAAATATTAAGCATAAGAATCCTTTTGTTCTAAAAACCTGTTTTATCTGAAAATTAACAAAATTTTCTTAAAAATTATCTTAACAAGATCTAGTAAAACAGCGTTCTGAAATGTTTTCTCACCAAAAATCTTGGCCAAATCATTCACCATACGGAGACTGTCTAACTGTCTTTAAAATTCACAAAGGTAGCTCAGAGGCTTTACAATTTCCCATGGCATGATTACAGTTGTTGGATGGTATCCTGGTATGTACATATGGGAGATGAACTGCTGCGCATTTTCATGTAATACTTTAAACTTTTTTTTTTTTTTTTTTTTTTTTTTTTTTTTTTTTTTAAAAAGGAAGATAATAAATTTCAATTTACAACAGAAATACCAAAACCTGGATTGGTAGAGTCAGGGCTACTTGTCATGTAAGACATTAAGTAGATCCACTAGGTGTGTTGAGTGACTGACCATGTCTAAGTCTTTAAAAAGACATAGATTAACTCAACTGTATTCTCTGGGGCCTAATGGTTTGGCAGACTGATGATGCTGCAAGAAGCCCAGACATAAGGTAATTGACTCTCTCTCTCTCTCTCTCTCTTTTTTTTTTTTTTTTTTTTTTTTTTTTTTAGCACGCATTTCAGCAATTACATATTAAGTACTGTACAACTAATAATCTATCCTATTCTGCCAGACCTTATATGGACCTTCAAAAATCCTTTAGTCCCCTGCCATGGGGGATATTTTTCTCTAGATTAGATTTTTCAAACTCTTATGCAACATGACTTTGAACACTTCCAAGGATGGGGTATACACAAATTCTCTGGCTGATTTGTTTCAATGTCTTGCCATCCTCACTGTAAACATTTTCTTTCTTATGTTCTTTCAGTTTAAACCTATTGCTCCTTTTTCTGTGAGTACATGCTCTGGTAAAAAGACCTTCTCTATCTTTCTCATAAGTCCCCTTTATATATTGAAAGGCTACAATGAGGTTTGCCAGAGACTTCTCTTCACCAGGCTGAACAATTTCAACTCCCATCCTGTCTCCAGAGGGGAAATGTTCTACCCCACTGACTGTTTTTATGGCCCTCCTCTGGAGCTGCTCTAACAGGTCCATATCTTTCTTGCACTGTGGGCCATAGAGCTCCTCTCTTGATCCAACTAAATAAAGGATGAGATTTTTATCACTGTCTTCTTAATCAGTCTGTGACAACTGGCACATTCAGGTGTCTTTTATAAACTCTGAGCGAGACAGCTCAATCTTATATTGGTTCTATCCAAATCAATGAGATGATGCAGAGAGGCAAACTCACAAAGACAGATGGGATACACAGTTGGGGTGAGCTCTAAGAAAGATGTGTGTGAAAATTAGTTTGAACAGTGTTGCACAATCCATATCATTCAGCAACTCATGTGAATGCACTCAATTTATAAAGCTGGTGTTCTTCCCCATTCACAAAGCACTTATCATAGTAGCAGGCCACTTAAATCTGAACTTTTGTTTAGCTCAGCTATGCATTTTATGCTCATGCTTTGTTTTATGTCACAGAACAGTCTTGGGATGGAATATTTAACCCTTTTTCTTTATGGGATGACTGAATTTTTTATTTTTATTTTCAAGTCTTTTTTATTGGTTAAAGTCCCAGAAATTAGAGGAAACTCCAGTTCACATGACTCCCAGTGTTTTAACTTGAAGGAAAACTAGATATTTAAGGCTTTCAACATAGTTTTCAATGCAGATGATAAATTTTTGGAACATATTAAGTTGCTTGCATGCATAAAGGCATTGGACATGTGGATACAAATTTTCTGCATATAGGAAATCACAGCGACAGATGTGTCACAGAGACATTAACACAAATGTTAATGTATTTCTCCTAGCATCACAGTAAAGCAATATGGATGGTAGCACAGGGGTAAAAGCAAAATCTTTCTATATTCTGAGTGACTGCTGGTATATGAGGGAACAGTTAAGAGGGTACAGAATCTGTACCCTTTGCAGAAGAGGGTACAGATTCAGTGGAATTAACATAGATAAGGGGTAGTGACTTTAAACCAAAAGAGTAAACTGAGAGTAGATTTAGATTAGATATTAGGAAGTCTTTTCTGTGAGGCTGATGAGACACTAGAACACGTTGTCCAGAGAAGCTGTGGATGCCTCATCCCTGGAAGGTTTCAGACTAGGTTGGAACAGAGTTTAAAGCAATCTGGTCTGCTGAAAGGTGCCCCTGCCAGGCTGGAACCAGGTGATCTTTAAGCTTGCTTCCAACACAAACCATTCTATCATTTTAAGATCCCCTTGTTTTCATTTGACATGCAAATATGGTTGTGTATAGGCAAATTTTTCAATTCCTGTCTCTGAAATGTATGAAAGCTTTACATGAATTAATAGTCAATTTTGACAGTAATATTGCTATGAAAATCTAGCAAAAGCTATTCTGAATTATGGTTTTCAGAGTTGTTGTTATTCTTTCTTTGTAGAAGTACAAATGGCAAAAATCCCACAAACCCTGAGTACGAAATGAGGATTTAATTAATACTGCATTGTGTCAGAGAGTACAGACATTCTAAGTCTGTGTATAAGAGGTAGCTGAATAAGGAAAGAATGGATTAAAAATATGAAGGTCCAAATCCTTATTTTCATACTGGAGCCCTCAGTCCATTATTTCTTACCATATCATCATACCTCACTTTCAGGTTGGATTATAAATTCTAGGAGGCATGTACATAACAGATAAGCACTCTAGAAACAGTAGTTAATAACAGTAATGAGTAACTATAATGAATCATGCCTCTGTTGGGGAAGTCCAATGTATCTAGGAAAGTTATGGCTAACATTTAGACTAGCTCTAAATTCCCCTAATACTAAAGATGTTGTAATTCCTTAAGCTGACTCCACTTGAAAGTTCATATTGTCATGCAGTTAATGATCATATTGACTTTTAACTTTTGGAGACTGTTACCAGTTGATTATTGCAGATGTCCCAAAAGCACAGTAAGTAAATGTGAAATGTTACAGAAGAAAATTAAACCAAGAAAATATTTCTATTTGCTTTATGAGAGATGCAGTTTGGAGTGCTTTTCTGCTTTGTTTTTTTTTTTTTTTTTTTTCTCACATGCACATCAAAATAAGTAAATGAAATTAAATACTCACTCCTGTTATGTAACGAGGTCTATACTGGATGGTTCCAAATAAGCCAAGTATGACTATAATAATGTGTATAAAATTTGCGAGGATGGGTGCCCACTGATAACCAAGGAAGTCAAATATCTGCCTCTCGAGCACAGAAACCTATGATTAAAAAGCAAAGGCATAAATAGATTAGAATAAACCAGAAAACATATATGAAGGTATTTCCCCTTCCCATATCCAAGCAATTTCTCTGAGTTAAAAAAATACTTGTCAGCAGTAAAATGAGAGGAGTTTGAAGTGTTTCAACTTCTTGTTTTAATGAAACCTGCACTTATCACTGGTTACGAAGTTATACTCTACCAAGATACAAAACTTCACTAGAATGGTATGTTTGCAAGGAGGAGAAACACAAATCATTTTGTGATATACACCAGCAAATGCTATTATGTTTTAGGGTATCAGTGCTGAAAATTAGTGATAGGTTTATGACATCTTCTCAGCTACATTGTTTCCATTCACAACACCATCCTTTAGCCTGGTTCTGTCTCCTCCACGATTTCCTTGCATTTTATCTCTTCTCTCTATCCCAGCTATTCTGTCAGTGGGCTTTTACCCATAACCAAATATATAGAACTTTTTGACCTGGTAATGACTCTAGTTTACCTTCTTCCATTGTTACAAACATCAGCTGAAGTATAAACTCCCCCAAGACTCCAGATAAATAATTTTAAAGACCAATTGAGGAAAAATCCCAGAGTGATGATTACTGTTTATAAGCAATACCATTCCAAACAAACAGATCAGACATTAGAAAAAACACCTTTCTAACAGTATCCATAGAAATAATTTCATAATTCCAATAGCAGGTGTCCCTTAACTGATGTTTTTACATTATGTAAAAAATACAGTACTGTAGATGAACCCATAGGCAAAATGACATGTTTTGACAAAAAAGTATTAATATTAGAAGGCAATGTAATGGTGAAGTGAAATTAGACAGAAAGATCATGGAGTTTCTTTGACAGCATTCCAACAATTTCACTAATTGGAATGGTGAATTGATGAACTTCATGAAAATGTGAATAATGAAAATAATATAATATAATATAATATAATATAATATAATATAATAATTAATAATAAAATAACAGAAATGCAAATACCACCCAAAAAAGGAGAGAAGGAGAAAGAGACAGAAAGAGAGAGAGGGAAAGAAAGAAAAAGAAAGGAAAAGAAAGAAAGAAAGAAAGAAAGAAAGAAAGAAAGAAAGAAAGAAAGAAAGAGAAAATGAAAGGAAGAGAAAGAAAAAATGAGCAGATGGTTTTTTCTTGATTAACTTTTATTAAATAACAGGTGACTATTTACTGAGTTTATGTTATGTTGTGAACTGAATTAACAGGTTTATTTGCCAACCATTCTGTTAATTTAAAAAATAACACCTTCTGAGATCAAGTACTAAATCAGTAATTAACTACTGCTCTCGTATGATACTGCTATGGGAGAATTTTTCAATTTCATGCCACAGTCCACTATCACAGCAACACTTTCTTTTTGAAATTGGCTAAGAAAACTTTTCATTAAAAGACAGCCTACATTTACATCAGCATTGGAAATGTCAAAAGGCTGTTAATTATATGTATTGACATATGTACTATGTACTGATCCCTGTTGAACTTTGAGATGTTCAAAATAATAATTATTTCCCAAAATAATCTTGGGAAAGTTTGTCAGCCATGTAATTTAAAATTTTAGTGTTCATGTTTCATGTCAAACATTGAATTTCCCTTTTCAACAAAGACTCCTTTTACACAATGCATCCTGCTTATAACCAGTCTTAGTATTTTGACTACCCTTTTATTTTACATATGTATTGAAAGAAATTCTGTTCCTACATTATCCAAAATCTTTCTGAGCTGATTTTTGCTATCATACAACTCTCTCTAGCAGAGGAAAGGCAAAGAAGAGTTCCCAGAATCCCAGGACATGTCAAATGGTGACAATGGGATGAAGAAATAAAAGGAAGATCAAGCTGTATTAGGAACTTCATGAAAACTCAGATTGCCTGTGCTTCTAAGTTTATCATTAAGAGATATTTCCTTGACTACAGACACAGTATTTTTTTACTTTAAAAAGGACTAACATGTGGCATGAAGCAGCATTACATAGGTCAGTGTGAGGTCTATTAGGTGCAGCAGCAAAAGACCTGTTACACCTAAGTGCTGTTAAACACATAACAAAGGGAAAATGTTGCCTCTGAGAACAGAGATCATATTTTCATCAGATAAACAAAGAGTAAATGAGAAGAGCAAAGCTGTAGAAAAAGGAGTCTAGACTGTACAGGCTTCTAGTTTAGTAACAGTAGAGGTTGAGGAAACAAAAAAAAAAAATCATGGGAAGATGCAAATCATTCAAACAGCAGGAGATCATCCAGTTAAGTATGCCAATTATGGGGGGAAATTGCAGCATGCTAGTTAATTGTATAAAAAGGAGAAAACCTCATATCCCTGACATGGCTTTTAGTCTAGAAGAAAACTGTGCTATAATGCATCAACATGTTTTGTTTTGCTTGTCTTGGTGAAAGATGGAGTTCCATCAAAACTTATGAGACAGGATTGGATTAATGGCTATTCTGTGAGAATCCTTCCTTTTCACACATCAATGTACTCTTTGTTTTTTTCCTATTACTAGCAATTTCTTCAGTACCAGGCAACCACTCTCAGATTTTGTGGTCATGTTGAACTTGGGGTGAGTAAATACCAGGAAGCAGGGCATGCAAGGGGATAAATACAGAAGAAAAAGACAGGTCTGCACCACTTCTGCCCATGTATATCTATCTCTCATTTGCTACAGGCACACTTGCTATTAGATTTTCTCACGTCACTTCAAGGAATCAGCTGTGTGTGGGGACTGCTGGATATGTGAAATGGCAGCATTCTGGTCGGGTATGCACAGATGAAATGTTGTGGAAATGCAACTCTTCCTGAGAAGATCACATTAACATGGCAAAGTGCATTGTGAGTTTATCAAATGCAAATTACAAGACAGAACGAGATCTTTATTCCCACTTCCTAAAGAGATGAAGGTGGAGAGAAAATAAAACTCATCCACAAACAAACATAAATATAATACAGATTTTCTACATAAGTTACTTTTAAAAAAATCTCATTTGGTCTGTGTTTCTAAAAGGAGAAAAGTGGAAAGTAGGACAAAGTAGTTACAAAGACTATTAAAAATAGTATTATGTAGCTTCCTCCTTTTCCACAGATGTCAGAATCATAAGGGATTTCCTTACATAGCAAGAGAAAATATAGATTTGATTTTGAAAGCATTTAATTCCTTTACTTCAAAATTTTTGGTTAAACAACTGCACTACTTCAAATCATACCTACTAGCTTCAAATGTTTAATGATGTTTCAAGGATATTACAGAGAGAAAGGAAAAAAACTTACAAAGAAATATTAATCTTTAAAGTCAAGGAAACTTCTTTCTTCTTCCTCAGGTGTTGGTATTGATATCAGCACTTTTAACATTTTTGTTATTGGCATAGGCAGTGGGGTTTTGTGCACCCCCAGCAAGTTTGCTGATGACACCAAGCTGTGCAGTGCAGTTGACACACTGGAGGGAAGGGATGTTATCCAGGGAGACCTTGGTAGGCATGAGAGGTCCATTTGTGTGAACCTCATAAAGTCCAACAAGGCCAAGTGCAAGGTCCTCCACCTGGATTCGGGCAATTCCAAGCCCAAATATAGGCTGTGCAGAGAATGGATTGAGAGCAGCCCTGGGTAAACAGACTTTGGGTTGTTTGTGGACAAGAAGCAAAACACGAGCTGGCAATGTGCACCTGCAGCCCAGAAAGCCAACCCCATCCTAGGCTGCATCAAAAACCAGTATGGCCTGCAGGGTGAGGGAAGGGATTCTGTCCTGCTCTGCTCTGGTGAGACCCCACCTGGATGCTGCATCCAGCTCTGGGGTCCTCAGTACAAGAAAGATGTTGATTGGTTGGAGCAAGTCCACTAAGGCCCCTAAGTTGGTCACAGGGCTGGAACCTCTCCTATGAAGACAGGCTGAGACATCTGGGACTCCTCAGCCTGGAGAAGAGAAGGCTTCAGGGAGACCTTATAGCAGCCTCCCAGTAGCAAAGGGGGGCTTTACAAGAAGCCTGGAGAGGGATTTTTTTTTAACAAGGGCATTTAATGACATGACAAGGGGAAATGGCTTTAAGCTGAAATAGAGTAGGTTTAGATTACACATTAGGAAGAAACTCTTTCTTGTGAGAGTGGCAAGGCATTGGAACAGGTTGCCCAGAGCAGTTGTGGATTCCTCAGTCTCTGGAGGTGCTCAAAACCAGGCTGGATGGGGCTTTGAGAAATGTGGTCTAGTGCAAGGTGTCCCTGCCCATGATGGGGGTGTTGGAACTAGATAATCTTTAAGGTCCCTTCCAACCCAAACCATCCTGTGATTCTATGTCTCTGGAAAAAAAGAATAGCAAAAAGAATAAATAGATGCTTTGGATGAAAAAGTGTAGTATGGTTAGAAAAGAAAAATATGATTTAATTAACCTTCACACTAATAATGCAGTGAACTCAGAATGTAGGGTTATGGACAATCAGATTCTAATGTTGAAAAATAAATACCCACCACATTGTCTTTTTAGGGAGATTATTTGATGTATCCACTGATAGAATTACAGAAGACCTTATTTAAAGGGAACCATTTTAGTAATGCATAACTTTTTCCAGGCTTCTGCTAAGCGTTGTAAAAATAAATACAAAATCTAATGAACCCATATACTGTCAAATTAGCATAGCACAAAAACTATTTCCAGATTTCCAGACTCTTGTCAGAGGCCGGTTGTTAATAGGTTTACAGCATTACTGACTTTGAGGGATCTAGGAATTGAAGTTCCAGAGGAGAATGAAAAACATTTGGAGATGATTCTTAAAGTATATGATTAGACTAGAATTTCAGAAAGGAACCACAACGGAGAAACCAGTCAAAAGATGATTTATAACACAAACTCCAAAAGGGAAAATGACTAAGTGCCTTTGCTCAGACAGGTCCTTGAGAAAAAACTCAACCACTACTACTTTACAATGATACAGAATCCAAAATTTGCACTGATGTAAATTAAAGCGCACATAGGCAGAAACACACAAGAGAATATGTACAACCCCTGCCAGCCAAGGTCCCCAGACAGCAAACACAGCACATTGGCACTCAGCACACTAGGACTGGGGCAGGATCACACAACTGGCTGAGGGGTGGTAAAGAGGCTCTCAGTAAATTCCAAAGGAAGTGTATTAGCTTAAATTACAGTACAGGAGAATTAAACAACTGTGTTTTATATCACTGACTGATGTACACTAAGAATGAGCTAAAGAAATTACGCTCTAATCACTAACTCATTAAGTCCCCTCAGCAAAATTGTGTTGTATCAGATGCCTACACCATCTAATAATTAGCTTCTGCTTTTAAGTTATTTTTTAAGGTTTTTTTATGACTTTCAGTTCTTGCTCTATGGCATAGAAAATTAAAAAGAGTCAAATAAATACAAGTATTTTTGGGTCTTTAGCTTATGAAAGATTTCTAATGCTAAAGCCTGCCTGCATGACTACAATATCCCCAGCTAACACTCCAGCACTTCCATCATTTTGAGGCAGAATGCATTTATTTGTGCCATTCCTTAGAGAGGTTCATTTAATTTTTCATCAACATTTCAGATAGTATCTTGAGATAGAGGGCCAGTTACTCAGAAAATTCTCCACAGTCACCCAGCAGAAAAACAGATTAATATTTTGAAAGTCAAATCTATACAAAATACACAGACACATCTGGAAGTGTGCATGCGCATGTGAGTCAAGTCTTTTACTGCAAAAAAGCAGGGTAAGTAAAAACAATGTTTTTTTAATTTTTTATTTATTTATTCATTTATTTTGGTAAGAAAAAGGCAACATTAAAATGAAGAAATTAAGTCCTGTGAAAAGCTGTGGACACAATGGTGTTCTCGGCACATCTAATATAAACCATCCAAACCATAGCAAGAACAGGTAATTCAAGTTAAAATCAAAAAGGAATTAGTTTCCACTTGTCCATTCATTCCTCAAAGGAATCACATATATAATACTAAGCCACCCTCCTTAATCCATGTGAGGTTGCTGAGAGAAGGAATAGGCCTCCACCACACTTGATAAGAAAGTAATCATAGTTTTTGAAAATCCTGTGTAGGACCACATTCCTGCATCGTATTGTGTATAAGTGGATTTCTGCTGTGACCTACTAAGGACCACAAACCTCTTCACAGGTACAGAGTGCATTCTTAGTCTCAGCTGCTGCCTTCCCTAACTGAGCATGGCAATTATAAGAAAATGGCAAGTACAAGTCTTCTACAGTGTGTTTGCTGTTATCTAGTAGTGAAAAGCATATCTACAAAGCATTGTAGGAATAATTGTGCCTCAGTTTTTACTGTGCAAGACCAAATTCACTTTTGCTAATATTTAAAAAAAACCAACAAAAATCCAGAATTTTTGAGGTATATTAGATTTCAATACTCTCAAAACCAGCAGAGCATTTCAGTTCATTTATTTGTTTCAGTTTTGTATATAATTGCATACTTGATCCCAATTACTTACGTAGATAGGTTAGAGCCTTAAGTTCATGTCACAATTTTTTTCCCAAATATTAAAATCAGTGTACAGCAAATTTTGTGTATGTCTGCATATGTGAATTCTTTAGGACAACAGTTTCTTGTTTCAGGCTGGCCACCAATAGCAACACTTAGAGATGTGTAAGAACACATACTTTTGTGTGTCTGAAAGAAAACTTCAAAAAATCTATCTCAAGTAACATTTTCTACTCATGAGACTATCAAGAAGTTTGCAGTTCAGCTACAGGATGAACTTTAGCAACAGGTGCTAAAAGTTTTAATCCCTGTAACGTATTTTAATTTTTATTCATGAACACTTGTAATAACAATTTGCGCATTATTTAATATTTGCATTCCACCAAACCCAGGAAGAGGTGCATAAAAGAGGTTTGCTCTGAAACTGATAAATTGGGTCAAGTTATGAGGTTCTTTTTTACCTTAAACCAAGATAATGTTGTAACACAAAATACTCAGCTGCCAAGTCCCAGCTAGGGGGTGTAACAAGGCGGCTAGCTGAGACTGTGGCCAAAGGAGGGATCCTGACAGAAAGGTTAGTAACCACCAGTGGGAATTAGTTTAAACACTGCCAACATAGAGTTTCCATCTCTTTGGCTGACCCTTATTTCTGCCTCCATCTTTCTCTCTTAATCTTTCTCTCTTTCTTTTCTGTTCACATCCTTCTAGAAAGAACATCAAAGCACTGGCAGCCACACCTTGCTTTAAAGTGGCAAAATTAAATTTTACTGACACTGAAAGCTTGAACCAATTCTAAATGTGAAAATGCTTTTGAATTAGGATTTAATAGTAATTTATAAATGAAAAGTCTGAATAGTCCTGTAGTAAAGCCTGAAGGCAAAATCAAGCATTCAGAGATCATTCAGAGAGTTTAGCCTTATCAAATACTTTCAATTTTTTTCTGTCTTTATGGAGATATTTAACAATACAATAGGTCATGGTTTCAATCAAAAAAGATACAACTAGTTTCTACACACTGGTTCAAATTACACTATATTACATTTGTAAAATCAAGAAAGATGTAATAATGCTGTCATGGAATTTACAGAAGGAAGTATCTCAGGTATCTTCAGGTAGTGAACCTATCTTCTCTGTATGATTTTCAGTCCAGAACAAATTCTGGCTTAATACCTGAAAAAAAAATTTCCCTATAACAACAGCCTAAAATTAGTCTCTAGTTCTCAGCAGTAAAGGCACACCTGTAAGAAACCTCATTAGCCAAATTATTTTGAGTGGAGTTGGTAGAGATTACTCATTATCTCATCAGGACTGAGTCTTATAATAATAACCAGGAATCTATTATCAAAGAACTCCATCAAATGAAAATAGTCAATCTAGAGTCACTAGTTTTTGTGTCCTGGTGGTTTTACCTGTACACAGGCATTTAAGAGTGTCCATAAAGCAAGAGAGAGAATGACATGGTGAGAGAATGGCAAGTAGTCTATGTCAGAACTGTAAGGCACATAGGGCTCCTTTGTAATCTCTCATTCCACAACTAAACCTGGATAAGCAGAATGTTGACTTTACTGTCCTTACAGAGATCTCTCCCTTAAAATGCTTCTACTGGAGTAATCATTATTACTACACAGAATATTTGAAGTACCTGCAACATTTTCATGCCTTGGTTTCACCTGAAAACTGATATTTAAACTATGCAGACCACTTCATGGAAGAAAGATAATTGACATCAGTTATAGACAGGAAAGTTTCTACCTGCTGAACTTTGCCTATTACCTGTGCATAAAGCCACCCATCCTTAGGGAACTCCAAGTGCTGTGGAAGGGATCAAGGCATCTTCTCTGCAATATGGCTACCTTAGAGTCAGATTTGTCATCTGGTCTCTACACAGAGTCCAAGGGAGAAGCACAGGGTCTCAGATCCCATCTTTCAGATGTCCAGTGTTACCAATTCCCAGGTCCAGTGCCTTTAAATTTAATGGCAGCTGGGAAACACCTATTATTGTCTACAACCCAGTTCTAGAAACATACATTTCGATCCAAAACACCAAGATTTTATTTTACTGTGGTGTTCTGTTTTGTTGTTTTTGTAGTTTGTTTGTTTTGGGGTTGTTTTTGTTTGTTTGTTTGTTTTGTTTTTGGTTTTTTTAATAGAAAATGTGGGATTTTCATAGGCTATTTTAATACTTAATTCAGCTCAAGAATTGTTGATTGGAACCAGCTAATTTGCATCATATTTCAATATTTCATCATTTTTATTCAAGCTTCTTTGGAACAGGATTATAAGGGAGGAAAGGGCAGCATATGAAGCACTCTCTGCTGTCATTGTCATTACAGGAAAACTCTAGGTCATTCCAACACCCATGAACAGCTAGAGTGAGTCAGTCAGACACTGCACCCATTGAATATTTCAAGGAAAACACAAAGGGGTGGGTTTTTCCTGATTTTATAAAACAGTATTTTTATATAAGTGGGACCTTAAGCTTTCTGTTTTGAAAAAATACAAAACCTATCACCTGCCACTGGAAACAAACCCTCTGTAATATAAGAAAGCAGTGCAGATTATAGTCTCATTCTCTAGCCTTTTCCAACATTAACACATCAATAAAATTTAAAAGCAGTCTGATCATTCCTTTTCCCTAGCCCCTGTGACAAATACAATGAATATAAAACTAGTCTGTAATGAGTAATGTACTAATTAGGTGTGCTGAACTCTTTTTAGTAGCCAATTCATGTATGGATACAAATATTTCCTTCTCTTAATACATTATTTTTGAAATACTATCTATTTGCATCCAAGCTTTATCAACTTAAAAACTAACAAATATAGAAAAAGGGAAAACTGTAATAAAGTTCCGACTTGGTGAGTTGCAAAGTTCTCCTCTCAGCCTGTTAAACTGAAAAGTTAAAATGTGGGGGACAAGGAAAAGGATAGATGCAAAGCACTGACAAAAGAATAAACACACAAGATGAATGCTTTACACATTTTATGGAGCTTATAGGTGTTAGTAATGATGAGAATGTACTTCCATGCAAAGAGATTGTCCATAAAATATGTATTTGGAATAAAATTAAAATTTTCGAAAGAAGGAGAGGTAGTGGAAAAGAAGCAGAGACACTGAAGATGGATATAATTGGACTGCTTATTTTCATAAATGTTTATTGCAGTCAAAAACATTTATCTGAGAATTCTTTACATCAACTAATTTGAGACTAAAGTCAGATTTGCTGGGTGTTGATTTTGTGTATTGAAGGCTAGTGTTCTCTCCTGGATTAAACTTGTTTGCTTACTCAAACTATCCACTCAAGAACAGCGGCACATTCTAAGAAGGTATTTTAATGATGACAATATTGTTAAATACCTAAAATAAGGATTTTTAAACTTCCCTTCTGTTCTTCATATGGAAAAAAACTGATAAAAATATTATACTTCTTTGTATTGAAAGAAGAATAGAATCCATTTGCTGACACCAGTTGGTACCTTAACATGGTGAGGAAGACTGGAGAGGGCTGCCTAACAAACCTGCATGGATGACATGATGGTGTTTGTGGAAGGTTTTTTCCTCGTAAGGAGAGCCAATACAGTAAACCAAAAATTGCTTCCTTGTCAGAATTTATCCCCCACCCTTCTGCATTTGCCTTCAAATCTTTGTTTTCCCCACCCTACAATTTGCTTTCTTTAATTCAGTGCCCACAGCAGTTCGTCTTGGAAGCAGCAAAAGCTATAATCTAGGACTGCTGCAAGCTCTCTTCCAGCAGAGGCCTATCCCTGCCAATAGCTGCCATCAGTCAAGTGGCACTTGCTGGCAAGATAGCACAGAGTTGCAGCAATTTCATTCCACTTTTTTATACCTCATATCCCCAGCTGTTCCAAGGGGGTGATCACCTTGCTGGTTTCATGAGGTCTAGAAAACGCAGCAATAATTATTGCGCTGGCAGTGCTGAAGGCAGCCAGCATCACTAAGGGAGGAATTGGAATGCAGCCCAACCAACATAGCAGAATCTAATAATTTGTTGCACTGAATATTTTGTTGTAAGAAATAATCACGAGCCTTGTGATAGACTATGAAAGGCAAATTGCATTGCCTGAGCCAGAGCCAGAGCCTTCTACAGTGCCTAGCAAAAATCAAAAAAAAAAAACAACCCCAAAAAAACCACACCAAAGAAAAAACCCCAACAAAACAACAACAACAAATCCAAGAAGCAAAACTGAACCTGACAATTTTAGGTTAACTGCTTAAATCTTGCCCTTTAGATGCCCTGGCTTTGTCAGCAAATTACCGCCTTGAATTTACAAAAAAATTATCTTCTACCTAGTCATGACCTGTCACAAAAAGAGGTGTTTGTAATTGATTTCAACCAATTTTGTGTGTGTTACACTAGGAGGGGAAGACTAACAGTGTTCACTTTAATTTCATATTGCATTATACCTTACACAAATTTGTAAAAACTTTAACAGTTAATGTTTCTTCCTATAAACCTCTCAGTCAGTGTTTTAAATGATGCATGTCTATGACTTCCTAATCCCTGCTAGACAGCAGCTTTTAATATAATTATGTGAGGGTAACTACAGCAACTTTTCCAAAGCAAACTCCTATTATTAATGGAAAAAATAGGAAAAAATAACATTTACATAACACCAAATGCCTGAGCGTTTCTTAGTGGTATAGGTGACCTCTCTAGTGAGAGTATTTTTAACTCAAGGAAAAGATAATCTGATAATTTTGTGCTTGCTGCTTCTCTGCTAAGGCAACAGCATACCTTTATGCAATGGATGCAGCACCTGCTGGTTCCTGCTTTGTGCTGCATGGCACTGCTTTGACTGTGGTAATGGTTTACCGAGCGGTTTGCCTCTAGCCTGATGACATACTGATTGGAATTCCATTTACAGTGAAGACACAGGAAACTGCTGTCCCTGGTAAATAATGCAGTTAGGTGGAAAAGGAACTTTGGTTAGTGAGAACTGCCTTCTTTCTAAGCAGGAAAAAGCAAACGAAGCAGAATCAACCTCTTTCACCCCTGCCGCTCTGTTACCTCAGCCAAGGAAAGAAAGGATCAATGTCCATTCAAGTTGCCCTGATATTGACAGGTAATTCTACATTGGAGAGAAGAAGGAATAGATAAAGCTTGTGCACATCTGAGAATATAGGAGGAAAAAATAGGAGTCATCAAATTTTCCAGTTACATCTCACTATACAAAGTAAATTATGGTGAAAAATAAAACTTTAGGGTAAAGACAACTTTGTGCTCTGGGAACCTAAACAAAGTGCCCCCAGATTTCTTAGATTTCTGTTGAGGACTGAACATGGCTGTCAGCACCAATAATATTTTTAGGACTGTTCATATCCTCACTTTGTAAGACGCTCAGGTAGGAACCATTGATTCCTGCATAGCTGCTCTCCTCTAGATGGAACTGTCATCCCTGCTGTGGGGAGTGCTGCTAAACTGCATGTCTCTTCCTTCTTCCTCTGCCTAGGAAGTTTCACCCCACACATGGCTGTAAAACCCTTTGAGCTAAGCAAATAGATCTTCCTCTTAGAAAAGTTTCCACTGTCTCATCCTAGTCATAACTTCTATTTAGAAAGCAGAGGTGAGGTCGAATTTACCTAATCTAGGACTGTAACTTTGGTCTACATTTTGGGTATTGAATCTCCACTAAATTTCTGGTATACTGAATTAAAGTGTGTGTCACTGTAGGCCTCCAGAGGCAAATCCACTCTGACTAAGTGCAGGTACCTAAGCAAGACAAAATGAATATGATCCATCCATTTAATCTAAAAGAACCATAATTATTACTAAGTTAATCAATACATGTAATAGTCCAGGAATATACTACAGGGGTCTATGCTGTTCCAGGGACTGCCACAGATTCCCCATGGGATTCAGACACAATCTTTTAGCTTCAAGGTTACACAGCTACGCAGTATTTAAATCCTGATGTCAAAATGGAGGCATGTGGAACTGTAGATTTCATTGAGTTTCTCTAATTATTAAGTTCCTAACTTAGTTAAGTAATTGTGAATATTTTATTTTGCTTAATCTGTAAGGTGAAAGCTGTTCAAAGGTAAGTATTAAATTTCAGCATTATTATACACTAGATTTTCTCTTCCGTTCTTGTAAAAGTATGCCAGGAGTTAGAGGTGAGACCAACAAATGCCTTATCAACAATCAGTGTGATAGAGTATAAATTTGTTCAAATGCTATTTGACCAGCTTCTTCTCTTCCTGTATGGAAGATTACAGGTTTGATTGTGGGGGGGGAAAAAAAAAAACAAAAACCCAAAAACAAACACACACACACAAAAAAAACAAACAAACAAACAAAAAACCCAAACAAAAAAAACCCAAAAACAAAACCAACAAAACAAACAAACAAAAAACCGCCCCAAAACATACCAAATTGTTATGGGAGAATTAAAACTATTTTTGCTAAAAGATGTTAATAATCAGTGACTGAACCTTCCCAGTATACCTTTTTCATAAAGCTTCAGCAATACTGAACACTTGAAGGAAGTATGTTGTAATAGGAAGTTATGTGGGAAGGAGTTGAAACTTTAACAAATTTGCAAGGCAGACAATATTAAAATTGCCAGAATATTGTTGGAAAGGGTATTACAACAGTGAATGATTAGGCATCAAAATGACGGATGAAATTAAGTCCTGATAAATGCAAAATTATGTACCTCCATGGGAAAGAATATTTACCATACACAGTGGATGATTCTAAACTAACAATCACTTCTCAGGAAATGGTAAAATTATTCCAGAAAATTAGCATAAAATGTCAGCTTGATGACAAACAAACCCCAAATTTTAGAAATTATTAAGAAAGACTGGGCAAGGAAACAGAAAACTGCACTATCAAAGAGAGTACCACACTTGCAACAGTAGACACAGTAAAGCTGGAAAAGTACAAGGAAATATAACTGGGATTACCAGAATATTGGAAGATTTCTACTGAGGACAGACTAAACCAATTAGGACTCTTGAAGACAGTAAAGAGAGAGCTGTAGGGGAATATGTAAAACTCTTTAAAATCAAGGATTACATAAAGTAAATAGGTAAGGAGCAAGTTTTATTACTATTTCTAGCATAAGCCATAGAGGCACTTGGCTGCAATGAAGTGAGAAAAACTGAAAAGAAGAAAAGAAAATATATTTTCACAGGATTAATAATGAACCTGGGAAATATATTTCCACAGGCTTTTGTGTTTTAGGCAGAAAAAAATCAGATAATTTAATGGAAAATTAGTCCATTGACAGCAGATAAAAATGATGGTCTTGCTACAGCCTTTGGTTTAAGAAATCTCATAATTACCAACTGCTGAAAACTGAGGGGGTAAATTGAAGGAATGACCATGCTCTACAGGGTCCTGCACTGTTCACTAGGCAACTGCAACTGGCTGCTGCTTGAGGCAAATTTCTGTGCATAGGTGATCTTTTGTTCTCATCTAATATAGCTTTTTTATCTTCCACTTAAAACAGCTTACAGGCTTGGGTTTGGTTGGGTTTTTTGGTGTTTTTTTGGGGGGGTGCTCCTTTCCTTTCCTTTCCTTTCCTTTCCTTTCCTTTCCTTTCCTTTCCTTTCCTTTCCTTTCCTTTCCTTTCCTTTCCTTTCCTTTCCTTTCCTTTCCTTTCCTTTCCTTTCCTTTCCTTTCCTTTCCTTTCCTTTCCTTTCCTTTCCTTTCCTTTCCCTTCCCTTCCCTTCCCTTCCCTTCCCTTCCCTTCCCTTCCCTTCCCTTCCCTTCCCTTCCCTTCCCTTCCCTTCCCTTCCCTTCCCTTCCCTTCCCTTCCCTTCCCTTCCCTTCCCTTCCCTTCCCTTCCCTTCCCTTCCCTTCCCTTCCCTTCCCTTCCCTTCCCTTCCCTTCCCTTCCCTTCCCTTCCCTTCCCTTCCCTTCCCTTCCCTTCCCTTCCCTTCCCTTCCCTTCCCTTCCCTTCCCTTCCCTTCCCTTCCCTTCCCTTCCCTTCCCTTCCCTTCCCTTCCCTTCCCTTCCCTTCCCTTCCCTTCCCTTCCCTTCCCTTGTTTTTTTTTTCAATTTAAACTGCAATGATAGGACTGCAAAATCACAAACCTTATTAAAATTATGCCCATTGATGGCATATGAGAATGCTATTTGACCTGCTTCTTCTCTTTTTTTTTTTTTTTTTTTTTTTGTGAAAAAAAAACAAACAAAATACCCCACAAAAACAAAACCAAACAACCCCCCCAAAAAACCCAAAAAAATCAAACTTCTTTTTCTGCTATTTAAAGGCAGCAAACCTGGATTTAAGCTGAACCAGGCTGACACTTAACATTTGCAAAAATTGTAAATTATGTACATATATAATATGGGCTTACAAATCCATGCTTATGGCTGAGGTTTTTTTACCCATTTGGTTCATTACCTAGGTAATGGGAAATAAAATTTCACTTGTATCTAGATATTATGACTACCACAACAGGGAAGGTATTAATATTGTCTGAGGGATAACATCATCAGATATCTCAACAGAATCACAATAATATGAAACAATAGAACTGTAGAAAAAAACTAACATATTTTTTCTTTTTATCATGAATACTTGAGATAGTGTTGACACAAAGAGATTTATGATCTTATGGCATATGTTAACATGATATTTTTAATTTCAAATGTATTTCTTAACTAGAGCTGCTCTGCCATGTCACTGTGCTCCTCATTCTGTCCTTCACTGGCAAAACTACATAGAATTGAGCAACCCCAGAGTGTGTTTTATGGGATTTTGCCTAACACACGTTTGTGTGACTCTGCAACACTGCTAGGGCAGCATTTCATCACTAAATCTGATTAAACTATTGTAATCCCATGCATGTATATAGCAGATATTGTCGCAAAAAATAGAAGTCATATTAAACTGGTACTGTTCACTCTCTATACACTTTCTTCAGGAGATTTTTTATGAGAAATTCCCTCAGGTTTTGGTGATTACCTTTTTATTTATTTAGCTTACCACTATACATTAAGACATATGCCATTAGTGAACAAAATTAAAAGCCTCATAGTTATGAGAAGTATGAAGCCTAGCCATGAAAAAGAATCAGATTAAAGGAATTGTCTACAATTCATACTGTTTTCATTCTAGTACAGTTAATTAACTCACATTTTACTTGTAAATCTGTGCTGGGTGTCCAGGCAGTGGAGGACCTGCCCTGTGCCAGACATGGCCAGTTCCAGTGGGCTCCAGCTCACCCATCCTGGGACACGGCTGAGGCCCCCAGACACAATGGCAGTGCCTCGAGGAAGTGTGTGTAGGGATGGGCAGGACACAGTCCATGAGCAATTAATGAGGGGAAAAAGGTGTGAGAAACAATCCTTTGAGGCTCAGAAGGGGAGGAGAAGGTGTTCCATGTGCCTGGACAGAGTTTCCTGCAGTCCCTGGAGAGGCCAGGCAGGAGGAGGGAAACAGTGAAAGGCAGGAGTGGGGAAAGGATCTGTCATGGGCTGACCCTAACCCCCTATCCCCATGCACCAGTCATGATTGGGGAGGTAGAGGAGTTGGGAATGACAGTGCCGTTGAGGCTGGGAAAAAAAGCCATGCAGTGGCTAAAGTGTTTAGGTTTTGTTTCCCACCATCCAAATCCACTTTAATTGAAAATAAATTTAGGGTTTTTTTTGTTTGTTTTTTTTTTTTTTTTTGTTTTTTTTTTTTTTTGTTTTTTTTTTTTTGTTTGTTTTTTTTTTTTTTTTTTTCCCCCCGAATCGCATCTATTTTCTTCTTCACAACAATTGGTGAATGTTCTCCTTGCCTTTATCTTGGCCCACAAGCTTTTTCATCTAATTTTTTTGCCCTGTTCTGTTGAGGAAGAGGAGTGAGAACAACGGGGTGAGCACATGGCAGCTGGCCAAGGTCAGCCCACCACATGGCTATGACAAACTTAAAAGCAGGACAAAAAATACTGCTCTTAATATTTATAATTCTGATTAAAGATCTCTTAGGATTTTTATAATGGTTCACTATTCCTGCACAAGTCCATAAAACCTGCAGCTGGTGGTTCAGCACCTCTGGGGCTCTCAATTTTCAAAAAAATCTTTGCTCAGAAATGGTTTATACCGATTATATGTATACATAGCACAACAGCTTGTATTAGTAAAAGTAGTATCATTGATCAAAATTTCTTTGAAAGATAATTTCTGTGGCTTTTCAAAATTTGAGCTCTTTGACTAAACTGCATTAAAAACACTTTTTAAAATCAGGAACTAAAGGGGTTTTGGACCTATAGTGAATCTGTTCTACCCTAACTTACCTGACTTATTCTATGAAGCCTTCAATTATTTTGGTTGAGCTTGCCTTGTCTTGCTGGCCTTTATAGAAAACAGAAGGCAAAAAAGATAACTGATGTTTTCCCATCTGTTTCCTTAATAAATGCCCTTTGCTACAAAGGACTGGTGTGCAGACAAGAAAATAGGAGTCACTTATCAAATGATACACTCAGTGCCGCCAGAGATCCAAGCTGTGTTTTGATAAGGATTTCCTGGTTGATGTGACAAATTTCTGCCTGAATCTCAGAGGTATCTTAGGCATCTGGCGAAAACATTTCATCCAGATCATGAAAACAAATCACTTTTAATTAGTAAAGACCTAAGCCTATCTCTCCCCACCCCCAGGAAAAAAAAAAAAAAACAAACCCAAAACCAACCAACCAAACAAAAAACTCCAAAGAAACCCCAAAACAAAAATCTCCAACTAAAATAAAATGCATCTGGCTCTGACATTTGGAAACATGATGCCATGCTATTTCCTAAAGGCCCAAATGACAAGTCTATATAACAGAAAAAAGCCAAAATCAAAACCTGACTTGTATGTAAACATAAAACCTTCAATTTGCAATCAGAAAAATCCATAAGTGATTACTCCAGTCAACGCTCACAAATTATTAGTTTGGTTTTGGATAAATTTTTAAATGCAGCTGTATGAAATCATGAAATGTTTTCAAATGCACACAGCTAACAGCATTCTTTTTCTGGTCAGATATTTTATTACAGATAAAAGCCCTTTATAAAGCCCTGTATCTTTAAACAAAAAGAAAGAAGAATCTGGATGCACCCATTATTTAAACTTCCCTACTGTTACTAATTTCAACATACTAGACCTTTCTAATGTAATTGGCCATGCTTTTCATGCCAATGCTGTGATTGCAAAGTACTCTATCAATGATGCTGCAGTCCCTGCACCATGCATGGAGGACAGGTTCTGTTTGAATTTATCCCCTATTGTGTATCTGGCTTTCTCCACAATACCCTGTGTTACCACATAACACTGGCTCTTCATCTTTTTAACTCAGACAAAGGAAATCCAGACAACCGGCTCTCTGACATGCTGCAGTCATAGGTGCACCATTTACAAAAATAATTTTAAAAAATATTCACAATCAAGTTGAAAGAATCAATTTATCCAGCTTCACTCAGAATAACCCAATTGTTCAGGTGCCATGTGTATGATTTCTTTTTTGGCACTGTGTGTTATAAGCCACTGCCAGAGGCAGAATTTTGAGATAAATCAATGATCATTGCCACATGCCAAACCAAGAAACTGTCAACAGTGTGAGGCACATTCCACTTTAAATGCCTGCAGCACCTTCCCTATGTCTTAGTAAAGAGTGAGGGTCTCTGACTAGATTAGTCCTGATAGCCTGGGAAGGAAGCAATGCATTTCCCAGAGAGCTATCACTCTGGAGAAAGTAGCAAGGAGAGAAAAAGGTTTATGGACTAAAAAGCTCTTTGGCAAAAGGTCAAACAGTAGATGAGCATAATTCTTCAAGGAGAAAAGACAAGAAGAGATTGAAAATGTTACTTTACAAAGCAAAAGAAAAAGCAAACTCACAAGCTGATGAAAGAGCTGAGATTAAAAAAAAATCTGTGACATAACAAGTAGACAATTTTGCAGTGCTTTTCTCAACAGACTGAAGTTTCTGGATTTGATATAGGTTTTTTTTGAAAAAGATTTCCTGAATTGGTTTTATAGATTACTTCTCTGGATACAGATCACTCTAAAAACTTGCAGAATTGCAAGAGTGAGGATAATTGTAATTCTCATACAGTGGATATTATTGTCTCTGCTATTCCTGAAAATGGATCAACAAAATTAACCTAACATCTGAAGCAGGAACAGAAAAAAGCATGTTGTCTTGCTCTTCTTGTGAAGACAAGAGATGTTGTGACTTTTTCCCCTTCACTGGAAAAGAAAATACCTTACAGTAAAAAAAGTATTAATACCTTGGAGTGACACATCATGAAAACAGTTTTCAATTCTGAATTCTTCCTGAGATCAACAAATATAGGATTGTGTTTTTCTTTTGCATGCACTTTGTCTCATGCAAAAAAAGAAACTTTTTAATAATTTTTGTTGAAATAACTTCACTTTATAATTTGCTGTCAATGAACCTTTGGTAAGCCCTCAGCCAAGCATTTCAGAAATTGTCTTTCAATCCATAAAATCTCTCTCTCTCTCTCTCTTTTTTTTTTTTTTTTTTTTTTTTTTTTTTTTTTTTTCCCATGGGGTTGAAAAAGGGTAACCAAAACATGCCTGACTCAAAGTTTTCTACAGGAGGCCTAACTCACACCTTTAGCAAGCACCGAAGATTAATTGAAACATCCTTGAAACCATTGCTGCATTGACATTTACAGCACAGATTTCTTTGTGACACATTGCTACCTTGGTTTCAATATGACTTCTCTGACCTGAAGAAAAAGGATTGATATATAGATATTAAATCTGACCAACTGAAGTGATGGGCAGACCATCTAAATCACTGTCCTTAAACCACCACTCTCACAATAGCCTTGGTCCTTGTTCTGGCCTTTATGACCTTCTGATTGTCTAGCAATAAGTCCAGGTACAAATGTCAACCCAGAGTCTTCAAAAGCACTCTGTATCTCCCTCCCCAGGGCTCCCAGCAATGACCTGAGGAAAAGACAAGATTACATTGTGGTGGTTCTGAGTCATATCTGCACTGAAAGGTGTATATGAAGGTACACTGAATGGGAATTGCTGAATTAGTGCCACCAAGCAAGCAGGAAGCAATACTTAGGACATCAAGACAAGATATGCATCTCAAACAGAATTCAAAATTTCATGTGCAATGTTAATTTATATCCTTTAAAAGATGCTCTGCCATCTATATGAGCTTGTCCTAAGCAATTGGAATTATTAAATTGCTTTTAGATTTCTTGTTTTGCACTTTCCCTCCTCTTACCTCCTTGGTATCAAATTCAGAATACATTCCTGACTCTGTAAAAGTTCAGTCTTAAACTTCATTTTACATCTACTCCAACACAAAAACGGAATCAAACCAAGCTCTGCTGAAAAGAATGGCAGCTTGGGTTATTTGACCACTACTTAATGATGTACACTTTTCAATAAAATATTCAGTCAAACATGACCAAAACAGCAAAAAGCATACTGATTTTAAAAACTCATACTGCATGGAATTTATTCTAGAACAGATGGCTGGAATAATGCCAGTGCCCTTAGTGAAAAACACTTATGCTTATACACCATTCTGACATCCAGAGATCCCTGCTGCTTAAAAAACTGTACAAGAATGTAACACATAAAACAATGTCTTCATTTGCCAAACAACATGTGATGCAAATGACTTTCTAAAGAAAACAGAGCAGAGCAGCCTTAACATCAGGCTGAGGATATTGACCAATGTTTCTAGATTTATGAAACACTTGTCACAGTGCACCTTCACACAATTATAAACTTTTTTTTTCTAAATTAAGAAGACTTTGCTTAATAATCCAAGGATTTCATAACAATAAAATAGGTCCTCTTTTACTATGTTTACACAGTTGCAAGAGACAATGCAGCTTTCTCAAAACTGTGGGATGGCCCTTGCATTGCTATTTTACTTTCTCAGTGTGTAGTAGGAGAAAGTAAAATCTGTGGATTTAGAAAATTTTGAGGCGTTTCCAGGAAAAATGTTTAGGGTGACACTTTGCTGCCTTGGCAGCAAATGTAGATTATTTTGAATAAAATTGCCCAGAGAGCTGAATTTCTTCTGTGATGTATAATGAGCTCCATAATGACCTTTGCAGAGGTGAGAAAATCCATGCCTTTCTCTTAACCTAGTCCTTTCCCCACTTACAAACCAGGTGCCCAATACCATGAAGTGTGGTGTGAGAGTTCAGGGTGTACAAACTACATCATTTCAACCACGGATAGATAAACAGATGCAGGAATAATAAAATAACTAGATTTGGAGGCAGCCCTCACCTCAAGATACAACAGCCTGTAGTGACTGTTAATCACTAATCCAGGAAAGGAAATGGAACACCTGATGATGAGACAGAAAAGGTGGGAAGAACATGCTTGTATCCCAGCCATGTAAAGGATTTGATTTTTAACACAGAGCAGGTAGATAATCACGTTTCCATAAAAAGAATAAAATTTTAGGTCCTCACTGGCAGAGGGTGCATCTTCATAACAATAACTGTGTATATTTTCCCTTGTTCACTCTTCCTTCATAATCTTGTATTCTTGGCTTTTCGGTGTAAGGAAGACATAAAGAAACATGAGAAAATATGAAGAGAAACAGGAAAAAAAGGTTACGGAGTGAAGAGAAACAGGAAAAATGAGATAAGGGTAAAAAGCCTAAATTTATAATCTACAAAAAGAAAAATTGTGATTGAAGTCTATAAATAAATGCAAGCTAACAATATCGGAATATGGGTATGTGAACACAGGAAGGAGGAGTAACAGCTTGTTGTTATGAAAAAAAAATTTAGGAAGAACATCAAATAATGTCTTCCCAATAAAAAGAATACTGTGGAAAAGAAATGGATTCTTCAAGGAAAATTGGCATTTCAAAAAATTTGTACATGTTCAACAACTATTAAAACCTTTCACTAGTGAATTACTAACAACATTATCAAATGGAATAAAAGTGGCTTTCGAAGAATGACCATAACTAATTAACTATTTATGTGATAAAAGAACTAAGACTCTGTGGTGCTAGAGTTGAGAATTTAAGCAGTTATTCATAAAAAAAAAGAAAAAAAAATAAGACTTACAGCACCTTAAGCTTAGCCATACTGTATCTGACAAAAATACATATGGAAAAATAGAAAAGATTATTAGGACATTTTAATAGGGAACAGAGGAGTTTTAAATAAAAATCAAGGCATGAAATATAAAATATGAAAACATATAATAATTAAATACATAAAAATTTCTAAATACTAACATTAAAAAATAATGATTTAATGAAATCAATAAATTAACACACAATAATTATTGTTTATTTTTTCCTAAGCTGATGTTATCACATATATTGATGGCAGAAAATGAATCTTATCTCTAAAATAGGACATGAATATGCATACATAGACATACAGACAGTTAAATACTGAAGAAAGCTTGATAAGAAATCTAATGTGGCATTACGAATGCAGATAAATTATTTATAATTTATTATTAGACTATACATTAGTAAAACAGTAAAACTGAAGCCATGATAACATACGTGATTATACTGAACTCCAGTTAAGAACATGTTTTCTGATTGTCTTAATTGTCCAAGTCAAAAATTGGAATTGAATCACTGAGTAGCATGATTATATTTTGATTTACAAATTGCTTTTATCCTAATCCATTTGAGAAAAATGAATTTCATAGGTAAAGCAGTAAGAGAGTATTTCAGATATACTTGGTATTTCAAACATAGTCTATGAGAACAAATTCCATGTTCTGTATGATTTATCTTTTAAGCCCTAAAATGATAATTACATTTAAATTACTCTCCAATTCCATTGCATTAACATAATTGTGTGTCAACTAACAGGATGTACTTATTAAATGGAGAATTTCTGGCTGATTTACACATGTAATAACATATTATTGTTAAATTTATTGTACACTTAACAATACTTGGCCTAGCAACTTGGTCTCACTGAAAATGGTGTCACTAAATAACAGCAGCTCTATTTCCTGTTGACCTCAACAAACCCTTCAGTGCTCTGTAAAGAATATAAAACTTAGCATTGTGCTACTGCACTTCTCTAATGAAAAACATACACTTTAAACACAAATCTAGAGTAAGTCTAGTGTTGTCTTAAAACTGCAACACTCACTTCATGCTAGGAAGGGATATTACCTTTGCAACAGGTGCAGTAAAAGCAAGAGTGAGGTTTTGCTTTAATTTTGTGCCAGATTAGTAATTCACAAAGACATCTGGAGAATTAAACTAGGCAGTTTAATTCAAACAGTGGTTTGGTGCTGAACCCAGGAAACAAAATTTTCTTCTAACCCCTACTAGTACTAGCAAAAGTTTGCAATTAATTTATTTCGTCTTTCAAAATTGAGCCTTCAAAGTGAGAATTTAGTCATCCTAGTGCAAACTGTTACCTTGGTTAATCTATATACACACACACACACACACACACACACACACATATTGCTTTTCCATCCCAGTACAGAATTGGTTACAACAGTATAAATGTTTCTGAAAGCTAAAATGTAGAAATGGAGTGTTTGGCTTTTGTGAAACACTGTTAAGTCTAAAAGATTCTGTGAATGTTGAATGGTCTGCTTGGAAGTTATCTCTTGCAAAACTCTATTTTTACCTAAAAGACAATAAATCCAAAAGTCTACAGTCCTGGTATATTTTATTGTTTAAATACTGAGTTCTCCGTGAGAGCAAATGCACATATTTCTGATGTGACAGACTGGAGATTTTCCTGCTCTACTCCCAAGGCAACACTGACTCTGCATTCAGAAAAGTCATAGAAGACGCCTTGATTTTATTTCCAAGTAAAGTTTCTCACAGAAAATTGAATGTACTCATTTGTCACAGACAAGTTTGTCTATTTTTTGGGATTGTATCAAAACGAGAAAATACTTCTCTAGTTCTATATTTTTCTCAAAAGTTCTTGGATATATCCTACTACTTTCCAGAAACTGCTAGTTTCTTTGAGTCAAATATTCAATCAGAATGAATATTCAACAGAATATTCAACCAGAAAATTAAATCTCCCATTAACAATCAAAGGGTATGCACAATTTACGGGTGAGCGGTTGTTGTAATTAAAAGAAAAAAGTGAAATAGAAAGTGACTTAAATCTGAAAATAGCTACTGAACATTTTCACTAGCTACTTTGCTAATCCATGCATTCAGAAGGGCAGCCACACTGTATGTAGACCTGGAGATGCCATACCAGAGTGAAGAACAGCAGAAGGGCTGGCACTCCAGGAAGCAGGGAGGGGAAAAAAATGCTTATTAAGTCTCATCTTTTCACTGTCAGTTTATTCCTTAGAGTATTTTTCTTCAGTATCATGCTGAATCTGGTTTTAAAGCTCCCAAGAGATGAGGCTACTACATTTTTTCTCAGAGCTATCTCTAAGTCAAAAGGAAGAGATTAATTTTATCCTTTTTGATATTGTATACCAGCACTCTTACAGTAATGTTATCGGGATGCACCACATTAAAAACAATAATAGAAAAGAAAAATGAAATGTCTTTCAGATACTTATATCGTGTTTTCCTTTGGTTATGAAAGGAACACTGTAAGAATTTATGGCTCACTGACTTTAATATGGTTTTAGTTCAGGTAATTTATTTTGTGAAGCAAATATGTATTATCTTCAAAGCAGTTAGTTTCTTGCTTTTCTATTTCTGATAGCTTTAGACACAAACCTGTCATGGTTAGAAATCTATTAATTTCTAGGTTGAAATAATTAACTGACAGTTTGTATTCAACTAATTCTCTTGGTAAAACTAATTTCTATCTTCATAATTTTCTCCTTTCCTGTATCTATCTTTTTTGTGGTTTTATAGGAAACAATCACACATTCCTTCAGCTTTAGGTTTTTCCAGCTTCTTCGTATATTCTAGTTTGTTGCCTTTTTCCCTATATCAATTCTTTTGGGATGCTTTCATTCATCAGTTACATTGTAAATTAATTTTTTCTTAGATTTAGTAACCTCAATTTAACAAAGCTTTTCAGAGGAGGCCTTAATACTTCCTTATTCAATGACATTAGCATTTTTTAATTTTCAGAACCAACCCCTCAACTGAATTTGCTTTCTTCTCATCTGAATGATTTCGAAGATTCAATCATCTAATACAACCAATTGTTTTCCCCCTTCACCTACTGAACATCTCCTACTGTGAAATTGTGTCCCTAAATATATTACTATCCATTTCAGTGATGAATTTAATTCCATGTTCTATTATTTAAAAATTTTATTTATTATTAAATTTTAAAAATCATTTCTTTTCCCTACGGCATTTTTTTTTAACTGACCATATGTGCCGTAAACAAAACCATGACATTCTTTTACTTTTTAGACTCAAGTCATTAAGGAAAATACTAAATGGGAACACAAAAAAAAGCTAAAAATCACCTTCAATAACCCACTTCCCCTTCAGTGTATCTTATCTGTCTTAATATCACATATGATTTTCTCCTCTTAAGTCATTCCCTTGCCAGGCATTAAAATTCTTGTAACGATCCTATTTTTAATTTACTCTTTGGCACTGAATCAAATCTTTAGCTGAAGTCCAAATAGATGTGTTTTACTGCATGTCATTTGCCTAGAAAATTATTTATCAAAGAAAAATTGTGGTTAAAAACATGTCATGTTTTGTCTTATTTCTAATTGCCTTCACGCATTTCATTATAATTGCCATTGAAATTTCTTCTATAACTTTATATGTGATAAAGGCCAGATGAATCCACTATCCCAAATCTCTAAATTCAATGCAAAACCCTCACTAAATTTAAAATGTAGTCTTTAGCATTGTTCTCTGAGTATATGATATCTGCTGGGAAAGGCTGACTAAGGATAAGTAGATCTGTAGTTTCAAACACTTTTTTTTTTCAAAATTCTGGAATGAAGACTTTCTAATCTCCCCCATCTAGATCATATGGAATCTTTTAAGTTTTCTTTCCTCTGTGAAACAGTAAGTCACATTTCCATGTCCTCATTTTCATTTTCTCCACATTAAACACTTTTGCCTTTATAGAAAGCTTTGATAAGATTTTAATTTAGAATTTGGGGCAAAAAGAACCATTTTTAACACCTGCCTAATCCTAGAATAAAACCTCTTTTTCTTCCTTTTTTATTCTTAATTTCACATGGCTAAAGATGGTTTGTTTTGATTACGTTTTGTGTGCTGTAGCTTGGCTTGCTATTTGAAAATTCTCACGCTTCTAGTGTGTGCCAAATTCTAATATGTTGCTTTCATATTCAAAATTTTTTTTTAAAAAAAGCTGTCTGCTCATGATCATTTAAAAGAAAAAGAAAAAAAAAAAAGAGGAGTTCTTTATTTATCTGTTGTGAACTCAAGCTATTCCTAATGAAAAATATTTTCCCTCAAGTATCTTTGGCATTTGTGCTTAAGGAACTTTGAACTCTTCTTATTTTTAAATTCTGGAAATGTTTAGTCCACTTAGTTTTACTAGACAGTCTATATAACTATTCACATTTCCTTTTCTAAAATTAAGCACATTGCATATATTCTTTATATAATCCAGCAAATTGATCCATTTTAGGAACACTTACATGCAGGGTTGTTTTAAAGCAATAAGTTTTATAGAACGACTGGACAATGTAAGATATAAAGTACTCTTTTGTTGGTAAATTGATTATCTGGTGTAAAAGTACATAAAACCTACTATAATTAACAGTAGTTGTTCTCTAATCAGGAAACTTCAAATATCCCAAAGGAATTTTATTCATGTAATACTAACAATATTGCACCAAACTTTTTACAGCCTTACACTGGAAATCTGTAACAAATCTCAAATTAGACCACTGAGTCTTTCCCACACTTCTGTCACATATCTTGACCTACAGATATTCAATTTTTAATGATCACTGGCCTTTTTTCTATTACCCCAGCACTTTGTAAACAGTACTGCTTTAGTACGTTTGCATTTACATATTTTATCACCAACCAGTTCTTCCAGTTTTTGGATGCCTTCTCTCTGCTAAATACATTTTCATTTCCTGTCAATTTTAGTTATCTATGAATTTCATTTACATGTCATTTAGTTCTTTGAAATCATTAATTAGGATGTTAAACCAGAGAGTACCCTACTAAAACCTAAGTACTTATTTATCTTTAACCTTGAGGACTCTCACTGCATGGTATCTTACACATTTTGTGCCTTTTTACCTGCACATGCAGATATAAAAAGTATGGGCGTCTCTGTCTTCGGAAGTTTCAACCACAGTATCCAGTGAGTTGCTGAGGGGCATCCATATCATCCCATCCCACTTATCTTTTCCTTCATTGTTGACTCAAGAACCAGCCTCAATTATCAAGACCAATTCTCTCTCATCAGCCATGAAGACTGAGTTCTGCCATTGATCAGCACATGATCCAAGCCTTCATCCGGTTACTATGTTTAAAAATATCTGTTTCTCTTCCCCCTGTTTTGCTTATCAGTTTTTGGAAGATTTCTTTGTAAACGCAGGCAGAACTAACTCATTATTCTCCTTCATACTCTATTAATTTTTTTCTTTTACTTGAAGCCATCACAAAGTTAGATTGTTAACACACTACTTATTGTACTCATCACCTTTGCCTCTTCTTTCATCTCTGATGGGGCATTTTCCTGACATGTGATCAGACCTTTAAGGCACCAATGTCATTTTGTTTGCTATTCACATATAGAGTCCTAAGCTGTGATTGAGTTCTAAAAAATATTAAAAACAATAAATAAATAAGCCCAGGAAAATACACACACACACACACCCACAAGAAACCTCAAGAGTTTCCTTCATCCTGATTTTTTTTTGCCATTATATTTTTAAAGTGTTAGAGCTAGCAGTTAACCAGCCTAATACTACTCCTATTCCAGCCAATAAGAAGCATTGCAATATGTTATTTCCAGTGAACAGATATAGTATCCAATCTTTTGCTTTTATAAAATCTAAATTCCATGAAATTATCATATGATTTAGCATGGTAATCATGGACTGCAAATAACAAACACTGGAGGCACTGTGCACAGAAGATCCCATAAGTGATGTGCAGGATGATATTCTGCAGGATATAACAAGTGTCAAAAGGACTGGCAGCTAAATACAACTCGGAACAGATGAGTTGAGTTTGGAATTCCTCACCAACTGACAAATAGTGATGCTTCTGTTGATAATTTGCCGGAAGGAGAAATTCTGCCCTCATCATATTCTCATTGAGAATATTTTTCATGTTATTTCTGTGAATAGCCCTTTTTACCTTTAGAGAGTGCAAGTTTGAGGTGAAACAATGGATTATCTCTGTATCCTATTGAAACTTGACAAATTTTAAGTTTTGTGGTATTGACTGCTATGATGCAAATACTACAGTCTAACTTTCACTATGAAATCGTTGAAGGAACTGATTATAAAGCTATCACATTAAACACATAGAATTTTAAAAAATTAGTATCGCATGGTGCATTTAGCTAAGCCAGTGATAGATAAGCAAGACAAATTTCAATGCAGCCAGTGATTCAAGGTTGGGTATCTTGAAAGCACAAATACCTGTGAAACTCCTAAAATATTAACTGGCAACACTAGGTCCAGAAGATTGCAATTTACCCCCAAATAACACATTCAAATTACATTTAGTTCAAATTCATAAGCAATAATGGTTTCAAACACTGACCTTTTTCAGGTACAGAGACAATTTTTCTAGGACTAATGAAACCAAGCAAAGACGTTCTGAATCATTCCATCAGCTTCTCTGCCTTTGGATCTTTTCTGCCCCCTTCCATTATGGGCACATTCCAGGTTAGTCAATAAACCACAATAAGACCAACTCCATACTGGTTATTTGGTTTAGTGGTCCAAAGAGTGCAATTCCATGGGGTGTACAAGGGAATCTAGTGATCCAACAATCATCATTTCTGACATTTCTTACTCTTTTGTTATCTTTACCTCCCTATTTGAACAATACTGAGTTTCAATGTAAAATTAGTTGCAGATTGAGGGAAAAGAATAAAAAAAGCCCCCTCAGTTCTTAACCTGTCAAAAAGAAGGACTTAAGAACTGCCTATCTATGAACAATCTTCTAATAATTTCTAATATTTTTCATAGCTGATATATGTGGTGGCACTTCATACAATTTTTTCTAGATATAATTCTAAATTTAGAAGAAATACAGAACCAAATTCATCATGAGTAAAAAGACTCTAACAATAAAATGTGTAGCCATCTTGCTTTGAAAATCTTTTTCTTCACATGTCCTTATTTCTTTATTTTTCTTCAGGGCATTAAAAAAAAGAAAAAAATTGAAGTAATTGAAAGATCAGTTACTACATTTCTGACTAAATCACTTGGCTCTTGAATTACACAACTACACAGTCATATTGTCATCTGAAATACAGAAAGATTTTTGCTTATATTATTAAAACTTTTTTTTTCTTCAAACTGTCCCTTCACATCATTTTAGCAAAAAATTTGATATTTAAACAGGCTTTTCTTTTCTTTCTCTGTACACACAGGGATTCTCACTGATTTGTGTCAGATTATATTTTGTATTCTTGCAGTCAATAGGATTTTACGGATGTCAAAATTGTTCTAGAAAGGTAGAAAAGCTGGTACTTCTGATTCAGACATGAAAAGGCCTTGTAAGCCAAGAAAACTCCATAATCCACAGAAGGACATATGCTGCAGAGGCCGAATGGCTGGGTGAGTATACGGTAGAGAATTCTGGTGTAAACATCAAGATGTAGGAGGATTCTGACAGCTGGGAGAAAGGGAGAAGATGCCAGGTCCTCTCTCCTACTGCTGCTGCAGCCACAGAGCATGGTGAGGAGCACCCGAGAAGCCGCTTTACAATAAGTGCTGTTTTTCTCACCTATGCAATATTCAGGGGGCTTTCCTGAAAATCCCAAAGGCTTTTTTCCTCTGTGTGTCCTTCCACTCCTTGACTTTAAGACACCAGACTGCATGACTCTAGGTGTTAAAACATGAGCAAAATTATTGCCTTCTTTGAAAGCAGGAGACATACTTGTAACTCTCAGCCTTGTAAATTCCCACACCTCACAGAAGCAGAATATCTGGTGGCAATCGAGGCTTTAAGCTTTCACTCAGAGCTTGGACATTCTGAATCTTCAAAAATAAGCAGATAAAAAATATAGCGAATCTTCCACAACATTAGAATAAAGGCACCTGTAAGTGTATCTCTGTTAAAACCGAATAAACATATAGAGTATTCTTTTAGGCTGAAGAGATTTATTTAAAATTCCTCCCTCTCAGTCCCCAGACAATTGATGCTGCCAATTATGGGACTACTTCTTTAACACGAAGTGATGAAAGCACATCCCTACTAGTAAAGCAGAATGAATCAGAGCTTACGGTAGCTACTAGAGAGCTGTCAGAACTGCTAAGCTCCCAAACCACCATCCTGGCCCACAGCCTCACTACCACAAAAGCCAGAGTCAAAACATTTCATCCAAAGTTTCCTTTAATTAAGAGATGTCTAATCCATTTTTTGCTGAGTTCTCAAAGACATTATTTCAAATGGATTTGATTTGGATTCAAATTTTGTGTTTGGATTGTTCAGGAACTTATTCACATTGGGTTTCCTCTGTTTTCAAACAGGGGAAGATTGCTTTAAATACTTCAAATATTTTGAGTGAAAAAGACAAATGCAAAGTTGAATAACCTTGTTTGTTTGGCATATCTGAGATAAGATTCTCTAAAGTTCATGCCTGCATGCTTTTCTGTTATATTCCTGTTCTCTTCTTTATTAGCTACTACTATCTTCTAAATCTCTTTGTTTTAGATCTACTATACAAATTTCCCTAGCATTGTCATGCTTTCCTTGCAAAGTGCAAGGAAACATATTTGGTCACAGAAGCAAGAATACCAACTACAGTTTAAATCCCATCCTGACTAGGTCTTATACATAGTATTTTTGAAGTAACATTTACTTGCTTTTATTAATTAAGATCTTTGTGTCATGGTGAGCTTAATCCCCATCTGAGAGACTCCTCAGAGTTGAAATGGAATTCAGTATACCCAGGAAAGAGATTTGACTACAGCTTAAGACTGTAAATCATACCAAGGATCCATATTCAAATAGAATATAAATCAATGTTCTTTATTTTTAAAAGAATACCTACCATTCTTTATTTGGGGTTACTATAGACAAAGGGTATATACATCAGCAGGCCTAAATGTCTCATGGTATCCCTGAAATCAAAGCATTTGTCCCCATCTTCTTTGCCGTTATTTATTTTTCATGACACCTTTCACCTTTTTGAAGTGAAGAGTTGAACTGCATGGATAATCTCTTAATTAGCGTATGTATTAAAGTACAAACTGAACAAGCACAAGCTATAAAATGGTCCATAGGAGAAGCATGTGTCTTCAGAAGATAATATGTCCATCTGCTGGAGTTCTGCACAGAGCATTTGCTGAGTTCAGCAGAGGGGAAGGAGCACATGGGTTGATCAGTTCCTGGCACACAAGCCATCTTTAACAGCAAAGCATGGGAAATATGGATGGATGCAAGGCATCAATTTTTGCTGGGTGGCACGCAAAAGAACCCTAAAACAAAGCGACTATGTTCAAGACAATACATTTCGAGGAATTTCTTTATCATATGGGAAGACTTTTTTACCAAATAATTTAAACACAGTGCCCATTCAGCTATAAGCAGCATGGAAAGGTCCCAGGTCAGGAAGAAAGTATTGCCACTTTCTGACTGATAAGGATGCAGTTTAGATGGTATCTGCTTAAGGTTACTTAAGCTGCTATTTGTGCGACGTTTATTAGAGTAAGCAGTCACTCAGGTACTCAGCACTAAAAAGGAAAGATTTGTTGCAAACACTAACTAAGCTTTGAATGAATGAAATGAATTCTTTTTTTTTTTGAAAGATGGATATCAGCTTGTTCCTCAAACTATATGTGGTAAGAACTTTCTCATTCTCAACTTACATCACTATTTCTTTCTGGCAGCTTGACCATTAGCAAGAAAAAAAAAAAAACAACGACAAAAAACGAGAGTTGTCCTGTTGATTTGGCAACTGCACACATGCTTTGAAGCATAAAGGCCATAAGCTGCCCTGACTAATCTGCAACAGCTCAGCTTCTTTCCCTGCTTCATCAACACCACGGCACTAAAATGACATGTCCTATTAGAGCCCTATTCAAGCTTGAATTAAACAGGATCTTCTGTGACCTAATGGCTTTTAGATGATATCCTAGAGCTCCTGTTCTCAAATACAGAGATGTTTGGGTATTTTGGTAAAGAACCATCAGATCTACCAAGTGACTGAAGAACTGATGCAAAAGCAATACAGTTAAGCATTGCTTGACATATTGTAATCCCATAAGTACAAGGTCACCTTTTAAGCACACGGGCTGTCATGGTTTAACCCCAGCCAGCAATCAAACCCCACAGAGTCACTCACTCACTTCCCCACCAGCAAGACTGGAAATAGAATCAGAAGGGTAAAATGCAAAAAAAAAAAGTGCATTGAGACAAAGGCAGTTAAATAGAGAAAGCAAAAGATGCACACACAACCAAATCAAACCAAGCATTTGATTCACTGCTTCCCATGGGCAGGTAGTGGTTCATCCATCTCCAGGAGAGCAGGGCCTCATCACCTGTAATGATTACTTGGAAGACAAATGCCATCACTCCAAATGTTCCCCCCTTCTTCCTTTTCCTCCACACTTAATATACTGAGTATGATGTCACATGGTCTGGAATATCCCTTTGAACTGTTAGGGTCACCTGTCCTGGCTGTGTCTCCTCCCAGATGCTGGTGAACCTCCAACTTTCCTTACCAGCCATGGCAGTAGGAGAAGCAGAAAAGGCTGTGGCTCTGTGCAAGCCCTGCTCAGCAATAACAAAAAAAAAATCTCCATATTATCAACCCTGTGTCCAGCACAAATCCAAAACACAGCCCCACACAAGCCACTGTGAAGAAAATTAATTCTCAGCCAAAACCAGCACAGAGGCAAAGAAACGCTGTGATCATCAAGCTGTGCTTGATGTTACATGCTGCCTGGAGCTGAACTGGCTTAAAGGGATACAGGCCCAAATGCCCTTTGTCACAAATACAGCACAGCATGGATTTGTGGATCTAAGTATAGAAGCTGTTTTTAAATTGGCCAGAATGGCCCAGTTCAGAGTGGCCCTAGTGTTAATGCTGTGTCTTCTTAATAGAAATGGGTTAGAGAGCAGCAACCCACGTTGTTATGCTGTCAGGTACAAAAGCAAGCAAACTTCTGGAAAGCAGAAAGATGTAGGGTCAAGAATTATCCCACATCCAGAAACAGCTGCTAATATCAGGAAAAACAAGACTGACTTTTTGACTTAACACCTTCCAGTGAGGTTGATGCTATGACTTGTGATAGGGTGATAAAGAATTCTAGGGCAGTTTTGACCTTCCACAGATTTGGTAATATAATGGATCCTTTCTGTCATGGCTTTAACAACATTTGTATTGATATATCAAAAACTCAAAAAGACAAGGTATAATCAAGCAGATAAAAATCCACCCTGTAAAATTGGCTATACTTGTATCCTTTGAAACGTGCAAGGAAAAGAACAATAGAGAAAAAATATTTTGTATTAAGTAAAATAAAAGGGAAAATAAATTGATTTTTATTTCCTATCCAAAATGGAAATGTTTAGCAGAATACTACATCCAACATAGATGAACACAAAAACCTCAAGAGTTTAATTGTGCTTAATGCAGCATAAGCACTTAAAGATTACAAGGAAAGCATACATCAAGGCTTTCACAATTTGAAGCATCAGGTCTTCAGTCAAATCCCACTGCCTATTGTGTGACTACTCAGGACTAAATTAGTATCTTTCAGGTGCATGTTTCCAAGAAATAAATTCCTTGTAGCCTAGGGGAAGCACACCGATCTGTAATCCAGAAGAATGCAGTCTCTTTCTACCTATCCTGGAAGCTGTTTATATTTCCATGAAGATGTTTGTTGAGGGTAGGCTGGGGTTAAAAGGCTGATCAGCATTGCCTCATATTAGTACTAGCTTGGTGTGTTGCAAGAAGAAACTAATGCCCAGTCTGAACTGAGAATTTAGAGAATTCTCAACGCTGCTGAATGTGACCTCAATCCAGTAGTCTCATGCCCTGCCTCACACAGGAAATGTATGACGTTTTTATGGGGTTTCTATTAGACTACTTGGTATGATTTCTTAGCTAGCTAGGAGTTATGCCATTATTTTGAAATTATAGTAGCCCTTACTTTGACTGACAGAAACTTGCAATGATAAATAGCTTTTAAATTATTGACCTGTATACAGCTTTCTTTGGATTATACATAAAATAGTTCAGATTCACAGACTTTTTAAAAATTATTTTTGCAGCCTAGGTTATTTTTCAAGCAAAGGAAATATTCTAAATAAAATATAGTATACTAGAAATTGTAAAAAAAAAAAGTTAGTTTAGATCTACTCAAGCAATTATGGCAACTGGTCATTTTGACAAGCAATATTTCACTTTAGGGAACAAGCAGGAAATACTCGCCTGGGAAAAGTAGCTAGTAATAGCTGAATGAGAGTTTTGGGATGGTTGAATTTCCTCAAAACTTTGATCAAGGTAATTTGAAATAATTACTTACGCATGATGAGGAGAAACAGTTATAGAATTTCCTGCTCTCTTTCATGCTGTGGCTTAAGGTACAGACTGACAGCAGAAACATGACTTGTTTGGGTGCCCAAAAAGGGATTTAGCATCAAGATGTTTGACAAAGGAAACTATTTCTAGAAGAATGGGGTGAGAAGGGGAATGTGGAACATTGGTGAGGCAAATATGATGCCAACTCCCACAGTAATTCCATAATACGTTAGCTGCCATAAAAATATGTTGGCTTAAAATTCATAAAAAACCTCATCGCTTTTTTTAAAAATTATTTTGATAAAATAAGCAGTACCCTGTAAAGTTCTGGCAAAGTCTAATACCACTGGTATTAGACACATGATACTTGTTTAGAATCATTTATTCATCATCTATTCATAATTCTTACATTTTGGTATTGATGTGGTACATTGGTGAGCCTTTATTGCGAAAATTACTGATGTTTACTATGCTTTCTTAAAAAGGGCAGCATCAGTGTTATACTTCCTCCCGCTAGGAAGAACTAGAAGGCATCATTTTTTCCAAAACTGCCTACAGTTCGTTAATACAGATTACAATTGAAAATTTATAATTGTACAAAATATAAGAGTTACGAGAGGCACTTCATAGGGGATGTACAAGTTCATGTCACACAAGGGTTTCTATTATGGGTTCACATCTGTGTGTATTCTGTCTTTATGAAACCTATGCCTTACTTTTTTAACTGGTCCAGGGTAAATCAGAGTGGTATGGGATTTTTGTGCATTCAGTAAGTCAATGGCAAAATCTCATTATTAAGACATGGAATTGGAAAAAAACCCCACATTATGTCATCCAGACACCTTCAGCAAAAATTAGTATCATGTGTGGGAGTATTTTAAGGTGTATTATACTGTGTGCATGCTACAATTTAGACAGAATGAATAACATGGCTTAGAATATTTGTGAAACTTTTTCAACTCAACTTTTTGAATACATCATTTAATAAACCTTTATGTTCAGTTTAAAAAGAACTGGCATAGTACATACTTAAGAAGTGCAATTTGGGATCGCAAAAAGTTCAGCAATTCCTTAACGGCAATGAAGGTTTTTATAATGATTCTTGCTGCTGAGACTTACTGGACAGGGTTGGGATTTTTTTTTTTCTGTTCTGAAGTACAAAGGACTGATTAACTTGAAATAAAAAGCATGGATATTTAATCCACTGAAAATAACAGCATGAATGTTCTAATCCACCCATTTTATCTGGTAATTTTATGAGCAGTTCTTTGTACAGCAGTGCATCTTGCAGGAGTTTTAACCATTTTTACGCTTCATTTACATAACACAGGAGATGTGATTTGAGGATATAACAATTCAGAGGATCTCTCTATATTCAAGCAGAGTTCTAATTGAGGGTATGAAGTTCCTACACCACTAAACGGCTTAGAGCATATGATATCCAGGCAATGCCATGGGTGTCCTAGAACAGGTATAATAAAAGCTTTGTAGCTCCCATTCAAATGGATCATTCTAGGAAAACAGACTACCAAAGACTATTGAAAACCATAGATATTACGAAGAATTTTTTTTCTGTGAGAGTGGTGAGATTGCCTAGAGAAATTGTGGATGTCCAATCCCTGCAGATGTTCAAGGATGGAGCTCTAAGGAAACCTGGTCTAATGAAAGGTACCCCTGCCCTTGGCAGGGTAGTTGAAACTAGATGACCTTTCAGGTCTCTTCTAACCACAAAATTTCTATGATTATAAGCATGACCTCCTGTTCTAAAGAGGCAATGGCTTGGTTAAGTAGAGAGCAAATATGGTACGTACTGAGAATGTGAGTAAATCAGAAGTACTTGCACAGTACTAAATGAGCAGCAATTTAACACATATTACAAAAAAAGTAAACAAAATTCTGAAATAGTTTGCTTTAATAAAAGGCATAATTTTACTACAGATAGTCCACAGTATGAACAAACTCACTCACATAGCTTGCTGTACTGTCAGAGTCAGTGATGTGCGTATCCTACAGCAACCTGATAATCAGACGCACAGTCATTACTTACCTGGTGTAAGTTCATTTCAATAAATATTTTTGTGAGGTATGTAATAAAGTAGAGACATAAATTACTGCTTTTTAAAGAAAATTTCTTGTAGGTCAAAAAATTGAAGTTTCCATAATACACGTCTCTGAAACACAGTGCCACCTGTGCAGCATTGGAATATCAGATTGCCAACTGCAGCCAAGTAACAGGATTTATTATGCATAGCCATTGTGCCTGGGGCAAAGTATAATTTCAATAGCTAAATACTTCAGGCAAGAGGTACTAAAACACGCTAGCAAAGAAATGTAGAACAGTTTCAGCTTTTCTAAAACAAAACAGGTTTTTCAATTACTGCTTTTTAGCATGTACAAAGGCACACAGACTAAAGTCTTAACACATGACCTGACAGAGATATGGAATTCTTGTATGTATGGAGTTACAGCTTGCAATCACAATTGATAAAAAAAAACAAAAAAACTTTCTCTATCTCTCCATTATTTTTTTTTTAAGAGAGAAAGACAGAAACAAGAATTTGTAAGGGGTCACTGAAAGTCCTCTAGTCCAAATTCTTGCTTGTGACTGCTGGGCTAGCTTTAAAATTATGTAAGTTGCACAGAGCAGGGTATTCAGATGAATTCTGAAAATCTCTAAGGGTGAAGATTCTGCAGCTTCTCTGAACATTTTCTCCACTTTCAAACCCCTCTCAGTAAGACCCATTTTTCTCATAACTCACCATAATTTCCATTATTGCAACCAGCAACTGTTCTTTTTCTGCAGCAATAAAGAGTCTTTTCTGTCTGCAATCTGCATTTGGAAATAGAGGAGTGGAGTTATATTCCCCATTTCCATCTCTTCTCCTCTTCAGGCTAAAGTGGCACAGCTCCTTCAGTTTTTTTTGTGTGTCCTGTGCTGCAGTTACCTGACAGCCTTAGTGATCCTCCTTTGGACTGTCTCAAGTCTGTCAATGTTTCTACCGTACTGGGAGTCCCAAAACATGAACCAGTACTCAAGATGTCATTCTTTCAGTCCTTTGCTGAAAGAATAATCATGTGCCTTGACCAGCGGGTTCCACACTTGCCAATATAGACTGTTATTGGATGGGGCTACTAATACGGTATTATTTTTCATTACCACAAAGTCACACTGCCAAAACATGCTCTGTTTGGTCCACCAGAACCCCCAGCTCCTTTTCTTCAGAGCTGCTCCTATCTACTCAGTCCCCAGACAATGATGCTTCATGGGTTATTCTATCTCAGAAAGTTGTATTTATATCGATTTTTGTTGAGTTTCGGTGAGATCCAGAGAAGAACCCAATCCTCTAATTTGTTGAGGTCCTCCTGTATGGCAGACGTTTCTTCCACCATTTCAACTATTCTCCCCAGTGCAGAGGCATCTGTAGATTTGATGAACATCCAATCACTCCTGCTGTTGCTGATTTTTGGCTTTGCTTTCTTTTTACCTTTGGCTTCATGCCTTCTTCCGGTGCTGTCTGGAATCCACACTTCTCCTGACACCAGTCCTCCTGTCAAGTTCACATTCTCCATGCTATCTGGCCTTTCCTTTTCTACATATATTGTCCACAACTACAAAAAATAGTGCTGCCATAAAACCTTCCTTTCATACTATCCATATTTATCTCACCTGAATTATTCCTGATAATTACCCCATGAGAACATATCCTGGATTTTGTATGGGTATTGGCACCTCAGCATTGGGAGGGAGGGATGAAGAGAGGGGAAAAAGAAGGGAGGGAATCAGGAAGGGAGAGAGGATGGTGGTTTGGTTTAAATACACAGGAGTGAAGACAGCCCCCTGTGGAGATACAATTAGCTTTTCAAACAGATTACACTCACGCAGACTTTCATAAAAAGTGATAATTGCTTGAAAGAACATTAAATTGATAATCATTCATGAAACAAATGATGGTAAAACCTTGTATTCTCCAATTGTATTTTGTTTTATATGCAATACGGTCAGGACCCACTCAAATTCTACATATGACTAGATTTCCTTCTTTAGTTGTAAAAAAAATCACTACTTTCAGCAGTTTATGAAACTTCTGGTTGTTGTTGTTTCAAATAATGGTTTGTATGAACCCAGACCGACCAGTCACACTCAGTAATGTAAAAGCTTTCTTCCAGAGAAAGCTTGTATATGACAGAGGCTGTATCATAACAGAGAAAAAAAAAGTGATTTGACTTTAAATTGGAACCATTTAACTAGAGAGGAAATAAGAACTGCATAAAAATAGAATAAGTTGGTTAAAATAAAATAAGGAAACAAACAAACCCCCAAAACTACCCCCAAAAGCCCCCAAAATACACCAAACCTGGAACTCCAGCTATGATTGTAAGAAATAAAATAGAGATTATTTTTGTTCTTTTTTAAGGTTCAAGAAAGAGACTACATTAATGTAAAATTAATTTTCCTTCATCAAAAATCAGAGATTCAAAAGTTAAATTTGAACTTCTGAAGTCTTATCTCTTGAGCATATGAATATTTTATGTACCTTTTAATTACATAATGATATACTACCCTTTGACTCAGGTCTCTCTTTATTAAGGGAATGTTATTTTTAAACCAATTCAATATTTTGAGCTGTCTCAATGTTATAATTCCCATAGAAGAAAGCCTTTTCCCTAGAAATAATATAATAAAACAGAAACTCCAAGTGCAACTCCAAGAAGAGCTAATATTTAGTAGAATGTTAGATATGCACCTGCAGGAGCAAGCATGCTGGCATTTTCTCTCACAAACATACCGATTTTCAAGATATTTATTGACAAAATGTCATATATGAGATTGAGGTAAACTTCAAAGATCATTTGTAAGGAGATCCCAAATGAAACTGTGTTGAAGAAAGTGCTAAAATTTGAAGAGTAGAAATATGGATAGAAGATATTCTTAGCTTTTCTTGCTTCAGGCTGATTGATTTGCACTAATTGCATCAGTTTGTTTTCTTCCATTATGACTCTTTCATAAAATCTAGATGCATTTTATAGAAACTGATCTTCATGAGTTTATATCATATATTCACTCTCAATAGAAAGAAAGATGCTTCAAAGCACATAAATTCTATAAAAAGACAGCTTGCCTTTTGGGTGATTCTTCAAATGGATAGGCTTCAACATAGAAACTATTTAATCTATTTCTATATTCAAATTTTGATTGATACTGCAAACTCCATTTCATTTGTGATATTCTAAGTCAATGGAGGCTTCTGAAACTGCCATCAGTTACTGAAAGACGTGACAAATAGTGATATGAGGTTCACCCTTTTTAAACTCAGCATATTTAAAACCTTTTTCTGGTAAACTTGCAAATATTCAAATTGTGGTATGTGAACATGCTGTTTAAACCCACCTGTGAACTTTAGATACCTAAAAAGGCTATTGTTTCACAACTGATGTAGAAGAAAGATCTCACAAAGAATGCCAAAGAAAGGAATAGCATAAGAAGGGACTGCAATATGTCATTCCCTCAATAATTAACAGTGAATATCATCCTTGCTTGGAATTATGAGCAAAATTTTAAAGTGCCTTTACTTGAACAAGGCACTTACTAGTGCTTAAAGGTATATGGAATATATATGTTTTATTCAGAAAACACTGAGAGCCCAAGCATTTGACAGAAGTAATTTTCTTTCAGTACCTGGACCTTAATTCTTACAAACAGCACTCAGAGAATTGCTGTACAAAGACACCGCAGGTCCTAATCAGCTCATTCAGGAATCCTCTTGAGTTACAGTTTCCCACAAAACGGGCCTTTACTTCCAAAACAAAACCTTGATAATCCTCCGAGGTCATAGAAACATAAAACAAAGCCAAAAGCTCAACTTCGTGGGACTTATTTTCTCTCTTAGGGGCTAATTAGCTATTTTATTTTAATCTCAAAGAGGGAAGGTTGTTAATCCTTGACTTCAAAGACCCCCAAACCTAAAATGTAATTAAAGGGAGCAACTCATTCTTCCAGCCTGGGAAGCATTGACTTAACATTTCTGTTTCCTTTCTTTCCTTGCTTCTAAAAGAGACTTGATTTGCAGGAATCCCTTGCGACCATTTAGCTCCTCCAACAGTACTTAGGGAGGTAGGGCTACATGAGGGTTAGATTTAGTTTATACCCTTTCTAGCTGTCTTGGATTTCTAGCTGTGGGTTTCAGGTACTGGTGCAAAACAACTACCTAAAGTGGAAATACAGCAACAACATGGCAGAATATGGCACTGTAAATGGCGGAAGGAGAACATACAAACACATACACTCAGAAATGTCATTAGAGCATTACTAAAATTGCCCTACACAAATATTTCATAGATAATCATAAGAAAGGACAAATACCTATATACTGCAACTTAACTTCATAGGTAGTATCAACACATTACAATCTTTTGACTTACAACTGAAAACAAAGGCTTATTTAAATTGCAGATTATTTTCCCAAAATATGTTTTTAGTGAATTTCAACAGTACACAGAAGCACAATATTTTTTTGTATGGATTCTTCATTGGAGAATCTATTACGTTTTGTGAAGTAAAAAGTAAATCAGTGTTAGATCTTTTAAATTACAACAAATTATAGCAAGTGGGATCTCTAGTTACCATGGTTACAGGTCCCAATAGACCATTCTTAAAGCATTTTCTCCTCCACCCAAGATAGCAACACTCTTTTAAAAATGTTATCTAGATTACAGCAAAAGATGATTTATAGTATATTTATGCTGATATTCAAATTAACGGAGCATTTGTTAATGAGACTGCCACTTGGGCAAAAGCATGGACATCTTTATACTAAGAATGACAGCTGCTGGAAATTATAGGTCTTAATTCTAAATAAACCATGAACACTCTAAAAATAAACTCCACAGAATTTTAGCTTGACAAATATGAAAAATATTTCCTGTAGCTATCAGACTAACCTATGAGAAAGAATCCAACAGAATGACTTTTTCTCACTCAGTAGGGTTCATCTCTGTCAGATGGCTCCGTTCAATTTTGCACCAATCTATAATTCTTCTATGATAACTTTCACCATAATTAGTAAGCACCTTTACTCACAGCTTTTTACTAATCAGTTTAACCTGTATATTACAAGGGATTTTTCTGTATATATTTCTTATCTTCTGGAGCTTTCATACAGGCTCAAAGGAAAGGAATTTAGTACAATTTACAATCAAAAAATCCCAATTAATTTAAGGGGAAGGTTGTTCATGTGTATATCTTTTCAAGATAATCACAGGGAATACTACAACAAATGGATTTGTAAGCAATCTCTTTTAACAGGTGTGAAGCGCTTACAATGCACTTCCCAAGTGCACTCACTGAGTTGTCAGTTCACCCAGATTGTCTTTTCAGTTGTAACCATCAGACATACACTGAGGAGACGCAATTCTCAGATTTCTAGAAACAATGATAGCAATAATAAATATTAATGCCTAGGCCAAAACTGATATTTGCAGGTCTTTTTCAGAAAAAAATGATAAAATTCTAATGCTAATATTATTTGCCGCAAATTTAAGAATGTCAAAGAAACTGGGCAGGTTTTAGCTACCGAAGTCTGGCATACATGGAATCACATGTTTGATTCCTTATTATGTTATCCTGACAACTGTCTAAGGAAGTAAAATAAAATAAAAAGGTGCAATATTTATCTAGAATGCAATAAAATGGAGGAACAAACATTAAAGTAAATGTGAAATTTACAGTATTTACTATGTGTCTTCCATTACACAAAGATTATTTCATATTTACAAATAGCTAAAAAAGAAAAAGAGATGCAAAATCTATCCATGCATTAAATTTCCTCTAACTATTGTGTTTTCTGGTTTCCTTCATATCAAGATTTTTTTTCAGAGTCCTATAACTAACACTGTTTTTTGTATCTTACAGCTACTATAAATTCCTGATAAATTACTATAAACAAATCCTTTTTCTACTAATCTAACCTTAATGTGCCAATACGTTTATTTTGTTTCTAATATAGGACACAATATAAAACATTGCTGATGTTAAAAAAGCAGTTAAATATTAAGGTAAATATTAATTCAGGAATTCATCAAGGTGTTAGACCATCTGCTCAAGACTAAAGAATTCCTTATCATTGACAAAGCAGCACCTATTTGCTGTAATGCTGTTCAGGCAGATGCATTTTCTGGTGTAGGAGACAAGTCATCATCCCATGCTCACTCAACAAACCAGATCTGCCTATCTAAATTGCTGTTTAAGTACCTCAGATTCATCTAGGTTGACACCAATATACTCCACTTTCCAGGTTAAGGTAAATGTGTTTTTCAGTCTTCTCCCTGAAGCCAGACTGTGGGTAGCCAGGTATGGAGAAGTCAAGAGCCAGACAATCAAAAGGATCAAGAAAAAACATAATTCTAGCAAAGTGTTTGGCACTGAACTGGCTTCTGGATGCTACCGCAGTACTATTTCTTTGTCTAAAGAATTCCTCAGTGGAGAATGATCCTGTTCCTGGGACTGATCGGGAACCCAGTAGTGTCTGTGGTGACAAGGAGAGAACCTCCCCTCTCCAATGAACTATCAGTCATTGCTTCTGTGCTTTTAACTCCCTGTGGTATAAAACAGAGAGAGAAGCACATCTTCATTCAGAATAGGGATTAGGACCTAAGATCATGAGTTCAGTCTTGAAATGAATAGTGCCAAGAGCCCAGGTTGGGGCTTCTCTTGCCATATAGTGAAGGTAGCAGTAGCATGGTAGCACCACACCCCATTGGGTGCACATTCATTACAGAGGGTCTTCTAAATAAAGCTCAAGGAGACATTGAACCAAACACTGACTACTGGCTCTCTATACTTGAGATAGGCATCTGACTCAAAAAACATTGGGCTGCCTATTCCTATTGCCTGAAATGCATGTCTTCAGGAGTAGGAACATTTTTATCTATAAACTCATAGGGTTCTTATGTGGTTTATTTTCTTCCTTCTCTTAGCTGTATCTCAGGAGTTAAACAATATTTATATGATACCTAACCTGCACCTGCAACACTTCTGTGCTTACCATTTTACAGCTTAGATTGCTAGAATTCCCACAACAATTAAAAACTTTACTCAAAGATAATAATGGAGTCATTGTTCTTCCACTGTAAATTGCTGGAGAATTTTAATCACTGATTAACGTTAATGTCTATGGCCATTCTATCATTTTTGTTTAGAGGAGAGAAGTATTTTAAAAGGTAACAAATCCAACAACAGCAACAGGCCAAAAATTCTCCAAGGCTCTATCTCTATCAAGATTCAGATTTATGTTCTGAAACTGATTCCCTCTTCTGGTCCCTTAATTGTTGGAGCTGTAAACTACATCATGGCTCCTTTATGGCTGATGAACCCAAATTTTCTGTCTGTGGCTGATACTCATGGTGATCCCACCTTGGCTGGAAGTCAAATTACAGGAAGGACACATTACACATCTTTTGGCTGTGGTCACACATCTTTACTCTTATACCGGCTGTACAAAGCCAGGGCAGCGTAAAATAGGAATAACTCAGGAGTAAATATAATACAACAAACATTGAAATCCATTGTAAAAGATAAAAGATTGTGATATTTAATTGTGGCAGCAAAGAGAGAGAGTTCATAGGAAGAGCATATGCTACTTTACACTGTAGGCATAGTTTATGAGCAATTTTCGTACTGCCAAAAATTTTCCCCATACGGTTACAGAAATAAAAATAAATATCATCCTAGACCTAAGCACATTTATCCTTTCCCTATTAAGATTAAAATATTACACGTTTATCAAAGACTCTTTTTAAGTGTTCATTGAAAACTGTGCACAAATTCACCTGAATCAAACCCACTAGGCTGGAAGGAGCTGCCTGACAATACATCCCAGTGTTAGTGGAGATCTTCCTAACATGAGCAGAGCTTTCCCTGGTATATTTGTTCTGTTAGGAACTATGAGTTTCTGACTGGATGGCACAGCATTACACTGTTAATAACTGAAGTATAATTCTAAAAAAAAGGACTTGTTTCTACTGCCATGAAAAAACTGAAAACAATAAAGCTTATTTATTTCATTGCTTGAGGGATCCATTCTCTATACATAAAACCAACAGTTTTTCTAGAAATTATCATTACAATCTGCATCTTCGTGGGGTTAAATTATTGTAATTTCTAATACTTTTTAATGTTCAAAACAGCATAATTATTTATATCTTCCACAAGTAGAAATGTATTGCCTTATTTAATTTTCAATTATTAAGCCTTATCAGCTGGTTGAGATAGAAACTGAGAAATAGAGTTGTAGGTACTGAGACTCATAATACAGACAACCGCAGCACTCCCAAATTAATGCCACCAATAGATAGCTAATTTCCTTTAACTTCTGTGATTCCTATTAAAAGTCATTATAATAGCTGGCTTTTTAAAATCTAAGCGTTGCTTCACAGTACACTTCCAATATCAATTATCTTAGTGTGACAATTCTGTAAAGTGTAAGTTCAGCAGCTTCAATTATTTATTACAAACAGGTGTTCACACACAAATGTGTTGTTAGAAGCAGAAAAGAAAATGGGGCTGTCTGAGAGAATTGTATTAGATATGTCTGACTTTCAACTAAGGATGTTCTCATAAAATAAAACAAGAGAGAACTATCACAACCGATCACAAATGCCTAATTTTCTAGCAATTCCCTAACTTATTTTCACTGTTGCATATAATATATGCATTTTAAGAGAAGGCAGAAACAAAAGTTATTGCAAGTGTTGGACACATTAAATAAGGTGCTGGAAGAATAGCAGAAAATTGATTACATAGAATAAAGCTAATGAACCTTGGCAGCACTGTCTGGGTAATCTCTCATTTTTCTTGCTTCACTTTTTCATTGTCCATTCAGTTTAGGGCTACTAGTAAAAAAAAATATAAGTCTAGTAATTTTATAGTGCCCAAATTCTCAATACAGAATGACAAAGTATCTTTGGTACCTAACAGTCTTCTGTGAGTTGCTTTCCTTTTGTTCCAGTGGCATCCAGCCTGCTTCTGTATTAATCTTCTGGTCTAAGCAGCAAAATCATTTGCTTCCTAGTTGTACAGTAGATGACTGTTCTCTCACGACAAGGCTATTTTCAGTGCTGGTTAATTAGCAAGCACATGGTTGCAGAGCTGTCCATCTTGCCCTTTACCACATAAACCTGGCATTTGTATGCAGCATATGAGGCAGACTTAATATTAGGGCAAGTCTTGCAGTGGTAATCAAGTTCTTATACTTGATTTTTTTTTAATAGTAATAATTAATTTCTGAAGTTCCACCTATCTATCCATTAAGTGATGAAGTGTCAGGGCACAGAGGGGAGTAATCTTTTATGTTGTCTAAGCATAATTTAACTCTTAATTCAGAAGGGGGAAAAGCATAAATACAGCCAAGTGTTCTTGTGTACCTTTGTGGTTTTTTACCTCTTCTATGATCTGTGCTATTAGGTATGTGTAATAGAAACCTAGCAAATTTTCAATTTATACTCTAGACAGCAAAATCAGTGACTGAGAAGACTACAACACCTTTGCACAGAGTCCTAGAGTATTCAAAGTACGAAAACATTACAAGAGGCTATAAAAAATGCAGGGTCTGAGTGTCTATTCTAAAAGGATTCTAGGACACTATTCATCACACTTGCTTTCACTCTTATATAAAATCTGCGCAAATCCTGTCACAGTGCATATTAATCAAAATCTTGTATTTTGTTCAATAAATGGTAGTACAAACATCCAAAACACTGCTTAAAAAATTTCAAATATTATGCTACTTCTTCTGAGAAAGCAAATTTCATAAATTTACCTATGTGATTGATACGATAAAGATTGCATATTATACAATTACTTCTACATATATTTGTTAATGTACTGAATACCAATAAGTTTCATTTTATACATTAGAGAAATATTACCACATTTTATCAAATAAATTTAAGATATTTCAAATACACATGTAAAATAAGACTTTTAAGAAATAGTTCTAGAATAGTTTAAAATGTTTCAAGACAGAAGGCTTATGCTAATTACTTTTCCCTCCCTGTCATCCCTCAAATAAGATTTGAGTGGGCCAGTTTTAGGTAGATTTAGCAAACAGGTAAAGGCTGAAAGAGAATTTGACTCTCTAAAAGATGCCTAAAAGATGCTATAAATTTGGAAACTAGAAAATGGAGAGATAGACAGATAGCTGTGGACACAGCTACATCCTGAGATACAATATCCTGAGAGCAAGGTAGGCGGAATGTAACAGCTCCACAGCGCATCTGAAGGCAGCTGGGCCAGGCAATCTGGACGTATCTAGTTACAGACTAATGACAAAATGCTTTATCTGCAGGGGTGTCACAGACAGATTCAGGAAGGAACAGATGTTATTTCCATGCAAGACAGATCTGAGCGATTAAAGGACAAAAGTCAGTAGGAAACCAGGCACTGTCATTAGCTCTACAGCTGATACAACAACTAGTAAGAACACTCAGTAGCATACTCAGTAGCATGCTTAAGTTGTACCACCTTCCTAGGTGTCTGAGTAGAAAGCTTTTAATGGCCTATCATAGGTGATGTGTGTACATTGACAGATAATCTTCATTAAGAAGACAGCATTTCTTGTTTTGTGGCTGCCATAGAAGAAGGATGCATGGTGTTCCCTCAAACTGAGAGGTATTCCTACAGTTCTCATTTGAAGACACACTGGATAACAGAAAAGACTCAAAGAAGCATAAGGGGCTTTGTTGTCTCTCTTGCAAGATTTACTAAACAACAATATCCATACTCCTATTACCTACAACTCTACTGACTCCATGGTGCAGAACTTACTACAGGAATGATGACTGGTCACTAAATTTCATTTCTCTTCAAGGCACAAACATGAAGCTCTCCAGCTCTTAAAACGACACAAAATACTGAGGCCTGGCTTCATTGGAGAGTGTCTGCCATGGAAAACTCCTGCTTCACATTAAGATACACTGAGAGTCAAAATACAGGGAACTTCTGTGCTCACAAACCACTGTGACAAACAGTAAATAGCTAATTTCCTTCAGGCATGTCGAAAGGCCATGTTTGCCACAGGACAGATGGATAATCTTTTTCAAAAATTCTTCTTGTTCCTAAAAGAGAAAGAATACTTGCATAATAATAGGTAAATTAAACTTTCTTATCTCAGAATTGAAAATATTTAGAATTGTTTTCTTGGTGACTGCAAGACTAATTATATTTATATTTGCAAGGCTTTCCTAGGCAAGGCTGCAAATATCTTTCTTAAGGTTTCTTTTCACAAAGGACAACAAAGTCAATAGCATTAGTAGGTTTAGCAGGTAGACAGCAAGTAGGTAGAATCAGTCAAAGTATATGTACTACAGATGAGCTGTCCCCTTCCAGTATAAATTTGATACGAACTGCTGAAAAATACTAGTGTGTATGTTTATATACTTTTTTTTTTTTCTTTCCAATACAACTGCTTTAGGAACACTGAAATTATTGGTATACCACTTTAGTGTATTTAACCATGTTCCTGACATCCTTACAGCTGAGGTACTTTCCTGTTCTTGGTGGGGAATATTAATTATTCTAAGAGTAGTTGTACTACATTAATATCATGAAAGATGATTTCCAGCTTGTACAAGAAGTTCTAGATCTTCTGAACAATATCCTGAACAAGAACAAAGTGTTTTTCTCTCAAATCTTTCCCTGACACTTTTTTAGTCTTCTACAGACTCTGAACTGAATTCACTGCTGATCTTCAAGTACAAGTTGTGTTGCGTGTGTTGAGAAAAGTGACTCATTTTACATGAAGCCTTAACTTGCTTTTTCATCATTAGTTAAAAGTTTCTGATGAGTTTCCTGGCTTTGGGGAAGATTGGCCAGCTTTTGTAATTAGAATTGCATGAAAAAAAGACTGAGGCAAGAATTGGTTGGAGTTTCTCTATCTTACATCAATTATTGTCCACTTAGGAGACAAGCAGCAGTTGCCAGTTTAATCGTTTTATGAGACCCCATTTATCATTCATGTTAAAATGGCCCTGGGTAGGTTCTTTTTATCCATTATAAATCAAAATAAATAATGAATAATGATAAGTAATTGCAACTAATGAATCAGACATGGCATTCCTTATTCCCACTACATCAACTCTGCACATGTGCACTGCTTAGAAGAGGCAGAACTATCTTCACAGATAGCAAAAAATAGCAAAGAAGGCCATACTGCTACTTCAAAGAATTGTTGCAGCAATACAGTATTTGGCACAAGAGAACAACTTGGAATTAATATGGATGCTTTAAAAACAAAGAAAAAACAAAGAAATAAAGGTTCTTATTATTTTGTTGCAGAGCTCTGAAGTGGACTTTTATCATAAGTGAACAGCTTTTTACATAGATATTATTAGTGTGTGGCCTACAACATGAGAAATAGAACCCAGGTCTACGTTGCTTTCATACCATTTACTTTTTCATACCATTTAAAAAATCCTTTAGTTCTATAAAAATAGATTTGTGGATTCTTGCCAGATATTCTTAAACACATTTCATACTTACAAAATAAATTAACACTTTTTCCATTGACGGTTTTGGCTAATATATATCCCGTATGGTGGTGAATGAAGTTTAAAAACTATGAAGCACTCTCACTGTTGTGAATAGCAAAGGAATTCTCATGATATAAAGACAAGAAAATAAAAAATAAGTAGTTGATATACAAGTGCTTTTCATTTCTTTATAAAATTTCTAGGTCACCCAAAATACAGTATGTTGAAAGACCTAAATTAAAGGAGCATATGAACATTAAAGAAGCATTATACTCTCTTCCTTAATGTGTAGTGTTCAAAGATATTTGATACAGTAGGAATCTAGACAATAGACATACAAATTCTGCATGCAAAGTAAATTTGAGCCATTACCACATTGCTTGACAGATTGATACTCCATTTTATAATAAATTTTGAAAATAAAAAAACCCTAACAGACAAACTAGGAAAAAACCCTAAAATTAAAAGAAGTCAAGAAAATACTTCAATTGATTTAATCTGAATCTCACTTCTTTTTGTCAAAAACTTGAGAAATAATGACTAGCTTTAGAAAAAAGTATTTTGAGACGAGAAATGGGAATAGGTTTTACAAGAGATCTAGTTTTTATGTTTTCATTTTTTCAAATCCTGTCAAACCAATTTGCTAAATTCAGTACAAATTGTTTACCTCAATGAAAGGGAACACCATGCCTCAATGGAAAGTGGTATGCCAGAAATTTACTTCTCCTATAAAACATGTCAAAAGGAGCTTTATGAAAGTATTCATGCTGATCTTGGAGGAAAAGCTGAATGATAAGAATGTCTCTGTTATAGTCTTAGTCATAATGGAGTACAATTATGAGGGGAAAAAATAAATATATTATTTTGACATTTAAAAGTAACACAGGAAAATAGCTGATGGTTGATTTGAAAGAAAACATAAAAAAGAACAATTATTTGAATGCTACTTTTAATAATTAATGACATGCAGATTTTTTCCTACATTTCACCCATGATTTATCAGAGACCCTTTTTACAACATGAAGAGCTATCCAGCAAGGAACTAAAGTCTTGCTTGAACAAAGCCAGTAGCATTCTTCCAAATATCTACTGGTTTTGCAATGATTATTTTCTCAGGATACTGCATTGATCAGTGCTGGGTTGATCACTATGCAGCCCGTTCAAGCATAAACTCTATTTGACTTCATTCAATTTTCAATACACTACCTATATGATTCCTTTACTATATATTGTTTCCATTTGTCACAGTTTCCATCCCTGACCAAATTATGACACTGGTATTGCTACTAGCTGTATTTTCAAACATACAGAGTCTTCAAAATTGTCTCTACTCTCTATTAGGAGTTCACTGTAAGCATCCATAAAGACTTCTCTTTAACCTTATTTAGGTTCTTCCTAGAAACTCACTGGTGCCAGGCAGTGATTAAGTTGTTGGCTGGCTGGTAATGCCACCCCTCTATCTAAGCAGGTCCACCTTATTGTTTCAACACCCTTGCCCACTGTCTTCACCAACCTGCCACCTCTTGTCTTACATTTTCATGCCTTGTTGATATAATACCTGGTGCAATGGGATTCTGATGCAGGACTGAGAACGTAAGTTTGGTCAAATACTGACAGAATATTTATTTTAAAAATGCATAAACAAAACTTGATATTGTTTTGAGTTAAGCTTCTATTTTCTAATTAAAGCAAAATGTTCAGCACTGCAGAGGGAATGAAACCAAGTCTGGCTGTAAAATGTCACTGTTCTCTGTGGGCTGTGGACTTTGCATAAAGCTTTGGTTAAACTGTATAAAACTGAGAAGAAGAGAGAAATTTTTCTCAGGTGGGGCTTACAGAACTCATTACCAGCAGGCCCAGAGAAAATGCAGGGGACTTAACCAATGACGCATAGATACGCTTTCCTTTCCTCAAGAGTTGCTAACCAGGACCCACAAGAGCCCTCTGGCACCAAACTGAAAGTGTTCACTCTATTGACAGTGTGACAAGGAACTTCTGTAGTACAGGAGGGAAAAATTACCATGGTCATTCTGACACAGAGGTAAGATAAGTTTGCATGAGGATCTGTCCTTCAAAATTGGAAGAGAAACAAGATATTTGTCCGTCCTGCTTTATCAAAAGAAGTGATTTAGAAGGGTAAGACATGAATGTTGCAAGTATCTTGTTTGGAGTCCCTGCTCTCATAAATCAGTATTAATAAGCACCAGTGACAGAATTGAAAGAATATGCCCAAAATAATTTATTTATATTGGCTAGAAAATTAGACAGAAGCACTGAGTCTTTCATTGTCACAGGATGAAGAAATATCTTGTAACAGGAATGCAATCATTGAAGCATAAAAAACAAAAGGCATGCATCTGAAATGACATCTGTATTTATGGGACAGAAACCAGAGTTTACAATTCATAGATTATATATATCAATTTCTTAATTGCTATATTTACAAAAAAAATTTATCTGAATATATCTTTTTTTTTCAGTCTCTAATAGGAAACAGCAGAGGTGCCTTTGTAAATCAGACCTGAACTATTAAACCAGAGAACTTGACATGCAATGCCAAAAACAGGAGCTGTGATTCTAATTCTTCTTCACCGCGACTTGTAAGTGCTTTTTGAAACCCAAAAAACCCAAAAAAACCCCCACCAAACCACGTCATAGCCTTCCATAGTCTTCTCTCGACTAATACAAACCCAAGATACATGACACAAACAATCTCTTGGCAAGTTATAAAAAGATTTTAAAAGCAGCAATTTTCCATACCCTACAGATAAACCATTTATTTATCACAATCCAATGAATGCCTTATATGACAGTGGCTTGCTATATGGAGGTACTTAAAGGAGAACATTAACTATTTCAGCAGGCAAAAATTCATGATAAATTCCTCAGGTCAGTCTTGCATTTACTCTCTATATACCAGTTCAAAAGAAGAAAAAATCATTAATTACTAGCATTAATTTTTCCTTTTTAATACCTGGGTCCATCAAGAAAATACTTGTAATGACTGTCCATGCAAGTACTGGCATTGATTCAGAGAAACTATTTAAGTTAAAAAATCAAAGCTTTGAGCAATTATTGATTGTTCATGAGTCTAGATCATTATCGGTGCCGACAACTTAGATATACTTCTGACACCTTAGGTATTCTTACTTAATTTACAAAGCTATTCAACAGTCTTGCATTAAACTACCAAGATATATTCACATACAAAAAATAAAAAAAGGGTAACTGCTTCACCTTCTTATTTTAATGATAGGTCTGGAAAGAAGAACCCAACAATTCAGTAGTGTTAAATTATTTATAATAATTATAATTCTTCAGGAGGTCATTATCAATCTTAATAAAGCCCTTGCTATACAGATGAATCTTTTTTATGGAGCATCTATGTATGTAAATAACTGTCACTGCTGTAATGATAAAGCCTCACCTAAGCAAAAAAAAAAAAAAAAAAAAAGCCAAAAGCTATGCAAGATGGACTAAATAGAACAGATCAGTCCTGCTTCTTTTCAAATGCTTGAATTTTCCCTTGTAGCAAAATTGCTGAAGAGGAAACAACATATTAAATGTCAAATTGACCTGGGACAGATAATATTACTGGATTTTAGCCATCAAATATTTCCTTTTATCTTAATTGGCTATTAGTCTCTATGAACACAAAATGCTCAGGAGAAAATAAAGCTTTTATCTTTGCTTTCCTCTTGCAGATTTCATCATTAAGAGTGCACAAAGCCCAGTAAACCTTCACACAACGTACACCAGGTTCTTTGTGGAGTATGAGACTTTGAGGATTTATTCCTCTTCTGAACACAAAGGATCAGAATACAAAGAACAGCAAAGAACAACAAGCTAAAACAATTGCCTGTGCTACCCATGTGAGCTGCATATTTTCACTTCCAAGTAATTATCTTTTGTAACTAGCAGTTAGTGCAAGTAAAGAAGTTCAAACCAAATGATGGTTATAGCATCTAATCAGATGCCCAGATAGTTAATAACCAATATACAACTGTAATTAAACAGGATCTAGGAATTAATGTGTCCATTTCAGGCATTTTGTAAAATAACTCTAGGAACTGATACCAGCTACGGTTAATAACTACCTATGGAAAGTTAAAGTCAATGGAAATTATTACTTTAAACTGAATATACAATGTATGAACTCCTGTTTACTCAGCATTTATGTCTTGCAAATTTAATAATGAGGAGAGCTTGAACCACTGCTGTGTTCTTCAAGTTCTACGTTTCTGTTGCTGCATAAAATTACATCCCTGTAAAACTAGAGACTATTAAGCTTCTAGCATTTGAATTTCTCTAACAAACAGTATGAGTTTATGCATTTTAGAGGAACTTTGGAGCTTCTCGTAAAACAAAATGAAGCAAAAGATCAAGCAGAAAACTAATACACCGGCACGGCCTGACAGACAGATGGAAAAAAAAAAGTCGTATAAGAAACTGTACATTTCTGCTATCTGAAGGCTTTACAGATATGGCAAAATGTCTGAAAGCTCTGACCAGTAAGAGTTTAACATAGTAAGAGACAGACATCTTGTCTCAGCATAATAAATCAACTAGCAGAAATAATTTCAATTCCAAAATTCTTATTAAAAAAAGAAACAAAGAAAAAAAAAGAAAACCAGAATCACCATTACTGTCTTAAATTGCTGCTAGTGGCTTGATACATTTGAATCAACTTAAGACCAGGAAAATCAAAGAAAAACCTTTATTTTTTCTGACAATTATAAACTGCTCTATCATGTTATGTGGTATTTTTAATTTAAAGCCATAAAGAAGTTATTTCTTCCCTTTAATTTTTAAATAATAGCTTTGCTTGTGAAAGAATACATTATAACTACAAATGTGCCTATTTGAATAATTACAGATACTGTATTCCATTGTTTAGTTACAACAGAGATGAATACAGGCAGCACAGAATCAGTCACTAAACAACACCCAACACTTCCTCCACTTACTTTTACAAAGCTTATCTGCTCTGACATTTCTTACCAGGTCAAAATAAACCTGACATAAAATCCAGCATATACATTTTTTTTGGAAGTAAAGACAGGGTTCTTTATCATTTATATTTTGGTTTTGGAATATTCTTCCTCTTGAACCTCTTGGAGAATATTTAATTCTGTCAAAATAATATTAATCATTTCACGATACATTTGAGTACTAGAAAAGAGTTCTAGGATGATTTGGCTGAATGGAAATGGTGATAATAAATACAGCATATTAGTAAAAAATGTAATGAAACTAATGTCTGCTACTTTCATATTGCTGTTTTGATTAGATTTTATGGTGTTTGCATGCTAGTTAGTCCTGACAGTGTATTATTCAAAATAATCTCAATTCTATAAGGTATTTGCACATGTACCAGATTCCTCTGAAATCAACCACTTGTGCCTGAAAACTGGGTTTGTTCTTAACTACTTGCTGAAGAGTAATCTCATTTACTTATCATTAAAGTTGATGGAAGGACTCCCACTCAATTCTGACAGACAATATTCAAGTCTTAAACCCCACATCATGTTGTGAATTATGCATGGCAGACATCTGTATCCCATTCTTATTGGTCAGCCCTAACAGTGTGGCATCGCACCTTTAGCTATTTCTCACACATTGGAGAGCTGGCAGGGCAGTTTCATTTTGTCCCTAACCTGTCCCTTCTCCAGTGTCCCACCACCCTCTGCCATGGTCCCACAGTTGGTGACCTGACTATGCCAGGGGAAGGTATCAACTGACTACAATCACCATGATATTAATGGTGCTGATCTAAAGTGCTTCAACACTTCAACACTTTTATTTTATTAAATTTATTCCCTTGCCCACCCAAATTAAATGTTAAAAAACACATTACCTGCTTCTCTGGCCTTTGCAAAACTTAAGGAAAATTGGAGGCTTCCAGGTATGTAATCAGGAAGAACCCACAGGGTGACTGGGGAGCCCCCCACAAGGGTGCAGCAGAACTCCTGCCCAGGCTCAAATGCAATTCAGTACATGTACTTTCCATTTTATCATTTCCCCCCAAAGAAAAGCTCTGCATTATAAAGTACTTTGGAGACTTTAAGACCTCTATTTTTAAATAAAAGGAAGTTACAAGATCCTATCACATCACCAATACTATGACAACAGTCTCTGTTGCAGTAATAATTTCAGATTAAAACTAGTGAAGTAACTTGCACCTTTCCATTAAGAACTACCCCTTGTGTCAGAAAAAAAAACAACCAAGAATGAGGTATTTAATTTGCTTTATGCCTCACCATAGCAGGAAGCATTATGTCATTCACCCTCTTTTCAAATACAGGAACTAGGGAGTATTAAACAAAACCTGGGAGGTAGCAATCCAAGGGAAATTCTGATGAAATGTGTAGTTAGTCCATGGAAATTCTTTTTCAAAAGTAAATAGATGATAAATAGTTAGATGAATATAAAGGGAGACTGCACAAGTTAAGGGAGAAAGAACTTTCGGATCTAGTAACTAGAAAGATAGCCCCTTAAACATAATGGCTGATATTATTCTGAAGAACTGTTTTGACCTACTCTTTCTGACGCTGTCCATTTTATAACCACTAAAGGTGAGAGTCTAATAAGTTAAAGTACCTGTTCTCTGATCTTCATTCCATGAAATTGACCAAAAAAAACTTGACATTCAACTGAATTCTGGAAGGCAGAATAACCTTCTAAATTTTATATCTAGTATTGGACTATGAACAGAGTTCAGACCTTATTTTCCTGATTACCAAAGTAACATAAGAAATTATCCTGTAAGGGGCCACAGACCACCAGAGTTTCTGCTCTGGTGTAGCAGCCCCCATGAATAGTTGCAGAATTCAATGAGCAAAGTGAAACAAGTTTGCAAAGCTTTGATTTCAAATTCTTAAATGGCAAACAACATTGAAGAAACAAGGGATCATAAAAAATATTAATTAAGCACACTTCAAATATTTCTGACTGCTCTTCAATCTCTCATCAGTAGATTGGCTAATTAATCGTAAGTATCTTAGATGCTTCACTATGTTTTTGAATGTTTTGGTTGTCTTGATGTTTCAGGTGAATAATATTTTTAATTTCCCAGCCAAATTTTAAAGAAAAAGAAGTACTAAAACAACGTTTTAAAAATGACCTTTTAATTTATGTAACATTTGTGAGCCTCTTTTTTAATTCAAAATTAATTTGAGTTAAAGAAGATTCAAAAATGGGAAGGACAATATACTCAAGCCAGTCGTTTGATTGTATATTGAGTTGTATTTCCTTTGGCTGTTAAACCTTTCCCTTACTTTCTGTATTGCTTCTTTTCTCTATTCTCAGTTATCTGTATCACGGATATACAAAAAGTGAACAAGAGCAGAACTCCATCTTTGATAGGAGGCAGGGCAAGAATTTATAGGAACGCCTGTACGTGTCTCAAAGCTTAAGTTACAGTGTCTGAAAAGTGCTTTAACATAGTCAGGCCTAATATAATTGAAAAATGCTACATTCAAAATACTGCACAGCATACTTTTTATTAAAAAGTTGTAGCACTGGTTAATTCCAGAAGCCTGTCACAAACAGAGAGCATAACAAGATGCCTTAGGGAAGGTAATGAACAGCTATAGAGCAAACTGCCTATTGGGAATGTTTCTTCTTAACTCTTAAGCCTGAAAGGTATATTGCTTGCAAAATCCATATTTGATATAATAAAAAGTCAAAAGAAGCATGCAAATATCTAATTAATTTACAAATTGTATTAAGAACTTGGTCTCAATTCTACTCAGCCTGTGAAAATGATATTTACACATAGTTTGTGCTTACAAAATTTGTATTTTTGAAAAGTACATTTTTGTTCTTTATTTTCTTTTAGTTATCCATTCTTTTTATACCATAAGAAATTTAGGTATGAGTGAGTACTTTACCTTCCTTGCATGTATCTACGTTTTATAATTTATCTTCTTTAATCATTTCTAAATAAAAATAATATATCAAGTCTTTGTATGGAAATCTTTATACTCAGCCTCCCTTCAAAACCCAACTTTAGTGGCCTTTCTTATATAAACCAGCCTTCTATGATGGAGTAACTACATCAGTAGACAAAGGAAGGGCAACAACATCTTACTCTCCGAATTGGAGAGAAATGGGCTCAGCTGATGGACTGTTAGATGAATAAGAAAGCAGTTGGATGGCTGCATCCAGAGAGTAGTGGTCAATGGCTCAGAGTCACAATGGATATCAGTGACAAGTGGCGTCCTTCAGGGGTCTATACTGTGACCAGTGCTATTCACTATCTTCATTCTTAACATAAATGAAGGGATGAAGTGCACTCACCAAATTAGCAGATGACAACAAGCAGAGTGTTGCCATTGACACACCAGAAGGATAGGGTACCCTCCAGAAGGACCTGGGCAAGCTTGAGAGATGGGCCCATGGGAATCTTGTGTGGTTTAACCAGACCAGGGCAAAGTGCTGCACCTGGGTCTGGGCAACCCCAGTATCAGCACAGGCTGGGGATGGACAGATGAAGAGCAGCACTGCCCAAAAGCACTTGGGGATGCTGGTGGGTGAGAGACTGGACATGAGCTGTCAATATGTGTTTGCAGCTCAGAAAATCAACCATATCCCAGGCTGCATCAAAAGAAGAATAGCCAGCAGGTTGAACGAGGTGATTCTTCCATTCTGCTCTGGTGAGATCACACCCGGAGTATTTCATTCAGTTTTGGGGTTCCCAGAACACAAAGACATTGATGTGTTGGAGTGAGTTCAGAAGAGGGCCATCAAGATTAAAGGGATGGAGCCCCTTTCCTATGAGGAAAGACTGAGAGAATTGGGATTTTTCAGCCTGGAAAAGAGGTGGCTTCAGTGTGACCTAATTGTGGCCCTACAGTACGTGAAGGAAGCCTACAAGAAAGATGGAGACAGACTATTTACAAAAGCATGTGGTGACAGACAAGAGGGAATGGATTTGAACTGAGAGTAGGTTTATACTAGGTATTAAAAAAAAAAAAATTACAGTTAGGCACTGGAACAGATTGCCCAGAGAAGTTGTGGATGGTTCATCCCTGGAAGTGTTCAAAGCCAAGTTGGATGGGGCTCTGGGCAAGTTGATCTAGTGGAAGGTGTCCATACCAATGGCAGAGGGGCTGGAACTAGATGGTCTTTAATGTCCCTTCCAATCCAAACCATCCCATGATTCTATTATATACCTACTCTCTTTTCTGAATTATCTTTTTTGACCAGAACTGTCTTATTCCAGCTGAATGGTTGTAATTGATTCATATGTAACATAGCACTATTTTCTGTCTGTTTAAACATTCCTACACCCTCTTTGCCTTTTCACTCCTGCTGCAGTCATTGAACAACCTTTGACAGCATCAAGTCTTCACTGCTGAGTTAGAACCCAGAAATTCGTATTGTTAGCTCAAATTGTGCCTCTCAATGAGCCCTAACTTTCACCTGTCAACTATGAGGATGCAAACACTGAGCTAATCACTTCAATGGCACTGATGTGCCACTCCATAGTCTTTTTCAGCCACCACTGGTTTGCAACCTTATGAGTTATAAAATTGGTCCTATTTTTTCCTAGTCAGCCACCTCTCAGAGAGCCTAGGAGATAGAGTACTGAGATGTTGGGCTAGTCAATAGTTCACCGGCTGTAAAAGGGCTTCAGGAGACAGATTTGTCAAAACATCCATGCCATAACAGAGGACACTGTCTGTGTCCTCATGTAGAAGAATTCTGGCTCACTGAAACTGTTTCGTGGAGATTATTCAGTTTTTGCCAATTTACAGGAACACCCATGTTTTCCAATTCCACCTGCCAGCTTCTGATATTCATCTGAATATGTTGAGCTTCCAGGTCTTACACTTCTAGGCAGAAAAGAAGACAAGAGCTGAGACACTAAGAGTTGTCTCAAAAGCTCTGGCTTATCCTATAGTTTAGGTAAAATTCAAGTATGAGTTTTGGCGAACGCGGAAGATCTGGGTACATGCTTTTGAACAAGTTCAAGACTTCAAGCCTGGTTGGAAGCCACTACTTTTCCATTTTCCGTGTCTTGTGAATCTGAAATGTGTAATTCTGCTCTCAGGGATCTAGAATTTTTTTTATTATTATTATTATTTCATTCCATATCAGAATGAAGTCTATTTTTAAAACCCAAAATCTTTACTGTACATTTCTACTTCATTCAGTCCATTCATTTTACAAGAAAATGAAACATTTTTGATGAAAACAGGACTTCCTATATATTCTTCTCTTATAATCGTGTCATACAATTGGACAGGACTGAGAAAACTGTGCTCAAATACATCGCCACGCACAACTGCTAAACCTGCATAACTTTTGATCAAAGCTTATAGACTCAGAAAGAGACTTCTTATTCCTTGTTATAAATTAATTTCTATATCAAAGAAATACTTTTATTCTATGGCTTAGATAAAAGGCTGGTACAACTTGAACAGATTAGAAAATTTTTGACAGAAAAATTTCCCATCAGAAAATTCATATGATTGAGTAAAAACTACATAGAAATGCACAGTGTCAATAATGAACTTATTACACCAGTGTACACTTTCAGATCAAATTTCCTTTTGGGAATGGAACACCCATTTTTAAGTTCACAGTAAGCTTCCTGTTTCAGCACATTCCTATATTGCAGCAAAATGTCTTTTCAAAGGTTAATTATGTTTTGAAATTTTTATCGCAATTTTAATTTCAATTTTCTGCCTTTGAAGCTTGCCAATTTAGACTTTGCAGTATACTATGCAAAACAGAAATTTTAGTTTCTTAGAATTCTAGTCAGAGTAGGTTTTCAGGTTCTTCAGTACCTGTTTCAAGAGGAGATTGTAGTCACTGCAAGCAATCTTGTCAGTTTTTAAGCATCAAACATCATACTGCTGTTATACATTTTTACAAGCTGTATTGGTTGGGAGTCCTCTTAGATTGGGAATAAAAATGAGTGGAAATGCTGATTTCTAACCTTTCTCTGACTTAGATGAAAAGCCTTCATGCATTTCTGGCAGGCTCTGCAATAACTAGCAGTTATGACTACTTGGCAAAAGACGGGATTGCAATGTTTTCAAAATAAAGGCAGGATGTGCCCTTTCTTCTGGCTGAATCCTCCTCCAGAAGCAGCCATTTAAAAATTTTGGTCCAGCTCCGAATTAATTTTTGCAACAGTGGTGCCCAAACTTTCTTCTGCATTATCTGCACAAATTAAGCACTAACTCTACTGCACCTAGAAAAGACAGACTAGCACCCTGGAGACACGTGCACACACACACAGAAGAATAACTTTCAGTTTCCTTTGTTTGACACAATTTCAAACTGCAGAGAGCTGCTGTTCTGCTGCAAGCCAATCTATATTCAAATCCTTTGTGAGCTTTTAGTGTGGCTTTTAAAACCATTCAGCACTTCATGTGAATTTTTTTTTTTTTTTTTTTTTTTGGCAGAATCCACAGATAAATATAGCAGTAGTATTGAATCTACATTTACCTTGACAATTCACAGCACGTTTTTCTAACTGGTACATGTTGAAGGGGAGAATAATAATAATAATAACCTGAAAACTAGAGACTTCAGAATGTCCAGAAAAAGTCATCTGGCACACGCGATGTTATCTCCAGTGGCAGGACAAAACCTTAACAGTCAAAATGCTAAGAAAGCCAACTTAGTTCATTAAGAAACTTAATACAAAATACATTGAAAATTAGCCCCAAATAATTTATAACAGTATTAACACTTGTGGTGAAAAGGCTGTTATAATCATGCTTGACTAGTAAAATTCAAGCCCGGATTAAGCCCCAAGGGTCTACTAAAACTAAAGCTTGAATAGGAAAAAATCGAGTTTGTTACTGAAACAGAATGTAATCACCCAATTAGAATCTGTGTAATAAACACTTGTACAGAAATATTCACAGATTTAGGTGCACATGAGTTTTTATGAAACAAAATTCTAATCAAAGGACATTAAAATAGTTACAAGGTTGAGTACCCAAATGCAAGGCAATTCCAGAGGCTGACTTTTTCATAGACCCTTCTGCATATCAATATGATTATGTCTTTGACTGCATGCTGCTTTTTTCCACATAACCTCCACTTTATTTGGGACTCCTGATGGACAGTACATACTCGAATAAGGAATAATTCAATTTTTTGCTTTCTTTTTGGTGTTCAACACATGTTCTCCATTCATTACCTACAGCATACTATTCACATCCTGCTCTAAAGACTTAGTTTTTAACTTCTCCTAAGAGTTATTTATTTTCTCATAGCTATTTTTCTGGTGCTTTTTTTCCACATATGATTTTTGAAAAAATTCATTAATTTATTTTCACAGTAGCCTTTACACTGCTGGCTACTACAACTGTAGCACAGAGAGATTAAGGTCAAGGCTTCCATTGTTTTCTGAGGGTCAGGATGAGATACTAAAGATTTGATTTTCAAGGTCTCAGCACATACAGCATTTCATACATTGAAGCCCATTTTACACATCTGCAAATATGTATCTTAGGTTAGGAATCTTAACATGAGGAACTTACAATCATAACTAAGAAAAGTCTGTTCTAATCTCATCAGGCGTAAGATAGGAACCTGGTGTTAGTGGCAAGCTTAGAATACAATTTCTCAGAGCAAGTGCCATCTCCTTCTATCCTGAAGTGAACCCCATTCTTCTGCATTCCTTTGCCTACTTACCGCAGGCTTTCCAAATCTTGGAACAAGTGATGCAAAATTCAGTTTAAAAAAATACACTTTGGTTTCATCGCCCAGTATTGATGTATTCCCAGAGTAGGCATATCCTTCTCCTTGCCTGAAGTGTGAACAAGAAACAACCTTACAGGTGTGTTAGAAGGGGAGGACATTGACATTGCAAAAGCATCCAGAGCATTGTCATTTCTAAATGCTAAGCTCTGCTTTCATCATTTCAATTGTATCCTTATTTCTGCAAATGATTTCTCAGTTGTCTAATTTGATTTTACAAACTAGATTTGTACAAAACAAAACCCCATTACCTGATATGTAACTCAAATTTGTGTTCCAGTATCAGCCATTTAGGGAACTTTTAGATTTCCCACATAGTTTTTCTACTTAAGGTAACAGAGTATGTGCCAGCAGGAGTGGACAGGTGACTGCTGGTCACCACCAACTGAAACTGAAATCTGCTGGAGATTTCTAGAAACATTTACAGCTACCAGAATGACTGTGTCCAGTCTTTGTAGGCTGACCATCTGGGGAACAGATTCTTCTGCCTGATCTCCACAGGCCTGATCTTTCCCTCCTTTCTTTTTACAGTCAGCTCTTCTCCAGCTCCTGGAAAAGATGTTAGTTGATGACTTGGGCAGGTGCACTGTTCACTGGGTCAAGAACTGGCTGGGTGGCCAGGCCCAGGGAGAGGTGGTGAATGGTGCTGCATCCACTTGGTGTCTGCTCAGCAGTGGGGGCCCCCAGGGACCAGTGTTGGGCCAGTGCTGTCCAATACCTTTACTGACAATCTGGATGAGGGGATTGAGTGAAGCCTTAGTAAACTTGCAGACAACACCAAGTTGGGCAAGAGTGCTGGTCTGCTGAAGGGTAGGGGAGCTCTGCAGAGGGACACAGACAGGCTGGATCAATGGGCTGAGACCAACAGCATGAGGTTCAACCAGATCGAGTGATGGGTTCTGCACTTCAGCCACAATAACCCCCTTTGGTGCTACAGCCTGGGTGGAGAGTGGTTGGAAAGAAGTCCAGAGGAAAAGGACCTGGGGGTTTTGCTTGACAGGGGCTGAATTCTCTACAACTACTCACAAGGAGACTGTAGACAGATAGGGGTCAAGTTCAATTAACTTGTTATGAGATTTTATTTGAGGCAAGGTCTAAAATTGCCAGGCACCTAACAGTAAATGCTAATAGGTCATGAATATAATACAGTAAAAACTGATTTTGTAAAAACAATTCAGAGATGTAAGTTTGAATTTTGGCATATCTGGCAAGTGTTGAAATCTGGAAGTTCAAGCTAAATTTTGCAACTACATCTAAAATTTAGTGATATCATGCATCACATGGGCCTTGTACTGTTCAAGGACTTGTTATGATATTAAGGTAATCCTATTGTTAAAAGAATCTGTAAGTGGAGAAAAGCCATACAAATATTTAGGGAATAAAGCACATCACAGTAAATGACTTTCTACAATACATTTATTAATTTATACTGATGAGATTAAAATCTTACCATTCAGTTCCATTGTATCACACCTTACATTAAAAAAAATACTAAATCTCTACTTGAGCCACAAGATACTATACTTAAAAAAAAAAAAAAAAATTCTACTGCTTGCAATGAGCATATCCCCTAGCCAATAGAAAAGAAATAGGACATGAATTTCTCATGACCTCTAACACAACATGCCAATAACTGCCACTCCCCTAAAAAAGGTTGCAACTGAACAATTAAGTCTAAATTAATCCTTCCTTAAAAACACATTATTCCTTCAGCAGTAAATTAAATTTAGGACCTAAGTAAATTTTTGTACAAAATTTGAAGTGACTTGAAGAGGTTTCTGAAACATTGTTTTATACTTTACTGCAGAGTAGTAAGTAGGTAGAGAAAACGAGTAAATAGAATAAATTTAAAAGGCAGGTTAACTGCATTTGTCTACACAAAATGTAGACACCGAATAATGTTTAAAAACATTTATTATTAAAATAAGTATATTAAGTAGGGTTAACAGTTCTAGAACGTGTTAAACCCTAGAGATCTGAAGTTGTGTTTGGCAATAATTAAAATTACTCCTTCCTTTCATCTGCTCAGTGATTTGGTTGTGTCACCCTCCCTGCAGGTATTTAAATGATGTTTAGATGTGGCACTTGGGGACATGGTTTAGTGGCAGAGTTGTCAGTGCTGGGTTAACAGCTGAATTTGATGATCTTACAGGTCTTTTCTAAGCTAAATGATGCTATGATGTCCAAAGCTAAAATATTAAGTTCACAAACTCAAATAGTCTACATGAGAGGTACAGGTCATCAAAGTGGTTATCTAGTACACATCCACAAGAAAATGCTCTGCTGGAAATAAGTAAACCAAGACATTGTCATCTTCTACCATTCTCTCTGAGAATTGCACACTGTCAATATTTCACAGTTATTTGCTAGCATAAAGGGTTTGAGATAGCATGTGCTTTGCTTAGCCCTTCCTGATGTCTTTCTCACTTTTTAGTTCCAGCATCCTTCTCTGGGACCCTAACCTCGAAATCAGTCAGCCTCCTACTGCCATTGCCTATATCAGAGGCACTGACGTAAACTTAGATTCTTCCTAATCTGAATTCATTATTTCAAAACAGGTTTATAACCACAATCTGGTACATCCTGCAAAATCCAATTAAAGTTGTTTCCTGATGTATGCAGACTGAAGGCTCTCTTGCAGAGAGGGACACAAATCTCAATCTTTCAGTTTCTGTCCCCCTAGCACTCCTGCACGTGGCAAGAGCTGCAGTTGTGGGGAGTGCACAGCTGTTGCAGATTTTTGTGAAGGGACTCTCAACAGTTAACAAAATGCCAAAGAATCTGACATACGCAAATTCACATTTCTGAAGACTTTAGTGCTTGTTCCTCCAGTCTTGGCCCATGAACTGAATACCTGCTTCTCAATCTCCCTTCCTCCTCTCACCACGACCTCTATCTTCACACAGACAGTGGGCATCAATCCTTTTCTTCCTGCCTCTTTTTTCTCCTTGTCTCCAAGTCTACTCCATTGGAGGATTGTGGAGCTACCCAGAGTAGACCAGGGTATGGGAAGTAATACAAACATAAAGGAGACAGGGTTCAGGATCTTTCCATTTGAGTCAGGCCACCAGGCTGTCTAGGTTTGCATAGTGATAAAATTAATTATGTAGAAGTCTTAACACAGTTCTTAAGTATCAACTTTCTAAATCTTTCTTTGAAGTTTATGTCTGCAGTGTTAGGTCACTACGACAAAGGCACTTTGGGAAGCAATACATTTAAAATCTTTGTTTCTGAACACACATTGCATATACAAGGGTTGATGTGTCTTATTTACCCATCTACACCTACCCATACATTCATACACATGCAGAATTTTTCCTTCTCTTACTCAGGCTTTGAACTCAGCTGTTCTTTTGTACTAACTCACCTTTTAGGGGGAAGGAAGTCAGATCTCAAGGATAAAAATTAATCCTAAACAAACCAGATTATTCATCATAAATTGCATACCCTTATGTGGTCTGATAACTTGTTTATCTTAGATCAAAAGTCTCCAAGTGCCTTTAAACACTGATCCTCCAGATAACACCAGGATGAGCAAACCCAGCAGCTTCAGATGTTCTATGCTAATGTAAGATGCATATCTCATTAATAAAATCCTGCGAAGCTTCTCAAGGCATTTCTGCCTTGGCACTTCCAATGGCAAGGAAAGTAATAATTCCCAATCTATGCTTCTTAAAAGCAGTTAAAGGTCATGAATAAATCACTGAGAACTTCAGCATGGAAATAAAATGGTCTGATGCTAGAATGAAAACAAAGTTGCATTATAATTAAAACCCTCATCACACAGAAACATTTCTTTACAATATTTAACATTTTGATACCAAGGAGGCCAAGGCTATAATGCCATAGCAAAAGATGACCTTTACTTGTCTCTGTGAACAATAAATAGGCAGACAAAATGCAAAACACCATTTTCTGCATTTATCTATATTAGGCATTTCATTATTGTAGCTTTCTGTTATGCCTTCAAATTATTTGTATTCCCATATATCTGCACAGAAAGCACTTACTAAAATGTCTAAAGTCAAGCTATCTTCATTAGGTGAGAAGTAAAAAAGCAAAATGTTAATATAAATAACATAAAATAAAATAAAATAAAATAAAATAAAATAAAATAAAATAAAATAAAATAAAATAAAATAAATCTCTCAGATGACTTCACATTCATTATCAAAGGTATTTAAAATATGACTTCAGGTAGCCATTTTTATTTTAATTACTGTGATTTATTCTGTTCCTGAAATAGAGTGTGACTTTTATCATGGAACCTCCCTGAAAACCCCCAGTTACCATTCAGCATCTTCATTTCTACTGTTTGCCTCTGCAGACATCAATCTTAGAGAACTTCAGCAATTAAAAAGTTTGAACATGAAGGCTTTTTCTCACAGCTTTGTGACAAGCTACGTCTTCCTTAAAAAGCAAAAATTCTATCTGGTGTAGTAACACTACACTCTGTTTTGTGTTTCTACGACAATATTTTTTACAATTTCTTTCTCTTACAACTTAACACAGGCCTGCGAAAATCTCAAACCATCTGGAGACTGACATCTCCTAATTTCAGTCAGACATTACAAGTCTAAAGGAAGACAAAAGATGTTGACTGCTATAATTACAGCGAAAGAAAAAAGAAATAAAAAGGTGCAATAGCAGAAAATGAACTGAGTAGAGAAAAAATGAGATGCTCACCACAGCAGGAAAACCCAGCCTGACTCTTTGAGTTTCAATGCTGAACAGAGGCTGCCCTTACCTTCCATCTGCTGTCCACATTCCTAAATGTTTCTTAAGGCAGGTAATGAAAGTCATGATTAGATTAATCAAACAAACCAAATTAAAATCAGATAGTAAGTGTCACATTAGTTCAGACATTTTTCTTCATTCTGAAGTCCTCTTGAATGTCTCTAAGGAAGCCAAGAATCTGTTTAACTCTTCTGTGGAGAAGCAACTAATAAGATGCCAGGAGATAGTATTCACAGTGAGTGATATGCACAGTACACAGCCATGCTCAGAAACTGGCCTAGAATCCCATTCACACCAAAGCCTTTGCAGACTGCAGAAGCCAGGCTCTCTGATGCTCCTCCCTTTCTTACCTTTTGCCCCTTACAGCCCCAGCAGCATGGTTACCAATTCCGGACAGGGGTGGACCCCATTCCTGTCCTGCCCACAACTGCATGGCTAGCAGGGGAGCTGAGGCAAGAATTCAAGCCCATGAGGGCAGAAGAAAAGCTGAGGTCTTCCAACTGAGACAGAAATCTCCCTTATCTCACCCAGTGTGACTGAGGCTCTCATTATTTTCTGCCAAACTGCACTTAATCTGGGGTAGGAATAGTAGGACTATAGACAAGCAAGGATGCACTTTTGACTATGACTTGTGGGCAGTTCTGAATTCATAGTAAGCCCTTTCTGGAATTTCACCTTACAATTTTAAATCTCATGCATGTTGGCTTGAATGGGAAATTGACCCTGTCCCAAAATACGAACTATATTTACAAGTCTAAAATGAGGAACATGCAGTAATATCCTACCTCACCATCAATAAAAGTAAAAAATTCATTAAAGACAGAATGTATTTTTACACTTGATATTTCTCTGTTCCCTGCTTTTCAGCATTATATTGTTAATAGAAATTTATATGTGAAAAAAATAGTCTTTGAGAAGCATTTGGAAAATGGTTAACAAAATTCTGTCTTAGGTCCTCATTCAGAACCTAAAGCAAACATGTATAAACAAAGCCCAGCTCCAAACATGTCCAGATGAATACACACATTAAAGGAACACCATCTGATTATCTGCTGCTTAACCAAAATCCCAGTATATAGGTCAGCAGTCTTGGCACCACCAGCACCTACACTGCAGTAAACCCCTGTGTTGTGCCAGTGCTAAAAGCACTTCTTATTGATTTTTTTTCTTCTAAGAAAAGGATATGAAAGTAGTAAGACAAATTTAGGCAACAGAAAGCTGAAAGAAATAGTCTGAAAAACAAAACAAAACAAAACAAAACAAAAAAAAAAAAACCAAACAAAAAAAACAAACACAAAAAAACCCAAAACCAACCCAAAACAAAAAAAACCAAAAAACAAAAAACCAAAATTCACAGTGGAACACCAACAAAGTGAAAACACAAAGGGTGTAATACATCACCAGTCTAGAAATAAAAAACTAGGCTTTCCACAATTCTTTCAGGTTTTCAGGTGACCACAACTTATTGTCAAAAAAAGAAGTCATACATCTTCTATGAAGCAAATACAGTAATACAACAAGTGATGTGTGCCCCATTCTTCCTTTTCTTGCCTGTTTGTACTCCTGCTGATTTCTGTGAGTGGTGAGTACATATGTATGTGAGAATATTGGGTCTCTGCTGCTCGTAAGAGAAGACAAGATGACAGAATTGCTGAACTAAGACCTAGCATGGCCTGTTAATCTGATTTTAAATCCAGTGTGAATAAAGCACTTGAATGGCTGAAGCTTCACCTAGACACATCAACCTTTGCTTTCCCCTCCTCCTCCCTAGCAAGGATGTGGATGTTGTTATATGTGTTAGTGTTAGAGGGTCCTACAGCATTAAAAAGCTAATTTTGTGTTAGCAAATGGTGCTGGATTTACAGGTCTGGAGGATAAAATGCTTTAAAATGGGTAAATAATTTGACGTTTATACAGTGACTTTCGTACTGAAGATTTGCTACAACATGCTTATCAAACTGTACACATTTGGTGGCACTGAAATACAGCCAATTTGGTTTGCAGCCCAGAGCACAACAAAGCAAGATGAGAAGGAAGGTATTTAACTAGGTACACCAGGGAAAACCTCCTCGTAAAACCTTTCCCCCCCCCCCCCCCCCGGAAATGAAGTGTTCATATCGACCAGAGCGAACTGTGGATTTAAAAGTTTCAACCCCAAGGCTGTCACAAAGACGACTACAAAACAGGTTTGTATTTTCCCTCTCTCATTCAGACAGATACAACTGTCTAAATACAGTGACTCTGTTTTCTAACTTTAAGTGTGGACCATTAAGACCTCAATTTACACTAAGATGGTGTGTGAACTGCAGAACAGCCTTTACATGAATTGTTGCTGCCAATCAGCTCACATTTGTTCACCAGTATGAATTATCTTGAATTTTAAATTGACATTTCTAGTAGGCACAAGTAATTTTTTTTCTGTATTCCACTTGATACACAATTTCTCAGCCAAGACTACAAGAAAAAAAATGGTGGAAAACAAGAGTGACTTTTGCGACTCTGGCCCTGAACTAGCAAAATTTGAAAGATCAAATACCCTAATGTCATCCTAATACAAAAGACCATCTTAATTCAACCAACTCTGAATCTGCTCCAATCCCTCCAAAGTTCCCAATAGTCTGTACTTGCACAGAAATGTGAATGTACACACACATGCACATATAAATACATACATTTAATATACTTAGTTAGATTTTCAAGAGAGCATGAGTATATAGGCAACACAAAGTAGGAGAAAATAATGGACTGCCACAAATACGATAAGAACAATGCATAATATGACAGGACCAGGCTGCAGTCTGTCAGAATGATCCAAGACAAAGAATATAGAAACTAGGAGTGAAATTATTTAGATATTTGTTTAGAATATGTAGGACCTAAGATTGACTGATTCCTGCTCCTGGAGAGCTTTCACATTGAAGGTTTTTTTTTCATTAATCTGGAAAACTGAATGAACTTCTCGGCGTTAAACCCATGCTTTCTAAATGGAAACAATAACTGCAGAGGTTTGCAGTATGATTTATCTAGGTTTTTTGCTGAAAAACTGAACTACAGTACTGACAAAGTTTAAAGAAGAAAAGAGTTTGGAGTTGATGTCAAGGGACTCACAACCATTTTGGGCAACATTCACTTGCAGAAAGAAGTCTCCTAGTCCACATGCCTCTGATCTGCATTTGAAATATCCCACCTTTTGTTTCATTCCGTTTGAATCTCTGTAATAATTGTATGAATGTTTCTGTATTTTTGCTCATGGAGAAAGCACAAAGCAGGCCTCTGAGTAAGGTCACACACTTTTTGCCCTCAGTCTTCCTTCCATAACCAATAGATATTGAAGTGGGATCATGAATGCCAATCTAAATAAGATGACTTTTAACTGCCAAATATACACAGAGCAAGGATTTGACATACTACACACTAGTTACAGCCTCCACTGAGAGGAATTTTTTGGGAGAGTAGGATGGGGGGAGGACTTACATTCATGACCTTTCCCAGCATCTGAAAGCAAACCTCTGCAGGTGCCAGTTCTTTAACATCTTGGATAATGATGAGAGAAATCATCTAGGAATAGAGCCTTAGACTATCAACGGTTATTTATAGCAATTTGATTAACCAGTGAGGCTTCAGAGACACTACTTTACCTCCCTCCAATAAACCTCCCAGTCATTCATTAAAATTAATACACATTAAAAAATCCATTTAAATTACAAGGTTGTAGTTGAGATATAAAGAATGAATCCAATCACGTACTTTAAAAGATATTAATGCAGCTTTCAGGAGCTCAAGCAAGATAGTAGCTATGTAATATCACCAAGAATATTCTGGTTTTATTTGCAAACTTATTTATGTTTTACAAGCTAAAGTGTCGTTACTTGGCAGCTGACTATTTGACGTTCACACAAAATATGCTCAGCTTGAAAATTTTCTTAGCTCCTTGAAAACAGTGAGGTCCAGCTATACTGCTCTCCAGAAATATGTTGTCCTAATGCGAAAGCATACACAAACAGGTTATCAAGTCTACTCATCACTAATGTAGCTGCTGATGAAACCATCTGTGATCACAACAATTTCTAGAAATCTTCTGACGGAGCCTAGTTATAAGTAAAAACCACTCAAACTGAATTCTGCTTGGAAGCTTCAGCACGTACATCCTGTGGAATGCACCATCACCAGCATTTTCTGACTGCTGCACTCAAGAGGGATTTTCAAAGGAAAATCAACATGTCAGCTGCTGACCTCTGAAAAAGCTTGGTCACCAGTGTCACTGTGGGCCACACTTCTGATAAATTGAAAACAGGAATTTAACTTTTTTCAAGCTCTGTGACCCACAAATGGATATTGAGAGCCTAGAAATGTGGTCCTGAACTCTTCTGAATGCATAATTTCAAATGTCAATGAAAATAATTTCCTTTTGGCCAGAGAGGAGTCAAGAACAAAGAATATTTTCACAAATACCTGTTTGAATCTTGAAGTACACTAAACTCCACTGTATCCTTCTGCTTCTCCCAAATATATATTTGGGAGAAGCAATAGGATAGTATGACTACCAGCATGATCAGAAAGGATTCTCATAATCTGAGAAAATTTTGGGTTTTTGTTTGTTTTGTTTTGTTTTGTTTCAATTACACACTGTCAGATTGGAGAGTTGCATCAAGCACTCCAGGACTTCTCAGTCAAACAGATATATAAAATAAAGAGCACATGATGCCAGCTCTTAGAGTTATCTGGTCAATGTATAGACCACTTGATTAGGGTCTTTGATCTCCAGATTTGAGGATAGGATGGATTTTGTCATGTCAGCAGCTGGCTCCAAAGTCCAACTTTTAATAGCATGATGAGGACAGCACACTTGCAGGCATGCACGGAGGTGGTTATGACACTATCAATGCCTTTATTCTCTCCTTTACCTCTGTGGCACACTAGCTGGGGTTGTTTATTTGCTTGCTTGTGTGGGGTTTTCTTTGTTTGGGTTTGGTTTTTCTTTAATTTTGATCTTTAATCCTTTAAGTGTTGGAATTATTATAAGATACTGGAAAATGCTTTGGGGCCAGTTTTGTTGGGGCTGATGTTTTGTGGACCATCATGATCTGTGCAGCTGCTTGATGCCTGTCTGCTGTTGTAGAGTGCTGAATGTAAAGACCTCCTTAGCAATCTCCTACGGCCTTCCGCTCCTACCAAATTTCATATTAATTTTATAACTATTGTTCAAATGCATTCTTAAATGTTAACATCTCTACCATGAACACAATAGCCTATGAAACATAATTCTATTCTGGCGATATTGTTTTGATTAGTAGGTTTAAAAGGAGGAGGAAATTTTTTTACATCAATTTGAAATAATTGTGCTTGTTCAAGCAACCACTTTGTATAAAACAAAATTTGCCTGCTTAGGAATTGAATATTGTATTCAGTTTAGAAATAGATTTCTGAGAATAATTTTGATCAGTTTAAAAGTGCATTTTGAAAATATTTCCTTCAGTATATGTAAACCACCCACTATCTCAATGAATTAATTTGAATTACAAATTCATTAAAAATTGTAAATAGTTTCAGTCAGTTGTGTTTATTCTTCAAAAAAAAACCAGTTTTCAATAAAAACAAAGTGGTCCAATACAGCAATCTCTTCATGTCTTCATATGTGGTAACTACAACACCACCTAATAAGTTTCATGAAACTTTTTTCGAGCAAGTAGCTCTGAACCTATTTGTCAGTCAGTCTGTCAGTACCAGAGTTAATGACACCAGTATAGATGGGAATAATAAGCAAAATTTACAAAGATGTACATTGATCTTCTGCATTGTTATTAAAAAATGTAAATGTCCAATTTGCACAAAGAATATAAGCAGCAATATATTATAATTAGTTTTGCCTTAAACTGTTCACCTTTTCTTCAAACATAATGACAACTATTTTGACATTAAGGCAGCATAAACACTTTTTTTTTTGGATAGTACCATATGGATTTTGTATTCTCAGAAGACAAGGCAATAGTTAGAAGTATATCTCCAAGGTCACATGCACTTCCATAAACATTACATTCTACTGTTACAAACAAATGAATACAAGAGCACAGCTAATTAAATAAAACAAATGCAACCATAAATGAAACATTAAGTGTATACAAGTGGATCGACTTAGTCAGATACCAAGTAATTTTCATCATCAACAACATGATTGGTTTCAAAAATTGTATCAATTTTCAACTAAGATTTTAAAATGAGAATTCAGAAGACTACAGCAAGGATTTTCTCTTCACTCTTGATTTTCTTTTGCCTTGTAGAAAGATAAATATTTAGCACTTTAGGCAACTATCATATATTAGATTGTGCATCATCAAAAAAGCTCTCTAGATGGCAGAAACCATTCCTCAAACCCAAATTATAGACACTAACTTGAAGAAGAAAGAATAGAAAATATCTAGAGTCACTTGTTTTTTTGTTCTTGTGTTCCTCCTCCCAAAAGTGTAATTTTGGTAAAAAAATTGCAACATTTAGAGAATTTCAGTTTCATAAGAGACAAATTATTTGAACCAAAAGCAGAAGTAATAGAAATGACAATCCAAATAAGATCAACTAATGACTAGCAAAATTCATGTGACAAATCCAAAATATAAGAAAAACAGAAGATGATAAAATTCAGTGGATTAGTAAATTATAGGTGATCAATGAAAAGTGGGCACAAAGATTGGAAATTAAACCCTACTCTAGCTCTGGTAAAGGAAATATTAAAGGCAGACAACAAGGCACTGGCTGGGCTAAACTATGAATATTACATTCTGTCCTGATCAATTATTTTCACCAAATTCAAACTGAAAGTTACTCCTACTTTTTGCTCTATATATAATAAATTGAAAGAGAGAGAGAGAGAGAAAAAATCTTATACTACAATCAAGTACTATGTTTACAGGATACTGTCAAATGTTTTTTACATAACTGTACATAGTTAACATGTTTTTTGAATTATACTGATTTTTTTTCTCCTTGTTCTACTTTCTGTCATGAACTACCTGAAATCATTGTGGTTCTGTAATTTTTGGGAGACAGATGATCCTCTATCTATCAGAACAAAACAGAATGCCCTATTAAAGAAAAACCCTTCTAAAGGAAATTTTTGGACAGAATCTGATACCAGACAAATTAGGTACTTCTAAATTACAGGTGTGGAGCAGAGTAAAAAAAAAAGCTTTCTGTATTAAAACATCACTCAGCTGACATACAGTTCAAGTGCTTTGTCACAAGTAGAATCAGACAGACAAAGAAGCATCTACTTGCACAACTATTGATGAATGCTTTCCAATGCTTGCTCAGAAAATATACCTCCCACAACTTAAACATTTGTTTTAAGTTAGAAGAGAGATTTCTGGTCTTACAGTTCTGAAGAACTTACACTATGATAAAGAAAAGAACATAAAGAGTACTTCCACCAGGATATCTAGTCTTTTAAGTCAAAGGAGCACAATTCACCATGGAAACTTATCTGATATTTAAAGGTCAAGAAAAGCAAACCCTGTTTCTCCACAAATTCTTTACTGAATCAACTAAGGGAAAAAAGAAAGAAAGAAAAAAAAAGACAGAAAAAAAATTATTCCCATCAGAGCATCTGTGAAGTTCAAAAAATCATCCCCTGGACAGTTTTAGCCCCTCAAGTAAAGATACAGAATATTATCCCCATGGTTAAAGATTTATTAATAAAGACATTATTCCTGCTTCTTGCAACTACAGCTGTTTTCAATCTCTTATTCTACTTATTTGAAGAAAGACAACTATCTTCAAACCCAGTGGAATTAGAAAATGAAGCCTCTGGGAAGAGGATCAACAGTAATCAACCTGCAGACATGCCAGTACAAGTATCTCCTCCTGTCAGAGAGATCTCCTTGGTGTGGATACTCTTACCTGTCCTGAAAGACACTGACTGGAATCTTTCAATGAAATAAATCATCTCATGATGCTCTGTGCTGTCAAACATAGGAATATCATGGGCACTGTTACGTTGTATTGTTAAAGAAAAATGTTGCAAAGGCCTAAGTATATAAAAAAAAAATCCTCACATTAAAACCCATAAAATATCAGATCAAGAATAATTTTTGTTCCACAGAGCAAAAAACCCCAAAAACTCTGATAGAAAGGACACATGAATAAGGCATAATCCATAGAGGGGTAATTGCAACTAGCACTTACTATCTTCTGCCTTAAGGAAGGTTACTCAGTTGAGGAGAAAGCCATCAAGCCTCTAATGCATACATAGGAGAAGTAGAACTCCCTTTAAAATCCATGTTCAGGAAAAATATATGTGACTGAAAAGAACACTGAACAAACACCTTGGTATGACTATCTTATTCAGAATTACACTGAGATTTCCAGTGGTAGCTAATGACATTAAAATCTTTAAGAACTCTAATCCTGTGAGATTTGAAGCAACAGCTAAAATGCATTCATTAAACAAATCACTGATGGTGGATACACACCATGGGGAAAAAAACCCCCTGATATAAATGAACTTGCTCCTCAGATTAAATATGTATATGCCTACAAGATTCTGCCTCTGCCCAGTGCTACTTTCAAAATGTGAATTATGCCCTGGAAAAGATAGAACACTCACCATAAATACACACAGTTTAAAAGATTTCATCCAAGAAATGAATGGGGACAGTTACATACTTAAGACTATGGTAATATGTACTGCTTTTTTCGAAAACTGTGTCATGCCGTAGATGGAAATGATCATAGATAAGATATTTATATGCTGAAGTTGCCATTCATAGCTATCCTGATCTAAATATTGTATGTGACAAAGAGAATCCACCCCTTGTCCACATCTCTCTATATACAATCTGGTTTAGTGTACCAAGAATAAATCTGTCCTTCATCTTGTGTTGGCGCTTCACTGGATGGACTTCTATGGTAAAATGTAGAAAAAGTGGAATACAGCATATTACAGATAAACTATGTGAAACTGGGACTTGGTCTGTCAGAAAAATAATAAAACTTGCATTCTGTAGGCAATCATAATATTTCCTAAAGCCAAAATTTAATCAGAGCTTAATCTGTCTGGCAAGATTGGCAAAAAGACAAAGAAAGTGGTAGTGCAGAAGGAATGCAGAGGGTGCATCTACATAACCCACTTAGTGCACTAGAACCATCCTGTTTACTTGCTCAGTGACAGAAATGCATTGCATTATATCTGGATTTCAGTCCTGTGGTATGGACTTAACTTCATCTTGAAATGCACTTGAAATGCTTTCTCCTGAGGTGGAACCATGGCTGAGGTAAGATGCCAGGGCAGTGATTCCCACATGCCAGGAAACAAAATGATGCCTTCCTCAGGAGAAAAATCACATCCTCTCAGAGGTTTTCCAGCAGTGTACTCAATCTAAATGCATGAATTTCATTCAGAAACAGCAAGCACAATGGGGACAGTCATCTGGGAGGGCTGTATAAAATCTACTTTGCGTCATCTGCCAGATACAGATTCCTCTTCTGTACCTAAGACTAGCAACTAGCAACATATTCACTGACAGCAAACAGAAAATACAGATATATGGTCCTAGAACAGTATCAGAACATGGTAAATCAATATTGTTCTTTCTTCAGGCTGTGCCAGCCACTATTAGAGACACAATGTAAAGATGTTAGCATGATGGGATGTAGGACACGCAAGGCTGCATCAACCAGCAAGAGGGACATTACATAATTTATGGCAATCATTTCCTAAAGGTAAACATTACCTTTGTTAACTATTATTTTGATCACTAAACATAAGTGCTCTGAGATTTGCTGCTGTGATAAATCAGATCTCATGACAATGGTTTAATTATCACTACTCTTTCTGAGTGACAGGTGATCGATTTCATTAACTCCTCTTCATTTGCACTTGTACTCTTCTTCATCCAGGTATCCTTGACTGTTTGTCTTTTTCATCTCATCACAAATCCCAGTTTACTGACCTGCTTTCTGCTTGATATGGTTTTCTGTCCCACAATTCTCTTTATGAAACTGAACCAGCCAGTAGACTTCTCAGTGGCCATACAACTCTAAACAATTCTCTATAAGACCTAGTTTCAACTGCCTATTAAAAAAATAAAATGAAATTTTTAAAAATATGCTGGTGCTGCACTCTGACTCCAAAAGAGATTTTACATTGAAGTTGAACAGTCTTCAAACCTTCCAGGGCTTTCTTCACTGTCTTGGGTAATAACTTAGCCTATATCCTAAACTTTGAAACTACGCAGAACACTCTCCCTCTTCATCAGTTTCCTGCTCCTTTTTCTTTATCTGCTTTTTTTGGCTACTGAGTGCAGATCTATATTCTTTTGCTATGATATGCATCCTTTTGTTCAACTACAATCTTTCATTCATCATCTTATGAAGTATATGAATTTTTTATAATTCATGTACCTCAAATTACTGGAAAATCTACTGTTCATCTTGGAAGATCTCTAAATCCTTTCAGCATCTTTCTTCCTTGCTCTCTGTGTGTTGAATAAATGTGGTGGTATTGTGCATCCTCGCTTTAGCCTTTTACTGACAGCAGCCCCTTTACTAATATTGCTTCCACTTCTTAGATAACTTAAACTAAGTTTCTGTGGTTCTTGAAGGACTCATTTTAAGCCCTAAGTACTTTTATTAATCTGTATATAAAGAAATCTTCTGAATAAAACATGGTCTTCTTCAATTTTTTAACGCTGTTTTGTTCCTCATAACTATGGATCTCTTGAAATTTTAAACACATTCTTATTTTTGTTGCAAAAATATCACCTAGTCAAAGAAGGTCTCGGTGGAAAGAGAACAAGTATTTAGATTACCAGCAAGGAAAAGATTTAATTATTATGGATGAAGGACTCCATGACACAAGGACATACAGGCGATGTAGCAAAAAATGTTGACTGTGCAACTGGTTGTAGCTCCAAAGGATGCTGAGAGTTACAAACAATGAGAAAACCTTGTAAAAGCATTTTGGAGGGCTTACTCCTACTATCATATATATGGGTGACCATCACTGATTTTACAAAATCAGTGAAAGATGCAGAGCTTTCAAAGGCATTTTTTATTCAGAGCAGGTGGAACTATCAGGATTGGAAAAGGTTTTAGAACCTATTTAGAACTTGTCACCACAAGTAGGTTCAGGTACCTTACAGTTTGAACTTGCAGCGATGTAGGGAAAAACCCGATCTGTTAACTACACGGAAAAGATAGATTTTTTTTGAAGTCACTAAAGATCTTTATGAAAACAGACAGAAACAGTAATTCACACAAATAAACCAATGCTGAACCCTGAGAGACAGATTTTCTTCTAATCTGAAACCTCTGATATCTGATTACATTTGCTTTTCATTTCCTATTCAGCTGTAAACTTTGCAACTTCCTGTGCTAATCCATCCAACTCTGGACCCTACCACGCCTTTGGAAAAAAAAAAAAAAAGAGCCTTTGAAAACAAAAACAATATCAGGATCAACATCAGCATAAATCCAGTTTTAAATAACTCTTTTGCTTCTGTGCTTGAAAAGCATATTTCTCTCAGGAGATTTTTTCTACTAAGTGTTAAAGGTAGAAATACATCAGGAATTGAATATACCAGATATCCCCATGGGAAACACAACCTGTAGAGACTGGTCAGTAACATTTGATCTGGGATGTGACACCACATGAAGATAACTACTTTGATTTGCTTGATAGCTTAGTGGTTTCCTCCTGGAAGGGACATCATGTGCTGGTTTTTAGCTGGGTTATTTGCTGTCCTGCATGGAAGAGATACATGAAAGCCAGAATTTATTATTAGCTTTAGTTCCATGACTATTAAACATAATGTGAGTGTATTAGATGACACTAATGCCTTGCATACTAATGGGCTACCTCTAGTCAAACAACGATGTTTGTGTGTAAATAAAACATTAATGTTTTATAATATTAAAGAAAAGAATCAGGAGAAAGTATTGTAGTCACTTATCTGCTGGAAAGCTGACCTGGAAGATCACACACTTCAGCATCCTTCTGACAGAGTAGCTACACTGATGTAATCAGACAGCTAGTATCAGAAAAGGGAAAAGATCACCATCTACACATTAAATTTTTCATAACTTTGCTTAAGTCTCCCACAGGAATCAATAACTTGAGAGAGGTGGGGGAAGGAGACTTGGGTTTGTTTTGTTGTTGTTGTTGTTGTTGTTCTGTTTTTTTGGTTTGTTTTTTTGTTTGTTTGTTTTGGGGTTTTTTTTTTTTTTTTTTTTTTTTTTTTTTTTTTTTTTTAATTACTCTGTTCAGTATTCTCCCCACCTTTTTTATTTGGCCCATTTTTGAATACAATGCAAATAAAGCAACATTCAAGTTTAAATCATAGTAGTGCTTTTCAATACAGAGTAGCTGAGATAGTTTTAAACTAGACAAAAATCAGCAAGAACAGAAAGTGCTAAATGTGTTTCTGCCAAGTGACTTTCCATGGCACAATTACTTTGGTCTTTTTTAAAAATCTGAAATATGGGAGTTTTTGCTAGCTGCCTAATGCTATACATCTTTAGAAAGTTTAATTCCTTCCAAAATACACATACCATTTCCCAGCTTCAAGTGTCTCTGAATTGCTACAAGAAGACACAGTTTCTAAAGGTGACAGAAAGTCTTTACTAACAGAACTATAGCTCTCTTTCCTTTGTGATATTATTCAGCTCTCTCAATGCTTTGCAGTTGCAGGGAGCTACAGAGAACCCTATGACCCCACCTGTAGGTTTGGACCAGGACATGCTGTTGCTATTAGAGCTCATTGAATGGGAGGTGAAATTTTCTGTATGCAAGTAAAATACACAGTTCTTTCTGGCTTTCCTTTCTGAAGCTTGCATTGAAGCTACATTTTCCCAGTTTTAACTCAATTGCCATTCAGCAAAGGCAACCTTACTAGTTTTGCAGCATGTGGGAGTCAGGATGTGTGCCTTATCTTGTCTTTCCACCGCATACAAGGATAATATTTTTAGCCTCCGGCACCTAATTAACAAAGGTGAAGCTGACACCTTCCTCCACGCCTGTGCTGGTTGACACGGAGCATTGCAAATGACTCTGCTGGGCAGAGGGAAGGTGAGCTTTGTCTAGCTTTGTGCTTCAATTACAGTCCCATGCTGGCAGGCAATTTATTCCCGTTGCCAAAGCCCTTGTTTTCCCACATCCAGTGCCCTGGTTACAGAGACCATAAGCTCTGCTGGTCTTTGGCTATGAGCAACATGAAGGAGAGTCTTGCCTTTGCTAGAATGAAAGAGGAATTAATGGTTAGACCTCAGAGGGATGGAAAGGGACTTTAATTACTGCCCTGATCCCCATGGAATTTAAGAGATGATTTGAACTCTCATGCTGCTGCTAAGCCACCTCAAAATTTTGGGATTAACCAACATTGCTTTTGTTCCAGAACTAGGAAGCATTGGTTTACATTAATTTCCACTCCCAATTGCACATGTTTAGAGCTTTTGCTTGATAATTTCTATAAACTGTACTATGCAGCTATCTTTGTCCCTATCCTTGTCTTTTATTATTATTATTATTATTATTATTATTATTATTATTATTATTATTATTATCTTGTTTTATCTTGCACTTTCTTAATATACCCAAAGATTTTAAATAATGGAAATAACAGATTAATACTAATTACTTTTATTACAGTGTATTGGAAATTATTTGAAATGTTATAGATCTAAATTTAAGAATAGAAAATTGTACTACAATGACTTTAAAAATAGGACTTGATTTGTTTTGCTAACAGCAACATAAGAATAACATCCTAAAAAATGTAGATTTTATTATCCCAGTATATTGTAATTTCAAAGTGTTTTCTGCAGAACTGCTTTAAAGGAGTTGCTCATCATCACCATGTTGCTACACAACCTGAAGTATATAATTTGCTTGCTTTAGAAAAAATGCCCTTGTTCTGCTGGGTCAAGGAGGTATAATACCTATTAAAGTACTAAGAGAAGGCAGCATAGTCTATTAGACAGCTGCATTTATCTTTTAAAAGCAAGAAGAAAATAATACATTAAAAGAACCACAGATTCAAGTGGCAAAACAAACAAACAAACAAACAAAAAACCAACCAACCAAAAAAACCCCCAAAACACCAAACCCTAAGCAAGAGAAGAAAGATATTCTAACTGCTATTTTTTTAAATACGTTTATGTTTAAGAACCTTTAATATTACTAGGAATTATATTCAAGTTCATTAAAAACCAAAACCCACCAAAACCCCACCAAAACTAACAAACAAACAAAGAAAAAGACAAAAAAACAAAGATGAAACATTGTGGCCATATTTAAAGCAGATGTAAGCAAACAGAATAGAAAAGGCAAGTTGTGGTAAGCATGGACAGCCGCACAATTAAGAGAGGCAAGTAACTAACAACTAAATGTTAAAAAGTAACTGGAGTGACATTACAGCAGTAGTGGCACTTGAGGATCATAGCTAAAAGAACGATTAGATTTCTGCTGTTAACAATAACAATACAGCTAAGTGTGAAAGACAGTCTACAGGGAAGGATGGGGTTCTCCAAACAGTTGCCCTACTGAGAGCTCAATTGTAGAAGAGACGCCTGATTCCTAAGAGCACCTCCATTAATAAAAATGAACTGCCCTTAACCCCTACATGTCAGTATTTTACACTACAAGTCAGATTCATCAGGAAAGAATGAATACTGAAGAAAAATAAGAGACTGATGCTAAATTCAGCTCTCCTATAGCCTTTAATCCAGACCTCTGGACTCCCTCTGAAGCCAAAAAGGACAATGTGTTGCTGCTCAGAGGACTAAGTTGGGGTACTTGTGAAAGGTCAGATGAGTGAATCCTATCTGGAATATTTTTAGAGAAGACACAAGGCAGTGACTCTTGTTTCATATGATCCTGAAATATGTTGGCTGAATCACCCTAGAAGAATCAAGGACCTAGACTTGAACATTAACAAAATAAAGCCAGACACAAAATCTAAAAAGTGTTGCTATGCACATTAGCAAAAAAAAGTTGGTACAATGCAACAACAGAGCAGCAACAGAGCAGGAGAGGTGAACAAAGAAACTAATGCTTTTACTTGCATCAGAAGTTCAGTGATCAGTTCTTCCATTGCATAATGCTTTTCTCATAAAACCTGCTGGAAGGTTGTATTGAAAATTAATATCTCACAAATTAACAAACAAGTCCTTTAACTACTCTGAATATAAAGAAATTATTGTTTTCCTACAATAGGATCCCACTCTACTAGTTTTTCTGATTATTTTATTTATTTGTTTATTATATTTGGCAGAAGTATTTAAGTTGATGTTAGGTAAATTGTGTCAAGATAAAGATTCAAGTAGATGTCATATCAGCCAATAGCCCAATCTGGCCAGCAGTAGCTAGGATTTTTCCGAAAACTAACTCATTTATTTTTGTTCATATCCAGGGTTTTTGTTCAGGGTGTGAACTAAGCACTCTGAATTGGTAGTTGCAGCGATGGTGTCTGCTTGAGACTCACAAGGTGCTGGGTCAAATGAGACAGAGACAGGAGGACTCTTAGCCAATGTCTTACAAGCACCCTAACTTCTCAAGCTGAGAAAGGAGCACTCTGCTCCCCAGAAAGAAAGGGAGTTTGGAAGAGTGCAGTGACTGCTAGAACTACCAAGCCAGCTGTTAGGTGGGTGTCTATCCCCAGACTCTCTAGTTTCCTCTTATCACCGTCAGCAGAAATTTGCAACAGAATGTTAAGGAGTATTACAGCACAAACTCAATACAAATAACAATAAAGTTGCTCCTCCTCAGTAAACCATTTGTGAGAATTCAGACACGGGTATCTCTGGTGCTAATCTCATTCACAAGATGTAATGGGCAAGAAACAAAGCAAAAAACCTGGCCTCCTTCCCTAAAGAAAAACAAAACAAAACACCCCAAACACCTAAAGTTACTGTAGCACTTCATTCTGCTGTTATTAGAGCAAAAAGGGAATGTAACTCTGCTTAGTTCACTGGAAGCAAAAAATCAAAACCTAAGTTTTTTCCAAACATTCCTTTTAAGTAAGTATTGACAATGAGAGAAATTTATATATTTTAAGTGTGGTGTGCATGGTTACCACCGAAAGGATTTTGAAAGTAATTTGCAGTTTCCATTCGTTCAAGTTTGTTTGATCTGAAAGCATCTATAGGAACTACATTTAAGTTGAATTTTCAGTGCACTACTAAAATCCTAAGTAGTCAAGACACCCAGAAGGACAAAACTGCTTTATTCAGTTTTTCAAGACCAATATTTTTTTTCAATTTTTGAATTTTTGTTCACAAATTGACAGTTTAAATTGTTCCTAAATGGCTTTCTACACTACTTTGGAATGAGAAATCCATATAGGTAGTTCCCTTTATTTTTATTTGTGACTACACTTCAAAACATTCATCTGCTTTCAATTTATGGACCCAGAGATCATCTCCCATTCAGTCTTGAATATTTGCATTTAGGGCCTATTAATATAAAAAAAAAAATCATGCAACTCCTCTATGATATAAACTATGACACAGCTTGAAGCATAATAGAGATCATGGTGAATATAGATTTTTTTAAAAAAACAAGTTTAGGGCTTTTCAGGAAATATCTGTGTTCTTTCTGTTTATGTGATTATAGACTACTTTTCTATATTCAACTTTTAATTAGACAAGTAATAATCATAATCCTGTTCAGAAAATAAGAGATAGGTAAAAACAAAAGTTTTGTTCAGAGGTTTATCCTTCACTAGAAGTGCCTGCTTCACTGTTATTTGGAGAACAATGATATGCATTATGCTTCTATTGCAGTTCATCTGCTTATTTAAATATTTATTTATGGGAACTGTACTTCTTTCACAATAATCAGATATAAGACATATTAGATATCATGAATATTCATAGATTTTCCACCTCTCTATAAATAGCACTACAGCAACCTGCCTTCATGAAGGAAAGGAGATCTTAAATATAGATTATTAAGAAGAATATATGCATGCCTCACCACTTAGTTGAATTTGCATCTACATCCATTTAGCACAACCTATACAAATAATAACTTAAAAACCTGAAATCATTAAAAAAAAAAAAAAGGAACCTGTCAACCTGAGCTCTGAACCAGTGTAATCGGTCACATTATAAAAGGAAAACTATCTGCAGATCAGGGAACTTGTATCACATCCTAATCAAGGCCTAGTATAAAACATTCAGCATAAAAAAATATTTATATGTTCTTTTTAAACACAGTACTATGATGACTAAAAATTCTTGCACTGTTGAAAAATTTAATCCTTTACTTAAATGAGTGAATTCCCTTTATGATTTCATTAACACTACTAAAACTACAGAACAACATCACAAATTCTTCTCTGTCTACTACAAATAGAACACAGATAGCTTGAGAAGGTGCAGGTTTTATTCCAATGATGTTTGCCCTTATCATCCATGTGCAGTCTCACCACTATGCCTGCCTTTAAGACTGATTTCTCTGCCGCTTTGACTCTGACTTCTTTGTCCTCAGATTTTGTCATTAACAGGCAAAACAAATTAGGCATTACCAGTTCTCTGAAATATTCCATTTATGAGAAAGTTATTGCCTATTTCCCCACTATTTTTGTTTTCATGAAACAATGGCCTAGAAGTTGAAATAGCTTTGCTACTTAGATAACATGATTTTGGTGATTTTTCCTTCCTTCTATTTATTATGTATTTGAGCGGCATATGAGGCTACGGTCAGGGGAAAGTTTAAATCTCATACAGGAGAGTTATATCAAATTATAGCAGTCTTGGCAACATATTTTTCATTCTTTGTTGTAATAAGGCTCTGCAAAATATCTGTTTTGCTTGTCATCTGCTAAAACACAGCATCAGTCTTTAAAATCAGGCAGAAAATATACAGAAAGTTATTAAAACCAGAAATACCTTCAGTGTATTATTCCTCAGAAATATTTCAACTTTCTTTTTATGTTGTTTTTTAACCATTTTTAGTAAAGCATGCAGAACACACTCTGATATTAGTTCAAAGCTTCATCTCCTTCCAAAAATTCTTCTGTTGATGAGATGAAATCTCAGCAAGTTCTTGTAACATTCAGCATATGTGGTGCAACATACAGATGTACATACTTCATTAATTCTATGCCTGCAGGTCTTGCTTTATGTTTAGAGGCTTATCTCCAAGTAATGTAGGTGATTGCTCTTTTTAATTTTCTCTAATATTAGTGAAAATAATCCCATATTTTATGCAAACCTCAAAGCAATAGGTACACTCAAAGCAACTTCTCTGTTTCTATGAAAATGTTAACAGGAATTTTCTGGAACAGTATATGGGAATTCAGTGATTTTCCCAAGAGATTGCTGCAAATAAATAATATTACTTTTTATTCCTAGAAAATAGGAACAATATTTTTGAAAATGCATACCCAATTCAACACTATACACTGTTCTTACTTGTATTAAGTGCCTTTATAAATGTCCTCTAGTTACTTCTGTGAAAGGACTTAATGTCAGCCCCTGAAATGCCATAGCAACAATGATGCAAAGGGAATTTTGGGACATGGCAGCCTTGAGAAGCATGCTTCAGAACCTATTCAAAATTTCAGTTAGATGAAGGATAAATTCAGGATTTCACCAGAAGAAAAACTGAGAACATGAATTTAAATTAATGTTTGAATGTCTTTTAAAATAAGTAAATTGAAGAAGAATTGATGCTACATGCATTTTTAATTGATTTGTTGTGGTAGATTCAGCTAAAATATTTCAGATTTTACTCTCCCACAATCCACAATGAATAAGTTTTGAGGTTTTTGCTAAATTTAATTCCAAAATTGTAACTACAACAAAACACTAAGATTTCAGTTTCAATGAAAAGTGGATCTGGAGCAGGTTTTTGTAGGTAGCATGTTTACTGCAGAGGGCCACAATAGTCTTTATCTCAACTAAAAGAAAGTTTTTTGATTATGATAGCAAGCAAAACAAGAGGCTTTTTCAAAATTTCATTTTCTTGTTAGGATCTTTCTTTAATATGTAGTAATTATGTGGCGAATCTTAACCAGCTTTAAGTAAAATGTCTGTTACTGAACAGGGAGTAAAACAACATTCACCACTGATAATTTCAGCAGGTATCAGTAATTCAGCTGTCTCAGACAGGGCCAAACCTCAAATGCTCTTCCATGCAAGTGACTATAAGCAATGGGCACAGCTGCAAGGAGATTTGTCCCCACTTCACTCCCACTGTCACTAATGGGATTGTGGAGGGTGATAATTAAATGGGAATAAAATTTCTGTGGCCATACACAGTCTTGAAGGGGATTAGGGCACTTGACACAGATGCAGGGAAATGATAAAAATTGGAAGAATTGAGGACAGCTAGAATAACATATGGAAAAAAACTCACTGTTTTTGCTTTGGTTTGGGCACATGCCCCCTAGTTAACAGAGGATCTGTAGTGATGGAAGGAGTCTTATTCAAAGAAGAAAAAGATTTGGGAAAAGAAATGTTCTTTCTAATAAGCTACAAAAATGTTGAAGAGAAAAGGGGGGAAAAAAGGAGAAAAAAGCAGGGGGAAGATGGTGGCACAAAGGTATATAACCAATGACATTGCAATTTAGAATTTGGTCAGTGGTTTATATACATATTTATAAAGTAAACTGAGATGGTGTAGTCAGTGACAAAATAATGCAGACTATCTTCAAGATAGCATATTTATTTTTGAGGTCAGATTGACATTTCTATTAAAAAAAAAAAGTAAAGTTTAGATATCCAGAAGGATGTGCAAAAAGACAAGAGCAAGTGAGACCTCCCATGAAATTAAAAACATGGTGTAAGCACTTCCTGAACAGCAAAAATGCCTTCTCTTTTATAAGAATTCCAGTAATATATTGATATGTAGATAGTCCTTGAGATGCCAAACATCCAGAAAAGATGGATATCAAAATCCAGACTCTGATTTAGCTTCAACTTTCCTGTGTGAAAGCATCAACAAAATTTCTGACACATCAAATGACTTCATCTTCCATTCATTGATTGGCTTGTCCAGGATGAATGAGAACTAACCCAAAGTGAACATATATGCTCACAATAAATTCTCTCTGTAAATGTTCTAGTGAACAGAAATGCTAAATAACTTCAGTCTCATGCTTGGCTGCTATCAATAATACTCTTTACGGCATTGAATAATCACTAACTAATTAATCCAGACAATAACTTTGATGTAGAAATTAAGCATTTCCCCACTGCAAAGGAAAAAAAGAGAAAAAAAGAAATTTAATTGTCCAATGCCTTTGTTTATTTGTAACAATGGAAGTGTGGACAACTAGGTACATTTAACACCACCTGTAAGTTAGTGGTTCATATTCTTATGTCATTTATTCTGATTTTGCACCTATCAAGCTATTTGGGAGTCTCTTGTGTAGTGATTTCATTGGTCTTAAGATGCCATCCAGAGACGTCAGAATTACATCTGAGTTATACTAAGACAAAAAAGGTGATCTCTTTCTCATAGTCCTGTTCCAGTGCAGTACCAGCAAGACTGTCTGGAGAAACATATTCAAAAAATACTACTACATGAAGAGCAGCTCCAGAATACTTGCACAAGTGCAGTATTTTTATTTATTTATTTTTTTAATAATAGTTACTAGTCATTTTGATAAGGCAAAATTTGAAATAAATTCTTTAAAGACTGAAAAGGTCTTTTACACTTTCAACATCTTCAGAAGTTGAAATATTTTTAAAATCTAGAGAAATTAAATTTAAAGAAAAACTATAAACACTTTGGCAAAGATGTATGACATATTTTTTAGTCTCTGAACCACACTTCTGAATGACAGAAGAAACATATGCAGGAAAAAGGGTTTGTGTGCCAGAAGTCTTGTCAGACTCCCTTTTCTAACAATATCAGCTGCTCTAATAAAATATAGATTCCTTACAGGCATTTCCCTACTTACATCACTAGACAATCACAGCCATACAGTCATTATGCACTCCATAAAAAAATAAAACAAAAAACCAAACATATACACAATCCACGTTTCATTAAAATGTTTGTCAGATGTTTAATTATTGCTTTCATGGTGAACAATAACATTTCCTAGAAGGAAAATGCTTACTTTTGGACTTCTGAAGATAAAATATAAAAAAAAAAAAATCTCCCATTTTTTTTTTTAATGAAGTATACTATCTTGGTGTGAATTCTCTGTTTAACTAGCTTCCTCCATTTGAAAACTGTTTTTTCATTCTTTTTTTTGGTTTGGCTTGACAAAATGATCGCTTTATAATTCTTAGCAGTTTCAGTATTTATGACTTGTCATACTGGTAGATGCATATCCATAATTCACCAACAGTGCAACTTAAGGAAGCATCTAGGTTGGCTGCAAAAGTATGCAATAAAAACACAACACACAATTACACATGGTTGCCTCAAAGCAAAATATGGATTAATGCTTTCATCAGGCTGTGTCTTGCTGCGTTATCCTTGGTACAGAGATAGGAATGGGAGCTTTGACCGTGCAAAGGAAAGGGATACTGTGCACACATTAAGGAAACACCCTTCTGTTGCACCAGCAAATGGGAAATTAAATGATTGCATCTGTATCAATCAAGCAGTGTCATAGAAATGAAATCATGGTAATGGGACTGTTATCACAGGATCAGTGCTGCCTGTTTTGAAATTTATTCTGATTCACCTTGTGGCCTAAGCCTTTATGTGGCAGAAAAAAGCCATTATCTGTTCTATTTCAGTGACATTTACTCTTTCTCCTCATCTGTTCAGATGTCCATTCTTTGATGGCTCTAGTATATCATGCTTTTCGTACTCTAGCAGTTATTTATGCCAACATTTTCAACTTTTTGAATGCTTTGGGTGAAGGGGCTTTTTTTCCTTTTTCTCTAAACTTCATCACAGCTGAAATTCTGTTGGTCTAATTATGTGATTGCATCTTTTTTATCCAGTTCGAGGCTCCACAAAATCATAGTAGTGCAGTACCATCTCTGGATCAGGTAGAAAAGCTTTCTCATCACCAAAACATTGCCCAAAATGAACTGTGAACCATAATTTAAATAAAAGACAAAACCACTCGTCTAGTTGTAAAAGTAGTTGCTGAAAAGTGCAAATGAACTCACTCAGAATTTCCAGTTGCTCACACATTTCGCTGCATCTCTGTTACTTCACTAGGATCATAGGTTTGTGCTATGAAAAAAAAAAACCCAAAACAAAACAACACAAAGTACAACTCTACACAGAAATCAGGGAGTGTTTCTATATTATTTATGAAGGTTATAGGGTATCTGGGAAAAATTGTGTAGACCAGTTGAAAATTAGCCTTTTACTGTAATCTTCAAGGATAATGTAAGGATTAGATATAGGTTTGGAATTCCTTAGATTATTTTTGTTCCTTGTTGAAACAGGAGGAGCATAGGTTTTTCATTGAAACTTGAAAGTACAGTGATGGCTTCTTCCAATCTAATCTCAGAAACTGCAGAGAGGCTGGCTGTGAATCTATAGCAATTATTATAGGTACTATTCTTTAAGTATAGCATTAATATCCCCCAAAGAGTTAACTTGAAAGACAACACAGCTCTCAAATATTCAAAATAGTAATTTAAGTATGGCAAAATTACTGTTTTACTAGTATAACTACCAGTAGTAATGCTCATTTTAATTTATAGAATTACAGGTGACTTATAGGGAATACAGATATTCTGTAGAGTTTACAATTTTTCCTGACACTGGCAAATTGGTTCTATGACTTTTATTATTCAAATTCAAAAGGCTAAGCCTTTGGAGGAAAAAAAAAAAATAATGACATAGCAAAAAAAGGTTGCAATTTACTCAGTGGAAGTCTAAAACACCAGGTGCAGAAGAGAGACAAACAGCTTTCAGATTTTTAGTGCATTTTCTTTGTGAAAACAGGTCTTCAATCAGCACAAAAAACCTGCCCCCTCATTGAGGATGACAGCGGCAGCATAGCTGTTGCTCCAGGGAAAGAACTGAGCAAGGCAGGCTGTCAGGAGCTGTTACAGCCACTTCAACTGCCAGAGACATCTCAAAGGTAACCCTGTTACCTGAAAATGAAAACACCCTTCCATGATACAACATTTATAATTTCAAATTAAGTTCACTAATTATACTAATCAGACAGTTGCCATACCAAGAAAACATGAGCCAGACTAAGATGTGCAGCACAGAATATATACGCCAGATCTGGAGTTATCAGCACAGAGACTGGGTTTGCCTGCTGCTTGTAGAGTCTGCTATACAGCCAATGCTGGTGCAACCCCAATGTGGTGCACGAGAACGCCAAACCAGCACAACTGAGGGGACAGAGGATGGAGTGATCCCACCCCTCAACTGCAGATTGTGCAGATTAAGAGAAGAAGCACCATATTGTAGGCACACAATCTGTGGTGATTGGGAATGGGGCTGCAGCCGGGCCTCATCCCTAACCACCACAAACTGTGTGCCTACACCATATTTATCTACTTTTTAAAGAAATGTATCAACTTTCTCTTCCAGCTGGGGATGTCCCATCCCTGGAAGTATTCAAGACCAATTGGTTTAGATCAAACTGGTCTAGTGGAAGGTCAGAACTGGATGATCTTTAAAGTCCCATTTCAAACCAAACCATTGTGATAATAATTATATTTAGAAGAAACCAGCATGAAAACCTGAGATACTCTGAAGAACAAATCAGTTATAGGTTAACTATTCAAATAATGGTTACAATAAGATAATGACACATTTGTAAAGCATATGATGGTAAACAAGTTCAACTGCAGATGGGAAAAAAAAAAAACCATGACAAATTAGGTGGCATGTAAAATGGTCATTAAACAGGAAATAAGACTGAAACCACTGACTCTTTCCAGAAACCCTGCACCAAATAGTACATTGTAATGATTGTGACAGTCTCTATTTGAAGAAGATATGCATGACACAGAAAAATGGAATGAGATCACACTACCACTGTAAAACATGATGTTCTCAGAACACAGCAGGCTAAGGAAGCTGTCAAAAGATTTTGAACACCACCACCACCACCAAGAACAGCAGATGAATTATAAAGATAGCCAGGTAAGAAACATAAACGTGTTTACCACATCTAGCTAGAATTTGGTGCAATATAAATTTGTTTCCTATCCAGTGCAAAATTCACAAGAGCTTGATTAGCTCTCTATTGTTTAAAACAATGCAACAAGGCAGTGGAACCATTCTTTTCACGTTGTTCCCATTTGTCTTTGCAAGGCTGACATTCCTAATGGGAGAAAGAAAATATGTCTTTTCTGAAGGAAACTGAGCATGTCTGACTGAGAGAAACTTCTGTAGAGCTGATGGGGCTGTTGATAAGAAGGGAAAAGGAGGCAGACAATGTGCTGTTGTCACATTTGGGACACTGCTCTAAGAAGTAAAAGGTTTCCTGCAGCAGTGAGATGGCCCTGAGAATGGACAGCAAGCAAGGGAGCCCAGATCAACTGGAAAATGAGCTGGAAGCAGAAAGGATCTGCAAGGTTTTGTTTTCAATAGGTCTCAATCAGCAGACAGCAAGTCAGTACAACAAATGAATTATGATCTAGCTACAAGTTTATTTCTCTTTTATGGAACAATATTGAAGACTTGGGAGCCTTTTGGTATCTTTCAGCTTGTTCTCTGAAACCAAGCCAAGTGCTTCCATTTCCAGCATGTGCCAACTCAAGAATAGTTTGCAAAATCCAAAAGAATTCTTTATACCTAGGCAAAGTTGTCTTGAAATGAGACATGATAATGTTGTCTAGAAACAACTCTGTCTTTCCAAACACTCAGAATACTTTAAAAAAAAAAAGTGACAGATTTGAATGGATTGATGCCCTTTCATTTTATACTTAACAAGTATGAAAATTTATGTCTGATTGTCATAAAAGCCTTTGATAAACTTCCCACACTGCTGGTCAGTATCCACTTATTGAAAGGTCACACATTTTCCCTTCACTGAGAGGATTTACAGAACGGCAAAAAAATACACAGGCAATTTGAGAAACTGAGAAGGAAAGCTGTCCTTTATCTAGGCCAATGGAACTATGCTTTACACCCATACTTCTCAATTTTCTCCCATCTTCAAGGATGCATCTGAAGATGAACATTTAATCTCTGTCCACATCAGAAAGTATCCCTATGCTGCTTATGAAAAGTGTTTCTATGGATCTTAAAAACATGGTATTTTTGCATCAGTTTAGAAACTCAAAAAAAATTTTTTTGAGCAGAAGTATCAATAGCGGGACATTCTTCTTAATTCAATGGTGCAATCCTGAATGACAAAGAAAACATACACAAAGTCCATAGAACAAGAAACAGTATCTTCTACAATAAAACATACATCTGACTCGGCCGCCCTTATACCAGGAAAAACAGCATAAAGTAATTTTCCATTAAAAAAAAATAGCTGTGAATGTAGGCTAGCATGAGATATTTGCCTAGTCATCAGGACTTTTTTTTTAAGTGAAGAAACAGGCAGGTGGGGCTACAGAGTTGCTTATCGTTTTCTGTATCCTAATTTGTTTAAGTCCAGACAACAACCAGTTTAAGTCCAAGCAACTGTGCAAAGAGTTACAGAGTTGGAAAAGAGAACATTACAATCCACCATGATAACGCAAGGTGGAGTACTGTAAGACATCAGAGGCAGGAGGAATGCTGCAACTGTAGTGTCTCACTTTCATATCCTCTGTCAAACAGTTTAACAAATAGTTGAGCAATGACTTATGCAAACATTTTTCCTTACTGCATAAGCTAAACGTTTACTTGTTTCATGGTGGTTTTGTTTTGGTGTTCATTTTTGGTTTTGATTTTTTGGGGGAGGTGAGAGTGGCGCAGGTGATGGTGTTCCTTTTTCTTTTGTGTTTTCTAAACTAAGCCTTTCCAGCTCCTACAAACGATCTTGTGTGGTTCACAAACTACCCGTGACAGTGATAGGATCAAAGGACAAAGAGAGATTTGAAAAATGCTCATGCATGGGTATAAATGTGCAGCAGCTCGCACAAAGAGGAACACTCACATCACCGCGCACACACTGCAGCTTCACCAACTGCTGTCTCCAGCGGTACAGCAGCCATTATCACAGTACATCTAACAGCACCCCTGGGAACTCCCGAATCTGATGTTTAATACAAAGCAGCCTGCTGAAAAATCTGATCACTTCCTACTCTTTTTCCAAAAGGAAGAGAATAAAATTGGAGTTCTTAAAGGCTGTTTCCTGTATACTGACAGACTGAATGCTTCTCATACTACTCTTACAGAAGAAGGAACGTTCAGTAAAACATATAGGTATTCTTCAACAATAGAGTGCAAATTCACAAGAAGCAAAACAAGATAGTAGATGCTTGAGGATATGGGTGCATTCAGAACAATTAACCACATCTGCACAATTTTTGTCTCCTACCTGCCTGAAAAAATCAACTGCTTATTCATTCACTCATTCCCAGGAGAGATATTTTAACATTTCAAATCACTAAACAGCTTCATAGTACCTTCTGCATGCAAAAAAGTTTCTACATGTTAAACATTTTCTTTAAAAGCCCACACATTCTTTCTCCTGGGAATAGAGAAAGATTTTTTTTTTTAATATTACCAGAAAAAAAAAAAAAAAAACAAACCCCAAACCCAAAACAACAACAGCAAAAACCCAATCAGGAAATAAAATAAAAATCAAAAAAATCTTCAAAACAACCGCAGAACACCCAAACACAATTTTAATATTACAGAAAAAACAAAACCAAAATCCAAATACAATTCAAGTGGTTTGATCTTATACTCTTGTAGAAGTAGATTATGTTTAATGAAGTATAAAACCCCAAAGGAACCAAATTTTCTAGTTTTTAATCAAGGTAGAAATTATTAAAAAAATTTAAGCTATGTAAAAGCTCAGGAACCTGGACTTTAAAGCATGTTTTGCATTTCTTTGCTAGACAGTGATCAATCGTTTTATATATTGGATAATGATATGGATATTTGTATATTGCTGACATTCATCTGATATTCATATTACATATTCATATGATTCATGCTACTCAGACCAGGAACAACTACGGCACATGTCTTTTCAGTCATTAAGATATGAAATACAGCTCCAACTAGAATTAAAGCAGTAACCCTTACAATAAACAAAAGTAAATCCTAAAACCTTTGAAGCCATTAAAAGCTTTTGAGATATAAAAAAACCCCTAGCAAAAAACCGCAAAAATCCAAACCCAGTGCAAATAGAGGATTAAGCATAATTTTAAGTTCAAATATGATAAACTGATTGTATTGGTCTGTTCATTATTTTATTTTTATTGGTAACATTTACCTTGGAAACCACAGGAAAACCAGTACTGTGTCAAGGACAGTCTCAGTCATCCTTTATTCTTAATGACACTCAATCCTAAACCCTCTGAAACTATATCCATTTCAAGAGCTTTCATATGTTTATACTAGTGCCATAAACATAGTTTCATATCTATACTAGAAAAATCTGGTAAACGTGCAGCTTTTTTCAGAGAAGGAGAGGCTAATAGTAATTTCATTGGTTTTATATTAAAAAAAAAAAAAAAAAAGAATTAAAGGAAGTCTTAGTGCAACTCACTTCCTAAAAATATTCCTCAGTTTCTTGGAGCACCAATTGGGTCTCCTTCCAAGTCCTCTACAGACACCTAATGTGTGAAGACTAAATAGAGTTGCAGTATCCTGCTATGCCACTGCTTCCCCTTCATGTCTGTATAATATTGTTCTAACATTTCTGTTTACTTTAACAGTCCTTAAGAGATTTCCACCTATTCCATGAGCCTTTAGGAGATGACAATTCAGATGTGTATCCTCTTTTGAATAATGGGGGTTGTGGTCAGTTCATCATGCATTGTCTTTGCTGCTCCTTCCTCCACAGAGGGAGGACTCTTTAGACTCCTTCCCTGCTCCTGCATGGTATCCCTCCCACAGGAGACAGTCACCCACCAACCTCTTAAACACGAGTCCTTCCTACAGGCTGCATCCATTCACAAACTGCTCCAGTTTTGGTCCTTTCCACAGGGCGCAGTCCTTCAGGAACAGCCTGCTCCAGCGGGTCCCCCCTCAGGGTCACAATTCCTGCCAGCAAACCTGCTCTGCTGCGGGCTCCTCTCTCCATGAGTACACAGATCCTGCCAGGAGCCAGTTCCAGCACAGGCTGCCCGCAGGGTCACAGCCTCCTTTGGGCACCCACCTACCCAGACACGGAGTCCTGCACGGGCTGTGGGTGGATCTCTGCTCCCCCATGGACCTCCCTGGGCTGCAGGGGCACTGCAGCTGCCTCACCATGGTCTGCACCAGGGGCTGCAGGGGAATCTCTGCTCCGGTGCCTGGTAGGCTTCCTTCTCATCCTTTTTCGCTGACCGAAGGATCTGGGGGGTTGTTCCTCCCACGTATTGACAGTCCTCTCTCCAACTGCCCATGCTACCACACAATAACTTTCCCCCCTTCTGTAATGTGTTTTCCCTGAGGCACAGCCACCACTGATATTGGGCTTAGATCCACCTTTGAAGCAGCTGGCACCAGCTCTGTCAGACAGAGAAGCTCCTAGAAGATTCTAACAGAAGCCACTCTTGTAGCCCCCTGTCTACCAAAGCCTGGGTATGCAAACCAAATATACTATCGAAGTTGCAGACAAAGCAATTCTTCTACACGCTAGGATGGCATAACATTCAGCCTTGTGTAAGTGAAAGCATAGGTTAGCAGGTTATTATGGCTGTAAATGGTGAAGAATTGTGGGGTTAGTAGTGACATTTGTCAATGTAACTTACATGCAGAAATTTAGGCCTCCTAAATCAAGCTGTTAATAATTTTTAGCTGCAGTTCATGCTCTGACAAATACTCAGATATTCTTTGTTTTTCTTTCCAAAGGCAGCAAAAAGGAAGCACAGAAGATAAAGCACAGTAGAGAAACACTGTAAAAATTACTAGTATTACTATACCAAGTCAGCAGCTGTTTTTCCTCTTGTTTGCACTGCAGCAGGCTCTTTAGATGGAATATAAAAAGATCCAATAGAGATGTGAATTTGGGGAACACAAATTGATTAGAGATTTCTCTCTCCCAGAGAGCCTCTCCTAACTTCCATGTCCTTAAGGCAGCTTTGAATATCTAACCATCTCACCTCCCTTCATGTGTACAGTGTACCACAGAAATAGTCACACCATCATTGTTTCTGAATGAAAGATGACCATCCTTTATGAAGAATAGGTGCTCTAATAAGAATTTTCAAAAAGTCAACAGGAAACTACCATTTTATCAATCATTTGATATCTTGCCTATCTATAATTTACTTCTTATTCAACAGCCAAATACATACTATTTCTTATAAGTTATATGTTAATAAGATTTTTCCCTCTGCCTAATAATTTTCTTTGCAAGGCACTCAACATGATTCAGATTCTGAGGCATTGGCATTTCCCTTTAGACAGTTCTTTTACTGTCCTCTTTCCACAGTAACAGTAGGCCTCGTCTTTTTTCTCCAACTCTGAACAGGTTTCATCAGCATTTCCCTAAAAAGTCCAGTTTCCAGATGTCTGCTCACACGTTTGGATAACTAATTTGAATACGTTGATTTCTGCATTTCTGTCCTAGTTTCTTCAAATGTGGCCATTATTTCATTCACCTCATTCATAAAACAAATTGCACTTTGAGACACTTTTCCCCTTGAGAAAAATTCCTGCTGCTTCAGTTCCTGATGTGACTTTAGCCCATAGTGGTTTTAAAGGACACCACTTTCCTGCCTCCACATTGTTCTCCATCTTCTGTTCTTATTCTGCTTTGTATCTTTCAAATGGGTTAACACCAAGTTTCTAAAACGATGTTTCATCTGTGAATTAATACTATATTTTTGTAATTCCAATAGCACTAAAGAAAACATAGTTTAGAGAAAGAGAGGGAGCACAAACAAGGTGTGAATGTACTTCTGAAACAAACTGCACTTGCTGTTTTCATTCAAGACTTCTAATTAATAAATCCCAAGGTGGTTCTTTTACCGCTTGTTCTGTTCTTGACAGCTGTAAATTTAATTATCAGGAAAAAAGACAAATGAGACCTCAAGATACGCATCACTTTTCACAGGTGAAGCTCAGGTTTCCCTTCCAATTACTACCAAGACTCAATTATGGACAAAATGCTGTGACTGAAGCTTCCATGATCTCTTCCTCAATGTTCCTTTTTCAAATTGCACTTTTGATTCAATGAGTTGAACTCTAATGTTTGTTCTGTCCTCCTGATGGGTAATGCCAATCTGTGCAGCAGTTTGTTTATTTGTTTTTATAAATGAATCCCAGTTTCCACAGAGAAAATAACATGCTTTTAGAGGGGCTGGGCTACCTCCTTTGTTTTCGAATCTGCTTTAAAAGCATGTTTAAATGTTTTCAGTTTACCATTTCTAAGGAGCTATAACCTATAATGAATATTCCTCCTGTCTACTACCATTTGCACTGGTGAAAACACACACAACTTGGTCTTTTAACCCCAGAAAGGTAGGAAATTCGTAATTTTCCAACTATATTTTAAATGTCTTGCTTGTATATTTAATCAAATCCAACTTTTCTATCTGCAATATTTTCCTAAAACACCCAAACTCACTGGCTTGTTTTGAGCACTTATCACTTAGCCTGAATGAAAATCCTCAAGCTCCCACATACGAGATACCTCTGATCTGGTAACTGCCTGTATAACAGCCTTCCCGGGCTTGAGCAGGATACAGTAGTTGGTAAAGAGGGGTAAGACCTCCAAAATCCATTCTTTCCTTTGAGTAATTTCCAGTGATTTTAAAAACAGAGTCAAAATGAAATGAAAACACTGCACAGAGCTTGCCTTCTCTCAGCACAGACATTCTTTCTTACAAGGGCACCGCAAGCTGTCACCCTTTAACCTCTAGTGAACATCCTTAAAAGGATTAAAACCCAAAAAAGTCAAAATGATCCTTGTACATAATGATTCAGGAGCACGGGGTGGGTGGAAGTAAAGTGGCACTAAGCCACTCATAAGTTAGGATGCCTGCCTCACATGGAAGTAGGTAGGCATTTTATAAGCACCTGGAGTCATTTAAATTCTACCATGAATGATCTCCTGCCTGCCTGTCATATTCCCTCCCATATGATCTTTACACTCTTGCCTCCACGTGATACAATGGCTCTGGGCTTCCACTGATAACTGACTTCCTTCAAGACAGTTAGAGGCTCCCAAAACGTCAGTGCCACAGGTCAGCCTTTGCCCCAGGGAGAAGGCTCTGTGTGAAGGCACAAGTCCCATCCTTTCATGAAACACAAACTGTTGCCTTTATAGAGACAAGACAACAGCAATCAAATAATCAATATCACAACAAACGGTGGCTCCTATCTCCTGCAGTGCTCCGGTTCCTGTAAAGTCAGTTAACAGGAACCAGGAGGCATTGATCCCACAGGAGCAGAACTTCAGCATCTGCCTGGAACACTTTTGCCAGAATATGTCACTGCTTATAGAATAGAAAAAAAAAAAAATTAGGGGCACAGCATCTTCCCTAATCTGGAAACTGGGTAGATACCACCCAGCGCTAAATTACCAGTATGACACACAGTGCAGTCCCAGCAATTTTCTTCTCAAACACTGAACTCTCCTAAAACCCAGGAAATAATTGTGTTCCAGAAGAATGGCAGATGAATATTGACAGAATTTAGATGAATATATTCAAAAATGCCAGACCAGCCCTAAAAAACCCACAAAACCCCTACTTAAGAACAACATTTTGCCCTATATCGGACAAAGCCACTATCTGCTTTTAGCCTTAGCACTCTTTGGATAGGCAACCAAGGGTACAGGATTGCAATCTGAAGAAAACGGCAATACAGAGGAGGAGAGGCATAAAGAGATTAATTTTAGGAGTTAATATATAAAGAATACAGATCTCCCACTTCAGGAAAGCTGTAATAATTATCTTAAAAACATATTCATCCTTGAAACTCAGCAATACCAAGTCTCTGGTACTACAACCAGAGAAACAGAAAATCTATTTCTTTATTATTTTTAGAAAATGATAAAACTTCTGTTCATACAGCCAAAATTTTACCTCGTTCCTTGCATCTTACAAATCATATTGGTCACTTTAGGTCTTCATAAAAATAACAGAAAACTTCAGGCTCTGTCAGTGTGGCAAAAGTATGTAGTCCTTTTCCTCAAGGACAAAATGTGAGAATATGAAGTATTCAACTGATTATTGATGCTAAATGAAAGTGCAGCAGAGTTAAATCTAAAGGAAGTGGGCACTGCACTGCCACCCCAGTGAAGGGTGGAAATGCAGTGCTTTGCTTATTACCAGCACAAGATGTGTCTCAAAACTTCCAGCCTCTCCTTAAAATGGCAGACATGCCAGTGCACAACCTGATCACAGCAGTGAATGTGGATAAATGGGGATAACAACTTTTTTTCTTAAGCAAAGTAGTGACAGGGAACACAGACAATTCCAACTACACTACAATATTAATGCCAACCTCAGTTAAAAATGCCATTTTACCCATTAAAATTGAAGGAAGTTTTCAGTGGAAAAAAAGAACTGACAGGGTCTAGCATTTTATTATGTATATAAAGATATAACTGGAACAGGAAAAAGGGAGTTTCTGCTTTCTTTCAAGGTTTTCATTTAAAAATAAATAAAAATCCTTAGAAAGCTCAGAAGATAATGTCCCACTGGTAAAGCTAATATAGTCTCCAGGAATTCAGCAGCAATTCTTTCTAGACCTCACAGAAATAAAGTATAGAAGATGGAATAGACAATGGGACTTGGTAAGACCTTTAAGGTCAAACACATAAGAGAGAAGTTTATAAAGTGGTTACGGTGCCCCATACACCATTACAGGGAGAATACTTCAGCTGATAGTGTTAAAAATAAGTGTGTTTTTAAAGCAACAGACATTCCCAGATAGATGTCTATAGAAATAATTCCCTAAGTTTGTCTTTGGGGTAGGATAGCAGCCCTCGGTCCATAACATACAGAAACCATTAAAAAGCACCGCAGGACCCATATTTGCTATTGTATGCATTTGTCAATATCAGGAGGATGTTGAATACCCCTTTCAGCACACACACATTTTTCATTGATACCCTCTCCATATCAGCTGGGATTGATTTCTCCTGTAGCACTGAAAATCATTCACTTACATGTCCACAGAAAATCCAAACTGGGAATCAACACATCCATGTGGGTTTTTTTCTAAAATCTTTCTATACTTCGTGTGATGCAAAAATAACTAAATTTACATCCATTTAAAGTGCAGATAGAACAGTGTGTCTAACTGAGGACTTGAATGCATTCACATTTCTTATTGGCAATCTGAATGTTTTCCAAAAGGTACCATTGTTACTTTTAGTACTATTTCTACTCTGCCATCATGCTCTGCCATGTCTTATTGTTTCATGACATTTCTTCGCTTATTTAATCTTTGTACTTCAAGCTTCCTAATTTACACATTTATAAAATTATTTTAAGGTTACTAAGATATTGCTATTTAGAAGTATTTTTTTTTTCCAAGAGATGTATTTCTTTTTATAAAAACTCTGAAAAACTAATTCCACAGCAATTCACAGCCTTACAAATGAAAGAAAGCTTCCTAAGAAGTGACTCATGGACAGAAAATGTATAGATTTTTCAATTCAGAGCCAGTATAAAAAAAAATCCCCACGGTAATGCGATTGCAAATGCTAATTGCATTCCAGTAAATTGCTTTACATTCATCAAACAACAATCAATGGGAGACACTGCTATCTTATTTTATTGTACTGATTGTTCTCAGCTATACAGATAAGGTAGTGTCAGATAGCTATAATCTTTCCCCTTGCTATTTTTGGAGGCTTAAAATTTCAGAATAAAAATTTATGCTGAAATTTAGAAACTCAGCCCAAGAGTCTTTCTTTTTAATTGAAAAACTGTTAGCATATATCTTGGAGAGATAAAGGAAGACTAAGACAAATATTCCAATTCAAATACCTAAACTAAACTAATTCAAATGTATCATTAGAAAACACAAGTTATTCTAGTCTCTAAATTTCAGAGGCACTGCTCATCCAAAGCTCCTTTGAAAACACTAGCCTTCTATTCTAAACATGCTTTTCTTTGTTTTACTTGAAGAGAAAGGTCAGAAAGTAAGCCCACGTGATTTGGAGGTTATTCAGAACTGCTGACAGTGTCAGATCATTAAGGTTTGTTACAAATTATCAGCTCTGTGTCTACATGTATGGTGCTCATGTCTATAACTTTTAAAAAGCTGTGTAGATGTGTAAACACACGCATGCACACAGAAATGTATGTATATGCATATAAAATAAAATTGCCAAGTCTGTTTTTATTTCTGAATGTCACTTCAATTTCAAGGGTCTCTGCTGGCAGTATTTCATTCCCCAAATTTCAAAATATCTTGTGCTTCATTGTCTCCCAAGATAGAACAATGGATATGATTCACCAGAATAGTCACACTTTCTAGTAAGAAAAATACTAACAGTGGGACAGCACAATCCATATAAATCTTGGTTATGTGAATGAGCTTAAAACAGTAGATGATCATAATAATTTTTTGCAAAAGATGAAAAAGAGAGTTGAGAGGAATGAAAAATGAGCACACAAATACTCCCAGATGTTTCCTCATACTTTTACTAAAATAAGTCCCCATAGCTAGTGAGATATTCAGATAAGATAATAACCAAAGGGAATGTCTTTTTCCTACATGAAGTACAAGTTCTACACAGAGAGAGCATTGTACAGAGAGGGCACGTGAGGCATGACTAAGACTGGAGAGTGAGTATCTGCAAACACTGAAAAAAATGTTATTATGAATGCGTCAGAGTGGTAAACATAGAGGAAAGATTTCATTTGCAGGATTTTCTTTTTGCTTTTTCTTGTATCTCTTCACCTCCTGCTATAGTGAGCACTCAATCTTGCAAAATGCTGCTTTGGATATGCAAGAGCATGGACATTCTCTTCAGCTGTAGTGTCTCCTGAAGTTGAGCTAATGGCTCTGTATCATGGAAACATACCTTGCCTGGTTTTCACTCTACTCCTTATACCTCAACAAATTTTGTTGTTTACTGACACTTGCTTTTATCTATTATTTTTTAATAAAGTGCTTGAATTCTACATATCCATCCACCCTCAAAATTGGCCACATTTCCTTCGGTGAATTTCTGCTGCTTTGTTTTTGGACCTGCACAGCCCACTGGGTAGGACAGCTCTGACAGGAATGGGAAGAGAAATTTCTTTCTTCTGTTGGCAGCCAATCACTCAGTCAGCTGAGCAATGTGCAAACTAGTGCCAGACCAGTGTCTCATGAAACCCTTCCATGAAAACGGTATTACATAGAGCTTATGTTCCTCAGGAAAGAGTCTCAAAACTCAGAGATGCTCTTCCAAATGCTATTTATGCTCATCAGAATAAAACACAGCAGCTCAAGGGGCCAAACAGGCATGGTAGGTCAAGGAAGCCTACAGAAGGAATATAGGTTGATGCCTCAAATTCAGAGATGTTTCAAAAGTCCAAGGAGCAGCACTTACAGTTTGGCACCTATTCAGTAGTAGTAAAGAAAGGGTAGAGGGATAAAGGTAGAGGGAACAAGTTGGGACAAACCCCTAAAATACAGCTTCTTAAAATCCAGAATTTCGTAGGATCACAGAATGGTTTGTGCTGAAACACAACTTTAAAGCCCATCTAGTAACAATGTTGAACAGAAAAACTGAAAAAAGTTAGTGAGCTGAATTATGCCCAGTAAAGCAAATGATAAGTTCCAGAGCAAGCAAGGGGGAACACTACAAGGTGTAAAATTGAGGCAGTGGGAGAGAGAAGCTTTTCCTGCCCCTTGAGCAGTTTTAAATTGTTATATTAAATCGGTTTTAATGGTTAACATCCACTCTGCAAGAGATTTGTTGTTTTTTTTCCCACATAAGCAAAATTTTAAGTTGAAAAGTCCTGATTTAACAAAACCTTTAGAGAACATGATTGAAATACCATTTTTAAAAATGCAATTTCATTCTAATAATTTCTTTTAAAACTTGGATACTTTTGGAGGGTGAAAATTTACTATTTGCACTTATCTATGGCTAGTTTGTGGAAACTGAATGTAGAACTGATAAAAAATTGGCATTAATGGGCAACTCTTGTAAGACACATTCTCTGTATTAGCTCCTGTAGTAAGCAATTTTGTTTCCATATATATTAATTTTTTCTTCAGAATTTATATTTCAGTGTTTTAGAGCTGAAGTTTCTGCTGTTGGCTGTCAATTAGATCTCTGCTTTGAATTTCACGGCATTTAAAATTTTTGTAATTTGCTTTCTATCAGCACAGAAAATGAGTGATTTCTGTCAATACACTTCAGAACAATTGATGTTTCCAGTAAAACTAGTTACAAAAGACAATATATTCACAATTGTCATCTTATCAGGTTTTCAAATTTTATATAAAACCATAGCAAGTATTTCCCTTCACAATGGAAAAGAATGTTCCAGCTTTTGCTCCTGAAGTTCCTGCCTGGAAGCATCGCTGCATAATTATAAGATCAGTTGTGTGTTGGCATAATTAACTTCCAGGTCTAGGTGAACTAGTTAAAATGACAACTAATATAGTAACTTTTAAAGCCCATTCAGTACATGAAAATAGTAGCCTCCCTCACATTCACAGTTTCTAATGGCGACTGTGGCTGATAATTTGTTCTATTTAGATTGCCATCTAAAAGAAAGAAAATAGTAATAATAATACTTCTACACCAATTCTCTAACATTTATAAGATAATCAGCATTAGCATTAGTTAGAAAATAAGATGCTGCAAAACTACAGTTTAATACACCCTCGAATGCACATTTTTCTATAGATATTCTAAACTTATCTGCTGAGAATTAGCTGGTTTTGAACAAAATGTTTGCACCATAAAATATCACTTTAATTAAGAAAATTACTTTGACTTCTCCCATCAGTCCACTGACTTATTTTGAAGAAAATCCTTTTGTACCCCAGCACTCACGTTGTTAAAACAAATCCACAATTCCCAAAATATAGGCTGAAAACTACTTCCCATTCATATTCTCAAAGAAATAGTCTGGAACTCAAAATACTCGAACTAAACAAAAGAATTTGTATAATATTAGTACTGATCCAAGATTTAAAATTACTACATGCTGAGCATACTACCCTTTTTCTCTTGCAAGATATTTAAGAGTATTCTGTATTTAAAGTGCGGAAATGTTCTCACAGAGGTCAACAGCATTCTAAAAATACCACTAGTTACAGGTTGCAGTACTCAAACCCCTGCTGTCCACTGCAGGTCATTCTTTTCCTGTTATGACACTACAGGGACCCATCTAGAAAAGTGTGGTGCACTTTTTGAGCTGCAAAGTTCTCTTCCTGCACTAGATATCTCGGCTTAAAACTCCCACAGAATCCACTGCTCCATTTTCCAGAGAATCTTTAACATATTTTGTTTTGTTGATGGGAAGAGAGGAGAACAGTTATTAAAGTAAAGCTGAAAAGTAGGCTCCTGTAATGAATATACCATAGAAATTCATTTTCATAGAACTGATTCAGTGAGAGTAGTACCAGTAAGTCTCAGCATCAAGATGATTCCCCTTCCACACTGCTTTTCCCAAAGGTTTCTGCACACCTTCTACGCAGTACAAAAAGGACCAGTTTCAGAACTACGTGACACAAATGTGTAGCATCCCTCAGTTACACAACAAGAATCCCCTGCTTACCAAGAGCCACATCTGAGTGGGAGTCCACAAGGGTATGTAGACTAAAGAGGGAGAAGGTGTTCTTGGATGGTTATCTCATTTCTAGAGGCCCTTTATGCAGCTCACAACTCTGCAGGGAGAAATCTCACAAGCATGCCTCATCTACTCTATCAGCAGACAGAAATGAACCAGATCAGCTAATTTTAAACTGTAGAGCTCCAAGGGTGGTAAAAGTTAAAAACTCAGCATCAACGAGCAGTTGGGGAGTATTGTCTACAGTGAACACAGCTGAATTTGGAAGACTCCACCTGTCCCTGTATCGATTTCTAAGCTTCTTTAGAGATGAAACGTTGTAAATCCAAGTAATTTAAATATTTGCTTTTACTGTTACCGAGCATAGCCCTGGCCATCCCTCACCATCACCCACATGAAAGGCTGTGACAGAAAAATATCACTTAAGATAAGGTTTAGAAAACTGGATAGGCATTGGTAGTCTGGATTCTGGCAAACTGCCATTGAAGAGACTACCCCAAAGCAAATACAGTAATTAAAACTCATTTTGGCATAGACCTAAAGGTGGGAAGAAGAAACCAGATTGTCACAGCGATCACCAGCATGAATAACACCAGAGCTGTTGTCATGCATTTTCATGTTTCAAGGTTGCAATTTGACTACACAACATGTGCTCACGCAAGGGTGCAGCGCTGGCAGACATCTCCCTGCCTCCACCACCCAGCTGCTGCCAGAACCAGGAACCAGTCTAAGAAAGCTGCCAAAAGGGCACATGTTCCTGGAATTTTCTTTGAAAGTGGCATGCAAATCTTCAATCTTTTGCACAAGCCCACACAACTATCTAGATATAAGCATACTGCATGTGCCAAGACTGATGATTATCTCTGCTGTATCTTTCTTAATGTCTTCTGGGGTTTGTGTGAAACCCAGGTGGAAAACAGCTGTTCACTTCAATCCACCTATGCTCCTTACACATGCAAGCTATATATTTGTAATTTTATTCCATATGTTACAGGACTGTGGTGGGTTGATCCCAGCTGGATGCCAAGTGAACGTCGAAGCTGCTTATCACTGCCCTCCACAGCTGGGCAAGGAAAAGTACGAAGAAAGGTTCACAGGACTAAGACAAGAACAGGGAAAGACCACTCAGTAGTTACCATCATGGGCAGAACAGACTGAACTTGGCAAATTAATTTATTACCAATGAAACCTGAGTAGGAAAATGAGAAATAAAAACTAAATCATGAAATACCTTGCCCCCACCTCTTCCTTCTTCCTATGCTCAACCTCACTGTCGATGCAACACATCCTCCCCACCAGCCATGCAGGGGGATGGGAATGGGGGTCGCAGTCAGTTTTGTCACGTCTCTGGCTCTCCTTCCTCCTCAGCAGGAGGACTCTTCACATGCTTCTCTCATGCCAACACAGGTCTTTATTAGATGAGACAGTCCTCCACCAATTGTTCAGTGTGATTCATTTCCACAGGCTGCAGTTTTTCACAGACGGCTCCAGCCTAGGTTTCTCATGGGGTCACAAGTCCTGCCAGCAAACCTGTTCCCGTGTGGAGTCCTCTCACCATGGGCCCACAGATCCTGATCCATGGACTTCTCCTGGGTCACAGCCTTCTTCGAGCATCCACTTGATCTGATGTGGGGTCCTTCATGGGCTGCAGGTGGATCTCTGCTCCAACATGAACCTCCCTGGGCTGGAGGGGAACAGGTGACTCACCATGGTCTGCACCAGGGGCCGCAGGGGAATCTCTGTTCCAGAGTCTGGAACACCTCCTCCCCCTCCTTCTTCCTTGACCCTGAAGAACTCTGGCTGTTGCTGACAGGCTCAGCCTTGACCAGCAGTGAGTCCACCTTGGAGGTTGTTGGTATTGTCTCTGTCAAACACGGGAGAAGCTTCTGACAGCTTCTCACAGAATCCAACCCTGCAGCCCTCCCACTGCTAAAACCTTGCCACACAAACCCAGTACAAGGAAATTTGCCTGCTTGTAATTTTGAAGTATTTCTTCCATCTGCTCTTAACAAATATTTTCAGTAACCATTCCTACCACTGTGCTCCTTGGTTCATACCTTAACCACAGCCACGTTCTCCCTTCCACATTTGTCCATTACACATTGCTTACCTTAGAAAATTACTCATCTGGTCTTCAACAATTTGATAGCATACAGTCTAAGAACATGTGCTAATTTCTTCCCCCCCACCTCCCAGTTCCACTGAGCAACCCCACAGGCACTCTTAATATCCTATTAAAAATATTCTAGTGTCTGTATCCTGGCCACCACTCCCCAGACTACCACTCCAAAAGCAACACTGAGGGGATTCTCTGATCTTGGCAAAACACACTGACAGTCACAACCCAGTCCCCTAGAAAGAAAAAAGCCTCAATGTAAGAGCTAGAAGAGGCATTGGCTTTTCCAGCAGCAAAGCCACAAACTGTGCAGGGTCAGGGAAAGGCAGCCATCATCTTTCAGAAGGTCCCTGCAGAACAAGGTTGCTATAAGAGATTGGAATAGCTGGCACTATCTCTGACTAAGCAGGTCTGTTGTTTTCTGGCCATGCTGAGTGGATGGAGGCCAGAGCTCTTCATCCTCAACCTTTAATGAATAGTAAATTTAAAATGATTTATAAATTAATGAGCTTCCTCCCTCCTCCTCTCACTCTGTAAATAATTGCAGCTTTCGATTTATCTGTGTGAGAGAAGAATTAAAGCTGGAGAGAATTTGATGCTAGAGGAAAATAAGCTAAGGGGATGATGATAAAAGCAAAAAGGAGAGAATATAACATCAGCTCTGTTGATTAGCATAAGAAAGGCAAGCCTTTAAAGAATAATTCTTCATACAGTGAAAGGTTGTCATCTGGGGAGAGGTGGGTGCTGAGGTGTACAAACACAACAGTGATGTGCCTGTGGTCTGTTCCTCCACCTCCCAGACATTATTCCCCAGCACCACTGACGCCTCACTCTGGTGCTGTTGGCTCCCAGACACAGGGGAGCTGGGAAGCCCAGGAGAAGCGGCATGATGAGCAAATCAAGTGCTGCAAATGAGCTCAGAAACCCCACATCCATAAAGTGCCAGGTGCCTCATCTGCTGCACTCACTCAAGACACCACTGGACCAAGGAGACAGCATTATGATATAAATTACTTTTGGAGAAAGGAGCACATAGGTTATGCTTCTCTCTGTTCAGACTTACTTAACTATCCAATTCAATACGAAAATGAAGCAACGTGAACTATATTGTATTATGTGTGTATGCATAAATAAATGTCAAGAAGCACATAATTATTCTCTTGCTAGAATTCTAACTTTTGCAAATATAATTACAATGACCAACTCAAGCAGAATCTCTTAAAGAAACCCCAAGATCTTTGATCAATGAGATTAACCTGTATACTGTTACTTCTGAAGTCAAGTTTTACAAATTTTACAAATAGCTTGTCAATGCTTTAATAACAACGAAATTATTATGACATAGCACTGTATTTAGAGAAGCAGTACTAAAATAATCACAGAATGGGTCAGGTTGGAAGGAATCACAGTGGGTCAGTCTGGTTTAAGCTCCCTGCTCAGGCAGGGTCAGTCTAGAGCACAGTGCACAGGACTGTGTCCAGGCAGTTCCTGAATATCTCCAGTTGTGGAGACAGAGACCCCACAACCTCTCTGGGCAACCTTTTCCAGGGCTGAGTAGAGTGGCAGGATCATGTCCCTCGACCTGCTGGGAATGTTCTTTTAGTGCACCTCAGGGTACCTTCTTGGCTACACAGGCACACTTCTGGCTCATGGACAACTTGTTGTCACAAGACCTCCAGGTCCTTCTCTGTAGTGCTGTTTTCCAGATCAGCCTCCAGCCTGTACTGGTGCCCATGATTTTTCATGCTAAAGATGCAGGACCCTACATTTGCCTTTCCTGAATTTCAAACAGTTATTCTCTGCTCATCTCTCTGACCTACTGTGGTTCTTCTGAAGGGCTGCACACCCCCCTGGGGGACTGACCACTTCTCCCAGCTTTGTGATAATAACGATTAAAAATACAAACAAACCTCACAATTTGAAACCTAATATGCCCTCGTTTTTCCATCTTTGTGATAAAACAACATGGAGGAGAGGTGCTGGCCAGTTCACAAGATGTCAATTACAGACAGAAACAATTATAACAACAGATTTAAGCATGTAAAAATGCGGCATCAATCAGGAGGATTAACTGCTCTCTCAATCCACCAGACAAGTAGCAAAGGGGCCTTTAAATCCTGAGAAGGAATTTTAAGTTGCCTGGATGCATGACCATACAAATTTATAGATAGATAAATGTGTATCCTACTGTCCTACTGACAAACACACTGAAGTACCATAACAGATTGTATAGAAATGTTACATAGTCTCCAACATCAGAGGCTTTCAAGATCTTGCAAGTAAGATGGATGAAGATGTGATGCTTTCCAGGGACAGAATGATTGACTTCATGAGCATCAATCATGCCTGTTTCTATGACTTTACACATCTAAATAAGTTTTTATCCACTTCAATGGTAGATCTTTTCTATTTGCAGTGATGCAACAAATGACAAAGGAAACAATGAAATTAAAGGCCTAATACAAAGCAGAAAGGGATGCAGATATCTCAACACATTTGCAATTCTCTACTTGTTGCATCTATCAATAAGCAGAAACAGTTAATGAATGGCATAAAACTTTAGCTTCCATGACAAGGGAAGCCCTAGCTTCCTTTCTGGAGCAGCAAAACTGTGTTAGGAGGCAGGCTCTCAGTTAACCTCTGTGCATAAAGACAGGTTGGAACAAGGGAGAGAAGGAGTAGGGGAGAACTAATGCAGCAGTCATCATAAAACTATTGTAAGCAAATGGAAAAGTTAATATGGATATTACTTAATGTCACTTGGATAATACATGATCAAGTGAGAGGCTGCTGCTTCCAAGCAAGCCCATGAATAATTAAAGCCCTAGAAGCACATTGGCACAAAAGCTCTTTATACAGTTAACATGAAGAAAAAGTATATGGAGAAAAATTTTGTGGAAAACTCTTAATTCCTGCATCCAAACTGATGGCACTGCCTTAAATGGGAATATAGTTTCTGGTAGTTTAGGTATCACATAATCAACAGCAAAGAAAACAGCAAAAAAACCCTACCGTGTAGAGTAAACCACCATGACACTATCACTTGGGTATGACTAGTGATTAATAGAAAAGGTTTCCGAGTAGATTAGCACTAAAACCTCAAACATCTCAGGCAATGCCAAGAGCTTACCCATGGTTTTTTTGGGGTTTTTTTTTGGGTTTTTTTTTGGGTTTTTTTTTTTTTTTTGGTAAGACAGCTACATTTTTCAATTTCCTAGTAGAAACAGTTTCTTCAGTGTATTGTCAGCAGAGACTCTTAAAAAAAAAAACCAGAAGATTTTCTTTTAGTAAGGTTTCAAACTGATATTAAAAAACAAAACAAACAAACAAACAAACAAACCACCAAAACCCAACAAAATAAAACAAAACAACCCCAAACAATAAACAAACTATTTTTAAATGAGTGAAAACACACTACGCTGGAGAATTGGAAGGCAATAAGCTTTAGCTCCTCTTGCAATTACCACTGCAAACCATACAAATAAAAACTGTCTACTTCATGAAACTAAGTAGCTATATGCACCTTGAAACATTATATCTAAATAGAAGCTTAAAAGGAATTTTGTCCAAAGACTTTTTTTTGGTGCTAACAGAATCACTACAGCTTTTTTTAGCATACATTACAGGTTTAGACTTCTCTGTACTAATAAAGAGACCCATAGTTTATAACTGTGATTCTCTAACAGAGTAAAGCCTATTAATCAAAATGCTGTTTCGATGGGCTGTGCAAATAAATAGCAGTAAAGTTATGCTTAGTGTGGCTATGGTGCATGAAAACCTGCTCCCAGAACAGCTGGAATGAAAAATTGTTCATTTACAGTTTCTAATCACATTCAGCATCTAGAATAAAAATCTGATGTTTGTTAATTGCTTTGAGTATATTATTTCATTTTTCAAAACCCTGTAACACAACACTGACATTACTGGCACCATTTCACATCTATAGCATTCATTCTTTCAAAATAAAATTTTTATTATCCCTTGCTTTGTACTGGAAAAATCTGCCTTAGAAAAAGGATACAAGGATGACCTTAAAATATGCTCAGTAACAAGTTTTCATCTTTTCTGAAAATTAAAAAAAGCAAATCCTATGGGTAAAATTCACCCTATTTCTCATGCATAAAACCTAACAGGCAAGAAAACCAATGTGATTTCTCTATGCAGGAAGGGAATCTCTCAGGACTCCTGCAGATCAGCAGCATTTAAAATGATTTTGGGGTGAAGTCAGGTCTGGATCACCAGATCTCAGCAGGGATGTTGCAAGGATAAATTCATCTCAGATGAGGTTTCAGTTGTAAATGTGAGAAGCTAATTACTTTAAGAGGTGACTAGCAGGAGCCTGAGCCCTGGTGGGAATAGCAGGGGCATTCACTTTCGTTAACCAAGCAGCCAAGTTTAACACCTCCAAAGGAAAAAATTTGACTTCTATGTTCTTTCAAGAATACAAGTGTTATGCACGTAAACCAAGCTCTGTTTATTTTAACATCTGTGGACAACAGCTGTGGAAACTAGACCTGATTTCCCTCACTGGAAGTTATGCACTTGTGTTTTTAACTTTAAGTGCAGAATTGCTTTGCTTCTGCTCTTCTTGACAGAAATTATTGCAGCAAGTATTGGTCATACTCATATCATATTTTTATTTTAGTGTACCTTGGATAAAAATACTTGTCTTAAATTAGTCTAAACAGGGTAATTTTTATACATCATAGTTCCATTACTCAAGAATTTTACTCTCTTCTTATTTAAATCATGTTTTGGCTTGTTGTTTTTGTGTGTGTGTGTTTTTTTTTTCCCCTAATACCTTCAGAAATACATAAGTAAACTTCAAAATAACCTGATTCCTGGGTTAAGTGTTAATGTCTAAAAAAACAATTTAAATACATGCGCAACCTGTAGCACCTTCTGACCATTTAAGTAAGGCAGAAAACTGTCATTAGGGGCTCATTTTTAAAGCACTTTATTTTCTTCATTCCTTGTGAACAATTTCTTTTGACATACTGGTGAATCATCACCAGTAAGATATAGCATTGGCTACTCCAAAATATAATGATGAAGTACTAAAAGGACATTGAAAAGCTGTTAACCAGCCCTTCTCCTTGCCCTCCTGCTTCTAATATCCTTAAGAAAATACATGCTCTTTTGTCTGTGCATTCATGACCTCTTACCTTCCACTTGTCTGCTAAAGCATTGTCATTTCTCCTGTGACTTTTTCTAGGAATGAGCTAACCATTCTGTATCAGCTCGGACTGATTTGAAAACCTCTATTGCTTAAAAGATGATGAAATTGCAGCTACAAAACTTGCCCCACCATGTCATTTTAACATCTACTACAAAGTTAGCTAGGGCTTTTCTACCTGACAAAGTTGTATCAGCAAAATGTGAATTTCAGGTTCTATACTTATATATGTTCACATATCATTCTGTGAGCTCTTGCACTTTATGATTTTTTATATGGTTTGAAAAGAGATTTAATATCTAAACCCAAAAGTAGACAAATGTTGGTGTGTAACAGCTCCTAATTCCATTATTGACTTGGTTTTTATTAAGTCATATACATAGTATCAGGGTGAGTATTAGGTTTAAAGTACTTATTTTTTTTTCTTTACCCTCTATTTTGGATTTTGTTTCCCAGATAAATTAGTATCAAACTACATGGAAATACTAAGCACTAGAAAAGACTACAAAGATGTGGCTCTTTACAGATTTTCTTCCACCTTACAATGCCTGTCTTGTTACCATCTTATCTGATGCCTGAACTTTTTCCCATCTCCTAAAAGTCATACTTTCTACATATCTACATATTCTTATAAAATGTTAAAAGATTTTCTTCACTAAAACAAAACTTTTATCTAACTATGGTGTTTTTCACTAGATTTGCTCAGTTTCCTACCAATATGCTGTGGACCATGGCTCTCCAATGTCTCTTGACAGTCCACACACTTGAGTAAACATTTTAAAATCACTAAAAAGGAGATAAGAATCAGCTTCCATGTTCATAGAAGAATCTATTTTTGTCTATGAAAGCATTTCTCCTGCAGATTAACATATTCCATTTCTAAGAAACAAACTTGAAAGAAACAGTCACTGAAGATGGTTGTATTTCTATTTTTTCTTAATATACCATGATATTATCTGAAACAGATCGGAATATTATTCATAACAAAATTATGCTCTTTTTTTCCTTTTTTAATTTTGAAAGACTCTCTCTTAACAATTCACAGTTCATCACACATTGAATACCACTTCTAATCTTCTAGTTTAGGAATGTATTAATCATGCAACAGTGGACAGATATTGCTTAAGGATCATTCATGACACATTTTTAAGGTGTCCTAATTGAAACTATAAAAGGATAAATCTAAAATAAAAAACAGCAGGTACATCCATACATCCATTTTTTAATGGTTGACCTGTTCTTCCTACAGAAATTCTTGCTGTAGCATCCACAGAAGATTTCTACTTCATTCTGAAGACAAATGATCAATATGTGGTCACATCCCCCTCCCAAAGTGGAGAGAACTCTCTCCCTAGAGAAAGCACTTTTTTGGCATTGGTTCCTAAAACTTATGCCAATCCAGCAAACAAGTTAAGCATGTTAATAAAGTTTAGCATCCAAACAGTCCTCTAGATGCAAGTGATTTCATACCTAAAACATGAGGTGAGGGAACTGCTGGGTGTATGAAGCAGCATCCATAAGTGGACTGTGTCCAGGCAGCTTAGCTCCTGCACAGTTTGAAAAGTCTGCATTCTTTTTGAAAACCTTCCTTTTACACATTTACTTGCTGAAGTTTATCAGACATGTTGTTCAATTACAAAATATTTGAAGCACTCAGGGAAAAAAAGCAAACAAACAAAAAAACACAGCATAATACTCCAGTACCTGGACACACCCAGCTATTCCAGCCGATCACAGTTTGCCTTCTTTTAGAAAGTCTGTGACACATATTAAAATTCTCTACAAAGCCTTTACCATAATAATCTTGCAGAAACAAGCATCAATTCCTCAACTTAATGCCTTTCTACCCTTAGAGAACCCTTACACAAATATTCGGCTTTTACATACTGTCTCTAGGCAGCCGTGAGGCACTTCTGCCCTATTAAGCACTATTTCTTTAAATTTTCTTGAATTACAAAGAAACCCCAAACAAATCACACTAAATATTATTTTCTTTGTGGCAACATATATCCAGTGCTCATAATTTTACATTTCAACAGTAGATGCATGCAAGTTTAGTCAGATCCTTGAGAAGTGGATATAAAACATGATGAGTAAAATTTCATCAACTGCCATAAACCCTTTAATATCTTGGTAACCAAAGTCAGTTCAGAGTAACTCCAGAAAAAAATTCTTGTCATTACTTGATGGTTCATGGTCTGAAGTGAACTATAAATAGTAAGATAATTGAATTGTTAAACACTGTGTCTTTAAAGAGGCTGACCAAATGAGGCAGATTGATCTTACAGAAATATCTTTCAGCCAAGTTCTTATTCCACCAGGTCATATTCTAAGCCTTTACAAAAGGTAACCCATACAGCAGGAAAGGATAAATTCATGTATGCTCTGTAGGCTTCAGTAAAGTTCTTTCAGTTACTTCAGCTAAGGAAATTAAAAAAAACAACAACAACAACAACAACAACAAAAAAAAAAAAAAAAAAAAAAAAAAACATAAGGATAAAACGTGACAAATTGGGTCTTAAAATCATTTTCCTTTGAACAACATTTTCAATAAGATTTAACTAATTCAATTTTCAGTAAGATTTACCTAATTTATCTGTAGTCTTTTATACAAACAAAAGAGTCCCATCAAAATTTACTTCCTAGGTTTCATTTTATGAGAACTCACACATTATATAAAATTTATACAAGCCAATTCAGTAAATTACATCCCCCCATGTGACACTGAAATGCTAGGACCCAAGTACTTGGATGCTCTAAACACATTGCTTGAAAACACACCTTTCCACAGCAGTCTTAGTGAGCTTAATAGCCTTTTGTCAGTCTACTTATGCACTTTATGTTACTAGCAACCTTTACCAAGGGAGATATTACAAAAAAAATAGGAATGAATGCTAAAATCCTCTGTGGCACATTACATACATTGCAATGTGCACAGTGAAGTGGAATGTACACATCAACATCTTCAAACAATTCCAGCCCTACTGAAATAAGTGTGATCCTACTTGAAAGGATTTTGTAGGGATGCTCTTTAAGTGAACTGTGCTGAAATTCAGACCAAATGAACTGCACTGGGGTCCAGGACTGTTGTAACAGCTTTACATACATACACTTGCTCAGAGAAAAAGGCAGAGTGACAGTAGTGACCAACGCATTAATAAATGATAGAAGTTAAAACCTCAACCAGGTTGGAGGAAAAAAATGCAGAGAAGTGCAACAGAACTTTTCATAAATCAGATGTTCAAGAGCATATTCATGACTAATACATGTTCTGTGCTGTAGAGGGTTGTTGGCTCTGGTTTTTGGTTTTCTTTTTCTTCTTTTTTAATTTAGTTTTTTTCTTGGTTGTAATTCTTTTTAAATGTAGATCATAAAGAAAACATTAAATTGAACAGATCTGCGCCAATTTACACTAGCTGAATATATGTGGCTGCCCTATATCAAGACAGAAAGAACAGAAGAGCGTCAGATCAGACATTCCTTCCTTAAAGATGAACCAATTCCAACAGCTGAGGCCAAGAACAGTTAGACACATGGTCTCTTAGTGAACCTAGGCTCATTTCTGAATTATTATCATGGTGATGATGGTTTATGGCACAAAGAACAATCCTGAACAGCACAGCCAACGCTGAACACATCCGTTTTTAAGAAAGATGAACCTACAAGTTTTCCCAGGTTATACATCTGCCTTTCTAATTCTCTTATTCAAAAAGTACAGACTTCTCTCTACAACAGATTTGTGGGTGAGCTCAGAGCAGCTTGACAAAAAAACACTAGTTAAGATGCTCACTGTGTGTCAGATATCGTATATACAACTATAATTGGGAACACATTGATTCATCTGCATAAAATGTCATCTACAAATTGTTTAACTTAGGGCAGCTAGAAATTGATTTGGACGGAAATACATAGAAAGACATTTTCTTTTTGGCTTTCTTTTTTTCTAATCTTATTTTTCTTTTGCCACATGAGTTCTGAAGCCTGTTAACCCTTTCCTTCACAACACATTCCTCTCTTCTTCACTAAGCAAGCAAGTTCTTTCCTAGAGATATTTTCCTGTATTTGAGGGTGGCTAATGGCAATGATACAGTGCTTAAGCCATTCATACAAAACTATTGATAGTCAGCCAGCCAGGTTCCCAAGATCTGAAGCATGACTCCTTTTCTAGCTTTTCTATTGCTAAGAATTTCCTCAGACATTGACTCATAAGGATGACTGTTCTGTTTTGAGTCATCTTCATTGTTTGAGGCTTTTAGGGGAGAAAAAATTGGCACCTTGGAGCTGATTTCCTCAGTTGTTTTGTGTGTATGTGTACACTTGTGTCGTGGTAGACAAACCAGTGTTTCTGTCTTGTTGGCTTCTGAGGTTTTTTTGGTGTGCCATCTGTGTCCTGATAAACTGAACTCACATGTTTTACACATGGAAATAGCACAGAAACCTGTTCAAGGAAATAAATAAAATCCAGATTCAAGCACCTCTTAATGATACAAATGGAAACCCTGTAGACACAAAAGCAAAGCCCCATAACAGAGCAATGTTCTGAAAAAAAATCCAAAACCAAAAAACCAACAAAACAACACAATTACCACATCAGTGGCCAAAAGGAGTACACAGCTTGGTCACCATGTGGTACAGCCAATGCCACAGTCTTGGAAAATCCCTGTGCAAAACTAGTGGAAAGCCATCTAAGAGAGGGAAACACAGCTAGAAAAAAAGTAAATTACTACAATGTGGTGAGAAGCCACTCCGGCTTCAAGTACCAGAGCCATGCATTTTTGAGGGGTCTCTACATTTAATGTAAACATAATATATCCTGAAAGGACTCGTTACTGCGTATTTTGACTGAAATGCATTATATTTTTGTCATGATTTTTTTTTAATGGGCTATAAGTTATGAACATAACAGAGGATACAGACTTTAGATTGGATGGTATGATTTTATAGCACACTATGTTGCTACATTCTGGCACTTCAAAAGGATTGATTTTTTTTTCAAGTCTGCTGTTTAGCTGGAGGGCATGCAGATATATTCTGCTAGCAAAAGGGTTAATAGATTCAACCCTCTGAGAAATGTACTCTTTACATGCATATAACACGATGGATAGTTAACTGCATGCACATTGGTAAACAGAGGTGAAAAACAAATTAATTGGAAGGTATAGAGTTTATTGTTTGCTCTCTCTTTGATAGATGGATCTCATTATTTTCATTGGACAGAAAAAGCCATAACAGTTTCCAGAGAAAGGAGAAGTGGCAGCTTCAGGAAACTGCTTACAGATGGACACCCAGCAGGCTAAAAATATTACTTCTGTCCACCTCATCAATAAACTGCCTCCATGCAGAATGGCAATTATTCTTTTCCTGCTCATGTTGCCCTTTGTGAGGCATGAGGACTATTATTGATAACAGGGTATGGAGTGCAAAGTATATACAGTAACTCAAACTCATTTACTGTGGTAAATCCATACTGGGTAGTAATGATGCCTTTTATGCCATTATTTAAAGTGGCAGTGTGCACTCATCAGTGTCCAAAAGGATTAAGTTGATCCTGTGTTTTGCTACTGGCCTATTAATGATTAATGATACAGTTATTATTTGCCTGTGTTAGACATAGCACATTCTGAGCTGAAAGAAAAAGAAAACTCTGTATTATGTCTTTAATGGATTAAAATTTTGCAAGCGGCAGGATTTTCTGATCTTTATTTCACCCAGGAACAGATCCTAACTCTACATAACCTGCAGAAGACAAGTTCCCTCAGATAAAGGCAACAGGACTACAAATGTGCTTTTCTAGGGTGTCAGCAGTGCTGTCACCCAGCCCTGACCGTGGGGTTGAACAAGCCTCACACAATGCAAGGAGGCACGAGACCCTGGGAGCAAAAGCTGTTTGGGAAAGTGACCACAAATACTTTCTGTATGAATTGCTGACATGCACAAATGGCTTATTATTCATTTACAGTGCTCTGCCTTTTCACGCTTTCTGAATGCACAACTATGCTTACTCAATATGAAGACGTATGATCAGTGCTCCTTATAGGGATCCATATGGATCTGCTGACTGCCCAGCTGAACTTCATGTGAGAGAGGCTGTGCAAGGTTTTCAATACTTTAATGTCTATTTCTATGTGGCACATGAATTTTAAACTGAGAAATACTAAAGGTATGTTGCTTTAGTATACCATACCCATACAAAGGGAAGTAATTAAGGTCCGAAAATATTGTAAGAGCTGCAATGTGCCTGAGGATAGGAGATTTCTACCCATAAAGTAGGTTAGATGGACACTTGATCTTATTTATCCTAGATCTTTTCCTTTTACAGTAATCAAGCTATGTGACAGGAAATATTAATTTGATCCATAACAAAATCATTACTTCATGAGGTCCAAGGTGAACTGCCCTTCTGAAATGAAAAAGTTAAGATAATTAGAAAAATTGGAAATTAATTCAATGCAGAGATTAAGGCAGATATAGAAGGCTGTATCCAGAAACCACTTAAGTCAGAGGAAATATTGGCACTGAATGAAGTACAGTCATGTATTAGCTTGCTGTTTCAGAGACAATACCCCTACAGACACACTTACACCTATGTTGCTGGTGTTGCTATTAGTATTGATATCTATCCCTTACAAAGATCCTTTCACCTGTGCACTATATAGAAATTTGAAAGTGGGATGAAATATTCTGTATTTCAGATTTTTACAAAATGCATGAAATTAACTATTTCTGTTTCTGATCTCAGCAGCCCTGTTGCTTCATACAGCACAATCAGAGATCCTACACCTTCACTAGATGAGTCATATTTAAATTTGCTTATCTGTGTTAGTACCTGAGATACTCACCTCACCAGCTGTTTTGTATATGCACACAAACTTCCTTTACCACACTAATTGTGTAGAATAAAAAAATCTTTGGTTGTTCATTGTCACCTGAATATCACAAATATTCAGAGCCCAACTCCTGATGGCAGCTACGCTTGTGATCAGTCAAGGTGACACCACTCAAGAGTGATCTGTTTGGAAAATGAGGACAGAATAGCATAGATTTGTTTAATACATTTAGTATTCTCTACTTAATGACCTGGAAGTCATTGCTGTATTTCAATTTCATCCGGTAGATTTGATGTATTAGTAGAAAGTAAAACCTGAAGTTTCACTACATATGCACACCAAAATAAAATCTCTGTAATTTAGAACTTCCATAAACTAACCAGCATCATGCCTTCTGAACACAATTCAAATATGACCAAAAAACCCCAAACTTTAACACCTTGGACAGAAAACACTTCTTTTTGTGCTGTTCTCTTCATGACTAATATTTAAAATTCCTTCTTAAAAATAATCTCACATACTCAGAAGAGGTACCTCTCAAAAAGAGACACTGTATTTTCTCTTTTCCTAGACCCAAGCAGAAATTACAATTACACAAATGTGTTAATCACTGCCATTTCCCAAATTTCTAAGAATTAGTAAATTCACAAATGCATAGCCAGAATGATGGAATCATTAAAAATATATTAAAAACTCAACCCCTACCAAAACTCTTAAAGTATCCATGTTTCCCAGCTACTTGCCAGAACTTGTTTTGGACTCAGAGCTCTGCAGGACCTGGATGGTAAGGCTATTGGTTCACTTATTAAAATTTTACAGTAGGTCTTCATTCAGAAGTATTTTTCCTGCCCACAGTGACATTCAATCTACAGTGAACTTATATGTCTAATTTGTACCAGAGAATGAAGATACTAATTTCTAGTAAAAAACTCTCAAAACTATAATTTTAAGGGGTTTTAAATTTGTTTGTGGTTTTGGTGTGGTGTTTTTATTTGTCTTTGTTTTATTTTTAAGGCTACAAAGGCTGGCTAGTAGGCATCCTCTATTTTCTTTTACTGTTGTCTGGGCTATCATCAAAACAATAAGCAAAATGTAGATCGTATCAGTAAAATCTAAAGTTATTGGAAAACTTCTTAGCTTTGTATAATATCTAGAAGAAAAAAAAAAGTCTCTCTCTTTTATAACTACTGTTATATCACTAGATCTGTCTTGTAGTAATTCACGTTACCATGATTCAGGGTTGGATTATTTTACCAAAATATTGTTTCATCAAGATTTCATAGTCTTGCTCTAGTAGGAGAAAAAAGCAAGTAGATTTTTAAGGGTTTGTTCCCTCCATAAATGAAATATCTCACACTGCTTTAAGCTCAATATTTCTCATGTCTATGCACTTAATGCTCTGCTAGTTTTTATGACACTACTTGTCTCACAAGTAAAATCAGGCTACTGGTCTTAGCATTCTTGCTGTTCTCCACATACAGCTATCTCCTTTATGACCTACATGCATTACTTTTGCTCCCTATCTTCAACATGTTAATGAACATCTTTGTTTAATTTTATTCACAGTCACAGCAGCTTCTATTATTCATTCAAGCCTAGAAAGGCAAGTTATTTACCAATAAGGAGAGACTTTTCCTAGCACATTTATAAGCACACATATAAATTAGAGTTATTATTTTGACCATGCAATAAAGTTTCCTTAGAGTTCTCTAATCACTTTTAGAATTATACTGTAATGAAAACCTATTAATCTTATGGTGCTTTACACACTACAAAAGTAGCATTTCTAATGTAACTAACACATCAGGGCAGGAAGCTCTGGAGAATTAACCTTTCCCCATTTCTAAATAAGATAGATAATGAATGAGTAGTCAGAATGTCCTAAAAAACCCGTTAATTTCTTGTCATTATGAAGTAGTTCTTTGGCTTATCAGTGTGCTCGTTCTGGCCAGGACTGGGTTCATTTTTGCAGCAGCCATGGTGCATGGCTTGGATATTATTCTATCCCACCTCATGCCCACTGTCAGGTGTGGAGAGAAGGGGTTCCTTCTGGACGAGTGAGCATGGCAGACAGAGGCATCGGGTGTTGTCTCTTCCTGGGGAATTTTGATGTAAATTGTTCCTTTCTTGTACCCTTCATCATCAATACTGTTGCTGTTACTGTTACATTCCAGTAAATTGTTCTTATCTCAATCCATGACCTTTTTATTTTTTGTGCCTCCAATTCTCCTCTCCAACCCCCTGCAGAGGGAGGGGAAAGTGGGGCAATGAGCAAGTGCCATGTTCTGGTGGTTTGGAGAATCGCAGTGGGACCACTAAACTGGGGAGTAGCACTCTTCAATCACAACAATCTGTTGGGAAGTACAGCATGATCTCTAGTTGTATGTCATCACTCATCAATTAAACAGGCGTGAGATCAGATGAGTTGCTATACTTTAACATCTTAGTCCTTCTATTTTGTACTATTAATTCATTCCTAGATGATGTTAATTTAGTCATGTAAATATGAAAAAAGCATTTAATCTTTATGAAGGGAATTTGATCTCTAACAAGCAATGGGCAAAGGGGAAAAATAATACCCAAACTCAAGTATTCAAAAGGGTTTTTCTCTTCTCATTTCCCTTCGCATCCCTCCAAAAGTGCTTCCAACATGGCAACAAAATAGTTAGGTGTAGGTGACTGTTGGAAGAATTTAATCTTTTCCTAGAAATGGCTGACTTCTCAGTAAAGTATGTTAAGGTGCATTTTTTCTAAATGAAAAGTTTTGCTTTACTGTACGACACCACACTTGGCAGAACATTTTTAATAGACAAGACACAGCCAGAAACTGTAGTTCAAATTTTTGTACTGAAAATTTTGTTAGCAATAAAAGCTGGATACTTCTTCCAAAATGTAATACTGATGAAAAACTCTGTAGCTATTGAAATCCATTAAAGTCATGCTGTTGTCTTGAATGAGATTTTTTAAAGATTCCAACTCTTGCAAAAGAAGAAAAAAACCCAAATCCATTAACTACTTATACAAGTAAGAGAATTCAATATCTGAGGAAATAGCAACAATATTATTCCATGTTCCTTGTGTGTATCCAGATATCTATAGAAAGGAGAGCAATCACTGTATAAATATTGTCTCCTATTGCATTTGCAATGAGATTAACAGAACACAGGCACACACTGGATTTTCATGAAAATGCTAGCATGCCTTACATGCTATTTTCATATTGGGTGGGGAGAAACAAGCGAAAAAGGAAAGGAATTTGTGTAGCAACCCTGATCTTGGTTTAGTTATTTTGAAAATTGCATTGTATCAATTCTGATTCTTTAAAAATGAGTTAAACGCAATTTAAAAAGAATAAGCTGAAACACTATAATGACTACCACCATAAAAGAACCACTTAGCCTCATTTTTAAGGCTCTGAATGAGACAAAAGTTACTAGGTTACCATCCCTGTTTTCTATCAGTATAGAATTAAGCTCTTGTGCCTGAGGTTTGTAGCAGTTATTCAGACAAGAACAAACATGTATGATAACAAAAAGTAGACTGATTCATTTTGTCCAGATACAACCCAAAGTATGAATTTCATTGCCAGTATTATTTAATCTTTCTGACAAGATTGTAATAAACAATTAGCACTGTAGTATATTTTCATGAGTCCATATATCACTGCTACCAACCACCACCATGAACCAAGCCTGGCTTTTTGTTGAACAGAGAAACCTCATGGGTCAATGCCTTGCCATTTATGTGTGCCCATGGAATATGGCCCTAGGCCCTAAAAAAATATTTTCATTTTGTATGGCATAGCAAAGCAAGTATGTTATTTTTTTTACTCCACTTTATCATTATTTAGTTAATTACAGATATAAGAAGCTTCCTGAAGGGTCATCCATAGAGGAAAAGGGAGATTACGAGGTAAAGGGTATCCTACAGCGGTGTTCTTAGACATCCTGAGGCTGTTCTTCTCAGATGCTAAAGAGCTTGTCTGCATGCACTAGAGCCAAACTGAAGGCCAGCTGAAGCTTTTCTAAAGACAGCAGAATATAACTATGAATGTCACACCCCAGAGGAAAAAGCAAACAAATAAACAAACAAAACCCCCCTTAACTATTTGAATTTAAAAGCACGTACAACTGCCCAGTAGGATACATCCTCAGTCTGATGGTTGCTAAGCTCTCTTAGAATTTCTAAAAGTAATTTAAAAAGAAAAAAAAAAAAAAAAAGTAAAGACACAGACAGCACCAGGAAATGCCTCTTTAATCAAAAGTAAAAATCCTTTTTCTCACTGGCAGTCAAAAAGTTTTTTCAAAGTCTAACAAATACACAATAGTATTTTCTATACAAGAAAGTGAGAAAAAAAAAAAGTGGAAAAAACCCAGCAAATTTTGTTATAGGCCACAGTCCAAAAAAATTCTTACTATTGGCCTAGATGTGTATTGCAGTTAAGGAACTCCAGTAGATAAAGAAAAATTTCCAAAGTTTGACAGAAGCAAGGAACATGTCACTTCCATAGGAGTCTGAATTGAAGAGTCCAATTTTATTCACTTATTTATCCTTTAATATAGTAGAACAAATGATGGCAAAGATCCTGATCCCTTTAGCCCTCCAAAGTAGTTCCAGGAAGAGAAGCAGTCATCCAGTGAGTGCCAAGGACCAGAGTATATGGACTGCAAACTGGGATGTCTCCTGACTGCCCAAAAGTAGTTGTAAGAGTAGCAGTGTAACGTGATATTAATATGATGTAATATGTAATTTTGAAGGATTATAAAATGAAGAAACACCTTCCTCAACTACCCATAATAATGATAAATGAGCATTTTGCCATAATGACACTTCCCTGCATAAAAGTGACATAAGTGAATATTGTGACTTTTCTAATTAGTCACAAGAAAAAGATATTAAACATGCCAATCTTGAATATTTTACTAAGTTAGGAAGAAAAAAAAATTAATTACTGATGATGATATAAATACATTCTTGGGTTTAATCTATAAATATGGAAATTATAACTCATAAAACTGGTAAAACTCCTATTTCTCTATTTTGCCTAAACAGTAAGAAATAGAAATAACAGTATTTTCAGCAGTATTGTAAGTACAAAAAGAAGCTCTTGGGAGCCTTTTTTGGAGTAAGCACATATGGATCAAGGCACCAATGGTCCTTCAAATCCAAGTATTTGCCAGAAGCCACTGCTTTCCCTTGTAATCTTCCAGCTGCTGATGACTCAGCTTTTGAGCTATGAACTAACAGTACCATTCATTTTTTCAGTATTAGAAAAGTGATACTGCCTGTTCTTAAAAAGTTTGCTGGATTGTAAGCACTAATAACTATTAAGTACTGGTATAGAAAAGATTTCTTTCTCATGTTATCTCTCTTCATCTGTGGAACTTCTTGGTCTTTGCCACAGAAAATTACCAGACATAGCATTTGATCTCTGTGCCTTATGCAAAACATTCTTGTGCTAATTGCACTTCATGCTTTTCATGCAGACCTTGAAAGACCTACAATCATCAGTTTGTACTTCACAGTATTTTTTCCTTCTTTTGGAGCAAATGTCTAAGCAGAAACAAATGAGAAAATTCTTCTCTGAGCATCATGCATCAAGGTCTAGTAATGCATATAAAATGACTCCTTAAATTACTGTTCAAAGATTTTTTTCTATTGTTATGTTTTTCTATTGCTCAAGTTACTCTTGAGTAGCTGGTAACAATTTACACAACACAACTTCTTAGCGAAAGGATATAAGCCACCACTGATGAAAAATAAGCCACTTTAACGTCTTTTGACAAAAAAATTGGTTTTGGGCACACATCCCAACCAACCAAAACCATCAAGAGGTTCAGAGACAAACACTCAGAGACACTGGCAATCGACACAAGAGCACTTATTGTTGACTGCATATAAGTGAGTATATTAATGGTATGAAGTTGCCTGAAGACCTCTGCAGTTCCTGATCCTTAGTAGGTGTTTATCTGCTTTGAAAATCACAAATTCTAAAGAGATACTGAGTTCTTCTCTTTCCAATGAGGTGCTGTTCTTCCATAATAGAGATTGAGTACTAGAAACAAAATATGAGGGGCATTGAAGTCATGCAAGTCATTATTTTACATAAGGCAAAAATATTTCACCATTTAGATCCTACTGGAGGCAAGCTGAAGAATCAAATGATATTTCATGTGTGTATTAACATATCTCATTGTTATTGCTACCCAGTTACACTAGGTTACCCCCTGAGTCACACTAGGCACTGAGGAATACCTCTGCAGAGCATACAAAACTTGAAGGAGTAGACATGAAGATTTCAGAAAAAAAAATCAGAAGTTCACAGCCAAACTGTTCTCACATGCATATATAGTCTAGCTCCTCTTTAATCCACAGTTTTGTTGTGAAGGTTACCAGAGTTATGGGCTGGTATGAATTGCATGTGTTATATTTCAGTGAGAGTACTACTCTGAAAAAATAAAAGAAATCAAAGTTCATTTGATAATCTGATCTTCATTTACCAAAAGAGGTGCCATTAAAGTCCACTTATAAATATATTTGCATTCTTCGAGTTCCCATTGTATGCAAGGCTTTTGTAGCTTCTTCTAACTATATATGATATTAAAGCAGTTCTTCAGCTGTGAAAGCCCTAGTGCCCCCAGTTCAAGTGATCACTATGCAGAATAAAAACTGAAGCTTTTAACCTGATAGCAAGAGGGAAAACAATCAACCTACAGGGAAATAACACTTTAATTCATGGTAGGAAGGGAAAAAAGATAATCACCTACAAGAAGAAACTTATTATTTTCATCTGCAGTTTTGTAGCTCAGTATTTTCAAGCTATCCATGAAATTCAAGCATATCAGTATTCTCACTTCAATACCATATTTTAGGGCAAGAATGAGACTTTGATAATTTGAATGCACTGTGATAGTGCATCAAATTAATTTAGTCCTGAAGAGCAAAATGGTTGTGTTTCTGAACCATAAACTGGTGGGAGAGAATATGAGCAGAAAAAAATGAAAGCTTTATCCCCCCTTCAGAAGCCAATCTTCATAATGCTTTCATTAGCAGTTAAAAACCACTACTTTGAAATAGAGAAAAAATGGATTTGAAGATCCTGAATACAATGGGGTATACTTTTGCTTCCCCTTTTTACAAACAGGCAACATAGAGAGTTTGTTCTATTGGTGGTACATTTGTAAAAGGTTTGCTTGTAAAAAAAACCCAAAAATATAACCAAAAGGAGCTGTGGACTGTTTTTTACCTTCTAATAAATGTAAAAGGAAAGTTGTTCCTACAACTAAGAAAAGAGAAATGAGGAAAGAAATGAGGAAAGAAATGAGGAAAGAAAGAAAGAAATGAGGAAAGAAATGAGGAAAGAAAGAAAGAAAGAAAGAAAGAAAGAAAGAAAGAAAGAAAGAAAGAAAGAAAGAAAGAAAGAAAGAAAGAAAGAAAGAAAGAAAGAAAGATGAGAAGTATACTTTTTTCTTGAAGAAGAGGATTCCAGAAGTCTAGGCAAGAAAGTGAAATTTTCTCTAGTGACCATGGGCCAAATAAGCTGGTTTAGAACTTAAGCAAACAAAAAAAGCCCCAAAATATAAACAAAAAGGAAGCCCAGCTGAAGGAGGATCCAGTAACATGCATCACACAATACAGACCAATGGAAATTTCTGCTATGTGAAATAGTAGGTTGCTACCTGGAATATTAATTTTATTCCAGCTTTCTAACCCACAAGAAAATTCTTTAGGATCTGACAAAGTCTGATTGAATAGTGTTTTATTTTCCTATCCAAATATAAGCTATAATTTTACCTACACTTGGTCATTTTGATGCATTTAATCTGCCCAAACATTGATTTAAACACTTCAGTTCTCTGAGCTGATGGAAGGAAATGTGCATTTCCACGAAGTCAGCAGACTTGCTCCAAAGCAGGTATTTACATTGTGGGATGGAACAAACTGCTTCCTTGTGCTTGTTTCCCTCCAGTAAGTATAGAGGGGCTCTAGACAACCAGTTGAGTGAAATAGATTAACTTGTTCTCCATTGTTAGGGCAACACTAAGACATAGAAATACAGCAGAATAATGCTGATGGCAAGCTCAACCATTCAAGTACTGTAAAGGAAGTACATAAAGGGGTGAGAAAAGAGAAGCAGTGACTTGGAACAGTCACAACAGCAATGTATTCTTTTCTGTACCGTACATTTGAATGGTAAAGATCAGCACTAAGGGTGTCCTCATGTATTTTAATCTCTCCACTCCAAGAATATCAGGCTGGTACAAAAATTTATAAAAGAATAAGGAAGAGAAAAAATATTTTGGTAATAAGTATTCTGTCTACAAAGATAACAATTCAGGAAAACCTGGCTTCAGGTAACATAAGGGCCTACTGTACAAAAGTAACATGGCTGAATCTGAAATTCTGAAGACATTTAAAACTTTAAAACCTCATCTTTCATATTTCATCGGTCAAAGGTTATTGCATGCCCTTTGATTCCAGGCTTCCCACCAGTTGTATTTCTTGCAAACTGTACTAGAAAATCTAGATTACTCTGAGATTTGAGAACTACACCTGTATCAAAAAAATGTTCAGTGGCACACTTGCTCCTGTTTAAAACAAAAAACTTCAAGAGATTTGTTGCTAAATAATAGATCCTTTAATAATTGGTGAATACTGATTTATAGGCATTGAGGGTCATGTACTGTCTTATACCCTACACGTCCAGTCACAGGTCAAATGAGTGACATTACAGCAAACCAGGCATCCTTACTTCTATGTTCCAGTGAGTGAAAAAGCTTTGCCTCATTTTCCTAACCAGTGCTAGCATACACACCAGGAACCAGTAAACAAACAGATGAAGACTGACCAGTTATCCTAGCAGATAAAGTTTTGAAATACAAATATTCTTTTGTAACAGCTGTTTTAGCCCTCTTCCAGAATGATGGTTTCCAGATAAACAAATACTCAGGAGAACAGGTGAGCTTTATGGACCGGCAATCATTCTAATGAGCATGTCACTGAGAGTTTTGAGAGTTTCAGAGCTATAGAATCCATTTCACAGCTGTCTACAGTCTAAGTGCTAATGCAGGCAGGAAAGTCATCCTGCCAATCACAACCCCATCTCTCGATATCCTAGACTGAATCTTACTCCCAGTCAAACACAGCTATTTTTTTTTATTTTTTTTTCCTGCCTTTGGTTCTCAACTTGCCTTTCCAGGTGGTTGTTTTATGACCCAGAACAAAAGGAAACTGCCTCAGCCATTGGAAGTAACTATTTGCCTATTTCTTGATCTTCATATCACTGGTCCTGAAGGGCATATGGCTACCAAAGGAGCCAGACTAAATAAATTCTAGGCAGAAATGATGACATCTGAACCACCTTGAATTTTGGCTCACCATAATTGGAAGCTAAAGCAAGCTTCATAACACTAAAAATGGTTTGGAAATTTTCAAGAGAGCAAAGGAATATTTTAATGAATGGTTAGAACAGGAAAGAAAAGATGAGGGAGGGGGAGAATGATGAAAATCCAGGGAGTTTCTTATGAATCAAACCAGAACCTAAAGATCAAGATTCTAAATTTAAAACTTAAATTGTCTAAGGCTGCAAAGAGAGGTTGTGGAGTCTCCTTCTCTGGAGATATTAAAAACTTGCCTGGATGTGATCCTGTGCAACCTGCTCTAGGTGAACCTGCTTGAGCAGGGATTTGGACTAGATGGCCTCCAGAGTTTACTTCAAACCCCAACCATTCTATGATTCTTCAAGTTGCCTGTATTGAATGAAAAACATCATTGTGTTTTCCATTTGCAAACATAGCTCAGCTATTAGATACTAAAACTATGTAAAAAGATTTCATCTTCTAACCTAGGCAGTTGGTTAAGTTATTTCTGTTTCCCTGACAACCTGTCAACATTCAAGACCTAGTGAAATTCCCAACTGAGCTGCTGATCAGGCAATTAATAATTTAGAAGTTTCTTTCTTCCATGGACTTGTGTTTGTCATTAATGACAGCAACTAGCAAACAGTTCTTCATCTAGTCTATAAACGGAACAAGTGTGAGGTAACACTGGTCACTAAATTAGCCAAATCTTTTCAGATGTCTTCGCCTGGAACCATAGTAAAACAAAGGACAAGAGCTCTGCTCTCATCAAGAATATGCCATGAACATACCTAGAGTTGTCATTAGCTTCATCCTTTTTAAAGGCTGTTTTATTTCAAACTAGGATGTGAAAATACTCAGAACAGAGGTATCAGCTAATTGCCATTGTTGCTGGGCTTTGTCCAACACAGAAATGTTACTTCACTGACATAAACCTCACTCCACTGAGCACAAGGCTTCACATTTTTTTGTCTGTGTAATCTCTCCATTGAGCAGAATAGATGAAACAACCTACAAGGGTTGACAGCACTCTTAAACAAAACCTTGAGCACAGAAGTCACTATGTGTCCAGCTTCTCCTACTTATTTTCCTCCTGAGATACACCAGGTTCTTCTCTTTTTTAAACCATGTTTGGCGAAGATGAGATATTTGCCACAGTGTTGCCTACTCCTGCACATCCAACCCCAAATACCAGTGCAGCTGTGCGTGGGAGTCAAGGCTATGAAATAGTTGAAATAATGTCTTTGGCTCATAAAAAAAATAATTTAAAAAAATCCAACAGGCCCAAATGTGTTTCACTGCAATATGAATAAGTGGCAATTTCCTGGGTGCTTTGAGTCTTGCAGTTTCTTCATAATTGAATCCTTCATTAGCATTTTTTAAGCAGCTCTTCTCGTTTTCATTGCTTCACTGGAAGAAAATTATGCTTCAGCCTTACTTTATTTCCAACATTAATACAAGTCAATATTCATTCCCTACCACTCTCCCTTCAAGATTGGGATCTTCTTTTATGAAAAAAGGACATCCTCTGAAAGCCTGGATTCTACAAAAAATACTTTCACAATTTCAAGAAAGGGAAACCTGAAATTTCAAAGTGTCTGTATTTTGGCACTATCAGGAAATTAAAATAGTCTAGCAGTACAAAGACCAGAAAATTAAATTCTCTAAGAATAGTACAGTGCTATTTAACTCCTCTGGCTGAAGGGAGTTTAAAGAGAAGTAAGGCTTAAAGTGCATGAGTGTATATTTTAATAATATTTCCTCACCTCGCTCCAGTGCAGGACCACAGCATATTCACAAGATCACAGAAAGAATGACTGCATTAAAAGCTTTTCTTCCATGTTAACTAGAACCAATGGGCTCTTTCCTGACATTCTGTGCCTTCAATTCTTTCGCCATACCATATATATTTCTTGTGATTTTTCAGAAGACCTAACCGTACACAGATACATTCTGTCACGTTTATACATTGCAATTAGAACAGGCATTGCAACTATGATCATTAAAATAAGTGAATTAAAAAAAAATCAAAGGTGTATTTTGGACTGAGTGGTTTTAGTTTCATTTAACTGCAATATCAATTTCTTTCAGGGCAGGAATTAAGAGGAATCATCTGAGAGCCTAAAAACATCTATCTACTGCTTTAAAGTATCCTGAATGTTCTCCAGCTGGTAGTCCTGAAATGTCTCCCATTAATCACACAGCCTAGCTGCCCAGCCTCTGTTGATGTCTTAGATTATATGTTGTGTATTCCTCTGATCCCCCCGCTTGGGCACCTGGGTTGCTCCTTTTCAGTTTAGTTTCCCTGTATAAAAATACGACAGGCAGAAAAGTCTGCTGCTCCATAAAGCCAAAAAGAGGTTTCAAGAGTCACTGATCAGCCTAAGAAATGTGAAGAGGCAGCCAAAATTGGCTTCAGTAATTTGGTACATTAGTAAAGTAGGGGATTTGTTCAGAAAGGCATTATACTGTGCTGGTGATGAATGGGAATCAACCTGCATCACTGAACCAGAATACACAGCCCAAGTAGAAATGAAGTGTTGAAGCACCCCAGGTGGTGTGGTACCGTTAGGACAGGAGTTAATGAGAAAAATCGTGATATGGGGAAACATCAGGAAAAATTAAGTTGAAAATATTGTAGGAAATGAGGTCTGGCTGCAGTCTATCAGAAGCTGATTTTGAGCCTAAGGAAATGCACTTTATCTCCCAGGCAGGCGGCTCCAACTGAGCTCTAGAAGAAAAACTCTTAAGTGCAGACAGACTATTTTAAGAGCATATGAAAAGACAGAATAACCCCAGGAACAGCCTAAAGTTTTCTGTATTGACAGTGAACTATGAGATGCAGTTTAATGAATCAGGATGGAACCATAAAAACCTACGTTTTCTTTTAGTATTCAATGTAGTAATAAAATTAGATTCATTAAAGTGGAAGTAGCAAACTACAGAGTAAAAATAGGACAGGGCAGCAATTTTTGGAGAGATTTTTTTCTAAGTTCCTTATTCAAAGGAATGTATGCTAATGCCTGTTTAAAACTGAAGTAAAAAAAAAAAAAAAAAAAAAAAAAAAAAAAAAAAAAAAAAAAAAAAAAAAACCCCACCAAAACAACTGAAGCTTAAACAACAAAAAAATCAGCTTTCTTAAAAGCTTTCTTCTTTTTAAAAAGGAAAATTATATGTTTGACTGCTTTTATAGATCTTTTTCCAAGTTTATTTACTGTGAGCCTAATCCAGCACAAACTGAAGCAACAGGTAATTTCATAAGACAACTGCAGTCCATGAAAAGGTGTTATGACAAGATGTTTCATCCTCTAGCACAAAATCCACATATTTCAATACAGCATTTTAAAGATAAACATGAACAAAAAATCTCTAATTTTACCTAGACTTTTGAAACAGGCAAAGCTATTTCTGGATAGTTTAAAAACTTATTTTCATATCTAATCTAAAAAAATCAAGTTCATTATATGCAAAAGTAGAAAGAAACAAAAAAAAAACCCCAGTCCAATAATGTCTAAGAAAGGGTGCATTACCCATATTTTGTAACTATTTAATCATAGTAATCATGCGTGTGTGGTTACTTACAGAATCTCTATGCTGTGTTATCTTTTCTAAGCAATAAAACTTATGGCAGTTCACTATTTTATTTTTCTCCTATGATGTTCTGGTTGGGATGCTGGCTTCCTTCTGGCTTACCTTCCAGATCTCACATGAGCACCCTGATCTTGCCACTACCCCAGGCACCTAGCAACAACCCCTGCCAGGCTGGGTCTTATAACTTTTAAAGGGTTTTTTTTAATCTTAAAAATATTACAGGCTCTAAATGGACACTTCTGCATCCAGCTTTAACTCACTCAGTAAAGCTTTGCTTCACAGAATATCTCCATAATACTGTAAACACTGGGGGGAAAAAAACCAACCAAACAAAAACCCCAGGAACAACTGAAGTTACCCTGCTGCTAATACACTGTATTTTCCTATAGAACTCTGTATGTTTCAGTCTTGTACCTGCTTTTACATTCATTTAGAAAATGTGATTCAACTCCTACTTTAAGTCAATATTTAGTTCCTGCAGAAGTTGTTTCATTGGTTGTCACTGTGTTTTACCCAGAAAAACCTGATAAACTACTCACAGATTAACCTGTTGTAAAGCATATTGCCCAATATTTCCCTAATCTTTCTAACGGGCTGCATTTCAAAATTTACTATCTATAGAGAGCAGGGTAGCTGTGTCAATCTCACTCTTTTGCCCCTATGAAAGTTTGTGGAATAGAAATTATTAAGCAAACCAATGCTAAGGAAGCAAAAGCAAGGGGATGAAAGTAGGTTTTTTTGGCTCCTAATCATTATTCCAGCCCACACATGTACAGATAACTTGGTCCTAAAACACACCCAGCCCCTACTGCCTCAAATCTCCCTGGCACCTGGCAGCTTAGCAGGCTACCTTATTTCTATTGCAGTCACATACACAGTGGAAGGGCTGGTGCCTCTGAAAATGAATGACCCACTAAAACATACCAAGTGTCATGATAGCTTGTGTTTCTAGTAAAGATGTTTCTATATTCATTCAAAAACAAAACAAGAGCCAAAAAAAAAAAAAGGGGGGGGGGGGAATATTGGAAAACAATACTTCAAGGGTGTCCACTTCTTTCTTCTGTTCCTTTTAAACCTCAAAACGAATATCCTAATTTTTATCTGTTAAGTGGATTTGTATTTTGTTAGCAGGTTGGGGTTTTTTGGCTGTTTTGTTTTTGGTTTTTGTTTGTTGTGGGGTTGTTTTTTTCGTTTTTGTTTAGTTTGTCAGTTTGTTTGTTTGTTTGTTTGTTTGTTCCCTTTTGGCATTGATGGGAGGGTGGCTTTTGGGGTAGGAAGGCAGAGGAATTACCACCACATTTTCTGCCATTATGTCCTAACCTGCTAGCAGTGTTCAGTATCATTTGGTCATTCAGTATCAATGCTCAGTTCATGTATACCTGGTTTGACCAAACTTTGTTTAGTGTAAAAGGAAGAAGTTCAGAAAGGAGGGAAGTCCTAGGACATAACAAACTAGTTCCCTAAGAATGTGTAAAAAACTCAAACCTTGCTGGACTCAGAGTCACACTACAGCTTGTGTGCTTTGCACAACCTCCAGGCACGGTCAATGGCTTCTTCCTGAGAACAGGTACAGAGGTCCTTCATATTTGCAGAAGAAATTTTTAAAAACTTTAAAATGAAATAGCATTTACTACAGGCATGGTTCATTGTAACCATTCTTCTGGTTAATCTTTCATAAGTGCTAGATGGCAAAGTAGAATTATTACAAACAAGAAAAAGATCTCTGCTATTTAATTCTATAATTTAATACCAGCAAAACTTTTTTTTTTTATGATTTCTGGAAGCCATTTTAGGAGGTGTTTTTCCAAGGAAGACAACAAGAAATAAAACCAAATCCCCCTTATTCTTACAGAAGAAACATAGCTAAAAGGTCTGCTTTAGACTGTTACTTGTGCTTTCAGGTTTTTGAAAAGGCACTGAATACTTTTAGTTAACATAATGAAGCCAACATTTTGCTGATACCATTTGAGTTTAACCCTAAACATTTCCAGGAAAAATAAGGAAATTATATTTACCTCATATTCCTCATGCTACTTGGAAAAAAATGCATTCTGAAGGTGTTAGCCAAGGAAATGATTATTAAAAATGAAAATGCTAAATACAGGTTTAACAATAAATCACTTCACTGGTTATTTATTACCAAAATCTATTTGAAACAAAATCATACTGTACCTCCAATAATTAAACAGCAATTGCAGTCTTCAACACAGTGTTCAATACAGTAGGGAATTCTAAGGTATCTCTATTTTGAGCTATGAATACTAGCAACACATTTTGAAATGTGTGGTAAATTGTTCTTAATCAAGGTAAATCAAGTCTTGCTTAATCAGAGAATCACTAGGTTGGAAGAGACCTCTAAGATCATCAAGTCCAACCCAGCTCTAACACCTCAGCTAAAAGAATAAAAATCCCTTTCAGAAATAATTCAGTTTTATTTTCTGTCTACATTTTGAAGACATAATTGTTTGAAGACAGAACATCTAAACTTCCTAAGGAGATGAATTAAATCCATTCCTTTTGCCTTTTTTTTTTGGGGGGGGGGATATTAAAAAAAAAAAAAGTTAGATAACAGGCAAAGGAAAAAAACGTTCAATTCAAGGAATGTGGATACAAGATGAATGAGACGTTACTAATAATGGTGCTGTCACAGTTAACAATTTTACTGCTTACTGGAGGCATGGCCAGTTAGGCTAGAATTACTTAGTAGCACAGTCTCTGCAACCCAGTGGTATTTTTATTTGCCACTCAGCTGTTGGAGAAAACTGCAAGTCTTTTAATGAACTATGAAATCAACCAGTAAAACGCTTCAGCTTATGAGACAGGCCGACTAGCATCAAGGTGATATATCACACATGCAGGGTGCTGTTCAGTCTACTATGGTACAGTGAACTCAGCCTGCAAAACTACAGTATCCACCAGCAGGCACTTACCAATAAAAGCTTTCCAAGGCAAATGAGGGTGTCTGAGGACAGCTTTAAAATATTTTATTGCTCTTAACTTCGCAGAAAGCACAGCAGGGGTTGGAGAAAGGGAAGGAGTTTTCATTTCTCTTCTTTAGTGACTACACACAAAATTTGGTTCCCAACATAAATCAGACCCTGCTTCTAACTACTAGCCATTTCTGTGTAAGGAAGTTCTGGCTGGGCTCTTTCTAGCAGAAGCATCCATATTACTTAAAAAATACAAAGAACATTCTTATTACTTGAAAATAAAAAGAACATTCCTGAACACATCCTTAATGCTTTGATCAGGAATTTCTGTCATACTCTCAGATAACTCAATGTTTACAACATACAAGAATTATGGCTTAAAAATACCATAACTGTTTTTTGAATAAGTACAGCCAGGTTAATTGTACATTAATATAGCCAGCATAAAATTATCCTCTGATATCAGAGTACAAGGAAGAATGAGTAAACAGATTGGATCATCTAACTTTTTCCTTAAACATGAATTCTATCAGATAAAATAAAAAGCAAGCAAAGGAAGTTAAAACCCTCAGTTTTTACAAACTTGAAAACCATGTAAAAATATTCCAGGAAGTCGTACCTTCCTGGGCTAGTCATAGTAATGACAGGAGTCACAACAGGTTATGAGGAAAAGGACAGATGATACAGTAAACAGTACCAAAGCGACAAATTTCAGAAACAGCCTTCTTGAAAGGAAACATCTCTTTACGCAACTTACATCTTTAAAGATAAGTATGCTCAGGAGTAGATCAGCATATGAAAACTTTAAAGTTTATATCAACAAGTACTTCAGGAGGGCTTCAGCTTTCTGCTGAAGCTGTTACACTTTTCCTAAGCCAAAGAAAGGGTAACCAACATTTTGGAGAGTATGTCTGGGTCAATGAATGAAGAGAATGGAAAAAAACCTGACCAGATTCCAGCCTTTTTATCAAAGGCTGTTGACAATGGCTTGACTACCCAATATGTAACAACACTGTCAAATCATGCAACATTGCCAAGCAAAATTCAGTGAAGCATTGCTCTGTATATTCTCCTGCTGATCAACCAGCTTAACAGTTCTCCATATCTCAGTTTCCTTTTCTAAAAGAAGGGAAACAGGACACAATAGAATCTCTAATCTAAGAGAAACATTCACGAGCCTGGCACATGTTATATTTGCTTGGTTGGGGGCTGGACTGGGTGGAAAAGTGTGAGCAGAGTTGAAAAATAAAGAACAGAAACTTCTTTAAAAAGATGCCTTTCAGTTTTAAATAGAGATATTTTTAGAGTTAACACTACTAAAATAAAACTAAGTCTAGGACCTACATATGAAATATGCATCTATACACACATCATAGACAAATAGCTCATGACAGATGCTGAATAGAGTCAATGCATCTATAAGCCAGCCTTTAATTTAAATTCTGTTTCTGATGTAGCATATTAAAACAATTTATTCCACACTTACAGTTTTGGTTTGACTTTTCTCTGTTTTACAGACTCCTTCCTGAAGTTTCTCTACAGATGTGATGAGAGATTGTTTTGCTTGAAAAGGCCAAAAAACAGTGCTTGAGTGCACTCAGGTCAGCTGTTGCTTAACTTATACAAGCAAAAAGGAAACTCATGCAGGGGAGAGGAAATTACAGGAAATACAAAATATTCTCCAAAAGTCACACACTGAGAAGATAAATACTCCAAGTAGCCAAAGCAGTTGGATTTTGCACCATCCAGTCTTTGGACAGTATAGAAAGTGTCTATGGTTCATTAGTGCAAGCCCCAAGATCCCAGTAAAAAATATCACTACTAGAACTGTTAACTATTAATCCCACCCTGGATATCCACTTTCTTTTAAATAGCTTACTGTGCATGATATCGAAGAAAGACCACCACAACAGAGGATCTTCTTTCCGGAAGGAGCAAAGGTCCTCTAAAGCTATGCAAACATTTTTCAGAGAAAATATGCATCATCTCAACATGTTAGTTATTGCAGTGTAAATATATGGATTCATTATTTGTTTTGAGTGACGAGTTCTTTGCAAACTGCACAATAGAATTCTTTGATGCCCCACTGCAATCAATTACTGCAACAGAGGAAATAAAATCTCAAAATTCCAGTCCTCCTTGTTGAATTGTTACTATTTTTGTACAATGGAACAAGATTCTTAGGTCCTTGATTAAAAAAAAAAAAAACAAACAACAAAACCTCTAAACATGGCATTATAGAATCTATCTCATTCAGTGGCTAACACTTATTTTGAGCATTAGAACAAAGGGATCAAAGAGATGAACTGTACTTGTGCTTTGATGTGTGGCCATAAAAGTGGTATCGTTATGGTCTATCCTTATTGTATCTCAATGACCAAATGTGCCTGATTTACTTTTTTTTTTTTCTTTCTTTTTTTTTTTTTTTTTTTCTGGTCTAGCTTCCAAAGTAAACTCAACAAGGGAGGCCATTATGCTATTATGTAAATGTGCACTACACTCCGCAGTGGCACAATGGCATTAGAACAGTCACACTGGAAGATGGCTATGTAAAAGAAAACATTGATTTGGGGAAATAATCACAAGAAACTTGCTCTCTAGCTAATATGACCTTTTGTACAGACTGGTAGAATATTTTGCAATAAAAGTATGTTTTTGTTTTCAGTGTTTTGAGATAAGAAAACTGAAGATCATATTCTTACTCTAGTATGAGAGAGCTGAAATACTGCCTCAAAACATTTCATCAACTGCAATGTCTGCAGTTGCCTTAAAAAATTCACAACACTGGCATCTGTTATGAACAAGACAGGCAGAGAGACAGGCATCGGAACAGAAACTGATAAACACCCAGAAAGAATGGAGATCTAACTTGCAGAAAAAACAGTGCCTGGAAGCTTGAGGAAGAGTAGGAGGAAGAATAAGAATGCAGAATGCAGTGTGAAAGAAAAGAACACAGATAATAATTGCTAGGTTTTGTTTGGTATTATTTTTGTAATGTGTCATGATAGTTTGTTTCTAACAATGTTAATAATTGGATTCAGATAGTGATGTGAGATTTTATGACCCAAAGAACAGCAAATTTTGCAGTTTGGTTTGGACAAACACAAAGGAACATATGAACACAAAAGAATTTATAGCAAATTAAATAGTTCATTTAGTTATTTTATTATGGAAACCCATAGCAGCACAGAAGCTATAAAAATGATCATATTAAGGGGTGAATAGCTCTCATGGCATCTGTTAAACAGTATGTGTGTTCTTAGAAGGAATGCCACTAGTCTCCTTTTTACAGATTTAACACATGCCTTTTTTTTACTTTATGCCTAAGTGGTTTTATCAGCGCTGCAGAAAGGCCACAAGATTCAGATTTTATGAGGCAGTGTCTACCTAGGAATATACCAGCTCACCTGCTACCTGAAAGTCCTCCACATGCTGAAGGACCTTGGCTGGCCACCAGTTTGCACCAACTGATCCTTTCTCTGTTCCATTACCAGAGAAATACCATTTCCATTACCATTATCTGCAATACCAGACTGCATATTGTGTTCATTTTCTCTCTTAACTGTACAAAGACAAATCCTAGAGTGTGCAAGAAGTCATGTATGGATGTAGGAAACCCATCATCCTATGTAGAAAATAAACTGTGCAAATGTTGAAGATCTCTGCACTCCATGCAAAGGCAGTAACTGCATTGCCTTGCATCCTTATGCTCCCTCTAAAAATAGTTCATGGTTAGATAGAGTCCAAAACTGGTGACCAACATGCTGCTGACACAAGCTGAAGACTCTCAGCTCTCCGCTGGTTTATCATTGCCATCTGTCTCCTGATGCAACATCAAATTATTGGAGAATCAACAGTGCTGTGCTCTGATTTTATTTAGCAGCAAAACACAAACACATTAGCATTTCTCATGTTTGGTGATGGGGCTGTTTCAGTCAGATTCTAACAGGCTAAAAACAACCATCTGAATTTGAAACTTCCCACATTGGAGATATGTATTAGAAGAACAGACTTTTTATACAGTCAGTAAAATATTTACTTCAAAGGAGGCTGAAGAAATGTTCTTCTGCTTCAGGTGGTAATCAGGGAAGATTACACAGAATTATTACTTAATACACAAAGAGTAACATGCCTTAGTTTGATACACTTCTGTTCCACCTCAGACAAGAGTACAATATTCTTTTGATAGCAACTCCACAGATACTCTAAACAGAGACTGTTGATCCTCGGATCCAAGTCATCCTAGTCATGCCCTACAGGACCAAGTTTACTAATTCAGGCTGAGCAGCACATAGGACTGACTTTACTGTTGGCATCACAAAAATGCTTCATTGACCTGTGTGCTCAGGGAAGTATCACCTCAAGGTACCTGAGTGCTCTGCTGACAACAGCAAAAGCATCGGTCTTGCCATTGCACCTCCCTTAGGCCACAAGAAAGAATAGCACCTGGCTTCTTCTGGATTACATAGGGATTGCTGCATCTGAGAACAAGAAAAGAAGAGTGAAGAAAAGGGCCCAAGAACTGTATATACTTCCAGTCACACCAAGCATATTTCACTGGGAACAGGATCTGTTTTCTGAGAATGGAAAGTTTTTTAATCTACTCCTTCACTCTTTGTACGGAGAAAAAAAAGGCACCACAACAACATATGGATTTCTTTTTCTTCTACAGCTGTCAAAAGGCTCCAAATGAAACTCCTGTCATTTTCTCTTTATTACCAACATTAGAGCTCTCACTGTAGCTGCATATCTGTAGGACTTTTCTGGAAGCTCAGAATAAAATGGATGCATTTCAAAGCTAACTACAGTCTATTTATAATCCAAATGAATGCACCTTCTCATCTGCAGTGGGTTTGTGAATTCATATTCAGTATAAAACTTCAGGGGCTGTCAACCCTTTCCAACATAACCTTAGTGTTATTCCTCTGTTCTCTCAAAACAATGGTGCTTCTTGCAAAAACAAACCCCTAAGTAATAACAAAAGTTTCAACACTCTATGTCCAACTCATCACACGCAAGTACACTTTATACTGTGGAAGTTTCCACAATTACTCAGTTATTTGGAACAGAAACTTAAACCAAAGATTCTTTACTGGTTTAAGTACCATGCTGCTTTGTGATGACAATATAAAATTACACGCATATTCATAGTTACTTTGAGAGCACCAAAGGCTAGAGAGAAATTGACTTTCTACTAAAAATCCTGTTAACAGAACCTGAATAAAATATATATAAAAGATATTTTTAGACCTCTCATGATGTTGAAACTCATGATTCATTAATATTTTAGCTTTCCAGCCTGGAATATTTTATGTACCCCTTTTTCATTTAGTACCTGAGTAATCACTCGAATAATTTGAATGAATATACAGGTATCAACCCATGTTTAGGTTTCATTGATTCAAGAGCATGCAATTTCCTGGAAAAAGAAAGCTGTTATCGGAATAGATCAAAAGCAATTTTATATTTTGTATTTCAGACAAGTTTGTTTTCTCCTTATCTTAACACATTCCAGGAAATAAAAGCTATAAAAACGAAAACAAAATAAAAAACCCCTAAGAACTCTCCTCCGATTTTCAACAAAAGAAAGAAAAATACCCTATAAAAGCAAAAACAGAAAAACACCCTACAGAATGCAAAACACCCTACAAAACTTTAGAGATTCCCTTTCACTTCATCAGGATGGGATTTCATGTCTCTCACCTTTATGAAAATAAGAGCATTATTAAACTAAATGCTAGATATATAAAATATTGTCACTTGTGAGGAGTTTTTCTATGTTCCTAAGATTAACTTCAAGTAGAAAAAGATTACTTTTAAGTAAAACCTAATTAAGCAGTAGAGATATTTTTTCTTCTTACTGAATGCTTCTTTTCATTAGTTTCCAAAGATCATTCCTCTCACTTGGTATTTTTCTCACCTGAACAACTCACAGGACAGTTTGCAACTCAAACCTGGGCCAAGATTCTCAGATATGTTCAGATTCATTTCAGCACCAAATATTAACATGATTATCACACTGGGTTCTGATCCCTTTTAAAAATTAGACCTGACAGCATAAGTGAAATCCTTGGCAATACTGGTCAGCTTCTACAAAAGAGCTCATCACATCTCAGCTGCTCTAGGGAACTCTTCTCTCCTAGATATAACTGAACAAAGACTTTTGAGGCAGCAAGCAATTACTGATCTATACAGGGAAAGCACTGTGTGAACAAACTGTAAGTACTGATAATTAAAAATTGAATCCTGATACTACTGTAATCCTTATAAATTTCTATTTACTTCACCCGGGTTGAGATTCTGTCATATACTATAAATATATTCGGACATTGCTGTTTTCTCATTTCTAATGATGTACAGAGATGGTAAAAAACGGGTTGTACTTAAGCCCCTGCCCAGCCCCAACGCTTATATGTCTTATAAAATAGCATTATGTCAACGACAAAGACATTCAGCAAAAAATCCCAGAATGTTTATATCTGCATATATATAAACATCTGCAAAACACATAATGAAAGACATTATTTTCAAGTTAAGGTTCACACAGAGATATCTGCACACTTTTTGAAGAAGCCAGTTTGGACTCCTTCCATTATCTGCAACATGTTAAAAAGGTCTGAACATTCTCATTCTATTCAGTGGCTTCTCTGCAAAATAATGTTCTTAAACAAATACCATAATAGCTTTACAATGTGTTTTCAAGGAGTCACAAACACTGGTCAGGATGTGAAGGATCCAAATGAGGCACATTAAAAATGCATGCAGTTGTCCTTTAAGCTAATGGCTTGCTAGAGCTCAGATGTACTAGCTGGCTCTCAAAAGTTGTTACAGACATTGCATTCAGAGGATGTTTATGTTCTCACCTCAGTTAGGCCCTTTTTCGTGGGTCTGTCCTTAATGCCTTGTAGAAACTGTCTGTTCTGCTATTTTCCCCCAATTTATGCTTCTTGATTTCTCAAAAAGTGTATTATTGAATATCTTGACATTTGGAGAGGACAACAAATGCCAGCATCAATTCTATTATTTCCTAGGAAGCCTTTGTTGTTGATTTTGGCTTTTTAAGCACATTTAATTACACTTCAATTCTTACCCAAACATGGATAAAAGGACAAAAACAAAACCAGGAGGCTGCTAGCTTCTAAACAAGTGTGAAGGAAATGTAGATGTAGTAGTATTCCCCTAATGAATTCCACTACCATCAGGAAGAGGTTGTTCTGGTTTGCAGGCTTTCAAACTTTGCGCCTACAAGCTTTTTCATGCACTTCAAATGGAATTTCTATGTGATGGAGATTTTCAATCAGGTTAACTGTAATGGCTCAGACTACCAGCTAGCAATTTCTGTGAACAGTCCAGCCTCAAGTTACCTCAGCATTGGTTTTCCGCTTCTTTGAAGCTTTGCTTCATTTGTTATTTTAAAAAGAATGATCAAAATAAGACCACTCACCTTCACCTCTCTCCTTTGCTTTATGTTAATACATCCTGTGAGGTGCCAAGTCCTCCACTAACTCTGATGACTGGAGAATTTAATTTTACATATCAAAATAAATGCTCAAACTCTACATCTTCTTGAGGAAACAAAACGAGACTTCCCTGGTAATGCAGAATCGGATGATAGACAAAGATAATTTTTTATCAAAGAATTGAAAAAACCCTCATCTTATGTGAGCCTCATTATTAAGTATCTGCAGTTTTGATGGTGTGGCTGTTAAACCTATTTAAATGTAGCGGGTGTGAAAATACTTACATTATTTACATCTCACAAACTGAAATGCTTTCAAGTCTTAAAAGTGACTAAACTCTCAATCCCAGCAGTAAAACACAAACAAGAAACATGTCTTACTATGCAGATTTAAAGATGTGATGTAAATATATAGCCGTAAATTAAATGTATTTTCCCCTGCAAGGAAAAAAAAAAATTAAAAGCCATTCTGTTAAGCATTTTTTAATAACAGTTTGTGGAGACCACTTATGAAAACAAAACTCCCTCTACTTCTCTACTTCATTGTGCTCAGAACACACACTGTGACTAAAGCCATAGAATCAAAAGAAACCTGTTCACATAAATTTTAAAATTATTTCAAACTTGTAAAGTGGTCAGGTGCCATGCCATTTAAATTGACACAGAAATAACACTCTAAGTTTTGCCTAAAGGGTCAAGAGAACTTCCCGACACAGCTGACCATATGCTGGATCTAATTTTATGCTCTGCTTGAAATACTTTAATAAGTATTTTACCTCAGAAAATTCACCATCTATCAATAAAAGCATTTGTTAATATTCATTATAACAAAGTGCATCTGAATTCTGTACACTGACTACTGGATAGAACACAAAAAGGGCCTTCCACCAAATCACATCATCCAGTAGGTATTACAACAACAGTCTTGAGGAAGTTTTTTTGTTTGGTTTGGTCTTTGGAGTGTTTGTTTTTGGTTTTTTTGTTTTGTTTTGTTGAGGGTTTTGTTTGTTTTGTTTTGTTTTGTTTTTTGGGGGTTTTGGTAACTTAACTAGCCTTCTGGCCCATTTACCTTCAACGCTGCTGCTTTGCAGTGGTAATGTATGATGGCAATGCCAGCAAGGTATGAAAGGTTGCTCCCACAGGGCATCATGACAAAATGACTTGTTTCTACAGGAAAGATGTTACCCATGTCACCCATTGTCTGCCCGAGGCCCTGGCTGAAAATCCTCTGAGAGTTTTGATCCCCAAGCAGCAGCAGCAGTGGAAGCTGTCCATGTTAATGCAGTTTACCATTATCTCCTTTCTTGGTTTCTGTGTGTTGTCTGTTAAAGACTTCCCAGACAAGATGGAAGATAATTACAGAAGGCTGCCTTTTGCCTACTAATATAAATCACAACAAATGGTCAGTCTAGAGAAATACAGCTCAAAAGGCTGAATGTACTCTCTCTGACAATCCCCCTGAGCAGCTCTAGCATACCTTTCCTGGTATTTGAGTAATAACAGGTTACCTTCTTCTAGGTTGTATTTTATTTATAACCAGGGTGACAGTCATATGCAACCTGTAAGGCTAAATTTCACTGGATGTGAAGCTTTCCTGCATTTATTCAAAGGAAATAGCACAAACGTTATCCCCTCACAAGAGCAAACCCTAGTAGCGCTGTCCACTGCAGGATGAAATAATGAGCTTTTACTACTAAGTTTGACATTCCCCAAAAACCATTACTTGATTCCAAGCAGTCTCTCCATGCTCATCCATGCACTCCTTTCAAGGCTTTGAGAGAGCACTATTAGTTTCTAGAATCATGTACGTATTTTTTATGGCTGAGATATCTATTCCAAGCAGACTCAGTCTGTCTTCACCTTTCTCTTGTCATTCTGATTTGAGGTTCTGTTGCCAGCTGGAATTGATTTGCTGTGAAAAGATGTACATACCCTAGGATCACCATGATTCTATTCATATGTCTACTATAGAAATTAAAGAGGTTAACTCATAAGCAGAAAAACAAATCTAAGAGAATAGCATTTGTACCATATAAAAAAACCCCACATAAATTATACATGGATACCAGTGAAACACATGCCAACTTCAAAGCTTCCAGTAAAGTGGGTTTATATATTATCATTAAGGTTGGAAAAGAACTCCAAGACTATTGAGTCCAACCCTTGAGTGAACACCACCATATCAACGAAAAAAAAGTGTTTAAGTTCCACATCCAGTTGGTTCTTGAACACATTTAAGGACGGTGACTTTACCACTTTGCTGGGCAGCCTATTACAATGCTTAACAACCCTTTCAGTGAAGAAATTCTTCACAATGTTGAACCTGAACCTTCCCTGGCACACTTCGAGACCATTTCTTCTTGCCAAGTTGTCTAGCGGTCTGGGAGAAGAGACCAGTCCCCACCTGGTTACAACCTCCTTTCAGGCAGCTGTAGAGAGCAAGAAGGTTACCCCTGAGCTTCCTTCTCTCCAGGCTAAACCTCTCAAGCTCCCTCAGCTGCTCCTCATAAAACTTACTCTCTAGACTCTTCCCCAGCTCTGTTGCCCTTCTCTGGACTCACTCCAGCACCTCAGTGTCCTTCTTGTACTAAGAGGCCCAGAACGGGGCACAGTACTCAAGATGCAGCCTCACCAGTGCCAAGTCCTGGAGGACAATCACTTCTCTAGTCCTGATGGCTACACGATTTTTGATAAAGGCCAGGATGTCAGATTCAACATTTCATGAAAAATACTTGCTTGAAGCTAGTAAACTGGGTTAGGAGCTTTGCTATACATTTTTTACTGTTCGCAAATGCATGCTTTTTCATACACTTGCCTAGGACAAAGAAATCTCTGTACCAGGAGTTTCAAAAACAAGCAGTAATTTTCCAATGATCTGACTGTTTGAGAATACTTCCACACAGTAATGAATATGTAGTTACAGCTCATGCAGACATGCCAACTTCTATGCAGACAAGAAGAGGCTGCCAATGGTGCAAATACAGCAATGAATAGGGCTGCTTGGGCTGGCAATAAAGGTTTGCAAGAAGCATCTCCCTTTAACTAAGCTGACAAAAGACTTTTTTTCTGAAGAAAAATATTCCTCAGATGATGATAGGAGTGGTAAAAGAGCCATTATGAAGAATTCTAGTTGGCTTTTCAGTTTCTACATACCAATCTCTTCACTCTTCTCCACATTAAGTCTTACTCAGCATTATGTCGCATGCAACAACAGGCAAACTATCTGAAAATCAGCAACAAAAGGGAGTAATATACTGCTGGGGCAAAAAAGCTTCAATATATGCAATACTATAAAGCATTTTCCCACACTTTTATTTCTGTTCTTTCCAAAAACTAATCCAACAGTGTAGCATGTAAATTAATGCTTATTCATGAATCAAGCATACAACAGACTGAGAAAACAAAACAAAACATGCAAATCCATTGAATTTCCATATTAGTTCCTCAGATTACAGGAGAAGGTGGGTTTGTGTTAACACTTGATGGAAACAACTAAAAAGAAAGTGTTGAGTACTATTTTGCATGTGTATGCGCTAGGAATAACCCAGCCTTTCTTCAGCATAAAAATTATTTTCCCTTGCTAGAACAAGTGAAGGAGCTACTCTTCTATAGCCTCATGTTAACACAGAGGCTGACAAGTGACTGAATAGTTCAAGGTTCAGGAGAACCAGTCTGTTGTTGGTGTTTAACAAAGGCACAACAATACTTTACCGGGTAAATGTAAAGAGTCTGCTGCCATTTCCCCTCCTGGTTATAAATATTCAAGGAATTATTGGCACAGAGGAACCTACCCAAAAAATTCCTGGCTTACTTGAACAGGTGACTGCATGCAAACTGCTCATTGGGAATGTTTTTCCAAGCACCTCACCTCCCAATCTCTGTATACATATAAATACAAATACCTGAGAATTCTAGCTATTACAGGCAAAAACAGCACCTGAAAACGTGTAAACATTTTAATAAAATACATGTTCTCATTCCAAAGGCCAAGAAATTATTTTAAATATAGACACAATCATAGCACCCATCCTAAAATAACAACCTGAGTGGCTACAAGCAAGCTTGGCACAGCTTAGAGGTTTTGTACTTCCAGAGAGAGAAGGGGCTGAAAATGTCTTGCAATTGAAACATACTTGTTTGGGAAAAGATCCATAAGAGTATGTCTTACTTGTGCACAGACCACAATCAGTGCTGGTCCAAGACACAACAATCTGCACATAGTCAATTTTCTAAGGACTGAACTTGAAAAAAAAAAAGTGAACGATAACAATAGTTATCTGTAGCAGTGACAAATTGCATCTAGTGCCAAAGAGCAATGAATCGAAGGCATTATTCTGCAGCTGAATTTCCTGCATAATCAAAATCTGAATTGGTATTTCCATCAATTTTCTAGAAATCTACGTGTAACCATGTCACTGTAGACAGAAAGTTTTAATTGTGGGTAGCAGGAGATACTTATAGCTATCAAATGTATCAAAATACAATTTAGAGAAAAAAGATACTACATCAAGGCAAATCAACAAATGTTTATCTCTTCTGTCACCCAACTAAGGAAATTTGCTGAGATGCAATTGCAATTTCATCGTGTCTTTAAATTAAAAGACAGCTAATGAATTGTAATTGACATTATTCTACAGAAATCAGAGAAGTGAAAATGTCAAAAAATTGTGACAGTTATAAAACTAAAGTAACCTTCTACTAACACAAGAATGAGACAATGCTCATATATCTTTCAATTGCAATTTTCTGTCTCTAATCTGTTGAGCATCCCTGTGAACAGTAAACCTCATTTGGAAGAACAGCTTTCCCCCTTACAGCCAAAAAATTTTCTTGGATGCATGCAAGAGAAGAAAGCTCTTTGCGTTCAAACTATATCCTGTACCTGAGAGATTCCAATTTCAAATGCAAGGCAGAAAGAAAATGCTCTGCAAACAAAACTTCTTGGGTTTGCCTCTTCATTGGTTGAACACCCCCAGGATTAGGGATGTCAGCCAGCAGTGTAACCCTCAGCCACCCCCAGCCCACTCAGTGCAAGCAGAGGGCAAGGAAAGCACCGAGAGCTCCCAGTGCTCAGGTATCCAGCACCAACCTTGACACCACATCTGCACCAAAGCTGATCTGGACATGTCAGAAGGGTCAGAGCAACAAGATGGATGCAAATGTAGATTAAGGCCGATTGGGTAGGAAATATTATTAAGGCTTTTGTTTACAGAATTATTGTTGTTGTTATTATTATTATAATCACTTTTTTACTGTAATAATGTACAACTTCTATAACACAAACAATTATAGACTTCAAAGGAAATCGAAAACCGTCACTAAGCTTTGAATATAGTGGAACATAGTTGAACAGAATAAGCACCTATGTATTATTAACAATAGCTGTACTGAAGACAAAAGAAATGAGAGTACAATTATATTTTAAATTATCACATTCTTTCTTCTGTTCTACAGGTACAAGATTGATACTTGTGCTAATACCCATTCAAGTTCAGAGTTTTGATTTCTGGGACAAGTCTAATCTGACTTGTAGCACCCGAGGTGCCCTGAGGGATGTTCTTAGGCAACTTGTAAAACGTTGCTTTTGCTCCTATCTGTCTTGCCACAATAGCAGGCTACAGTGATTTAACAGTGACATTTTGGCATCTCTCTTCCAAAGGTCTGAAACCCCATTAGATAGCATGCCCTGATTTAACTATCATACCTCTATAAAAAACAGTGCAAGTAATTGAAAAGGAAAAAAAAAGAAGAAAACTTTTGCTATTTTAATCTTTATCCATCTCCTTCATTATGCATTTAAGCCAGGCCACTCTTGCATAAGATATCATGAGGAAGAAGCTTATGATTTTTTTCTTTTTCTTTCATGATCTAAAGCATTTATATTGGGAAACTTCAAGTTTTCACTCTGCCAGTATAAAAAAAGTTTCACCTTCCAAAAATTAACATTTAGACATCCTTGCTGGTATGACTCCTCTTCCTCAGCATCAAAAATCAATTAGGGAGAGAGAGAATTGGGTACTGTTAATGTAGGTATTTCTAGCTTTCCTTTGGAAAAGATATTTGTCACATCACAAACAGGAATGAGCTGGCAGATGCTAAAACCCTGTTGGCTTTACAACATAATCAGAGTTGTCACATCCTATAGCTGCCCTTGTGTTGAAATAGTAGCCTATTCAATTATGGTGTTACCTCTTGGCCATCCAAAAAGGAGTATCTCTTGCTAGCTTCTTTATCAGTTTTGGCTTGAAAAAATAGTACTGAGGTTCCTTTCTTATCACAAAGACTGTTTTAATCTGTCAATAATTAGTGGCTGCACATCTACTTCCCCATCCTTCTTGGGGAAGATGAAAAGAGATGAAAATTTGTATTGAGAACACAGATCTTCATTAGAGCTGCAAACTGCTCAGATAAGAAGAGAATTTTAAAAGGAGAAGAATCATCTTCACTGTGTATCCAAACATATTTGAGAATACCTTAAAATGGATGTGAACGAGAGTTCACAGCAGGAAAAGATCAGTGGCCTTCCTCTAGCATATCATAGTCCTTGATGGAAAAGATGCTGTACTTCTGGCCGGCCCAACTAATCTTGCTGGGACAGCCCTACCTCTGAAAACTATTCTCATTCTCCACAGCCTTTGCACAGGCAGATGCTACAGCAGAAAAGAACTGACTGATGTGGGGGTTGGACATTAATCTAATTTTCTAAACCACCAAACTATTCTGTAACTTGCATTTCAAGAGTTGAGTCAAAAATATTCAACTTGCACTGCGCCTAAAGAAAGGGCTTAGGTAGGGGAGCAGAATAAACTTTAGGATTAAAAAAAGAAAATAAAAAAGCAAAGAAACCTCCAGTTTTCACTGAAGTGAACCAAAGAGGCAAAATATAGCCAATGCAAACATTAAGGGGAAAAAAAAAAAAAAAAAAAACAAAACCAAAAAAAACCAAACAAAACAAAACAAAACAAAACAAAAAAAAACCAAAAAAAACCCCACCACACCAAAAAAACCCTCCATTAATTACAGCCTTTCCCAGACAATGAAAAGAAACAATATGGCAAGATTGCCATGTAATTTCTGAAAGCAATCATTTCCCACATTAGCCTTTATCAACCACTCCTGTAGCAGCATCTTGTCCAATAAAAAGGGTTATAGTAGTAACAATGAGCTAAATATATTCCCACTTCATTTTTCTGTTCCTTTTAGTTCTCTGTACCTATATAGAAATAACAGACACAAGATAACTATCCTTCCTTTCCACTCAAGCTGTGAGAAAGGACTTTTTATACAGTCTAGGCTCAATGCAGGTCAAGAGAATTCAGACAGCAACAGTACTGTTTCTGTTAGGACAGGGATTCCTGTGGAACCCAACTCTGTGGCTAGAGGAGCTTGCAGGAAGATAGTCTGCCTGCACTGGTGAAATGCTCATCAGGATACAATTCACCAAACATTTTCAAGATCAATCAAGAGTGGTGGGGTTTTTTTCCCACTTCACAGTTCTTTTCCACTTTGGGGGAAAAGCCAGCTTTTAGAACTCCTAATGGATGAACATATCCTTTTTTTTTCCGCATGCACATACATAACAAAATTACAAGCATAAAAACTCCTCCCAAATATAGAAAATAAAGATATTTTCTCAAATTAACCCACATGCAGGTTTCTGTTATTTGGGGGGGAGGGGGCGTGGTCCTAATTATGAAATACTATTCAAAACACCTTTTTCTTTTTTCATAATTTCCTTAATATTTCTAGTAATTTTTTAATGCAGTGACTAATAGTGGGCAGCCTTAACACAGCTTGCAGATCCACAAAAAAGATGAATGAAATGAGGGGAGGGGGAAAGGAGTAAAGTCTGTAAATAGAGCGTCTTTGGAGCCCCCTGCCAAACAGGTGCCTATCTAACCCCTCAGATCACCAAACAAGTACAAACTCTGGGACAGCCTGACCACCTGCAGGGAACTGCTATCTACAGATAATTCCCAAATTAATTGAGTTTCAACCTATGTGAATCACAACTCTTCCATTCTCTTTCCAGTATATCTAAGAAATACGGCTCTATCACTTAAACCTTAGGGATTATGAAAGTGTACCCAGAGTTCAAGTTCAAGGTAGAAGTAGCTGTGCTTCAATGATCCCTATGGTATTTTCTGTGCTATAAATTTAACACTTGCATGACTCTAGGGGTTTTGGTGACACATATAAGCAGTACTTAACAGCAATGCCAATAAATCAAAAGTGAAATTTCAGCAGAGCTGAATGCAGAAGCATCCACATCTCCAGACATCTGTCTTAACTATTAATAACGTTCATTGAAATCTTAATTCCCCCAGACTGAAGTAGAGTCAAGCAAACACAGGAAACAATAATGCTATCTGACATGCATGACCTTTCTGATTAAAGCATCTTGTCTTTACTAGAGAAGGGAGCCACAAGAGCTCATTAATAGCTTTGCACTCTATTTTTCAAAATACTGTATTGTCCTGGGTTGTAGTATAGGATGTGCACAAAGTATTCTATCATCATCATTATGAACTGTTGAATCCAGGTGGGGCAGTGTTTTCCCAGATCCCCTCCCTCTAGGCCATTATCTTCTGTTAATGGCCCATCAGAGGCCTTGCCCATGATTCATAGATAACTCCCTCCTGGAGCTATCTCTGTTTAATGGGCCATCAAGGACCCCCTGCATGACCCATCATCCCATTGTGAGATGCTCCACCCAGGGGGAGGAACCAAGCATTCTCACCTGGATATAATCTGGGGTTTGGGACAGTACAGGGGGCCCTTACCCACTGGATTCCCAGAGGAACAGAGCTACCAGACCTTTCTACAGGATCACTGCATCAAGAAGACTACCTCATCTGGACTGCCTCCATTTCTCTGCTCAGGTAGTATTCTGTCTTTTGTATTATTGCATCTATTTTATTTTACTTTTTTTCTTTTCCTTTCTTCCTATTAAATTGTATCTCTGACTTGGAGCCTCTCATTTTTTTTGCTTTCAAACCACTACATGTATCAAGCAATTCATATTCTTTATTTCTGGTGGCATTTGGAAATATTTCAATTTCCTCTTGAAGTTAATGAGACACAAGGGGTATTCAGTTGTAGGTCAATAAAGATGGATATTGCCACATGATACACCCATCTCTTTCTATAGAATATTTTGGGCCTTTTCTACTTCCATTGCCTTGCCTCCTCCCATTCTTGAAAAATGAAAAAAACTTATTATTAAACGATATGGGTAATAGATAGGAAGGTATTTCACCATTTTATTTTTACATTGAACACAATTATCAATGTAATTTATAGAAACATATTGCATTTTAAAAAGAACAAATGGTGTTACTGTCATAGGTGCTATCAGAAACCCCAGAACAGAATCAGAAGCCCAAGAAAGAGATGATAAATGATCATCATTCTTTCACTAATTTGTCTTTCATAACTCAATTTAAAAAACACACCACTGATTACAGGCCAGGAATCTCAAACTCAGAACATTAACCATGGTTGTACAAAACTCATTTTGAAACTCTAACTTTTCAGAACATAGATTTTTAAGTACATAACAAATAAATCTTTTATCAATGTACTGCATAAAAGAAAACACACCAACTCTCAGTACATCAGTGTGTATCTTCTAACAGCACTACATTCACTTCAACAACTGCCTAACCTTTCCACTACAATTCCCATGACACCAAAGACCTAAAATTTTAAGAACATTGGCACAGGGATTAAATTCACATCAATCATATGAATTTCTACAACCTTGCTGCCATCAGCCTCCTGGGCTGCATCAAGAGCGGCATGACCAGCAGGGTCGAGGGAGTGATTCTGCCCCTCCACTCTGCTCTCATGAGACTCCACCCAGAGTGCTGTGTCCAGCTCTGGGGTCCTCAGCACAGGAAGGGCATGAATCTGTTGGAGATTCCAGAAGGGGCCACCAAGTTGATCAGAGGAATGGAGCACCTTCCTATCAGGGAAAGAGCTGGGGCTGTTCCGTCTGGTAAAGAAAATTCCTTCCAGTACCTGGAGGGAGGCTACAATAAAGATGGAGAGAGAGTTAGATGCACAAGAGCATTTAGTGACAGGACAAGGAGGAATGGGTTCAAACTAAGCGTAGGTTTAGATTAGGTGTTAGGAAGAAATTCTTTACTGTGAGAGCGGTAAAACACTGGAACAGGTTGCCCAGACAAGCTGTAGATTTCTCATCCCTGAGCGTTTAAGGCCAGCTTGGATGGAGCTCCAAGCAACCTGATCCAGTGAAAGGAGTCCTTGCCCATAGCACAGGGGTAGTACTGGATGATCTCCAGGTCCCCTCCAACCCAAGCCACTCTATGATTTTGAGATGCTGTGAAACCTGCAATACTTTTCTGGGGGGAAATCTAACATAAAGTTGCATTTGAAGCTTACAAAAATTAAATAAAGATTGTTTTCTAGCAAAAGAAGAACTACGTACATATAAATTGACATGAAAATTAGATATGTTGTCATGGATATTAGCTTTCCCTCTTGTACAAAGTTTAGTTGCCTGATTACATCCAGGGTTAATGTAGAACAGCTACATATTGAAAATAAAATGATCTATTTGACACCGATAAAATAAGAGCTATAGAAACACTGTAAGCAGGAAGCTATTGCTCAGTATTTATGTGTGTTATTTGGGATATAAAACTGACAGCTTTTCCATTGCAAAGTCCTTGGTTAGCATCCACAGTTATTTGAGTATATTCTGTGATAAAAATCACATTAAAATGTTTATTTAAAATACACAAAAATTGCATGTGTGTATTTTTTCAGTTTCCTCCTCATTTGCTCAAACTAAATCCAGTTTACACCAGAAGAAAAAGAAATGCGCTTTTCCACAGTAGGGGCTATTTCAGCTTTCTAGCTCCCAACTCACTGACTAGAGGAACACTTAAGTACAAATCCAAAGAGTCACTGAAGAGGAAAGGCTTTTCCACTTAGCTCCCATACACTAAAAATGGTAGAACTGTTATTGTTGCTGAAAGTCCACAATAAAACACCACCAGAACCAGATTCAGGCAAGAAAGATTACTGGGAAAGGTCATGACAAGGAGGAAAATATTACAAATGAGCAACATCTGTTTATGAGCAACAAAGCAGAAGTTTGGAATGGAATCCTAGTCCACAAAAACTTAATTTCAACTAGTAAACCTAGAGGCTGTTTTAATTGTTGTAGCACTTTATTAAGCTTTCACAAATAGTTTCAGGAAGAATTACAAATCATGCAGTTGCTTTGTTTCCTGTAACTTCTACTATGTAGAATGTATTGTACAGATCACAATCAAGCATTGGCCCTGACCCAAAGGTTGCAAGTGCCAAATAACAGTATTACTGCTGCTGAGGATTTAACACTACATGTTGAAACAGTACTTCAGGTTCTTCAACTCAAATGTTGACTAATTTCCTGCAACAGGAACGCAGTTGTTCATAATATTCTGTGAAGGATAAGTGATTTGATAATCAATTTAAATTAGAATTCCCAGCATACAAACACCTGCTTGAGAAACATGTGCCCACGATATCAAGAGGCCAGCAAAAGCATTACTGAATGTTTCTCAGAACTAAACAGGCTCAGAAAATGTAACAGTACGTTTATGTAGATTCAGCTAAACTTGGAAAGAAGCTCTTAAGAAAATTTTTACTGACCAAACAAGGAAAACACCCACTAAATCCCAACATAAAATACCAAGCTGGGTATGGATTGATAGGACTGCTACCAAATACTACAAGTACACTGGACACAGATTTTGAATTCCACCCCTGCTGAACACCTTGAACGCCTGTCCTTGTGCCCAAAATGAAAGTTTCTTTTCCTCAAAACCAACTTGGGAGCAGTTATCCTTTACTTCAGGATATCCATCAGTATAACACACCTATTTTGTAGGTTATTGTTGTTGACAACATTTAAGATGCTCATCCTAGGTTTTGGTGGGTTTTTTTTGAAATCAAGGAGGAAAACAGGTACTATCTGGCCTGTTCATTTAATCAAATTACAATCAAATACAATAAAATACAGATATACAATAAAAAATTAAAAAATTCAATAATCAAATACTTCAAATTGCAACCAAATAATTTATTTATTTTCATTGTCTATATATTTAATAAATCAACTGTTTCAGAAAAATCTCCACATTGTATGTATCTAGAATTAGTTGAGATTAATCCTATTTTGAGGCCTCTGGGCAGAGACTTGGGTACCCTCTATATGTGATCTAGAAATTTTACTGCCAAATCTGATTCAATTGATGATGTCATAGTGGTAAGTCATTTCACTGGTGAAGTCTCATTTGCACATCATGTTAAAAAAAGCTCATTGATTTCTATGTAGGCAATCTCATTTCAGTTTTGGGCATGCTTTCCTTTGCCAAGAAAAAAATGACATTTCATGTTGACTTAAAGCAGGATAATTTCTCCTCCTGGGGACCCTCTCCATAAAACAGAAAGGGGGAAAAGATGACTGAATTTCCCAGTCTCTGTCCCCTTGGGGCTAATATCTGCCTGGTGTTTCAGTAATCATGCCTTACATAATTGGGCTGAAAGAAAAAAAACATCTTTTAGATATTAGTTTATTGTTGCATGAAACTTTTTGTTTTTATTTTGACATATATATTTCCCCATGGACCTTGACTTTCCAGAGCTACAGAAACCAGATCACTGAGGGTCAGGGTTAATACTTCACTGCCAAGGCCACTGCCAAAGTCTTATTTCCAGAAGAATATCAAGTGGGGAATTACTGCAAGGGAGAGATAGAATATATGGTCAATTGAATCATTACTTTTAAATTTATTTTTAATAATTTTTAATATATTATACAAGAAGAACAATGCTTTAGTAAAATCAGTGGATTTGTTTGGGCGGTTTTTTTTTTTTTGGGGGGGGGGGTTTTTTGGGTTTTTTTTTAATGCCACATCATTGACATTTCAGGGTTTTCCTTCAGAGACCTCTGAATTTATCATGCCTTGTCTTTACATGTCTCGTCCTAAGGGGAAAGAATGACTCCTTTTTACTATTAGCTTTTCTTCTTTTTCAGCTTATTTCCCACCCTGCCCCCCACTTTTCCAGCAGCAGCTCTGGAATTTTTATGACTATTTGACTAAAGTATCAAAGAAATCCTTTGGGAACAATCTGTCATGAGTTTCTCCTTTAAAATCCTGTGGGTCAAGTGCCAATACCTCAGCCTCCAACAAAGGAAGAAGCCCTTGAGGAGCAAAATGACCAAATGAGTTCATAAGTCTCAGTGTGCTTCTTAATTTTTTTCTTTTCTTTTTTTTTTTTTCCTTTTCCTTCCCTTTCCCATGAATTAACTTCTTCTCTATTCCTAATTCTGAAGAGGAAAAGCTACCCTCTTGCATTAATCACTTTTTCAGGGTCACTGTGTGAAGTCCGAGCAAGATTCCACATGCCAGTGCTTTCTGCTCAGAAAATCTTAAGAGAAGCTGTGCTAGAAAGGAACCCTGTGTCTTGCAAGGTCACAGTGATGTGCCTTGACATTTTTTGGTGGAAAAAATTCAAAAGCTATCTGTGTGTTTGCTAACTGCAAGGCATGTGCTGAGTAAGAAAGCACAGCAAAGCTTCCTGTGTATAAGTCTTCCAATTTTCACATTCCCTACCCAGCTTGAAGAACTAGGGAGGATGTCAAAAGTCTTGACCCACATTTTGTGCTCTTACACATCATGGCATTTTCTTACAGTCTCAGTCCTGTACTCTTTTTTCCTGTCAACCTTGTCTGCAGAGGTCACAAAGCTGATAACCTAGAGACAGATCCAGACTGTGCTCTGCAAACTAAGGGCTCCCTTTGTGTCATTTTGGCCTCCTGTGTGCTGTCCATCTGCTCAACTACAAATTTTGCAAAAGCTCAAAATTCTCCTGTCGAGTCAAAGGGCTGGCAAACAGTCCTGCTGTAGATGAGAGACAATAATTCCCTCTTTTTCTAAGCCAGCAAGAGGCTTACAAGCAACAAATATAAGAAATTAAAATTGATGTCAGGGATGTCGAGGGAACTTCAAAGTTTTTTTCCACAGTTCTTTCTAACTGATTTATCTGATGTTGTTGATGCTCACAATGGGCCATAACTTCCTTCCAACTGCAACTGAAAATTCAGGCAACAGGCTGAATATAGTGTGATAGCAGCAAAAGACAAAGGGATATTTGTGCTTTTAACTATCAAGTAGGAAACAGGGCAAAAATCTATGAGGGATCTCATTCAGGCATTGTTTTGCAAGCATCTTTCTAAGTAAAAATATCAAGAGAATCACAGATTTGTTTGGTAAATAGAAATAGTCAAATCAAATGCAAACGCTATGGCTGAAATTAATTCTAGTTCCACAAAACCTTAATCATACAAACAACTGGTGTTCCTATATTTCATCTTGACTGCCTGTTCTTCTCACAACTGCCTCTGAAAAGGCAGCTAAAGTAGGAACTCTAGAAAGAGCATGAAGCATTAGATAATATGGGAAATAGAAAAGCACAGAAACTGTCAGCATTTTCCGTTTCGTTTTGCACTTCCAATGATTTTAACAAAACTATCTACACTGTCTAAATTTTTTGTCTGGAGAGTTAATTTGCTTTTGGGCATCTCTTGCCCTCAAGCAATTAACTAGAGGAGGGAGTTGGAACAAGACAATACACAGAGTTCCAGCTGATGCTGGAATTCAAGCATCAAACATCAAGTATCAGAGCCTGCAGTTTCGCTTTCTTGCCCACTTCTCCTGCTGACTGCCACCTCCCTAATTCTACTTCCATCTGTTGATGGATGTCCTCTTCAATTCACCATGTTGTTATCAGAGAGGCTCTCATTCTGCCAACTTCCTGATCCATATCAAGCAGGATGCCTACAATGCCTAGGATGCCTCCTCTTCCATCACAGTCTTTGGGAGAGAAGAACATGTCTCAAATCACAAAGCTGAGATTGTCACAAAGGGCTTAAGCACTTGTAATCATATTTACTAGGTTTTAGCTTCTTAAATATATTTGAGTATCATTTCTCTGGTATTTCTGGCACCTCAAATCAGCCCGAAAAATCACAAGGGTTTTATCTTTTCAGACATCAGAAAGCACATCCACCCAGCCTGCACTGAAGTGCTGACAAGAGTAATTCAACTGGTCCTACATAGAAAGCAAAGAGTAAAAAAGATATTAAAAAACCCCATATGTTACCTGTTCGCCTCTTATGTGTGTAATCACTTTATGACTACAGCAAAGTACAAAAATTGAAGCAAAGAGTACGATGAAGCAATCAGATAGAAAACAGAAAGCCTCAACAACCACAGTGTTAGGGAAACCACCCACACTGCTACCTAGCATGGCCCAGTACTGAAGGGTAGATGCTTTTCCCCTCATTTGAATGGAGTACCACTAAAATGAATAGTTCTCAGTTACAGTTAATCTTTCATTATTGTCAGATTATAAATACTAATATACATGATTATGGGCTAAGTAACACTGTAAAGTGCATGTATCCTAAGGCTGATTAAAAACTGCACACACTCAAAGAAGGGTAGCTCTGTTAATCATCCTCATTTTCCAAGAACTTTATTCTTCCTGTCTCTTACAGTTCTTTAGCTACAATATTAATTCAGAGAGTTAGGCAGCTCCCACTCTGAGAATTAAGCTGTAAAAGTACAGTTTTATCTCAGAAAATGTATTGCTATAAAACCCCCTGAAGCTTTGGTCTCCAGAAGCACAAAACACCCCAAAGATTTTTCTTTTATACTGTAAACACTGTTACAGATTTAAATTTACTTGGCCAAAATAAAACCTTTTAATCTTAAATGTTTCTTATGTGTAATACATCTTTTAAATTGAACACTGACTCCAGAGTCCTGCAAAATGTTCTCCAGTACATTCTCAAAAATGTTGCAATATACCTAAAACAAAATAATAATAAAAAAGAGGCAGCCATCTCCCAATTGGAAAAATTAACAGGAGACTGATTTTCACTAGTTGATTTCAGTGGAGCCACATTAGAATGACTGAAAAGCAGATGAGCCACCTCATATTGAAGGCTTTTAGTATTTTAATTTTGTGCTCCAGCATACAAAAATAAGTTCTCAAAATGCAGCACTCTCCATTTTACCATAGACCATGCTGTAAAATTCTATTTTGCAGACCTGCTTCTATTTCACAAAGCTAAGCAAGACAGAAAGAACAAAGCTCTTAACCAAGACCATCTTTCCAACCACAATTGATCCCATTTTCTTTGTTCCACAGCTATTCTCCAGTGGCTGACTGCTGATTTTTTCTAACACTAACTTGCACTTTGGAAAGATCATCATGTTCCCTTCATCAATGAGCTAATTTAGGGGAAAAAAAACCCTAATTTTCTTGATTGAGAGCGTTAAGTCACGGACTAAGTGTACAGGATGAAAAATTTTAATTGATCTTTTCTGCTGTCAAAGAAAAATTCCATTGTTTCTAAAACTCTAATCAGAAGCATTTCTTTATCCTCCTGAACATGTAGAGAATTGTCATAAAGCTGAAAAACTTTACATTATTTAGCTTTCTACATGACTATTTCTTTAGATCCCCTTCTAGACCACCAGCAATGGAGGTATTAGGTCAATAGAATTCAATAATGCAAACTCCAGTGCTTCTATTTTTCTGCTTTATGAAAAAATGAGCATTGCTTCAATAAACCTTTACACAACTGTTCACTTGCTAAATCCTCAGCAAGGATATTTTTACTAGTTTGGACCCAAGGAAGAAAGATTGTCTTTGGTTCTGCAGCCCCTAAGTGTGATTAACAAGAGTTACCTGCTCCAGAACACTAGCCAATTTCATCCAGTGATTCTTTATTAAAAGAAGAGCTTTTATTACACTAGCTTTTGAGCAATTTCTTATAAACTCTTATCATCTTACATCAAATAACTAACATCACGGTCACACCTTCACAGATTAGAATTCCCTAGCTGGTATTCTATACTGATCTCTTCTTGCTCTCACTGTGAAATCCTAGGTCCAACTATGTATGTTTCCCCTCTTCCCTGCCACTTAAACCTAGCCTGTGGTTCAGCTGGACTTGAAGGTATAACCAATCAGTAACAGAGAACAAGATTTCTTCTGATGCAAAGAAGGTCCTGTGCCCGTCTTCAGGACATTTCCAGAAAACAAAGATCATGTAAATCATATGCACAAATTCACACTGGAAGCAAGAAACTTTTAACAGTACAATCATCAATAAAATATACCTCACTGTTAAAGCACACTCAAAGTAGCAGATGCTAAAATAAGTGCTGGATTTGGCACCTGGGATGGGGGCACCTGGATGTATATACAGACTGGGTAACAGAAGACCAGAGAGCAACCCCATGGAAAGCAGGCCTGGTCAGTGTAAAGCTGAGCATGAGTCGGCAGTGCCCTGGCAGCCAGGAGGGCCAACCCTGTCCTGGGGGCATCAGGCACAGCATTGCAGCTGGGCAAGAGAGGGGATTGTCCCACTCTGATCTGAGCTGGGGCAGCGTCACCTCCAGTGCTGGGGGCAGTTTTGGGTGCCACAATAGAAAAAATTATGTAAGGTTATTAGAGATCATCCAGAGGAGGGCTACGAAGATGGTGCAGACTCTAGAGAGGAAACCACACAAGGAGCAGCTGAGGTCACTTCATTTGTTCAAGTGTAGGACACTGAGGGGACACCTCACAGTTGTCCACAACCTTCTCATGAGGGGAAGTGTAGAAACAAAACTGATCTTTTCTCTGTAGTGACCTGAGGAAATGGCCTGAAGCTGTGTCTGGGGAGGTTTAGCTTGGACATTAGAAAAAGGTTCTTCATTCAGAGAGTGGCTGGGCACTGGAACAGGGCCCCCAGGAAAGTGGTCACAGCAGCAAGACTGACAGAGTTCAAGAAGTATTTGGATAATACTCTCAGGCACATGCTGTGACTCTCAGGGTCATCTTTAAAGAGCCAGGAGCTGGATTATGATGATCCTAGTTTTTCCCTTCCAACTTAGGATATTCTATTACTTCTTACACATTTTTCTATATGCAAAAATTGTTTGGGTCACCCATCGAATTTGGTCTATGCTTATCCAAAGTCTAGTCTGATTTCTCACAATAGGTGAACTCTGACTATTAGTAGCCAAGACACCTGCAAAAACAAGTTGACAACTTAATTCATCGATGTAGTATAATTTTAAATACATAACAGACTATTTGAAAGCAAACCTCAAAATATGTCACATCTGTATTAAAAATCACACAGAAACCTTCATGAAAAAGTGCCTAAGTATTTGAGTGTTCACTGACCATGCAACATGAAAAAGTTTTAATTGTATTAGTCAGGGAAACTTCTTCCCTTGACCTCATGGGAGACAGTTTTTAAGGCTATGCAAGCAAACAAGTCACCTTGATGCTATGTATACATGTACAGAGAGAGAGATACATAAAGAGACTGTATTTCAAGAGGAAAAGATCTCTAATCTTGCACATTTGCATAGATTATTTATCATTTTCGTTAGGACATAGTACTTCACTGATACCTCCTCTTGCCCTACATTCATCTGTTTCCTACCACTCTACTGAGAAACAAATCTCCTGCATTTCAGACTCTAAGAACCATTATTCAGGATTTCCCACTACAATGTGGGCTATAAGCTGCTCTATCTCCATGCCTCAAGAGATCAGAGTACTTGTTCAACTCAGGGGATCAGAATACTAGTCCAGTCTTTATCACTAAGAGGTAATACAAACAAAACAGCAACTTTCCTAACAAAATAAAACCCCAGTAACCATTACTACTCAGGATTTTCACTCATATCCTGGTTTTGTCACCCCAGGCTATTTAAGACAGTCACCCCGTGGCCAATCAGCCCTACAAGACTATAGGGAAAATGCCACTGCACACTAACACCTACTAAAGTCCTTAATCTTCTATTTATCTTAAGATTCAACAGATTTCTCTTTGTTCCCATGCATCAACTTTCTACCATAAAAAAGTCAGATAAAATAACTACATCCAGTGGAAACCTCCTACATCCAGATTTTAAAAAAAAAAGCAATTTTACTCCAGCCACCATCCCACACACTCTGAGTAACAGACCTGAGACGATAAGAGAGACCTTCCAAAGAGGGATAGAAGAATAACTCACAATGTAATTTAATTTAATCCACCCACCCACACAAACCACTCACCCTTACCAGAGGTGAAGAACTACCTGAACTTTTTTAAACCTTTGGCCACTGAAACATCTTTATAAAGTTATATCATTATAACTATTGCGATGTTAGCCTTCCTTACATGCAGAATCTCACCTTTCTCATTTCCTCATAGTAACTCACTAACCTGAGTTTGCTAAAACTTTTAGTCATGTCCATCTGGAAACATCACATAGCCTTTGGATTCTGTTTTCACTCAGATTGGTAACCAGTCTAGGTTCTGTGATGACAATGAAATTATATCACTGAAGGATTGAAAATGTTTGAATACCTCCCCACAACACTTTTATTTCCTCCAGATTCAGGAGAATGAACTAGATCTTCTTAAAGTCATCAAGTGATTCTCAAAACACCTGAGCTAACAGCTGTACAAAATGACCCAAGCAACAGCTCTCAGTTAAAACCTTCACATTTGGCTACAAATTACTTAGGCTAATACGGTGTGAAGACATACCAAAACTAATCAAGGAAATTTAATCCTAAATTGAAGTAGGAGAAAAGCTTCCCATCACTTACTTGCTTCATCTACTGTAATCAGATGTTCTTCCCATGGAAGAGCCATAACATTACAGTTTGTATTTATGAGCTTACTGACTCAAAGAATAATATCTCTCTCCAGACACTACAGCAACCACTGTACAAATCCACAAGTTTGATTTTAGCAAGAAAGTGTTTAATGAATCAGGAATAATAGCAATACACAGCAGGAGAACTTTATGTAAAGTTTTAAGACTTATTTCCTTTTCCTGCTGAAAATAGGACTGAATTCAAGTCAGTGGATTTATGGCAATAAATTTTTCCAGCTTTGTCTTTCTTCACTAGAACATCACATATCGATTTACAATTACCAACATGTATTTTCAATTGAGGAAAGGGATAGCTCCAATCAGAGACAACGGAACTGTGAAAGTGAAGATGTGCATATATCTGACTCTACATTTCTTAAGATATCAGACTCATGCTTTTAACACAGCCTTTTGCTCCAAATATTTTCAACAAGGTTACCTCAACCTAGCCTTTCCAGACCCTACCCTTGTTTTTGAAATATTTACTTCTCTTGAAAGTCGATAAATCTTTGTTCCAAAGGATCTTGTTTTCACATCCCTGTGGAAGTAGGTATTTTATCCCACTGGTATTGGATGGCCAGTTCCAAAATAACAGCTGCTGAATGTGATACACAACTGCACCATCCTTCTCCTCCTAAGGAAAATCTTGGAATGTTTTGGAGTTCCTGATTACCTCTGTCCACACTCAGAAGAGTTTTCTGACCTCTCTGGCTTACCTTACCTGGTATGACTAAAGTTCTGAAATGGATCAGAATAAGAAAGGAAAATGATGAAATTAATCAGGAACACAATGATTTAGGGAGGCATAATTTCTGATTAATTTTTTTAAGTGTCTGAATGTTTTTCCAGTGTGATACTTAATCTGTATAAAGTAAATCACCTAATAGGTAAAACTGAGTAATAGGTTTTACTCTATTACATGGTATTTTAAGCTGAAATCCAATACAACAGTTTATTTTTTCAAAAACTTCTAGTTAGTGTACTGCCATGTTAGAGTTTCTTATACCTTGACAATGGCTGTTATAACCACCAGGCTCAACTTCTAAACATTTTGTGTTAAAGAGCACTCACATGTTGACCATTTATTTAGAAAAATGTTTTATTACATTTTTTTAATAAGTTCAGATATTGGATGTATTGGATTTGATCAATGGGATCAAATACTTTCTTGCAACCTTTTATCATTTTACTTTTTATCATTTTGGTGGGGTGAAGATACTGGAGGCTATTTCAATCTGACCAGTTGATTATTTCTCTCATATAAATTACCTGCAAGCAGAAAGTTACCTTGTACAGGTAGCATTTGTCTTGCCCATCATTGTCTTTTATCGGGGTTATATCCCCCATGTGAATAATTTGTTTTCTTGTACCCTCTGCCATTAGTATTGCTGCTGTTACTGTTTGTTTCCTTATCTCATTGCTGTTTCCAGTAAGTGGTGTGGGGGCACTGAATTGGGGAGTACCAATCCTAACCCAGGACACTCCTCCTAGTAAAAGGACAATACCCTCAGCTGTAGAGACAATTCACCTGACTGCTGTAACTTCAGCTGATGCTGGTGCTTGTAAGGACCAGCAGTGTGACCTTCTCTGCCCCACTGTGCAGATACTTGCTGTAGCTGGTCCACACATTGTCATTTTGATAGTTCCACTCCTACAAATGATAGTGACAAAGCTGCTAAGACAGATCTGTTTGGATCCAGAGATACGAAATCCTGCTTTGATAGGAAGCTGAAGGCATTGCCAGTGAACCCAGCCCCAAAGCACCAATGTCTTGTCCTGAATTGCACTGGCTGCAGAAGCTAGCTTGGAAAGTTACCTTCACAGATCCACTGGCTTTAAGGGGATATTTATATTTTGCTATTAATGATGGGAAAGCTAATCCTACATACCCAGTCATTCTGAAACCAGGACTAAGCTAGACAGAGCTACATATTTGCACGGGCCTACATTACAGCCAATCTTCATAGTTCTATGTAGCCAATTTAGAAAGAAAAGCTGCAAATATTTTCTACAAAAAATGTAGATGCTGCAGTGTCAGATTTTTCTTAATGTGGTAGCTAGTATTTTGCTCACTTGTTCAGTGCCATGTATTATGTTCAGAGGGTTAGAATTCTCAAGAAATGCATGCATTAACCAATCAAAACTTGTTTTTCTTTGCAATGTCTCTGGCAGTCACTGATTGATAAGCCATAAAATGTTCATTCCTCGCCCAGAGCTTCTGATGAGTACTGAAGATTATACCATTTAACTCTCCCAACCACTGCAGCAGAGCATTAAGCAAAATTAGAACACTTGGAATTATCTTTCATCCAAACATGGTTCCTTTGGGGTAAAACACGCAGTTAATTTACATATCGTTGGTTTTGCTTACTCCTCTGTAATGTGAAGCTATAAGTGATGCCCAGGGCTGAGAAAACAATCACACTTTTCTCAAAGTCAAGCAGAGTGTAAACACATGCAAAAGAATCACAAAAGTAGCTGAACTGGTAAGCACTAAAGAAATACCCAGAACTGAAAGCAAAATAGACTTTAGTGATTAATAGAAAAGCTGAAAACAGCTTATTGACATGTTTGCTCTTCATCCTAAGGATGAAATACTCCATGAAGTACTACCAGGTTTCAAAGTGCCAGTAAGGGAATATGCTGTAGTACTGGGGAAAGGTTGCATCATGATCTCTGTGCCTGAAAGAGGAAAGTAAAGATACATTCAGATCTTTCTTCATTGCAGAACACAAGCTTCATCATGGTTTGTAATACAGGGAAAGAAAAGCTAGCCACAATGTAGTATGCATTATTATAAAGTCACAGACAACAAATGCACAAGAACATGTGGTGCTGTATAAGCAAGTAGGTTGTCTTTCTCATTCAGAGTTTGTAATGCTTGTTTAATGACTTAAATGCTGAGACTTCAGCAAAACACTGTGGGGATTTGGAGCTACCCTAAAAATAGACTGCAAAATACTAGTCTTACAGAATAAGTATGTATCGTGAAAGACTCCTCTAATTAATAGTCCATGAAACTTTAAATAAATCTGACAGTGAGTGAGATGCCTCTCAAAGAGGTAGGAAAAGCTCTTATTCCAACTTGAGGGAGCTGTATCACCCTGGGGCTCTGTCCCACTTACCTTAACACATAGCTTTATAATCTCCAAAAAATTTTTAGGTAGTCTTTAGATAAACTTCATAAAAAAAAATAAATTAGGAGTCTGATGAATACTAGAAGGGTTTAATTTTTTTTTTTCTCATAAAATACTGAAACATATAAACACTGAGATTAGGGTCTCCCTAAACAGATGATTAGTGAAATTATGCAAAAAAATGAGATCTATGGGGATGCATTTTTAGCAAGAACTCAAGACAAGAACTCCTGGATAAGAAAAACAGGATGAATGACAAAAGTTCCAGGAATTCCAGGAAAGCCTTTACCAGTTCAAGAAATCCCTGTAGACATACTAACTATAAAGATGCTGTCTCTGACTAACAACTGAGATCACAGAATATTCTCAGCTGGAGGAGACTCACAAGGATCATCAAGCCCAACTTAAGGGAATGGCCTGTACAGGGATTGAACTCACAACCTTGGTGTTATTGCCACCACGCTCTAAACAACTGAGGTAGTCTCAGGGTTGGCTCCTGGAGGCTGAGAATATTCTTGGGAAGTATCACTACATGGCTGGCCTTTAACTGCACTGTTCCCACTGTTAAGGTGTTAAGAAAAGAGCATTATAGACTACTTAGAGTTTAGGTCTGTCCTCCTGTGGACATTATGTTCCTATATCAATTATATATAAAGACAATATCATGAAGGCTTACATCTCCTAAACCACACAGGTCATCATGGTCCTTGTAAAAAAAAATTTTCTTTGTCTTTACTTTGCCAGGACCTTTGTGTCAGAAGTAAACAAGGAGAGAACTGCCCACTCTAAATTGTGTCTATAAGATATTTTCAGGTTGCTTATCTAGCATAGACACAGTTAGGACGATTGCCATACAAAAAAAGCAAATTGATCTGTAGGTCTTCTCAAGTATTTACTACCATCTGAAAACATAACAAAATGTCTTCTGAATTAGAGGTCTTCTGAATTAGAACAAGGTAATGAAGGTAGGGAGGGCTCTCAAGTCCTCCTTTGTGTGGGAAAGTCATGAAACAGTGTGAACAGAAACTCTTCCTTATTCATGAGTAACTTCCTCACCTCTTGAAGACCACAGAGAAGATCTACTTCCTCTAGAAACAATTTCTGGGAAAAGCGGATTCTAAGGGAAAGATAAAAAAGCTGGGGACAGGTATGAAGCAACCTACAACCTGACCTTGAAGTCTATGTTGTTGAGTACATCAATACCAAGAACGAGAAAAGGTACCTTGTAATGCAAGGAACAGTGACTCATCCATAAGCATGGCAAAATGGTAACTCAAAACAGATTTGTCAGGATTTTAACTAGATTAAATCAATAAGAGAATACCTTGAGCAGGTACTAGGGTCTTCTGCCATCCCAAAGAAGAGGTTTGTCTATTTTTTCCTACCCTGTACATGGACCATCTCACAGAAAGTTCTGTTCGCTTTTTCTGCAGTCATTTACACATTGAAAGGAAAAAATTAGCAAATAAATCCTCCAAAGTGTGAAGGGCACTGCCCTTTTTCATGCAGAACTAATTTGCATCATCCAAACAGTAGATCCTTCTCTGATGATCACACTGCTCCTGGGATCTCAGAACTCCAGAGCCAAGAAGACAGCAGCTCATTACCACAGACTTCCACTGACTGTAACAGGGTAACTGCAGCATATAAAGCTGCTGGTAAAGGTGCACTTGCTGCTCTCTGTCCCTCAGCAATTAGGGATTTAAATTCTTTTATATGCTCCTGTGGTGACCTCATCAACAAAATCTGTAAACTTATTATAATTAAGAAAATCATAACATGCCAGAAGGACCTAATAATTTGACATTCTAAACTGCAAGCTTGCCAATGAATAAATTTTATGACCAAGCAGATCTGATCATCTTGGCTCCCTCTCAGCAGGAGTTTGCATCAGTCTGTTCTGTCCCCACAAATAGCACACAGTATATGTATGTATTTTGTTGTTTCCTGCCTTTGAATCTGCAACGACAACTCAAGGTCCTTGCCAGATATTTTTACAGGTTCCAAAATGAGGCCTCATTAATGAAAACTCTTTTCTCCACAGCAGAGAAGTATGCAGCATCTTCAACAATCTACAGGTTTGATGCACATTCTTATGCAAAATTTTGAAAAATTTGGTTCTCTTTCTCACAAATTTCTGGAAACTTCAAGAATTATCTTAGATTATAGCATGCCAGAGGGATCAGCTTCTATTCTAAAATAAGGTTTAAATGTTTCTTTGTTCTTACGTCTTAAGGACAGTCCTAACAGAATTCTTTCTGCAGCTTGCACGCACCTTGGTGATATCCTGGAGATCAATTTTAAGTGGATATGAGGCAGGAATCAACAAGAGGATTACTTAAAGTATGTTGAGTCCTTTTCACCTTTTGCTATCCGTTTTCTAGAAGCACTTAGTCAGGAATCCTTTAAATGTCAGCAAATGTAACAGTATGAGGAATGCTTGACTGGGGGAAAATAGTCGAAGTTTAATCTTATATTCCCTGTACTTGGGACACCTAGTGGAGAATGTTTCTACAAAAGAAGAAGAAAATGAAAAAAAAAAAAAAAAAAAAAAAAAAAAAAAAAAAAAAAAAAAAGCAGCCAAAGTCCTATGTGTAACCTGCTGTAGGTAAGTTCCCCATGAAGCATATCTACTCATTTCTGGTGCACTTGTCACAACTTTAAAAAGACTGTTAGTTCTGCTGCTACTACTGAAGCTAGGAAAAGAGCAAACAACTGGAAAAAATAGTATTTACCAGTGTTATTACAGTCTATTATTTGTATTACCATATGGCCTAGAAGCCCAAGTTATAGACCTAAAATCATTGTGATAAAAATTTTAAATTTGGGAGAAGTTTCACATTTGTTTTCCTGAAAAGGTCATAAGCTGCTCATCTGAAATGCTTCACCCATCCCATTCTACATTATTTACTAACCTTGAACTTTCATTAGCTTGAGCAGAACTCTGATTCATGTTCCTTTTAAAAAGGATTACAAAGCATTTCCTAATTTTCTGCAATAAAAAACAGGCTGATCAGTTTGCATGTTAAATTTTTACATTATAAAATAAACACAGTGTTTGTCAGTTTTCACAGAATGCTTCTCAGTCTAGTGCATACATGTTAAAAGTGCTCTTATTGGTAAGATACAAGCAGAAATCATCATTTCCTCACAGTAACAGCCATTGTCATAGTGACTAAGACCAAATCATGTAGCCCAACACCCTCTTTCTGACAGTGACCAGCATCAGAGAAAAGGGCAAAAAACCATAAAATTGGCAATTTTGGAATTATCTTTCAATAGGCAAAGTTGCTTCTTATATCTGAATTTAGAGGTGAAGTGCCCCGAAGCTTGAGCGTCCATGGAAATTGTGCTAAACTTCTGACTCATATGGTTTCTTAAGGCAGCAAGTTCTAGGCTGCTCAAATGTATTTCCTTCTACTATTGTGTAAGCCTAACTTCTAAAGTATTTCCTTCTGCTTTTAATTTTCTTGCAGTTTTGCTCTGGAAATGCAAAAGCTAATAAGAAGTTTTTGTGACTTCAATTTAGGCAGCTCCCGTATTTGCCCTCAAAGCAAACACAAACCATGTTTCTGCACTCCTAGAAGGAGAAGTGAAGAGAAGCACAAAACATAAAAGCTTAAGAAAAAGTACTTTACATCTAGCTACATTCCTTTTCTACTCTCTCACAATTATGACATGCATTCATATACATGTGAATATTTATTTCTAATAACCAGCCAATACCACAAGTGCATAAACTCACACAAACATAAACGTTAAGCCCTCTCTGTTGCTGAATTCAGTTTTGAACACAGAAAAGCAGTTTCACTTGCCCTTGAAGAGAATAGTGAAGAAGGAAGTGGAAAAATAAAAAAAATTAATGAACATAGCCCAAATAGCCTAGTGAATTTAGCCATGTATTTAGTCATTAAATGCAACTGAGGAAATGTGGACCTTACTGCTTCAAAAACACCGGCTCCATTGTCTGGAAGATCACTAAGAGAGGATCCAATAACTGCAGAGCAAAGCAAATACAAAACCTCCAAGACAATAAAAAATATCACATATACAGTGCAAGTGCTTAGAAAACAACATTCAAAATCAAAACCTATCCAAGTAGCAAAGGAAAACAACTAGAAACCGCAAAGGAATGATCCCTCTACATGGTACAGTACTGAATGGATCTTTTATGAAGGTTGATGCACTGGGTAATGTTGTTTAAAGAATTTGCTCATTGAGCTGCCCTTGTTGAATACACAATAAAACTACAAGTACTGAAGTCAGTACACCTGATTTATAGGAAGACTAATATAAATTGTATAGATACATGTAACATGCTCATAAAACAGAGCAATGTGCAGTAACTATTGTATCTTACAAGGAAAGAAAAAAATAGCCGGAACAGCTACTGATGAATACCAACAATTTAGTAAGAGAACCCTATTCAATTACTACATAAATCTCTAACTTTATCCCCAAGAGTTCAGTTGTTCTTACCAGACACTTTCAAACACAACAAAATGTTCCAGAGAGTCGTATCAAACATTGACTGAAAATCCAGGAAAGACTCCCATTGATTTGAGTAGGTTTTGAATGGAGGACAGAAATTATTAGATCTGTTCTCTTTTAAGAGACTGCAAAACTTCATATTTGTGGTTAGCCCTATGAAGAACCAGTATTCAAGAAATCAGTCCTCCTTAATGACAAATCACACCTCCAAATTGCTTTCACAGTGGTGATACCCTGGAGCTATGCAAGACCCTGAGCTGTCCTTCAGTGTTTTGCCACCAAAAATATTGCCAGTAAGTACTGCTCTGTTTCCACCTGCAGCATACTCTAAATGAAGGTAAACAAGGCATTCATGCAGGAAATTAACACATGGCATAAAATAATACTGAGCTTCAGGGTGAAAGCTACCATCATATCAGAAGGAAAACCAGAGTGTAAGAGTGTGTGTGCAGTCCCAAAGCAGGGGCTTTGTGAGGTAGCTCAAACCCCCAATAAATATATTGACAGACCAGGCACACAAACCAAAACTAACATGTTTCCCCTTGTGCTACGGCCTGAAAAAACACAGATGATTTTTCTTAACTTTTTTTGATTTTAGTATTATTCACGTGTTCTTATTGTGTATTTTTTAAAATTGTTTGCAAAATTCAAATGCAAGTTTTTAACTAAATTATCTTAATAGATCCTTCATAATCTATGCAGGTTTATAAGCAATGTGATGCAATTCCCACTACTAGTACCATTCTGTGGGAGTCTTATTATTTGGGGTAGCGAGGGAGGATCAACATAAATCAAAAAGTCTATGGGAGTCTCTCTCTCCAAATTGAAGCACAGAAACTAGCTAAAGAGTTGATGTCATGTAAAATACTGTGTCCAGCATCCTGAAGGGGTAGCAAAAAGGTGTCAAGTGAACCCTCTCTGTTTCAGACTTCATCAGATGCCAGAATATCCTCTTACCTTTATATTTTGGTTAACCCCAAAAATTTCCAAGGCCCATTTGAGACAGATTAGCTGGGATTCCAACATTAGAGTGTTTGAGGTATTTCCTACTTCACAGGATTTCCTACTTTCAGATTCAGTTCTCAAATTGAGCCCTGGCTCTTCCTTGGATGGCAACTCCTTATAGAACAAATAAAATGATTTTAAACTGTGTCTGTGCCAGTGGCAGTACAGCCTGGTCACCCATGGGTACCAATTAATACCCACACAAGGCTATGCTAACATTCAGTGCACAAATAATTCATTAGGATTTTTTAAACTTCCAGCAATGTACATTCACAAGCTAGTCCGCAGTCAGACTACAACACAGGAGTCACATGGAAGACAGCTGAGTTTTTGTAGCAACATTCACACAAAAACCTGGGAAACAATTTGAGAACTAATTCAGAGTTTAACTTAATATATATCTATGGACAGATTTTTGCCATGAACGCAGATGAGAAAAGATGCAAGAGAAGTAACATCTTTAGAAGAGCTGCAAAGCAGCAGCCAGTTCAAAAAGGCGAAAATTTCAGGAGAAATGCTTAGGAATGGAGGAAAAAGTGCTGCTGTGAACAGGACTAAATTTGCAATTCCTGCCACGACAGGAGAAAGCAAAGGTCAGGGTGAACAGGGGGTCACTTAACCAAGCCAAAAATGCAGAGTAGGTGGTTTGGATGATGCAACACTGTAAACCAACGACTAGGCAAGGAAGAGGACACAAAGAACCTTGTGTTTGCTGATACTGATGCACGGGGTCCAAAATCAACAGAAAGAAATAGAAAGAATATTTCTTTTCCACAGGTGGCTCAAACTTCAGAGGACACGCCTGGGGCTGGGGTGGGGGGAAGTGGGACACTGCCTCCCTCAGCCAGCTGAGCTCTCCAGTACCATGCATAAGGGAGCTTAGGAGACAGGGAGTTTGGGGGCAGGCCAGAGCATCATTGTACAAAATGGTTACACTGAGCCAAAACTCTCCATGGAACAGCTGGTTGTATTTGCTGCATCCCCATACTGTGAAGCAGAAAGTACAAGTCTACTGCCTGCTGTTTTCTAAGGAAAGCCCTCTGTAAGCCATTTGCACTGTATTTGTGCTTTGCTCTATCAATTTGCTTAGGTTTGCAGGAGGATAAAAAGGGTCAAAGCAAAATAAAACAATAGTCCTGAAAAGTAAACGGAAGATGTCTGAGACTTTACAATGAAGAGAAACTGGGGGAGGAGGGGGAGGATGAAAAGGGGGAAGAGGCGAAGAAGAAACCTTTTGTGGAATCTAATTCATCACATTATTTTCCTGTTAAGATTATAACAATCTCCTTTACTTTAATATATTCAGGAAATTACTTTATTTCAATCAGAATTGTCTCAGGCTGAAATGACAACTGCTAATGGCAGCCTATAAAAGCCAGACATTCTCTCTGACTCATTATATATATTTCTAGGGGAAAGTAGAAAATCATCTATCTACTGGAGGTCACTGCTGTCTCTTGGCCAGGCAAATGCTCACCAGCAAGCAGCATGGAAACACCCTCCAGGAGCATCTACTTCTCTGGTGTGAGCAAGGAATTACTCTGTGGGTCTAATATGTCAATTCAGTGGCTTTCAATTGACAACTGGCCTTTGCATTTCAGCATTTGTCTCCAGGAAATACTCTAATGAATGAGTTTATTAGGAAGATTTTCACAAGAGGAGTATTTTTCAAGGAAGATAAAACCTTGTGTTTCAGGGGATATCTGATAATAAAGACTAGGAAGATAATTTTCCATCCAAGAAAGCTGATAGTCTTTCTAGGAATATTGTCCAGTCTGGAACAGAGATGTGGACTGGACTTGATACAGCGTTTCTATTCTTCCAATAAAGCAATTCTGAAAGAGTGAGTATAAATTTTCCTAGAGGACATGAACAAAATGCTCACTGAACAACATTACTTGTTCCCTTTAGTACCTTACGTTTTTCTTCATCTTAGCCCTGTTTGTTAAAGTAACACTATGAATATTTCAAGGCTACTAATTACAGAAAAAAATGTAAGGTTGTTGTGTTTAAACACAGCCAAACACAGGACAATGTTTTACTGCAGTAAATTTAAAAAAAAATCAAAAAAAAATCACAGAATAACAGAATCAGTTAGATTGGAAAATACCTTTGAGATCATTGAGTGCAACCAATGACCCAACACCACTGGACCATAACACTAAGGGCCACATTCACCTCCAGGAACAGTGACTCCAATGTCAGTAATTACATATAAGTGATTTTGCTGCTGCCCTGTACTGAAGTACAGTTTTGTGCAGCATAAAACACTCGGTGGATACTGAATCTTCCCTTTGAATATTTTTTAAGATAGGGAGTTATTTATTTGAGTTATTAGTCCTTGAAATTCTCTTAAAAGGTACTACGCAATTTTAAAGCCTTTCTGTGACAATTTTTTTGAGGCTTTAACAGAATCTTGTGGCTGAAAGTGTTGCAACACACTAGATAGATTATGCAATTCTTGTTCTTATTAATGCTACTCAGTATTGTCTCTCAAAGCAATAGAGAGAATATCCCCTAGAAAACAGAGTTTCTGTAGATGTCTAAGAGACCGGGAAAAAGCAAATACATAGTATAAGTTGAAAATGAAGTATACATAAGAACATGTTGACAAAGTGTTTGTGCCTCACACCATTAGGTCACAGCAATTCCTTTAGACAGTTACAATGTACCTTTATTTGTTTTACATTATTTTATTAACTAACCACATTAGTGTTGTACTTTGGGTCATTTATATAATGTTACCATCCACCAGTGCACCTTTTGTCACACAAATGAGATATTTCACATCTCAAGTGCAACAACTATTCAGAGCTTTTTTTTTGTTTGTTTGTTTTTCTTTCTTTTTTTTTTTTTTTTTCCCCTTTCTCTCGCTTTGGCTTACTACCCAAGATGTGTAGGTTGTTGGGTTTTTTCCCCTTTCATCTCAATATATAAATGCAATAATAGAAATAATTAATGTTTAGCTGTTTAACTTCAATTTTATGCAGAGTAGACATCTGATGATCAAATCCACCTAATGTCTGCAATTAGAGCAACTTGTGCAGCTGCGCTTCCTCTTGCTAGCTGGAAAGCTCTTCCCTTTTGCTCTGAACCGATTTGTGATGCACTTGATGTACAATGTTCCATGTACAGCTTTGAAATAAATGTGGGATATTATTCTATCTTCAAGGCCAAAACAGAGAGAAGCTGCATTAAGCATTTAGGTGGGAGAAGGAGAGAGAGAGGCAGGGAGGGAGGGAGGGAGGGAGGGAGAGAAAAATAAAATGAAGAGGCAATGACTGCAGATGCCCAGGCTGTATGTGGCACTGGAAAATCACTGTCAACTTTGCTGTCACTGTCACACTAAACTTCCCAGATGTTCATATCTGGAAATGTCACAAAATGTCATGGCATAAGTTGCTGTATTTTGTTTTCTGTAGAAAGAATGAACAATAATAAAACAGCCTCAGGAGTGTATGGCTAGCCAACAGCGGCTTGTAAAGGTCTCAGTAAAACAGCATGTGTGCACGTTCTGGAAAAGAAGCAAACATCAGCTTCTTTTCTTTCTTCCTTTTTTTTTTTTTTTTTTTTTTTTTTTTTTTTAACTAATAACAGTGCTTGAGCTAATAGAAATGTAACATTTAAATTAAACACAAAGAACAGGCCCTTTTGCAATCTTCTCCATATTTCAATGCTGCCTTTGTCCACCAGCTAAAATGCTCATGTCAGATTAGTTATTGACAAAGCCAGTACAAATTCGTTCTATGTTCATTTATCTTCTGGAATTTGATGTAGTGCTCTACAATTAAAAGCAGAACCCTCTGTGAAATAAGCTCTTCATTGCTGACTCAGTGTGGGAGAAAGCTTTGCATTTTAAAACAAGATCTTTCAAAGCACAGATTTTATCTTCTCCACAAGGTTTGTGGTTTTGAGTGAAGTCCAGGTCAGGTTCTCTCTGTGACACCTTCTTTCTCTCAAATTACTTCAATTTGCTTTCCAGAAAGCAAAACCAACTATACATGCATAAACTCAAGAAGACATCCTCCACTTAACAGTTAAGATTAAGCATTATAAAACAGTATCTGCAGTCTATACATCCAAGTAAAACAGCTTTGGATAAAATGATTTTGGCTCCTTTACAAAAGAAAAGAAGGAAGGAAATCCATCATCTGTTTTTCTCTGCTCATAGAACTCAATGCAGATCCAGAAGCTCCAGTTAAAATCCCTTCCTTACGATCTTGCTCTTGCATGTAATTAAGTTCATTGTAATACCATAATATTCCAAAGCTGTGACCTACTTACAATGTCAGAACTGTCAAATAGCTAAAAGTGACTCACTCACTTTCATATTGATTTTTACTAAGTCACTAAGTTCCTTTGCTGTTTAGTGAATCATGTGATAAAGCCTCAGCTTTATCTACACAGCATGTGTGGGGCACACACATTCGTGCCTTTTTATAACATATGGCATGACAGCTACTGCAACTACAGAACACAGGTGGGCACAAGGAACTAATCAAGAATAAATGCTGAGCCAGAATCATTTGTTTCCAAAGATATATTTGCTCCAAGACACTGACTTATTTCAATGTCTATTTTATATATGCCAAATGACTCAGATGTCATCACATTCTTGTGGTCCTTGGTACATTAGTCTAATGTAACATCACTGAGAAGACGCATTCTCCTTTATTTGAAGGACAAGTGTCAGCTATACTTTGGTCAACTGTAAATTTATTCACTCCAAATCTCTTTTCCATCACACTTTGCTTCATTCTATAATGGCTGGCTCTACTCTTTTTCAGTGTTTCATTCCTTTTTTTCATTCCAAGCTTTCAACAGCGTTAACAAGCAATCAAACTTAGAAACATTTAGATGCTTTTCAGTTATTTTATTAGATGGTATGTTTCAAAAGAGAGGTGAACTATTCTGTTTATTTGATAGAAGCATATTACCAAGTGTCAGATTCTGCACTGATTCTGGTCCTTTCTCCAGTCATCTGAGGACTGAAGATTTTACCTGGAAGCAGTCATTCATCATTCACCATTTCCTGAAACAGGAGGCTTGGCCTCCCACACTCAATAAATCCACAGGAATGACTGCCAAACCCCTTTAAAACAAATGATACTGTATTAATATTACGAAGGGGAAAAAAACTTTCATAAGGTCAGATCTGTCTCCTTAATTTTTTGTTATTATTATCTCTGTCTTTCCACCTCTTCTTTAATGCTGGGCGGAACAGGAGGCTGTAATTCCATTTAAGAGCTCTCCTCACAACCATTCTGACTCCTGGTACCACCTGGCTTCTCAAATTGACAGTGCAGCAGCCTGCAGTGTTGTCATGTTAATCCATTGCTGAGGTGGCCAATGGGAGGCTGATTAAAGGCACCCATCCTGATTTATGCATTTGCCAGTTGCAGCATGTACACTGCATTTTCTCTGCTGAGAAGGGGTGTGGGGCCTCTTGGATGGGAGCAGATGGTCATTTTGAAGTGGATGTGTTTGACTGCAGCTTAGGGCAGGGAGAACACACAGTAAGCTAGAGGCATCCAGCAAAACCAGCGATTTAGAGGTTCCTAAAACAAGCAAGGAAGAGGCTCAAAGCCAAACTTCAGAGCTGATGATAAAAAAGGTACTTGCACAGAGGTTCAGAAGAGGCAGTGCAGAATTTGCTGCACCTCAAAGAGGTGATGAAAGTTGCTGGAATCACAGCAGGGCAGAATTCACTCAACAATTACAGTAGGCTGAAAGGGGTAAGAGATATCTACCATCAAATCTTTTCTGTTAATCCATCTTGACCAATAAGCCTTGAATTTTCTCTGTTTCAAGAGCTTTTCACCTTTAGTGGTTTTGGGCTGTTCACTTGAAAGAACAAATGTGGCCAGATCTCCATGAAAAAATCAACTGAGACTAAGTTGTCAGAAAATACAGGAAATGTCTGTATCACTTCAGACTGCTCATTATAAACTTCTTCCTCTGTTTGGGCTCAGTTACTTTGCCATTTAGTAACTTTCACAGACACCCCTAGCAAAAAAATTGAGTAGTAGACACTGTCAATTCTATATAATGGGATGGCATAATTCTACTCTCCTTTTTTCACATAGATACCTCTCTGGAGGATTTGCAGCTGTCTGTTATACAGACTATTTTAGGGACCTAAACAGCTACATTTCCAGGGAGGGATTAGCTTACATGTTCTTCATCTATATACTACACAATGAGACTCCTTGAAAACATCCATAGTTCCTACTCATATGAACTTCCAACAGCAGACAATGTCAGCAGGAAAGTTATGCAGCCTTACAAGAGTACTTACAACACTGTCAGAAAAAACCCCCAGAAAAACCAAAAAACAAAAAAAAACCCCAAACAAACAAACAAACAACAAAAAACAACAAAAAACCAACCAACCCAAAAAACCCAAAAAACAAAACAAAACAAAAAAACACAAAACAAAACTCAGAACCAAACAGGTGAAGAAAAAAAAAGTGTAAAAATAATGCAAGCAGAAACACTGCTAAGAAAGAGCTCTGTGTTAAAATACCCCATGTGGCAATGAGCATTGACATAAGCATGAAACTTCTAAGTCAACCTCTCATTTTGTTCCAGCTTCTACTCTGCTATTTAGTCCCTACTCTGCCTAACAATTAAGATGTTATTTCTATTTTATGTTCTAATGGATGTGTAGGCAATAGCTTATTTCATTAAATGAACAATGGAAGTGCAGTGCCTGGAGTCTCCTCAACATTTCAAGGTATTTAAAAAACTACAGGCTTTTCTTCTTTCTTGTCAATATCTTCTTTAAGGAGGGGAATGACTTTCAGGCTTTCAGTGTACTGGAATACAGTTGTCTCCATTTATTAATATCAATACAATTGAATCTGCATCTGTCCATATTTATTGAACTGAAAAAGCCCGGAGATACAAAATTTCTTGTACAAGAATTCTTATCTCTCTAATTCGTTTTCAGAATTTGTTTCTTGGTATACAGTATTTACTTCTCTGCATCTCAGATTCTTTGCTTGAGTTGTTACCTGCTCCCTTAAGCTTTCTAACAAATGAAAGTGTTGTAAAATACCTGAGGCAGAGTTTCCTGATAAAGCCAGCCTACTGTGTCCTTTAAGATGAAGGTAGAAAAGCTTCATTCCAAAACACTACTGTTTGCAAATCTAGCTAGGGTGCTACATAATATCTTTATAAAACATTTTATTTCAAATAAACAGGCTGGTTCTGTGAAGACAGTTTTTGACATTCAAAACTCCAGAAAGTAACTAAGAATCTTCCTTCTAATTTCTTTGACTGAAATGTTCCATTTTTGATTTAAAATACCATGTGGCAGGTGGGGGTATTTATCTACAGCAATGAAGTAATACACAAAACTGAAACAATATTACAGAATTATTTCATACTATTTCATTTGGATCTTTCTCTAGCTATAGAATCTTTGAAGGGTTCCCTGTCCCATTTCTCAAATCCTTTCATACATTACATTTTTGAATGAGTAGATGATGACCAAACCTCAATATTATCTGTGGCTGTCCCTTATCAAAACCTTTGTTCTAAGAGGACAATAAAGGCAATATAGTTATTTTAATTTCTTGTTTTATTGTTTCCAATACTTAGTAATATATCTTTCTTTCCCACCATGACTGTATATCCTTTTTGTCTGCTACAGCCCATGGTGGCATACACTATGTTAATTCCTAAGAAACATTCCTGGCAATGTGACAGATCAACAGGAACTACTTGCACTAGTAGTTTAGAGGTACTTCCATTTTAATGAACTTCTAGGAATCATGCTGGAATTTCAACATCCTTTTGTGTTTCTGCACACATGTAGGGTAGGCAGAATTGCACAATAGGAACTGATCAACTCTCATGTAATCTTCAGTCATGAAATTCCCACAGAAAATACTATTAAGGATCCCTGACAGGCACCTCTTTCTTTTGGTCCTTCTTTCTTTTGCAAGATGTTATAAACTGAAGATAGTCTGCACTATTTCCTCCTCCCTGAAAGGGCTAAAGCTGAATATGTTACTGAAAGCCTGTACAGCTTTATATTAAAACATGCCTTGAAAAAGATACAAAATTGAAGAGTTCCTTTCTGTCAAGGAGGACTACAAGCTCTACTGTAGGATTTTGTGACCTAAAAATTTCTCAACAAAAAGAGAGCATAATCCTACAGTCTCTTTTTCTTTTCCCATCTTTAATTGTAAAGCTATTTATTTTTCTACAGAGACTGGTTAGAGGCACCAAACCAAATGTCAGGCTCCCACATGGATGCATATTTATCTGTAGTCTTGGGGCCACTGCGACACATCCTGTGCTTAGCTCAGTTATTCAGCAGAAGTCATCTGCTTCAGCCCTGACCTTCCCTAGACTCAAACTGTTTAGAGCTGGGACCCAAGACCTGTTTGGACAGTATATGCTGGAAGGCTCCATTATCTTATAAGTGTGAGATTAAACTGTGGATTCCTCGCTTTTCATATGACAAGCTTTATTTAGTGATTGTCAATCCTAATTCAGACATGTACTTTTCATAATCTAAAGCTTGAAGTGAATACAGAGCTCCTAGTTTTAAGAACTTCAGGTCACTGATTTAAGCTGCAAATTAAAACAGGGCTAACTGTGGTTTTCTCCTTAAAAAATCAGAATCGAGGTTATTCTATACCACACTTTAAACCCTCAAACAGCTGCAAATGACACATATTACAGTACATTTATTCTTTTGTTTCTTATTTAGGAAGAGGACTGAATTCCTGTGTTTATATATAAATAATAAAAGCATAAAGTAGTGGAAAAAGATATGTAGGTCCCTAAGAAAATGCAAGATCTACAGAGACTCTTTTTATTGGGCCATTCATCTAAGTAAGACTACTGGAACAAGGTCGTTGACCAGTAAACAGGTCTCAAGGATACATCAATTTAACTGGAGTGCACAGTCTCTTCCCAGTGAATCAAACATGAAAAAAAATAAATTAAGTGATACACATTTTCTTACCTTTGAATACTCTAACTCTGCGTTTATTTGAGCAATGCTTGAGGTAAGGATAAGGATAATCTTTGCCACTCCCTGATCAGGGTCAGCTCCTTAGCTCTCACAGATCACATTAGGCCTTCATTTCCTCTTTCTGTTCTCACATTTTCACCAGATACCATAGTGTCCTAGCATTGTTTCAGGCTGATGTGTTTCTGCTATGTGTCTCCTCACATTTCTCTGGTGGAGTTCTGAGAGAATTAAGTAAAATCTGGCTCTGCTGGCCCCAGATCCACGTAGCAAAATGTATCCAGTTTCTGGTGCATTTGCCCAGACAGATTGACTTAAACAGAGATAAGACCATGACCTTTCCATTTCATTCTTCCTCACTGCCATGATGCAGCCAAGCTGCCCTATTCATCAGAGCATTTAAGTGTGTGGTTTTATTATATACATGCTTTGCTGAGTCCTAGCCTCTATAATTATGGAAAAAATCAACAATTGCTTAGAATACAGTCGTATTTTCCATAAATGTCAAAGGCGTTTCCAACCCTGGATGAGTGCTCTTTGAAGTGTCAAATAAATCTAAAATAAATACATGCTACTAGAACCCACAAGAAGAAAAAAAAAAAAAAAAAAAAAAAGCAAATACATTTGTCTTCAACTAGAGCACTTACTCCAATAAAATCAACATTCTGGTCCTTTTAAGTGTCCTCAGAAAGTGTTGTTTTGTTTTTTTTTTTTTTTTTTAATCTGTGCAAACTTGGGAAATTAGCAGAAAAGAAACCATTCTTCTGTAAATCTTATATTGTATCTTCTTTCCTCACAGCCTTGGTCCACATAGGTAACACAAAATAAGTCATTGAATGGACACTAAGGGCCATGCAAGACAGGGAAGGAGCTTGGCTTTACAAAAATAAATAATACTCTTCTACATCTATTACCTATCCCAACTCTCCCCACCGAGCCTGCCACAACATACTTAAGAAACCCAAAACAAAACTAAACAAAAACCAATACCCAAATAAATAAATGAAGAGTGTTTACTTACATTTCAAAGGAGAAAAATAAAAGCAATAAGGTTTCACACTTTCAAGCTCTTTAATGCACTCTATATGAAGTCACTATGGTAAATTTTGTGCTGCAGTTTCATTGACCTAGTGAAAACTCATGCTTTTAGATTTAAAATACCTTCCATTTCCATATTTTCTTGTTTCTACCCAAGGACACTGTATTACACAAAACATGGAAAACATCTCATTGCTTTCAACAGTAGAAAGCTGTTGGTTACACTCACCAACTGGTGTTAAGAAGTCATGTTGTGGATATCCATTACCCGCCTTTTAGAAGCACTTATAAACACAATCCTCATTAGATTCAGAATCAGAGTGGTTTTTTTTTTTCTTGCATAAGAGCTGTATTCATTCTACAGTTCAAAAGATCATTGCATTAGACAAACACATTCAAATATTTTTAATTATCTCTGACTTCCAGAGGATTTCAAATGAATCAATAAATTTAAGAATTACGTAAAAGTGCTGAGAGTCCTACAGGCAAAAATTATATGTAATTTATATAAGCTACCTTCTCTGTCTTATTGAAATGGGAAGGTAGCTTAAATAAAATACACATTATTTTCATATACCTAATAGCTTTCAGGCAAAAGTATTCTCATGCTATTCCATGGAAAATACTTAAACTAAAGGTAGGGATCATTAGGTGACAACTAAAAATAATTTTTTCTTAAAGTGATATTTCATTATGCCTAGTAACAGTAATATATTACACTTGTAAATTTACTTTCAAAGAAACTTCTTCAAAAGGAAAAATGTGCAATAGTACCACATTAATAAAGGTCATTCACTTCTCCATAAAGATAAATTTAGCAAATCAAGGGAAGCCTTGTCTTCTCTAACATGCACAACCTCAAGGAGTTAATGACAACTTCTAAGAAGAAATACATAGACTAAACTGTGTTTAGTTGATTTAAGAACCACATTACATGATTTTAAAGGTACCAGAAACCAGGAGCTCAAGAAATCTTAGGGGGTGCTGGGAACATGAAATACATTCATTCTGCTGCAAAAGCTTATTGATGAAAAAAGATTCAAGAGTTTTCCAGTAAAAATTTCAAATCTTGTTGTAGTACAGCTATACCACCACATAAACTAACTGAAATTAAGCAATAATCAAATGGTATTTCCCCCCTATGAGAGCAGGGAAGAAATGGTCTTCTGTCAAGGCAGAATCAGTAAATAAGCAGACTTTGAAGTACACCAAACAATGCAGCAACAAAATAGCAGTGGGTTTACTTCAAGAGCCAGACTGCCCCTGAAGCATACTGGACAAGGCAGGTACCTTGAACATGCACAAAAGCAAAAGCCACGAGATAACCAGAAGCTAAGCTCCTCTACCAGCTTCAAATGTATCAGGCTCTTACCACCAGGGCAATCAGCTGCAGCCTGGTGCTGGTCTGTTAGAATCTGATGGGAGATAGGGGATGTAAAACTGGGCATAACCTTTACATGCACTGAGAACCGTGTGCCTGAGTCATTCTGTGGAATGATCTCATTTGTCTCCAATACCTCAATCACAGTAAAATAAAAATTACAAAGGGAACAATTTCCTTTGACCCTTCATTAAGAGCTTGGGAGAGGCCCATCTGCTGCAACAGGTGAATGACAGTTTTGCCTTCATGTTTCACTATGATTCCCACCAGTCAAAGTGACCCAGGTAAAAATAAAAGTAACAAGGGTAATGACAGTCACCCAACAATCTAAATCCAGAGGCACTAGCTTGGAAATTATAAAATGTTGTTTATCATGTCAACAGCAATGACAATGCTGTTTCCACCACATGAAGGTAGGTGGCGGGTTGGTGGGGAAACAGAAGAAAGCTAACCAGAGGTAATCACACCCCACTTAACTCAGCACTTTTCTCAGTTGTAGCTTTTAATCTTAGTTTTATTGCTATATTATAGGGATTTTTTTCCTCTTGAATATAACAAAACATACAGCAAATAATCTGTTGTCATACAAATCAAACTTCTGTAGGGTTGCACAGTGACTGATACTTAAATCCTGACTAATGGATCTAGTGCCAGAAGAATATCCTCTATCTGACATCCTTAGCCAGAAGCAGAGAAGACATTCCCTTTACCAAAGCATGTTCCAGAAACACTTAGGTATGTCATGTGGTGCACTAATGGCTTGATTACCACTTGTGGCTTAAAATTTAGTGAATAATTGTGACAAAATGTTCATTTTTATCACAAAATACTAAAAAAAAAAGAAAAATAGAAACACAAACAGGCTACCTCTAAATCATGGCAATATTACATTTAAAATAATGTGAAACAAGTTACTTATGTTCTACAGTGAATACCATTCTTCAGGACAATCCATTTGTCAGATCGGCAAAAGATTAAAACAAAGGGTTTAAACATTCCCCTCAGTAATGTTTTCAGAAGAGTTTCTATATGCTAGGATATTTATCTATATGCACTGTTATTTATTTCCTTTGAAAATGGCATACATTGCCTCACCTACCAAGGCTTCTGCAATACCTTCAGAAAGAGCACAAAAATTTTCAGAATAGAAATCTGAAGAGACTCTAAATACTACTGGTTTCACATGTCTCAAAAAAAAAAAATCATTTTGGCAGAAGGGAGTTATTTTCAGGAAGGTTTGGAGACTGTTTTCTGAAAGGCACATTGAATTGCTAACTGATTGCAGTCACATTATTTGCCATATCATCAATGGTGAGCATTTTATGGCTGGATGCAACTAGATTAATATCAATTAAAAAGATGAGGGCTTCCTTATCATGTATTTTTATTTAGTCTGACAGCTGCTTTCTGAATGGCACAGAAGAGTGCCTCTGAAATAATAAACCAAGTGAAAAATAATAATAATAATCAGTACCCTCTCATATATTCTTTAGCTCTTTTATAGGTGATGTACTTCATAAAGGAGACAGTTCAATGATAGAGTTTAAATTCTGCCAGTTGTCATGCTTGAAGTCCCATCCCAAAACTAAGCAATCTGTACTGTCTGTACTGAAACAGGGATTATTGAAAGCAAAAGAATGAGGAAATATTGCTAGAAATTACCAGGTATGACTACAGAGATATCACTAAAAAGCTGAAAAGAGATTAAAAGAAGAAGGCTAGGAAATACTAGAGGAAGGCTGAAACTGCCTCTGCCTTTTCCATCTAGCATTTTCCTGTTTTTAGCTTTCCTGTGATTGCTGTACCTTTTGAGACCTTTAGGATAAATAATAGCCACTTACACAGCTTCCTTGTGTGTCCTGAAAAGTAAATAGATATTTAATCAACTCCAAATTTGTCACAAAACATTAATATTGCTTTAATGATTGGGGCTGCACTTCAAAACACTTTCAGCAACTGAAACAATAAAGCACAACTGCCACTCACCAGACAAGACATACTTAAGCCTTGCATGAAGCTTCATCCCAACTCAGGTCATGCAGAGCTTGCCAATATGCTTATGCTGGATTGCTAGGCAAGAATTCTTATGCTTTTGTCCCCACATTTTCCTGTTGGACTTTCAGTTTGGGTTGACCTTGCTACTGAAACCAACAATGAAACACTGGCAAGACAAGGGAGATGAACTACAAAGTATTTGCAAGGTAGATAACAAGGCAAGTTGTAGAATTCCCTAAGCTTGCACAGCCACCTTCTATAGACACTCCTAAACACAAATGAAGTTGACAAGATTGATTCTTTGGCTGTCAATTAAATTTTTGGTTGTGGCTGCCTACTGAAACCCCCAGTAGAACATACCAGTCTCTTGACAAGCAATCCAGAAGTTAGGACATGAAAACCTTTCAAACATCAATGGTTTTCTATGTTTTAGCACAGTTGATGTTTTAGGTTTTTTCCTTGTGTGTTGTTAGTTTTGGGGTTCAGGGTTTTTGTTTGGAATTGGAGGTGAGGACATTTTTGCCGTTGGGTGTCTGGCAATATTAAAAGCATATTCTACATGGAAAAAAGCTGAAGAACTAACTCCAATGTGACAGAAGTAGGAAAGCTTTCTTGGATTAATGCTAGAAAGGCAGCCTTTCAGTACAGGTGGAATATCAAATAAAATGATGTCTCCTCAAGATATAAAAGGAAAAGATATTTTTCCTCTCCATAAAACTAAACAATGCGATATGCAATTACTGAAAGAAAAGGGCTATGGGATGCAGAAAAATAAGTCATTGTAAAGCTTTGGTGCTGCTATTGCCATATTTTAATGCGACTTTGCTTGTTTATTTATAGAAAGCAACAGTGAAAACGCACTAACCATTTATCAATGTGCAGGTTGTTTTATGACTCCCAAGTAAACGAACATCCTAAGCTTAGCTAGTCAACAAATAAGCAAGCCTGGATTTCTTAGGGTCCATCATTTTTAACTGTCAGAATAATTTAGGAAAGGTACTATGACTTTCACACTTATCATACCCCTACCTTTTCAAAAAAATGTACAAGTCTAAAAAAATGTAACAAAAAAATGTAACAAGCTGCTTAATTTCTTTCTCAGTCTAGGCTTCATCTGTAGGAAGTACCTTTAGTGCCTCCCCCTTAGCTGTTAAGTTGCACACTTCACTTTATTAATCAGAAATATTTTGGAGGCCATCATATGAGCAAAACCACTGTTTGGCGGTAAATCTTTTGACAAATTTTTTTACCTTCACGTTCTTTGACATTTAGCTCCCTTGAAAAAAATAAAAGAACTACAAAATCTTTTTTAGAATCCTTTATTAAAGGGTAATTAATAAGCAAGATATGTCATGCATGATGGTCCTCATCCTTCTTTCTTATTGGGTGTGTTTCCAGCCCACACAGGATCCCTACATCTCTTTGGAATCTAAGGTGCTTGAACAGCTAACCCACATTAAGTGTTTTGGTTTTCCTTTAACCCATCCTTTCAGCTCCCTCACTTTAGTAATATGATCTTACAGTAATACGGTGAAGTTCTTGCAATTTCAAGATTGGTCAAACACTGCTTCCAGAATTTAACTGTACATTTTTAAGGAAGAGCTCAAATGCTGAGCCTGCCTAACTTGCGGCGAAGGAAATGTTTTTCAATTCCTGGTTCAAATTGTAATTTTTTTTTTTTTTAACAAGGACTCCTGCAATTTCATTCAACACTTCCAAAAACTTTCAGTGGCAAATTATGAACTTGGAAGTAAGGATCAAGAATGCAATGATTCTGCCTAAATTAAACAGTGATACATTAGCTAAGACTAGCTGAGCTCTAGTCTAGTTAATCTTCTCTAATCAATGAGAGAAATAGGCACATATGAAAAGTGTTTCATTTCATCATAAGGATGTGAGACGTTTGCTGTTACTTGATGTAGCTGCTTCTCTCCATTGGGTAAAAGGTATGAGTGAGCCGCTTGGGATGAGATGATTAGCTTTTAGGACTTGGTGGGTAAAAAGAATCTCCATTTACATATCTCGAAAGAACGAAGAAAGTGTGACTCCAGCTGATAGAAATATGGTCCAGGAAAACCCGAATCTAAAATATGAGCTTCTTTTTCAATGCCGTTCAGTGCTATCAGGGGTGAGAGCTTGAAACACAGATTACATTGATTAAAAAATTAATTTATAACTTGTAACTCTAAAGATCAAGTTGCACTTTTTGAACATCAAAGAATTACTGAATAAAACCCCCTAATGTCACTTGTGGTACTGGCACATCTAAGTCTGCTGTGTATGAACTCCATATTGAACAGTACACCCCAAGCTGTAACTCAGACTGATACCTTCAGTGGTGTCTCCTGCCAGCTAGATCTCTTGCCAGTTAGCTCTCTTCCACGAATTTGCCATTAATTTAGCTCTTCTCCAGAAGTGCTATGACATGATACAAATGCATTACTAAGTCTTCTAAAAGACAGTAATAAATAACATAAAAGCAATTAATTCAAATCTGTGATCTTAACACTGAAAAAGGCAATGATTACTTCTAGCATGATCCCATAGTGTGGTGAAAATCTAATATTTGGAAAAGACACCAACAAACTAAAAACAGGCAAGAGCTACAACATTTATTTAGCAATTCTGAACAATAGAGAAAATTAAACCAATGTGAAATAAATGGAGGGAGAGAATATTACATATGAGAAGACAAATTGAAATCAAATAATTTATTTTTAAACGGTATTAATTCTCTCTTCTTTGTGTTTGCAGGAAACTGCATTATCTTAAAGGAAAAGCTCTTCAGGTAAAAAGACTTATAAAATATGTAACCTCATGGACGTCATTATGGTCACAAAAATCTACACCAATAAAGAACAAACCTATTACTTTAAGTTATGCAATTTAGATTTTGCATTTCCTGTAATCCTTTTGAAATGTCTTTCAATTAGTGTTCCATAACCTGTACTGAAATATCAGTAATTTAACAATGCCGAAAGGCTCTCAGACCTGCACCTGGTCAGACATCTCCCCTCCTTCTCTTTAGAAATCCATAGAATTATGCAAAATTGCCTTGTAAGTATAAAGAAACACACATTCAGCTGAAGGTCTGGTGCAATATGGGGGTAGAGCTCAGCTACATTTTTAGTATAAGAAATCCTTCCAAAATCACAAAACATAGAATTTTGACAAGAACTGACAGACATTGATACTTAAGTCTGTAGGATGATTTGAACTGCCTGCACCATGTTCTCTGTATGTAAGTTTATCTGACAGAAGATAGCAAACTGGATCCAAAACCCAGTTAAGGAAATACCACAAGAAAAATCCCACCTCTACAAGTTAGTACCATCACAACAGGCACAGCAAAATTGCCCAAGATGAAACAGATCTTTGCGAAAGAATTATTATGATTAAATAGGTCTCCTTGAGATGGAAGGTAAGTATGTTGACAAAAGTAATGCTAGGGAAGGAAAGCAGTCGTTCATTTGCATCTTTTCTCTGATAGGGACATGCAGCCTTGAAAGGCCACTCTTCTGTTAGGGTTAAAATCAAGCAAGAATACATGAATGCACAGCAAGCCTGCTCTAGAGTATGAAATCAAGCTAAAAAATGAAAACACAACACATTGCTTTTCTTAGTTGAAAAGTCAGGGAAAGTAATGGTGAAGTAATATTATCAAAGCCAGATCTAATGTGAAACAGAATCTGAGAAATCTGAAAAGATACATCAAAGCATAGCAGAAACTAAATGGAATTTCTTTGAAAACTGATGAAAATGTACAGTAGTTTTTACTGGTAGTGGTTGGTCCTCAAAGGTATCACCAGTAGCTATCGAGAAATTCTGGTCTTATTCCATTTCCTGGCCCCAGCTCTCAGATGTGTGATTTTTGTGACAAAGGAACAGCTGACAAGACAAGATGAGCATTGAATCACCAATACTTTGTACTCCAGCATTCTCACACAGGCTGAGATTGTGTCCATAGCAGCAAAAGTCAGTGGGGGTTGTGCCTGCTCTGCCTGAAGCTCTGCTTCCTGTGGTCCTCAAAAACTGAACTCTCCTTGCCAAAGGCTGCCAAAGTGGTGCTCAGTACAGCCCTCAATTCATTCTCCCTTTAATTGTCTCTGCTTCCCTAAGCTCAGTCTTTGATGCTTACACTTTATGAGCTGTAAGCAGACTCACAAAGTACTGCCCTCTCTGCTCTGGTTCAAGGCTATTTCTTGCACACAGAGATTGTTTCTGCGACCAGCAAGTTCCTTTATACTAGCAGCGCAACCTAAAGAAACCTTAATATAACTGAATCATGATGGCTTCTTGCTATTTGCATTTTTCAGAAGTAGATTTATTTAATTATTTGTCCATCAGCACCCTAAAACAGGACATTAACATCGTACATGTTCTCAAAACCTTTTCTGACTCATAAAAAAGGGATGGGCTGTACTTTCATGGGCTTCAGTTCATAAATGAGGCATCACAGCACCTAAAGAGTAGGAAACCTCTATTTTGCATGACTCAGACCAATCAGACTAACTTCAAAAATTTCATTATTGCGTTTGGCACTTTCAAATGCCACAGTGGATGGTTTGAGAGAATATTTCCAGCAGCCCCATCAACAGTCCTGACATGCCTTCTGTAATGTCTTTTCCTATTCTTCCTCATATCCTTCAAGGCTGTGGGATTCAGTATCCACCAAAGGGAAAGCTGATAAAGTTAGGACATTTTCAAAAAGCGACAAGGAATGTTCTTATAGCCTTGGTAATTGCAGGGAACCATAACATGGAAGATTTGAATTTAGATCTTGGGAATGGGTATCTTTCCCCTACCTGAGATAATATCTCTTAATCTTTGAAAAAAACCGACATGAATAATATTTTACTTTACAACAAAAATAAAGGCACAAGCACCTCACTGTTCTTTTTAAGAAAACTATCCAGCAGCAGTAGTGCAAATAGTAGAAATAGACTTGGTTAATAATTTATCAGAAAGAAGTCTGAAAACCTCCTGCTAATATCCTTATGATCTCAAGTTTTGGTAAGAGAGACATTGTACCAACTACCCTGCTGCTTGCCACTGTAATTCAAAGAGTTTTAGTACTTGTGCTCAGTTGACAGGAAGTCTGGTTTTAATGTGAAACTTGCAGCTAATCAATATAATCTGCATTACAATACATGGTCTGATTCAAGTGACAGGATACTTTTTAATGATGTCCCACTGTGCATCACTTTTATGTTTTATTGCTGAAATGTTGTTTCAGTACCAGTAATTTCACCTGAAAAAAAAAAAAAAAGAAAAAAGAATGAAAAAAAAAAAAAAAGAAAAAAAAAAGATCGCTTTTGTTTCTACCAGTGTCAGCTGCTTTATTTCGGCACGTTCAATGTACAATTTCCAGTGAGTACCACCTTCCCCATGGAGACAAAGGCAAGGACCTACGTTAAATTCTGCTATTAATTTGATGTATGTTAGATTATGCTATTTATTTCATAAAGTATGCATTGAAAAACTCCAAGGAGTCAAAGATACCCAAACCCACAACACAAAGAAATACACCTAGAGCAACCCACAGACAGATGACAAGTATTGTCGCTACCTACATTGTACTCTCTCCCTTGGAACTAAAGCCTAATGACCAAGAAGCATCTTCTTCTATTTCTTTTAGCAAAGTAGCAATCCCTTTCCAGACATTTTTATCATGATGCTAATGTTTGGTATTACTCTTTGAAGCCATACCAGAACTGACTACCTAATTTCCCTACGCTATCCTCACTGAAGAGGAAAAACTAAAGAGTAGAGAAGCGAGACAAAACCGTGTAGCAAGTTGCCTAAATTTCCTGATTTTTTTTTAATGCATTTACTCAGGATTCTATAAAATGTCATCTTCTTATATGACATGTTTCTTCTTACACAGAGAATAATACATTCAACAAAGTGGCCGAAAATTGCTAGTTAAGACATCAAGGTTTTGTCTGCTCTTTAATTTATACATCTCAAAATTAATTACATTTGGGCAAAAAATATTTTTTTCTCTCAGAGATTCATAAACAGCCACAAAGGGCATTAGATAATATGGTCAACCATGAGGCCCATGGTACACCCAAACCTAGAGTGCAATTTTCTTGACTATTAGTAGTAGCCTACAGTAGAGATGTTAAGAATATTAATGAAAGCCGAATGAGAGAAAAAATTACAATGACTTAAAGGAGAGGAAAGTAGATCCTTAACAACATCACATTACAGCCCTGCAATCTTTCCCCTTAAAAATAGTCTGTAACATCTTGGAGAGTTATAACCTGCACAGAAAAAGATAACAGTAGTAAGAACACAGAGAAGAAACTTAAAATACTTAAGAAATAAAAGGGGAAAAAGCACTGTCTGAGAATGAAAAGGCAAAAATATTCAAGCCCTTTGAAAGACTGGTAAATTCTAGTCTTACAGGAAATTTTGGATTCACCTTCAACCATCATAACTTACTTGGTGATTAACGATGAAAGAATATAGAGAATTAAACTAGTGGCTGACGTGTTACTAATAACATCCTCATGTCATGAGTATCTACAAAAAATCACTTTGGAATCAAAGAATGAAACACCTACAGAGTTCTGTGGGAAAATAGCATGAGTGGTCTGAAATCCCAGCATTTTCAATGACCATGCCTTTCCAGCTGGCTGATCAGAAAGATGTACAGATTATGAAAGAACTCATCTCTCTGAATCTTTCTTTTTCTGTCTTTCATGAGCAAATCATTTTTCCATTTTAGTTTCCATAAGGGTGCTAATGGAAACCCATATTGGGCTAAACAGATGATTAAGGCTAATGGATTGCTAATGCACATTATTAGCAAAATTCTATGGAAGTCAAACTCTCAAATTCACATATGCACAAACAGCTGAATGTAGATGTGGAGAGAACATTAACAGTAGAGATTGATTTCTGTGCCTGAATCGAAGGAAAGTTACTGGGGGAAACAAAAGGAAGAGAATGACAGTGATGAAAACAGTCAAGATGGGCATGGCAAAATTGAAGCTTTGTTACATATTTATAGCAGCATACTGCTGTGGAGTGACTTCTGTTTCTACATCTGCATTTATCTACTTCCAGTGTAATGGTGACCAAAAAATTATTTATATCCTGCTGTAAGTATTAGAAAACCATGAGATGATCACAGGTGTCTGTACAGAGCTGCAGAGATACTCTGCTGATTTGTCTTGAAAACCAGAATATATAATTCGTGTTCACTTCAGAAAGAGAAAAGCTGAAGAATCTGTGGGGATTTCAAAGAGTATTTTGCAGAGAAAATACAGACTCACAGACAGCTCTGGGAGCTTTCAAATGAACCAGTTCTGCTTGGTAGTTAAAGTTGTGTTTAAATCAGTTCTGAAAAAGATTTCCAAAAATTTAAAGAAGGGGCATTTCTGGAAAGGTCATAGAAAGTATTTATCACAGTAACTTTTGAAAGATACCTATTGTTCTGTCACTGGAAAAAAATATCACATTTATTAAATCACCTCTCTGGATCAAGCATTTGTTTTATGCTAACCACTTGTCCGCTCTGAAGCAGCAATTAACCAAGAAACATAATTGACACCCTGTGTTAGCATAAAAAACAGAATAATTGAACAAAACAAATTACTTCAAAACTGGAAAAAATAATTAGCATTTCTGTAACTTTTTTTTTCCTGAAAAGAAGATAGCAGGAAGAGTTACTGACTACACAGGTGCCCTTTAATATTTTGGTTGTATGCTTGATACTTCATGCCTGTTTTGTATAAAGTATACTTTATGCTGAAATACCAACTGGATTTTTTTTTTTTTTTAAATAATGCAGCAAAATTCCCAGTGAAAAGTCCACAGAGTATATTGGAACTTTTACAAATGTTTCAGCTGCATGCACTAAAATATATATATATCACAAACAGTGAAGAGTATATGTTCTTTTGGCATATGCATGCAATATCTGTTGAACCATTCAGTGTTTAAAACACCCTAACTTTATCTTTTATATTGATCCTGCGTTTAGACAATATGATGAGAGAGAGTAATAAGATGAATTTCTATTATGTTATGTTTGTGTCATATTTTTATATCATTAACATGTAGGTAGGTTATATTTAATTTATTGAGCTCTTTAAAAAAATAAATTCCAAGCAATTATTTGAAAAATGCAAAGAGAAAAGGAAATACAGTCTTACTGAATAACATCATTTAAGTGTTCTCTGTATGGTTCATGGATTTGAATCACTCTGCAAATGTAGGGTACAATTTCTTAACAGAAGGACCACTATTTTTGGGAATCAGAAGCAGCTCATTCTATATGTCAAATTCATCTTTGTCATCTTCACAAGGTGAGAATTTTCACCATCTTATTTTTCTATTGCAAATGCCTTTATGGCCTGTTTTCAAAATAATAACTCATTCTGGTTTTAGGATTCCTCAGAAATGACCCTTAGAATCATAGAAAACACAGGACCATAGACAAGTTCAGTTTGGTTTAGAAGGGACTTTTAAAAATAGTCTAATTTCAACCCCCCTGCCACGGGTAGGGAGATCTTCTACTTGTCCAGGATACTCAGAGCCCCAGCCAGCCTGGTCTTGAACACTTGCAGGACGGGCATTCACTACTTCTGTGAGCAACTTTTTCAAGTGCCTAACCCCCCTCACAGTCAATAATTTCTTCCTAAAATCCAATCTAAATCTACTCTTTTTCAGCTTAAAGCCAATAGTCCCTCTTAGGCTTAGAGCCATGCACAAATACCTGTCAGGTTTTACCCAGAACAGATGAAAATATCTGAAATGTGAACTGGAAAGGCATTCCTTTGTTTTCTTAGGTGTAACTGTTTTAAGTATATGACATATAACCTCTCCCTTGTAGTAGTCTATAAAGATACGCTGCACAGTTCCTGAACATATCCTGCATTATTTTTTTTTTAATAATGATTAGAGGATAATATTTCCTTCCATTTGGGAAAAAAATCTTTTGCCAAGTTACACAAATTGTTATGAAATTTTTATTAAATTCCTTGCATAATATATATGGTATCTCATTAGATCATTTTAGCTCTGAGTAACACAGCAGTTTAAAGTGTTTGCTCCCAATTATCTTTTAACAGAGCAGCATTTCCTTATAGGATATTCAGTATCAGTAATAAGGTACAGGCTTTGTCCCAGCTGGGTCTTCTATAATAGTCATTATCTGTTTGGACACATAATCCTGTGTTTTTTCAGAAGACTGTATTTGTTCCAGACAGAACCTTCCTTAACACATCTCTTCTCCTCTGACCCTGAGGCTACCATACTAGTGCCCATCTGACATTCTTCCTGAGGTTTGTGTCATAATTCCTACAGCAGTGTTAAGCTCAGCAGTCATCAGATGTGATTTTATGTGGCTCAAGAATTTCACCTGAAGACCCATGTGAGCAGACTAACTAGCACTTTGTTGGCTGTCTACTGGTTTTGATACGGTGTTTCCCGGCACGATAAAGTTATTTGACCTTATAGCTCCTGTAATTTGACACAAATGCCAAACCCAATAATTTAGTTTTAAAAGCCAGTCCTAATTACAGAGATGGATAGTTGAGGAAGAGGGTGAAATCCAACTGTGACTACTGGCAGCATGTTCAGACAATGAGATTTTAAAACACGATGCTTTCCTTTCAATAGAAAATGCTTAATGATTGGTACAACAACCTTCCCAGAAGCAGAAGATGTTGTTTCCAGACATTGGGCACACTAATGTCTTTTGGATAGGGTGGATTAACTGAAGCCTATTAAAGAAGAGCTTGGGTCATGTTAATTGAACCTTCTGTAAAGTTTTATTGAAGTTTTGGGATCTTGGGTTTTTTCCTTTCTCTGCAGGTAAATGTTTTGTTGTCAAAATCTGAAAGATTTGAAAGGATAAGAGACCTACAAAGCAAAAGGAATGTAAACTTTAAAACTGAAGATTAGAATAGAAATTTTCATCTTTCCTCAGAATAACATCATTTGTTTTTATTTTAAAAAGATTCATGATTGATTGTGCCCCACATAAAAAGAAAAAAAAAGTAAAAAGTTGTTGACTTCCTCATAAATTCTATTGTAGATATAACAAAGATAGAGAAAATAAATGAGGTGAAACTGAATAAAGGGTCTCAAAGATATACATTCTGGCATGATCAGTTAGAAATCAACCAGTTCCTTCCCCAGATGTCTGGCACATATGAAAACCTGATCTCCACCAACCTTGAGACTAAGAACCCAACACAAAACTTACAGAATATCATTTCCACATGTTCTTGTTTAGGTTATCTACCTATCTAACTATTTATCATCTAACTTGTGCTCTGTTCTATGTTGGAGGCAAAAGCACATCTTGCAGAGAATCACTACAAAGCTTATGAATCACTCAAATCCTACTTGAAACAATGTGAGGACAACACTCATTCCAGTTTAATGACAGGAATTTTGGTAAGAAAATGCAGACCAGAACGCACATTAGTGGTAAATTTATGCGACTCTTTAATTGTAATAGTTCCATTTCTACATATTGTTACTGGAAGATTAAGACCATAAAATTCAATGTTTCTATCCTGTTTTCACAGATTATTTTTAGGAAATAACTGAAAAAGAAACCTCAACAAAAACACTGTGGCTGACCCAAAATATTTACAAATTTCTCAGGTGGAAAATCTGAAGATAGGGTTCTGTGTGCTGCTTGGCAACACTGTGCAAGTTTTTATGTCAAAAGTTCACTATTTGGCAACTGTTCCCTACTCCAAGCTCTGGAGTTTCCCAACAAGCTTGTTAAAGCATGCCAATAAATGAAGCAACCTTTCAAATGTGGCCAGACCCCAACACACCACGTATAGAACTGAACTGTCACCTCCCTGAGCCAAAATGTTACAACCATTCTACAACCTAAAGCAAATTCCTGTTCCCCTGTCAAACTGAATTATGTCACCACCCCTTGCTCTTCTTTTTAATAATCATTTTCTTCACTTTAGTAGTATTTACAACTTCTTTCAGTCTCATACAATCTCAAAACACAATTAACAAAATTGTATGCCTCTTCAAGAGCGTTAACAACAGTGTTGGCAGATGCCGTGCAGTCCCTAGGTTCCAGGTGGCACAGGAGAAGGGAAGGACTGCTGAAATCTGTCTTTTCAACTGGCAAATCGCATGTACAGCTTTGGGATCACTCTGCCGTACACCAGCTGGCAAATATGGAATGAGAGAGAAGCAGAGCTTTACTCCACAAAAATATCAAGGTTTCAAAATCTTTCTACATTCAGCACGGGAACTAACCCAAAATCTTAAAATAAACTTAGGCAAAAATACTGAGCAGAAAATAGTCTTGAGACCTGCACACCTTCTTGACACCTGTGAGTCCAAGCTTCAAACTATGCACAGCAGAGACACTAACCTGAGTTTCATATTCTATGGAAGAATTTCACCACAATCTCTCCCACGAAGACATATCTTGGTAAGACAGTATGGGTGCTTGTATATGGTTCACTCTACAAATTTCACCAAAAATGTAATTCTGACAAAGCATTTTGTCAGAAAAAAAAAAAAAAAAAAAAAAAGTGGGGCTGTTGTTTTTGATTTTTTTTTTTTCCTGAAAAACCATTTTGACAGAAAAGGTCTGCACAAATTTATTGCTGATATCCCCAAGCCACAACTTACTACCTAGTCAGTGCTGCTGGACACGTGGCAGGAATTCACAACCATTCATTCAGGCAGTCTGGGTTATAAAGTAACATTTTGCAAATCTCTCCCTTTTTCATTCTTAGCCAAGTACTCAGAGAAAGGACTAACTCTTTCTTAATGATGTCTTCATCACTATTTTTCCCTCAGCGTAGAAAACTGCATTGTTAGTTTTGCAGGTGATCCTGAGACACACTGATACCATTAATGGCAATTCCAAAATGCCTTCCAAATGTGACACTGGAAGCTTGGTTCTTCTTCCTTTTTAACCAATCCATACTTCATGTACTTTCCCTCAAGACTCTCAAAGTACATGAAGATGCTGATTTTTCTTTTTTTTTTTTTTTCTTTAATTTACTGGGGACTCAGTTTAATCTCACTATTTTGTGAACAGGTACAGATTTCTTTGTCTTGCATTTTAAGTAAATTCATAAAACTGCCAATATGTGCTGATGAGAATTATACTCCAGAAGCTAATGGAGACTTGATTCAATTATCTTCTTGGCAGCTCTGGGTGAGTCATACGATTGTAATTCATGAACAGGGAGAAACAAATCTGATGTATAGCTGGAGCACAGTAGCGTGCTGCCATTTTCAAAATCAATAGGTCTGAAAAGGCAAGGATGAATCAGAGAAAGAATAAAGTAATGATCAGTAATTTTTAAAGTAAAATAAGAATGAATACAAACTACCCTGTATAAGTCCACAAGTTTGGGCTCATGGCAAAATGGAAACAGAATCACCTCGGCAAATCTTAGTGCACAGCCCAAAGAAAAAAAAGTTCTTCAGAATTCACTTGTATAAAATGTAGTGATTCATTGCGATGCTTAATCTCAGCTCACTGTGAACTGACTGACCCTCTTCAACTGCTTCTTCCAATCCATTCTCCACTTGACGGTAGTAGGAGAGGAATGGATGAAGAGAAACAGAGTGGAGGCAGGGATAGTACGAACAGGAAGCAGGAATGTCAATAATGTCTCCAGTTTACACAACTCTGACCATTTGGCAAGCTTAATTACAGTCCCTTTCCCAACCATGTTTGTCTGCCTCACTGAATCACTCACACTCTTAGCATATGCAGCTCTACCTACACATCTCCAGCATTTTCCTGTGGCCCCCTGTGGCCTAGGATGACCACCTGTATCAATGAGAGCTCCAGCTCCAGCTATCTTTCAGGTGCTGTCCAATGACCTGGCACTTTCCAGGCCACCTGCATTCCCTGATCAATGAACCTTCCCAACGACATTTGTTGAAGAAGAGCGCTGCAATGGTTGTTTCAGTAAGGGTGTTCTAGTAAAATGACACAAAACTTCATAGCTGAAGAATTTAGAGGTATTTTTGGTGTTTTCACATGCTACAGGATACAAACACAAAAGTATTTTGAACTAGGTGCAGCCTGAGGACTTTGAATGTGAGCTTCCTGCACGTTATTTTTTGTTGTTGTATTTTTTAATAGATAATCGTCAAACAGTCATTCTGAAGAAGGATTGATTTAAGTGATATTGGAAATACAACTCCATCTCTTTTATTGGAGTGTTTACAAAACAATAAGGGATTAACAGAGTTGGGAGATGGGGTACAGAGTACGATTTTATCCATGCAGTTGAAGGAAGAATCAGTGTTGGAATAAACAACAGATTAGCAAAATGTATGTTGCTAGGATGAAATGTTTTCCATTCACTTTCTACTAATGTGTGTTCTACTGAGAGGCATTTTGAAATGTTGCTTACTTTGACACAGTAGGCTTCATACTGAACACACAATGACTTTCTTTGTCTGCCTTACAAACAGCAATAGAATTAACTTCTAAAAGTTGCTGTGCGCAAGATTACGGAGATTTCTGAGCAATATGTTCAATATACAATGGATGAAAGTGAGGCACAAGGCCTTTCATAGTTAACAAAGTCACGTTGAAAACTGTGTCATCTGACTTCAAAACTCTATAAATAATTTGGTTACATCTGAACCAGAAATTCCAAGCTGCCTATGGTGAGTGGAAACAAGTAGGTTTATTCTGTGGACAATTCATTTCAACATTAGACAGAAGTCTGAACTGGACAGACACTTCCAAAGAACAATTTGCTTTTTCACCTTCAATTGCACCTCTAAGTAATTATGTTTTGATGGTTCATCTTTAAATATGCAGCCCTATTTCACATGCCACTTCCTAGAGACAGGGATATTTTGTTTTTTCTCCATCCTCTCTTCACAAAATCTTTGCAACAGCACTCCTCAGAATGAAGGTATCATCTTGAAAGATATGAATGTGTCTACCCACCTGTCCCTATGAGATACAGAGTTAGAATTCTGATAACTAAAATGTCATTATTTTTACCTCTTTCACTTTCAGTTCATTTTAGGGGGCATAACCCCAATACAGAAGGAAATGTTTTGTTTTATTTATTTTCCTTTTTTTTTTTTTTGCATAGATGATTATGTTACGTATTTTTAAAGAGTAATTCTGTAAAACTCCAGACTGTAAGGGTCTGATGTAGTGCAACAGTTTCAATAAAGATAAAATCAGTGCAGCCCGGGGCTGATTTGATGGTCCTGGAAAAGCCTGTTCAAGGGCTGAGAAGAGACAGAACATTATTCATCTCTACCAAGTCAATGCCCATTAGTGCCACTAGTAACAAACTACAAACTTGATTAGGAACCAATCAGATATTTACAATGTTGCCTTTTAATAAACTCTTCTGTGAATGACTGATAGAAAAGGTTTTTATGCTGGTGCATCTAATGGCCCTTTTGTATACAGTGGAACATCAACAAATTAGTCAGCTAACGAAACATCATTACACTACATCGTAAAAACAAAATGAAATGCATACATAAAGCCTGACAGTGTTGTTATTCCCAATTGATGGTGCTGTATCTAACTTTGACATCCATGCTGAAATTACAGCAAACTCTTCATTTGCAACACACTCATCTCAAATATCTTAACAGATTGTTGCAGTTTAGGAACTCTTAATTAAATTCTCCAACTTGAATGCTAGTTTTTTTATGTAGCCACAGTTACTCTCCAAATTCATCCGTTTTTCATTTGTGAAAAACATTTTTCTTTGAATTTGCACATGAAATTTGGGTATTTACAATACACTCATTGAAATGACCCATCTCTTTTCCCTTGCAAAAAGATTTGTTTTTTGATGGAGTTTGATTTTGCTTTCAGGCACTTGGTAGACATAAGCTCTTATTAAAGAACAGAACAATACCCTCTTCTCAGTCACCAGAATATATGCTGTTTTTTAGCTCATTAGTCTTGTCAGACTCAGAATTTTTATCACTTTTGCTCTTCAGACATAATTTCTTGTACATCTGGATGTAGCTAATTAAATATAAGAGAAGTGAAATGAAACAGTGAAAATGGAAGCTTTGATCTTCGGCTCCCATGCTGCTCAGGAGCACTACTGAGGTCTTCACAGTACTGTGCATGTTCTCCACTTTTTACTGGTGAAATAACTTCTTTAAACTAACTTCTATTTGCTTCCTGCTTTTAGAACACAGAAACAATCATACTGTGACTTCTGAAGAACTAACAAAACATTTAATTTCTCCCATTCTTGTCTCCACACCACTGGCTAAATGCCTTTGTTTCCCACCATGACTACCAGATAGATTCACCCTCCACTTTGACAAGTGCTTCAAACATGGTCTTTCTTCTTGATGCCCTGCTTTTTTTGCATATCTACACATCATTTCTCTACCCCATTAATGCAGAAATTTGGTCCTGCCCTCCCCCTCTTCACCTCTGGTCTGGACAGAGGTGAAAGAGGCTTATTAAGAACATAGCCCTAGTGGTTTGCATGTCACACACCTCAGTATCAGGCCCAGGACAGAAACTGTGAAGTTAAACAGCAGACAAACAGTATTGACTTATTACTAGTAACTGCAGGTAAGACTCCCTCCCAATACCATTTCTGTCCTTTCTGCTCCCCAGCTTGGCAACTTTCCCCTACCAGCACTTGAAAGCCTAATAGCATCAGATTCCTGAAGTTTATCATAAAATCATAGAATATGCTGAGTTTGAAGGGACCCACAAGGATCGTCATAGTCCAGCTCCTGGCTCTGCAGAGGACACCCCAAGAGTGCCTGAGAGCATTGTGCACATGCTTGTTGAACTCTGTCAGGCTTGGTGCTGTGACCAGTTCCCTGAGGAGTCTGTTCAAATGCCTAGTGCTTCTCTGGGTGACAAACCTTTCCCTGATATCCAACCTAAATCTCCTCCACCTCAGCTTCATGCCATTTCTCAAGTCCTGTCACTGATCATGGGACTGAAGAAATTGGCACCTGCCCCTCTGCTTCCCCTCATGAGAATGTTGAAGACTGTAATGAGTTCTCCCCTCAGACTCCTCTTCTCCAAGCTGAAGAGAGTCCTCAGCCATGCCTCATAAGTCTTCTTCTCCTCCAGACCCTTCAACAGCTTCATGACCCTCCTTTGGACACTCTCCAATAGCTTTATGTCTTTTTTTCATATTGTGACACCCAAAACTGCACACAGAACTTGAGATGAGGCTGCCCCAGTGCAGAATAGAGCAGGACAATCCTCTCCCTTGCCTGGCTGGCAATGTTGTGCCTGATGCCTCCAGGACAAGGCTGGCCCTCCTGGCTGTCAGGGCACTGCTGACTCATGTTCAACTTTGCCATCAACCAGAACCCCCCAGTCCCTTTCCACAGGGTTGCTCTCCAGCCTCTCTTTCCCCAGGCTATAAAACAACCAGCCTTGCCCCATCCCAGGTGCACAATCCAGTGCTCAGCCTTGTTAAATTTCATATGGTTGATGATTGCCCAGCCCTGTACTTTGTCAAAGTCTCTCTGCAGGGCTTTATTCATGTTCCAAATGTTAAATCATGTAAATCTTTTCTTTAATGAAGCTCTATATTCAGCTAGGCATATTTAGCTGCAAAAAAGTCAAACTGGGTCATACAGCCTGAAAAAAAAAAAATCACAAAATACCTAACAAAAACCTAAACCTTATCCGCCTAAATCAGTAAAGGTTTCTGTACTTCAAAACAGCATTTGAATTCTCCCATAGTGTGAAGCAACTGCTTTTTCTATTAAGAGAAGATAATTTTACTATTCTTTCTTTAAAATGGGATGTGGGCATGTCGACTCCACACAGCACCCACATTAAAACAGCACATGTTGGCTTCAAAGGAGCTATTATGCAGCCTATAAGTTCAATGATCTGCAAAGCAATAAAGAGCTTCTTCTGTAGCCCTCACGGCCTATTGAGTAAATAGTAAGCATTTAGGAAAACTCCATAATTACATGTTTACACACTGGAGCCATTATGGGCAATCTAAAAAAAAGTACATGCAATTAAAAAAAAAAAAAAGCCTTAATCAAAAATTTTTACATGATTATAACTCCTTTACAGCCACTAAGGACTACCAGCTACAGAACAGACAGACTGAAAAAAATCACAGTTACAATCTGTGTTTATATGCAGTGATGACATAGTAAGATGTCAGCTGAATATTTTAGATATTAAAGTCTAATATTTAAAATTAAATACATTCTGTATTTCAGATGTGCGAACTGGTAAAGAATTGGTAAAAAATTAAATAGCTTCATGTTTTTAGCTAAGTCAATAGGGAACCCCAATGGTTGTATTTTTGGAGACCTGTGTCTTCGACTTATTTCCCTGTCTGTGAAGTACATTTCCATGTCCAGAGCTACAGCTGCTCTACCTTGGTCAAACAGAAACTTTGGCCGCAAAACCAACCTGCTTAATCCCTGCCTTGTGTAGAAATTTAAATTTGAGGATTTAAGATACTGTATCATATAGCTAGAATATGCCCTGAAACTGAATTTGTATTAGCTTGACCCACAGTGGGCCATGGGTAAATGCAGAGTTAAAAAAGAACTGCACCCCTTAAGAATGGGACCGAACATGTCGTTTACATATGTTGAAGACATAGAGGGCAGATAAGCAATTTCAAGTTGATACTCATCACTCACATGCTGTCAAAGAACCACTTGCAAACAATTTGCATCAGACAAAATGCTTCTTTATGTGCTTGTACACTGCATGCTGTAAAAATTACAGATTATTCAGTTAAGAATAATTTAAAGTAGCATTTCTGTTCCCTTCTTTGTATTTTGTATTCTAATAAAACTATCATTTTTTCATATTTGTAAAACAACAAAAAAAAGCCTGTTTAGCAGCTGAAGAGAACATTTAATGTTATATAGGAACACAGAAAAATCCTGAAGAAAACATGAATGAAATGCTCCTAGAAAAACTGTGGTTTGGGATCAAAGACGTCCTTTTAACTTGCAAATACTACCACACATACTGGGGAGAATTCAGTTTAATCTTCATATGAGTAAAAAAAATGATTTCCCCATTTTCTTCTTCCCAACAATTAATGGTTAAATTGTGGGTCATTTGGCGTTGCAATATTTCAGGTACTTTGATGATCATAGTATACTTCTACCTAAAATTCCAACACAATACATCTTTTGAAATTGCTTAGGAACACATTTGCAGTCACAGGTTACAAGCAATGCATTCAACCTACTACTCCTCTGCAACATTAAAATAGCCTTAATTTTGACAAAAGTCTATGCGGACCAATTAAAGTAATGACAGTCTAATGAACACCTACTTAGGATAGCTTCACATTAATTTAAGACATTGAATAGCAACATTTGCATTCCAGATGCTGAGAGACCTAAAATGTCAGGCAATAGTGATGTTCAATGTACAACACAAATGCATGTGCCTACCGTCACATCAGATATTGTGTCATAATTACCACATGCTATTAAATAACAGAACCCTGTAACAACCATGGATAATCGACAATAACCTGAAAACAAAGACTGATGGAAAATGTAGAATTCTAGCCAGGACACTGAGTCTTAACAACAAAATTCACTGCCATTGAGTAGTACTGTCAGTACTTGTGTCATGTAGTAGCTGTACATCCCTGCTTGACAAATACACAGGAGAAGTAGGAATAAAATTCACATTGGTATTCGAACGCAATTTAAACAGAATTCCTGTTTAAATTGGTGTCTAGCATGGGTGTAGTAGGTCATTACCTTGACAGCAATTTTTTAAATACATTATGTTTTCCAAAGGTCATTTTTATAATGAATGAGGATATTCTCTTACGGTGCATCTTTATTTGCACGGCACTTCCTACCATTTAGATGCCTATGCAGATAACAGTAGCACACAAGACAGCAAAGATATCAATGTGAGTTAAATAATAGAGATGTGTTATTTAAGCATTTAACTCAGTGAAATCAGTAGTAAGATAGTATTTAAATACATTTAAAAACTGATTGTGAGAAAGTTGTTGTTACTCAACAGGTCCATTCCGCTTAAGTACTCAGCATGACGACTGTTCTCTCTAGAAACAAACTGCAGTCCGCACCACAGTTCAGCCCTGGGAATCCTGGAAAGACATCTGTCATACTCTGTCTTTCTCATCATCGTACCATTTTCTGCAGACTCTTTACTAAACTCCTCCAGCACAATCATTCTACCAATAGCTTCATGGTCCTTGATGACTTTCTAGGTAGGAATCAGTTGCAATGATCCCAGTGCAGTTTTTGGCAGCAAACTGGCCATAAGGCAGGCCACAGCTTTCCACTGGGAATTGTTAAAGAAAGACCACTGCAGAACCAAGTAGCACTACATACCACATGCACTAGTGCAATATATAGTCAACCGATATGAAAATGAAAACTGCACTTTAGTCCTCCCAAGCTAACAAGACAGCACAAACTGGATCTTTCATTCCTGAGTCAACAGAACAGCTTGATCTGATGAAAATATATAGGCCCTGAACACCTGATTCACATGAAAAACCTTCTAGTAAAATAAACTAGTGGTCAGGATCTCAGTCCTCAGTCCCAGATATGCTGGTAGTTAGTTAAAGATGCATTTAAAAAAATACTACTGCTTTACTTGTAAAGCGTGTACTTATGAGAGGCAAAAAGATGATACAAAATGGAACCTTGTTATATAATTTTAAGAGAATTGCTTTTCAAGTCAGAACTACATAAAGTTCAACACTCACAGCACAGGAAGGCTAGAAGTAACACACAAAAGAGGTTTTATACTTTGATTTATTACAGTTATTTCAGAAAGTGGTTTGACTGTCAATAAGGTAGTGCTCTTGATCATAGAATCATGGAATCATAGAATCACAGAATCATAGAATCACAGAATATTTTGAGTTGGAAGGGACCCACGAGGATCATCAAGTCCAACTCTTCACTCTGCACAGCACCATCCCCAATAATCACATCATGTGCCTGAAAGTGCTATCCAAACTCTTGAACTCTGTCAGGCTTGGCGCTGTGATCACTTCCCTGGAGAGCCTGTTCCAGTGCTCAACCACCTTATGGGTGAGAAACATTTTTCTAATAGCCAATCTAAACCTCCCCTGACACAGCCTCAGGCTACTTCCTCAGGTCCTGTCACTGGTCACCACAGAGGATACATCAGTGCCTTCTCTTCCCCTCCCAAGGAAGTTGTAACTGCAATGAGGTGTCCTCTAAGTCTCCTCTTCTCCAGGCCGAACACACCAAGTGACCTCTGCCAGTCCTCACACAGCTTCCCCTTTGTTGCCCTCTTTTGGATGCTCTCTAACAGGTTTATATGCTTCTTATACTGTGGTGCCAAAAATACAATATTGAAGGTGAGGCCACACCAATGCAGAGCAGGACAATCCCCTCCCTTACCTGGCTGGTGATGCTGTGCCTGATGCACTTCAGGACAGGGTTGGCCCTCCTGGCTGCCAGGGCACTTCTGACTCATGTTTAGCCTTCTACTGACCAGGACCCCCAGGTCCCTTTCCAGCATCTCATTCCCCAGTCGATACACACAATGAGGGCTGCCCCATCCCAAGTGCAATTCACACTATTAAGCAATGAGCTCTATGTACACTCTTCTGCCATCAGTAACATCATATGTCTAGATTTGCACACGTATTAGATGAAGAATCACGCTTTTAGATGGCCAACACAGCCTATTTCCACCACTTTCTGCTGGATCCAAAGTTGAAGGAAGACTCAAAGATGGCGTTTGAGACAGATGTGCACACACCCAAAGCCAGATCAAGCACTTTTACTCCCCATGCTAAATGGAAATAGAGTACCTGTGGGCCATTTGCAATAGACAATGGTCTTTTCAGAAAATTAGCCTTTCTATGTAAACCACTTTAACCAAGTTACTTTCCTCTGGAAACAAAGTTATTCCTCTCATACAAAGACTTTATGTTCTCTTTTTCTCTCTGGAGCATCCAGCCAAAGGAAACACAGACATAGGTTATTTAGGTTATTTATTTAAACTGTAAATATATGAATAAAGAAAATGAAAAAGCAAAATTGAAGAGTAAGTAATTTCAGGCTATCAATTCACTCTACCTTGAACACCTTACCCTTGCTTTCTTATACTACATAGTATGTGATGATAATCACATGTTCACAATTAGTCCCAAAATATCAAGCTGACATTAAAACAGCCTGGAGGGAAATTATTTTCACAGATGTTAAGTGTAGCTAGTAACTCCATCAACGTTAAATTACGTTTAGCTGTATTTTAGATAAAGTCATCTGCATTTCAGACATATCCTATAGGTGATCTCACTGAGAAGCAAGAAAGCACCATCCATCCATCCATCCATCCATCCATCCATCCATCCATCCATCCATCCATCTATCTATCCCTGTTTAATTAAAAAGAATATTATTCTTAGTGGATTATCTTCCTGCATTACCATAAAGAAGAAGAATTATAAATGGCCACAATCAAAAAGTTGAAAGCAAAACATAACAAAAGTTTCATTAAACTTAAAACACAAGAGTTCAATACAGAATTCCCCGTGATAGCCATTTACTTTGGAATGACAAACAAATTAAGTGGAAACTAGCATAATTAATTTGATGTTATAATTACACCTTATACTTGCTTTCTAAAACATAATCCCTCAAGAGGAAAATCTGACAGGGAGAAAGTGCCAAACTTCACATTTTCCTATTTCAGCTTTATTATGGGTCAGAACTTATAATTTTATATGTTTAAATTATCAACCACATCACACTGAGATGCTACCATTTTGTAACTTGTCAGTTACCTTCTTCCTAGATCTCAGTCTTAAAATGTCAGTGACAAAATCCACACTTCCGTTTTCATCACTCATCTTATCTGCTCCAAAACTTCATCTCGGCCTCTTTATCACCTCCATCAGGGAGGAAAAAAAAAAATAAACCCAAAACTAATACATACACACACACACAACCTGTCTCCCATCTTAGTCTATGCGTGCCCTTCTTAGTATTTAACTTTTCTGACTCCTTTGTTCTTGATGTTTCAAATCACTCAGTGTCTGAGAATTTTATTTTAATTAAGGACAGATAAATAAGCTGTTGATCTGGTTTATTTCTGGCAATTAGTTGGTCTGATCAAAAAACCATGCCTTTTGAAAAGTTGCAGCTAGGGGAAAATGGAGAATCAAATGGTGCTAGCTATGATACACATTTAAGAAGGGGCCCCAAGCCCCCTGCCTTCAAGACTCATACCAAAATAGTTATCCAGGCAGGAGATGACAGTCAGACCTTCCACCTCAGGGAGCCGAAGGAAACAGTTTATAAGATTTGAATAACCCTTATTGCTGCTGTCACATCTCTGCATCTCTGTGAGGTACAAATGGCACCTTGGGGTAAGTCAGCTTCTTTGTGCAACTCTGCTTTTGGGTGACCAGGTCACACATAAGGGCCTGGACCAGGGGACAGCACCACGGAGCAGCTCCTGAGCCCCTGCAAATCACAACTCATGGGAGGCACGTATGAACCCTGTGCCATGGCACTGAAGGGGTAAACAACAAAGATGAAAGTGAAATAAATACTCCATCAGTGAAACACTGAGTGGCAGAACAACTTCCTATACCATAAGGTTCATATTATCAGAAAAATCATTTGTCTTTGGTTTCCTTCATGAAGGAGCTCTCCAAAAATCGAACAACTTCCCAACAATACCGGTCACCAAAGTTTGCTGTTCTGCTCAACCGCTGCTCTCCATGTCATGTTCTTTTCCCCTAACAGTGGGTATGAGACAATCATCAGTTGGAGTACGTAGACTGGCCTCCCCCCACCACTTCCCTTAATCTTGTTACAAAACAACCAGGAAATTGATATTACCCTGAATGTAATCTGTCATTCCAGTGTCTCTTTGCAAAGAGAAAACAGAGCAAATCATGATATCTGTTCCTGTGTGTAGTACACGAGGATAGGCAAAAACAAAAATGCTTCCACTGTAAGCCTGCTTAAAGATTTTATTTTAGTCCGGTGATAGAAGTATCATCACAAACAGTAGTAAGAGCACAAGAGCCAACAATCGAACCTGCCCTAAAATCCAAACAAACAAACCAGCAAAACCCCCAAAAGACCCCAAAACATGCTATCTGGCTTCAGGTAAGACAATGTGTAATTCTACTTAAATATGGTTTAAATAAATATCTGGAAAAGAGAATGTGGAAGTGCAGTTTTAAAATAATTTAAAAGGACAAGAACCTGAAAAATACATGAAAATCAAACATGCACACCAGATTCAGGAATTAAAGGAAGAACATATAAAGAATAATAGAGACTGAAAATCAGAGATATTTGCAGTTATTTTACCAGAAGCTAATAAACCATTTGACACCCTACAGAGCTAAAAGCTTCCATGAAAAACAAATAAACAACCAAACAAACCAAACTGAACAAAACCCCATCATATCAGTAATATCAGCTTCCTGGTTTAGAAATTTAACAAAATGTCTCTGAAATTGCAGACACGTGAGTAGAACAGATAACTGTGTCAGCCAGCTCAAAGGCTGTAAGTGTATTAATGAAGAGATCACCAACTTTCTAAGGATCTCACTTGATCCTTGTTTAGGTTTCCACTCTGGAAAGCAGTAAACAAATCTGTAAATGTTGATGCCAGGAGGATGATACGATGGTTTCCCAGGATTGTGCATTGAACAGATTTCTAAAATCATCACAACCCACAGGGCTACAGATTTTAATATAAGTACTATTTGCTTCAGTCATTTGCAGACAACAGAGAATTAATTTAAAAGGGCAATGAAGGACAGGATTATTTTTTTTCCCCAGCAAGCCTGTCTGTCCCACAAACAAGATTGGGAAGGCAGAGGGAGGGAGGGAAGGAAGCAAAAGGCTGTGGAAGTAAATCGGCTATGGAAGGAAATCTTTTAGAAAACAGAAAGCTAGAGCTTGGTGTAATGATAATCCAGTTTGTACAGAGAAGTTATGTATAATTTTGACTGCCTCTTTCTTGACAGATAAGGAACTAATCTGCTAGAAACAAGCTGGCTAGGCTAGTCAGGGGTGGTAATTAAAAAAAAAACAAAAAGCCAAAAAGGGGGCAAAAACATCCATTCTTACAACATAAAAACAAACTGTCAATGTGAAAATGCTCAAATGTCAAATCTAAAAGGAAAATATTACAGACTCGCTGATATACAGAAGCATAAGGGTAGATGGGGAGGAGGGAAATACCATAAGCTGATCAAAGAACCTGGGTTGAAGGTCTGACATATGCAATCTGGCAAGGAGTTATCAGTAGCCAGTAAGAGCAGAAATAATAAGCCAGGTTCTGCAAAGCCAAAGAAGCAATGTGCAATGGTTTCATCCTGTCCCTTTTGGTTTGCTTTGATATTAGAACTTCCCAGATCAATGTGCCCATAGATGTGTGTTTCTATGCACCTATATATCTGTATGAGTGCTTCACAGTATTGATTACATTCCTGTTTTGCAGAGCAAGAATATTTCACCAGTTAGTTCTCTTACTGTTCAAGTGCTACCATGCATGCCCCTCAAAACCATTAAAGTGAATTCTGAGTCCCTTTGTACCATTGATGCTGTATCTCCAAAATTCCGGTGACCAGTAGCGGTTGATCTGCACTTAGAGAACCTTGCTCCTGCCAGAAATCATGTGCTTTCAGTAGTATTGATGAACATTATTCATTACATTTCTCAATTATGAGCTTTCTGGAGGCAGGTGAAGAAATAGGGAAAATGAAACACCAAGAAAAAAAATACATTAAATGAATACTCAGATTGCCCACATTATGAAGCTAGGAGATGCACATGCAAAGAATATTTAACACCTTGTTCTTTACTCATTCTTTTTAGTTAATTAATTGCATTATAGTCCTTCCAGCAGGCCTCTGGAATGTTTAAAATAAACCATGCCTACTACTCAAAGCAGGTCAGTAGAAAATAGTGTGGCAGAACACTCATGTGTTTTTGAACATAATATATTTAGGAAAAAATGCATGTGTTCAGAAGACTGAAGGTCCCACTGAGAGGCTGGGGACAAAGTAGGCTCCAATTCTTATATCATCAAAGCATTTTGACTGGTAATGTCTTACTCTGTGAAAAGTGTGTTCTCCTGCTGGAATTAGCCCCATGCCTGAATATTTGAAGGATTTAAGAATTGCTATTGTGCTTGAAAACCAACAGAAGTGATGAGCTAGAAGAATCCATATCCTGCTAAAGATACCTGAAATATTTTCCCTCCCATTTTTAATGCTAGCAATGCTTCAAGATTAGTGGTTATATGATGTAAGAGCTTTGAAAGCTGCCTAATTTCAAAGCATTAAATACTACAGTGTTGTTTTAAAAAATTAGTTTTAAACAGGGAAATGATTACATCAACTCCTATCTAAGAAAGAGCATGGTAATAGTGGTGGTTTTGTAGTGTGCAAAATCTATGTCAAATCTCAGGACTCAGCATAATGAAAACACAATATATGATAGTAAATGAAGCAAAGAGTGTTTGGCATGTAAGGAAGGCAGCAGAAGGGTACATACAGTCAAGATACTTCAATGAATCAGACAGCTATAACCCTGGTCAGCACAGCAGACTGCAGCCTAAGCCTACCTGCTGGCACACTAGCGACAGCCTTGACAGTTTTACGGAAAGATATGGAAAAGGCCAACTTAAATAAAAATATTCCAATGAAATAACTTCTTTCCTGTCCATGTGAGCTGTAAGAGCTTGGTGGTTTTGCTAGCAGAGGCAGGGCAACAGCAGAATTTGCAACAGGGCAGGCAAGCACACAGGCCAGCAACATAGCCACCGATGGTTCACTTGTGATACTTTATCACCTGAGAAGCAGGCTGACTCCTTGATAAAGCATCCATCTTTCTAGGTCACTTGGCTGAAGTTTGCTTTGCCATACTCTGCTGAGAACAGCTGACAGCCTAATAGCAGTGCTTCTTCAGCTATTGATTTCCTGATTATTTTTTTTCCCTGCAGACTCACTGTATATCTACTTTATTCTGCACATCTAATGAATACATACAGCATTGTAAATAAATGGCACAGCATTTCACTGATACTCCACCAGAGCAGTAAAAAGAAGTTAACAAAGTGAAAAAAAAGCAAGATGCAGAAAAGGGTCCTTCCACCCCCTACTCTAGATCACACCCAGCCAGGCACAAAGACATATATGCCAGAGCTGTGGCACTCTGGGCTCGGGGCACCACAGACCTTCAGCTGTGGCTCCCTGAGGAGATCATGCTCGGCAAGTGTTCAGGTCAAAAGCAACGTTCTGCTCTGTGGCCCTCCCACCCTCAGCAGTGGCAGCAGTCAGCCCAAATTTAGCTCTGAGCACTTACACTTGCAACAAAAAAATCTGGCACTTCAAACAGCCATATGAAGGATGACAATAGCAAAGCTGCAGAAAATGCATGTTAACATAAAATTATCACCAGATCCTTGTCAGGATTGCCACATGTTGCCAATAATATTCACTGTAAATGATCAGAGGTAGCATTGGACAATAGCAGAAAAACAGACCGCCAAAGGAATCGCAAGCCCTCTGTGCTAGAAATTAACTAGTGTAAATCCATGAGCTCCAGTATCTGATCCCTCATCTAATCTATCTGTCTACAAATACCTACCTTTTAGATACAAACTCATCAACAGATTTGTTCTTTGAATGCTTTCTGATTGTTACCCTAAGGTCCATTCTACACTTACCTCTGTATTTTTAACATAATTCAATACATCCTGTGCCACCCATTGCCTTCCTTTTTATCCCTGCTGAGAGGGAAAAAAGCCTCTTTTTATTACATAGACATTCAGTGAAGAGTAAATTTTTACTCTTATTATTATAAATGACTCTCAATGAAAACTGCACAGCTGTAATTCTTAACTTCATAAGCAAGCTCCAAAATGCTTTTTAATTTCTATAAACTATAGTCTCATAATCACAATTGTAAACCCCAGTAGAACAAACTTTCAGTCATGCAAATTAGCATCATGGTCTCTTCTTTCAGTATATTTCCTTCACTTTCATTCAGAATTGAATAAAACACACATATTGCATTAAGAAACTAGTAGGTTTTTTCCCTAATGCCATCATACAGGGCCTGGAAGTTCATTTTGGGCCAGTACTTTTGAAAGGGAACAACAACTTCATGGATCCCACCAAGTAAATCTGTGGTTTAAAATCAACTGTTGCATCCAAAATTCAGAGTACAGTAAACAGAAACTGTGGCTATAAACCCCAGTGAAATTAATTGTGGTGTATTTGACGTCACACATTTAAAACTGAGCTATCTGAAAGCAAGGGCCACTTCTGAAAACATGGTCATTCAGACTTCTAAAACATTTTTATAATGCTCACAATACTACCAAAAAGGAAAAAGGGATGTATTTTTAAATATACAGAGCACACTATAATGCATCAGCTGCCACCATAACTTGCTCGTCCTTTTGAAACACTTGAAATCCTGAGCTGCCTTCAGCTACTTGTGAAAGACCAGTGTTAACCACCTCCATCGGCCCCAAATACTGTCCCTATCCTGTTCCCACTTTCCACTTTCCCCCACGCTAAGGACTCTCACTCTGCTCTGTTCTTCCTGCATCTTCCCTGCTCCCACTGTTCTTTTTTTCCTTCCTACCAGGGAAGTCCTTCAAAGGATGAATGATATTTAATTATTCTAGGAACTCTGAGAGGAAGAGCAGTGCCCTGAAGGGCTTCCAGAAAACCTGCATCAAACTTAATGTCAGGCCTTGTATTATTCAGCTGTTTAACTTACCAATTAATTATACAGTAAATAAAAACTATTTCCATGGGGAGTCAAAGTGCAGTCCTGACAATCTTACTGGCAACTACACATTCCCAGATCAGGGACAATCACATTACGGCAAACTTTGTGATTAATGAATTCATGATATTCAGATAGTGTGACAGCTGCAGTATTGCCTGTGGCCATTGCTCTGTAATTCCACAGCTGCTCAAACCCAAGTGACTCATAGAAGGGATGGTGACTACAGACCTTGGGCCTGTTGATGAAATTTTGGACTCAGGATCTTCTTCACCCAGAATTCAAATCAATCAATTCAACAGTGAGACTGAACTACCTCTGTGTATCTGCTATGCCATTGGGTGGGTACCCCAGACAATGTCAAGACTGTTTCAGCAACAGCATCCTCAGGAACTCAGTAACTGCTTCATCAATCAACCTTAATTCCACCAATATCAGTGAAGCACCAACCAGATGGGGACCACATAACATACGCCTCACCCCCACTATGGACACATCCCTTGTGACTTCCCTTGGCCTCAGCAGCATTTAAGCACTTCCCCCCTTTGACTTGGAAACCACCAGGAAGGGACCATGACAAATACTTGCCATGTCTATCACTCCCATCTATTAAGAGATCCTGTTGGCCTGACTTCCAATATTTTACAAAATCCAGTGTTATTCTCATTTCTTTAGTGCAACCAGAGGTTTTTGCAGTCAAGAATGAATAGAACAAACAGTATGAGGTTCTCTGAATAAGGTGTACACACAGGTATTTTCAGTTTGAGTAAGAATGAAGTACTCTTCCAAAAGATGTTATCCAAGACTGTATGATGTAACATCACATACTGATTTTATTAATCACTCTGTCAGCATAACTGACACAGGAACTACCAGAATTTGATACACACTCTTTCAAAATATATATTTGCCTTACTTAGAAAGTGAAAAAGTAATCTTAATTTCAAAATGTGGAACTGGAAGACTGCCTAACAGTTTGTAAAATCAGATGAAAATACATTTCAACAGTTAAATTTTTATCCAAAAATTATTTATGCAATTAGAAGTTTAACAGCTTAAGTTCATGTTTGTTTCATATTTTAAAGAATCACATCTCATATATTGAACAAAATCACATGCCAGAGATTACAAGTACACTCGAGAAATTACTCTTGCTTCAAAATCACCATTGCTCTCACCAGTCAAACCTTCTTCATTTACAATAGCATTATCAGGTTAGACATCAGGCATTTTTCACTCCAAGGTTGTTGATTTATGAGGAAAAGTTGGACTCCTGACATGGTTTCTGCACCACTAGCCACATCTTTCTTCCATACATGATCTGGTAACCTAGGGAGGATGTCAGACCTCACCTGAAACAGGACCAGGATTTTTGCAACACACATCCCACCTGATGTACCTACATGCAATGAAGTCAAGGAACTACTTCAAATGTGTCTCTGAGGTAGAGGAGCAATACCCAGAAGAGGTTGACATATGACAGCACCATCTGACTTCAATCCACTTGGGTTTTTTTTCTGTGTCAATGCAATAAAATGTTGTTTTAACTTGCTTTCAGTCATGCCAAATGATAGCAAATGGAGGAAGAGGCAGCCTGACACCCACAGAGCAGAACAAGGAACAGGGAAGAAAAAAGGCTGTAAGAAAAAAAATGAGGCAGGACTGAAATGAAGAAGGAGGCTTGGAAGAATGGGAAGGATCATGTTGGGTGGTAATGGGGAAAGTAGAAAAATAAGAACAGATACAGCAAAGTATGACAAAGGGCTCAGTTTACGTGGTCCAGATAGACTAAATTGATACTAGGAGAGAGAGACATCATAGTTCATCACTTCTAATACTTAACCATATACTGGAGCAGAGCTCTTTGCCTTTTTATTTTAAGGGGGCCAAATTAGGAAAGTGAGTTAAGAGTAGGTGGGTTGCAAAGATACAACAGATGGGACGTGGACAAACCTAGTACAGAAGTGGGAAGGGGAAAATGACACCCTGTGCAGCACAGAGAGATGAAGGAGGGAGACATTTGGTGCAGTATGAGGCAGCATACATGGTCCAGATACTGTAAGTCTCATGATGTCACAGGAGATGCTGGTGTTGAAGTCCTGCTGTCCTCCAGCATGTTTACAATACACTGAGCACTGTTCTAGACCCTGAAGATGCTGAAGACTCAGGAAATTGAAATAATAACTAATAATAAAGCCTATCCAGGAAAGGGGAAGCTTTCTTTCCCACCCCAAATTTCCACTCAAGCCCTTAGTTTGTAAGAGAGGTTATAAGGTTACCAACAGCAGATAATATGACAGCCAAAAGAATGAACAGAGCATGCCATCAGTGGCAAGAACTTGCTATTTTGAGCAACTATTTCTGGAGGTAGGACATTTTGACAAAAGGATTCTTAACTGCCTGCTGAGAGCAGGTAATGCTAAAGACTTACAGCTCCATAGTCAAGTTCCATGTTTCACAGGAAGCATCCTTTGGCTTGGGATGGACATCTCAGCATGACCCAGAGTCAATGGAACCATATATCTTGCATGTTTCAGCGCTCCTCAGCTGTCAGCAAACAGCTGTGAAACCCAACTACAGAGCACTCTGCAGGCAGCAGACACTACTAATGACTGACATGAAGGAGGACAAACAGCACACAACAGCTATCACAGACTGCACACTCCACTAACAGCTAACAGGGGTTGAAATGGAGGAATTTCATGTCAGTGGTCAGTGCATAACATGCAGTGTGCACTTCTTAATGACGGTAATAATTTAAGAAAGCTAAAAATTTGATAAGAAAGTCTGAAGAAAATGCACATGAAAATTTTAGAAAAATGTCAAGAGACAGCCTCTGCAGATTTAATTTTCTGAGGTTATGATACACCATTAAGATATGCATTATGATATTGCCTTTAATCATATGATCACACAGTTCTCAGCACACACTTAAAACATACTAAAGGTAGGCGGAAAAATTGCATTTAAAAAAAATGACAGCCAAAATAATCAGACAGAATTCTGAATTATTGTTTCAGAAGCTTGTTATTCTTGTATCCCTGTGTATCAAAAGTGCTAGCTACCTTTTCAAGCCAGAATCTTGTCAGGGAAAAATTAAAGTAATAAAAAAAATTAAAAAGTTTTTGCACGGTTGAGCACTTGTTAGTAATAAATTTGAAAACTTGAGGAATCATTTTTTCTTCTTTTTGTCCTGTGTGTTCTGCCATTTTTGAAGTCAAAGATGTAATTTATATGTAAATTTTTCCTGAATATCACTTCAACCATTGAGAAAAAGTAAATATTTTAACAACAGTATGTAATAATTTGGTAAAAATATACAAGTAGTATTTAAAGGATATTTGTAATTGAAAAGAATACTATATTAATCAATTAAAACTTTCACAGCACGTGCTATAATTTCTAGGTCAAAGTCAAAGAATAAATGAAATACTGAAAATATTTGAAGCTAAGCATACATTTAGGTGAACCAGAATAAAGTACATATTAAAATTCATTCTACCAACTGCAATTTTTATCTTTATTTAAAATCTGAGCACTATCCTCTGAGAGATTCCTTGAAATAGATAGACTAAATAGCCCAAAATAAAGGTGTCAACTCAGACCATGTTTTACTACCAGAATAGCTACTGGTTTGATTGCTGTTGCTCTAGATTAAACATGTCGGTATATTTTTTGGAAATTAATACACCAGACCAAATTCACATATAGCTTAGTAATGAGTATTTCCGAATATTCGTTTGAATGGAAAACATGGGTGATTCACTTTGATCCTTCCAACAATATTTATGTTCGTGTCTTGAAAACAATGTTGAAGAAAAAAATTCTCAGACGAATGTTTTGCATTTAGAAATCAGCTGACACCATACTTCAGTACAATTATTTATTACAGCTTAATCAATGACAACATTGCAACTTCAGATTTTCAGTTCATATGAAATGCAGAGAGACTGCTGTCCTTTAAATATTGTAATAAGTTAGATTAGCAATGCAAAAGAGTCTGAACGGTAATGGTATGCATATATAACAAGAGTGTTTGTGAGCAACAGAAACTTACACTTTTCTAGGTGTCCTGGGTTGAAGTATATTCTATCACCATCTTCATGAACTGTTGAAACCAGGTGAGGCAGTGCTCCCTGCCTCCTCCACTCTGGCTTATCTTCTGTTAATGGGCCCATCAGCACCTTTGCCATACAGCTCACAGATCACCCACCCCGGACTATCTCCTGTTAATGGGCCCATCAGGCCTTATCACATGACTCACCATCCCATTGTGAGATGCTCCACCCAGAGGGAGGAACCAAGCATTCCAACCTGGATATAAGCTGAGACTCTGAACACCAGAGGGGCGCTTACCCACTGGATCCCCAGAGGACCCGAGCTACCAGACCTTTCTACAGGATCACTGCTTCAGGAAGACCACCTCATCTGGACTGCTTCCATCACTCCGCTCAGGTTGTATTCTGACTCTGACAGTGGTCTTTTCTATTATTGCATCTATTTTATTTTACTTTCTTTCCTTTTTTCCTATTAAATTGTATCTCTGACTTGGAGCCTCTCATTTGTTTTGCTTCCAAACCACTACACTAGGTCGGCCCAGAGAAGTAAAACTCTACAAGTCAGTTACAACATTGCATAGATGGTAGTAAAACAAAGCCATTTTACGCTATCACAGAGCTTAGAGATAACAAGCTAGCCCTCGTCAACAGAATTCTAAAATGAACAGGCATGGTGACTTGTTCCCTCAACCTTTACTTAAACGACTACCACTTCAAAGCCAAGTCCCCTTCTCAACTCTGTTTTCAAGACTGCTATCAACTGAATTTCCATGTCAGCAGGCATCATCACTGGCAGCAAACTACAGTATTTAAGAAAATTTTCAAATCTATAAAAGCAGATCCTTAATACTTTATAGTTTGCCATAACCCTCTCATGTAGTAAAAATAAGGCACCATGAAGGGCAAAGGATCCTTTTGCTTTCCAACAAGTCATCAATAGCACGGGTGGTGCCTCTGAGATACAATACTTTAGGGAGAAAATGAAAATAAAATTAAGGAGAAAAAAAAAAAAAAAACAAACAAACAAAAAAAAAACAAAAAAAAACAAAAAAAAAAAAAAAAAAAAAACCTGAGCAACTTTGACTAGAGAGAGAGAGAATATGTGAGACCAACAACTGTGCAGAACCCAAGATTCATGAAGAGGAAGAAGGTGCTCCAAGCACCAGAGCAGAGATTCCCCTGCAGCTCATGTTGCAAACTACAGTGAAGCAGCTGTGCCCTTGCAACCCATGGAGGTCCATGGGGCAGCAGAGCAGAGCAGTCCCTGGAGTGGAGCAGTCCCTGGAGGACCCCAGCAGTGCCCAAAGGAGGCTGTGACTGTGGAAACCCTCACTGGAACAGGCTCTTGGCAGGACTTGTGGACCCATGGAGAGAGGAGACCACAACCGACCAGGCTTGCTGGAAGGACTTGTGGCCCCACAGTACATCCCCAATGGAGCAGGGGAACCTGAGGTCCTAAAGGACTGTGCCCCAGAGAAGGGACCCACTGACTTGAAGAACATGCAGCCTGTGGGAAGGACTCACATTGGAGAGGTTGATGAAGGCTGCCTACCATGGGAGACACCCCATGCTGGAGCAGGGGAAGAGTGTGAGGAGTCCTCTCCCTGTAGAGGAAGGAGCAGCAGAGGCGATGTGGGATGAACTGAATGCAGCCACCATTCCCTGTCCCACTATGCCACAACAGAGGGAGGACATAGAGAATTTGTGAGTATTGGAGGAAGGAAGGGGTGGGGAAAAAGTGTTTTTATGATTTCCTTTTTAATTCTCATTTTCCTACTCTGATTTGATTGAACTAACTTCCCCAAGTCAGTCTGTTTTGCTCATGACAGCAACTGGTGAGTGATCTCATCCTGTCCTGATCTCAACTGACAAGCCTCTTGTTATATTTTCTGTCCCCTGTCCAGGGAAGGAGGGAGAGTGATAGAGATACTTTAGTGGGCAAACTCGCATCCACATGTTATTACTTATCAGTGCTCCTAAAAAGAAAGAATAACTTGTAGATGAGTAAACAATCCTATAAGGATATATATTTTAAAGATACTGACACAGCATCTATCACACATATAATTACCCATCTGTTTCTACAAATTATATTTAACATAATATTTAATCCCCGCATATAGGAAAGGAAGTCAGGCATACATGCTTTAAAATGTTATGGGGAGATGGTATACAAGAAAAAAGGAACATAGTAAAAAGTAGTCAGGAAACGGTTTTCTACCACATTTCTTCTTTCATTGACAATATTTACAAATGCTAATATAGCTGAGCAATGGGAAGTAAAAAAAAAAATCAAAACTGGAAAAGATCCCTGAGTGAGGTGTTTGCCAAATATAAGGTGCAGTCTAAGTTTTACAAATGCCAAACATCATCTTCTGATTAATTTTTATTTGTATAGTAAGGGGAATAAAACTAAGACAAGGAAAAGAAAATAAAACAAATGTGATTACAGGAATTATAGCAAGCAGCACATTTTCAATGAAGTAATCATACTTTTTATTACTGGTAGTCTGGATGAAAAACTGAGGCAAGACAGCAAAGCTACAACACTAATGTTCTTGCCAATGAAAACAAAACCATTATGGTGGCTATCAATGATTTCATTTAATCACACGTCAGGCTTCATGGATTGTTACTCTGGCAGTTGCAACAGAGAACCCAAAAGCTAAGACTTTCAAAGCTGTCAGAAAGGCATTTGGGTGTCCATTTTATATTTAAATTTTAGCAGATTTGAGTGACTGAAAACAGGCAGCTTTCAAAAACTTGAGTCTTGCTTTCACAAACTCGGAACTGGTCTGCTGAAAGCACACTTGATTGGAATTAGATACAAGAAACGTGAAGATCACTGACCACTTATAAGACCAGAAAGCACAACAGCCATCAGACAGTACCAGAACTGTACTTATGAAGAGTGTAGGTCATAAAGAGAGATATTTCAACTTGTAAGGGTTTGGAGTTTTTCTTGTGGTGTTGATGGTGTTTTGAGTTTTTCCCTTCTCTGTCTGGCAGACAGCAGTAAGTTTGGAACAAAGTAATCAGATGGGCAGGCAAGAAATAAACCACGTGCTTTTTCTTCCTCCCAGATTCAAAGTGCAGCTAAAGAGAAGGATGGGTTAGGAAATGAACTGCTCAGTTCTGTCTGTGGGACACCAGGCATAGAATCATAGAAACCTCAAGTTGAAAGGAACCCGCAAGAATCATGTAGAACATGGGAGACTGGTCAGCAAAAACACCAATCTTTGCAAAACATTGTCGAGGCACATTCAAAAGAACACCTAGGAAAGACGACTGTAAAAGAAAATCTTAATTCAAACATCAGAGTTTGATGATTTTCATCATTTCTGGATGTTGCTGTAAGGAGAAATAAAACAGCCATAGAGGGATACTCAAAGTCAAGAGGCCATATTCTGGCGAGGAGTGACAGTGCTCTGGGTGCTGCCACCAGCCCCTCCCATGTGGCATTCCATGTCTGAAGGACTGGCACAGTCTGTGGCAGGTGACACACTTACAGCACTGCCCTGCACAGGGGGTGCAAAGTTAAGAGCATGAACAGAAAGGAGCAATGTTATGACAATTATCATCCTGTCCATATTATGGACATGTTATTTCTCCTGGACACAGAGATCTCCAAATATACTCATTTATTGTAATTGTTGAAACTGACTTAATGTCTCACTGAATAAAACTAGGCCATGAGCAGCAACTGAGCAGAAGAAAGCAAGCTTAAGATATTTCCCCCTGTAAAGCTTTTCTTAGATAACTACTGATGATGATAGAAACAACCATAATTTACAGCATAAGGAAAAAAAAAAAAGTTAAACTTGATCTTTTTACTGTAATCTTCCTTTCCCTAACAAAGCATCTTGGAGTTGTAGCAACAGTAGTCTTTATAAGGGATCTTGCAGGGACTTTAACTAATATTTTAATAAGAACTTTTGCTTGATAAAGAGGCTTTTGTCCTGGAGCCTGAATCTACTTTTTTGGTAACAGAGATGATTAATGTACCTATTCTTTGAACTATTTTACCAAAGAAGAAATTAAATAAGATCAGTCCTGAAAGGGAAAGCACCAAGGGTTAAGGACTCAGATCCAGTTCCCACTCCCTGATGTCATGACTCTGGGTGAATGACTAAGATTATTTCTACCTGACTCTATACCACTCTAAACAAATTCCCAGTAGAGACCTGCTTTCAATACATCTTATGTTTATGCATCTTATAACTCTACAGAAAATGAGTAGAGTGGTCCGAAGAGCTGAGTCCAGGTACAGTTCTTTAGGGAACTCTTCTATTTTACATAGAGGGAGCTCAGGCATCTTCTCTCTCTGTCTTGCTCTTGGTCTAGACTGAGTAAGAGCTGGATGGTTCCCATCGGTCCTACGCTGTTGGCAAGGGTACTCTGAAACGGGCTGAGAAATGAAGGCTTCAGCCCCTCTCTTCTCAAGAGGGCAAACAAATTGGTGTTTTTTTCTTGTGCACACAAACTAACAAGTCACTTACTATGTGAAAACTGGGCACCACTACAGCTGCCACTACTCCTTCTCCAGACACCATGACAGAAAGGACCAAGCCTCATCTTGGGGATGACAGAGCAACCTCAGTTCCTGCCTCAAGCACAGGTTGCAAGTGTGGATCTTAACCCCACGCAGGCATCTAACATGTGCAGTGGGTGGTCACTAAAACCCAGGCAGGAAGGGGAATGAGAAGCCTTCTATGGCGTCAAAATGACCCAGAAGTACTTCTGCCTGCTCTGCATGGCCTGTTTACAGCAGAAAAACCAAGCAAGCAACCCATGTCAGAACCTAAGACACAACCATGGAACTGATCTAAACAGCTTCTGCCTTACTGACTATTTCTTAACTTACCAAGTAGCCAAAGCAGTAAAGGATCCAATCTTTAGGTCTGAGTAGCAGCTAAAATAAGTAAGGACAAGTACACAAAAGAAAATTAACAGGAAATGTTCTAGCCTTGATGTATGATACCAGTAAAGCTTCAAGGGAGTTTAGTACATACTCAATTTTTGATCATACTTTTTTGGAGGTGATTGATAAACTCCAGGAAACAAACACAAATATATTTAAGGAAGTACTGAAATCAAGTTAGGAAAAAGCAACTTTAAAAGCTTATATCAGCCAGAAAATCCACCCACAAAAGCAAAATAACATTAATTATTATACATTCAGCAACTACAAAGCATGTACTGCTTGACAAAAAGTGAAAGGAAAAATGGAAAAGGACATTTATTTACATTTTTGTAAGCTAAGTGAGTGGAAAAGCAAAAAAGAGCAGGTTTCATAAGCAGAAGAAACCTGCAAACTATTACCTTGTCTTCGCCAAATGCTCCCTCACTGTGAGTAGTCTTAAAAATACCATAGTTGTCCAACTGTAATGCATTCTTTCCTCTATCATGTGTCTTGTTAGTGTGGGCTTTAAAAATCAACATTTATACAATTTTTGAATAGAAGTGTCTAACTGACCTTACACAAGGTGCCTAATTTATGTTGATTCCTTTATTGTAAAATCTGAGCTGAAGCTTAAATTTTGGTAGACTTGCTAAATACATGCAATATAACCCATAGACTTTATCACAACTTTTATACTACTGGGCTAAGTACTTTTGGTTTTTTTACAAAATGAAGTTTAAATGTCTGTGCTTGCTGATAGGGCACATAAGCCAAAAGTATGGGGTTTTTCTACCCCCACTGCTCAAATGCCTGAACTGTTTTCTCTGTTAGGTGAATAAGCCATGGGTGATTGGAATGAACAGAAATGCAGGGTATTTCTCCACCAAAAGAAACATCATTTCTAATGGTCAGCAATACTGGTTATCGGCATAAGCCAACTCTGCAGGCATGCAACAGCTTGTCCATCCCTCTACCAACAAACCTCTTCTTTCCCTGAACTGCAGTCCTAATGCCTCTAAAGAATGTCCAGAGATCCCTGGTCAGCAAGATCCAGCAGCAGAATCCCTCCATCTGCATTTGCTCCTGGAGATTATACCACCTCTGAAGAACAGTTCTTTATTTCTGTGTTCCCAGAATGGCCCTGAGTCTTGACACCGTCACTCATCACCCAGATTATCTTTTTTCTTCTGCTCTCCTTCCTTTTTCTCCCAAATAAGCAGTCCAACACTGCTAATAATAGGAGGAAGTAGCTGAATAAAGGACCTTTCCCATCTAATTCAGGGACATAAATGCGAAACATTTATCATTTACTCAACTCGTAGGTCTGCTAAAGACAAATTCACCTGTGACACATGCAAGATAAATTCATATCTCTTTCTAATAGACTTCCATTAGTATCAGACTTATCATCCATTCCCCTAAAGTCTTGAGTACCACCCATGCAGCGTAGGAGATTATGATTCTATTCAAATCAACAGTATTCTATTTTAAAAACTCACAGCACACACATTCAGAGCTGTGACTTCATTCAGGCATATTTTCTTAAGCTGCTGTCTCCTTTTTTGCAACACTGAGCTGAAAATGGATATGTAATCCACTGCTTATATGCACCCTCTATTCAACATATTAAGACTCTGCCTGTGCCTAAGCTTCATCTTCTTTTCCCCAGAAGCCAAACTCCCCAGCTCAAGTGGTAAAGTTATGTGAGTTTTTCTTTGAAAGTCCCCACTTCTATGACACATTCAGTATCATCATGTATGCACTGCAGCACACCTGCAGTACCTGACACATCATTGCTTAAAACATTAATTCAATGTCAAGTATGACATCTTCACACATCATTGAGACATACACATTTTTTTCTGTTAGATAAACACATAAACATACATTTCCTGTATTTGTACACATACATTGAATAAATCTTTCAAACTGACTTGCTTCCTTCTGCCTCTTTATCTCATCTGAACCATGAATCCCTGAAAAACTGTTATCCTTTCTGATTTCAGACCAGTATAAAAAGAGGTTGGTCTAGGGGAAAGAAACCCCTCTGAAAACAAATTCCCCAAATTAAAAACTAGTTCCATCAATGATGTATTTTCTTTCTTTTCCCTTCCTTCTATCTATTCTCCCCATTCCTTCACTCCCACATCTCATGGCAGCTGTTACTACAGCAGAGACCAGTATTCCTTATCTGTACTTCTTGAACCCAATAAGCCTTACTGTCATTTCATTCATTTATTATCAAGGGATTTTCTTTTACTAAAGGTGCACTTCCTCGAGATGTGCAGTATTTGAAGGAAACAGCTCTGCCTCTTTTTCTCCTGCCATGCTACAAGAGAACTGATATTCCCTCACATTTTTAGCCACTATTACCTATAGGAATAAAGAAGATAGTCCAGTGAAATACAGGCAAGTGTCTTTGGCTACACATTGCCTTGTCACCAAATAGGTCACTGACTGACTGCAACCAAGAAAATTCATGCAGACACAGTAATCTATGAAAGAACAAGTGATTCCCTCCAGAAATATTTCACGGTTATTAGTAGCTACGTAGTAAGCAATCCTCGCTGTTTATATAGCTTAGCTTATAGCTTATGGCAGCAGCAGAAGGCAAGCTAATATAAAAAATACCAACTAAGAAGTGTCCCCATGTAAATTTTCTTCCTTCCACGACATTTCAAGGAAGCAAAATGAGTAGGACTTGAAAAGTGAAAAGATATGAACAGTGACAAAAAGAAGGTATGAAAAAACCCCACACTCACACACTCCATTAGTGCATGTCAGCTCTTGGAAAGCAGAGACTCAGACACCATTATGAGGGAATGAACTTTATTAACTCTATTTTACAGTTTTCCTGTTTACAATTACCTCCATCTTATTACATGAGCAAACCTCAAGAAATAGTGAAATAGCCTCTTTTTTGTTTGTTTTTTCCTTGATGTATTCTGCAGATCCATAAGGAGATGATATAACTTAAAAAAAAATCTGGATATGCCAGAACATGTGCATGTCAAGAAGATGGGGCCTGACTCTTTTCAGTGGTGCCCAGTGACAGGACAAGGCGCAACACGAACAAACTGAAATATAGGAAGTTCCACCTGAACATGAAGAAAAATTTCTTTACTTTGAGGGTGTTAGAGCACTGAAATAGGCAGCCCAGTGAGGTTATGAAACCCCACCTGAACACGATCCCGTGCAAGGTCCTCTAGGTGAGGCTGCTTTAGCAGGAGGGTTGGACTATGCAGATGGCAAGATCATCTCCAGAGATCCCTTCAACCCCAACCACTCTGTGAGTCTGTGAAATATAAAAGGGGGTAAAGAGAAAGAGGAAAAAAAAAAAAAAAGAAAAAAATTATCCATATTTTAACTTAATTTATATTCAGTATAAAGTATACATCAAATGTGCATGGGAACAGAAAAAGCACAAGTATTCTGTGTATTCCAGATGCCTAATTTATGACTCAAAATTCAAATTAAGTTCATGGAGAGAGTTGTTCTTTCAGAGCATGATTTAAAACACCTAAGTAAAGTTTCTAAATGCTAACTAAGTAGTGAATTTCCGCCCTAGAGGCCCTTGCCTGCCTCCATCATCCTGAAAGGCAGCCTAGGCACTGAGGTAGGTACCTGCAGGGAATTCCTCTCAGGTGCTTGCATGCATGGGAGAGTATGGCAGCAAATAAAGCAAGCAGTACAGAAAATGACAAAGATCTCCAACAAGGTGCACTAGAAATACTTACTTTAAGATTATACTACCTGACAAGTGAAAGACTGTGAAGAGCCACCCTGAAGAGTAAGGAAGCACCTTGCATTACTTCTGCATGCATAGGGAGACTGTAATGTAGACACAAGAAGAAAGGTTTTAGAAAACACCTGCATGAGATTTTTCAAGTATGACTACTCCTCTTAGAAGGATTCCACAGATGCACCTTCCTACGTATCATTTTCAAAATGCTTCCCTTTCCAAGTCCAACTTCCTTACAGTAGCAGTACTCACTCTGCGGGATATCCAGTAAAATCACTACAGTGCAAAACATTCTTCAAGAAATTAGTAAGCCAAAAATGTCCATGCAAATATTTATTTTCTTCCACTGCAGGAACATTAACCAAAAGAGAGATTTTTCTAACATGTTTTTAATCAAATATAAGGATGGTCCAACATTCCTAAAACATTAATGTGGAGAAAAAGTGTGGAACAAAAATCTAGGGTAAAGCTATGCACAACTATGCACAAGATGTGCCAATCAGAAATATTTATGTAACTTTGTAAATAATTTTTCAGCTCACCATCATCTCCTGCTGATGAAATAATTGATCAATATTCTGTCAAGTATAACATAATTCTAGAGATTTATTTTCTTTATCTCTCACTTTAACCTAAGACCTGCTGAATTTCAATTGAAATAAATACATGATCTTTACCTTTTTGACCTTTACAAAAATTCACTAAGTACATTTTATCTCTATCAAATTTGATGTTCTAAAGAGATTTTGGTGACTGTGCTTGTATAGTGACCTTATATAAGTCCTAGGATGGCTATGATGTAGAGGTTCCTCATACATGTAATTTGAGGCTTTATATGGAAACACTCCTGGAAGATTAATCCTTCCTTTGCTCAGCAAGCATGTCTCAGCACATCCCTAACGAATTTCACACCTTCAAGATAAATGGGATAAAAGCTCTAAGTTACAATGCTCTAAAGAAGTGCTGTAAAGAAGACTGAAGACAATCCAGTGCAAGAGTCTCAGGTCTCTGCAAGAGCAAAAACTTTCTCCTTGACCTTCCTGCTGGATTATGTGGGTACAAAATGGACGTAATTCATGGTGAAATAATTTTACACTGTGAGGATGCAATTCAGTGGCTATCACTGCACTGAGGTATGAAGGATGCCAGCATGGCTCCGTCCCCTGGATCTCACCATTCACAGCTTACATGGAGGACATTGAGTATATCCTCACCACAGGGCACTAGCAACACAGGGAGACATCTATGAGAGCAGAAAAAATCATCCTAAAATTTTCAGGTAGGCCTAGGGTGCAGAGATTAGAACCATGTTCTCATTAAATCTGTAGAGGCAAAAAAATGAGGTTAGCATCTTGTTATGAGAGACATACCTTCCAATCTGCCTCAGAGAGGGCTGTTCCAAAGTACTCCTCTGGCACCTGTTGGCATCACCACCTTTCACTCTTTAATAGATCTCATACTATTATAAAAAAAAGGTTAATAAAGTTTTTAAAGTTTACTACTGACACACAGCTTCAAGGAGTTCCCTTGGGTCCTGTCACTGGTTACCACAAGGAAGAGGTCAGTCCCTGCTCCTCCTCTTCCCCTCACAAAGAAGATGTAGACTGTGGTGAGGTCACCCCTCAGTCTCCTCCAGGTTGAACAGACCAAGTGACCTCAGCTGCTCCACATATAGCTTCACCTCAAGGCCCTTCAACCACCTTTGTTGCCCTCCTTTGGATGCTCTCTAATTGCTTTATATCCTTCTTACACTGTGGTGCCAAAAATACAATATTCAAGGTGAGGTCACCCCAGTGCAGAGCAGAGTGGGACAATCTGCTCCCAGGACAGGCTGGTGATGCTGTGCCTGATGCACCTCAGGAGAGGGTTGGCCCTCCTGGCTGCCAGGGCACTGCTGACTCATGTTCAACTTGCCATCAACCAGAACCCTCAGGCCCCTTTCTGTGCGGCTGCTCTTCAGCGTCTCATTCCCCACTCTGCACATATATCTAGGGTTGCCCCATTCCAGGTTCAGAATCTGGCACTTGCACTTGTTAAACTTCATATGGTTGGTGAGTGTACAGCCCTCTGATTTGTCGGGGTCTCTCTGCAGGGCCTCTCTGCTTTCAAGGGAGTCAACAGCTTCACCCAATTTAGTATCATTGTGCTCGTGCTGAACATCAAAGCAGCTGGAACCTTTAGCACAGCCATTTTCCAAAGAGCTCAAAATGAAAGGTAGCAGTGAACTTACTGTAAGTCTAGGTTTTCTAATTCATATAAAAACGTACTAGCAGTTTGTCAAAAGTCAGCTATTTTTAAATGGCATAAGCATAAAAGGAAATGTCAAATATTAACTGTTCAATCCATTCATCACTGTAGCTTCGTATCTTGTCTGAAATTAGTAAGGAAACTGTCTGGAATAGATGTTGCAGTTTCAAGATGAATAATTTTCACCTCCCAAACAAAGTCAGGGCTTGTGCTTACCAAGAAATCCAATTAGTCAACCCAAGTAGTGCAGAATTTCCAATTTACTCAAATTTTGAAATGCAAACAAAGAAAAAAAAAAAAAAAAAAAAGAAGAGAGAAATTTACATGAACACAGAGGCATGTGTTTACGTTAGGCCAGCCTGGGTTGCCCACCAGGCAGCTCTGAGCTGAGGGAAGCAAGTGCTTACAGATTTACATATACAGCTCATTACAACAGCTAAAATGCCAAGAGGTGGCTCTTGAGAGTATGTTCTTGAGCTTGCCATGGTCAATAAACCTTGCTGTTCACTGCAAATGGTTTTCTCCAGCTGAGTTTACATTAGTTCTTAACAGCAGTATGATGGCAGTGTTCTCCTTTGTTCCAATTCAGTCCAGTTCCCAGCAGAAGTGACAGCAGCCAAGGCATCATTACTGTGGTGACACGTGTAACCGAGTTCATCATCACGTCCAGGGAGGCTGCAGCTGCCGGTGCGACATGGGAACAAACGAGACGGGTCTCCATTTTGTTAAACTCAAGAATCCATTTATTGCTCCTGAGGACAAGGAGGGGAACAAAGACGAAAGACCAGGCAAGGGCAGGGTCATGGGGTTTTTATAGGGTATTGAAGGGGTGGAGTTTAGGGTTTGGGTCAAGGGAGGAGTTAACACAAGAAGGGTAACATCAATTTCCTGCCTCCTTAGAACAGGAGCACTCCACACATTACAGCATCTGAGTAACTTTGGAAAAATCAGCTCGTCCCTCCTTTTTCTTAATCCTCATGAGACCAAGGAAATACCACATGCTTACAAGTTGGAAATATCTCCTGCACACCAAGCTTCCTCGGTGCAAGGAAGCCTGCACGTGGACTGCTTTTGGGCTGATGGGGTCCTGAATACCTGGCCTTCTAGTGAAGACACTCAGCATGCACTGAAAGACTCAGACATTTTGCATTTGGACAGTGCTTTTCTTACTCACCTTGTTAAAAAGGCCACCTAATGAAAGTTCAAAACCTCCTTATAGACACTGAAGTCTGAACAAGCAACTGAATAGTAGCAGATCTGTCACTATTTCATTCCTGCCTTTATACCTAAGTTATTTAACTGAAACCACGAGAGCTCCAGCATCCCCCGTTGGTGAAATGAAGAGGAGGGTTACACTAATGACTTCTATTATCATCAGTGGTAGCTACATATATGTGATGGGCAGAGAAGAGCAGCTGTCCTCTAATAAGGTGCTCATCACGACAAATATAATACTGACATGGGACCCACATAATTGTCTTTACAAGCACACTGCAAAGCAAGAATGATTGCAAATGCCAGGAAGCAGGAAAAAAACCCCAGCATTCTCCCATGGTTTTTTTATTTCAATTCACAAAGAACAGCACATTTCTGGAGCAAATAGAGCTTACTAAACCAGCTGCCTTTTGTTATTATCCTTATGCCTATCTGTGATATTATACAACAGATACCACTTTATCAGTATCCATAAATAACTTTTATTATGTATCTCAAAAAGCACAGTTTAGCACGATGCAGAACAGACGTTTCTTCCAGTCACTGAGGCCAATAACTTTATTTTTGTATCTGCCACTATGACCCCACCACTGGGTTATGGCTTTCATTTACAAAAACGAAAGAAAAAACAAAAAAATATTGTACCAGACAGTAGGGCCTCTAAATAGTCTGAGAGGTTGCCAGGACTAGAAGTAGGCATTTTAAGGAATATTGCTGAGTACTGCATCCAACTCCAGTTTGTTGTGGGTTTCCTTCTAGAAGTCCCAGTTTTACTGCCAGCTCCACACTCAGGAAAGCCCGTCTGATAAAATCCAAGACCGTGAACTCTGTTTTCAGGATACACTGAAGCCCATATCTTATGTTAACACAACCAGTGCCATCATCTGGCTTGTTACCAAGCTGCTGTCACTGCCTGTGACTGCTTCAAGTGTCAAGGAAAATAAAAGCTAACTGGCCTCAAGGGCATGAAATGGGCGTGGACAAGAACTTAAAAGTAAATTTAAAAGACAGGAAAAAGGTAAAAAAGCTTTGACAAAAATACTTATGACAAACTTATGACAAAAATAATATCTAAATTCTATATCATATTTTTTACAGTCAAGCATCTTACTGTTTTGTATTCCTTTAGCTGCTAATGTTTTCATTTATTTTAATGTTATTTGCTCTGCCAATTTGAGCAGTGATGTAATGACATATGACTCCCTCATATTCAGTGGTGCTCACAGCACCTTTGTCACTGGTGGCTCAAGAGCACAATGAACAGTATCTTGAGTTTAATGTATTTGTGGCTTTGTGAAGGCAGCAATGACACACAACGGGATTTTTCTCCTTTTGTTTATGTGCTCCGTAATAGAACACCCTCCCACAAAGACCGTGACCAGAGTATAATGAAAAATGCTAAGCCATTGTCAGTCATGGCAAAAATTTGCAAACTTTACATTTTGTTTAATTACTGAAGAATGGCTTTTCAAAGAGACATCCGTTGTTCTAAAGAGGCATCACAGCATTTATCTTCCTCTCCTCACAAAAGCTTTTTATCTTCAAACAAGAAGGATATACTTGTTGAGGGCAAATTACTAGTCTGTCTATGAAGAAGTTTAAAGGAATTTTTAACTAGTAAATTGACCCATACTATGAGTCACCTGGAGAGGAATGACATCACTTCCTCCGACAGTTAAGCTTTCTTACAAAAATATTAGTCAGTATCTTAGATTCAAGACCCTCTAGCTCTTAATACTATCTTGTTCTTGTACACCAATTTAATTCACTATTGCAGCATCACTCAGAGTGACAGCAAATGCTATTCAAGGTGAACAGGGGCAGCCCTCTGACCCTCATTCTAGGCCTCTAGCATGACTTCCATTCATCCAGAAGAAATGTATCACTCAATTATGTTCTGCTTGAATTCCAAAAAAAAGAGTTTGATAGTCTATCTAATCTTCTTTAGTACAAAGATACCATCAAAAATAAGCAGGCTTAACTGCATAATGAGGTTAATAAAGGTGCATGCAGAAGAGAAGCCTATACAGTCGATGAAAAGAGGCAGCCACTTCCAGAAGGTGGTTCAGAGCCTATTCATTACATGTTTGAATGAGATAGCATGAGTCTCTCTCCCACTATCTGCAAACGGTCCCGCATTTTTTGCCTTCTGAAAGGTGGTGTAATGTATAAACATGACAGGCATCATCATTTCAACATACATCTCAGAAATAATAGAATTAACCTTGCATGCTGCTCTCTGTACAAAACTCCGCTAATGAGAATTTCTTCATAAGAAAAGAAGGGTGAGGAGGAAACCAGAATTCAATCTGTTATGGTATGAGTATAGAATATGACAAACTTTTCTTATTCCTGTTCACACAACTGGTAACTTGCCAGTTACATGTAACTGGTGACTTGCCACTAGAGATACTGCCTAACATCCCAAAAACAAACAAAAAAAAACCAAACCAAACCAAACCAAAAAAAAAACCACCAAAAAAAAACCAACAATGAAAACACCACCCCATACACCCACTGCCACCCAAAACTCTAATATTAGAAAGCTATTTCTTCAAAGAACATAGGAAAATATGAGATTTATTTGCGTCAAATAAATGGGGTTTGTTACTGTTTTCCGCAATCAGTACAATAATCAGTACAATTTCCTATATACTTTATGTCATTACGTAGGCAGCAGAGAAGCAAGTTGTCTATAAAGATTCACCTTAATCTGAGCATCAAGTGACAAGTATTTTCAAAGTATCCAGATATATGCAAACATTTAAGTGCGAATCAGCAGATCTCCAAACTGATCAACATTTCTCATAAGTTATGTATGAATTAAAATCAAGTTTTTATTAAAAATGCATAAGTATGATCTGTGGTGAATAGAACCATTAGCTATGCATGTTTACTCTTTAGTGAACACAGAAATCAGTAATTTTTCTTCTAAATGTCATTTCCATCAGAGGGTTATAGTATGATAAAATGTTTAAACGATTCTCAGATGCCATCCAGCTGGTACATGTACAACTGGGGAGAGGACATAAAAAAATGAACTGTGAAATGTTTATTTGCCATGGGGGCAAGAAAATGTCATTGCAACTATTGCACCCATTCTACTTTACAAATCAGGTAGCACTCAACAGTCCCTCACTTTCACTCACCGTGATAAAACAAATAAATCAAGACTAATGTGGATGCTAATGAACTATCTGATTCTTCAAAGTTATTACATTTTCAGTACACTCTTTTTGATCGCCCATTATTTACAATGCTCCCTGTCTTCTTCACTCCTGATGGAAGCTACAGAAAAATCATCCAAACCCTCAAAGTGAGCATAAATTGGTTTTATCCATATGATTTTAGCATCATATTTTAGGGGATCATAAGGGAGTATGCACAAAGGCTGACACTGTTCTAGTGAAAGCAGGCTCTTTAGTTTCTAATGATAGCCAATGAAGACACAAACACCTTTCCAAAATAGCATTTCTCAATGTATAGATCAGAGTTGTCCTTGAAATCCAACATTCCTCACTAAAAAAACAAGTGAAAATGCAAGAGGAAGGAAAATATAAATAATAAGTACTGTGAATAACTAACACCATACAATGGGTCTGTGATTTTTCTTCTCTCTCCCCCTCCCAAAAAGCCTACGTTAGTTGAAAGATCACTTTATTTAAGGCACAACTCTAATGGTCAGTTAAAGCTGAGAAACATTAGGCACTCTGACCTATCCCCTGATGGACTCATTCTTCTGATTGCAGGGAAGACTAAAGAGATTATTCTCATTTAGTCAGATCATCAATACTCTTGTCCTCATCCAAATCTGAAAATACTCACTATTGTTATTCTCTATAAAATGTTATTTGAATTTAGAACCTTAATGAAATCCTGTAAAATTTCAAAATTTCTGACATACTTTTTATAAAACACCACTGGAATCATCTGTCTCTTTTGGTATTTCACACCTGGGGTAATCTCTTGAGCTCAGTGGGACCATGGGACCAAAACTGAAGTTTGGAATGGTACTGGGATACACAAACAGTTCGTTGACATCAGCCTCCAAAGCAATCACTGTCTGAGTCTCACCAGTCCCTAAGCTCAGGGGAGTTTCTAAAAACATCATACTAAATGAAACTGGATGTTGACAGCTGTGTCATCAAATGCACCAAAATACTGAGAAGACCCCATATGGATTTAGATTAATTTCTGGAACAACTCACCAAGTACTTGTTTTCACACCTTATCTGCTGCACTTTGCACTGCGCACATTCTCAGGGCCCAACCTGGGATAGTAGACACTTCCAACTTAAAATATGTTTCTGTTTTCAACCTTTCTGTTAACTACAAAATGAGATACTTCCCTTTATTGAATACAGACTGACTAGAGAGAACCTTTAGTGCATTTTTTTTAATGCTCACTTAGTACTTTTTGTAAAGCAACAGAACAAAAACCAAAAATAAAACCACAACACTACTCATTGTTCAAGGTGCTAGCTCCTGCCTCCGTCAATACAAAATTAATTCCTACTGTCACAAATTTTCCCCATGGCTATACAAGAAGAGTAACTTTGCTAGATATCCTAGGTGGCTATAACCAGAGAGATCATTCAACTTCTCTCAATCTATTTAAACCTTTCCTTCCTACCAAACACTACAGTATCGGAATGTTGAATCTGCTAACTGAGCTCTAAAGGAGCTTCAAAACACAGTGAATTAAAACTATTACTCAGCTGGTCTTAAATCTTTTACCCCTGTAACTTACCACAACATACCCCACCTTTCTTGAAGTGCATAACTGGTTACTCATTATTATTATTCATTCACACTTCTACAAAAAATAATACCGTCCCATTCATAGCAAATGTCAAGCCACTAAAATTAAATTATATAATGGACTGGTACCTCAGACATCCATTCATCATCCCTTCTGAGCTCAAGTTATAAAGAAAAAAAAAGTTTGGTTATGAGTAATTGGAATTTTATCTCAAAAGCAGAATTTAAAAAAAGTTACTTTTCTACCAAGGTCTCACAAACTTAAAAACATTGTTACATATTTTTTCATGAGAAGAGATGTTAGCTCTCTGAATTCATAATCAAGTTTCTGGTTTATCTATTTCCAGCAACACCTTCAAATCTACTCCTTAGTGTTATACAATAGCTCACAAACACATCTGCTGGAAATCTGCTATTCACAGACTGTTTCCTTTTTATTGCTAGTAGGATCACACGTTTTTGGATACAATGAAACTTTCACTTTCCTATCAAATTTGAAACAAAGCAAGAAGCAGGACTTAAAAGAAGGGACTGACACAAGTTGTTGACATAGCCACAATTTCAAAGGCAGCACTTAAATATAAGTACTAGCCCAAACACAGAAACCAGTCCTTTCTATTCTTTGCCAATTGATAAAACTATAGATCCACAAGCTAAGCACAGTAGCAACATCACTTTCCATTCTACGTGAAAAGTCCACATTTTTCATTTCCCTTTTGCTAGCAGAAAATGTAGGAACATGTACATGTCATCAGAATTTTCCATCGCAGACATTTCTCTCCTAAAGCTGCTATAGAAAACCATTGGCAGCAGTGACAATGAAACACAATCACAACACACATGCAAAAAGAAAAAAAAAAAAAAACCTCTCAGCCAAACCCAGCAATAAAAAGCAAAGTCCCAAAATTTCACTACCACTTCTCTTTAACAAAAATAATACTAATAAAAGATATTCTACATTCAGTAGTTATGTAGTCTGGTGAGCTACAGCAAAGAACCCTGACACTATGCATGGTGTAAGACCCTATATTAACAAAAATATGTTCTTTACTGCATAATACGTCAGGATAGCTAATTCTAAAGAATATCCACTTTGTTGCCCCTGCTTTGCTCTCAGTGGGAACTGAGCTCTAATCCAGCAAACTTCACTCTCTGAAAGTCCTGAGACAATTCAACCTCCAAACTGTAATAAACATGAGGCTTTCTCCAAGTAAGGATATTCATGATTTCAAACTGCATTAAACCTTGTAGCTAGATTAGACTAGATACAGATATCTATATCTATATGATATAGACTAGACTCTGTCACGATCACCATTCCTGAAGTGTTTGAAAGAGCATAAGAATGTTTCTTAGTCATATTTTAAAAAGGCAAACCTAAACTTTACAGGGCCAATCACTAAGGCAGACTTTCCTCAAGTGTCACGCTCTGTTCTCTTCAGATACACGTGCTGATTTTAATAATGCAAGGGAGAAATGGAAGAGTACAAGAAACTCCTCAGTCTTCTATCAAGTGTGCAATATAGATTATGGACGTCTCTCGTGACACCTCTTGTCATAGAATAAGTATGGTAGATACTTCTTTCCATACTTGTTTGTATGTAATTCATTTCCTGGGTTCCACCACTTTACCTCCAGCAGTCCAAATATTAACCTTCATGTCCAACGGGCAATTAAATATGTGTTTATGGACATCAGTACCACAGCTAAGCATAGAAATTACCTCAGCTAAAACAGTTTTTGAAACAAAGTATTTTAATTTTCTCTTAATTAGCACTATACATTTGTGGAAAAGTACAGAACGAGGACATTCTATCATACTATTTGCATTTTGATCATCGTTTTCATTACCTCAAAAGATTTGGCCTCTTAGCAAACCAGCCAAAACAGGGAGTCTTTTTTGTTCTGCTTGGCCAGCACGACCAACTTGGACAGTGGCTTCAGCCAGAACTGGAACAGGATGAGTTCAGAAAGAGTCACCACGAGGTTGGATGTCAGTGTGCTCATAGCCTCAGCTGTGAAGTGTCAGCAAGAGAGAGACTAAAAGCATCATACATTGGTGCTTGTGAAAGACACCAGTTTTCAGAGATTCAGGGATATGTTCATTATAATACACAATTCTTCAGAGCATCAGACCAAGTACCTCATAATCACTGACTCTTTGCATATATATACATGGCTTGTTTACAAATTTTGTATGGTTTTTAATACTTAGTTGGAATATCTAAAATGCAATACAGTTTACTTGAAAAAAAAGGAAGAAAAACAACAGGCAGAAATATTTATATAAATGAATTCAGTAAACTCAGATGGAAACTGAGAGAAGGGAGTATAAAAACTGGATTATCTGTTATCTAATTAGCCTTGGGAGTATGGCAATCTTTGTCTGATGGTGAGAAACAATAAGGCAATGATTACTAGGGACTTAAAGTTTCCTTATGAAATACTGTCCTTCCTCATTACTATATTTGGGGGGGGAGACCTTCTAAGTTGAAAACATGCTGTACTTTTTACTGTTTTGGAATGCTCCAAGTTTTCCCAAGCAGCAATAATGGGAAATAAGAAAGTTTCAAACTGGTTTCTGTGGAGCTCTTGAAGACTTCTAGAAAGCAAAATCATCTTGGCAGTTTCACCTTTGCTGCTCTTACTATTAAAAAAGACTAGGCAACAAGATATTAGTGCTACTGTTGCAAGCTATTAATAAAAAAGAAAAAAATAAGGAGGTTTAAATAACAAAATGAAACAGCAGAGAAGTCTTTTATTGCCACCAGGACAGTTACCACACAACAAAAATGACCAGAGCCCTGTGGTTAGGGTTCTCTTCAGAAAGGAAACGAGCAAAAGAGACCAAAAGTCATATATTTAGAGAGAGAGAGAGAGAGAGAGATAGAAAGAGATAACTGATTTTGTATACAGAAGGCAATGCCTTGCTCCTAACATGAGCAAAATTAGTTTTTACTTGCTGCTAATTTTTCCCATTGGCTACAAATGCAGAGGAAAATGAGCTGTCAAAGGTTGTTTTCCATAGTACAAATGAGAGCACAAACAGCGAGGTATATGTATGTTAATAAGCAGAGAGCAGTGATCAGTATGCCCTTGAGAGAAGAAACATTCCTTGAGGTTTCTGATAATCTGATGGTATACAGTAAGTTGCCTTAACTATGAGCACTTAAAATGTATTTATGAAAATAATCCTGCTTGTGCAGGGTCTCTCAATCTAATGCACCTCTACTCCTTCACCAGTATTTGAAACAATCCCCTTTTTTACCCATTTGCGACATTCACATAATTTATGTACATACAATGTGCAAAGCTTCTCTAATGAACTTCAGTATTCCACAGTAGTGTTTATTGTGCAGTGCCTACAAAGACCAGTTAGATCACCACACCCTAGCTTTGTTGAGACGGAAGAACACATTTACATTAAAAAAATAAAAAAACTTTCTTTTTACCAACTTTTTTTCCCAAAACAAAAGTATACTTTCTACTCAAATATGACCATTGTAAAACTGAATCCCAGGTACCAGTAACACAAAGCCTTCACATTTTAAGTTTCACACCTTTTTTTTTAAAGTATGGTTATCAGGATGGAAATGCTTCCCACACCCATCTTCTCAGGCCAAATAACTACTAGATCCTTTGTTTTTGATTTGCATGTGCATTAATGTGGCTGTTAATTCCAGGATGAATCTTGACAGCATTTGCTCCTTTAAGTAGTCTTTACCTAAAAAAGTACTGACAACCGATTAATCACCCATGGGCCTACTGAGGAGAGTTAAATCTCCTTGACTTAAAACTCATAACCTATTCCCATCTGATGGTATATGGACATGAAGGAATATGACACGTGGTAATAATAAAATGCATATTTTTTTCCATTCCATCTCCTTTTTCCTCATCTAAATGATTACTCCTGCTTTTAACCTATCTAAATGTCACGACACAGGCCAAGTGTGATTCAGAAGTTTGCGCAGCTGTTAGCACATCCTTTTCTTGCTCAATAAAAATTTTCAAGTTAGCTTTCACTTTATGATTTTTTAAAAATTTCCTTAAGCTATGCCAGAAAACAGTATTTATTTTTAAAAAAATATGTTTATTTGATCGTTTTATTTTACAATCACTTCTAGGAAGCTTCATGTAGAAAGTAATGCTACAGTTCTGCATTTGCTTACCTGCTCATCCACCTGCTAATACATTCCTATAGGGCATTTCTGTTGTTGTTTTTATGAGTTCTGCATGTATTTTTTGTCACCATGAGTTAGCAAATATGCTTTCCTTCACAGACTTTCCAGAAAATAACAATTTAACATCTAAGCACATTCTGTAGACATCATGACATCCTGGTTGTTAAATTTATTAAAAAAAAAAAAAAAAGCAGCTCTGTAAGAGGCACAATTTAAACCTTTTTTTTTTTTTTGTCCCTTTAGGAGGGAAAAAAAAAAAGAAAAAAAAAAAAAGTATGCCTCTGAAACTTAAATGGATCTGAAGAACTTCAGTCATTAATTTTATGTTTCCAAATTGCTGGAAAAGGCTAAATTCCTACCATTTCACTCAAGATTCAGTCTACTATTACTACTATTCAAGATTCTTTTTTAGACAATACACATGAATAAATCAGGTCTGATGAGATACATCAAGTTACAAAGAATTAAATAACTTAGGTGGGGAACAGCATATACAAAAAAAAAATTTTCCAGAATACAAAAGGATTAAGGGTTGATGACAACTGATAAAAAGATCACAGGCATTTAGAATTTCTGATCTGCTAACACATCTTTCTTTCTTATGTACTGTTTTACTTATTTGGTTCCTGGAATCTATTATTTTTCTTCTTCTATGGCTCTCTTAGTACCTGCCTGGAGGAAAGAAATTTGCAACAATGCTGGTTGCTATTGACACGGACTTACACTTTCTCAGCAGAACTATTCAGTAAGAGGTAGAGGGATAGAATAACATGAAATATTTCTTTTCTGCCATAAGGTTAACTGCTTAACAAAGGCAGATCCAGCACCTGTTCTGCCAGCACATGAACATTCAATATAATGAGAGTAAGAAATGGGGCATTTTCCATTGATAGGTCTTTATCTGTATGGTACTGCACCCAAATCCACAGGAATTCTTACATCATGTATCTGATTCCACAACAATGAAATAACCCATGTATACATTACAGGAAGGGATATGAGTTTCCTAACTTTAACACCAACCTCTTTCAAAGTGCCACAATACAATTGCACAGCCTAACCATCTTGCTAAGCAGATCTATTTTTAGGCAGCTTCTTTGTTATTGTATCTCAGTGCTTACTTTTTAAACTCAGTCTAGTTTCGCCGGTAGCTGAGCTTACAAGTGCTGCCACATGTCTCCTCCAAAGGTAAATATAAATATGTGGCTGAGTTCTGTAGCAACATAATGATACAGTGTTAAAATACACTGGACAACAAGTCTGAAAGAAAACAAAACAGAACAAAAAAACCCCCACAGCTGCAGAACAGCTCAGGCGTGACAACTTCACGCAGACACACACCTGTACGGCAAACTGTTTGCAAGCTGCGCATCACCCCTGACACGCGTCTCTGCCTTACACAGGGCCAGTCAAAGGAAACCAGGTATCAACTTGACTCAACGCTTGGGAGACCTGCCCGAGTTTATTAACTCCGCCGTGCGCCCACCGCAGCCTCCCTGGCAGAGACCCGGCCAAACTACCTGTAACACAGCCCCTATTTGCCACCCTACCGCCTCGCTCGGATCCCCATCCCGGCCCCCCGGCCCTTCCTCGCCCAAAGCGCTGCCGCTGCCTTCCCCACCTTGCCCCTCCCCGGGCCCCCACTCCGGGCAGCGGGGGAGCCGCCCCGCCGCCCCCTCCTTCCCTCCCTCCCTCCCTCCTTCCCCCCTCCTCTGCGGGCCGCCCCCGCCGCCACTCACCAGCTGCGCGCCGCACACGGCCACCAGCGTGCACCGGCCGCTGCAATAGCCCATGGCTCCCGGCACCCCGCGCCGCCGTCCCGCGCCGCGCCCACTCAGGCGGCGGGAGAGCACCGCCCGGCCGCCGCCCGGCTCCCGCCTGCCGCCGGCGCGCCCCAGCCCGGGACCCGCATGGGGGCGCGCCCGCCGCCCGCCCGCCCGCCCTTAGCCGCGGCCGCAGCGCCCGCCGCCTCGGCGGTCGCGGGCAGCGGGGCCGGCCGCCCCCGCGGAGGGCGGCAGCTCCGGGGGGAGGGCGGCGGCAGGTGCCTGCAGGAGCAGCCGCGCTCTGCCGCGCAGCCCCAGAGGCATCTGGGCTTCAAAGTTTGCCCCCTCAACTCCGCTCGCAAACCATCCGGGCTCGCAGCCGTCTGCGGCGGGGGGAGGCGGGGGGAGGAGGGGAGAAGGGAGGGAGGGACGGACGGACGGGGAGGCGAGGCAGGCGGCGGCGCTAACCTCGGTTCACGCTCCCACAACGGCTTCCCTCCTGCCCACGGCATAGCTGCTCCCCCGCCCACCTTCCTCCTCCTCCCGGTAGGGCTCACGCAGCCCCAGCTGTGGGAACCCTTCCCCCGGGGGCTCCCCAGCGGGAGGGCGCGCAGAAGCGGCGCAGCGGCGGGGGGCGCCTCGGCTTTGTCTGCGCGGGCGCGGCGAGCGCGGCTGCACCTTCCCGGGCGCCTTTGTCTCGGCGGGACACCTCTCCGCGCCCACCTCGCACCGGGCTCACCCGCACCGCACAGCGCCCGCCGCAGCCCCGCCGCCGCACCCTGCCGGAGGGGGTGTGCCTGTGCGGCGGTGCCTGTGCGGCGGCGGGGCACAGCCCGGCCCACGGTCACGGCAGGGCAGGGGAGCGGGGCCCGGCCGCGGGCGCGGAGCGGAGCCAGCGCGGCCCGGAGCCGGCGCGGCCGCAGCCCCGCGGTGCCGCTCGCTGCTGCCGCCTGGCGGCCCGCGGGCGGCGGTGCAGGGGAAGCCGCCCCAGCCGCGCTTCCTCCGCTGCCGCCGGCACCGGGGAGAGCTCCCCGGGACTGCCGGGGACACGCCGAGCCTCACCTGCCCGCCGCACCGGTGTCACTTCCACCCTGAGCAGAGGTCGCAGGTGGAAGGCAGATTAGAAGAGTCTGACCTGGAAGACTGGGAGAGATCCGAGGCAGAGGCTAGGAGCTGGAGGGTGATGGCAGGGAAAGAAGGGCAAGACTAGTCCAATTTAGAAAAAGAAAATTAATTGGTGTCAGGGAGCTGGTTCTTCCCACCATTATGATGAGAACGTTTGCACTTAGTGACTCGATCCGGCCTTCCTCTGCTGCTAATGCATTCGGAATACATCAAGTTGGTGGGAAATTGTGTGTCAGGATCTGGTGTGTCAATCAGCCTCCAAAGGCTCTTAATTGCTGTGTCATCAGCAACCACCTTGACATTGCATTTGGACCAGATCACTCTTACTGAGCTGCCCATTAAAAGAAGTAGTTTTATCCATTACATCAACAATTATGAACCAGAGGAACATCACTGGCTTTCCTGAGCACATGTGGATATTTGTTTGCAGCATTAATACCCTGTAAAACTGTGTTACAAATGATCAGAGCCAATTTCCAAAGTTAAAGATTTATTTAACAAATTTGAAAAGCAATTTCGGAAAACGCCACAATAAATCAGGACAACATCGATCGAATGTTGGGTGGACAATCTGGGAGCAGCAAAGGGTGCTTCTCCAGAGTACTGCCCACAAATTCGGGGTCTCAGGGTAGGTGATTTATACCATCTTTCTGCCCTGAGGCGAAAGCAAGACTATTAAAAAGAACGTGGATTCGCCCAAAGAACATGACATCATGCAAATAATACAGTCATTGAAATGTCCCACACCCCATGAGGGATGTTTGAAAGGGCTTCCTGAGGAATTGAATGAAAGTCCGAAAGAAGAGTCTCTGAATCTTCTGTTGGGAGACTTCTGCTGATCTCCACCCAGACCGATATCAGATCTTCTGATTAACTGTGAAGATGTAGTCAGCCCGTGATTAATGGGTCATTTCCCCGTTACCTCTCTGGCAGATGTCAAGGTAACACCTCTGGACTAAGAAAAGACTGTGGAATGTAAAGAGATGCCCTGGAATTGTTTTCAGGAATTCAGGGTTTTTACATCCCACTGCAAAGTTTAATACACACAATTTTTGATATACAAATTTTAATACAGTTTATCTATTACAACTGGAAGCTCTCTGGAAGCTTAGAACCCCATGTAGTTTGTTCTCACTTTATAAACAAGTTTTTCAAAATGGTTGGCAAACCGTCAGATGATCAGTTACATCTCCTAAAATCCTTAAGGTGTAATGACTACTCCACAGGGAAGAAAAGCACACTCAAAAGTGACGGTGTTTGTCCTCTGCTCCATAAGTACATTCTGGCTGTCAGCCTCTGTTGTGTCAGGCACACAGTATGGACCAGTCAAATTGCTGGTCATGAGGAATACCAAACACAGTGAACATATTCACTTCAGTATCTAAGGAGGCAACTACTAGAGATAGCCATAGCTGAGAACAAACAAAGCTGTGGAACAGCTGAGGCTCAGAAAGCAGTGATGTCCAGCAAGTGGCAGAAAATAGTTCAGGTACCTCTGAACTCAATCTTTCTTGACTTCTTCGGCATATCATGCTTAACTTACAGGATCACAGAATGGGTAGAGCTGGAAGGGACTACAGTGGGTCATCTCTCCAACTTCTCTGCTCAAGCAGGGTTATCCTATAGCACATGGCAGTTGCAAGAACAGTGTATTTCATTATCTGAGATTGGGAGCTGGGAAGCTAACAGAAAGGGCAGCTTGTACTCATTTGGACTCTTGTGAGGAAGGAAACGGTTCTCTTTCTTTGCCCATAACTATCTGGTGGTTCACTACAGTGGAAGGTTTCCTAAGGAAAATGTGGCCAGTAGTGAAAGAGTCCAAAATGACAATCTCCATGGACTCCAACAGCTTCTCAAAGCTCCCTGATCCTTTTTCTTCTCAATACCTTCTCCTGTAGATTTGCACTATAGTAAGAATCTCAACTTGTTTGCCTTCTCCTAAGTACCTTTAAAGTAAATGTGTCTATTTCTGTGGTGTTATTCATTTCCCCCTAGTCTGCAGCTTATCTATCTACACAAACTTCCTTTCTCCGTGTCACTTTTATCTGTTTAATCTCTTTTATGAAGAGGACTCGAAGTGAGCCACAGGATTGAGCTCTCGTTGGGTCAAATGGTCAGGTCAGGGCCTTTGTGAGTCCAGTCTAAGCCTGTTCTTGGGACCCTGCAGCTTCAGCATACAGCAAAATCAGCTGTGTCCACATAGCAATACTGGGTTTTTTGGTTCCTAGTTAGACTTAACAAAAGGCCTGTTATGTGTGCTCAGTGAGTAATTTCCAAACGTTCATAACTTTGTCAAAATAAAACTAGTTTTCTTAGAAGGCAGGCTGTGCAGTGCTCTTGAAGGTATATTCCATGCAAAACATTAACTTGTAGGTTACAGTGGTTTCACCAGTTGATTTGTAATCATAAAGAGGCAAAAAAAAACCAAAACCAAAACCAAAAACCACAAAAAAAAAAAAAAAAAAAAAACCAAAAAAAAAAAAAACCCCAACCACCAGATAAAAATAGGTTTTCCCTGTTTCCCTTCAGTCTTCTCAATCAAGTCTAATTTAATTCCTATTTCTAAAACTCATTTCTGGGAGGAGATCAGTTCCAAAATCTGTGAGTGTCGCTAATGACTGGAAACAGGAGGCTGCAGATTAATTTTACCCTTCCAGTTATAGGAGTCATTGCTAGTGCTTGTACACCTGGGATGTCTGCTCTTTGGAGATGAGAGGGGAGCACACCTTTCAGCAGCATAATGGTGAAAGCCGGTGTTCCCTAGGGTGCCTTCCTTGTGATTTGACAGGACTTACTAACTGGTTTTAAGCCTAGCCCTTGGCCTGCTCCTTCTCTGAACCTGGGGGAACACCTGGGGAAAAGGGAAGCTCAAGGAGGGCTGCAGCTGCCAGCCTGCTGCATCAAACCGGCGGCCACAGGGGAGAACAAGGACGTGCGAGAACAAGCCGCAGGCCAAACAGACTCGCAAGAAGGGCCACCAGCGGCTTAGGGACCGTAGCTTCTGTATCCCTTTCCTTTAATAAAACTTTTATGGGAAATCCGTTAAGCCAGCACAGTGTGGGTTCAGCGACGTGTCATCCCAAGCATTCCAGCCGTGTAGGAGCTTGCTGCTGCCAGCATTACCTCCCCAGGTTGTCCCAGGTGCCGGTAAATCAGCATGGGCTCCTACCTGCTGCATCCATTCTCATATCAAACCAGTCTGAAAATGCTTTATAATTGATAATGCTGTCATCAATAGTAAAGGGAAAATACTGTTTCAATTTAACCAACACCTTGTTAACAGAGCAGACCTTGCTGTGTCACCTGCATGTTGATTTTCTGGGGAAGGAATCAATTGGGGGGAAAAAATAAGTGATTAAAACATAATAAAAAATATTGCAGGCTTAAGCACACTCCAATAAAAATTCTTTTCAAACCTCTAAAACTGCAGCAGTATTAAACGATTTTTTTGAACATCATCTCTACCATGAAGATTGAGTGTCAGGTACTTTTTTTTACCTCCTGCAGGATTTCAAGACTTGATTGCCCAAATGACAGTTTACTTATTTTACTGTCACGTACTTTTGTGAAATGCCATAACAAGTTGATTACAGGTTTCACATTTTGCATAGTGACAAAATCATCTGTCATATAATAGTCTGATGCCTGAAAACCATTTAACTAAGAAGCAGTTGCTACTGAAAATAATGATATTTGAAACATTAAGTGGGTTTAAATGTGTACATTTTCTAAGTAAGGCTTTGTTTTAACTGAATGAGAAGAGCAGTGTTATCCCTTTCAGGCATGAATTTAAGACTTGTAAAAGTCACCAGACAACAACTAGCCAGAGGACGAGGTAAATTAGGAGGGGCATCATTTCTTGAATGAAATGAAAAATAGAAATGGAAAGCCTAGTGATACATCATAGCTTCTACAAAGATGAAAAAGTCCTTGGTTCCTGTTTCCAAAACTTGTTATTTGTACCAACCTGTGCTGGAGATCTGAGGCCATGTCATACACTCTGGCTATTGAAAACAGAAACAGTCTCCCTTTCCCTTATGGAGATAAATATTGGCTCACTGGAACTGGTATGAAGAAAAGAATAAGATTTTACTTTCTTATCCAACAATATCCATACCTTAGATGAGATGTAAGTAATAACAGTAATAAGGATAATCCATTCATTTTAATGTATTCTGTTTCTTGGCTGATTCTAAGTGGCTATATTTTGGAAATAATGTGATGTGTCATTTCTGCTTAGCAATACTAACCAGTAAGGGAATTTTCTGGGCATTTTATTACTGGTAATGAGTGGATGAATTAATGGTAATACCAATCTCACTTATTGTGTGCAGGCAAAGGACAAGCCAGTTTTCAAAATGTGAAGGGAATAGGCTGGGGAAGCTCAGCAAGCTGTTAGATTGAAAGAGAATTATGTGTCCGTGGCACTTTGTCATATACTGACTTCGTAGGCAATGCAGCTATCACATACCTGCCATTATGAATGCTGGTAGAAAATCATAGAGAATTATACATGAGGATGAATGCTGAACCTATATGGAGGGGCGCTGCACCCAGGTGCTCAGCTGACCTCCTGCAGTGGGCTGCAGCAAAGGGTATGACCAGAGATCAGCAGAGTAGTGTCCAAGGGTGTCTGACCTTCCTGGGCTACCAACTGCAGCGCACCACAAGTGGCAAAAACCCTGCTCTGGGGCCACTGATCAATGGCAGCCAAGTGCTGTCACTGCATCCTTGCTGCTGAGTTTGATTTCCACCCAGGCTTGAGAGACATTAAGGATACAATAGCTTTGGCATTTTTCAGGTTGCTCCACCTTCTGTGGGAGAATGGGGAAAATAGGAATTGGAGGGGAGGAGGAATTCCTTGCCATGTTGCCTTGCTTCACAAAGGAGCATGGTTAACAAAATTGTCAACCTGAAGGCTTATCATTGCTCTCTGTGGACACAGTTTGTGCAGTGTTTTTCTTAACTAACACTGTAATTTTTTTGTGCACTTATTAGTCTTTCTAGGGAAAAAAATAGAGTCTAATAATGCTATCACTATTTTTAGTCAATGTTTTCTCACTTGTGGACATTAAAGCATTGTATAGGTAATTTAATATTATTGATCCTACATTTCAGTAGATCCACATACAGAGATTTGAAACACTTCATATGTTAGGTACTTTGGACATCCACACAGTAGATTTTTCTTATCTGTCTCCTATAAACTTGTGTAACCTTTAGCAAGTCGATTAAACATTCTGATTCTTATATACCTCATCTGGAAAATAAATGTATTCTCATTTTGCCTAGGGCAAGGTAACACAAGGGAGAAATCATTTTCATAGCATTGGAATTTCTTCTCACATTTAAAATTGGCCAATGAGGAGGTCAGATTATTCTTTATGGCCATTGTTTTTTCTATTTGCTTCCTTGTCATGAAATCATGGATGCATATCCATTAACATTATATTTTTATGCATTCTGCTATTAATATTATTAAAAATAGATGTTTTCCTTAAGTCATTGTCAAATTTAATTTTCATTTATCAAGTTTGTATTTAATCTATTTAACAAATTATTTTAATTCTGAAATAAACAGGCTCTGTTTTCAGCAAATATTTTGATTGCCAGTGAAACTAAAATCCTGACGCTTGACAAACAGGAAGGAATGCTTTCTTCTGTGACAGAAGTGTGATTGTGGTCTTGGAAATGGAGAAAAATTGAGAACGGGTAAAAATATGGCTTCTATTCAAGGAGGAGATTTGACGATCAAATAGAAGAAATAGAATGAGCCGTCGTACTGCCAGTCTCCAAAGCTCTGAGCAGTTGGAAGAGCAGTGGGAGCGCTCAGCTGTGGCTGAATCTTGCTAGTCTTTGTAAACTGAAACCCGTCAAGAGAGGGCACTGCGTTCCTGCACAGACACGGCGCCCGTCGCCGGCCGCTCTAGCGGATCCTTGTGGGTGCACAGATTCCCCCATCCCACAGCGCTCCCGCCTGCCCTGCCCTGCCCTGCCCTGCCCTGCCCTGCCCTGCCCTGCCCTGCCATGCCATGCCATGCCATGCCATGCCATGCCATGCCATGCCATGCCATGCCATGCCATGCCATGCCATGCCATGCCATGCTATGCCATGCCATGCCATGCCCTGCCCCGCTCCGGCCGCCGAGGGGGGAGGGAGCCGGCGTGGATGCCGAGCCACAGGAGGCAGCCGTGCCTAACGCGGTCTCTCTTTGCCACGCAGGGAATCAATGGGCTTCGTGAAGAGTGGACTGTAAGAAGGAAAAGGCGTGCAGCAGGTCTAATGATCTCTTCTGGACTCTGATCTTGGAAAACCCTGTTGTTTTCCTGAAATCATGGGTGGCCTTGTAACTCACACAACACATCAGAGAAGAGCTACCCAAGGTGTGTTTGTTTATAACGTTTTAATGGCTTTCTAGGTGAAATGGAGTCCCTTTGATCACCCAGACTGGCCTTCTGCAGTAGGTGATAGGTCTTCCTTGGGCTGATTTCTGATTGAACTAAATTTGGGACATACCTTTCCAGACATTATTTCGAATTTTCTAAAAACCAGGAATACATAAGGCATTCTGTAATGAATCCTAGAGATCCAGCAGAAGAAATAATGTCCAAAATTACATTCTATCTCTAGTGTAAACCTTATTTTTAAAGAACTGCTTCTTGCTCAACTTCTAACAGCAACACTGAAAAGTTCCCTTTAGAAATCAAAAAGATTGTTTTCTTCTCTCCATAACCTTGTCTTGACTGTTGCCACTTTAATATATAATCTTCTTTCTGATAAGATAAAGACCTTGGTGTCCCTCTGCATTATACTATCAGGTAGATTTTTCAGTCCTTTCAAATTTTTTTTTTATTATTATTATTTTTTAATCCTCCCTAGCTGTTCAATATTTTCTAGAAATTTGGGCTGTGGAAGTGAACACAGTATGTTATTAAGGATGAGGCAATTTCAAATGCAAAAAGCCTCATATCAGATTTGCTTTCATCATTCTCATGACATGTCCTGTCCATCTTTTTCATCTCCTATGACCTCTAGAGCTCCTTCTCTGGTTCTGTTTCCTGAGATAGGCTTCTCCATGGATTCAGTCTGAATTGCCTTGTCTTTTCCTGGCTATAGGACTTTGCGTTCTGCCCTGCTCAGATAAATGTTTCTTTATGTTCAGCTTGTCAAATTTACTCAAGTTACATAAAACTACCAGCCCTCTTCACAATATGCCACTGAAGCTATTTTTTCATCTTCAAGCAATGTTGATAGCAATTTCCTTTGTTTTTCCTTTTATGTAGAAATATTTTAAATGAATAGTACAAGGTGCTACTGACATGTTCAGAAGTTGTTTTCCATTTAAAATTCTAATTTGAGATGTATCATTAGCTACCTTTTTACCAACTTAATATGTTCTTTGTTGAACTTTCATCCTAATTTTCCATGTTAGTCATCAAAATGAGCTCAAAAAATCTAAAGTTTTTGAACCAACATGGTTACCATCATCTTCCAAACTTGTAATCTCATCAATAAAAACCATCAGGTTAGCTTGATAAGATCTGTTTTCCATAAACTCATGTTGAACAACATTAATTATCGGCCTTTAATTCTTTATTAATTGAGTCTTATTTCACCTGTTTCATCATTTTGCTTCAGATCAATGTTAGACTGACAGGTCATCTCATTTACCCCTTTAAAATATTGGCATGATATTATCTTTCCTCCTTTTCACTGGGGCTTTTTTTGGTGCTCCAGTTCTTATTGAGAATCAACATTAATGGTTCAGAGAATTTCTTTACCAGATTTTTCTAAAACTTCTCAATGAAAATCACCTGGATTTTTTTTTTTTATTTGGAAATGTGTGCTGTTATTAACTGCCTTTTAATTCTCTGGAGTGACCACTGGAATGGAAAGAACTTCATCCTTACTTATGATAAAATTTCTACTTTCTCTCATCCTGAACAGAGAATGGGGCTATGCACTGAGAAGACATGGTTTGTCTGCATTATTTTTCTTTATTCTGCATTTCTCACCTGCTAGTGCAAAACCAATATTGTTCTTCTCTTTTATTTGCTTTTAATATCCTTTTAAAAAACCCAAATAGTCTCTCTTCTTATTGTCCTTAGCAGCCATGGCAGGTCTTATTGCCTTTCCAATTTTGTAATTGATTAATCTTGATGTACTTGAATCTGATGAGGTCCATTATTAAATGATTGTGTATTCTTTTACTTTTGTTTCCTTTATCTATTTTCTCTGGTTCCTGCTTCAATGTAGGCTCATTATGTTGTGATACTATTTCCCCCTTTCCATTTAATTTGGTTCTTAATTGCTACCAATTCATTGAAATCAAGCTGTTAAAAGCAATACTAGATCACTGCTGAGTGGGCTTTGTCTTCTATGCAAGCAGCAAATCTAAGAATTTGTACTAATATAACCATGATTTTTACCTAGTAATATGTTAGAAATTTTTACCTATAACTTTGGAATTATAGAAGAATGTTAGCATTGGCATCAGAATTTCTTCAGCATGTGTCGCTCAGGCTGAAGTTCCTGTGATTGCACAGCCATTTACTTCTCCTGCACTATAGACAGGTACTCACCTGAGCCCGGGACTTCCTGCTGTGACAGTAACTTGCAGCCAATCCCAGCTGGTATTTTATACTTTGTCTGTTACATATTCACCCCCTAACTTCCAGTATTCCTCATTTCTACACTGTCAGCACTTATAAAGGGCCATTTTTGACATGAAGTGTCTTTTTGCACTTTCTCCCGGCTTCTTTTTTCCTAAATGGATTACAGCCAATGATTTCAGTATTCCAGTCATGCATATCATCCAATCAAGTCTCAGTAATGCCAACGAGGAAAAATTCATGTTCATAAATGAGCCATTCCAGCTCTTGTTTACTAAAAAGGCTCCTAGCCTTGCAACATAGGCAATTATAGGTTTTTTTCTTCCTCATATCCTTTGGATTTTTGAGTAATTTTGTTCTAAGTGTCTTCATTTTTTACAAATTTGATGGTTCTCTTCCCCTCATCTCTCCATCATTACCTCTTGCTATTTGCTTGTCATCCTCAGACAACATTTGCAAAAGGACTCTGATGTCTTGCTGCTTGGAAGGCACGTGCAGTAGAAGTTCCCAATGCAATGTATGTTAAGAGGCAAAAAGTGAATTTACTGCAGCAAGTGCAGAGTGCTGCCAATGATAGGAAGAATGAATTTTTCCAGAATCTGGCATCTTCTTTGGCCATGATGCACATAAACTCACAAGTCTTAGGATATAATTATATTTTTTCTAGTAGTAAGATCAGTGGAAGGGGTTCCAGTTTTTCCCTTGCAATAAGGCATCCCCCACAATGGACCACCTTCTCAGAGATGCTGTACGACTCTGCATGGAATCAGGCTGTAAACCTGGCTGTGGCAGGGTTGGCTGCTGAAAGTTCTCTGGTCAGAGGCACAGAAGCAGGGGAAATACCTTTACTTCTGCACACTTCCCTTCTGTGCTGGGGGAAAGCAGGGGTGGCCATCTGAATTTTCGGGTCCTTCTAACTCTTAGGCAGAAATCCTCAGCACTGTTGATGGGGAAGGCATAAGCAAAGAGGTCTCTCTTGTGGTGCTCCTCTTCTGCGTCTGGAAAGTTGGTATAAACAGCACGGGAACAGCTTCCAGCTCTGTGGTTAACACAATTCACAAAGTAGTCAGGAAAGGGCTTTAATGGATCAAGTTTTGCTGACTGGCTTAAAACATCTATCAAATAGCAATGTCACATTTTGTGTCTCAACATTCAGATATCAGCACACTGGTTTATATTTACTTGAAGATGATCCTTTCTATTTATTTTTCATGAATGGTAATTTTATTCAATTCTATAGCTGATACAGAAACTTGAGATAGATTTAATATGTGGAGATGATTGTGCAAGATGTTATTGTGCTAAAAGGAGATACATGTTGGAAAATTATTAACCTTTCAGACCACTAAATGTATATTAGTTTTGTCATAATAGTAACTCCCAAACAGGTTTTGTATGGTTTGGAGTTTGGGGTTGGTTTTTTTTTAATGTCTGTGTTGGTTTTTTGTTTGGTTGTTTGTGGGGGTTTTTTGTTGTTGTTTTTTGTAGGTTTTTGGTTTTGTTTGTGTGTTTGTTTGTTTCATTTTCTGGTTGGTTGGTTAGTTTTTGGTGGATTTGTTTGTTTGATTTGGTTTGTTTTTTGGGTGGGCTTTTTTGTTTTGTTTTGTTTTTGGTTTGGTTTTTTTTTTAGATTTATTTTCTTTTTCTGCCAAAGTGAAATAAAGGAAGTTTAGATCAAACACCTCCTCAGGACAAGAGTTATATCTTTTGGTGGAAGAAGCTGTAGCAAACTTATCATCATATCATAAAAAATGCGAAATAAACTTCTTGCCTACTGTCCCCCAACTATCTGTGAGACCTGTGAAGCTAGTTTAAGCCTTGGGTTTAATTATGATTTTTTTTTTTCTTTTTAGTGACAGGTTCCTGAAGTGTCCACCAATCTGATTATTTAGAAGTAATATTATCTGATTATTTTTAGAAATATAGGATTTATTTTGTTCTCTCTCACACATTTCATTATCTTCTCCTTCTTTAAATCTTTATTTAAAATTAATCTTATATGTTCTTTTTCAACATGAAATATAGGTTTCACATATTACTGAGACACCTGGAAGCTTAAAAAGCAACCAGCTGAACAGTGAAGCCTGAAAGTACCAATTCCAATTCTTTTTATGAAATACTTTTTTTTTTTTCTAAGCTGTGCTTTAAATATAAATTGAATTCTTCAGGACAGAGATTGGGTTTGTAACAGTGTTGAAAAATGTTTAATACATTTGGACATTTAAGAAATGACATTAAATAGGCTAGGCCATTAAAAACTGTGTTCTTTAAGCTCCTATTTTGTGTATTCTGTTAAGATTTATTGCAGACTTTTTCAGTTGCTCTTAAATTCACTGAGTATTTCAAAGGGATTTAATTTTGTTTTTTTCTTTATCCGTGGCAGATGTCAGCTCTCTCAGTTTTCTTCCAATTAATGCTTTTACCAATTTTTCATGTTCTGCCTTGAGGTTAGATTTGAACAAGAAGGGTTTGTCAGTTCCTGCAGCCACCAGGTCTGGGGTTTTATTGTTGTTTCTGTACTTTTCCATATGTTTTTGTATCTTTTTATTTAAGATTTGTTGTTGCTCCCTTCTCCACATGTCTTTTACTGATGGTCCAGAGTGTTTCTTTATCTCTGGGCAAAGCCTTCCTGCTTGAGAGACCTGTTTTGTTTGCTTTGTGGATGCAAAACACTCATCTCTATTTTGGCGTTTAGGAATTATATGTATTGTTTCTTCTTTGGTATTGAGGTTCATGTGATACATTTCACTTTATGCCCTCACCTAACAACACATATGCACCTCCCATATGTTTCCCATCAATCCCTCCAGCCAGCTACTGAGTATTACTATCCCATGCACCTGTTCTAGAAGCACACAAAGGTAGACTAAATTTGACTTGATGACTTCTGAGAAAATGCTAATGTTGCTAGCATTTTTTCTACAGTTCTTTGGAAATAATGCAAAAGCTTTTTCATTTTTACTGACCCACAAGAAATAGAGCAGTAGATGATCATGAATAAGATGGTAAATAATGTAAAAGACTTTATTTCTGAGGGTAAGAGTTCAGTACCATTTCTAACATTATATTCAGTAAAAGGCAAAAATAAATCTCCTCTTCAGTCTATTTCTCAGGATTATTTTGCCTAAGAAGGTTTAACCAGCCTGGAGTAATCATTCAGTACATGTTAGGAAGATTTCACATAAATGAATCATTCACAGTAAAACGGTAGTCTCCAATTACATTGTATTCCTGTTCCTCTTCTTTCTTTCTTCATCCCTTTTTTATTTTTTTTTTTACTCCCTGATACTCTTGAATGTGTTTTTTGCTCACATATTGACTCACTTTCTCTTTGGTCTCACCACCTCTAGGTCTTTCTTCTGTCACTGAGCTTTCTTTGCTTCACCAAAGTTCTTTCTTCACTTGTTAAAATCCCTTCCATACCCTAAAGTTTCTTAAGAAGTCTGAGGCTCATTTGCAGATAATTCCAGCAGGAAACTCTCAAATTGATCTTTTTTGCTAGTCCTGGGGCTTTCTTTCCCACTTTTTGTTTTTCTTGACTCTAAAAACATTAGTCAGAGTAGTCTGATTATTGCTTGAACAGCACTGGGGGAAAAAATCACATAAGCTGCACATTCAACATCTGTCTACAGGGTAAAAGAGAGGAAGACTCAGAGATACTGGATATTTTTCCCACTTTTGCTGTTTGTTGGTTAGATCAGTTTGATCAAACAATATTGAAAACAATCAAGAAATGGAGATACTTCCGTCATGCAGGTTTTGACATTGCCAAAGTTCCATATTACAAGTGAATCTTCACCTTGATTCTATTTTTAGCTTTCTTTTTTAATTATCTAAGAATGAGATGGGAAATGAAATCTAAGTGAAAAAACCCTCAAATATCAGAAGTGAATACCCAAGCTATAAACCTTCATTTTTCTTCTTACAGTAAGCAACTTCTCATGTAAATATGCAGAGTAATAAAGTTATAACATAGGAATAAACAATCTTGTTCTTCATGCCCTCTGCAAACTATATTACTAAGGCAATTTTCATTTCATCAAACAAGATTTTAGGAGTGGATAGAGCTGACTGGGATAATGCAAATCATCACAAAAAAAGGAATATGATCAGTATTACCTTTTTTTTTTTTTTTTTTAGCACCAGCCTGTATGAGTTGAATTTATTTTTTCCCATTTGTCAGCTTTATCTCTCCTTGATGCATTTATTTTGGATGATTGATTCAAGGTGATCTTTTTAGAGCAAACATGTGGCAGTTGCCATCTCGGTCAACATAGCGGGACAGTTTTAAGAATTGTTCCTCACCAGAGGCACAGTCAGTCTGTAAGACCGTAGGCTTTCCTTCCCTCCCTCGTATCTCTGCACATCCACCCCACACACCATGCAATCGGCTTATGGATACATCAATTGCACAGCAATAATCTGCTCCCCTGTGGGCTGTGGCTTTTGCAAAGGAGTACGGCCTTCTTTTTTTACATTTTACAGATCTGTGGAGCTCAGCCTCACAACCCTTTTCGGTCTTGATTATTCCTTTCATGCAGGTCCACACAATTTCTACCAACATTGCAGCCGACTGAAACTTCTGATTAAGAGTTTTGCCTTCATGTGCCGGGAAGCAGAAAGTAACTCTGCACTGATGAGCCCCGTTTCTGGGCTAACCCATCTGCGGCTGCACAGAGATAGCAGCTAGCATCTGGTTTTCCTTGGTTCACAGACTTTTTTATTAGATCAGATGAGCAACCAGCAGAGGGGAAAAATGCCTTCTTGGTTGTATAGGCTAACATTTGCTGTTAGCCTGTTCTACATATGGATTCTAGGGCTGCAGAGAGAAATGACTATGTAACTGGGTCTCAGAGAAGCACTCTGTCTTTGGGAGCTGTTCATGGGATGTCTGGGCTTCACCTGTACTGAAAATCCTAATCCTGCCTGTAATAATAACACACGTGTGATTCTCCTTTTCCTTCTTGTTCATGCAAATGGAGTAAATAGATACAGGTGAGAGAACAGAAATCCAGAGCAGTCAAGGTGTAAGTATTAGAAAGCTATGTGGATTTCTTCAGAATTTCAGAAGAAATTTTTTCTTGGCAGAGCTGAGATTCATACTCATTTGAGATTGACTGCATCCATTTTCCTATATTCAGCTGGTCTACCTTAAACCTGGGTGGTCAACAGAGCATAAGTATGTTGTGCATGTGCATTCTGACAGCACATGCGTCAAAAGAAAATATTGCTAAAAAGCACATAAAACAATTGTCACAAAAACATTTTTTTATATCACAGCTAGTCATCTGCCAGCAAGTTGCCAGAAAGAGTGTTAAAAATACTGTAAATATTCAGCTCTAAGTGTGTTTACATTTGCAATATGTTCTTTTATGTGAAAGAACAGAGACAGAATGAAAGGAGAATCCTCCCCTTGGTAATGACTATTTTAATGTCTGCTCCAAGCTTTGTAAATAATGCAGCACTATAAAATTTAGTCATAAGAAGTAATCATTATCTCTCAATGAAAGAGAATAAATTTTCCATTTGACCTGACATATAAATGTCTATAAACATTATATTTATCTTTAAGAGTGTTCCTTCTATTCATATGGTAATACAAGCAATGTGAAGATTTCTAACATCTCAGAAAATTACCCCAAAGTACACCCAGTTGCCTGTATTTTCCAAAAACCACAGTCTTGAACAGGGATTTTTATGCTTATAACAGATTGGGTCAAAGTCAGAACAAACAGGCACTGAAATCTTCTTTTGATTGTTTCTAAGCTTCCTTCATCAGTGGCTGCTAAGAGATATATTAGTGAAACATGGTCCTGCTCAAATAGGCCAAAACCTCTTTTCACAAAATTTTCAGATGTTTCCTTGAGTCATGATGAGAAATGATGGAGGATTACATTATATCTTAATGGAGAACTTTTAAGTATGGCTTATTCATTGGAAGGGAAAAAAAAAAAGAAGCAGGTGATTATTAAACAATTTTATATTACACCGTCTTGAGAGAGAGGTGGTACTTGATGACAGATAGATTGCCAAGGGATTGTATGTTCTTGTTTATACGTAGACTGCTGCTGTTGTATGGTCACAAGATGTGACACATGCTCTGTGTGCCAAACTGAGAAATATTTTCATTCTATTCGTTGGCATAGTGAATAAAAGTGCATTTTGTGTGATACATTGCTTACAGTTAGATAAGATTAAAAGATTTAATGTAGTAAAGGAAAACAGTAGCAAACAGCATGAGACAATATACAACACCAATGTAACAAAGGATGCATCTGGGGCTTCCAAGTTTTTAATTCTCAGGTCAATCTTGTAGTACATATTTAAAAGCTTAAATGTTTCCATTTGCAGAAAGAAATGAAAGATGAGGTATGAGTCATGAATGCTGCATTATGACTCAGGCTTGGAGTCCTGATTTGTAGAAAGAAAAGCCCAAGCACGGATACATCAGGTTATCCTGATAAGACAAGAGTGGGCCATGTACCACCTCTTCTCCAAACTTTTCTTCTCCCCACACTTCAGCAAATGCTCCAGAATTATTCTTCTTTTCTGCAATAGAATCCACATGCTTCTTCTTTCCTGCAAAAGAAAGGAGTGCACTTTCCAGATGGGATCTTTGATGCATTCCAAGCAATACCAACCAGCCTGCTGCAGGCTTCAGGGCTCCACATGCTGTGCAGCAGAAGACAGCAGAGAAGCACCTCAGAGATGTCATTAAGTCATGCCTGCTTATTTATGAGTGCTTTAGGGAGTTGCAAGTTTAGGGGAGACAGCACACTGAAAAGTCTTACTTCACTCTTACTATCTGAAGATTTCACAGATCTGTTTTGTGTAAATGATGGAAACCAGAGGGAACAACCTGGGCTCCTAATCAAGATTTTTCTTTTTCAATGCCCTACCTCCAGAGTAGAGCACTGATAGCCTCAAAAAGAGACTCAATAAAATGTCTGAAAGAGGCAGTTTCTGTACAGATCACAAAATATAGTTATAAACAACAATTTCTTAGGTCTTTCATATGAATAAAAAAAATCAACAGGGAATACTACAAAGAGTGGATTATCTGAAATCTTGCTAATAGCCATTTCTTCACTGTCTTCAGTTGGCATATGAAAATGGAAACAATCAATCAAAAATGTCCTTCTGCAATTAGTCTTTTATGAATTTCATTTAGGAAGGTATAGTTGGTCATCGTTGTCTTATAAAGTGTGAGTCAATGAGGAAAATGTGATTGCAAGTCTCTTGTATATCTCCTGGCTAAATAAACTTTTTCACCTCTGTTAATCACATAATTTCAAATTTTAGGCTTGTGAGACTAATCTGGAGAAGCAGCTATACACTGCACTGTTGTCAAGGAAACTCTCGTAATCGTGAGTTAAACTGTAGTAGTAAGATGTTTCTCCTGTTCATGGTAAAAATGGGACATTCTGCAAAGATGTGCGAGAAAGGGGAAAACCAGTTGTAACAAGCCACTGACAAGAGTCCTTACCTGGGAGAGAAGATGCTTCCAGGTTCCGGTTCCTGCTCCAAGTAAGTTTGGTGTATTCTATCATAGTATTATTAATTTTACAGTCTTGGAAGCAGAGAGGTCCTTATCTTCAACTCTGTCCTGAGAACTGTGCTGGATTTCAGCTTTAGAATTTTACAATAGGGACCACAAACCCTACCTAAATAATGTGAAAATAACTTGATATAATCACAATTTTGGCTTTTTTAAATACTTATGATATAATTATTTTTAAAACAAAGAGATATAAAATCATATGATGCTTTTATAAGAGAAAAGTCATATAACCATGAATTGAAAAGGTTACCTATATACAGCTAAGGTTACTGAGGTGGCTCTTACTGAATCAGTGATAAATCTTTTTGGTTTTGTTTCCAAAATAAAATCTTAGAATAAATGGCACATTCATGATCTAGGAGACAGTGCACTGCAGTTTGAAGGGGAACAAATATTTGCTTGACATATGTAAAGAGCATGCATTAATATGGGACATAATGACTCCTCCTCTGGTATTGCTTCAAATTACTATTTCCAGACATCTCTATACTAGGAAATTATTGAAAAAAAAAAGAAAATTAAGGCAGGTCTGAGAAGAATCTTTTTAAGTGTTTCAGCAGCTTTGAGAAAAAGTCACCAAGCAAAATAACAGATCATATTGCAGTAGGCATGTAGAAAACACTGACACCCAGATCATTCAGCAGCACTGAAAAATCTGACCAGAACAAATTCCCAATTTAATTCAGAATTCATTTTTTTTCTCCCCAAAATTGTAAAAGAATCTAAATCTGGAACCTAATCCAGTGAGTGTGCACACAGATGCCAATGAATCAACAGATAGCAGTAGACTCAGTGTAAAACTCAAAGATGAAATTGAGTCTCATATTCCAGCTGTGGTTATTGCTGAATTTCATGGATGAGAACCTTACCTCCTCACTTGTGTATACTCTGATTTTGTAAATGAAGATCAAAATGAATTCGGAGAGTCACTTGGATATGTAAGGGTAAAAGGTCTGATGCTTAAAAGAAACAACCCTGCAGAGGAGCAAGATCACATTTTCAGATTTTTTTCCAGATGTAACCACACTGGGCAATGGTGTCATTTTATTAAAACTGAAGTAATTCTAGAAATTATCTGAAAAAATTGTCATGCAGTATCTCTGTAGCCAACAGAGATCTGCTAATAAAAATGAAGAGAAGCTATTGATGCATTTACTTCTCAAGTAAACTCTGCGTTGACTACGGAGATTTTTTTCCTTTGACAATAAAGCCAGTTTGTTTAAAACAGTTTCATATATAGACATTTACCTTGGGGGCAATTAAAGATTGGGTCAGGGAAAGATTCCTGGATCTGGGAAAACAACATTTCTGAGTTAGTGTTATGTGTATGGAATAAAGATGACAACCTTTTTCATGTTCTCTGCTTTAAACAAGGAAAATAAAATGTTTGGAGAAAAAACACAGGGAAATGATAATGAATATAAATGCCCTTCAGTCTGTAAAGCACCAATGGAACTAATATGGGAGCTTGGATGTTTTCCTTTCAGGTCAATTGGCTGCAATCTGGCCTCACTCAGTGTGAGCACACACCCTGCGTGTTGAGATTAGATATTTTCTCTGTGAATAGGCTCATATCAGTCTTGTTGCTTTCCTGTATGCAAGGATATACTGTGGTAAGGGAGTCTTTCCATTACATTGTTGTTGTACTGGGGGTGATGAGTACAGGGAAAAAAAATCACCTATAGAGGTCTCATTTCCTCAGATGTCTTTCCAAGTCCTGTGGTATACATGCTCCTGTAATATAGCCCAGAAGAAAATGTCTATTCCTTGAGAAAGGAGTAGGCAAATTGTAAAAACCCTATGGGAATTCTGAGTCCAGAATCTGGAGAAATTGATTTTAAGCTGGAACAGATAACTAAATAAGTTATGCCATGATGGCCCATTAGAGTATAACAATATGTTGCCTTTTAGATAACTTTCAGTTTGCTAATTTGAAAATTGCAGCCATATGAAAGCTCTCAGAGTGACAGCACATTTGTTTGTAGTCTGGTATTTGAATATGCCAAATATTGGTTCTATTAAACTATTTTAAATATAAACATCTACATCAGACACATTTTCTTTCTGTGTGAACACAAAGGCATAATGTACCATGTTTTGCTGATATCTGCATGATTAACTGCATTTGTTTTCTATTTACTGCAGAAAGCTGTGCTCTGGAAAATCTACTTGAGACATTCAAGGTTTCACTCAGGGACACTTCTCCCCTTTATAATGACCAAAGAGCAGTAGAGGTCAGTAATCAGAAATCTCTAAGGACACCAATTTTTACAGCCTCATTAGTAGGGTCTTAATTAGTTGTCACCCACGGTGGCCTTGACTTGTTAAACTCGTATAGAATGCACTGAGGGGCAGCTGATGTGTTCTCAAAATGTCACATCTTGTATCCAGACTCCATTTTATGATACTTCTGTTTGAAAAGGTTGGTCTGAGTAAAAGACAAGTGGTTTTCTGACCCCTTTTATATCTCTTAGTAGGGTCTGTGGATTTGTCCTTATTTCACAAGGAAAAGAGTATTATTTTAGACTATTTTCTATAAGAATATTCTTTTTTCAAATGCAATTCCATATATATTTATATTTATACATGCATATATAAATATAAATATATATATGCATATTTATACATTCTTTTCTTTATCTTTCTGACTTCCATGTTTCTATCTTTATATGTAGGGGATGAGTGTGTGTATACATTTGTTTAAGGAGAAATGTGTATATATTAGAAAAGTAACTGAGAAATGGTGTTCTTTAATGTATAAAATTGCAAGGTACTAGATTATTTTCTCATGAAAGTGCTTCTTTTGCATAGCTGTCCTCATGCTAATATAAATAAATAACTTGCTATTTCCAGCCTAATTAGTGAATGTGCTTGAGCAAGGAGGGCTGGACAGGCTGACCTCCAGAAACCTCTCCCAGTCTTTCTGTGACCTTATTTATACACACACACACACGCACACACACACACACACACACACACACACACGCACAATAAAAAAAAAAGTGTGCACACACAAATTTCCCAAGTAAAAATGCCTTGATGATGAATAATTGCCTATTTGCATGTCTCCAGGATCTTGGTAAAATGGAGATTAAAAAACTCAAGTGAAAAAAGATACATATGAGTTGTGGATATGGAGGTGATTAGTGATCAGACAGATGGTGCCTTTTGTGTCTCTTAACCTTGAATTCTATGGTTTGGAAGAATAAACTTCTGTACAGAGAGTAGGCTCTTCAAAACTCTACACAGCAGTTGGAACAAACAGTTTTACTTAGTGTTAATATTATACACAAGCTTAATTATGATTATAATGGTATTATTATTGTTATTATTACTATTACCTCCTGATAAGCTTCTGAATGACTTCACATCCTGATTTGTGTATGTCAGCAGTGATCTTTACATCTCTATGGATGGATGACGGTTTTGGAAGGAAGACAAAATATATAATACGTATGTTTAAATTATCTGGTTTCATATAAAAGAGTTATGGGTGACACCAACTGTGCTAATTTTCTCATATAAGTGTAATCTTGAACAACTAAAATTATGAACTCTCAAAAGATTTTCTAAAGAATGCTACCAAATTGATCTTATAGGTCACAATCTTTAGAGATACATTTAAAAAAGCTACATTTGAGATCACAGGGTTGTGGTGAAAGGATTTTTTTGCTTTCTGCTTCTAAATAATGTTTGAACCTCACTGGACAAAAATTTCCCCAGTATATTTTCTGTGACTCTGTGTCAGCTGCCCCTAAAATAGACAGGCCATACATTCCTTTAAACCTTTAACCAGCAGTAGTAAAACTACCTGTGAGATTAAAGAGCTATGCTACTTTAGACAGGAAAATAGTTCAGATTATTGCCAGTATATGACACACAAAAATATGTTACCCTCTCTCCTCTTCACTGACTCGCCAGACACCCTAATGGAGTGGGTTTTAAAGGCAAGGGAGAGAAGTTCTCAGTGAAAGAATAGATAGAGAGTAAATTAAATCTCGCTTGAAATTAATGAATATAAGAGCCCTCCACCTGCCCCATCATCATCTGCTGGAGTGACACATTGGGCACTTACATTCAGTGATGAAAAGTAGTCCCCTGGGTAGCTGAGTTTTTGGTGGAATAGTAGTTGGTGCAATAATATGTATTTCTAGTAAAAAAGGGTTTTTTTCTTTCCTGGGGAACCCAGTGATGTGTTGCCAATATCTTGAAGGAGTTCCACTCAAAGTAGTATGCTCCTGACTGTATGATAAATTATTTCAGTAAGGGTTTTGATCACTGAATAAAGGCAAGGTAGCAGAAGGTTTGCTTGCTTAGGCAGAAATTTTTTATTGGAAATAAAATAGCAAAATCAAGAAGGAACTCCCTGGTTTATAAACAACTAAGAAACATTAGGTTGAATTTTTTGTCTTGTTCCTGAAAATATCTCTTATACATTTAACTTGTACAACAATTGACAGATATTATGGTTCAAAAGGTTGGATACATTAGGACGATTTTTAGTAAAATGTATCAAGATCTATTGGGTCATACCAACCAAAATAAAAGTATTTATTTTTTCCATGGTAGTGATCTGAGTCTAGGGAGTGAAAGAGGTTCCTTTCTTCCTACATCATGGCACTATCACAGCACTATTAAGTAATTTTATGTATTGTGCTCTGCAAGTGAAAACAGCTAGTTGTTGCTTCCCTATCAATCTAACATTTCTATGGGTAGTTATCTGACTCCTCTTTAAGGGCTGGCTGAACTGCTGTTTTGTGGATCTGGCTAACAAATCTTGAGATAAAACTTTTCTTGTCCTTTCAGATCGCAGAAGGGCCACCAGCTCTGGGAATGGTGTTTGCAGCCATGCACATTCCCACCACTGAACAACCATCTGCTGTACATGCTGCTGCTTCTGATTAGTCATCAATTATTTTGGACAGATTTTCAAAATTTAGTTGATTTCTGAGGCTGGACGTACTCTTCCATATCTGCATCTAATTCTTTTAGCCTTCCTTTGCAGTCACAAATTAATTCAGTTAGGCAGCAAATTGTAGTCATATATTTACTGAGAGTTATTGTTATTTTATAGCTTAATTAGTGTAGTTAATTATATTTTGTAATTATATCATGTTTTCTTTCTATAAACACAAAGGTCATATTATGTGTAGTCAGATCAGCTGTTGAGTTTAAGCTAATGATTATTTAATTATGAGAACATTTTTTTCTCTTTTTTTAGATTTAAGGTTACGTACTGACAGTAGAAACTGGGGATAGTGTCCAGTATTGACCCACTTTTCCATCCATTTTTTATACAGGTTCTGTCCTTTAAGACTCATTGTTTTGTTGCTTTTTTGCTGAAGATGAATACATTTAATGTTTAAATTTTCTCCATGATCTCTAAAATCCCATATGGGAATCCAAAGGTATGAAATAATTGCATAATATGAGGAATTTTATTTATTCAACCACTTAAAGATGAAAAAATAAAAGAATTGTTGAGCACATATATGGGGTCCTTTACTGTGTAAATGTTCTGTTAAAGTAGTCTTTTATTACATTATGTAGTCAGGGTTTTAATGCTCAGATGTAGAAGTTAATATGCATGGTAGTTTGATAAAGGATGTTGCAAAAACTAATCAACTTTTAAAGTTATCTTTTATTTTATTAGTAGAACAAATCGTGCTTTTGCATCTAAATGCATGCTGATAAATACACCAGCAGCAAAAAATCCACCTCCCTGAAAGAATCTCAGCATACAAATGTGACTTTGATTCAGTTTGGGGAGTAAGATTTTAATTATGCAGTTCTTCAAATTCAGCTGACATTTTTGATTGCTATTTCTGTTCTATTCTCCTGATGATTTTGATCGTGATAAGGTTTTTAATTTCATGAATATATAGCACTGGTGAATATGACATTTTATTCTTTTATGAGAATAATTTGACAAAAAAAGAAATGTACTCTCTCTGAAATCTCATAACACTGAATTCATCATATATGCTATGTAATCTTTTAAGAGAAGTTGTTATGATAATGTATGCTGATATAATCACATGAATGGATGAATCATTCAGAGAAGGTCTATCAGCATATTAGTTATAATATATTTTAAGAATTGACAAAAAACTTGTAAGCAAATTCACATCTAGGGTGGCTTTGCACTGCAGTTCAGTACACGGGTTTGCTGTAACAATGCTTGTCTTACAGCTTGCTTATCTAATGCCAGAGCATCTCATGTTGTTTGTAATACATAAACTTCTTGCATGCTTATGCTTCTGAACACAATAAACTTTATATATAAAAGCAGGAAAATAAATTCTCATGAAAGATAAGCAATTAAATAATCACAAAGTTCTAAGTCTCTTGAAACTCTTTTGATGCCATTATGTCAGCACAGCTGAATAACTCCTACAGAGAAAGTTCCAGAACATGTAGTAGATAATGCCCATGCTCTTTTCAGCAATTATGACATAATTTTTAGCTGTTTTTCAAATGCAAAGAAACTATTAATCTGTATTTTGTATTTTATGCATATAATGTAATATAATTGTATTTTGTATATTTGTATTATTGCATATAATTGTATTTAGTATTTCCCATGTTAATAAAATCTCCTTGCAGACTGTGAAACACAGATTTTTTTTTTTAATGTATAATACAGCCAACTTTATTTTTCGGTCACACATTTTTCTTTCAGTGAACTGAAAATTTCGTGATTCGAGCTTATGGCTCATGTATGAACAACAGTGACCCCATGTGGCTATTGCTTCAGGGATACATGTGTCAGGCATCTCTTCATGGCAGGAATATAAAAACATTAAATGATGCCCACTGTGGTTCATTATAGTTATTTTTCTTTTTGTCTCATAACAATGATAACTACAATATGTTTATTAAAGTACTTCTTGATAAAGAAGCTGAATGAATTCAGCCATAAATTTGGCCAACAAACTCTTATACAGTTAAGCTTTACCAAGTACATGCTCAAGAATTTCTGATTTCTTCCCTGATAACTTTGGTGATTAGTAGTTAGTGAGCAAAAAGCCTCTCCTCTCCTCTCCTCTCCTCTCCTCTCCTCTCCTCTCCTCTCCTCTCCTCTCCTCTCCTCTCCTCTCCTCTCCTCTCCTCTCCTCTCCTCTCCTCTCCTCTCCTCTCCTCTCCTCTCCTCTCCTCTCCTCTCCTCTCCTCTCCTCTCCTCTCCTCTCCTCTCCTCTCCTCTCCTCTCCTCTCCTCTCCTCTCCTCTCCTCTCCTCTCCTCTCCTCTCCTCTCCTCTCCTCTCCTCTCCTCTCCTCTCCTCTCCTCTCCTCTCCTCTCCTCTCCTTTTTTATGATGCCTTTATTCATGATGTAAGAGTATGTGTTTAACTATTTTTTTTTATTTTCTAAGAGGATATTGCATTAAAGCATATTGATTCTTTTCCACAACTGATGTCAAAACTAGTTATTAGTTAGGGAAGCATTTAGACAAATACTGCCTGTTTTAGAATAAAATATCAGAGTCATTCCAAACACCATGAATAAACAGAATTAATATTTTAGCATGAAAAGCACAACGAAGTAGATGCCAAGGTCTTTGTTGCATCAACTGGTACGGAAGTCATGTTTAATTCACATCTAATGTTCTGCTTATTTCACCATTAACAGCCATAAAGAAGTAACTCTGTGGTTTAGATTGGGAGGTTTTTTGTGTTGGTGGATTCTTACATCTATATTAACTGTATTTTATGGATGGATGGATGAATGGATGGATGGAGACACAGTATGTGAATCCATATATCTACAGAAAATTACTATTGGACAGTGCAGAAATCAGAGATCCACCATCTGTGGTATAAATGCACCTGAACTGACCTAATGGAAGATGAGTGAAGTTTGACATGACTGATCAGCTCATACAGCTTCTGTAACCATTTGTTCAGAAGCCTGGGAATTAATAGAGAAAAAAAAAAAAAAGAGAAAAAAGAAGAAAAAAAAGAAAACTACTCCATAAGAAACTATCTTTAAGTAGGAAATTCTAGCCAACTTCACTGTTTTACAGACACTCAGACTAATAATGTGCTACTTGGACCTATCTGTATCAACATGCTTAGTTGTTTTGGTGCCAGGAAGAAGTATCAGCTTGGGAAATGCACTATGCAGAGGGCAGACTACATTTGGACCTGAAATATTTTTGTTTAAAAATACATTCCCATAAGCTGGAACTCAAAGAAGAATGGCTGGCTTTTGGAAGAGAAAGAAGCAGTACTTCGTGATGTCCACCCTCAGTGGCTTTCTTCATGATGGGCTCTCCAACACACCACTGCTGCCAAAAGGGCCTTGACTAATCGGGGTAAATTCAGCTGAGGACCACTGTGATGATTAAAGGCTGGAGGATATGACATATAAGAGGAGGTTGAGAGAATAGGGCTCTGAATGGGGCTCTTATTGCTGTGTTTCAACATCTAATGATGAGTGTGCAGAAAAAAAAAGGAGACTGGCTATTCTTGGAAGACAGTGCTGAAAGGACAACAGTCCCAAGTTACAACCGGGGAAACTCTCATTTGTTAAGAGAGAGAGCAACATGAGAGTTAGTGCAATCAAACATTGGAATGGGTTTCCCAAAGAGGCTATGAAATCTTGCCCGGAACCACCTTCTCTGAAGCTGCTCGTACTTTGAAAAAAGATGGCCTCCAGAGGTGGAGAACAAAACAGAGGACTGTTTTAATTGTGTGTAACAGGTTACAAGTTCACAAAGTTTTCCTGATTTGAAGGGGATCATGATCAGCTCAATAAAATTACTGGATTTGGATAGAACATTACTGAAACTGATGAAGTTAATTGTTTCAGCTTATGAGAAATAGTGTAAGTGCTTTTGAAGGAGACATCTGAGAAAATAACAGTCCCAAATCCTCAATACAAAGCACTCATTTCCACCCAGTTTGAAAATAGAAGGAAATTTCTCAGTATTTTTTTTGAATAGGCAGATACATGCATACATATGTGTGTATGGAGAGAGAGAAAAATAGAGGAAAGCAAATAGAAAATCAAAAAGTGAAGTGGAAAATATCATGTCTACACTATAAATCTGTTAGAAAAAAAAAGTTGTAATATCTGTACTCTGTCTGAAAAAGACTTAGTAATGTGAACCAGAAAACTTTGGTAATTTAATTTTTCTCATATTCAAGGTAACATAATGATTGCATTCATATTAATAGAATATGGCAAAAAAAAAAAACTTGATTTCATCAGTAGCTCATCCTCAGAATTAGAACTATGAGGCAAATTTTTATTTTATGGGTAGTTAGGGAGGAAATAATAATGTGTATTTATTAGAAATGAGAAAAACTATCTCCATACCTAAATTCTGCAACCAGCTGTTTCCTCTGCTCCAACTCGGACAAGTGAATTCTGTCATTTTTATTCAAACTCTCTAATTTTAATATTCTCACAGTATTTATCTAAAAAGTGCTTTTTTTAACAACACTCACAAAAGCTGTTGTGAGGCAGTGGCCTAGATTATGCATCTGCTTTGGCAGACAGCTATGAGCTGCTGAATTCCAGCTGCAGAGGGAAAAATGCAAGTTGCCAAAAATATTAACCTGCCTTTTTGGCCAAAAAGCATAATGAAATTTGTTTTAGATAAATACTTGCTTTCCTTTTCTTTCTCTGCTTCTTGAGCTAATGCTCTTTGACTGGGAGGAAAAGATTGTGTGAGAGTGACTGCGAGAAAAAAGGAATAATGTTTCTTTTTTTGTTCTTTCTGACTCACAGTACAAATCAGCCAAATCTGGCGACCATTGTCCTCCTAAATCACAAGATTTTGGTCTAACAAGGATTCCTGTAAATTAGTGGAATCCAGCCTTAATTAAGCATTTGTTTCATTTCTAATATGTGAGAATATTCACAAGCAAAAAGCCTTTTCTAGACCACAGGTTTCTGCCGGATTTTTTTGGGTTTTCGTTCTCAGCTCAAAACCATTTCTAAATTTAGTACAACCTTTGCAGCAAGAGAGCCATCTGAATTCTAGGATAACTGGTATCAGTATACCTTGTTCTTTTAAGTGGTGAAATCTTCTGCCCGCCAAGTTTTCCATTTCAAAGCAGAGTTAATAGTCAAGTCCTTTAGTTTGGAAGGGTTCTACCTGATGATTAAGAGAAGCAGGATTTCACCCTGTGTCCTACAAAAGATCTCCTACATACATTTACTAGCTGCTGGATTGCACTACAAACGGAAGAAGTAAGTCTCAGAAGAACATATGCATAAAAGATATTTCTGTGAGGGAACATCACTCTTATGTCCATAGCCATCCATCCACTGCAAGACTGCACATTTTTTCTAGAAATAAAATAAAATAAAATATAAATACAGACAATGACTCAAATCTAAGCAGGCTAACAGGAGAAAGGAACTGTTCTCATCTAGGCTTCCACTCCCTTTCCCATGGAAGACTGGACCTGATTTTCTTTGAGATCCCTTCTAGGCTGGGCTATTCTGTCATTCTATGATCCTGTGACTTCAAGTTATCCCTTAAAAACTACAAGGATTTTTTTTTCACAGTGAAGTCAATTGCAAAACCTTTTTGACTTCAAAAGGAACACAGCAAGACCAGAAATTTATAAAAATGCATTTCCAGACAGAATAAAATGTAAATGTAGAAAATTAGTTGGAACTTCTTCAGCTGCAGCTTTAGCCTTGAAAACAACTGATTCCTCTTGAAAGTCTTTGTAGTTGAACATGAAAATTTTTGCAATAGTAAAGCAAGTTGACATCACACAAGCATAAATAATGACTTGTGCACCAAAGAAACAAAGCCTCTTCTGTTTGTTTTAATTTTGGAACAGGGAAAAAAAGGGACAATAGTCTTTGTCTAAGTGCATTATGAATTTAGGTTTATTTTTTGTATGCTTACATGCTTTATATGCTTATATTGCATTTTTCGTTTGTAATTGCTTCTTTGATCCATTAAATTATCTGAAGAAAAATTGACCATACTCTTTGGACAGTATGCAAAAGTTACTCAAGAGATGGGTTGATGCTAGCAGTGAATAATTTGTTTCAATATTAAGCATATAGTAACCCTGAATCCAAATAATTCCTAATTTTCTTTTTTCTTCTACTTTCATGGTTAAAAAAAAAAAAAAAAAGCAAGCAGCTGCTGAAGGAAATAGATATGAATGAATCATGCTAAGTCTGCTTACAAGTGAAAGTAAATGTCATGGCATCAACCTGAGCTTATCAGAAGTAGAAGCATAGAATTTAGTATACTGGGACAATTTATCCATCAAGTCCTATAAAGTATCTCTGGCTCAGCCCTGTAGCTGAAACATTACAAAAAGAGGAGTGTAGAGACAGGGAATATTCAAACAAATAACGCTTTCCTCAATGCTGCCTATGCTTTTTTTTTTTTTTTTTTTTTTTTTTTTTTTTTTTTTTTTTTTGTTAGTTCTGGTGATTGGGTATTGCCACTTAATATAATACAATAATTATTTTTTTATACTCAGATGCTGAAGAAGCCAGCTGCTTTCACAGGCAGCAGCAATACCAACCATCTCTGTCTGGATTAGGAGACAATAGAACAATATACAAATAATACCATGGATTTTTTTTTCCTGTATTATATAGCCAGTTGAGCCATCCAGTAAAATATTAAACTTCAGAAATATACATTTGGCTGTGTTAAGACAGTTGATATGAAAAGGAAATTCTGTATCATCAACACGAGTGAAGTCACAATACCTGTCTATGAGGAAACTGGGTTTTTATTCTCATTACAAGGCTATCATCTGATAGTATAATTTATCAGTTATAGTCTTCTGGTGTCTTTCTAGATCCAGTCTTGCAAGAATCTGAAGATGGGATCTAGTTAAGATTATTGTCAAGGCTGCAGAGAAGACATCAGAAAAGCTTATAAATTACAAGTATGACTCAGAAATCCTTTTGATTAATGCCCCCTTCATTGAAAATGTAAAGCATTCAGTCAAAGGCTGACTTTGATTCCTAAATACTGTTTATAATAAAAGTCTGAGTTGATGATGAAGACAATAGTATAATTTTAAACACCAGAAAAGGAACATATCATGACAGTTCTTCATTTAACATTACCTTACCAGTTGTTGAAGGAAACCTCTACATACAGAGAATAACACTTGTTTTCTCTCAGATTCTCTGTGTACTTGAACAGTTTTCTCACTAATTTTCAGACAGTTCAAATATGCCTCAGGAAGAAAAGAATAAAAATTTTCAAAGTGATACTCCATGTCATTGTTTTGGAAGATATTCTGTTTGTGTACATTATTGTTAGTCTTAATCAAGTACATCTATCTCAGAGACAGTGGTGCTGAATATTTCAAAGGTATGGGTTTGAATTTAAGACAAATGCCTATTGTGAAGATTCAGGTTCATGACTCCAAAGAAGAAATTGTCCCCAGCCATCTGTAGGATCATGTTCCGGGACAGTTCTTATTCATTTACTTATATTTGCTTTGTATAAATGGAAACTTTGCTTAGATATTTGAGTCTGGAAACAGGACCAAAAAAACCCTTACACTTGCAGGGTATTCCTCTTAATCTTTGTTTTATAGTTTTAGCTAAGTTTGTAAGCCTAGTAAATAACTATTAATAACTATATAGCCCAATTTCTAAGAAGTTATTATCACAGAGTGTGAGCCAAATCCAGACTTTTGTTCAAGTCATCCATTAGCAAAGATCTCTGAGTTGCATCAAGATGATTGGAATGTTTATATCCATGATAGCCCTGTTTTACCGATCAATTATTTTTATAAGTGTCTGTGTTAGAGCATATATTAATCTTATTAAGAGATAATATGAATCAAACAGGACATAGTCACAGGATAATATTCTCTTCCTTCTACATGCTTCTAAGGCATTAGATTCATAAAAGAATTAGTAAAGACACACTAAAACATTAATTTTCAAAGAGATATTTCTTGTTATGTCGTTCTTGTTATTTGGCTCTGATGAATTCTACTGCACCAATGTTTTTATGTAAATCTGATCTTGAGCAACATCTAGGATACTTTGTTTCTTGCAAAGTAAGGAGCTAAACTGCACTATTTCACTGAGGAGAAAAAAAAAATAAAAAGAGAGAGAGAGAAAATGTCTGGTTTGAGTGAACTCTAAGTTCTCATTTTTTCCAAGAAGCTATTTCCGACTTTTTCCCTAATTTTCCCTCTTTCAGAATAACACACTTGGATCATTTCTACCTAATAAGTTGGTCATAATTGAGCCTCATGTCACTGATTCTGAACTCACCTGGCTCTGACATATTTACTGAAATTTTCTATGGCAGACACTATCATAAGTTAATCTTTTCACTAAAGAGCTCCCTTAAAACCTCAGTGTTATGCTGTTACTGTTTCTACCCTGTGAGCTGCATTTGATTCAAGTTCTCCTTTGCAGTGTCCACAGGTATAGTGAGAAAATAATTGCTGCTCAGAGTTTAAGTGTGTAATGATAAGTAGCAGGTCAACCAAACAGTTGACAGGAGACATTTGGTCTTGGTTTGGTTTGTTTTTTCCCACTTTCAAATCACTTTCCAGGATATGTAACTATCATGCAGCTGCCATCATAAATTTCTCAAAGTCCGGCATAAAATGGATTATTTTTCTGGATCACATGCTGAGCCTTTTGGACCCTAGCTTCTCAGGATTATTAGATGGCTTCTAATTTCTAGCCTGAATTGATTCCTCTCCGATGTACATGAATTTGTTTCATGTCAGCTCTGTCTGTCATTGTATATCGCTTTTTCTCCTTTCTTGTATTTACCCTGTGAGAGAACAATTAACTCTCTTATCAGATTCTTGACTTTAATGGCATTTTTTCTTAATTTATATGTGGAAAAGAAAGATCTCCTGTAAAGTCTTTCAGGAATTTTGTCCTTATTTTAATAACAGTGCAGAGTTCTCTAGAGTGATAGTAGATCACAGCTGTAAAACATTTTAGAGCACCCTCCCCAAAAGAGTTTGACTCATATTGATTCTTTTGTCTCTTTTTGTTCGACTTATTACTCTGTAGTGTCCCATGGCTTTAGAAATCCCTGTGAATCCTCTTACTTGCCTTTATTTATGCCTTTTCTAGTCAGTTTGTCTGCTGTAGCACCTGTGCTCCACCACATTCATGTAACATTCAACTTTATGTGAAGAACTGGTAGCAGGATATTATAGTGAAATAAGTAATGTCACTTCATGAAGAGTTAGTAAATAGCTTAATTCTCATGAAATGGATTTTCTTTAAGAATAATAATAAAAAATGCAATCACTTGAGTCCATGTTTTCTCTCTGTAGATGGAGAATACACAAGGGTAGGTAAAGTGTGGAATGAGGACAATCAGATTAATAAGTGAAGAAAGATGACATTATGGGACTAACTCCTATGCAGAATGAGAGTTGCTACACAGATGGTGTTATTCTGCATTTGCTCAGCTTGCAGGTACACCATAGCTCCTATTTACTTCTTGCACAAAATTCCTTCCAGGCTGTTCTCCTAGGGAGGACTTTCAAAGACACTTCCAGAGGGACTTTAATGTGTAAAACTCTTGACTGATTTTGAAGATTTGAAACACAATATGTGGCAAGAAGCTTTGGAATGGAAGTCTTCTAAAAAAGAGTTTTTCTAACAATTCCTTTTGATTATTCTTCTGTACTCTAAAAGATTTGTCTAACTACTTGACATATGCGAAATGTGTAATTTCCTTCTATTTTTAAAAAGTTTTCTTTATTCTTGTTCTTTGAAAATCGTGGTATTCTTTGTGGTATTATATAACTTTAAAATGAATGAACATCTAAGAGATAATTAATGAAACTATCATATTCCCTGAGTGCAAGAGGTCAAACAAACGACAAATGACAAATCAATGTCTAAAATATTTAAAATCTGATATGCAAAAATCACCATGTAGCATGGTAATAACTCCAGAATAATCTTAGTAGGATTACTCTTCTGATAGACAATATTATACATGAAAGAGATACATTTTAGAAATTGAGATAAATTAAGAAACTTCCCTACTTAAAATCTACAGCAATAAAGAATAATTAAAATAGATAACATTTTCTAATCTAACTAGAGCAAAGGAGCTCCTGACACAGCATCAATTTTCTGTTCTTGCAGCTTATCAGCCAGCTGCTGAGTTGATGTTTTATGCTTTTGGGGAATGCCTAGACAGGGAATAGAAAAGCTGCAATACAGTTGTGAGAATGCCAATCCACCTTCTCTTCTGCTCCATTGTCCCCTGTCAAATACACTGAAGAGGAAATTGACCACGTGTTTTTGTTTTGGGGTACACAAACACACCTGAAAGGAGTACACTTTCAGCTAAGTTTACTACAGGAGTGTGTCAGTAACCCCAAGGAATTGTTTGAAAAGTGTGAATTAGCTTCTCATTTCAGCTTCTCTGGTAAAATGTGGGAGCAAATCAATTACCGTAATGAGATTTCAGCTAACCTACATGAGTGAGATAGAAATTTCTGTTCTGGATTTTCTCTACCTAAGATTTTTTTTTAATCTCCAAATTTAGCCCTTAAGTATTGTCAGAAAGGCTTTGGTTATAACTTAAGTCTCTGTGTGTATGTGAAGAAATGTGAAGTGAATGATGAAGGTAAAATGGTGTTAAGAATGAAGTAAGAAATGTTATTTTCCTCCTACCTCCATATATATAGCATTTTTAAACAACTGAAAAATTTCTAATTTAATGCTAGGGCCTTCCAGCATTTTTGTTATTTAATTAAAATTCATTGAGTAATAATATATGCATGGCATATACCTGGCACATACAATAAAAGTAGCTAAATAGGCTAATTGGAAACTTAGCTGTTAAAATGAAAAACAGCTCTGTCTCCTGCTTTTAATTCATATATCATTATATATCAGTAGGGACTAAATTTTAAAATGCCTCACAAGCTTTGATTGACATTGACTGGCTAGCTGTAGCTGCCTTAATGATAGACATTTGCAATAGTCTCAGGGGTAAAAAGATCAGTACTGTGCAACTTCTGATATAGCTCACTTGAACATGTTTGAGTCTATGAAGAATAATGTTACAGCCACGGAACATAATGTGGATTGACATTTTCTTCCCAAGTCATGTCATATGACAAAAGGATTCACTTTTGTCAGAAGTATTTAACCTCATTACAATTATCTTCTGACACATGTTCTTCAATTAATGGGTTTAGTTTGTCAGTGCGATTATTACAATTGGTTTACTATGCAAAATCTATGGCTTTCTAAATTCACCTTATACAGAGATTTTTAAGCCAGTATTATACTGACTGTGTCAAGCTGTTCTTTTCCTCAAAACAAGCAAACAAACAAAATCCAACAAAAACCCAGAAACAAACAAAAATACAAACAAAACTATCCACAAAGAACTGTTCTAAATTCGTGTCTGACACATGAGAGTCTGATGAGTGTGGGAGAAAAAATTACTGCATTTGGTGGACAAAAAAAAAAATAAAAAAAATTTAGGTGGACAGGATTACCCCACCAGCACACCAAGCTTCCTTACTGAAAGAAGTGAGATCCACTCGCCTGGGTCCTGCACCCAGATTCTTTGGGCTTCCACTGTAGCACCCAAAACTTTCAGAATGAGTTGTGAAAAATGCCCTGAACATACCATGTCAGATGAAGACAGCTAAGTGCAAATGCCATCTTCACAGTAAGAGCTAAAGCATTTATACTACCACCTCTTCCCTCACATGTTTATCTCCATTTTCTTTTCCTTTTTCTGCTTTTGTTTTCTTTTCTTCCTTTCTCTTTTGGTCTTCTGTATTAAAAAGAGCCTGTTTTTGCCAGCTACAGCTTCATCTCATAGATGCTGCTGAAGAAATATCCTGCTGGTGATGGCGGTTTTATTAACCTCACACAGAGACTATCAAGTGAGCAAATACCTCATCCTTTTCTGGCTGACAAAAGGAACTTCTTCAGGCAGCACAGCTGTAAACAGAAAAGGGCATCTGTCTGGTGAGGGGATGAACAGTGTGGATCAGCTAAGGCAACCTCCCAGCTCTCTGTGTATCCAAGTGTGCTAATGATTTTGAGGAGCCTTCCTGTTACAGAAGGTCCACATCAACTTTCTGAAGGGTGGATTAGAACAACATGTCCATGCCACTGTACCACCTCTTCTCATTATGGGCAAATAAATTTACATGTCCTCAGACACCTTGGCAAAAAACAAATGGGGAAAGGAAGCCTCAGTGCAGGACTTGAGTCTTCCCCAGGATTATGCAAATCCAAAGCAGGAATGTGTCCGTGTGCTCTTCAGATTAGCCAAAAGGAGAGCATGCCTTTCATCATAGTTTAAAAATTAGTTATAACCTAATTTTTTTCCTGCAATTTTTATCTTCTCTTTGCTTCCGTTTATCCTCTTTTTTTTTCTGAAGGACACAGACTGAAACAAAAACCTCCTTTTAAACTGCTCTTCCTTTTTTTTTTTTCTCTATTCCAAATGGACAGCTATTACCATCCATAAATTATGATATAAGACAATTTCTAAAAGCTTTAGAGCAAATGAACAGAGGAATTCGAAAAATGTTGTTTAAAATAAGCTTTGTTTAGTCCCTTATATGTCATAAAGCTTAACTGTTTTCTCTGGTCACTTCTCTATGTTTAATAAAAGTTAAAAAGATTGTGGGTATTGTTTATTATCATGACACTCAAATTCTGAACTTTACTTAGACGTTCACAGTATTATAAAGCAAGTGTTATGAGAACAAATTTGTAAAGTCCAGCCAACCTATTCCATTTGAATTAATGCAGCACTACTGTATTTTTCTAGGTTTTCTATCAAGACTTTTCATTGTTCTGTCCAAGTTCCTAAACATATTTTTAGAAAAAAAAGCGCCATTAAATGACTTTAATAACAGGATGGATATAAATTAGCCTTATGAAATGGGTATTTTAAGATTTTCAAATTGCCATCTCCTCTTTGCTTTCAGAATTCTATTAATATGTCTCTTCTCTTGTCTCTTCCTTGTATGATTTAAAATTAATTCCTCTCTTAAAAAAATACAGTGATTTTAATACCACTGTCTGCATTTCTTTGTCCACCACAGAAGACATAGTTTACATGAGCTAGATGAACAGGTATTTTGTTCACACATCAACTTTTTCTCCCCAGAACCGATTTCTGGAATTAAAATTGTGATTTCAGGAAAGTTTCATTTTTTGAAGACACACTTCTAACATAAATCAAGCTCAGTTATGCTCAGTGTCCTGGTTCTGGACCAAACAGGGTTAATTTTTGCAGTAGCCAGGATCGGGCATGGCCAGGACACAGAAGTTATTCTATGTCACCTGATCTCATTATTCTCTTCAAGTCAAGGGTAGTGTGGCAGTGGTTCAGGTATTGCAAGTTCTCAGTAGTGAGCTTTCTTTGCATGTGAGTTTTTCTCCTTTCTTGTACACAATTTCATTAATATTGTTGCTGTTACCATTTGTTTCACATTTCATTGCTGTTTCCAGTAAATTGTTCTTCTCTCAACCCATGACCTTTACCTTTTGTGCCTTCAATTTTCCTCTCCATCTCGCCCCAGGGGGACAAGGAGGGAGAGAGGGGTGTGATCAAACAGCATACGGTTTGGAGTGTTTACTGGGAGCACTAAATTGGGAATACCATTCCTAATCCACAAAAGCCTTATTTGGCACCCAATGTGTGGCATGTAGTGTTGAGATAACTACAGGTTTGCTCACTGAGAGGGCTAGAAAATATTTGATCTAAGCATTTGTTGTGTTATGACCAGAGACACTGGTCACAATGTTTCTTGGACTGTTCACATGGTTGTGCTACATAACCCTGTATATGTTTCCATATATGCAGCATGGGACCAAAGCTTTGCTCTTTTTCAGAGAGGGAGAGGAATTGGGGTTGCTTTGTTGCTGTACTATGCTGTACTATGTCATGTCAGCTTATGACATGAGAACATCAAGGCCAATGAGGGTCATTTGGGATGTGCATTCTGTGTTGCTCTCCTACCCTTACTTTGGGTGCTACCTTTTGACATCTATAAATAACCATACCCAGCCTATGGAGAGAATAGGGGAGGATTATTTTCCCCATTTTTTCTCATCCTTTTTCTCCTTCAGACCTGTTACAGCAGCTTTTGAGAATTCTGAATTTCCTCTGGATGTTAAGTAAAGCACACGGTTGTTGCTATGTCTGCTACGTATTCTCAATACAGTCTGGACCAGGTTTAGAGTCAGGACAGTCAACTCCAAGTTCAGATTCAGGACAGAGACTTCCAGAAAGGTAATTCAGAGATCTGCCCTGAGGATGGATAGTCACAAGTGGCATGAAAAGTGGGAGAAAACAGGCCAACTTTTGCAGGGCTATTCTCTCCAATGGTTTGGAAGTACACCCTTGAACAACTGAGTAAGGGACAGAATATTTGCAAGGAGAATGCTGTCCTTTCTTCTACACCCTTTTATTAATATTGTTGCTGTTACTCTTGTTACTCTTTGGTTTTTGTTTCAGTACTGTTTCCAGTAAATTGTTCTTATCTCAACCCATAATTTCTACCTTTTGCATCTTTAATTCTTTTCTCCAGCAGCCATAGGGGGAGAGTGAGGGAGTAATAAGTAAACGTCACATGGTTTGGAATGTTTCTGTGGGAACACTAAACTGGGAACACAATCCATAAAACAGAAAGATTAAACACTAGAAGAATGTATAATGAAGGATATACTCTGGAACACATGGAGCTGTTTCCTTTCATAAGTATGATTTTTGACTCAATTAACTTTTCACTTTTTTTTTTAAATGGTTCATTTAATCTCAAAAAGTTAAATTTCAGTGAGAAGCCCTCCCATCTGCAGATAACCTCTAGAAGCTGCTCCCAGCAGAACAGGGTCTCCAAAACAGGTTCTTGCTCAGCTTATTCCAAGGGGAAGAAAATTCCAAGATGGTAAATGATGTAATCTGAATATTTCTGATGGCTTTTAAAATAAGAAAGGCAAGTTCTGGTCATTTTGTCCACAGCTAGATGAATATTAAAGTATTTGATCATATTACATAGGACATGAAAACTGAAAACTTTCTGTAGTTTTCCTGGTTATCCTGGTCTGCCCTTTGCTGCTTAAATCACTAAAAATCTTTATCTCATACATGATGGAAGAGTCTCTCAACTGGGAAAGAATTGACAATCACAAATACTTTTTACAAACCAGCCATTTATTTACTTGTCTTCTATATAAATTAGCAAAACAAAGTCTATTACTCTGCTGTTAACAATGAACGTAATCAATAAGAAATATTTATTATTATTTTTACAGTAAGTGATTTTTTTTCCTTTTTTGATTTCATGAATTCTAATTTTAATTTTTTGCATTCATTGTCTGCACAGATGAAGTGCAAAAACATCCCCTATTTCCTGGCTTTCACTTTGCCATCCTAACAGAGCATCATGGTAAGCATACAGAAAGGAAGATACTGACAGTCATGTAAACATTAAGACAGCAATCAGAGATAAAATATATGTGCTCTAATGTACATTCTGGAGTTCCATTTATGGGAATAGATTATAGAGAACAAGAATTAAAACCATGAACTCAAAAAATGCTCAATTTGTAATGCAACTGCAATACATGTGCATTTATTCATCATGTAAGTATTTACAGGAGTGAAATGGCTGATTTGAGGCAATAAGAAGACTTGGGGAGAATACTTTGCAGAAGCTAACAGTACTCTGAATACTCTCAAATGTTGGGATAACAGGAAACTTCAAAGTTTCCCAAACATTTTCAGGAGAAAAGGAACTCTGTTTAGAGAGAGATACATTAATAAAATGAATTAATACATTTAGTTGTCTGAAGACTAGTTATTTGTAAGGCTCTCAGGAGAAGCGCAAGAGAAGACTTATGCTCCCAAACTTCAGTTATCAGATGTATCAAAACTTAAAGGATTGTTAAAACAAAATTTAAATGTTTTCCAAATGCCAGATAAATTAGTGTGCCAGGACATGATGTCTTATAAGAATGATTCCAATGGCTTAGAAGGTTTTAAAGTCACTCCAACAGATACGTGAAGCACTTAAATCAATTAAACATGTCTCAAATATAAGATTTTAACAGCCAACAGGAAGCTGCTTCCCTGAAAGAACAAATAACAAATATTTGGTCTTTTAGCTATTGAGACAGCAAAATCCCGATAACTCAAATTTAGCAAGCAAGATACAGAGTATAGCGCAATGGGTACTGCAATGAACACTTCTTGGAAGAAGAACGTTAACCTTTCATATGACAATGAAGAAACTTTATTCTTCTGGAATAAATCCCTTTACAGTGCCAGGAGCAGGCATGGCCAGGACACAGTTGTTATTCTCTGTTACCTCATATCATTATTTCCTAACAGGAAAGTGGGCTCCCCATTTTATCGTCTCATGCTGACAGAGTCACTGGAGAGAATTCAGATGGGATTATATGTGATTATTCCTTGGGAAAGAGGAATGGATAGGGGAAAAAACAGGCCAAGAGTGACAGCAGGGGTTGCAGTCATTAGTGGAAGGGAGAAGGCATGGGAGCAGCTTTTTGCAGCAGCATTTAACACCGAAGAGGGTGCACTGCATTTCAGGGACTTGGATAGCCAGGACTTCACCATATCTAACCTGAGGCAGCAGCATCTTCAGTAGGCAAAACCACCAAAGACTGAATATGAACTTGAGACAATTTTCACTGTAAGAAAAAGAGAGAATTAAATGCGTACTGCAAATAACCAGATTATACTGGGGCTCTCTGTGACAAGCAGTGTGCATAGCAAAAATAGTAGCATATACTCAGCAGCTCATGAGCATGAAATACAGAAGGCAGTGAGTAGTATGTATGTGATGAGAGCCAGAGGTGAAGTAAAGGTATGTTTTCTGTGCTTCCACACCTTTGTTGTAGCTCATCCAAAAAAGCCTTCATTAAATGCTGAAACAGTTGCATTACTTCTCCAAGCTCCCCACTAAATACAGAAAGATGATTGTACAAAGAGAAAATCCAAACCAATGTGTTCATCACACAATATCCAGCCAATATGCAAGGCCAAGTCTTAGCCCCATGAAAATGTAAAAGAATTGTGTATTTCTTAGTTTATTTTCTTGAAGACATGTTTGAAAAACAGATAAATACATTATGCTCCATCTGAAGATCATGGCTTTCATACACAATCACATTTCTTTTAAGTTTTGTAATTTTGATTTGTAATTTTGAGGAATATGATCTTTTGACTCATCAATTTTCTATCAGAAAACAGAGTTTAGTTTGGTAAATCTTTCTATTCACAGAAAGAAAAAAACCCAGAACTATTTCCAATAGTTTGAAGTACTGTTTGCCCTTTTTTAAACTGCTTAGCAAGGATTAATTTTTTACTTCTTAAAGACAGTAATATATGAAAGAAATGCATTTAAAAATGCTTGTTTTAGCAGTTTGGGAAGCACTTGCATGATAATCAGACAGTGTGGTTGCAGATGAACCAGAACTGATTTATAAACAGCTAGGTCTGACACCAATACCTCTGTAATGTAGCAGTACTCTGGAGGTCAGTCTAGTGGCATGACTCTGAGCTAAAATTTCCTTTACACAGGTTGTTTTTACCAGTCTATAGTTACTCTTTCCTCTCTGCTGTGTTGAAGCAAGCTAAATAATCCCTGAAGAACATTTTTTTTGCAGGAGTTTTCCTAATGCTTTCAGCACCACGGTTTTCTTTCAGACAGAAAGACATAACCTTCATTATTATTTTTGTGACTTTTCAGTTGGGAGTTACTAGGATGGCAGCCTTCTGTAACACCTGTGACTGGGTAATCAGGTGTAAATGTCACCAACAGTAGAAGGGCCTTGATGAAGCCACCTCCTAGGGCAGAAGTCCCACTAGGTTGTGAAAAACACTTGCAAGAAGCAGGCTTCTCAGAAAAATATTTTTCTCTGGGATTATTGCCAAAATTGTCAGGGTGTACTGTCACAAACGCAGAATAGTACAATTGTTTAAATAAGAAATTATGCAGCCTTAAGCCTACAGTGTTTTCCAGGTCGGGAACATTTCCAATTAGGCGCCAATGAATGTAGGTTTCCATGGTGATTAGCTAAAATGTGGAATGAACTTAATTTCATGATAATTGCTACATATTTGCTACTGAAGTGCATCTTTCAGTTTCAGTCTAAGATTTTCAGGTCTTAATCACAGCTCTGGATCTAAATCTACTGATGAAACCTATAATAAAATGCAGGGCTATCCTCCATTTTTTTTGGAGGCAGGAGGATTTACAAGAGACTAAATATGATTATTTTTTTAAATTCTTTTTATTCTTCTGGCTTCTCTTTGGTTGTTTGTGCCATCTTTAAAGAAGCATTACATGCCATACTTTAAAAAAAAACCCCAAACTTTTATAAAAATCCCTTTTTACAAAAATTGTGAAAAGCATCCTTAACTTTATCTGTCAGTAACAGAGCTGCATGTTCCTGTTTTTCTTAAAGCTTGCATGTAATGATACAGTTATTGGATTTCACTATAACTCTTTCATTCCCTATACTTCCACACATTCTACATCACAGCACACTTGCCAGTAAAAAGTAACAGCACACCCTTTCACACTTTTGTGGCATTGTGAATGTTCAGCATTTAGACTGTAATAATTGATATCTAAGGCTTCTTTAATAGCAATCCTGAAAGTTATCTTTTCTTGGTGGAATGAACAACTATTTACAAATCCATTTATCTTATAAATTTGAGTTGGGGAAAGATTGCAGGGAAAGATTGGTCTGTTCAATTAGACCCCCACACTGATTCAAAATTAAAAGGTCTGTTTTCTTTCTTGAAGGAATATGGCATACTCCTTAGATTAGATCATATCCAATTTTGGACAAAAAATTCAATCTTTTTTTCACTGGTCTCTGGGCTGTGTAGCTGACTGTACAAGAAGAAAAAAAAGGCTTTTGCTTTCAGCTACTAAAATTTCTTCCTTGAACACACCTTTTAAGGATTATTATTGTCCACCCTTTCTTTGTCATGCTGAATCTGATTTCTGTAGATGACAGCAGTGGAATAGTCACAGATCCACCCTGGGAAACTGAGAGTCACTGTCTGTGAGGTGACCCTTGAGAAGGATACAGAGGTCACCTATGGGGCTGTTGAGCCCCAAACTCTTGGTCAACATGCTCCAAAATGGTGAAATCATGACTGTATGTGAATACCTAAACGGCTTCTGTTATTATATGATGAGCTATGTTGGTATAGTATAAAGCTGAAGGTGTTGGGGAAGAGGGGATGAATTTTACAGACTTCTGAATTTTAAAAACCTGAGGTATATGTCGTTCACCAAAGGATTACCTTTTGTACAATTTGTCTTTGTGTTATTGGAAACTGCTGTTATTTTTTATAGCTCAAAAATTGGTGTTTGGTAATAAGAATACTTTCATTCTGACTATTAATAGCACAAATCACACTATGAAGTCCATTTCTTACTGGAATCCATTACAAAAAAATACTCAGTTCTTCATATCCATTGTCCTTAGTGATTTGCATAAATGAGTCAGCAAATGCAGGAAAATGAAAACTGTAGCATAGGGCTTTTAAAAGTAGTTAGATCAATTTTACCACAAGTAATAGAGGAGGTATCTGGCTGATTCTTAATAACAAATCTTTCCCTCATGTCAAGAGGCCCTTAAAAATAAAAAACCCACCTATTTGCTTTATTTTGTCTTCCTTCCTTCCTTCCTTCCTTCCTTCCTTCCTTCCTTCCTTCCTTCCTTCCTTCCTTCCTTCCTTCCTTCCTTCCTTCCTTCCTTCCTTCCTTCCTTCCTTCCTTCCTTCCTTCCTTCCTTCCTTCCTTCCTTCCTTCCTTCCTTCCTTCCTTCCTTCCTCCCTCTCCCTCTTTCCCTCTTTCTTTCTTTCCAAAAAGAAACTTTATTCTTCTGAAATAAAACATCCTTTAGACAGAGATGGAAGTATTACTAGACCCAATGATTTAGTGCAATTACATTCTTGCAGACTGAAAGACAAAAGTTGTTATTGCAGTGGAAATGACAATACACAGTTATTGAAGCAAGCCTCTGATACTCATTTTATCTATGACTAATGTGTCACAATGATCAGTAAAAGGATGTACTAATGAAATAACAGCTCTCTTAATCACTTGATTAAAGTTGAAATAGGGCTGTATGCAAGGGTGTGCGAGCCAGATTCACATCTGGCATAAGAATAGAAAAAGAATATCTGAAGACAAGTGGATGTCTTTGCAACAGGAAATTATGTTTTCCCTGTGATTATTTCAATTTATTTTCTGAATATTTTTGAATTGCTTTTATTTAAAACTTGCCACAGAAAATAAGGGCGAGTTTTGATAAAAAAACAGAAATAGAAATGATTTTTAAGTAAATTTGATCCTATGAGAAGCTTTGCACAACAACAAAATAGCAAAGCTACATACTTTTTATTGGATAATTTGAGCTATAGATGACAAAGTATTTGTACTGTGTGTTTCTTGAAGAGTATAGAAATGATCAAAGAAATAAATAGAAACACTGTGGTGGCTTCAGACCCAAGAAACCTGGTTTGTATTCCAAATTATATTGTTGAGTTGTTGATGATCGTGGTAAATATGTTTTTCTCTCTGTGGTTTTGTTTCTTATGCCTGGAAATAGCAACAATAAGGTTATTTCATGACACAGAGCTCTGACAACCACAAAGAGCAACCTATAACAGATATCTAAATCATGGCCAATGTTTGTATACTTTCTATGCTTTCATTTTCGTTAATCGTGAACACTGAGTGTTATATATTGACAGGGAATATGAAAATCGTAAGTCATGGAATATCCTGAGTTGGAAGTGACCCAGAAGGATCATCAAAGCTCAGCTCCTGAGAAATATCTTCATCAGTTGCATACAGCTATGTAGAAGCACTTTTTTTTCTGGCTGGACTTTTGTTCTGAGTGGAGTGGACTTTTATTCTGGACCTAAATTATAATTTTATAACAGGAAGAAGTAGTCTTTTCTGGCATCCTTGCTGAAAGAAGAAACTTCAGACAAGTAAGTGGGGCTATCTTTCACATCTCCATGCCTAAGGCACCAATTGAAAGATTATAATTGGACCATTGGACCCTGCCAAACATTGCCTCTGAAATCTACTGAAACTATATATTAATAAGAATGTGTCAAGTTTGATCACACATGGTATGCTGGGCCTCTAAGGAGTTTCAGTTTGTAATGACGCCTTCACAGAATGTATTTATGTCTGCCTTACCTTGTTATTTAAATTAATTGAATTTGAGAGTGAAAATATATACTTGTGAAAACTATTAAAGTATAGTTTGTATACAAAACCCTCTCTGAAATCTGCTTATTTGACAGAAAATGTTTCCTATTTCCTTCAGCTATTAATAGCTTTTACCTAACCTTATCAGTTTTTGTAAATTGATTAAAAGCTTGTGATTTCTTCTTGATTCAAGAATTCCCAAAGCTTATAGACAGCATGGTGGGTTACTGTTAACACATTTTTAATCTGTATTCTTTCCATCTGCCATACAATGTTTTGTAATTTAGGTACAAAATATAAACACTAATGGGAATATAATGACTATTATTACAGTTCTGGTATTCTTATAGACATGATTCAAAAGTGAAAATACATTTTTACACTCTTTATATGAAAGAAGGTGTAAGATTTTCCATAATAATTCCTTCAATTTCAAGATTTGTTAAAAAAATTAGGCATTTTTTTCCTCTCTAAAGTCTATTGTTTGGATTCCTATCTGAAATTCTGCTCATTTTGCAAGACAGGCTGGACATTGATGGACATTGTCCAGAATGCATCCCTTAAGATCTTCACAGTAAGAACATGGAAAATGAATGTGTAATTCAGTTGTTAGCGTTTACTGTGATGTTATTTATAACTTGGATTGAATACTGCTGGGAAGGCTTGGGGGAATTATCATCATGTGATAATCAAACTCCCTGTTGCATGCCATTGATTAGTAATATTTCACTTTTTTCCCCTATTTTAATTTAAAGAAATTTTCTAGAAGTTATTTTTAAATTTATTTTATGTATTATTATTTAGATATTTTTGTACCTGTGCAAGATTTATATCTATTTTATCTGATATTTTATTTGGTTATATATGATGTTAATAATGTATATTGACTGTATAGAAAATAACACTGTACTAATAAAATATAAGAGATGTTGACAAAAACGGCATATTCCACTCTGTGAATATTGTTTCATTTATCTATTAAATGAAAAAAGAAAAAAAAAAAAACCACAAACAAAACAACAACCTAAGGAGAAGAATATTAAATCGTGGCTATTTGACATGAGCTAACTTCCACTTTGATTCCCCAATTCTGAAATAAAGACTGAAGTTATTTACTTATAAGGGCTATGAAAACTTCAGGTCCTGTGACTCAGAAACTAAGGACTACAGAAACAGGAAGGCTCTTAACAAACTTTGCAGCAGTCCTGAGGTGTTCTAGGGACAGAGACAGATGAAGAATGGCAGATAAGTGATTGATCTTGGCTATCCCAGCGCCATGGTGGGGGGTCCACTGGAAGTGAGAAAAGCACCATTTTGGGTTTTCTTATAAGAGTGTCAAATTTAATCAGGGTGTTATTATTAGCTATTACAGATCTGCAGATTAGAATGCAACAGAAATAGAGTTGCTAGGCATCTCAGTAAGGATTTTTAGTCATCTTCAGGACTGGGCATTCAATCATTAATTCCATACTTGGAAAGACTTTATATATATTTTAACAATGCATAGTTAGATTGCTGAGGAGAAAAATCTTCCCTTCTGAGGCTCCTCTAGCACTCCCTGGATCCTGATTCCAAGTGGAAGTTCAGGCAACATTAATCTAAAAATTGAGTCGTTTCCTTCTTTTATGGGGTTGACAAGGACCTCTCAATATCAAGGTACCTCCCGTTGTTCCATAGTACTGAATTTCCTTCTTGGAAATTACCACTGTAAGTTACAGTTTGTCCTGCTACGGCTCAAAAATGAGAAATAAAGTGACTAATGCTTGTTTTTTCCCAGATTTCCCATTCACTGAGGATCTTTAACATGTCTAACATTGGCTGATTTTTTTAAAAGGGTTTGGTCACTGGCTGTACTGCATATCTGTGAGAGAAGATTGGAATCCCTTTCCTTTTTTTTTTCTAGCTGGTCTGTAGGACAGTGAACACATGATGATGGCCATTAATGACCACTTTGGCAAAACTCCATCTCCACAAACAAACTCTGTACCAGTGCACTGTGGAATGAGTTGGCAGGGAGAGAAAATAGTGAGCAATACAATCCCTTTCCCAATGTGAGTGAATGCAGACACTTAAGATACTGACATATCTACAATATTCAAGTCTTGAGCAGCAAATGAAAAACGTGTACAACTTTGATCACAGCAGAAATGTTGAGTACTGAAATATTCTCAGTTTGGAGCACTGAAAAGACCTAGTAGAGATATTTGGCTTATTCATGGCAAAATATTCATTCTTGTATTTCATGTTTTATCTTTCCTTTAGACAGTTCCTTTGAGTTATAAGTCAAAGTCCTTACAGACTTGAAGCTATAGTTTTAATAAAAATTATAGATCAACCATTTTCTGTTCAAAAAATGCAGTTCTGATAATAATTGTGGGAAACAGATAAAAATTTTTATAATCTTGAGCTTGCCTACTCAAAAAGCAATCACTCTTTCAAAGTTTCCAGGCTTAAATACATTTCTAATGTATTAGTGAATGTGACAATGTATTTCCTATTCTTTTTGCCTGATACAAGTCTCTACACAGAATAGGTATACTTATGCAGAACAAGAAGGATCAGGGTGCTTGAAGTTCTGAGGAAATCCTTTTTTTTTCCATATTTGCCATTGCTTTTCTTTCTTCTACCATTCTAGGACTGAACATCTGGTTGTCACTAACACATGAGAAATTAATTTCTTATTACTCAAGCTGTTATGCTACGAGAAAAAAAAATCATAAGTAATCACCAATGGAATAAAAATTAAGAGTCTAATTCAGGATGCAAAAGGGTTGACTTTAGAAGTGACATTCAGACACTCTTAATGCATTTCAGGCAAAACTGTAAACCATTCACCTTTTACTGACCCTATCAAGTTCTCTTTCCTAGAAAGTGTTCCCTGAACCTCTGGGAATGAGGTGTCTGTAGAAAAAAAATCTCAAAATGGTTTTCTCTAATGGGAGTGCAGATGGAGGATAAAGAAACTTAGCTCCAAAATTAATTCAGTTTGCTTCCTGTTATTAAACTTCCTGTAGATATTTCCCACTGCATTCTAAAACTGCATTTTATGACAATCCGACTTTAATAATTTTTAAGAAATTGTGTTATTTTCTTCTTTCTAGGGGCTTCCACTGTCTGTTCCCACTGCTACTTCTCTCATATTTCCTGAGAGGTCAGATATAGAAATAAGGCCTCGGTTGTGGGGTATTGAAACCTGCATTTTTTTTGAAACACTAAGCACTGTCTTTCTGAATTAAAGTTAGGAGCAATACAAAGGTCACTCAACTCTAAATCCCTTTAGGGTGTTTAGGCTTGAGCTGTTCAATAGAGACCTGACAAGAAACTGCTAAAAACTAATCCTCTGCTTTCAAACTTTCTTTTTCATTCCATGTAATTTTAAAATCTGTTTTAGTTACAGTAATAGTTACAAAAATAGAATATATCATTATATACATCATATAAATATGGATAGTAGATAGGAGAAGAATCTTGTGACTTAGTTTTTAGTCAGTGAAAATTAATAGAATTATTTTTATTCAGTTCTCAGGCACCCCAAGGCAGTTTTCAGCCAAGTGGTCCATCCATATGTCTTGTTTTGGGAAGACAGGTATCTGCCAGGTAATAAAAAAAAAACCAACTGCAGTTTCCTTTGGAATGGAGAGTGTAAACCCCGCCCCCCCCTTTTTTTTTTTCTTTTTCAATTATAAATTTACAATCAGAGGCTCTTAGGCAAAGATTTGGGAAATAGGAATAGCAGTTCTTTACTAGTATGTATTACAAAGCAAACAAACACAAAAAAACCCACCAAACAACTACAGCATTAATAACAAATGAAAACAGTACCAAGAACCGTGAGGGCTTTGTTTTACAAAACCCAGGGCAGTTTGGTTTCGGTGTCCTTGCAGGATCCTCAGAGCACCAAGCTGAAACAGTGGAAAAGTCCTGGGCTGGTAGCTGGGATGGCAGGGTGTCCCGGCAGGCAGGGGCAGGATGTCCTGGCAGCGCAGGGGGTGCAGGGTCACACTGTAGCAAGAGGAGCAGCGCCGAAGAAGCCGAAGGCGAGGCAGGGCCGGCCCAGCTCCCGTGAGTGGCAGAGAGAACTCAGGATTCTGTGACAGTAGATTTCCGGTGATAGTAGATTTCCCAGGACTGGATCCCTTTGGCCACAGTGAAACTCTTCCAGCCTGCAACAGCCGTTCTCTTTCTCCCCGAACTCTGGAAAAAGAAGAGCCTGCAGCTGCTTCAAGCTCTGTCTTATACCTGTATTATCTCCCCCTTCCAACTTTGTCCACCTCTTTGTTTCGGTTAAGTACTCTCAAGTATCCAACACTTGGTCTCCTTGGTAACTTATGGGGAAAAAATTCTTTAGAGAAAGAAGGAACAAACTTAACCCCCAACACCATATTTAAAGCAAAGACAGAGAGAGGCAGATTACACATGACATACTTTTATTTTAGGAAGAAATAGAGTAGAAGTAAATTGATTCATATAATGAGTGCATTATATCTTGGTGCAAAGAAGCGCTTGTCAAGTCGATATCTTCAGTGATTTCAGTAATAGGCAAACTACCAAAATAATTAATAAACTTTAAAAAGGAACCTTTTCAATATTAGAGGCAATTTCAGTATGCTCTGAGCCCCAGGGATAATTTGAGTCAGTGGTAAACTGTAAACTACATGTAAGAGTCTGGAGACCTGAGAGAAGACTTAAATGGATGGCAAAATCCCAAGACTGTTTTTGAAGAGAATATTTCTATTTATCACAATTCTCATCAAAATTTTTTTCTCTCCTTCCAAACTACTGTTACACTGCAATGAAGTGTGACATGAGTAAATTAATAGCACTACTCATTCACAATAAAATTAAAACCTGATACATTTCATCTTAGAGCAAGAGCAGAAGTAGTTTCACAGGTCCCTTTGGTCCTGATATGCACTGTCATATTATTTGTAACTAGACTGTATTTAAGTCTTTGCAATGGAAAACCAGCATTCAATTAGAGGTGTTACAATAAAGTTTTTCTGTGGAATTTTTCCCTACTACCCACCACTGGCTATCAGCACTCCAATACTTTTCTCAGAATAATAAATCTTTCCTTCTTCAGTAATTTTTTGATCTGTTTTAGTTTTAAGTCTCCACTTTAGGCTCAAATTTGAAATACAGAGATGTCCATATCTTGCACCTGAATTTTGATCCTTAAGGAGATCTGGCAGGGAGAACTGAGATGAGTGAGCTGAATCCCTAAAATGGAATGAGCAGAAACACTGATGCAACTGTCTCATAAATTAGGCAAGCTGTCAAGTCAGCTGGAAGCAGATAGGTGTGCAAAGACATCAAAGGATGGATGTGATTATCAGCTCCATAATTTTGTTTTGCAAAGTTTGACAAACCTTGAAATCAAGGCAACAGGTACTTAGTGGGTTTTGATTTTGGCTGGTGCTTATATTCAACCTTATATCTGCAACAGTTACTGGACATTTTGCAGTTACCAAAGAAGCTATTGGCATTATGTGAGACCACTATAAAGACAAAGGACGAGCTGCCAGCTCCCTATCTGGTGCTGGGCACATCCAGAGGGAAGCTGTTTGCCAGTAGTTGCTTCTAAGTTCCCTGATATAGTGTATTAAAGAAATAAAAAAACCCCTGCCTCAAGTGACAAGTGGAGGCTCCACATGGTTAGAAACAGTACCGGGAGACTCACAAGGGGACGAATGGCCTGTGGCTAGTTCTGCCTTTGTCTGGCCAATGTCTGTAGCAGAATTTTTGGTGATAGAGACTGAATGAACTGCATTAGGATAATTTCTTCTGCTCCAAGAAAAAGTCAGTTCAGTCTAACTACTAATAGACTTGTGTTGCAGCAGCCCTCCTGTTAGAAGGTAAAAGTGAGCCAAGACGCACAGTTATCACAGCATGAAAAGGGTCCTGGTTTATTCCTCTCTACAGCTTAGCCATCCTGATTCCAACTATTCACTGACTCTGGCTCCAACAAGCTCCTACTGTAGGTATTCCTTGCAGCCTCTGAGTGCTGGCTAATTCCTGCTAAACTGTGACTGCAGGTATTTGATACAGGTTAACATGTGGCCAGAGTCCTATAAACCACGTGTAAATGTATCAGTCTCTGAGGGACAGATCAGCTTAAAATATTTTTAGTGAGACTGCTCTTCATAGGTACTTTGTAAAGCAAAAGGTTCAATAAGTGAAAAATAATAAAATAACAAATCTTACAGAAAACAAAAAAAAAGCCACACACAGGTGTCCAAGAAAACCTCTGACACCCTGCTAGTAACACTCCAAAAAGCCTCTTTCTTTATGCTCCTTCCTAAATACTGAACATTTTAGGAGGGACAATTTGACTTGCTGCCAATAGAGAGAAGTACAGGATTTGAAGAACAGCTAAAAGGTTCAATAGATGCTTCTCTCTTGGCACTGAGCCAATCACTGTCAGAAGGGTATCAAAGTTTCTGGGTTCTTTTCCTTATAAGAAATGCTAAGGGCGAGTCTTAAACTTTTCTCTATATAGAAAACACTTGCTGAGCGTGGGAAACGCATTTCTACAGGTATTAGTTTACAGACTCTGAATGCAGGCTTTTACCTAGCTAGACTATGGCAACAGGTTCCAAAAACACACTAACTACAGACCCAGACTGACCTCACAGCAGTAACTGTTCCTCAGGATCCTTCTGCTTCAGGATCTCCCATCCATGATCCTCCACTCACCAGCTAACCCACTCCCTTTTATCACACTTACCTTTGTTGGCTGTAACTGTGACTCATCAGCGGTGAGGCTGTATTGGGTAATTAACACAGCTGTTACTTATTAGGGGCAAGGTCACCTGATAAAGGAATATATTCCCTTCTTCTTCAGACTTGGAGAGATTTTGTGTTGTGCTCATTATGCCTGGTCTTGTTAACTACAAGATGGCAATTTTACAGCTTATTTTTGATGATCCTCATAACATAGAGTGATCCATTGCTATTCATTGGCCTGTGTGTCCACCTCAGTTCTATAGAGGTAAGTAATAGAATTGTTGGGGTAGTAGGGAGCTTTCACTGCAGCAATGGGGCTCAAAATGATAGCAGTCTGATAATGTTCACTGGTGTGGATTGTCATTGGTGGGACTGGTACACCAAGGTGGGTAAGGGCAAAACCTGATAGGAACAGATAGAGCAGGTCTGCAGGGCAGAATGACTGTGTGTCCTTGCAGGGTATGCAAATTCTCAAAGGAGAATATCTTGTTCCAGTGCTTCTTTTGTGGCAGAAGATCTCTAAAGCTAAAGGAACAAATGGTAAAGGTAAGGTATTTTTAATAAGGACTTTGAGATAGAATAGTGACACAAGGCTATAAAGAAGAGTCTAACTTCATCTCAAACTCAGCGACAGAATTAATCTGACATTGCAAAGATTCAGGAGATGTTCGAAAATCTGGCAGACAAAAGAACAAATTTGTGAATGCAAAGTTTTCCAGAGGAAAATGAGAGAGAAAAGAGGCTGTCATTTTATAAATAACTCTTAAAGAAATTTCTTTACAATCAAGTATGTGTGTGCCTGATTTTGCAATAAAAAGCCAAACCTTCAGCTGACAAGTCATCAAGTGTAGTGATAGTAGAGTTTCTGACTCTCCAAAATGTGGTGACGGTTTTAAAATTTACCAGGAAGCAAATGTAAGGTAGATATTTATCTGTAAAACTACTGCAGTGTGTTGATACAGTCTGACCAATGGGCTGACACTTTGGCTGAAAAACGCTTTTTCTAACAGCAGAAGAAAAACACAAGTCTGCTCACATCAAAGATAATTTCTTTTTATTTCTGCTGGTTTTGGTATTTCATTGGTAGGTATGGCCAGAGAGTGTGTTTTCATACTGTGCTGAATTAATATGATAGATTTGCTCCCTTTTTTGTTAAAAGATACTTCAGAATTTTCTCTCTTTGCAAAATTAGTGTATTAATTGCACAGCAACCAAAGATGCAATAATCAAAGAAAGTGACGGATATTTTTGTTACAAGCTTGCTTTGGTTCATTGGGATCACCAGGGCTCTAACCCTAGATTATCTTAAAGGGGATGCGTAGATAACACAGAGAATTTCAAATTCTGATTTTTTTTTTTTTTCTGAGTCAGGAAGGATAAGAGAATACTACTTTTGCCACCTTTATTTTGCATGTACTGGTATATAATGTCCTTTTGATTTTGAATTTTGGCATTCACACTTTCTAAACATACTTTTTCTTGCAGCCAAGTTTGGTTCTTTTTTTCTGAATTTAGCAGCTACAAAATGCTAACTTCATCTCTGAAGTCATAAGGTGTGAGAAGCCATTATCTGCTGTAACAACAAATAAAATTTCAATTGCCACTGGAATTCTTCCAACTCAATGACACTACCTTGTGTGACTGTCAGAAGGTTGAGGCACAGTATTTCTCTCAGCAGTGGTTCCTTCTAGCCTGTAAATACACTCTTATTCTCTGTGTAACATAAGTATGAAAAGTATAAAGAGCAAGGCGTATGTATTAAATTTTGCCCTATTGGTTGTGACTGTAAAAATAGAAGCTTAATTTGAAAGGAGAACCTTTTAAAACTCTTTTAAGACTATAGTGTTCATGCAAATCACTGTATTAATGATGTATCCTAAAAAATATTCAAATAATCTTTTTAGCGGTGAGTTAATAATGTTTATTATTTGAAAAAGAACACTTAAGTATGGGGTTTTCTTTGCAAAAATGTGTCAAAGTATTTAAAATGCTCATGCTGAGTGTACATTTTAATAGTTGATTTATTTTTTAATAGTGACAGATCAATACTCCCTATATTATTTACAGAAACAGTAGACGATCATAGGTGTAAAATTGTTACACTGGGTTCCAGATTCTTGCACAAATTTGTAAAATAGTAATTTTGATTTCACATCTTAATGTTTCAGTTTATTTGCCTGTGGCACAAATGAAATGATGCTAATGGAAACTCAGAAATTGTAGCAACTGGGAGAGACACATTCAGGTGAGGTGCTTGACCTCTTCTTTAGAGTTGTGGACATAAATTGCTGCCCAATTTGAAAATTTGTCAGAAGACAGTTCTCATGACCAGGGCATCGGTATGCACCTGGATGAGAAGGCTTAGTCTGGACCACTGATGTGTCAACCCTTTGAGTCTCAAAATTTTCCAGTATTTTGTCCTGGGATTAATATAACCTTTGGATTTGATGAGGTAAGCTGCTACCACTGTGTGAGACTACTAGATAACACTCAAATCATGAACTACTGTATTTTGTTCTGTATATCTGTAGTACTCCAAAGAGGAACAAAGCAAGCTAAAAAAATTTGCAAAATTAACCCGAAATCTGAGAGACAATATCTTAGTACTCTCAGTTATGGAAATTAGGTTTCAGTTCTGTGGAGCATATGGCAAGATTACTTTTGAAATATATAAAAGTGGACCACAAGGTTTGTAAAGAAATGTAACAGACATTTTATGTCCTCTTACATTGAGAATCACAAATAATAAAAGACTAGAGCCCTAAAATATGTGGCTACTATTCATTTGTTTGTTCATTCATTCATTCATTCATATATCCACTCATTCTTTCCATAACCTGACTCAAATTCCCATGTTGTGCATTTGATGAAAGACAACTGATCAAGTGACTGCAAAACTTCCAATAACTCAATAAAATTCTCTTTCAGTATAATCATGGCTTGTATGTATTTTCAATTAAATACCTATGTTTACTGTTATTGATTGCATATACAATGCAAACATGCAAGCAAAAAAGTACACATTCAACATTTGGTTTTGAAATTTCCCACAGTTCTCACTTGCTTTAGCTGAGATCTTTGAATACTCTGAAAATTGGCCTTTCATTGATCAAGTTGGGTGAGAAAGTGGTTCTTTGATGCCAGAACTTCTACTGCAATGCATGATCAACAACTAAAAAAAGTTTCTTCCAGATAATTATCAGAAATAACTTGCACAGCCAAAAGTTCTTCATCTGATGTCAGACACATACCGTGGGGGAAAGGTATGTTGTGCCATAAATTAAAGTACTAAAATTTGCTTTTCATGCTTTTTAATGCTTGCTCTTTTTTCTTCTCAGTGACGGTTCATTTCTGGTGGACAACTGAAGAATGCTTTATACATATGAGGACACAATACCACTGCCACAGGAGTGTGAGAACTCTGTTTTAGATAATAGATTGTATTCAGTTCTGTTCCCTGGAATATTGCATTAGATAATATTGCTCTTTCTCAAGACTCAGGAAAAAAAAAAACTGTGTGTGGTCAATTTCTACCTTCTTGAAAGAACGCTCATATTACACCAGGCTGTCTAACATATCTACTCCACAGCCTTTAGTTTATCAGAAAGTTTATGAGATTTTGCTCAGGAAGGAGACTCCAAATATTATTCTTATTCATCCCTGATTAAAACAGGCAATGTGAAAGAGTCTGTAGGCTGGGTTTTACACTTCTACCAGCAGGAGAGCTGGTAACCTGGCAGAATCCCTCACACTGAGGACTCAGAATTATTGATGAATGCTAGTGACCAAATCCTAACCACTCAGCAATGACTGACACAGATGTTATTTTTGTCTTATGGTACACGAAGCATTAGTCATATCTATTAAATAATTCAGCAGAATTTTAATATACTCCAACTGCCTTGTACTAAAGAGTGACAGGTGTATTTAAATTAACCCCTCAAAAAACACCCAGACCATCCAAGACACGAATTTACTTCAGGACCACCTGCTTTAAGTGCCTGATTCTCCACACTTTTGACTCCAATAAAAGGGTTGATAGACATTGTATACTCAGACAATGTAATGGAGGGTTTTTTGCACTTTCTAATATGTACTGATGTCAGTCTTTTAGGAGGAAAAGAGCAAGAGTAAATTTCTGTTCCAGTCCACTGGTATTAGTATGAAGTGGAAAACTGGAAACATTACTCTGAGTGTTTAAAAAGACCATTAGGATTTAGTCTCCCAGAAGTGTTTGCTTGTTGCTGTCAAGGTATTACTGTGACAAATGAAAATTTGGGGGGGCTCTTAACTAAAACCAAAATTTACTGGTGGGGAGAATGGTGGTAAGAAGGATTCATTTGACAAATGCTGTAAAGGAAGTGGGATGGCATCATTTACAGAGCAGGTTTGTCATTTCAGGTAACATAGGAGAACTGGGACCATAACTCTGCTTGTGACATGAACCATTTACTACTTGCAGTCTTCTGCCTCTGTATAACCTTCCCAGGGCAGTGTAACACCCACATTACTGTCAGGCACATCTTTGCTGTATATGGGTCACAAAGAAGTTTGGCAATGTGTGAAAAGTGTATGTTCTGGGTGATTGTGAAAAATGCGTGTTCTGGTGGATTGTACTTTCAGTTCTGTATTTGTGTATCTGATGTTGTGTGGCCTTTTCTATTTCTGCAGCTGAACCAAAGGTTTTCCCCACTCAGTTGTCATGCTCTGGTTCTTATTTGTGGAACAGATAAAATTTTTTTGTTGCTACTCTGAAAATGTGTAAAATAGAAAGATTGTTATATCTGCCTTCCTCAGAGTTTGAGTATAAGCCTAGATACTTTCCCTCTATTATGAAAAAAAAATGCACAAAACCACAATGCAACAAAACCAAACACCCTTTCTCAATTGTCTGTACCTCTGTAACAAGAAACATGTTTTTTCTTTGTTCATCATAAGGCAACATTGTTAGGTGAAGCAGAATTCAAATATTCAGGCTCCATTTTCTTCATAAAACCTTTCTTCTGACATGAATTTGAGAAAAACCCTTAACTTTCCAGGTAGCTGAGGAAAGTGGAAGAAGCAGGAGTGACCAGAGAGAAAAATCTTTAAGGTACAAGGCATAAAAAATAGGATTTTTTAGTTAAATGCCCACTGCCTATGAATTTAAAAACCACAAGTATAGTTATAATTACTTCCAAGACCCACAAAATGATCTCAAGAACAAACCCTTATACTGTAGGCCAGATCCTCCAGAGAATGTTTGCGTCCCAGCCTGGATTGTTTTACAGTTGCACAACAGCCAGACGTGCTGCCTGGCCGGGTCTGGCGGCACGGCCCCTTCGCCCCACAAGGAACACCTGCCAACAGCTCCTTGGCAGCTGCACTTTGTGCCACTTGTACCAGCGCTGCACGCTTCCCTCAGGCCCTGGGAATGCATCTGGGAGCTTCCCAAAGTCCCCGATGCCCTTGCTTTGCCTTCTGAGCTCTGGTCACACAGCTGAGGATCTTCTGCTTTGTGCCTCCGGGGTAATGCTTTTATTTTCATTTAAACTGGGAATTTGGAAAAAGAAATGGTAAAGCTGTCCCTTAAGGATCATTGTAGTCCTTTACATTAGGTCTGTTTGTGTTCTGCTCTTTCAGGGTGACTAGAGAGGAGAAAGAAAGACCTAGCAATTCTTTTCAGGAAATGCTTTTTGCAGACAAATATTCTTTAGAGTTTGGATTAGGAAGTTGACTATGGATGTATGTTGGAGGTTGGACAGGAATCTAAATTGATTTACAATGACAAATGGTGATGTATTATTGAAGTAAAATTAATGTATATGTGCTATGATGAGTTGTAAAGACATCAATGCTCAAAATTATTTTTCCTTTTAAAAGATCCTTTAATTTTTCGACATTTTTTTTTTTAGTGCAGTCACGGCTGTCAACACTGACAAGGCTGAATTTATTAATTCATGTCTTCCCCTTCTACTCTGTAAAGAAGCTAAATTGCCTAATGAAAAAGCTCACAGATTTGATTTTCTTTTTAAATTGTGATAATAATAATGATGATAATAATGTTAAAGTGAGTTCTTCAGCTTCAGTTCTAGCTTTGATCTGCCCAAGACTGTGACTAGAATGTAGTCACAATCTTGGAAAGATCAAAGCTAGAACTGGAAGAAAGAGGAAACACAAAGAAAAATTATAGCTGTTGTAGAAACAACCTTTTTTAAAATAAATCTGGTTTCTTTCATGTAATTACTTTCTTAGAGATGAAAATTGCTGAAATGCTTTGTCTGCTTTACATTTTTTCTCCTTTGTTCTGTATCTCTCTCTCTGTATATTTGACAAATAATAGATTCAATTTTTTCTTCACCTTTTTGCATCATACATTTGTGTACTGATGAGTGACTGTGGCACATAAAGAGTTAGTTCATCTGCAGGCTTTTGTATTTCATTAGAAAATTATTTATCTACTTTCAGGAGCTGATATCTATCGTATTTGTGGAAATGCAAAACTCAAGCAGGTCTTCATGTGCCAGGGCAAACAGGGACCTGGGAATAGCAGAAAAATCTGAAGTTCAAAAAACTCAAAGACAAAACACAGGAGACACAAACTCTGGGCAAAACCACTCTTAGAGCTGCAGCTGTATCACACACAGATGTCCAGGACAAAAAGTGCTTGAAAATGGCTTTTAATTCACTGTGCCTAGGTACTGAGTGTCTGCTCTCAGAAAAATATGGAAGTGGCAAAATTCAGATGGTCCTCCTGATACTTTGATTGAGTTTATTTACAAGGCAAATACTTCGGCAATGTGACTAGAGGAGGTCCTGAGTGTCTAAGAACATGGGATAAATAACGTACTATATCAAGCAGAAGAATAATCTATTAAATGGTTGTGAAGGTCAGCCTGAGCAGATAGTTTAAAGCATCCCAAAAAGGGTTCACATTACTGAAGATACTTGATACTTAGTTTTACTCCATATTTTTTTCCCCAAGTACTTGGCATGAAAACATTTATTCGTGTTTGTATTTTTACATCAGACTTTTGTTCAAAATTGTCTTTTTTTCCATCTGTTTTTGGCAACATGCCTGACTATGGTCATATCTGGAAAAAAAACCCCACAAAACACTAAATGCAGATTTCAATTGAAGCTTTTCATAAGGCTAAGATGTGAAGACAAATTTAAAATATAATACTGGAAATTTGCAGATGGGTTTGAAATTCAAAGTTCAGGAACAATTTTGCTCTTTTTCTAGATATTTCTATATGATATATTTCTGAGTCTTGTTCTTTCAGTATTAGAAGCTTGGTTTCAAATAATTTTTTTTTAAAGTCAGTGAATTTTTTCATAAAGTTCTTGTTCTCAAGGAAAGTCATGAGAACTGAAGTCACCTTGCTTTGCAAGGACACTTTTGACCCAATACCAAATACTTTGGTGTATTTGAACAGTTCTCAATCAGTATTTGAGAGGGGTAATTCATATTGTGTCAGAGCCAATCCCCATCTCTAATAATCATTTGGCAACTTTCTATGTTCTGTCTGTGGTCAACCTTGGATACCGATTGTCCTGAAGAAAAAGACAATTACAGTGTACTTTCTGTCACTGTTTCTCAAAAAGGGTCAGCTTTTTCAGCGTCATAGAACTTGTCTGTGAAACAGCTTCTGAGTAATCTTCTAGATGTGAAAGTAAAGTCACATAGGTGCTAATAAAACAATACTTCTTAAGAACAGCAAGAATAGAGTAATCAAAGGAAAAGGAAAAGTGTGTTACATGGAGATGCTAAAGGTCATCCAAATGAAGTCTACCCTGGCATGCTGCAATGAACAAAGATATAAGAATAATTTTTTTAGTTAAAGCAGAGAACACTGAAAACATCCAAATCTCATAAACTAGGGGACTGCTTTAGTCTGATTTCCTGCCATGAACTGCCTGCTTGGCTAGCTTGCAAGGCTTCTTCTTTCCTGGAAGTAGTTTTATAATGAGATGGCCTTCTTGGATGTTAGAAAATGTTCATTTTTCATACACCTTGACTGAAGCTACTTCAGCAATTTTGCAGTACAATGACTAATAGGGAGATATTGTCCATAGTAAAGCGGAATAGTCAGTATCATAGATATTTTCTTTTGTACCTGCTGTGTTTCTATCATATAGCTTTGGAAGTATCCTTTAATGAGCTCTGAGTGCCAAGGTGATGTGACCCCAGTGTTCTTGTCAGCTGTCCCCAGGCAGAGGCTGATTTGCATTCAGACCAGTCAACCTACAGAACAGAGCTCCTTATCTGTCCATCAGTAGTTCACATTAAATGTAGGACAGATCTACTGTGGAGTTCTACCTACTGTCTCCTACATATTAAATAAAAACTTGTTTAAAAGTATTATGTATGCAATTTTCTGAAAAATGGTGCAAATTGATTTATGAGATAAACATACCTATGCCAAGATTTAACCTAGATAAGATGTGGTTCCAAGGTCTTTCTTGGTTTTGTATTTTGGGTGTGCTTCAGAATATCCAGAATATATCTATATTTTGGTCATGTTGATTCCAAAAATCTTACAACCATTAATTATGAAATAGCAATCATAAATGGAAAAAAATTACTTGAGAGTTGTCTAATGGTCTATAGAAATCACAGCTACATCTTTGACTGATCCAGAGTTCAAAGACACCAGAATGTGTGTTCCTATTCATACTGGAAAACACAGTATTACTGTCTCTGTAAAATCTCATCCAGAAGTAACAGTATTCCTAAACAAAAATAAAACATAAAAAGTAAAGGTTTGTTTCAGAGGAAACCAGCTTCATCTGCACAAAGCTCTCTTCTCAGACATCACCCTAATCCTATATTTGCTTCTGCATGTGTCTGTTACTCGCTAGATTCAGTACCATTCACTCTCTCCTTGGCATTATACTTTCATCCTATATTTAGTTCTTATATTGTTGGGTGTTTCTGATAACAATATACTCCCATCTGATCCAGGGACATCATAGGGTGTATCAGAGTTAAAGTTAAGTTTTCTTTCCTTGACCTAGCTGTGCTGCTGAGCATGCACTGGGGTGAAAAACTCTTTTCTTATGAAGAGTTTGATTCTCAGTAAGACTGAACTCTGAGAATTCATCAGTAACGTGTTAGCAGACAACTCCAATTTGTCCTGCATTTTCTTATTGAATGATAGGTGTATTCAATTCCTCCAATATTTCCTTATATCTGTACCAAAGTCTTTCCTCTCATTACCTCATAATTTCATGTGAACTGTTGTCTCTCCCAATTCTCTTTTTAATAATATCATCAAGATAGCCCAGAAATGAGCTCATGAAGTATTTGTATATTCCCACTTTGATTATGAACAACCAAACTTTTCACCAATAGGCAGGAGTTTGCATTAGAATCTGACAAACAGTAAACCTCTGACGTTTTCCCAAAAATAATTCTCAAATAATTGCTTTAATTTGTTTAATCAGTTAGGTTTCAAAGTGAAATATGCATTATCTGAGATCAAGGCAAGTGCTTACATGCAGACATTAGTGGCAGCATAAAGTACATCCTTCTCCCCGCTTCCTAATATTGTTACTTTTTTCCCTATCCAGGGAAAGAACTCTAGAGCAAAGAGAACTGTTTTATTTTGTCTAACATAAACTTGTGTATCTGAGGAATATGGTGTGAGGGTGTAGCTGTTTCTACACTTCCCTCCATCCCTTCCCACCACTGAACATGAGAACTGATCCCAGGACAGTTTATTTATCATGTAACCTCTGTAAGTAGGAGGGGAATATCTATTGGTAACTTGAGGCAAGAGCATTTTCTCATAGTGCCCAAGGTGTAATCAGAAGAAATTATGAAAAGCTTGTGTGTGTCCATGCTTAGATATCACTTGCAAAAACCAAAGTAGATTTACATTTTTCAGTTTCCTTGTTGTTTGAGGAGCAACGAGAGAGAAAGGACAACTTGCAGAAGAATATTTCTGGACAAGCTAGACAGAGAAGGTTCCCACTAAAATGCAATTTTCAACCTATAAATTAGGCCAAGAAAATATTTTTACTTTGTTGCGTGAAGATTTGTGTAAATTTTGCACTTTCTGCATACTGTGAGTTTCACAGATTAGTTTAAAAGAAACTTCTAAACTGAGTCAGGAGCTAAAGTTCAGAAATTGAAAAAAACTTCTAACTTGCCCTAAAAAAAATTTAGATTTTCCATTCTTTAGGCTCCTAAAGAATAAATATGACATTCTCCAGATGGCAATGTTTGTTTTTCAGGTTGAACGTATATGGACATACACACAAAATGTTTTATTTTAGTTCTGTGTATTTTCACGGAGGCTGTGATTATCTCTAGTAAATATGACACCCAGATTCCTTGATGTTTTCCTCCTTAAAGGGAGCAACTGTGTAACTTCCAGTACAGTTGCCTAAAGCTTCACTTATGTATGTAAGATATTGATTCATATGACATCTCTAGCCTGCTTCCCAGAATGAATATTTTGTGCATACATGGGATGAAGAGGGTACCAACCACTTCTCTTTCTGCTTCTCTTTCTGGCCACTGGGCTGATGTTGTGGAAAATTTGTTTCAAATTGGATTCTCTCACTTCTTCTGCTCTTCTATTTTGGTTTCAGGATAACAGCCCATGACTGAGGCTAGGTGAAATATTTTCCTGCAGCCCCCCCCCCCCCCCCCCGGGACTAGCCCTTGAGAGGCTTTGGAGGGATATCTCAGAAGGACAGGACAAAAGATTCCAAAAGAGGCTCTTACCCAAGGATTATTCCAAGGCGTTTATTCTTGAAGGGTTCCAGGGGCCAAGAGAGTGAACAAAGAAATACAAGGGTCTTATCTAGTCTCCCACTCTGGGAGGATCGCTGGCACTAAGCCAACTAGGTCAAGAAAGGTAGGGAGGGTCATTCCATGTGGTCAAAGGGAGGAAGTTCCAGAGGGTCAAAGGGAGAAACCATTCCCCTAAAGAATTACGACAGCTAAGCATAAATAGTAACAGGGGAGTAAGACATGGAGGAAGGAGGGTAGGTGGTAGGAGCTGCAATGGAAAGTGATGAGGTACAGACAATCATGCACATACAGTTAGTTATACAAACACCTATGTCTGGGTGTAGATTATATATATATATATATATATATATATATATAATCTTTGGATCTTGCAACATAAAACAGCAAAATATTCAGACATGAATTTCTCCCCATTTATCTCTCTTCCCCCATTCCCAAACTAAAACTTCACTATTTTATTCAATTTAAATAGGAATACCAGTGAAATAAATCCTGACTTCTCAGGATTGATTAGCTCTGTACTTCGGATATTCAGATGATCTCTCTCACATCTCAAGCAAGTAGTAAACCTATCAAAACATAAGTGACCCCAAATATTTAACTGTTCGTGTAAAATGGAACTGCTTCAGCAGAAGAGAAATAATTAAGAAGAGCAAGGGATTTGCCTTAGTGTCACACCTTCTATCATCCTTTACTAACTACTGACCTTTTGTGGGCAGCTGTTTTGTTGATGTGTGATTGTGACTCAGACCATTTTGGTATTTGTGAAAAAGCTTTTTTGAAGAAATAAGGTTTTATCTAAAATCTCTTTATCAGCCTTAGTGAGGAAGATCTACTGAACAACAGGCTAAAGGAGCAAACATAGGGTTAGAGGGATGATCAGAAAAGTACTGAGTACTTAGCACCAAGTAATCAAAACTTGTCATTGCAAAAAATTTGGTCAGAAGAGCTGAAGAAAGAAAGGGCTCAAGCACTGATTGCAACCTTTGGCTAGAAAAAGCTACCATTTTCAGATGTGTCAGATTTGAAGTGTATTATGAGTAGAGGGAAGAGAAAAAACCTGGTGGTGATTTTCCTGTTCAATGAACCTTTTTTTTCTGAATCTTGTGCGTTGGACAAATGGATTCCTTTCCCCACACTTTGCCACAGAGCCAGGTGCTTACATCTCCTGGGGGGAAGATGAGAAGTGTAAATGCCAACTCCTGTAGCAGAGAAAAGGTGACTACAGGTTCACTAGCAGGAGCTATTTAAGATGGTTTCTGATTTCATGTGACGATGACATTTAGGCAGAGGTACGCTGGCTTGAGGGCACTTTTTTGCTAAGTTCATTTTCAAACTCTTGACCACATACATAATTCTACAGCTGTGAAATTGCAAGCAGTGCAATGAAAAGGTTTATCAGGATTTGAAATAATTATTCTTATTTAAGTTGTTAATATTTTACTTCCTCTAAATGATTTTAAGAATCCACTTCTTTTCAGTTTTACAAAATCTTTTTTAAAATCACAGTGTTTTGGAGCTACTTAAATATTTCCATGAATCAGACATAGGAAACCAAATCTGATCTACTTAATATTTTTGCTTATTTTCCTCCATATATCTAGACTATGTAAAATATTATTATTTAAATTTTTAACAGTGCTCTGTAATACTTAGATGAACTTCACAGGTATGTGTGATAATTGCAGCAAATCACAAAAGGACAAAAAAAAAATCCAAACCAATTTCATTGGTTTAAATTGGTGTCTTGTTTGGTTCTAAACTACAGCTAAGAGTCGAAGTGGAGAAAATCACCTAAATTTACCCTCCCCCTTAGTCAGCGGTGAGCTCCATAGGACCCTCCCCAAGCCATATAAGGCCGGGAAGAATGTGCTAAGCACTGAGTGTGCTAAGAATAAAGTTGTACTGGGATGGATAAGGTTACTTTGAACTCTATATTTCATGTTTCCTGACATACGCCTCAAAGAACTGCAATTATGCTAGTAAGGCTGTAGGAGAAGTTGAACAGCTCTTTCCCAGTTCTTTTGATTTTAGCTGCCTCTCCATGAATTCCTGTCCTATTTAGAGCTGTGGGTTTTTACGTTTTATTTGTGGTGTGCGTGGTTCTGGGGATATTAGAAAAACGTGCTGAAGGATCACTCTGAGGCATGGCTATTTTTGTTAGAAGCTGATACTTTAGACTGAGCTTTAAGTATTGCCTCTGGAAGGCCTTGGGTTGTTCTGGGAGGCCAGGATTTTGCAGAGGAAACAGACATTTCAGGGAGCATAAAAGAAGAAGGAACACAATTAGAAAAAGCAGAGGACCTGCCTCCTTCTCATTCTGCAACTCCTGTGAGAGTCAGCCACCCAGAAGTACTGTCTAAGCTGCCACAGTAAATCTTGATCTTTAAAACAGAGTATCTCTTACCATCATCATGGCCGAGATAACAGCAGAAGGTACAGTAACTATTTTCAAATATAATTAACCAAAAATGATATGTGCTTTAACAGTATAATTGAACTGACATGTCAAAATGATTTGTTGCTCTTAGCAAGTAGCGTTTTCACTGCAGGATCATTTAATTTAGTTTTCTGGATTTCTTTTTATTTTTTTCCTGTTTTTCTTTTTCTTTATTTTTTTTTCTTTTTACTTTTTCACTCCTGTAGGCTGAGTTTTTACCAGTTACTGAAGCAAGTTCTCTGTACACCTCTAAAAATAACCTTAGTTTCATTTGCAGAACACCATTATTTAGGCAGCTCCATTAGAGTGCTACAAACAGGGAATGTCTGAAGTTCAGGGTGCTGAATTCTCAAGCCTTTGCTCAGAAAAATCTTTGGTAGTCCCTTACAATCAGAGATTTACCAGAGTCAGAATAGCTTAATTTGTTGGCCCTGGTTTTTTCATACGGAGAACAGAGTATTTGTGAACTGTACATGAAGTTACTGAAGGGTAAGAGGTGAAAAAACCCTCTGCTATCCTTATTTACGTAGACTTCTAAGGGAGTCAATGAAAATTGTGCTGAAATAAATATGCCAGGTGTCAGCCTGCAAAATTGAAAAGCAATTGTATTTACCAATAAATACATATTCTAAAATATGACAGTTTCATGTACTTTAATATTTCCTGACCATTCATATTTAAATAACATTTTAGATGCATAACAATATTTCATCAGCTGAAGTCAGAGGGGGGATATATTTAAAATGCAACCCTCTCTAATACTGAATATTTTTAGCTGAATTTCATTCCAACTTTTTTTCCCACTGTTTATCCAATTTCAATAATGACAACAATTTCTTAATCACAAAAATACAAAAATACAAAAAACGCTTTTAAGCAGTCTTCTGAGAATTATTTTATTCTGCTTCTCAAGGCTATATGGTGTTTCAGTGCAGGAAAGATGTAGTTTTCATTTTCCATTTTTTATTGCACATAATTGTAAGAGGATTTGCATTAAGTGCTATTAGAAAGTGATCCCCTTCCTTCTTAAGGGCAGATGTTAGGACCATGTCAAGTAGCACAATCCTTGCCTGATGTCTGGTTAGCCACACCAGGGAGGCAATGTGACTTTTTTAATCAGCAGTTGGGCGGATCTATAATTTACTTCTGGCATATACTGCCAAAACAGGTGGCTCAACCTGTCAGCCCTAACCCAAATACTAACACTGGTTTATTTGGATATTCTGAACTGGATTTGTTGGAAATATTGGCTATTTTCTAGTTGTTATGAGGCAAATCTGTGAAATAACCAAATTAGCGAGATTTTTGGTCGAAAATTAATGGCAAAAAATATAAGACTTTCCAGCCAGTCTGACTTTTCAGTCATTTGGCCTATTAAAGAAAGAAAATTAAAGATTCTAGAATGAAACAAAAGATGATAGAATAAAAGAAAATAGAGTCTGAAAATGTTTTTATTTTGGTTGTATAGTGTTTTTACAGGAGTGTTTTTGTAGCTGTAACAGTGTGTGTCTTCTGTCGGGCTTTTTGTACAAAGCATAGACTTAGATGATAAGGGGCATCTGCTCCCCGGTAAGCTGACCTGTACATGTCAGGGAAATAAACTATATAATTAGTTTAGTTTAGTTATGTTTGACTTATTTTTATTTTGTCTTCATGTGCTTGGAATGCACTTGTATTGATTGACTGATTTTAAAACACTGTATCCACAAGATGGAAATTTTATTTATGGCAAAAAAGTAGGAATTCAGCCTGAAGCTAATGTTTCACTGCAATATGTTTTCCTCTGGGGCTAGTACTGGCACTCTGAGTCTGAAAGTTTAGATATAAACATAAGAAACATGTAGTTTGGATTAAAAAAAAAAAACAAACCCTATTCAACTATCTGTTACTTCACACAATTTATTTTGTTTTCCATACCACCTGCCAGCCCATGATTTGCTGGGCTCTTCTTGACTTTGCTTGGACTACACCACTTGCTAGTCGCAATAGGTATTTATAACTCTTTTTTTTTTCCACTGTCGGTGACAGAGACAGAATCTCGGGCTCCTTGCCTTTTGAGGTACCATGCTGACACATCAGAGAGAGGGCACAACAGCCAGGCTGGCACTGCCATGGCCAGTGTGGCTGCTAGTTTAGAGGCATGGTCCAGGCCTGGCAGGGTGTGCTGGGGCATCAGGGTTCTCTTTCTGACAGTCTATGTCAGGACATCCAGACACCACCACAACAATCTGTTCAGAGGTAAACTGGGCAATGGAGAGCTCTTTCAGGTCAGCAGCATGATAATGACAATGAGATTAAGTTACTTAAATATGTAGTCAATAAGCAATTACCCTACACTCTCTACTTGCACCAAATCCCACATGTGCTACTTATTCTTTTACACAGGTACAAATTGTTAGTTGTGGAAATACTGGTGAAATGTACACTGCGAAAGAAAAAATGAGATCCCTGAAGACAGCAGTTTATAAATGTCCTTAGAAATTTGGCAGGACCTATGTCTCTAGCTGTCAAGCATTTAGGAGAAGATTCCAAAGGATTATCTTCAGCATTCTCAAGTTACGTATCATTGCAATCACAGAAATGTACTATTAAAAAGTGGAAGTCCTTAAAATTGCATTAAGAAAAGGTACAAAGACTCAGTACAGAGAGTAAGCACTCTGTTATACTCTCAGGATCTAATGTTATTATTAGTATTAGTCATATAATTATAATGAATACTAATTATTGCTCTTGTTATTATTACATTTAAGCAGTGACTGTGTATTCTTGTAGCAGCCAGGATCTTTACTGTGGTCCACTTAAGACTGTCTAAAAAGCCATGGGTGTCTAACTAGGCTACTCCACTGTGTCTGTGAACAAAGGGATTGGACTGGACTTATAGTTGGAGCTGCCGCCACTGGAACACGAACAGAAAAAGGCTGACACCTCTGAGAAATGGCTTCTGCCGATGCACAGCGTAATCTGCATGTGCACAGCAGCTCCAGCACCACCCCTAGAGCTGGTCCTTTCTAGTCCAATCTCCTGCAGGTCACAGTGCAAGGTTGATGGCCATCCCCTGACATTTTATCCTCCCAGGCAGGGAAGAATGGGCAGAGACTCAGCTCTTCTTGCTGCAATGCTCAGGAGACTGTGCACTGATCTAATCCAGGGAGGTGAGGAGAGGAGAAAGACAAGGTTTCTCTGCCAGCTGTTAGTCTGCCACAACTTATTTCCCCAGTGGAGCAAGAGAGAAGCAGGAGTCAAATAGAAATGTGACAATGAGTCACAGTTTGGTCCTTATTTTGCTGCTGAGAGCTGTGCAACTACATATTTCCCCTGTCTGGGAGCAGGCTGCAAGGAGACAGGCTAGCCCCAAGGCTACACACAGCTTGTCAGTGACAAGATCAAAATTAGCTTCTGCATTTCAGCCCTTTTCTCAGGCTATTGGATAACTATGAAAAGTTAAAAGATGTAAACCATTTCAAAAGGCAAAAAGATGTGTACACTGGAAGATTAGCAGACAAGAAACTACTACTGTATGAAAAATAACACATCAGAGCCAGAGGGAAAAATCCCAATTATTTCACAAGTGTGATGGTCAGAAGCTAACAGAAGTATACAATTGGCAAAATGTTTAATGAAGACATACTAGAGGCAAGAGGCAGATAGCTACTTCTCATGGTAATTCATGAGTTGCTGCTAGAGGTGCCAGCTGTGCTGACTGCAACAGGGGCTTAGATGAATAAATTGGATTAGATGATTCATTTTGATGGCTAAAGGCATAAGAGGTTTCCTACCCTTCAGTTAGACTGCTGTTTATGCTTGGAGATGGGATGTTTCTATAGAATCTATCTGCATCTAGCAAATTTTCAAAATGAAAAGGTGTCTTCTTTTTCTGCTTTTCAGTGTTGATGAGGAAGAACATGGTATACATATTATAGCAGGGTGAGGAAAATACAACAGTTTTAGCTATGATTTTTTTTAAGGCATCTGTCTGCTCGTGTTCAGAACAACCAGGTAAAATCAACAGCCTAATTACACAAAGTGGCAAAAAAAAGTCAGAAAACCCAGGTCTACCTGTAAAAAAGTCTTTGTGGGGAACAGAAGCTCCAAATTCTTACCAAAATTCCTTAAGAATTATATTCCCCTGTGACTGTGAGCCTGTACAACCATGCTGGTTATTTTGACTTCACCCTTGGTGTTTTCTCACAGCCTGTTGAGGCAAGCATGAGGCCAAATTGATTAGCTTGACTTTTAGGTTTAAGAATTTGTGGACAATTCTACTCAAAGCTGATACAGTATTTATGCACCTTCAGTTGGCACAAGACACACTTATAATTCCTTATCTTAGGTAGCTCCTTAGAGAGTCAGGAGCTTAGCTCTGGACAGAAGGAAGACTGAAAACCTGTAAACCAGGGGGCCAAGCTAATGCATTGCGTTAGTACACAACAGGCTAAAAGTGTGTGTGTGTACAGTTAGCTCCTGTTCACTTGTGGGCAAACAGCTGGACTGTAGCTCTGAATATTTATTCACTTTTTTTCGTTTTTAAAGAACCTTGTTATCTTAAGTGTTTGGGGCATATTTTAATGTTACTTATTTAATGAGAAATGTTTCTAAAATGCTACTAATGTTTTCAAGTTATTGGGAAGATCAGTTACCACTGACTTAAAAATTAAATCTGTGCAACTACTTACATTCTCAGAAGTACCAATCTACAGTTTCAGAGACCTAAACCTTGAAAAAAATTTTAGTCTAGAAATATTTTAAGTACTTTTACCCATTGCCTACAATATAAACACTGAGTAAGAGGTAGGTTCTTTGTTTTCTTACTGCTCATTTCTGGAAAGCAAAACCTGTTTCACTTTAAAACAGTTCATTATACAGGTCTGGCCTTAGTTCAGGACACACTGCAGAGACAGAAAGAAACCCGAGTTATCCTTTTTGAAGCAGGTCATCCATTTACAGAAATAATAATAAAAAAAAAAATTCTTTTCTTTCAAATGCTGACAGTCACTGGTTTCTTCTTTTTTTAAAAAGATTGAACTAGTGGAAACTACTCATTTTAGCAGTTTTAACCATACTATAGTAGTGAGGGTGAATTGCTTTAAATCAAAATGATTGAAAAACATTTTGATTTAGATTGTTGATTTTAATCATGATTTCAATGAACAAACAAGAAACCTGGATTTCAAAATAGCAATTTTCAAGTTTTTTACATATGTCATATATCATTCTTTTTCCCAAAAGAAACTAATATGGCAACTGAATACAGCCCTTCTCATTTAATTTGTGCCTTTTAGAGAGAAAGATAACCTAAATATCTGTCTAATAAAAATTTCTATATTTTCAGAATAATTTATACGGTTTCTTAGCTTTTTCATCATTTTTGTGGGGTTTTTTAATGCTGAAGAATGGTAAATGGAGCATTTCTCTTTTTGCAAGATAATGGTTTCATTTTTACTTGTGGTTTCTGTCAAGCTTCATTAGGATGGAAATTGGAATTCAATTAAAATGGTACAAACCCAGCATTTAAAATTGTTTATATATGTACATTTACATACTGGTTAAATAGAAAAAGTCCATTTTAAATATAAGTTGTTTTGATAAGTTAAATGATTTATTAAACAAATATAGCGCTATTTCTAATTTAGGTCCTGGCCTCTGCATCCCACAAGAATATATAACTGATAGAGCTCATTTTCTTTCACATAATGTTTATTTAAAGGTTAAAGAAAGAAAAAAATGTTTCCTACTTTTTTAAAAAAATCCTTATTAGTCCTTGATATAAATAAGATAATAATTGAGTTCAAATAGTTAAATAAATTGAAATAAGGAACACATTCTTTGCATTTGCAAACAGGCTATACTCTCAACAAAAGGCTGCCTTAATTTGACTTCATCTGGTCAGCCAGTGGTTTCCAACAATTTAGTGATTTCTTTAACTCTTTTCAAAGCTGTAATGGCTTAATCATAGCCTTTTTTTAATAAACATGATTTCTATAAATAGTAAAATAAAATTGCAGTATTGTGAAAGTGTGGTCCTTAGCATAGGGATATCTTAAAATAATTTCAATTTTAAAGGGCATTTTTTTAAAATTACATTTATTGAAAATTTTAGTTTATGATCCAAAAAGAATCAATAATTATATTCCCTGACTATATCCCCCACTGCAGCCTCATTTTAGTGGGTCTTAAAAAGGAGGATTGTTGAGCAGTAATATTGAAATGTCTTCAGAGAGGTGTGAAAGAGGAACACAGTTTTTCACTGATTTAAAACCAAACCAAAGGTATGGTCAAAGAGAACTTGCAGAGACTGGTAGGCTTCATATCCTTGCTGCTTTACATTGACAGATCAGACTGGTCATACAGTACATGAAGTAGACAAGCAAGATAAGTAGGATATCAAATCACTGCATCTAAACACTTCACTTAAAGAGATGGACAACCAGCTGTGCTTATTATCTATATGATCCCACTGTCATGTTCTCTTGCCATCTTTAAACACTTTTTTAATATTTAATATTTTAGCCATATCCCTGTGCCTTTATATAGTACATCTTGCTTTACTGCTTTGGAACAGACCATTCAGACTTTAGATTCCTGAGTGGGAGTGTGTTTAAGTTGTATGTGGTCAAAAGGGACCAGCAAGATTTAGCTTCTGATTTTTTTCCTAATATGTGCCTACAGCACAGTTGATTTATGTAAGAAAGTCTATTTTGGGAACTGCAAAACAACTACGTGGCTACCAAATCTTTGACTAATGGAAGAGATAGTGACACCAATGGGTAGCAGAAATACCAGATGACACTGCTGAGAGATTTTGTTCTGTCCCATATTCTGTCCTTTTCTTCATGGTCTCCAATACCTTTTCGTCCCCCTCCTCTAAATGCAAAACATAATGAGAAGAACATAATAAAGCACACTGTAAGCAGCTACATTGTTCTTTAGACTCATTATATTTTGAGTAAAAGAGATGAGCTAACAAAAGACGTCATACAAGGTAGAGGAGGCTAAACAGAAAGAAAACCATAGGAGGTACTGATTTTAAAAAAATATTTTTTTTTTTAATCCCAAATGGTCCATATGCTAAAACTTACCTATGTTATCCTTTCACTTATATCAGTTCAGTTGCTCAAAATCATAGCCAGTGCTGAGCTTTGTCCTTACAAATCAGTATGAAAAGCTGTGGCTTTAAGTCTTGAATAAGCCTCACTTGAGTCCAGGGGCAGATTTAACCTTCTTTTAGAATAAATCTGGGAGCACAGTATGATCTTGTATCTGGTCTAGAAGTTCTGCTTGGTGCCATGCAAAGGCATTTACCATAAGAAAGGAAAGTATTAAATGCCAGGCACAGAAAAGCTTTCTCACTGGAGAAGTCTCCTCTTTCTATCTTCAAAGATAGTTTTAAAAAAATCCTTTACAAATATGTAATAAGTAAAGATCTGCTACTCCCCGTACGTGCTTATGTTCTCACAACTTCAAAAGTATTTCTGTACCTTTGCCTGGAGTTAAATTGTCAAAGGCACAATGAATCTAAGCCTCCTTTGGTATGTAAATGAACTCAATCTTTTCCTATATTCCATTATGTAGATTTAAGTTGTGGTTCTCTATGCGTGTCAGGAAGGCTAAATCTTGTTTCAGTCTTTGCTGAGAAGCTTTCCACAATTGACACAATTACCATAAATATAGTTTTCTGGTAACTATTTTACTGTTTTTAGAGGCCTAATTTAATACATCTTTTTCAATGTTAAGGTCCTTATTTTGCATGGATCTTTTCCTCCTGTAGCAGGTGGGACCTAATTTTGGCTTCGGGTCTATCCATTCAATTCTTACTGAAGTCATCTGTATTAGTACATGAACACATCTGGTGTAGGATACGCCTTGACACCCCAAAGAGGTGATAACCCATATATATGGTACAGTTCAGGTTATATACATTGAATAGTTTGGAATCACAATATTTAAACTGTAAAAATTAAACTGTATAAATTCAGTAAAATTTCAATGGCTTTTTCTAGGGAAAACATTAAAACTCACTTTTTTCCTAGAAGTTTTGCATCACTGTTCAAGATAGGAATAAAAAATGTGAGCATTTTACAGGGAGGCATCCAAAGTTAGGCTCACCCTTTTATATATTTATTGTTGATTTGGTTTGTTGGTTGTTTTTTTTTTTTATTTTTAGTTTTATTTTTTTTTACCAGGAGTGTTAATATAATACTATTATAATAAAAGATCTGTGGTAGAGATTGAGTGTAAACCCCTCCTGTCTGGGACAGCTACATGACTGCATCCTATGAGTTGGAGCAGAAGCACTACTATTCTACTCTAAATTTATCTTGCAACCTGTTAAGTCCATGAAGATGTTATTTTGCAGTAGAAAGTGAATTCAGAGAACACAAGGTTTTCTGCTGATTTAAAAATGTAAGGGCACAGAAACCTTTTTTTTTTTCTTATCTGTAAATATATTTGATAAAGTTTTTACTTTGGTAAGAGACATGTCAACTTAAAACTAAATACAAGCATATTTTTCCCAGCAAGAGTAGCCCCATTATCAGATGCTCAAGCAGAATTATTCCATGTGAGATATATTTATCCTAAAATTCCTCTCTTGTTCTGACATTGTGATTTTCTTTTGATTAAATAGAAGCCACCTGAAATGTTCTGAACAATACAATGCTCTACTCTGCTGTTAGCAAAATAGATGAAGTGATGAATTTCCAGATAAGTAGCAGTGAAAACTCTTCCAGCTTACTCTTTCTCTTCCTTCCCCCTCCAGAAATAAGTTTAGTGTGTCCCTCTGCCCAGAGACAGAGCTCCATGCCTATTCCTTTCATTTATCACAAGGGAGATATCCATAGATTTCATAATACAACTTGGCTGTATTTTGCCTGCAAGTTCTTATTGAACCTGAAGTGTCCGGTGGTTTGTTGTTGTTTTCTTTATACAGTGCCCATGTGAGAACAATCACAATGGAAACTTTGCTAGGTCCCTATTACTCTGGAAAGAAAGGAACTTTGGAAATTTTATGGAAAACAGCTACAAATACATGACAATGCAATTTTGGGAAATCTTGGCAAGATTAGCTACAAATATTGATGAGGTTTCAGCATACACTTAGAATTAAAATTAAATGTGAATTAAAGTGTGCATATGCAGATATTAGTGCATTCGGAAGGGGAATCAGCAATTTTGCCAGAGTTAATGAATTAAGATAATTTTAACTATGCAGAGAAAACAGTGATGAGAACTAGGATTTTGTCTAAAAAACTAATTAGTAGAAAATTCCTTTGAAGCATGTATTTGCCATTTTTTCATTCATCAATCAGGATAGGCAAATGCATTTCACACTGAGAATGCTAAGGGCAGTTTCACAAAAGGGAAAGTTAGTCAGTTGTAAAGCTAACTTCTACAACAATGTTGCTATCCACTCTTCAGTGTGTCATTCTAAGTTTAGATCAGAAATAATGTCACATCTGTGAAGTCTGTCAGGACTATAAGGTAGCCCTGGATCTATTTTTTTTTTTTTTTCCCTGTGGTAGTGCTGAGGTAGGGCTACATTGGTCTAATGACTTTACTTCATGCAGCTGGAAACAGTCTCTTCTCTAGGATCCTAAAATAATTTAAAGATTCTTTGATTTCCTTAATATTTTACAGAATAAAATCTTTTTTGTAATAATTTTAAACTTTAATGTGCTAGTAAAGTGAATATTAAACTATACAACTGTCTAAAAGCACCCTCTCATGCCTGGAGAAAAGAAGGTTCTGGGGACACCTTATCCTTCTCTTCCTGAAAGCAGATAGTAGTGAGATGGGGTTCAGCCTCTTCCAGGCAAAAGTGGCAGGACAAGAGGACACAGCCTCTAGCTGCACCAAGGAAGGTACAGGCTGGAATTCAGGAGAATTCCTTCATAGAAAGATTAAAATACATTGGAATGGACTGCCCAGGGAGATGGTGGAGTCTATCCCTGAAGGAGTTCAGGAAACCACTGGGCATGGTAACCAGTGCCCTGGTCTAGTTGGCAAGGTGGTAATCAGTCAAAGTTTGAACTCAATTATCTCAGATATCTTAACCCTAAATGATTCTGTGATTCTGTGATTAAATTCTGGAGAATATTTTTAGTGCTTACTTGTGGTGTTCTGATCATAAATCATGCTTTACATTTTCCGCTGGATGACTGGGTTTTTCACGAGTAGCACAAAGAAGAAGAAAAGTGATTACTACACTCTTCATTCTCCTGGAAGCATCTGGCTACAAGACCTATGACATTCCTCACTACCCCCTGCCAGAGCCATTTGCAGTGAGATGCCTCTCCTTCCAGTGCTGGATGGCTGCAGTACTCCCATGTCCCCAGGTGCAAGAAACTGGGCAGCTGAGCCGGTGCTCCCCACAGGAACACACCTCTCCAACCCACCTTCATGCCTCACTTTCCACACCATTTGCACTCCCATTAATCATCCTGCCTGTTAAATCTTAGTTCTGCTGCCTCAAATCAGTGCTACTTCAAGCAGAACAGACAGCACAGTACTTCTTAGTTCTTGTAGTTACAGTGCTTTTGAGTTTATTCTCAAATATCAGAAATCTTTATATTCTGAAATATTTTTTCAGCATAACAGAAATTTATCTTAGATACTGCAACCTTTGTATAAAATTTCAGCTAACCCTCTCCATTATTCTCTCTGTGGTACTGAGACACTCAGAGCTGTAAAAGCAGAATATTTATTTCAAATATCATGAAGTTGTAATCATTGATTCCTTGTATCTGAAGACTCTGCCACTTTCCCCTCTGTTTTTTCATCAAGCTGTTTACATATTCTTGGCATTTCTCAAATGTGAATACAATTTTAACATCCAGATGCTCCATCTTCCCCTGAAAATGCCCAGGTAGGCAGATATGCATCACATCTTCTTTTGAAAACAGATGTACTTTGGTTTCATTGGAGCAATTCCAGTGTCGGTCTTGTCCCACTGGAGGAAACAGCTGTTCTTCAGGTGAAACTATTTAACGAAGAACAAAAAACATCTTATAATATGTGTCTGTTTTCTAGCCCAGAAATCCAATTTTTAGCCAATTCCACGTCTCCCTGTTTTTCTATGTTTACACCAATATCAGGAAGGGAGACCTTTCTTCTTGTCCTGTACAATGTCTACAAAAAAATTCTGCAGAAGCCTGAATTCCTGGCCTTGTGAACACACAGGACATAAAAAATTATTATAATGAATAATAGGTCTTTGAGTTACAGGTTAGAAAGAAATTGTGGAATAAAAGCTTGTAAGTCTGTTAAAATTCTCTGGATTTTCTTCCCACCCTGACTACTCATTTTCTCAGTTGCCTGGTGAACAGCTTGTAGTTTGCTATGTAATATGGAAATCAATCTCCAGTCTGCAAAAAAAACCCAAAAAAACAACAACAAAAAAAAACCTAACCAACCAATCCACCCAAAAAACACCAACAGGCTTCTTCCTTTGTACAAGAGTAGGTATCAAATCAAGGAAAATATATAAAGTGTGCTAAAAAATTGAGTGTTTTCAAATGCCTGTGAAGTCCTCGTTGTACATGGTGTTCTTCTTTCTCTTGTCATCTTTGAATGCAAGCAATACCAAAGCCCCTTCTCGTGTAGGGCATGCTTTACTTAAGTAAATGTAAATTAAACATGAGCTGCATTAACACACTTTAAATCAGAATATGCTGTGTATTCTGCAGACAGAGAAATGAAGGTGTCAAAATCTTCACACTTCATGCACTTCACTGAAGAACTGTTCCTAAATTTTAGGTTGTAAAAACATATTGTAAACTTCAGAAACTTCAGTGTATTTTTGAAATTATATTTTAATATAATCGTTTTCTCAGTAGTTTCCTCACTAAAACAACTTCCTTTTTTTTCCAGTTGTCTCTAAGGAATATACAAGTAAGACCCACCTTCCCATAGATTGAACTGGTTCAAGTTAGTGGGAATGAAAACTCAGCTAATACTTTCAGCTTTCACAGGATGTATTCTCTACACTCCAATTCTTGAAGATAACATTCGAAGTTTTTTCCTATCTTAGTCCTATTTTTATTCCACTTTTGGTGTTTACTGTAAACTTTTTTACATTTGCCAACTCGTTGAATATTTCTAGTCAATGCCTTTGAAATAACCTTTTTTGCTACTACTGATAACAAAATCCGTGTTGTCCTTAAGGTTTTTGTAGAGAATAATTTCACTTTGCTTAATTATGTGTCTTCAAAAAGTAGATGCACTTATGTAGACCTTTAATGAATGTTGTCTGCATGAAATTTGCTAAAACCCTGAATTTGGTTTTGGCAAAGATTCACCTCTTTTCAGCCACGATCAGGACTGTCTATGTCAGCTTTCAATTTTTCCACTTCTTTCATGCCTTTGTTTGTTTCAATTGAAAGAATCAAGGTTTCCTGACACATTAAATATAGAAATGTTACCTTTTATTCTCACAGTGACTGAAGAGTGTATTTTCAATTGCTTTGAATAGAACTAGAACTGTAGTGGTGTCTCATCAGCTGAAAAAGATGAGTACCTATTTTATGTGAAAAAGCACATATTTTGAGTCTTTTATTAGCATTTACTACTTTTCTGATTTACTTTCGGTTAAAGAAACATAACTTTTGTTTTAGCTTAACTACTTGCTTAAATGCCAAGGCAATGAAGAGGGAAGATAAGGAAATAATAAATTATTTTATTCTTCAGTGATTTTACAACCAGAATTTAGTGAACACACTTTTTGGACATAGATATGAATAATGTGAACTTCCAAACATATAGACTATTAATCTTCTGTGGATCTCTTGTACAAATACAATTTTCATGGCTTGTATGCTTTTGAAGGTATCATCAGAATTTATTTTGTGTAAAAGTTACCTGCCGAAATTTCCACTATATGAATCTGCAAATGCTTCAGTACTCTAACTCTTTTTAATCTCTATTTCTTTCTGAAAAAAAGTAGCTCCTGACTATAGGTGATGTGAATTGAAGTATCAGTTTGGACAGAAATACTCTGTGCATGATACAAATCATGACAATATTTTTCCATGACAAATAGATCTTACACTTTTTCATATATCCAGATTTGTTATCAACATTTTCAGTACTTGATCATAGGAATGGTGACTTTAACAAGCCCTTGATGTCTAATGATCTTCTATGTCCATTTCTGCAGTGGTTTACTAGGGAATGGCATCCTCTGAGGAATAAATGCCAGATCCAGGTTGTACTGATCCAGGTCTGAATATTTGGAAATGGAGTGAAGAACACGTAACCTCTGCCTGGCTATTTAGGGTCAAGGAAAATGTTACAGTTCTCTCTTATAACACATATCTTATGATGTCCCTTAAAAACTAATACTGCTCCTGCCCTGATCAGCAAGATAAATAAAAATAAACTGTTGATCTGGACTGTTGGTCAGGCTCAGCTGCATGTGAGACTGATGTCTTACTGTCACGGTGTCCAATGATGTGAGGATCCTAAAGACACTTTAGCTTTTCTCCACTTACCTGTCAGAAGTACCCTGCCTGTTCAGGTCCTGGGGAGTGCACAGCATGTGGTGCAGTATGTAACTAAAGTTCTAAAAGATCACCCTATACAGTTTATTCCACACTTCCTACATGAGACTTCATCAAAGGTCTAAATAAAGCACCAGTTTAAACAAACAAAAATCCAAACAAAAAATAACCAACCCACCAAACCAAAAAACCACAAACCAAACCAGGAAAAATAGCAAGTATAGTACAATGCCTTTACGCCTTCCTTACTTCATATTGTGAATGCTATTCATTATTACTCATTTAATTATATTAGATACATCTTGTGTCTATTCTTGTCTTCCACCGCAAGAGTTTAATAGTATTGTGAATGTATTGCAGCTCTGGGGGCATGGATTGTGTTAGTGAGTGAAAGATTATCAGTCATATGACCATAAGATATAGTAAATGTAAGCTCTAAAGCTGAAATATTGACTGTGAAGTAAGTGTTCATTTTCAATAGATGTGAAAGTATGCCTTTTTTATTTATTAGCACTTATATAATTACAGCTGAAGCTGCAATCTATTGATAAAATAGAAAAGGAAATTAATAAAGAAAGGTTAGATGATGAATAGGCCTTTTACTAGAATATAAAAGCCAGCAAAATCATGCCAACATGTAGGCAGGATAACTAAGAAACTCTCAAAAGATTTATTAAAAATTTAGAAAGGACCATCAAATTCTACATCTGCAGAGGACATCTCTATGTCTTTTTATTATACTGGAAAAGCTATGAATTGAAACTTCTGTATTCATATTAAAGAAATAGCAGGCAGTTGCTTGAAAGTTTTCTGAAATTAGATACACTCATGTGTTATGTTTAGTGCAGAGAAGCAGTAAGCCAGAATTTAGGAGATTCCCATTGCTTCTTTTCTTCAGAATTAAAATAATAAGGCCTTTCATCAGAATGTGAACTAGAGGGAAGATAAATATTAGAAGACTAGGAGCAAATAAATCCAGATTTGAAGATCTATAAAAACACACAAAATACAATTCCACAATTTGAGTAGAACTTGAGACTATGTGAAGATTTCGTAAATAAGAGAGCATTGTGTTTATGGACATGTTTGAGCATAATTAGAAAACTTGTGAACACAGGACAGGTTGTGAACACAATACCAGCTACCATCTCTGTTTCATCCATATGAAACAAAAGGGATTTTCTGTTGGATGGAAAGCATTGGGACAAAATTGGGACAAACATGCATGGATGTAAAGCTTTGGGACAAAAATGCATAAATATCCTTTTAATGACTGAACTTCAGGCAGAGGTATGCAACTTTGTTCTTGCCTTCTCCTATCTCACCAACAGTCAGAGAGCAAAGCACAAAATCACGAAGGTCAAGGCAAGATGCCAGGAACATTATAGAGGTCCTGCAAGCGTCTGATATTCACGCAAGGCGCTCAAGCTGGGTGGAAACTTTGCAGCACCTGCTGTTACTGTGGGCTAGGAATACTGGAGCTATATGGATCTGCCCTACAGAGAATGTGGGGAGGTGTTACAGCTTGTGAAGCATAGCTGAATGTTTTTGTGATGACTTTGTGTGTGTTTACAGCAGATGCTAAAGATTAGTTGATTTAGAATCCATGGAAGGTAATAAGGAAACTATCATTCCAATCAGGTCAAAATTGCTCCTTGATGTCATTCACTTTCAGTTCCAGTTAGCAATAATAACATTAAGGGGCCACCTCAAGATGGTGGCTTTTTTTTTTTTTTTTTTTTTTTTTTTAACTTGAAATAAAATCTTTTGAACAGTACTGAGTCAAAGCTTTAACATTATGAAAGCTTTCGGGACTGATCATGTCATTAAAATAAGTGGAAAGGTGTTCTTCTCTTCTAAGATGTAGCCCTGAGTTCTCAGGACTGCTCTGCTGAAGTCTTCTTATATGTTAATTAGTCTTCCACTGTCGAATTAGGATGAACCCTATGTCTAACACTGTAAAACAGACACAAGCACTGTGAGAGGCTATGAACTTCAGAAAAATTCACACTCCAAAAATATAAGGAAATGGATTCCCCATCCATACATAGGACAGAGTTCCCCAGAAAAAAGAACTCAGACATTTCAAGACTTTTGCTTCATTTTTATGCCAAAGTTGACTAGAAAAATGCAATGAGAGTCAATTAAAATTAGTGATAAATTTGCAACATTCTATGCTGCTGAAGAGCCTAGAGCACAAGCCTTATGAGGAGCATCTGGGGGTTATTTAGCCTGGAGAAAAGAAGGCTCAGGGGAGACCTTATTGCTCTCTGCAACCACCTGAAAGGAAGCGGTAGCCAGGTGGGGTTTGGTCCCTTCTCCCAAGTAACAAGTAATGGGGTAAGAGTAAAAGGTCTTAAGCTTTGCCAGACGAGGTTTAGGTTGGGTATTAGGAAAAATTTTCTTAATGGAAAGAGGGATTAAGTACTGGAACAAGCTGCCAAGAGAAACGGTAGTGTCACCTTTCCTGGAGGTCTTTTAAAAGATGTGGCGCTGGGGAACATAGTGTAGTGATGGCCCTGGCAGTGCTGGAGTAAATGGTTGGGCTCTGCATAATCTTAAAGGTCTTTTGAAACCTAAAGGGTTCTCTGGTTCTATGCTCTGCCAAAGAGTGTGAATTTCTTTTCTAGAACTTAGAACCTTATGCTAAGATAATTTTACAAATATGTCTCTCAGTAGACAATAATTTTTACTTCACATATATTACAAACATAGGATCTTATAATTAACATATTCTTTCTGGTTTGGGCTATGTGTTTAGAAACTTACTGTAAGTAGAGTAAAAAAAATACTTTAGACATAGTCTACATAGATAGATTTTTAAAATAACTCATCTTCTGCTTTAGGAATCTTTTCATGGAGAGAAGTTCTGGTTTTTTTTGATCTGTCACTTCATCAGAATTTGTATAAAGGACTGTTAGTCAAAAAGTAAAACTTTCATGTGAATAATTTTCAAAATTAAGATGTCACTTCTCTGAGACACTTAACAACTAAAACATGGATCTAATTTTTTTTCCTCTCCTGAGGCCAACATCCCATGTCAAAAACATCCTTCTTGGTATTATATCTTTTATATGGATAAATTTTTACATTTTAAAAGACATAAAAAGGTATTTTTTATTAATTTTATAATTCAGCAAATTTATACTGAAAAATTGGATATCTTTACAACATTAGGATTTTGTTCTGCAGTACTATTCACTGTGCCTAGTGAAAAAATCTAGGTTTTTAAAATTTCTTTATATGAAGATTATTTATGCCAAATGTTCTGGCATATATACTTGCAAAAATTAATTTGGGATTTGGATCTACTCTGTCAGATGGAAAAATAAGTTAGTATCTTTTGTAGGAAACAGGAAAACCTTAAGCTATAATAATCAGTTGATAATTCTGCCAATTCTTTCTCTGTAAATCACAAAAGGTTTATAAAGCCATTATCATACACTGGAAAAGACTAAGCAAAGAGAATATCCTGTCCTATAATATACACAAAAAAAAAGTATTTACTTTAATAAACTTGCATTTCTTGGTATGTTCCATATATATTCTCATGGCTGTCATACAACTTAGATGACATTTCAAGTTAGAGTTGGCTTAGAAATTGGAACTTCACTCATAGTTTGGGAATAAAACAAATAGTCTTTTTATGTGCACACATCAAAGTGTTCCTTTTCATGCACTCATTTTTGCAAGAAAACATCATAGCAGACACCCAAAAGCTGAATTTGTATTCCATAGTTTCTTTTTGCCGAGTAGGAGTGGAGAGGTATGGAACTGTACTTGTGAAAAAATTTTAATCCAGACATTTCTGTAATTTCAAATTTTATTTTAAATGCCACATGAATATCCCAATTCCTAATGGGGAATATTTCTAGGAACTATTATAAAGATTGGCTTGTTTCTGGAGCCAGATAAGGTAGCCAGGTAATCACTTTTTGCATTTATCACTGGGATAAGTTAGATACACGAATTTCATGTTTGTGTGGTCAGATGAAGTCTTTATTATTACATTTGTCTACTCTGCAGAGATCTGAAGAGGTGTCATAGGAAGACTTAAGTGGTAGGTGAATCTCTATTCCCTTATAATAAATGGGTTTGGCACTTGATATCCAGGTCACTGAAGCATAAGTCCCTAAACCAAGCTTTAAGCTATTCATTATGTTTCTAATGAACTTTTTATTTTCTTATTTACAATGTAATAGTGTGAAAATTAGCAATATTATATGTTCTCTGGACTTAGGTATGGGTAAAAGGTTCATTAATAGACTTATTTTTTATTAATTTACTTCTGGCTAAAACTCAGGTGTTGCTAACAATTTCTAAAACCTAGTAATGAACTCGTTCTGCCGACAGGTGTTGATTGATTTGGGCTGGCAGGAGGAGGGATGTAGAGAATGGATACAGTTACTGAAAGAATTTTGTTTTTTCCTCAGGTAGTCTTCAGAGAACCCTAAATCTTCTTGGTTTTTTCAGTGTGTACATGAGGTTCCACAAAAACATCCGCATGGGGAGAAAAAGAGAAAAGAAAAGGTACCTAGGGCTCTGTACCTAGAATATTATGTAGCAATTTTTCTCATCAAACTTAAATTGAAAAGTTTTTCACACATCCCAAAACTTGGTCAGGGTACAATCCTGAGTAAAATGGATTAAGATATGGCTTAATTATGGTAGCTGGTTCAGGAATGGGTCTCAACACTCTCAAAAATATCCCATTTTTTCCAATTACTTCATATTGATTTGAAATAAAATTTTCTTCTAAGATTTGATCATCTGGCACAAGATTCTATTAAATAAATCTTTGTAAAATAGTGTAAAGATTTTTCAGCTCTTGAGAATTTCAGAATACATGTTAGATGACAGGTGTGTTGTGAATATGAACCCTCAACAAAGATCAACTGTTCTCACTGTGACAGCATATCCTACACGTCTCAGCTGCCCTTAGAGATCATGCCTTTTTCCAAATAAAGATTAGAGATGAATGATATTATTAATTTAGTCTATCAAGGTTAAACTTCCACTTCAAATTACAATTTTAGGAATTGTTACTGAAAAAAGAACAAGAAGAAACACACCATTAATTCTTACCTAAACACTGAATTCTATTCATCTGTGTCAGTTTAAGATCGCTCTTGTGCCCTAAAATTGAAAGGATATTTTCCAAAGGATTCTTTCAGACCAAAACTAGAAGAAAATAATAAAAACCAAGAAAACCAACCCAAAGCCTTCAGATTAACCATTTCTATCATGATTGCCACTGCTTTCTAGAGTTCTTTTATTATAGGAACACACTGAATAGAAAGAGTCTACCAAAAATAATTTTGAGTTTATATTTTGATAGGAAAATAAGTTTACAAGCACATTTCAGAAAACCTATTTTCTCTAGTATTTTAGGTGCCTATGTAGTGGGTTTGCCTTTAGCTATTCTGTAAGTATACAGGTGGAGTTCTTCCACATTTATTCAAAACTAACTCCCTGATGGGAGATAGACCTTGGTTCATCTGTTTGCTATAGCTAACTACTGTCTCTTGGGGAATTGGTTATACTATTTTGTAAGCCACATAAGTTTTCTTCAGCAGCTCTCTTCCAGTTTTCTCTCTCACAGACAGGATGACCTATAATGTAGTTGCAAATTGTCATTTACAGGTGAGATCTAACAGTGACATAGATAGCTAACTTGCCACAAGCACTTATTTTATTTTGACCCTTCTGTCAGATGAGAATTTTTTGCTTTAATTTTTAACAAAGTTAATTGTACATATACATACATACACATATATATATATATATATATGTACGGCATAACTGAGTGCTGCAATTTCTGTTTTTTGCCAAAAATGCCTTTATCTTCTTTCTCTCGTAAATGACCTGCAACCAAGTTTCTTCAATATGGCATATGAGTATATACATTCAAACTAGGCATGTGGTGAACTTCATATTTGAGTGCTGTAGTGACTGGGTAGCCCCACATGGATGATTTGTCAGACCTGCACAATAACTTGTAAAGAGTATAGTAAATTATTGTTAGAACTACTTTTGTTTTCAGAGTCTGTAAATGCCAGTCCATTAGGATGTAAAATTGGTCCAACCTTCATGGTCTTATTAGCTTGGAATAAAAGAAATCAAGTAAATAATCTTATTAACCATTCCTCAGTACACTTATTGGAGAGAAAATAGTAGTTCCATCAGAGGAAACACAGATCTGAAATTGTTTTTACAGAGTTTCTTTATACTGGTAGACTTGTCCAGAGTGAAGAACCTACCATTTATTCTAGTAACTTTTCTTATATATTAGGACTATCGTCATTTTACAGATGAGAACAGATAAATTTTTTTCAACCATTAAAAATAAGTCAGTGTTTTTTTTCTAATCCCTTCTGAATATTTCAAGGATGTGTTGAGTTGAGTTTCCAAAATCTAATAACAAGGGGACTACACACAGTGCTCTTGCTTCAGAAGATCTACTGCTATTAAGAGATAAATGGCAATCATTTTTCTTCAACTTTCATTTTGACATTTTAAAAGATAAGATGTACCTCTCAGCTTATATCAACTCAGAAGTGTGTCTAAATATCCCTTTGGCATCTCTTTCTGAAATGTCAGATTGCTAAGATGAACGGGAAGGTAAAACTTTTTACTGTTTCAGAGCACCAATTTATTTTCAAAGAAAGGAAAATATTACTATCAATCAATTAAATAATTCAGATGCGGAACCAAACAAATAATGGATTTTTCAGGCTGCTGCTAGTTTAGGATTGAGTGTTCAGAATTCAGTTGCGTTCTTATCTCATCTGTGTACTGAGAAGTTGTAAATGAAACATTTGATTTTTTAAAAAATCACATTTCTAAGACAATGTAGAAAACATATGAAACTGATGAGATACTTAAAAGAGAAAAATGTAGATTTATAACTTTCAATTCATGAAAAGGTGAAATCTATTGCCCTTTGGAAAGAAAGCAGCCCAGTGTCTCTTTTCCGTATCTTGGTATATAATTTAAACCAAAGTAAATGACATTTCTCTTGTTTTTATTGACTGAAATCCTCCAGTTTTGATTTTATAAATTAATTTATCCTACTTTATTATTATTCACTCCCATGCTCTTCTAAGTTCTCAAGAAATTATTGCAAAAAGTGATACAGTTGTAATTAAAATCTGTAAGATTTCCCAATAAAACATGTCATCTTTTAAACCTGGTCCTTAGGTCTTCCTTTACTATTATTTCTAAAATAATTTCAGGTATGAATTATTACAGGGAGGTTCACAATACAATCAGTCATATAAGACTAAGAGCACATAAGATCTTTTAACTACTGCTAATGCCTTCTTTGTTTGAGGTACTTGAATAATCAGAATAATGTAAAAGCTTGCTGAAATGTATATGCACATAGGAAACAATCCCACAGAGCAAAAGGTTAAAGTTCATATCAGCCTAATGTTCTTTATAAGCAATTTTGGAGTGAAGAGATTTTTGCACTTCCTTGCTAAGTTATGAGACAAGATTTCTTCTGCTTAATTTGAAGTGTCAACCAATGTGTTACTAGATTATGAAATTAAAACATGCAAGGAAAGATGAAATTTCAGCTCCAAATCTCTGAAGTTCAACTTTTAATGTGATTTAGGGTTCATCTTGTATGAACTTTCAATGGTATGTGGACGCCTAAATCCTTCAGATATCTGCTGACCCAAGCAGGCCCTCTGAAGCCAAAGGTTAGAAGTATATCAGCTGAGAGGGAGTTAGCTTATTTTACTGCTGATTGTATTTTAAAGCACAGTGTAATTTAGGTCTGGTTGAAACTGGTTTTCACATCCCCTTCTCGAAGTTCTCAGATCGCTTCAAGACATCTGTTCAAATAGGTAGATTCTTCGTATGTAATTTATCAAATTCTACATTTCATACCTTGGCCTCTTCCGGAACAAGCAATGTCTAGTATTAATATTTCTTCAACAGGACCCAGACATGCATTCCTGAAAAAGCAATTTTCCTTTCTGCAGGGGAAATCTGATTGGAGCAAAGAGACTTATTCCTTTCCAAAATCCTCTGGTGATCTTTTTTATCAGTTACACTGGTTGCTAGAGCAAATTGATTTTCTCAGCTGTGCTTCCCAGACTTTCTTCCCTACCATCCCATCCGATCCTCTGAGATTTTCTAGACAAACCATCCTCTATTGCTACTGCTTGAATTTCTCACCTTGAACAGTAGGGGGGTGAAGTCCAGATTGCCTTCAGGGAATTCTGATTCCTTTTGTACAGCAAAGATCCAAATCCATCATATGAATCTGTGTGGCAAGGAGTTAACCACATATGTCAACTTCTTACATGAGGTACAACCAATCTTTTATATACACAAGAGAATTTAAAGGCAATCCTTGTAGCTGTCCATAGGGAAAAAAATAATCAGATACATCTGTTCAAATAATTTTAGCACATGAAACATGAAGGTTTGAAGTATCTTGTCTTTTTCAGCAGCCACTGGTTGAGGAAAAAGTTTTAAGTTCAGGCATTAAATGCATAGACTATGCCCTGCCAATACACTTGCCCAGCATTCAGGGATATAAAATAAAGGAAATTCCTGAGTCAGTGATTATATCTTCCTATTCAAAAGTCCTTTTTCCTTATATGTAATTGTCCAGTCCCTACTGCAACCTAGTTGTACATCACGTGAAAGTAATTTTCTGATCATATGGCTATGGAGGTTTTCTAGTTAGTATTAGTTATTTTCTTCTGAGATCCTTTACTTTTCTCCACAAAGCCCACAGTAGTGTACTGTATCTGTACTGGGGTTTCATGGAAAGATTTTGGTAGTAGGGGAGGATACAGCAGTGGTTCCTGGATGAAGCTGCCAGAAGCTTCCCCCATGTTTGACAGACCCAATATCTTATGGCCCCAAGATGGACCCACCACTGGCAAAGACTGATTCCATCAGGATGAGAGTAGCACCCCTGAGAAAAAAGATTTAGAGAGGGGTGAAATAATAATAACAAAAAAAGAAGGGAAAATAAACCCCAAACAAACAAACAAAAAATCCCACCTTCAACCAGAGAGAGGCGAGAGAATAAGTGAAAAAAACAGCTCTGCAGATGCCAAGAAAAATGAAGGAGAAGGTGCTGCAGACACCTGCAGCCCAAGGTGCAGCCCATGGTAAGGCAGGCTGGCTCCCTGCAGTCCTACAGGGGAGCAGATATTCACCTGCAGCCCCTGGAGGACTCCACTCCAGAGCGGGTATGTGCCCACAGGAGGATGTGAGCCCATGGGAAGCCCATGCTGGAGCAGGCTCCTGGCAGAAATCCAACCCTCTGGGGAATCAATGCTGGAGCAGCCTTTTCCTGAAAGACTGCACCCCAAAGAAGGGGCCTACTCTGGAGTAGTTTGTGAAGGTTACAGCCCAGAGGAAGGCCTCAAGCTGGAGAAGTTCTTGGAGGATTGTCTCCTACAGGAGACTCTGCGCTGCAGCGGGGGAGGAGTGTGAGTCCTCCCCCTGAGGAAAAAATGCAGGAGATACAGCATGTAATGAACCCACTGACCACAACCCCCACTGCCTCTCCCCCTGCACTCCTGTAGTGAGGAGGCAGAGAAAATTTGATGTAAAATTAAGAGAGTGATTTAAGATTTAAATTATATTTCTAATTACATATTCTGATTGATTCAACTAATTTCCCTAAGTCCAGTCTGTTTTGCCCATGGTGATAACTGGTGCCTGATTTCTTCCCGTTCCTATCCCAACCCATGAGCCTTTTCTTATACTTTCTATCCCCTGTCCAGGGAAGGAGAGGAGTATTATGGCTTTGGAGAGGACCTGGCATTCAGTCAGGGTCTACCCACCACAGTACCCTGAGCAACTGCAACTGTTACAATCCCAAAATATATGTCACATGTTAGTATACAGCATTAATAGTTTCTAGATCTCACCACACAGTAGTACTATTAGCATTATTTACTGAGACTGTATGAAGTACAGAATTTCTTTGGACTTGATAATGAAGTGGCTTGATAGAATGTATCTTTTCTTCTAAAAACTGCTTATTGAAATCGATGAAATGAAAAGATTGGTGTACATAATTTCTTGGATAATGAATAGAAAGATTAATACTATCTACTTCTTTAAATTATCAGATGTTCTGTATTGATCAGAAATAAAACCAATACAGATATAATAACAGAAAAGGAAATTAAAAATGTACACAGCACCAACTGCAATAATAATTATAAGTGACTTTTCTAAATCCAATCATTCAGCTAATTTTAATACACTATCTTCTCCCTATTCCATAATCTCTATTCTATTTCTTTTGTCACATAGAATTGGTTGCTGCATAATCTCCAGCCCTATTTTCCACATTTCATAAAGATTATTACATTTTTTAACTATCAGTCACTGATAAATCTGCATATGCTCTCTCATATACAGTCCCAGACACAGCTTTCAGAGTCTCTAGTCTGCAAGAAAGACTACCTTTAAAGTGTGAGAAGTTGTGTATGCACACATGATATGTGTTGAGAGGTTTTTCTCTTTGCACTTTAATTATGTAAACAGCAAAGCAACAATTCAGTACATTGTGTGGTGAATTTAAAAGTGTGTAAATTCTGGTATCATTGTGAAACTCCATTCATTTATTTTTCCATTCAGGTACTGCAGTGGCATTCATTCATATGTACAGGGATATAATTCAATACAAAAGAGAAGAAATTGCTGAATTTAAGTCATCTCAAGAGAAGATTTCTGCTGCATCTCTAAATAAATTAGCTTTTCTTAAAATTTTTACATTTCTGCCCAAAAGCTTGTAGAAGCTTGTCAATACTCTGAAGACCTACACTAGTTGCCCATCACCCATTTTTTGGGCTGCACTGTGGATCCTTGTCCTACTCACAGTGTATTGCAGATAACAATGAGAGAGGGGAGCTTGCAAAGATAAGCTGAATTTTCCTATTTAAGTTGTCTTTCCCTGTTTCTATCTCCCCTGTGTTAGAAAAAGTCTTGCCTGTACATTTCCATGTATGTCCAATAGAAATCATGATCCATATTAGTGGATCTAGCTGAGTTTCTAACCTGTTGAAATTTTCCAGGGCTACAGATCTTCCACAGAAAATGGTTTTAAATCCACTTCAATTGCACACTTTAGCAGTATTTGGAGGAGATCAAAAGTTTTTGACCAGCTGCTGTGCTCTTGCACTTTCTCCTCTGAAATATTCTGCACTCTGTTGGTTGTTGTCCAGTATCTGCATTTTCGGGCCCCAGTGCTGGCCAGATAAGATGATAGAGACGCTCTGTTCAGTGTATACGGTGGATCCTGAGGGTCTCTCTACTCTCTGCTCAACATTTTTTTTCACATAAATGCATAAACAAGACTGAAAGCAGGAAAAAAGTCATTAGGTTGCTCTAGGAAAAAATATTACTAATATTTCAATGCAAGGTACTAGTTATTGACCACAGAATTAATTCTGTCTTTTCCTTTGTATTTGTATAAGCCAAGGAAGAAGAAACCCTAGCAGAGAGACTGAAACAGAAGGATGTCACAGCCTGGCATAAGTATCACCTGAACAACACGTGTAGGTGTAATCCTTTCTTGCGGTAGAAATCATGTTCCCCATGTGGGGAAAGAGTGGTTATTGTGATCCCTGCAGGCTTGTGGACTCACTTATGGGTGATGTGCTGAGCTTAAAAAAATGCAGCAATTTATCTTATATCCATTGCCCAATTCTTCACTGAAGGGTTCTAATCCCTTTTCCTCTCTTCGCTGTGGTACCCTACTTCATGTAGGCTGAGTCTCCTGCCTGCCTGATCGCAACAGTGGTGGATTGATAAGGTCACCAGGTTAAAGCCCAAGGCTTCAGCTGCTGCTTAACATACAGTGCCGATTTATACAGCCGTTTCTTCTCTTTCCTGCTTCCTTAATTAGTATTTAAATATTCCAAGTGAAGTGGAATAGGTCAAACAGGAGCCATTAATGTCAAAAGTCTACCAGCTCTCTCATTTAGAGCGGATTGCACTGAGGTTTCTCACATCCCAACTGCATTGCCCTAGCAACAATATTATTATTTAGAAGTGAACAACCTCTTTTTTTAGTATCATGCTTAGCTGTCTGCTTTTAATATGCCTAGACTTAAAAAGGCATTGCACATTAAATATTTTACTTTTTTTTTGTCCTATTGGCAGAATAAGACTGTTTTACATGAAATAGTTATGAAGTGACATAAATACAGAAAATTACTCTTTTACACCTGAATGAGTCTGAGTGGAATAGGTTTATTTATTAATTTTGGAGGTTTAGGGGTTTTTTTGTTTGTTCCATTTTTCTACTGGAATAGTAGAAGGTATAGCAGTTGAACTGTAAAATAAAGTACCCATCCTTAACCAGAGACTCCTATGCTCATTATGAGGCTATAATACCTCAGCCCAAAAATACAAATATTTCAGCTAAGCTGCCAGGACTACAAGCTCACTCTGGACTCTGAAAGTCACATGGTGTTCTCCTCAAAATTGTCACAATTGTCAAGGTTTATTTATACTTATGAGACCTTATGGGTCTTCAGATTGTATTCTAAGTGACAACTCTGAAATCAGAGGAAGAGTAAGAATCTCAGAGTTTTAGCTGTTTGGAATTTAACAAATCAATCTGTTGATGTAAAGGTGACATTTGCGACCTGATGCGGTAGTCCTGTGTGCATGAGAAATTGTGATGTGGAGTCAGAGGTATATATCCCTGGAGTAATCTTTTTATAGAAATGTATATATAACTTTTTGAAGTTCCTATCCTCATTGAAAATCAATAGCAATCACAACCCAAAATGCCAAGAGGCTCTAGCAGACATGTGCGGTGGATTAAAATTGGATGGCTGAAATTGTAGCAGCCCTCAGCTGCACCCTCCACTCCTGTGATGGATGTTGCTTCTCCCAAAGCAGGGACAACTGATCTGCTCATGAATCTCCTGATCCACTCCAGTGCTCATTGAAAGTAAACTGGCTGGGATTCAGACTGGCTGTAATGGACACAGAAATTTGTCTTGAGAGAGAAAAAGTTTATTATTTGGATGGCAAGGATATCTAGAAAAGTTCAGCAATCTGTTTTTAACCTGTTGCTTAATGACCGCTGCTATTGTAAGTGCAGAACTTGATAGGCTCCATCACATGATTTCAGAGCAACAAAAAACACCTGTCTTTCTCAGTCCCCCACTGGGCACCTGAAGCCTCACTGACCTCTTTGGCAGGAGTTCTGCCTAACTTTGACACTTTTCTGAGAAAAATGAGAAACACTGCTGGCTGAACTGATGGAAACATTGTATTTACATCCCCTTTTTCTGCTGTCTAGCACTGTAAATATCATCACTGAAGGTTTGCAGGAAAAGTTAGCACTGGTAGGAGGCGGACAAAAAGGGACAGAGCACCTACACGCCCGAAAGCAAGAAACAGGCAGAGAAAAGAATGAGGATAACACCTTGGGTACTACAATCATATAATGCTTCTAGAGAGAGGGAGATCATCTCAGTGTTATTGCCTCTTCATTTTGGAGTCATTGTATACCATTGTGATGGTATCAATATACAATCCATCCTACATGAGATTACATAGCAGCAAACAATTTCTTTCTTAGGAGTCATCAGATAAAATTCCCCAGCCAATTTTGTTCATATAGCTATCTAGGGACAAAAAAAATCTAATTTCTGTTTGCTTTAAGACATCCTGTCTGGGCTTTTGTTTTTTGGGCAGTTACAAAGTTAGGGTCCTGTAGATTTTTCCTGCCAGTCGTGTGAGGATGTTTTTGATAATGTAAAGAATTTAAAATAACACTGGAGGTCTTTCTTAGGCCCCTGAGTCACACTGCAAGCACCTGTATCAGGAACACCCAGCAGTATAATGGTATTTTCCTAGCTTGACGTCCAGTCAAATTTGAATCAATAGCTGTTCCCTCACCCTTTAATGAGCACACTGACAATGATTTTATTGTATAACATCCTGAGTTTTTAAGGGGAAATCTGACTTGACTACATCAACATCCAAAAGCTTGCCATAGATAACCTTCTACAATACTTGAGCTCTGTCTCTGCAGCATTGCTCTGATTGATAAATCATCAGTTACTATTTTCTTCACCAAAGAAGACACAGAGTGGTCTGAGTTTTAAAAGTTAAATATACTAAACAGTAAGGAAATATGTTTACATAGCAACAGACATAGAGGAATGATCCTTAGACTGGTAATTATAAGTCTATGTCTGTATACACACAGAGTTTTAATTGTTTGTATTATAACTTCAAATATCTGCCACTAGGATGTCCTTGAAGACATGCTGTGGTACTAATCAGATTTGTCAAGATGAGACAGTACCTTTATATTCTCTCTTACACATCATAAACTCTGACTGATACCCCAAGGGGAAAAAATGCACAATGTGTCATTTATGACCTGTTACATGCACAAATTACTTGCATCGTGTATGCAGTAGGATAACAAAATGCTATTGATTTTGAATTTGACTTAAGAAGCTGATCTTTATTGTTAGTTGTCACTTGGCAGATTTATCCTCCTGCTGTGCATTGTTTGATCTAAAATCTTTGTTTGGAGAAATGGAAGCAGTGTTTTTTTATAATATTTTTGAAAAATTGTATACATTCTATCCTAGGAGATAGACATTATTTATAAGCAGAAAAAATATTCTATAAATCAGAATAAATTTCAAAAAAGTAACAGAACCATGCAATATGCCAATCTTGTTTTGCTTTTACAGCTCTGCTGTGTAGCAGAGCAGTTTTTCAGGGCTTGAAGCAAGGCACTGATCTGCACCACGACGCTTGTGCAGAAGCAAAATTAAAAGGCAGAGCTAAGGAAACTACTTGTTAATACAATGCACTACATAATTAAATAAAATTTAAAAAGGAATTTGAAAAAGGGTATAAATTTGAAAACTCAACAGATATGACAGATTAAGAATTAGGGAACCCCTTCCACCAAAATAGTCCTTTCCAATTTTATATGTTTTTGCCAGATACATAAAGGGACATTTCAGTATCACTTTAGGATATTGTTTTGTATACATAAAAGGAATAAAACCAGTATTCATTAGCATAAGGATTGGAAGATTTGTTTGGGTAAAATAGGAAAGGAAACTGTATGCATGTATGTATATATGTATGGGTAATATTATGATTTTATTCTTTCTTCATTTATTTTTTTTAAGAATATAAATGTTGTGTTTCTCAAAGAGAGTCTAAATACAGGTTGTGATGGTAAATGTTGGAAAGTCTTCAACAGCCTGTACTTTAACTCCAGAAAAGGTTTCTCAGTGCCTATTTGGCATTTTCCATGTCAAAAATGAAATTGAATCTGCTTACTTTCATATAGAGCAACTCTGTCACACAGAAAATATCAGTTTTGTAGATTGTATCAACTGTGACAGAAGACAAAGAAAAGCAGAGATCTGCAAAAACCAGCTGTCACCTGATTCCTTGAAATAATTTATGCAATTTGGTGTCAACAAGCAGACCAAGCATATATGTAACATATCTTTGAAGGTTTTAACTGTAGCATACAAGAAGATACTGCAAACTAAGTGGAGATGGCATGGTCTTCTACTAGTTTGAACTGTGATGTTGGGAATACTTTACCTATTGTTATTGTGTATAATGGGAAAAAAAAAAAGCCCCTCCCTAGATTGTTTAGGTTATTAAAATGTATTTTATGAAGCAGATTAAGTTAAGAGCTTTCAAATACAGTTAGGTTTCAGCTACTACAGTTTTAGTTTGTGTCCAGAATTAGCATTTGTGTTCAGAATTACCATTTTTAATACCTCAGGAAGCAGTAGGCTAAGTCACTACTGTTACTGTCCATTACATAGTTTATATGTGTCGGCTGGTCACTTAGCTAAGTAGCATTCATCTTCCTACCAGCTTTTTATTATCAAACCTATGCTTTCTGGAATCAAGTCTGCTTTGGCATTGTAACTCTTGTTTCTTAGGAGATTATTTCATTAAGTGAAAAATTCCACCAACAAAGCTACTTAAAGATCAGCTACAATCTTATTTACAACTTTTAAGGATCTTGGACACAGAAATCATTTGTGTTTCTGTTAGATAAAATGAAATATATGTATATATATATATTTTATTGCTACTGATACATGTCCTTCACAGCCGCATTCCAGGCAAACCTCAAATGGCATAGATGCATTAGCTCCATTAAAGTCAATGGAAGTTCACTTAATCACATCACCTGACAATCTGGCCTACAGCCCGTAACAAGACAATCCTTTGGAGGGTAATAATATTTTATGCTTTCATCAATCACTCTTCTAGGCCTGCAGCTATTTGTGGCAGACTAAAAAATGTCATATTATAATAAAAAAGCTGGTTATGACTATTTCTTCCAGAAAAAGCAAGAACCTTTTTTTAGCAATTTATTTATATAAACATTCTGATGACAAAACAATTTCAAAACAGCATTCATATTCTTGGCTTTAAGGCTCCAAATTGTTACATTTTTTCCCTCTGTTTTGTCTATTTGCATAGGACACATGTCTACAACCACGACAATAATAGATGGTAAGAACGGATCCGTTCCTTCGTCATCCATGAAAGTGGGCAAGAAATCAGTGACAGAAGACCTCTTGACAACGTTCAGCTCACCAGCAGCATGGCTTCTTGTGGTTGCTCTGATTGTTACCTGGTCAGCAGTAGCTATTGTAATGTTTGACTTGGTGGACTACAAAGCCTTAGCAGGTAAAACTCAGCGTATTCTATTTGACACTTTGTATATTCAAATTTAAAAATTTATTAAGCAGCGTCGATTACGTAAATATGCCTGTGTCTCATCTCCTTGGGGAGAGCACAGTGTCTCTGCTGAGCTCACCAAGAGAGAAGATATTGTGAAAAGTGTCAGAACACATTAGTTTATACCTCATACACCTTTATAATTTAAGTCTCTCCATTTTGCAGCCCATCCTCATCCTAGAAAACTAATATGTTGACAATAACGTAAAATGTATATAAGCATGTAAGGTCAGATTTCTGTTTTCCAATTTCTATATAATTTTTTCCTAGAAAAATGAAATTAGTATTAATTCATATTTTCAGAAATATAAAGTCTTTAACAGTCGCCTTGAGTATTCCAATATCTGCTTACACAGTTCAATGATCAGAAAAATGTAGAAGAACATACTAACCCTAAAACTGATCTTCAAAAGCCATAAGTACAGAGGACAAGATTCTTAATATTAGCCAAGATACACCCATGTCTTCAATAAGGCAATAACTCTAGCCTAATTTTAAAACTTGGCTATATAAATGAGCAAGATCAAGCTTTAGGGTATGTATTTATTACTGCAGGCAAAGATGAAAATGAAGTGGGTGGTACAAGAATTGTGATTCTAATTGAGGAATGGAAAAGAAGAGTGGCAAATAGAAAGAAATAGAATATTTATGTCTTTTATCTGAGAGTGATGTATAATGGAAAATAAATTAACTACCTATGTTTATAAAGGGTATGTAGTGTTCAGCAAGCCTTCAGTAGTAAAACCTTTGTGAGCTGAACAGCCATTAACTATTGGGAAACATGTATGTGAAGCAGAAAACAAATGATTAGGGTCCTTGTCTTTCTTAAATGAGAACTCCAGATCTAAAGTTATTGCATCTGTCACAACAATTAACTAGGAATTGAAATTCGGACTTCGGCCTTTTAATTCAAAAGAAATTGAGTTGATGTTCTGGAGTAAATTTCCTGGACTTTATTAGTTTACTGATAAATTCATAGATTTTTTTTTTTTTGTCCCGCTATATATCAATATTGACTTCAAGATTTACTTAGAAAGCTTTTGAAACACATATAGATCTTGAAAGAAACCAACAAATCCTGGATCAATAGAAGTCACAGACCTTGAAATGTGGAGAAAATGTACCACAAAACTTTCTTAAATTTTTTTCTCATCTGTCTTTATTTTCAGAAGGACATCTCTGGAGTACCAGGAAAACATAAAGTTATTTTTGAGAAATCCTTCCAAAATAAGCTTCAGATTTTATTTTAGACACCAAACACTTGATGCTAAAACAGAGAGACAAACTAAGAAAGAGAAACTATCATATTCAGCTTTATTTTTTCCATATTAAATATTAATCAGTCAATCAATCAGTCAAACAGTCAATCAAGTTTTTAATATGTTTTCAATGAGCAGTCAAGAACCAGGGCTTAACTCAGATTAAACTTAAAATCAGAAATTTCTGAACTCGCTGTCAGGTCACACATGCTCAATAAACACGTCAGGGTAATGGTAAGCAATAAGAATCTGTATTTGTACTGGAGTTTGAAGGAAACTTCCTAAGCAGATGGAATTCTGTTTGCATTGTATTGGTTAAATGAGCTTAAATCTCACAAGTGTTGATGGAAACCACCATTTTCAGACCAGGATGTAGAAAGAAAGCAAAGTAAAATTTAATCTGCAGGTGAGTTTTTATTTTGTGAAGGTCTCTGAGAGATGATACTATAGTATTTTGAGTTCATGAGTTTGTTTCTTTTCCTTTCCTGCAATATTTCTGTTCCTAAATGATTAGTTAAACCACCATTCAAATCAGGTCTTGATGGTCAAAGATTAAGAGAAGGAAATGCTGTGCTTCTTTAGACCAGGATTTATTAGACTGTTTTCTGTATTTACATGCATATAAGAATAGTTGCATAGCTGTTATCACAACCTTTAGTTTTCCTCTCCTGATTTCTTGCTGATTTTTTTTTTGAGTTAAACCCAGTGATTTGTAAAAATTCCATGGAAATAGCTGAAGATTTTACACAGAATCGCATAGCTGACATTATTAATACAAGAATGATTTTCACTTTTGGACAGTTTGCCTACAGTGAAAGTAATGCCTCCTTTTCATATAGAAAGTAAAATTTGGAGCAAATTTCTAAGTGGCTCCTTAAATCTAAAACCCAGTAAGTTTTTTGTCTTGGATTTGATATTGTTCTTTGAAAAACCAGACATGTGTAAAAAGAGCGAATAGCTATATTCAGGACTGTAATTCTAGTTTTGCAGGCATGATTAAAATTAATTTCCTAGTTTTCAAATGTAAATGAAAGATGCCAAAGAAATTGCATTCAGCTGTGTGCTTTTTAAATCCACAAATCACAGAAAATTCAGTGTTTTTTTCCTAAAAGAACACTTGCCTTTCATAAGCCATTGCATTCAATTTCTTTCCCATTTCTCTACCTGAAGTTCCATGAAGTTCAAGTTCAGAAAGTATGCATAGCATATGGATGAGGCAGGCTGAGAGAGCTGAACTCAGCCTAGAGGAGACAGAAGGGCATCTGAGGAGCAGCCTGCAGAGTTTTGAAGGGCAGTTACAAAGTTGGCAAAGGATTCTGATCTATGGGCTCCCACAGGGACTTTCGCTACATCTCTGTGCCAGAAATGGCCGTCTCCATAGCAGAGCTGTAGCAGTGACTGCACTGCACAGGGGTGAGTGCAGCAGAAAGCAGGAGCAGGCTGACCTGGTAAATCAGTCAGGGGACTGTGTGGCTCAGGAGCAGACATGGATTTTTTCCCCTGATTACACTACAGAGCTGCTAACTTCTGGAAAATATAGGAAGTGCAATGCCCTAGATCATGAGTTGCCTAGAGTACACAGAGATTCATGGAGCTCAGGGAAAACACTACACATGAGCTGAGTAGGAAGTACTCTAAACTTGTACCTGAACATTATTTTCCTACAATAATTAATAATTTTACTCTCATTATCTGAAAGGCAAATGATTCTAAAAGATGTAAATTATCACTGTATGTGTTCTATATATTCTTTCAATTTATCAGTATGAACTTCACACCACCCTCTGTGATTAGAGTGCCAACCCTTAGGTTTTGCTTCTTGATTGCTGTGGTTTCACATTCTTTCAGAAGTAAACTATCAAGTTTGTGAAATTCTGACAAATTACATAAGATTAAATTTTTCCTGGAATGACATGTAAAAGAGATGTTTAGTTTCATCCTAAAGTAGATGTGGTAAATTACTTTTTTTGCTGCCCTTCTTTATTCAGCATACATTTTACAAATGTAAAGTAGCTTACAGAACTGCTGGAGGCTGAGGGAGGTTAACACTTAAGGTTTAGGTGACTGAAGTTAGATTACACGAATTCAAGCTCCACGCACAGAAAGATTTAAGATAGTTTTGTGTAATTTTACACATTCAGAACATGATGGCTGTAAATTCTACAGCACTCTGTATTATTCAGGAGGTGCTGATTATGATATAAAATATATCTTTACGAGGGGACCCCGTGTCACAGGTTGCATGTGTAAAGCTTTGCTTCCTGGGTGGTTGTGTCAGTTTGTTCAGAAGTTAGGACAGGGACAGAATTTGTAAATCAGCTTTAGCTTTAGCAGTGGATTTCAGGGAAAGTAGGAGACAAGAGTTAGATTTGTACTGAAAGTTTCACCCCCGTTCTATCTACCCAGAAGAAGGAAATTAAATTTTACAGTGTTGTGCTTTAGTGTACTATGCTCATTCCTTTGAGGAATCAAATGAAAACTTGCATTCCTGGCATGCTGTAGTCTACAACTATGAACATGACTGAAATATTTCTAACGTGGTATGAAGGTCACATGTATTACAAAAGCTTGAAAGAAGAAACTAAAAATCTCATGCAGTACACAATGTGTATGAATATGGAATAAGTAGTATACCATATTAAAGGATCACTTATATTTTAAATATTTTTCAAAAATGAATAAAAAATTAATTTTGGTTCTATGTGTGCCTTGCAACAGTTCATTACTTCCATCCTTTGTGTTAGAAAACACACTTTTTTACTGGCTTCATAATTTATGAATGTATTTCATGCATTTCTTGTACACATGACTGGATTATACATTTTAATTGCTAAACGCAACTCAACAATTTAAGATTATTTTAGTCCTTAAGATTGATTGCCCAGGAATCCATATTTGCTAATGGGCTAATAGACCATTCAAAATTCCCTGCCATCTCTGTGACCAATTACAGCTAATTACATCCCCCTAATTTCAGATCCAGAGTGTTCAATATTCAGAGTAAATTACAGTGATTTAGCCAGTCACCTGAAGGCCAGACTAAATTAAACCTAATGAAACCTCACCAAATCTATGAAACCCAAATTACCTACAAAATAATATAGGTGAAAATATAGAAAACACACAGAGACAAACTTAGCAGAATGAGCATGCTATGTTGCTTTCATGAGTAAAAAACCAACATGAATACACTCTTTGTTGGGACTAATTTGTTTTGTCCACATAAGGAGGCTTTTTGGAGACCTGTAGGAAAGGAAGATCTTTGTGTAGGTAATGCCTTTAGGAATAGGGAGTTAACAAAGCATGCAACTCCCATCCAGTCAGATGCTTTCTTTAATTATATTTTTTTAGTCTTTTTAAGTTAATGCAAAAAATTTGGACAAATATTATGGGGCTTCCCATAATAGCCTCTGAATAACACAGTCTGAAGTCACCATTTCCCTGCCTGAACTTGTGGTCATTTTATTACTGTCTTGCAAGCACAGATAGATTTTGTCTGGCCTTGTGGAGTATATAACTATAGAGAATATACACATACATTTTTCCCCTGCAATATCATCTCACTGTAGTCACCCTGTTGGGCTAATGTTCACTGGAAACTTTTAAGAACTTCAAAAAGAAAAGTGCACATATTTTTGCTCTTGTATTTTATAACTGTATATCCAGCAGTGTTATAACTGAAAATACATTTCCATTTAGTCAGGAAAAAGAATGAACTTCTGGATTAGTTTAAGCCACCAGCAAACTTAATGGAATAAATATTTTTTCTCTTTTTCAAACATGCAGAGCTCTAGACAAACATCCTACTCTGAAATTTATCAAAACAGTGCTATAGTCTTCTGCAATACACTTTTTTTACTGTATTTATAAATGTCAATTCAAAGCATGATTGAACAGCCAACTACTTCAAAGTTCTTAATTAAGTTCTTAATTGAATTATATAAGACTTCAATTAATGCACCTAAAACCTAAAAAGCATTTTTTCCTCTCTTCCTTGATAAAATCCATTAAAGGGATTTAAGCCTAATTCCCGTTTAAAGAAGGGCTGTTCAGATGACATCTGGTTTCTTATGTTTCAGTCTGCAGCAGATTTCATAGCTGAGGTATAAACCCCTAGAAAATGAGTTTATAGTGAAAAGAGCGACAGTCCATGAACTATGGCAGCATTGCAAGTGCTGCTTTCCTCCCAAAAGGTCCAGTGCATAAAAGATGATAGATTTTGATAGATCAAACTTTGTGGGGTTATGTAGTTGAAAATATGAAATTCCAGAAAGAGTTTCAAGGTATAGGAAAGGATCTAAGAGGAGAATTCATGTTTAAATATGCTTCATGGGAAACAAAACAGAAAGCAAATTTACAGTGCATAATGGTATCTGTGAGATTTCTAATTTTAAACAGACAAATCAAATCAGTAATTCATTTCAGTAACAATTGTAGTGATGCAATTCTTTGGTTACTTGTTTTTGAAAAATTGAAATAACTTGACTAGAATCACCTAAATGTAATATAGTCTTTTCAGCAATAGAATTTGTTTGCAACTTGTGAAAATACTGTGCTTTGTTTGATCATGTTTTTACCTTGCTATGATTCACACTGTATTATCTCACACCTACAGCATATTGTTTCCCTTTTTAATGAACTCAAATTTCTGCCACAGAACAGCAGCCCCTCAGAGATTAAACAACTCCTCACTTCTCTCCTTCAGTGCTTCCTTTAGCCACAAGACAGTTGAGAACATTCATTTTTGCTAATGGTGTTTCTTCATTTTTTTTATTGACCTTCCTGGGCTTCATCCTGTTGCCATCAGGTATAGCCACCTATTCACAACATTGTGATGATCCCTGTTTCCCACCTGGTAAAGACCTTCTGCCTGCAGTGTTCTGAATATGTGTATGGGTGGTAACAAAGCATGGGCACGAGCAGAAGCCGGGACACAGGAGCATTGCTTCTCAGCTAACCCCAACTCCACCTGGCTGGGGCTTGCAACAGCCTAGTCCTCATTTTCACATCATGCTTGGAATAGATCTGAGAGCAAAGAGAGACCCCTAGCCAGGAGAGTCCCAGGAAATGATGGCAAGTTGAGGTGCTAATTTTACACTTTAAATGTCCTTTAAAAATGTTGTTGTACAATTATCTAACAGCTTTTTAATCTGAAGACCTGTGTTCTTAGCCAGAGAACTGAACCCATAGAATGAGAAAAAAAAAAAGCTTTGAATTATTATAGATAAAATGTGTTTCAGAAAACACCTCCTAATGAAGATCTGAACTATCAAATCAAAACCTTCTAGCTGATATCAAATCAAGTCATATAAACTACACTTAAAGCCCATCCTAAACATACACTCCTATTGACATGTAGGGCTATACGGAATGGACCTGAAATTACTGAATTACTTTGCGAGAGTTTGCGAATTTCTTTCTAAATTTTGGAAGGTAAATTCCGGTTATAACTGCTTCTTTGTTCACTTTCATGTGAGATTTCCTCTATGAACTTGACCTCAATATAGTTATCTAAGGTTGATATAAGAAAGAGACAGCTACAGACTGTAGTCTTAATATTTACAATATAGGTACTTATAAAATGGAAATTACTGAGAAAGCTGACTCTGTACTTTCTTTGACAGTTTTTATATGTAATATAATTAAAAATTCAATTAGTATTTTTATAAAAATAATTCAATGGTACCAACCAGAGTTTTTCCTGTTTATGGTAACTATAAACCTATCAAGCTATAAGCTTGATAAAAATGTTAGTCTATGAAACAGAAACCTAAGACCTAAGGACAGTTATGTTGATAAACTGGAATGTTAATAATAGGAGACTATGTGTGTCTTGAGATCAGTATCTTAGATGCTACTTCTCAAAAATCACAGAGTAGAAAGGAAGAAACTTAAAAATATATAAACTTTCAAATGAAAATATAGGTCTCTATATTTATAACAGAATATTTTACTAAAAATAGGATAAGTTTTATTACCTCAAGCTCATGTTAGGCTTTTGCATTTTATCAAACACAACAGAAATTCTCTGTCTTCATCAGCTGTACCTTGTCAGTGTCAGTGAAGTAGTTTATATCTCATAGATCAATCTTTGCACCAGATAATTACCATAATTTGTAACTTAATTGCATTCAATTCACTGTAGTCAAAATATGTAATTGATGAAAATCCAACAATTGCTAACTAATTTGCTGCGATTCATTAAAAAAAAAAAGCCACCTTAACATAGGTTCAACTCTGAGATACATTTAACCATCTGACAAGCAAAAAAAGATTGATAGGAAACTACATTTCTGGCAGAGTTACTAAGACTCGAATAATGACTGAAATAATTTGCACAGATAATCAGTTAGTCACTTTTTATTGTGCACTTCACAGGAATGAATGACACAGACTATTGAGCATAACCAAATTTGCTCTAAAGTCGACAGCAAATCATACCATGTGATTACTCAATTCTTGTATCCAAAAATCAGGTTTAAAGTACTCATTATCAGTCCCCATTGAAAAAAAAAGGGGCTTTCTCTTCAAAAATTCTTTGGCACTTTATGAAAATTACCTTCTGTCTTCTCGTTACCAAGAACAAACTTAATGTCAACTGCAGGACTTGAGAACTTTGTCATTGCCTGGTTTCAAGGATCTGTGTTAAGTGTGAGTTATTAATTACCATTAAGGTTAAAATTTTGATTTTAAAATAATTTTGAATTAAGACTGTGAGCCAAGGAGACTTCAAAAGTGAAGAAATTAATTGTTCAGAACTGTAGCACTTGATGTGCTGCTTCAAATTACATAGGGATTTTTTAGAAGTATTTAATACCTACAACATATCTGAAACTATTTCTTAAGTAATTATTTTAAAGATATTTGCATATTTTTAGTACAGAAGTCCAAACAATCTTCCAGATATCTCCAACAGCTAACAAACATTCTCCAATCAAATTCAACTGAACTGTCCTACAATAAGATGTCTTTGAAAGGTAGTATACAGATTCCTTCCATTTGATTGGAACTCTTCCTCTTTCAACTTTAACTCTTCCAAATTTCAGCATTTTCTAGAATGTTCTGGAATTTTGATGCTTCCTCTGAAAACACAACAACAAAACTGTTACTATTCCTCATAACAGTGAACATGCCAGCACAAGAAAAGAGGAACTTTTACTGATATGAAAAACATCTCTTATACTGTACCAAGTAATAAAAGACTTTGACAAACAAAATGTTCTAGCAAAGCATTTTTGTGGAATCAGAGCTGTTCTGGAATGTACGTAATTTACCAAGGTGAATAGTTGTATAGACAGGGAATTAATTAAGAATGTAAAGTTACAAATCTAAGTGCATAGCCAAAGTGTACAATATCAAGAAGGATTTAAATCTGAAACAGAATCACTAGCAGGACCCATGTCACATACCTCAGGATTATGTAACCCTAAAACAGACTTCAGAGGGAAGAGACACACTTGCCTTCTGAAGGTCACAATATTTCTCTCTGCACTGGCTTTTGAGGGAGTTAGGAAACCACCAGGTCTTCAGTACCCTTTCAGCTATATTTCACTAAATAGGAAAACTAAACTGAACTTAAACTGTGATTAAAGGTAATTGTGTAGTGTCAACTAAATTCTTCAATATTAATTATGTTTCACATCTGAACTTAACTCCTCAGTAACCATTTACTTCCTTTCCCCTCCTTCAACAGGCATTATTAATTGTTTACTATTTTATCTAACACTAAAAAATTGGCTCAATCACTATTTAAAACTTAATCAAAAGGCAAAACTTCACAAGTCTGCATCTGAGAAATATTTTGTATTGATAAAGCCTCTTTACAGTTTAAATTCAAAATCCTGCCTGCTCTGCTTCCAGAGCAGTGGATTTTGTGTGACATACAATATATTAATTACGGTTTAGATCAACTATATTAATGTATAATAACATTAATTATAGCTATAGATTAGTTACAAATTCTATATTACACACCATATGTTAGCAAAAGAAATATATTGTGAGCTTACTTTTAAAATAATGTCTTCTAAGATTTGCTGAGAAATGAGAAGTTGTATAGAAGACTGCTGATCCAGTTGAACATGTTGACTATAAGGTGATTGTAAAAAAATCTCATTATTCTTTTCAATTGCTGGACATCTCTAAATTTAAAAATATAAAGCTCAAAATTTATTATTAAAATTTTACATTCTTTCAGCTTCACTCTTGAAGCAAGAGTATGCAAATCTTCTGGAAATGGTTGTCTTTCTTTGCATGTTTGTGAGGAAAATTGAATCTTTCTTTGTCCTTGTTAACACCAGAATTGCTTCATTTCCTTTGTCAGTGTTGTATTTCATTCTACTAGGGACCTCATAGCACCTGGTATTGTCAAAGTTGTTGGTAGAACTAAAAACATGGATTTAATCAGTTGAAATTTTCACTTCAGCATTATTTGGTGTGGTGTTCTTAAGAATTCTAGAACACATCATTACTATTAGCACTACTGTTAAAAAATGTTGGAAATACAACACAAGTTAAGCAGAAGACCTGTGCATGAGGACTTAATTTTCCAGGTCAGTGCGCTTGCATTGGACCTCAAGTGTGCTCACAGTTTCTGTTTGAATACAAAATTTCATTTTGCAAATACAAATAAAGTGTCCTCTACACAGCTCCAAACTGATTTTTCTAAACTTTGTGTATTAAACAGGTTTTGCAACTTGTGTCTGTTAGCACAGGTATGACTGGACACACAATTTTGCCTCTGGACACTTATAATTTCTAATCCCTTTTCATAGTGTGGTATGAAGATGCTATGAATTAAAGACCAGGATATGATGTTGTAGACTGATTCATCAGCAAAGATGGCTTGCCTTGGGGTGGTTGGAATAATTTCCTCTGCTCTTGATCTTGCACTTCTCTGAACATTTCCCTTGCCTGCCCAGGGGGGACAGCTCTGCTACCTGTGAAGCAGAAGCAGTTATTGAACTTCTAGTTGATAGACCAGTATATTAAAATAAATTGATACCAGTTCTTGTTTAGTTTACAGCTGTAGTCCCGGAGGCTGTAAAAACCTGTGGCTGTAAAAGCAACTGAGCCCTCCCTAAGCAACCAGTGGGTAAAAGGAGGGTGGATAGCCACATGGAAAATCAAGGCAGCTGTCCAAAGTTAAACCATCCCTGCTTGTGAATCAAAATCTTGATTATGCTAAGACACCTCTAGCCATGTCCATCCTATTAGTCGACTGACTCCTTAGCACCTCTAGATTAGAATAAATCTAAAGCAAATGGCATCAGGGGTCAGGTCACAAATTTACTTTTTAAGAGCCTAAGTGTAGGTATTAGTTCTCCTGGTTAAAGCTTGAGAAGGCAATTTGTGGCAAATCACTTGAAAAAATTAAATCTCTACTCAAAGCATGAAAACAATGCAAACTAATACGTGTCATGCTAAACAAAGTAAATACTTGCTGGTTTGCGACTCAACCTTTCTGAATAAAATAGTGTGCACAGTAGTACACTAAATTAATTTATTTGCAATTATGTCATTGCATCATGTCACACCTTCAATTTATTTGATCTGTCTGATTGTTCAGCAACATGTACCTATAAAATACAGTATTCACAAAATATTAAGTGCAATATTTCTTTGGTCTACATTATCAACAAGCATGTGCAAACCAATAGAAAGTCAGCCTGGTCTCTTGTGTTTCAGAATAATTCAATAGAGGGAAAATTAACTATTTAATGGTGCATTTATATTTCAATGAACCTACATTTCATTACAACACTAAGTTGTAAGTTTCATTACTACACTTTAAGAAAATAGTTCATACTCCTGTCACTGAAAAAGTTCCTTTAAGCCTGCACCTTGCATGATTTTTAGCCTGTAAGTCCATGTGAGACTGCTTCTGATTAATGCTAAGATTTGGTTTGTGAGTCAGAACACTGCAACCAGAAGTAGTTCTGAAGAGACTTGTCTTTAGCTTCCTTCTAAAATATTTACCTACAGAAAGTCAACACGAAACAAAGGTACGGTTCCTGCCTTGGTGCTGTTAAATTCAGTGTACATATTTTTATCAAAACCTCTAGGAAGAAGACTAGGCCAAAAGTTCAGTTTCAAGTACAGTGGGCAATAACACAGACTGAATGAGGGTTGTCCCTCTTCCTAAGAAATGTTTGGTACAAAGTTCAAGAAAATAGAAAATTGCTGCATAAAACGGTCAGAAGAAAAAGTCTTTCAGAGGCTCAAAAGTCCCTCTGAAGTAGTGTGTCAGGTACAGAGAAATCTGGTGAAATCCCAATTGGAAAAGCCTTTAAGGGAATACTAGTATTACCCACTGATGGCTGCACTGCCTGGGTGTGGGTACAGTGGGGAGCAGAAGTCTCACTTCCATCAGAGGTTCCAGGAAGGTGAAGGACATGAAACTACACAGCTTCCTTGTTTCCCAGTTTGCTTGCCTACAGGGGTAGTAAGACCAGAACAAGAATGCACATGTGCACAAGTGTATTTGAAAGAAATTCTAGAAAACTTGTGAGAGAAGAACCAGAATCACAGGAGTATGTGTTTGAAAGCAGCTGTCTCTGTGCCACTATCTGGATTTGCATCCCTGTTTATTCTGAACTCAGGTTATTTTAGCCTGAGTATGCACAGCTTTCTTCTTCCCATCCTGTATGTGTGGTCCATGACAATGATGTGACCTGTCTGTGTTGTTAATTCAAGGCTCAGCAATTTCTTCAGCCAAGACTTGTGTGAGGAAGGAGCTCAACAGGGAGATATGACATGAGTGGGACTGAATCCTAGATGGGCATCAAGAGGCAGGGGATCTGAGTCAGATTAAAAACTGGGCTGAAATGAAGAGATCATCTAAAATGAAGAATATTAGAATGGATCCATACTTACATTTTGCCCAGCCATGCTTCAGAAAGAGACCCAGACCTTGGAGAACAACATCAGACCAAATTACACAGTGGGTCCTTAATCACTCTGCAAACAACAAGTGCAGGAAGATACAGTTTATACCAGTCTTCCACAGGAAGGAGAGCTGTCCTCAAGTGCTTGAATAATAAAAATTAACATTCACAGTCCTTGTTTCTGCTAAAAGAGGTAGCATAATTAGTCCTTTATAAAATGAAGATTAACTTTTATTACTGAAGGAGTTATTTGGTTTGGGTTCTTTTTTCAAATCGCTTTTGTTTTAAAATCTGCACTCAGGAAGATCTGTTCACAAGCTCAGCACAGAACCACTGAGAATCATTCATGAGACACTGGAAGAGTCTTCTGATTGGATATATGGCTTTTTTTCTTTACTGTCTGACATCGTATGGAGTGATGATGATGATGACAGTGATGAAGGTATTTGTAATGCAAAGACTTCCATAACTGCTCTAACTGCTGTTTTACATGCATTAAAATGGCTTATTCAGCTTTTAACCTCACAGACAAGAAGGTCAAAAAAGAAGGAAAAGTGAACATTGTTGCTAATAAAGCATCCACTGGCTATTTCAATCAGTAAATTGGTCTCTTTGTTAGCTCTCATCTCATGTTTAATGTACCATTACAGAAAAGCAGTCAGAATTAAATATTGCCATCAGTACGTTTTTGAATATAAGAGCACTAATTTATACATGACTTCAAAGCCACGACAAAAATATGCATCAGGATATTGCCTCAGAGAATGGAAATAACTATTTTCTTTTAATCAGCAAGATTCTAAAGAACCCCAGAAAATATACAAGATACAACAAGAAATTTAGAACTTTTTTGAAATTTAGAACTTTTTTAAAATTTGACATATTGATGAAGGGGCAAATATATTGAAATTTAAAAAAAAAGACATTTCAACTGAACTTACAGGATTTTGGATGGCGTATTGCAAGTAATTCAGTTTACTAGAAGTTATAGTTCTGCCATTATGGTACCATTCTTCATCTGACATAATCAGATAAATGAAAGTAAATTACAAATATTTTGGTTTTGGAAATAACTCTTTTTCTGTTAATAAAAAAAACAAAAAGCAAAAACAAAACAGAAAAAATAAAACCTAGTTCCCCAGTGTGAGCAGAGAGTGCTCACAGCCAGTAGTGGATCATCATGTCAGATCATATTGGTCATTCTGAGAAGCAATAAGTGTGGGAGTGACATCTTCATTTCACGGTTGTTTATTTTATATTTCATTTGGCTACACCAGAATATAATTAAAAAATGACACGTACTGAAACTGACTTCTACCCGTTTGCTCAGAAACCTGAGATATTACCTAGTGTTTACCTTTTAAATATGAGCATGAGCTTTTGATATTAGCACCATATAGGAATGCTAATAGATAGGCTGCTACAAGTGAGTCCGTGAATTGGGTATTGTATTCTGAGATATGATTTATAACTAGCAGAAAACCAGTCTCTCCTAAGGCTGACAAACAGAAAAGATGAAAAATAGACAGCTTGGTAAAATTTGATCAGTGTGCATTTTTAGCATTTCATAGCTCCCAAAGCACATGCAAACTTTCAAACGCTCAAGTGTCTAAATGTTAATGGCAGTAGGAAAAGTCATAAAATAACTGACAGACAAAAATTTGAGATCACACGTTCACTAGATTTGGAAACCTTAACTCTGGCAGTGTTTTGCCCAATGAAATTTCATCATCAACTAGGAGTGTGAATACGCAGTAAGGCATCTTAATTCATTATATCATAAAAATTAAGTGTTTTGGGCACCCTGCCCACTCTGTGCTGTAGTCAATGCAGCTGGCGCTGCACGCTAGCCAGTCATTCAGGTTCACTCCTTCAAATTCCGTGTCCTACATGGAGGTGCAATAACATATTGCAGCAATCAAGTGCTTATAGTTACACTGAAATGGATTATTTTTTTTGGCTTGGGTTTCACTGGAAAGATTGCTAGATTAACAGTCTTGATAAATTCCATATATTTTTTATTCAGAATTAAAAAAAAAAAAACCACCAAAAAAAACCCCACCAAAAACAAACCAAAAAAACCCCCAAAAAAACCAAAAAACCCGAATCCTACCCTTAAAATATGGAAACATGCATAAGGTAAAGCAAATTTTTAATTGTAGTCACAAATTAATATTCAGATGCACAAACGGAGATTTGGATGTTTCCTTAGCTACTACTTACTTACTACTGCACCATGAAATTGTCTACCCCAAACTCTATGGCAAGATAAACTTTTTATTAAAAATCTAAAATCTCAGAATAGATGCTTATCATTTAGTACAAAAAAGGAGAAATTATTTTTTGAAATAAAATGAGCCAACATGAAAAAAAATGTGGGGTTTTTGTTTGTTTGTCGGTTGGTTTGTTTGTTTAATGTGGGGGGTTTGTTTGTTTGGGGTTTTTGTTGGTTTGTTTTTGGTTTGGGGGGGGTTGTTTGTTTGTTTGTTTGTTTGTTGTTTGGTTTTGGTTTTACTGGATTTTTTAAAAAATTTTTCTCTAATATCTGTTTTTTTTCTCTTGGTTTAGGTGAAGTGGAACCCTCCCTGAAAAAAGGTTGGTCAGTTTCTTGACAATAGAGGGAAAATATTTTGTAATCATTTTAAGAATTAACTGTATATCTGTGATATAAATCCTGTCAATAGTTACATGGCAGGTTACTAACCTTTTCAGTTGTGCTCTAACAATCTCATTAATTGCAAAATACAAATAATTATATTTAATGAGCTGTTTGTTGGTCTTTGAGAATTCCTTATTATTTCATTATTCCTGAGAAAATCTAAAAAATTGTCATATAAAAATAGAATTACAGAAATATTATTTATATCTTTGTCATGCTTTGTGGGACTCCTGTTAATGCCAAGGAGTTATATCTATGTCTGGATAGAAATAAAGTTCAGGAATAATAATATGGAAAGTGTATTTAGTGAGAAATAATGATGAGGTACTGTCAAGCATTTTACCTGAAGCCAACACAGGCCCCTAAAGAAAGAACTTTGTCCTAATCTTCTGAAAAAATTACTTAGTTAGCACTGAATTTTTAAAGCAGACAAGTGAAGGAAATAGGATTCGTATTATAATCTTTATGGATATTGAAATTGTTTTGCTGAAACATTAAACTTACATTCAACTTCTATTAAATCAAAATGCAAATTTAATAGAAGGCTGGAATTACTGATGATAGAATGTAAGGCTTTTCAAAACTAGGATGTGTTTTTTCTCCATATTGAGCAAAACTTGAGAATAGTAGGATGTGTAACCAGCCCTGTGTGAACTGAATTTTGTATCCATCAAATTCTCAAGAGATAAATGCCCATATTGAAGAATCTATCACCCCGGTTGCTTCTGAGATTACAATCCAGTTTTCTCTGAAGTTAATTAGAACTGGATCAGGCTTCTCTTTAATGAAATGTTTTGTCAGTCTCAATCTGCAATACAAGGAATTAATAGTCTTGAAGACCAGGACCAGTTATCTTTCTACTGATGACTCCTCATGTTAGGAAAATTTACAGACAGTGTAGGAAAAGATTCCTAAAAAAAGAGATTTTACTTCATCTGTAAGAACTGTAAAACCTTCAGCATCACCCTGTCTCTTTTCCCACAGAGACAGCAGCATTTTAAATTTTATAGAAGATGCACAGAGTCTGAAGCTGTAACACATTGTTGGCAAGGATGTATATGGGTGGAATGTGTCTTCTCACCATGGATCAGTGTAGGGGGCGGGCTGAAAGCGCTGCTGCTTCATGGCCAGGATATAATCCACAAAAATTCTGTGGACAACAGCATGTTCAGCATTGCAAACCCTTCTCTGGAAATCAGTGACATAGGCCTTACCCATTGCATTGGGACTCAAAGCTGTAGAAACAGAATTTGGAGAAGTCATCAAAACAAGCTGAAGGCTGCTTAAACTGTAAGCAGTGGGAAGTTATATGATTATTTGGACCTAAACTTGCTCCATCCAAGGAGCCTGAGTATCTAACTGCCAGCTGTGAAAGTTTTCCTCACTATTCAAAGCTCACAGCCTGGCTTTGGACATGAATCCTGAGAGGCTCTTCTATCTGTGGTAAAAAGGAAACAGACAAGGAGCTGGTGATTTCTCCAGATCTGGTATCTTACAGGATAACACAGTCACACAGATGTGAAAAGGCCAAATTCAAACATGCTTCATCTGCCTGAACAGTAAAACAAATTTTGAGTGGGTTTTTCCACTTCCAGGATGTGTGCACAAGATATTCCCTCTGTCTTTTAGAGTATAGACATTTTCATCCTAGTCTCCTTGCAAAATGCTTTCTCAGACTGGGCCTGCTGAAGATAGCAACCATTTCTGTCATAAGTAATGCCATAAGCTTTCACACAGTAACATCCTCAAATAACTTACCATCTCCAGGTGACTGGAGGTCTCCATTTCATCCTGGCAGACAGGATCTGGCCTTGATTTTGTCACCTCTTTTACTGGGCTACAGAAATACAACACATGTGGCCTGAAGCCACGAATCCCTTGGAAATGCTGAAGCAGAGCACTGCAGTGACAGGCACCTCTCAGTCCCTCAGAGTCTCTCTGCAGACTTCTCTTAAAACTTTATAAACATCAAAGAGCTAAATTGACAGGGTCTAAGGCTAAGCAGAAGTTTTCTGAGAGCTCTGTGGTGTAGCCTAGTGCTTTTCTGCTTAGGCACAGCAAAATTCTCTCCCAATGCTACAGCTCATGAGCGCAGAAGGCAAATCCCTGGCAGGTAAGCAGAGGGCTCAGGTGGGCTCCTGCAGGTAGCACTCTCACAATCTGCTCCCCTGAGCATAAGGTGAAAATCTCTCCAAGTAGCTTTTCATAACTAATTTGTGCTGTGATTTACATGGTCCATAAATAAGACTTCCAGAAGAAATGCTTTCTAAAACAAAACAAGACACTGCATTGCTGATCTTTTCCATGTTGCTGCTTTTAGGGCTGGACCCAAAAAAGGACCATCTATGCAAATAGATCTGGAGATTTTGGGGTGTCAAAATGTGGGTTTGATCCATGAAATTAGAACCAAATTTTTTGGTTATTGTGTTTTCTCTGCCTACATGTAAAGGACCATTTCTGCATCAAAATCCCTTCCACTCTGAACAGGAATTTTATCTATAGCTTTATGAAGGATCTTTCTTTAGGTGACACTGGCATTTGAACATTCTAAACAAGAGGAAAAAAAACCCAGTGAGATTGTGCACTACACTACTGCTGTCTCCAGAATATGAACAGATTGGCATTTTTCACATTTTTATGGGAAACCTCTCTCAAATTTCACTCTGGAGGTGTGCACTATGGCTGCTGTGCCTGATATCTAAGTATCTGTATTGAATCTAACTCACAGTTATTATGGTATTCATGAATAGAATGAGAATTTTTGAAAAATCTCCATGTCTATTTTTAGTGAATAGACAAGCCTTCATTCTTTTGCTTTGCTGACTAGAAGCTTTTATGAATGTTAAAATGTTTGCACATTACTTTATAATGGAATATAGTAACTGAAAAAATAAGATTGCTGGTATCACAATACAATTGCATATTGGAAAAAATTCAAGGGGAGTGGCAAGGACATTGTCTGGCCATGAAAGAAGAAAAGTCTTATCATAATTATGATCCTGAAGAAAGCAAAGATCACTTTCCTAGAGATGTAAATTAAAAGCAAAGATAATAGAAGTACAAGTAATGACAGTGCGCTTCCACAGGCAATGGGATTATTATCAGTTTCAGAATCCTTCACAAGATATGAAAATATTTCTCAAGCACCTTTTCTATTGCAATTATTTTTGCCAGTCCAAGTCTTATCACTAATATTTATCTTCAATAATTGGAAAAGAATGAACATTTAATATTGTCTGGCAAAGCAGTATTTTTCAGTGGACATAGTGAAAGATTATTCTGGATGGGACTTTACAGTCTTTAACAATGCATATTCTCAACATACAAAAACTATAGGGCATTTTCACAAAAGACAGAGAAGTTTAATTCTTTCTTTCAGGCTTAATTTGCTTCTAGTTTAATTTTTTTCTATAACAGTTATGACTGATAATCTTTTTCATTTTTTCAGGGTTAGTTTCACCTTTAGAGACACATTCTATTATTTGACAACTGTATGCCTGTATGTTTTTACTAGAAATTACTGCTATAAAACAGAAGGTGGGGGGTTTTTTTTGTTCATTTGTTGGGTTTTTTGGGGGTTTTTTTGTGGACACTACTGGCCTCAGTTGTGAGTTTGAAAAAGAGCTGAGAAAACGCAAAATTGGAAATAAAGATCTGTAAATAGTAAAGAAGTGCAAACACTTCAACATTGACAACCATGCCGAGAAAGGTCTTTATTAAACTGAAAATAATTTTAATTTCTATTTCAATAAATACTATTCAGTTAAAAGAGAAAGAAATGAAGCACTGTTGTGACAGTTATCCATCTCTGTATTACTGAAAAGTTTTATTATTGGCATAAGATTATTCTTACAGACAAGTAAAAGAGACATTTCCTTCAGGTAGAGATGCATGTTGAATTTTCTCTTGAGTTAGCCTAAATACGAGACAGAAAAATAGGGGTTTGACTTTTTTTCTCAGGAAAATGTAATTTAAAAAATCATAAATGACAACAAAAAGCCAACACAGACTAGAAATTTCTGTTAAAGGTCGCAAGAAATTTTGTGAAAGACAAATAAACTTTTTGGCAAGGCACCTTATCCATCTGTCTTCAGTTCAAATGGGAGTATCATTGCCAGAGTATTAGGGTGGTTATTAATATGCTGAAGACACATCATGCTCTTAAAAGACCTGTCAGCTTCTAGGGGAATAGACAGTTACACTGACTCACCCTTGGCAGCTCTGGCCAAGGTGCAGTCCCCCAGACCTGATGCCAGACACCCACTCCTATTAACCCCTTCTCCACCCCAAGATTAGGCCAGTCAGAATTTATTCAGCACAATATATTGTCTTGTTCAGACCTGGTTGTTGATCTGTGCTAACAAACAAACCTTTCCCAAAAGGGAAGGTTCTCAGACCAGACAATTTCCTGCATCATCTTTTGGTGTAGTTATCAAGTAAACGTATACAACAACTTTGCCTGGAATAGGGGAGAGGAAGGAACAACCTGCTTAGGGAAGGCAGGGGGTTTTCTAATTTGGATTTGAAAGCACTTTTGATATGATAGCCTGTACAAGTCTAAAAAGGGCTGTTCTCAGTATCCAGGCAGGGTAGGGAAAACATACTGAAAAATAATTAAGTCATTAGTCCTACAATTCATCATGTGTGTCAGACTGTTTTCAACAATTAAAGTATCTAAGAATGTATGATTAGACCAAAAGTCCAGCTGACTCAGTGGATGGGACTGTTGTTCTTATTGCTGCCCTAGAGTGACCAGTGCAAATGCCTCAGGAAGTATATCAGAACTGTTAAAAATATGCTTATAGTTTCCCAAGGGAGCACTCCATACTCCAAGAATTTTCCCCAGTGAGGGGACACAGGGTTTGCACGGCTGTAATCCATCTACAGCTTCTTGTGAATCCAAGGCTACAGACAGTTTGGAAATGAACTAGAGACAATAATTTCAGAATACCATAAATGCAACCTGAAAACTGTGTTACCAGTTTAGTTGGCATATGTGTGTCTTAAAAAATAATTACACTGTTTCATTCATCCCCAAAGTATATACCTATTTGTACTGATAATGCCTTCTGAATTCAGTTTTTTTTTATGTTGCTGAATGGTAATGTTCACTTCTCTGCATTTGAGTGGCTATTAAAGAATTCACCAAAAGGTTTTTGCTGTCTCCCTAGGCTACACTTTACTATAAAGCATTTAGCATATCTTTGTGTAAAGTACACCCTGTATTAAAAGATGGAAATCATTGATTGGTTCAGTTCTCAGATGTTAAACCGCTTCTCCAGATATGTATTTTTTGCATTTTTCATTTTTTGTGGAATCCATTTCTGTTACTAATGTTCTTTTAACAATTTCATCTAGTTTTACTTTCATTGATCAATACCGCAATAACATATCCACCATGAAATAGCAATTTATAAAAGAAAGAAAATATTTTCCATATTATGCAGATGAAAAAAGGCAATATACCATCAGGATACAGGGATGTTCAATTATAGTTCTTTTGCTGTTTGCAGAATAGTGATTTGTTTTCAACTTGTTCTGAAAATATTCAATCCAAACTTGCCAACTATATTTTAAAAGAGGAAGAGAGAACTTTGGACCACAGGGCTAGTAGGGAGCCTGGAAAGAAGTGTAGAAGAGAGTTTTGCAGTTTAAATCAGGGAAACATTTAAGTGAAGATATCCATGCAATCTTTGAGGAAATGCTAATTTGTTCCGCAGTAATGGAGCTTTGGGGAGGTTCTCACTCTGAGGGGAGAGGGCATTAAACAGATCCCCACTGGCTGGAGCCTGCTGTGCCTGACCTGGAAAATGAACTCCTCTAAAACTCAGTTAAACCCACAGCATCAACACTGTCTTGCATATTCCTGAGTGAACTCAGGTCCCTTCACAGCTACTGCTGTACCAAGGAGAGGATGCAGCAAATGGAGCCCATGCTCACGACCCACGAAAACTTGTTATTATTGTTATTCATTATTATTATTATTATTTGGAAAGAAAGGAAAGGTTATGTAACATGTCACCTTCCAGTTGCCTTGTTAAACTGAGGATTCCCTTCCCTTCCCTTCCCTTCCCTTCCCTTCCCTTCCCTTCCCTTCCCTTCCCTTCCCTTCCCTTCCCTTCCCTTCCCTTCCCTTCCCTTCCCTTCCCTTCCCTTCCCTTCCCTTCCCTTCCCTTCCCTTCCCTTCCCTTCCCTTCCCTTCCCTTCCCTTCCCTTCCCTTCCCTTCCCTTCCCTTCCCTCTCACTCTAACTTGTGATTGTAATTTCCAAAGAGCTGGACAAAGAATTCTGAAACCATATTTAACAGGTACTGTGCTCAGGTTCCTTATGTCGTGCATGAGCACACAAACTGTTCAGCATTTTCATTGATAAGAGAAATTTGTCCCCTGTCGCATTTCCAAGAAAGCGGTTATGACACATGACTTCAGGAAAAGTTATTATGTAGCCCAGCCTGAAGTTGCTATGAATCCCCAGAACAGGGCAGATCTAAGAAAATGCTGGGGATAAGACTGTGCTCCCAGCAAGATGGTAGGGAAGTCACCTGAATAAGTCATACGTCATATGTGTTACTCAGACTTCCCAGCACTCAATGCTGGTATTAAGGCCTTGTGTTACACTGTCTTTGGTTCGTTAAATATTCCCTGCCTTTTTTTTTTTTTTTTTTTTTTTTTTTTTTTTTTTTTTTTTTTTTTTTTTGTGTGTGTGTGTGTGTTTTTTGGTTTTGCTGTGGTTTTCTTAGCCTGTAGAGTACAGCTACTTGATGTATTAGGCTTTAAAGAGAAGTTGCTCTAATGCACAGCTTCCTTTCTTCTCCTCCCAGCCCCGCAAGGATAACTGTCACTCTCACCAGCTGGTACTATCTAGATTAAAAATAGATATCAGCTGCACAATTGCAAATTTGTCCTGGGGATACCAACAGCAAGTGAGTTGGCTACAATTCTTCACCCAGACAGCATCCAAAAACACATTAGAAATGACATCTCCCTCATCTTCTAATGGTCTTAACACCATTCACTCTGGCCTTGCCCCTCAGTGTGTTTCCACCAACTCTTCAGGATAATCAGCTGCCTGCTACCAATTAGTCTTGATAAACTAGCAAGGATATAGCCCCACTAAATTGCTGGCAATAGCTGTAAGGACTTTAACTGCTCAAAAGCAAATTATTAACCTCTGTCTTACCAGACTCTGAGTTGGACTAGTTTTCATTTTCATGCTTAGGTATTTGTAAGAGAGAGAATGTCAAAGCACCAAAGGTGTATATCACTGCATTACCTGTCACAGGTTACAAATAGGATGATCAGCTGGCAAAATTTGTTAGGAAAGAAAATCTATTTTCATTTCATAGAAAATTTCATCTGCTTAATTATACATTTAAAACACTAGATAGATTAAAACTACTTTCTTCATTCATATTAAAACATTCTTTCTTCACTGCAGTATTTAAGTGGAAACAGGATGGTTTTAACCATGGAGGGTAATGTTGAATGTCAGGTTCGGAGGTAAACTCCCAGTTCTTTTGCTGATTTTCTGGGTTACCTTAGTTGAAGCATTCTTGTGTTTCAAATCAGGACTCTTTTTTTTTTTCTCACTTTGTCTCTTATATCATTGATACTTTTAATATGGTTTTTGGGGTTATTTTTAAAGGCGTATTTCATCTGTAAGATGGAAACTCGGTGGAGGGTCATGAGTAGGTGCTGTTTTAACTATGCCAGAATGCTACTCACCCTTTTATCCTCTCATGAAGCAAGATGCAAGGCTGTGCTTTCCCAGTAAGAGAAGAAATGCATCCCTCAAAGTTTGAACTCCTGTGTTACAGAGATGAGATATTTATATTGTGTTATAGCTCTATGTGATACCTAAAGTAATTCATGTAGGCTAAGACTCACAGATGCTATTATAACACAATAAAATTAAAATAGCTGAGAATAATGCTATCCATTTTTACTTTGTTATAAAAAAGGACATGACAAAAAATCAAAATCAGAAACAGAAAGGCAGACAAAGAAAGGAGCCAGGAGCCAGGAGAATCTCATGTCCTAGCATGAGGGGCTATGCTCTTACCATGGATGTAAACCTGCACAATGCTGACCCATTAGTTCACACAGATTCAAGGGATTGAAATTATTTTCTCCCAACCTGATCTTCCTGGAGCTGGAGTGCCCAGTCAGTGCTGTGCTCTCATTAGACACTGTCAACTGCTGGTAATGAAAATTAGCTGGGTGAGGGGTGGGGAAGCTGCTGCCCAGATTCTGTTGCTCAGCAGGGATTTCCAGTAAAACTGCCTGCAATACTGACCCTCAGCTGACTGTCAAGGTCTCTTTCAGGTCAACAGAACATAGAAAAATCAGCCTGACAGCAATATAGTTGAGTGTGTCTCCTTTCAGCATCTTGAAATGGTCAACGAGAAGATTCCCAGCTTTCCTTCTTGGAGTTATTTAAAATGATCACCCTGCATGTTCTGTGTATCTGCACAAGACCTGAGGTCTACACAAATTAGCATCAAGGAGTACCCACATTTAAGGAAATACTTATCTATTCAAAACTCAAGCAGCACAAGGGGGAAGATAATTTTTCTTGTCTGTCTAATAATTTAAGAAAACAAACAATGAAATACAGCTTTTAAAATACATACTCCTTTACAATAATTTAATAAACTGGTCTGTCATCTCATAAAGAATCCAGATGGTTGCTGTGGTGACAAAGATTATCCTTGCTGCTGCTTGATTCTGTCATTTTTCTAAACGTGAATTCATAATATTTAGGATTTATTAACAATGTGTCACATTGATAGAGATAAATTACATGCTTTAAACTGGCCATGTAAGTCTTCTATGAGATTACAACCACTTTGTCAACTCAGCAATAAGATACAATGTGATTACTAGAAAATTAAAGCTATTTGTCATAAAAGATGAAGCAGAGAGTATCAGAACTCTCATAAAACAACAACAAAAAATCTCATGTAATCTAATGTGCTTCCTGATTTTAAATACTTTGAAATTAGCAAATAGTTGTTATTTTCTCTATTGTAAATTGATCCAGTTTAGCTTATATTGAAACTAGATTTATTTGTACTGGGAAAAAATTGGGATGCAATGTATCAGAATTAATGTGATCCAGGCTGCAATTTTTGATGATGGTTCAGATTGTAATGGGAAATTTGTGAAGAGATTTTAATGACAGGACACTTTGCAGTATATAAAAGCAAATATACACACACACACTTGTGTGTTAAGATGTACTTCACTACTAGGAATTTGTGTATGTTTCTTTGTGATGTATGGTATCCTAATTCTGGCAGAAAATTCGATGAAATTCTCAGTGTGCCTGTCTAAAAAGTGTCTTTTTGTGCACCTTACTGGAATATTTATTTGAAGCAAGCTTCACTGCTAATACAGTGTGAGTCTGATTTAAAACCCCAATTCTAGAGCCATACGTATTTTGCAGTCAAACTAGCAGCAAATTCCATAAATCAAAAGTAATTTTAAAACTTTTTCCTTTTTTTTTTTAAATAACAAAGATTTTTTCTTATTTTGTACTTTTTTTTTTTTTAAGAAAAATAGACCTGTTTTCTTTAGTGAGACACATAATATATGGTAGAAATGCAGCAAAGATGAGGAATTTTAAAGCAAGCGAGGAATATGTGTCTGTGTAAGTGACTCTACCTGGAGAATATGATTTATTCATATTCATCTCTGTGTGCAGGGTGACCTCTTGAATTGGGGGAGATAAGTCTCCACCGTATGTTGCAATGCAGAGGAAGTGACTCAGCTTTCTTTAAGTCCCCTGAGTCAGTGTTTGAAGGCAGTCTGGAACAGTGGCATGGAAAACTGCTCAGATGTGCCCAGAATTAGGGAGTAATCTTCCATCTGTTCCTGTCTTGCACCATTTCTACCACTTATTCTACCTAAACTAGACCGTGTAGCCATTTAAGCAAAACAAGTGGGAAAAGTCTGAAAATCCAGCAACAGGATTCCCTCAGTCACTAGAAATAAAATATCCTGACCTATCTGAAAGAAAAATAATTCAGGCTCAGCTGAAATATGGTGAATCAGTAGAGTATATTTCTTCCTATTCTTACCATTTGAGGTATATAGAACATTAAATGAACTGCACACTCAGGCTAAAAAGAGCAAGATGAAAACTGAGTAAAAACTCCTTTTAGCCTGATCACATCATTCATATAATTAGCTTAGTTGTGTTTCCATACATTAGTGGCTAACAGTGATGTATTTTACCCTTTTTTACTCCTTATCTCAGTTAAATAATATTTTCTCTGTCTGAAGACAGCATAGCCTGATGTCATAGAATTGTTTTGTTTCTGCAAACCACACAGAATAATTATTTCAGACCCCAAATACTATGTAATAAAAACATTCTGCATTATTTTCAAAGACTTATGTATATATCTGGGGAGGGAAAATTCTGTTTCCTTACTGGATTGCTTTGGCAATGTGCATCATGAGAAAATAACTAATGTTTTAAGTGAAATATTTCAGTTGTCCTCAATAGGCATTAGAGTAGCTTCTTAGACTTGAGATGCAATATGCATAGCTTTTTCTCTGTTGGATAGTTTTGGGGTCACTGTTCTTGTTATTTAAGCCCTGCAGACTACAGGTAACACTGAAATACAAGAAGGCATCTCCCACAGAGTCTAGCGAGGTTTGCATTTGCTTTTGTAGAAAAAAAAAAATCATACAGTATTTTAGAGCAGTTTCCTACTGCAGGAAATACATGCACAATATAAACCAGGCACTCTGTATAGTCTTAATTACTTTATTGCACAGCTATAATAAATGCCCTTTAAATTTCTACAACTGTGTGCAAAGAGGGATTTAATTCTGGTTTGCCTTTTCGAAAATTCAACCCTTTATATGATCCTGGTTTTTACACAATAAGGACAGTAGAAAAAGGTTTATATGGAGTATGCAGTAATTTAATATCAATATTACAGTTGAAAAGTTTTGTTTAAAAGGAATGTCATAAAAAAGGTAGATAAATACTGTACCCCTTCCTCCTCTAAGAAGACAGTTCTCAGTTTTTTGGAGTACAGCATGATCAAAATGAGTCGTTCTCTGAGACAGCAATCCCTAACCTGGGAACTTTTTATCTCTCTAGTTTGTATAGAGCATTGAGTCTACCTTTTATTGTGTGTTGGAGATACCAATTCAGTATCTGAACTTTAAAAATTTTAGAAAATGTAGTAAAAAGAACATTTTTTTCCTTCCAAAGGAAATTTGGAAAACATAAAATACTAATCTTGATAAACAATTCAAGATAAATACAAAAAATGTTTAGTAAAAGCATGTTTTTCTGAATCATGACCAACACATGTAACTGTATAGCTATTACACATCAGAAAAACCTACTCCTGCCTTCAAAAGTAGCTGCATGGCTCAATTAAATAGAAAATACTTATTAAAGACCCTTAATTTTGTGATTTTCATCCAAATATATTGTCTGTACATATATAAAATTGAACCACATTGTATATCTCTGACTATGCAGATGATAAAGCCATGGTGCAGCCCTAATATTTTAAGCACTTTTTAATTTTTTTAATATGAGAATGCATCTGATATTTTTGTGTGAGAAAATTATTTTAACAGTGATAAACCTGCATTCCATTTTTTTTCAGAGATTCAAAAACAGAAGACAGAGAGACCTGAAAAACGAACACCAGCGAAGGGTAACTGGCTTTTTTGTCTGTTTGCCCACATATATTTGTGTAACATACAGTGTCTTTGTTGACTACATAAGTTTTGTTTGTTAACTTGGTTAACTACTGCTGTTGTATCATAGAAGCATTCAAAAATCAGTTGGCACAGACTGCAAATGATCAAAAATTCATGTATACCTTAGCATTACCAAAAAAATTGTAATTTTATGCTTGTGTAGCTAGATAAAAATGCACATTCATAATAAGATTCTCTTGCCCAAACTTTTCCAGAAATCAGTTTTCTAGCAAAGATGCAAGAAAGTTGAGTGCTGATGAACTTCCTCTGGTGCAAAAGGCATGAAGTGTGTTGGGCAAGGAAAAAAACCAAATTTATAGGCCAGTGGGTGCCATCCAAGTTAGAAAGTCATAGTTTAGAGTGAGCCAGGTGTGTATCAGAGATAAGAAAAACTTCCATTTTAAGAACCTGCTCTTTTTCAGGCTGCTTAATCTCCTGTAACTGCCACTTCCCAAAAATCCACAGAGGAACTGGTTTGGACTGGTTTTCAAAGGTTGTGTAAACAAAGGTGTTTCCTGGGGTATCTGAAGGATTTTTTGCCTAAGAGAGCTCCTCCATAAAGGCTGGTCCACATAAAACTTGATGAGCATCCTCTAACACACCGGTGTTCAGCTTGATAGTGGTGGGAGGAAGCAAGAAGGAGACTTATTAAAAATATTGTGTGTATACATACACTCTCCCTCATGCAATTATCTTCATTTCTATATGTATTCTTAGTGTGGTTTTATAGTGGTTTACATCTCTGTAAAATGTTTTTTATAGTATTTTTCACCTTCAATTCTGTGCTAATCAGGGTCTGCCTAGACTGGACTGCCTAGAACTGTTTTCCAACTATTTAATAAATCATGTTTTATCAAAATGAAATTTTTAGGGTATCAGTAATTGCAATCCAGGCAATAACGAGCTCAAATCCATTAGCAACGATCCCAGTTATGGTCTTTTCAAACAAAGTAATCTAAAAACACAAATGATGTTGCAATCTTGACCAAAAGATTTTCTTGTGTACCATTTCATCTATACAAAAGTGCATTCTTTACACAGAACAATTTTAACATTGCAGAAATTATTACAAAGGAATTATAAGATGCCAGGGAAAAAATGTTCAGGTGTCATTAATTAAGTCCCATTATTCATGTGACTGATAATACAGTCTCTAGTTATACAATCAGTTGCTGAAGCACAAAACAATTCTTTTTTCTTTACTTTGTGTTCATATTTAATCCCAACAATGCAACTTGCACATAAGAGGAACAATTACAAGAAAACATTCTGTCTGGCCTCTGTTTACAGTGTGATAAAGGCATGAATCCTTAAGGAATTTTACTGTTACCTTCTGAAGTACCTTCAGGAAATATGTACAAATGCAGTCTTTTATTGTTTTTCATAGGAAAAATCCAGAAGTAAAATGAGTATTTTTAATAGCAGAGAATGGAAAAAAAAAACCCTTTCTCTTTTCTCCACAACATGTGGGAACACTAGAGTTTTAAAAGTAATTTAATTATATTTTTTTTGAATAGTCAAATCCTCTGAGTACAAGTCCTACAATTTACAAGGGAGTTTAATCTATAAACCTCATTTTTGAAAGATTGAACTGAAATATGAGGAACGGTTGTAATGAATAAAAATCCCAGATGGAAGTGACTGAAATTAAAAGATTCAAACAGTATTGAGAACCAGGCAAACTGGTGCCCTAAAATTTGCTTTTAATTAAATATTTTGATAAACTACAAGCAATAATGTCTATTTCAATTATTGCAGCAGCCAATTTAATCCTGGAAAGAAGAAATACTCTGAGAAATAATTTCACAAAGCCATTGGTTATGCTTAAGAGCCCTGAAATCAAATTATTTCATGACAACGTGTACACATAAGCAGAAATTCAATACAAAGTCATTTTACACGCCAAGTAGTGTCTTCCCAGTTTGGTATTTGAGGTATTAATAATTTCACAAGGGCAGAGCAACTGGACTGCATGACCAGGAGCTTGATCAGCCAGGAGAGGCAGAAGGGGTTGATTATCTTCTTGCACACACCTCTCCTGAGCATCTAGATACTGTGTTCTAGATAGATTTTGTAGGACTCTGAGTTGCTGCTGGAGCCTGTTTTAGAAATACGTGATATAATTGTTATCATTATTACTACCAATAAGAGTTAATTATGCATTGCTTTGGCAAAAAGTAAGAATAATAATAAAAAAATTGAGATAAAAGTATATGTAAGTACAGAAGCTCTGTCTAATGGAAGGTCCAATGACAATTTCTGATTTTTATGGAAAACTGATCTTACCAGTGTAATGAATTGCCCTACATTTCTGGGAAAAAGCTCTAATTAAAACAGGCATCGAGAAAGAATGGGAAAATGTTGATTTACTGTGTGGCTCTTCCCAGAATTACTTCACTAATACATTGCTGTTGGAGTGAGGTATGGAAGAAAACAATACAGTGCTGTTAATTTGCTGTAGCTGGAAGACATTTAATTTGAGACAACTAAGTAGATAAATAGAGCTAGACCATACAAATTCTAGTATGATAGAAACCCACATATTTTCACCAAGTTAATGAATTTAAAGGGATATTTTGTACACAGATGAATCTGTCTAGCCTGATTTCTCAAGGTACAGCTACTACTATGCCTGCATTGACTTCAAACTGGAGAACATGGTACAGATGACAACATAGCTGTAGTTTTCTTTAATTATGTATTTGGACCTGGGAGTCTATGCCCCTCCCCAGAGCAACCCCTTTTATTTCCAGTGTTCCTTCAAGAAGAATTAGGTTGTAGCCATCTAAAGTTGCTTTACTTACAAATGAAAGCATCTACACAGAGATTTAGTGCTCTCTGACTAATGCAGTTTAACTTCATTGTATTAGTTCATTTATCTTAACTTTCCTGAGACTGCTGCTCTGTGGACAAGCACTTAGTCTGTTAGCTGGAGCGAGCAATCTCGGCTCCATGTTTACTGCACTCCTCACCTGGCTTTGTACTAGGCAGCAGACTTAAGACTTACTCAGCCGGAAACTGTTTTGGCTTCTCTTAGGTACCGAAGTAGTGTCTTACTACATCTCTTCTTTTTGCACTTTCTGTTTTGGAGTGTTTAATGTCTTTGTTGGAGAACTTTGACGACGGAAAACTAAATCACATCCCCATTCATTATGTCTTCTATTTGATGCAAATAAAATCCATGATGATGATGATTGAAAGTAGGAAAATCCTGTCACATATATGTGATGCTTCTTATTTTATTTTTCTGTGAAGTAGATAGCAATATTAAGTTTGGAATACGTTGTTAAATTACCTTAAAATTTTCCATTATAAGCTTCTATTTTAGATTATTTATAAATTTATCACACTCCAGTCACTTAAGATGAGATTTCCCATGTTCATCTTTTTGCCTCAGGCTAAATATTCATTCAAAGACATGCAAAAATGTTTCAGCAATTTCTAAAATCTAGGTTAGTGAAAATAGGTTGGGGTGTTACATTTTTTTTCCAATGCTAATGCTTCAGTCTAAGCTGAAGGAAGCTGGACTTACTTTTTGCAAGGAAGTCCAAGAAAATTTATTCCAATTTGTGGAAAAATTTTAGCTTCCACAATCGCCATAAATCTCCATGGTTATTAAGTCTAGTTATTGTTTTTTCTTATGGATGTCACCAGCAACCTAGTAACAAAAGTAACAAAAGAGGTGATCTTCTAATTACAAAATGTGTCATAAAGCTAATGAAATGGTTGAATTCAAGTTGAATGAACAATTTTAGTTTCAGCATTTTTCATCCAAAGACTGTGTAAGTAATTAGCCTCAAAACATTTTTATATGCTTGTGGTTTTTTTCACCCTTTTTTTTTTTTATTTGGAAAAGAAAATCCAATTGACTCTAATTTGTTTCACAAAAACATTGCAGTATGGCCAGCCTGGCTAATTCTAAAATTGAATGCTGGCACCTAGAATTGTGGGCTTGGTAAAGGGCATGTATTAAACCCTTGACAAAGAAAAAGATATCCAACTGGCAAAATACAGAAAAGATCTCTAGATGATGATGTATTTTCTATGACAGAGCTTTTATGACTACATATGAACATGAAAACATTCCAGGCGGGAGTTAATATGCTAAGAAATATCAGATTTAAATTTGTCGGATCAAAAGCTTCAGTGGATTTTGTTAGTCTTGTGATTGAAGAGTCAAAAATGGCCGGTGATGGCAGCCCTGAAACATGAGCACTTTAAGTTTTGGCAGCACCTGCCCTTCCCCAATTAGGGAAGCCATAGCTCTGACAGTGCCCATAAGAGGTAATGATAAACATTACAATCTGAGATTAGCTATGGGGATATCAACACACAGGATAAGGCTCTCAAACTAACCAGAGATCACCTTCAGCCTATAACTGGGAAGAGAAAAATAGCTTGTGCTTATGCCAGCCTGGTCTCTGCTTATCCACATTCCAGGCTCCCTGCCCAGATACATCAAGTTACTTTTCTTTCTCAAGAAGGGGCCAACTGATCCCTTCTTCATGCTTTAAGCTGTAGTCCACATGAATATTAGTATTTCTTTGCATTTTTGCATAATTTTGAGGATGTGAAACAAATTTAAATTAGATTTCTCTGTCCATTTTCAGGTCTACTGACATTCAGTTCAGTTATTGTTGATCAAGGCTCATTTTATGGGTTTGTTGTGTGGGTATGGGTTTTGTTTGTTTTGTTTTCTTTTGGGTTTTTTGGTTTGTTTTCCTGTTGTTGTGTGGGTTTTTTTCTCAAGTCACGAAATAAGGAATGCTATGGAAAAACTGCAATAAATTTTTAAAACCCCACAATAGCATCTCTTACACAAGTAAGAAGTACCATGGATAAAACCAAGCTTTCTGATTATCAGTCTGTTCTGCAGAGTTCAGCTGTAGTTTTTGGCATAGAGATTACAAGAGCTTTTGTCTGAATGCGCAGAAGCTCATGTTTCACTCACACTGACCATCACAGAGCCATTGTTTGCAAAACTGTGCCGTTGGTCCAGCCAAAACTGACAAGTGTTTAGCATAGAACCAGCATACGCTAATACAAATGCAAGATGTAAAAACAAGCTACAATTTCTGCAAAAAAGACTCAGTTTGGAGAATGTGGTTTGTTTTTTTTTTTCTTGGTATGCTTCTAGATGTGCTAAAGCATTTGAATGAGTTGCAGTTTGTAATTCATTCAATAATACATTGCCGGTGCTGCTGCTTTCTTCACAGCCTGTTTTTTCTTAGTGTAAATCTGCTGTCCACATTCTTTAAAGGCTTTGAAATATCTCTCTTCAATCTTTTTCAACTGTACTGGTGCTTGTTATCAGCAATAATTTACTTGTTATGACTGAAAATGAATTTTGGGTAATCCAAACACATATAAGACATAATGAATTTACTGAATGTTCTGAATGGTTTTTCTTACTACAGCATGCTTTTTAATGTGTAAACAGTTAGACAACAAAAAATGCTTGCACTTTTGTGAAATGGCATTCACTGCAAAGCTGGTGAAAATGAATGGATACAAAAGCATAATGGGCTGGTTTATAAAGCTCACCGTCTTCTAATCATAATTTGTTTTACTTGTTCCCAGAAACCTGGGTACAGAAAAGAAAATAATTTTTCCCTGAAGTTACAAAATGCTAGTCTTTTCGTAGTATGGGTTTACTAAGAATAAAATCATTAGTACGTGGGATTGAACCACTTTGTAATATGGTCTGAGACCTGGGTGGGCAATAGACTGCATAAGGATTCTATTTGCCTGCCTCTTGCAGGACATGGAGTTTGTTGTGTTTTGAACAGCTGCTCTTTCTGAGGTTACACTCTGATTAAAAGAGATGTGATCCTGTGACGGAAGTGACAGCTAAAAATAAAGAAAAAAATAGCACAGAAAGGAATACGCTGGCCAGTTTTTTGTTAAGAATAGAATGCAATGCTGTCAAGGGCTGAAAATAATTTCCTCTGTCAGAAATCTTAGAGTCAGGGTGGTTGTGTAATGGGACCTAAAGAGAAAGGACAGATAAGATTGAGGTTGCTGAATAATCATTTCTTTCAGAACAATATAGTCTAATATCTGTAGGCTTATTCAAGAAAAATATTTCTTTTGGACTTGGAATTAAATATTTATATTAAGAAGGTCTATACATCATCAAGTACCTGTGTCTCAGAGCTAAAATCCATTATTTGGGTTTGCAAATGCTTTTCCTTGATCACTTTCCTGACATAATAAGTGTGCTTTATACATCTAGATTACAGATTTGTTGTGAGCTGGAGTTTATTTATTTGTTTATTATTTGTAGCAACACACAGAGATAAACCTGAAAAACAAGAAAAAAATGAGAGGAAGGAACCCCCAAAGGGTATGTATTCAGCTTTTGATATTCTTTGTCTTTTAATCAGTGATGCAAAATAGTCTAATCTATGGACTCTTAGACTGTTATTCTAGATCCCAAAAATATTTAAGGATGGAGGAGGTGTTGTGAAAACCATCTGGAAGGAGAATGAGGTTTTTAAAAACAATTTGAGTTCATCACTGTGCAGAAAAGCTGAAATTGTATTGAGATATTAATTAAAAGGTCTTTACTGTACTAGTAAGTTATGTAAAAATGCCCAGAGCACAAATAGGTGTCCTTTTTATTCTTCTTGAACAAATACAAGCATATTATTTGTCCTTGAGAATACTTTGCACCAAAATGTAATGAGTAAATCATAACATACTGGAAATGGTCCCTGTAGACATTCTGCTTTGGAAATACGCTTTAAAAAACCCTGAAGTTCCTTCAGAATAATTTCAGAGACATTGGGGAGATGTTTTAGAGAAAATTTAATAATTTCCTAGTGGTATATGCCAACAACAAATTACAGATCCTTTGTAGGAGTCAGAATCAGGATACTGCTTGCTCTGCATCCACAACTCATGAGTTAGCTCTGGGTTACAAGATCCACCATCTAGTTTGCCTTTTGTGAGGATATTTTAGCAAATTGGAATTTTGGTGGAGTGCACCTTCTTGTCAAAACACTTTAATTCTTCTGAGAACCTGTCCTTTGCACTAACTTATGGCTTCTGAAGTCTTGGGCTGGAGGAAAGAACACATTCTGGAAGAGCAAACTGGGCAAAGATCATAATAAATTACCAAAAAAATAAAAAGGAAGACCGAATATCCAGCCACAGCAGACTTATGCAGGCCAAGAACACAAGTGCATGCGCACCTCCTGACAGCTGTGCTTGACTAGGCCTTTCTAACTGTCTCTGATCAGAGTTTTTCCATTTCATATAAGTAACTCAAAGTGCCTTGAGCTAACAAGAATGATTTTAGAAGTTAATGGCATGCATATAAATTGAGGTGTCTGTTAGAATGAAGATTTATTAGTAGAAAATAGACTGGTGATAACATGGGAGATTTTTTTCTGGGATTTGGATAAATGACAAAGCAAAGGCAAAAATGTCCCATATTAAAACATGAATTTATCTTTAAGGCTTCTGTTTTAATGTGGAAAATTGGGGAACTCTTCAACTTGATTTCACAGGAGAACAATATTTAATGTTTTATTAAGTTTCTTAGAACAGGAAAAAAATGGTCCTGTTTTCCAAAATTATCCTATTTTTTCCAAACTCAGTTAACCAGAGAAAAAAAATGACAATTATAATGCCTTAGCTTGCCATAAATCCTATTAATATTCTGTCTACCTAATGGTATTTTTTTCTTGAAGTGAACTATTAGTTATATTTAGTGAACTATTGCTAAAACTGCTATGGAAACCCTACTGTGTATAGAGATTCTTTGTATTCACAGTAGTACTAAACATTACTTTTATACTGTACATTAAATTTCAAAACTAAGACTATGAATGTGTGTCTTTCTAAGGTCCATTTCATTGTAGTGGAAGTGGGAGACTCCAGAGACTACATCCCTGTATTTTTGCTGATTATTTTCTACATTAAATACATTGCCTTTTCAAGACTGAGATAATGGAGAGTATAAATAGCATCCTCTTCTAGTCTGGAATCAGCTGCTGGGATGTGGTTTAAGAAAGTTATTTAATGACACAGAGAATAATTAGAAATGTCTCAGTCACTTAGCAGTGTCTCAGTCAGAGATCTCAGCCATATCCTCATGTATTTCATCACTATATTGCTTAAAAATGTGGAGGCCTGAATATTGCCTACCACTCTTCTTTTGCATCCAGTTACATATGGAATTCATGGTACTGCAAAAGAAGTTTCTTATCTACTCATGTTAAACAAAAGGAGTTTTCCTATACTTGGATGAAATCTCCTCAGGAGTTAGACTTGAGCTAGGCTTGCATTTCCACAGCTGTTCTTTCAGAAGTGCTCTAAAACCCACACACTTATTTTTCATTTTCTGGAAAATCATAGTATAAAATCCTAAGAAAAGCAAGTGGAAAATGTTCTGTGGACGAGCGTATAGCAGAATGCAGTTTCCAGTGTCATAATGTTAGTTTTACTTTGTGCATACTGGGGAACTAATTATGGCTCTGATAGCATCATTGCCAGGGACTGGTCTCAGCTAGTGTCCATTACTAGCTATCCATATCCATTACTGGTAATCCATTTCAAGCCAGCTGGCAAGTCACAGATGTATCATTTGCACATGTGATTCTCTTATGCTCCAAGATTGATTCCAGGGTTTTTGCAATCTGTGTCTGACAGAGTATGGGGTGGCCAAGGTGAAGCCCTCTTTCTGTCCCAGGCAGCAGCATTTACTGTGAGCTGTGCCTTAGTAATTGACAGTTTTCTGAAATTCTTCTGGAATTGACAGACAATTGCAAGAGATGATGTTATGCAGCAAACAGCTGAGGCATGTTACCATGGCAGTAACTTGTTAGCCAGAGCTGGCTGCTCACACCCCTGTAGTATGATGTACACGGTAAAAATATGCACAGGGTAGCTCAGCACTAACACACTCTGCCACTTAGTATCCTAAGGCTTATCTTGGTGAAATTGTTTTGGATTTCTAATTTTTTTTTCTTCCCCTAGTGACAAGTAAAGACAAACTGGAAAGACAAGAAAAACCTGAAAAAAAGGAGAGGCATGCAGGTAATTATTTAATGTCAGAATTTATTTTACATCGGGAGGTACTCCAAAGCTAATTCTCTACTCAATTTCCATCTATGTATCCCTTTGATTGGAGAAAAAAAAAGGAGTTATAAAATAATATGAATAAAAATGATGAAATCATGAAAAAGTTTTCAGTCTTACATACTAAGTAGCATTTAATATTCATTCTGCATGTTTTTTTGTTGATTTGTTGTTTTTTTTTTTTTTTTTCTGGGGAAGGGAGATAATATATTTTGTACTCTGGATTAGTGTAATCTTATGATAATCACTGAGTATTTCCAACACTTGCAATAAGAATGGTTGCTAAGAGACTATGGTCATCCGAGAAAAAGGCACATGACAGCCCATTCACAGAAGTAATCAGGAAGGCCATGTGGAAAAAAAAAGCATTTTAAATAGAATACTGTGTTGGGCTGCTGCATAGCCACTAAGTAAGTAGGCCAGGACTAATTCTTTCAGTAGTTACTTGCAATAAATAGGCATCTAGCACTGTTTTATCATCCCCAATTATTCCTTTCTTCTAAAACACTAGCTCAATGCTCCTGCATACATTTTTGTGTTTCTAGGATAATCTCTTTCTCCCTACTCAAATAGGGAACAGCGTCTTTTCACACACATGATCCCCATAGGACACCTCAGGGCACATCAGCCCATGCAGACATCAGTTCTGCACATCCATGGACAAGTTACTGTGCAAACACTTATCACAAAAAATTAGCAAATCAGAGCCCACACAGGAGAATATTTCAGATTACCCACCACTTAGTGGCTACTGCACAGCTCAGATGTATTCTGAAACCTGAGACAGAAATCTAGGAACTACAGAGCTGTTAATTTCAATTTGTAAGGTGGAAATTAAAAGCAAACAAAAAGCCCCAAAGAACATTAGTTATAATGTCACTGCAATTAGATTTGTAATTAATTATAGTGCTTAATCATTCATAGCTGGAAAAACTGTTAGTTGTTCCGTGGAGTTCAGAAAATCCTTCAGAAATTAACCAAAGTAATAAACAAGAAAGCTAAAAAATAACAATAAACCAAAATAAACCAATCAATTATAGTATATAAATATATTAAAGAAACAAAACCAGTAAACAATATAAATAAGTATAACTCTTCTTGGCTATCTTCTTTCATGGGATGACAGTGGAGCTAAAAAGGCTGCTGCTCGTCCAGCCAAGGGCAAAGATCTCAGTGATGGCAGATGAATTTTTGGAAGTTCCAGTCCCAGGTTTTGGCAGCAGCTGAATCAATCTTTCTCATTCTTTGCATGCATAACCAGGGTACCTACTTGTGTTCCTTGATCCTTTTTTCTCATTTAAATGAAACTTTTTTTTTAATGATCATTAAGATTATTGGTTTTATTTCTAGCTGTTCACAAAGAGAAACCTGAAAAGCCAGAAAAACAAGAAAAGAAAGCACCATCTAAAGGTATTGCAGATCATCCTTAAAAGTTGTACAATTTAAGTGCTTGCAACTTTGGGAGAGTGTGGAGATAAGTATTTAAAGTACAAAGCTCTTTGAGCTTACGTTACACATTTTTTGGGTGTTGTCACTTTTGCTTGAGCAGGTCTTGATCAGACCCTGAGTGAAGTCTTGCTCAGCATTTTTTTTTGCTTTACTTTCCTTTTTTTATGCACAGCGTTTATTACAAATCATTCTTGCACAGCTAAAAACAAAACCTATGACTATTTTATTTGCATTCCCGATGTCTTTTCCTCCACAAAGGGATTCAGTAATTTGCCTTCAAAAAAGGTTTTCTCTTGTGTATTAGTTTTCAACCTGATGCAGACCTAATGCAAGAATATTTACTGCTCTCAGTCTGGGTCTTCCATCACATCCAAAAATAGAATTTAATTTTCTCACCTTTATTTTTTTCAATAACGTTTTAATTTCAGTATATGACTTGCACTGTCTTCTATGGCAGCAGTGTCTTTGGTTAAGATTTACATATCTAATAATTACCACATATGTTTTGAAGCAATATCATGGGTGTGTGAGGGATAATTTTCGCTATTCTTTTGACTGCTAATTCAATCTTTTGCTATGGTTTGAACAGGGAAATTTTAAAATCCAGTCACCTTGCCCTATTATCCCATTTTTTAAAGACTAACATTTATAAGTGCTTGGCATTTGAAAGTTTTTCTCTGAGGTTAGATATTTTTCCATGGCAGATAATTCTATAATGAAGTTCAGTTTCAGTCTTTGCCTTTTTTTTTATTTTACTCTGTTAACTCCTAAAGTAATAGTATGCAACGTATATTAGTATCAGTTTGTTATGACACTGAGATTAATCTCATCATGTTGAGATGCACGAATTAACCAGGTTTAATTTGAACATTCAGACAATATAGATAATGTTATACAAATCACCCTTTTTTTGACTTGACTGTAGTCTAAGGAGAAATGTAAAACAGAAAGTAAAAGCGAAGAAAGAAAGAAAGCAGAATGAAGACATACGGCCTTAAATAACTTTGAAGGATAGCCATTGCCCAACCTCTCTTTTAAAAGGATTTTGTTCAATTTTTTCTACTTTCAGTGCATAGCTTCAAAGTGTGGGATTTTTTCATAAAATAAAATCATGCTGAAGTAAGACAGAGAAAATAAATGCCCATCGTCTCTCTGTTGATTTGAAAAGCAAATAACTTCTAAGAATCACTGATGTAGTCCTAATAAGCAGCCAGCCTCTTTACCCATTTATCTTCTGCTAGCTAACCAAATAATCACTTACAGCCTTAATGTGTTTAATAGCAGCCACGACTCCAGTCACTGGCTGGAAAATTTTATGAAGAATTTGGACACTGTAGCTGCAGAGATTTGTAGCTGCAGTATGACATTGACATGCTGCCCTCTCTTGGGTAGTTTCCCTGCTGTGAATCCCTATGGCATCAGGGCTTCAGGACAGTTGTCCTCAGCATGTCCAAAGGTGCATTTCTGCCAGCAGTGTGTTGCTGAGCTTTCCATTGCCAAGCCCTCCTCCCTTTTCTCAGGGGTCTACTCTAAACTGGATTAGCTATCAGTAGTGCTGAGGGGCTATTTCAACCACATGCAGTCCCTAGGAAATGAAAATGTTCAGGTCCTGGCCAGCTCTGGGGAATGGACATACTGAAAATTGTGTGGTTACTTCTCACACAGTCAGCAGGCTTGCTTTATGCTTATTACAAAGACTCAAGGTAACTATTCAGGCTATGATAAAGGCTCTAGAAAGCCCCAATGATAGAAATGTTTTTTAAACACATCATCTAAAAACATCATTAAAAAAATAAAACCAAGCATAATATCAGTCATGTCTCATACGGGCTGGAATTCCAGGATGGAATTCAGTTAGAGAGGGTGTTGCTATTATGTAGTTATCAGCTGAAAGAAGAGTAATTAACTCTCAAGGCTGGTTTGTTCTGGTATTCTATCTGGATGGTGACCAGGAGGGCAAAGATAGAGGTCTGCATAAAATTTTAACAGCCTTTCTGGAACACAATCCTGTGTGTGTTTACACAGTGTATCTTATGCAGACATGAACTCACTCAAGCTGGGCTCTGAAGTGAGCACCAGACTTATGGCTGTGTTTGTAGACAAAGAGCCCAAGCTAAGAAAAACACCTTTCTGTAAGACAAACACAGCCACATGGCTTCCTGTTGGCTGGAGCACAAGGCCAAGTTGGTGTCTGCTCAGAACTTGACATGAGCAAGTTTGTTTCTTCTGGAATATGCAGTAAAAACATCCCCTAGGAAGCTTCGGATCTGTGTGACTCACTTGTTGTCTGGTAAGGGAGCCTCAACAGATATTTTTGTGGTTTTTTACCCCACTAAATGGATCTGAAAACAAGAATTTTGAAAACTGAAAATCAAGAATCAAAAGGAAATGTGACCTTTCCAGTGATGATGTGGTGTTTTGGCAATATTTTCTTGTTTGTGGGGTTTTTTTTTCCTAATATACGGTTGTTCTCATTTCTAGTAACTCAAAAAGATGCACCTGAAAAACATGAAAAAGCTGAAAAGAAACCTCCTCCCAAAGGTATTTATTTATCTATACTACAACTTTTTTAACTGAATTGACATCAGAATGCATAACCTTTATTTTATTCAAGCAGAGATTTTAAATGTGCATGAAGTCAGCTACATGAAATCAATATGAAATTAATATATAATCAAAATTAAAACATCTCTAGAACATCCAGGGGTTAATTCTATGCTTGATCTCTCTCAAAATCAGTTGAAATTTCAAATTGAGAGTAAAAGTATAAACCACTATTTCACTGAAAAAAGAAGTAAGCCTACCTGCAAGTGATCTGACATGCATTTTCACTATAACTAGTTAAGGAAATTAATTCTCTACTAGCCAGCAATACCTGTCTTTGTCTGGAAGTAGTAATGCTCTTATATAAATATCTGAATTCTGACTTGCAATAGTTAGATATTCCACTTTACATATTGATAAAATCAATTTAGTCATCTCAGTGATTTAACAGAAGCCTAGAGCCTCACAGAAAACATAAATTTGGTAGCATACAAGAATTGTCTCAAGAATGGAGACATTTAGATCTATGGAGAAAACAGGAGTATGAACTTTTCACTAAACAGATTAATTTAAAAGATATCCAGTGGTAGTGTATACTACTATTGGATTTTCCACTGGAGTGAACTAGAAACACACATACTGGGAGCATGCATGGCTCAGGTGAGAAAAAGTTGCTTATACATAAAAGCAGAAAGAATACTTTGGGTCTCTCCAAGGTCTGTGTAGTTCCAGCTACTGATATTTACAATTGTTTAATTCTCCTTGGAAGCCTCCTCACTCTGCTGAAGGACATCTCATGAATTGGTCTCAGACGCTTTCAGCCCCATGAACTGGTACAGAGTCAGACACAAAAATTCAAAACTTCTTGGACTGAGACCTAGAATTGATGCATGAAAGCAACCCTTAAAAATGACCAAGCACTATTTTTCCAGCTTACAGCAGTTTAACTTTGAAGTCTAAACTTGTTCATATAGTACCTCTCGTATTTGTTTGCTTAATGTCCAACATCCTTCTCCCTAGTTTATACCATAAAAACTATCATATTAGAAGCATTTAATAATATTTGTCATAGTCTATTGTATTTAGCATCAGCCGAGTATGTGGTGTAGCACTGAAGATAAAACCTCTTTGGATCTCATATTTCTGTTTAATTCCGCCTGGTTTGAGGGGATTATAGTTTTCATCAGATCTTACCAAACTGTTGATAATGAAGAAATGCTTGTTATTAATAGCACAATATAAAGTAAATAGCACTGAGTATTATGTTGGGGGCAGAGAATGACTCTGAAAGCTTTTTCTCTTTTACCTGCAGAGGACAAGAAAGTAAAGAGCACTAAAGTGGAAGCAAAAGTTAAAAAGGAAGTGAAGGATGGAAAAGGAGAAGCAAAGACGGCAGAGAAGGTCAAGCAGGCAGAGACAAAAACTACAGAAACTGGGCTAATAAAGGCCAAAACGAAAGTTAAGGAGGAGAAAGCTCTTCAGACTGTAACTAAATCGGACAAGAAAGGTAAACAAAATGTGGAGGAAACCGATGAAGATCCTAAAAAGGTAGTAGGGAAGAAAGAGAGAGAATTGAGCTAAATCTGTCAAGGATGAAAGTCCACCCATGAAAAACCAAAGTGCAGTACAAATAAATTCCACATGGCCCTCACACTGCTAGGATGTGATTACAGAAAATAAACTAAGTTTAGTGTATATAATCAGAAGGTTCTAGAATTTTGTCATGGCTAAAGTTTCATTTTAATTTAAATCCTTCTTTACCAAGGGCCAATTACTCTTCAGATAAGTCTGAGACTTCATGGTTTTGCTCAGTGGCATCTAATGTAGTAGATTGCAGCAGAGTTATTTTTGAAAATTCAGACTGTCCCAAGACCTATTCGGAATTTTGTTTTTTTCTACATCTACATAAGTCCTCTGTGACCATATTGAAAGTAGTGACAGTGTAAAGGGAATGAAATAATTTATCTGACATCATGTTGTACGAGACAGTCAGGTTGTCAGGTATTGTACAACATAGTGACATACCTGCCTGATGTAATTTAATTTGAACAGCTTCCAAATATCTTCCAAAAAGGAAATAAATGTAATTAGTCTGGTGAAAGGAAGAAATTACATGATAAAACAAAGAATCAATGTGCATTGACACCGTGGAGTTAACAAGGTGTTAACTGTATGCTCCACTTTGTCAGAGTAAGCCTGGGTTCTTCTACTTCCAGGTTACACAGACTGGTTCCCTGATTTCCCTGTGGCATTTCCATGGCACTAAGTACAATTTTGTATGAATGAAGGCAGCAGGACGTGGCTTTCTGTATGAACTGCCACACTGCAGCCGCGGGATTATTCTGACATTGGAAGAGGCAGCTCAGTGTTGCATAGTGCACCTATCTGATCCTTTCAGCTTTTAACCACAGATAAATCGTTGTGCCTGAACATCAAAGAAGCCATCCCTGCCTGGATATCTGAGTATGTCTGATCAGATTCTCTCAGACTTTCATAACCCCCACTCTGGACCCCTTAGGAGTTGCCTAAATTATTCTTTTCTAGAAAACTGAGAGAGTTTGAGACATAGCCCACTTTCTGACATGCATAGTGTGCTGAACTAGTATTTTTTAGTATTTAATCATATTCAGGTTAATTTTGTATTTTACTTGAAATATTAGGACCTTTGAGGCATGGAATCAAAGCAGCATCTATCACACTGATTGCGTGACCAAGGACAAAGTTCAAAAAATTGTTCAGTTTGCTTGGGAGGTGAAAATCTCTTTTAATTTCTTGTTTGCTCTGGCAGAGTTTCAGTGCACAGTGGGATCCTCTCCATACCGTTCAAGATAAAGCTCTCAAAAAGAAATGCCGTGCAGATGACAACAAAATATTTTAAGTAGGGATCAAAGATTACAGAGACCAATAGAATAGTGGTGGGGTTTTTTTTGTTGGTTTGTTTTTTTGTGGGATTCCCAACAAAAACTTTAGCTGATAAATATCAACAAAATGATCCATCTTGACATCAAGCATTAACAGATCACTTTGCAAGCCTGCTTTAGAATGTGACCCCAGTGGCTGTGTGTGGAATCCCAGCAGGCGAAAATGAGAATAAGCAGCTGGAGTGGAGGAAGGAAGGAGCCTCTTCAACTGCCTTTATCGCTGGAGACAGGGCTACGCACATCTAATGAAAGCTGTATTTCCTACTGTCGTGCTTCCTTTTCCCACCATAAGCCACTGCTGCCCAGCTGGATACTCAAAAAAATTCATTTTTATATTTCAGTCCCACTGTGACCAAAATGAGCATAATTTTAAAGTTGATGCAGTTTCACAGAGATTTCCTGGTCCTACAATCTTTACTTTTACTTGCTCAAGGGAGTAGTTCTGCCAGCTTATCTGAAACAATGTAAAAAGTACAGCAGTGATCACAAAAGAGTTGCTGCATCATTTAGTACTGAAATTTAAATTGAAAAGGATGGGTCATCTCCCTGGGTAAATCACATTAAACCCAACAGCAAAAACATCTATGGGTATTTTTATCATTAAGAATCTAGTCCCAAATTTTGACATGACTTATTAGTACTGATATTAATATTTTTGCCACCATGATGGAGTTTTAGGTGAAAACTAAAGTGTGAAATTCTCCTTTTAATAAAGGAGTTTAGATTAAAATGGATTTTTAGCCATGAAGAGGCACTTGAAAAATCACATATATTTAAAATTCCTTAGATTTCAATCTTTACTGATTTCTAGCAATCCCATGAACTTAAATAGGATGTTATAGTGCACCTTGTTATGCCATATAGAAATTGTATGTTTGGTATTGAGAGTTTCACATTCTGCCTTCAATTTCTTTTATAAATCCCATTCTTTTGGGTTGAATTGCTAAAGAAAAATGAGGAGAAAAATAATACAAAATCTTTTCTCTGAGGTAAAATTAAGATTAAGGCTTTTAAAAAGAATTTATTCCAATTACTTTTCCACAAAACAAAAGAAAATAAACCCACAAAAAAAGAAGAAAAAAACCACAACAAAGCACAACAAAAAGATAAACAAAATCAACCACACAGGCTGGTTTATTTCTGGTCTACACTACTATGTTTAAAGGATAGAATATTTTAATATCAATTAAATGGTGTGATTGTAGGGCTTCAGGCTATCACAACTCAAATAGAACCAGCATAGGCTTGTGCTCTGCCCTGGGATTGTCCATGTAGTGTATTGTCCCTTGCCACAGTTTTGTTCCATACCCTCTAGAAGTGTTTTGTACAATGCCCCAAATGGTCCAGGAAATCTTCCCAACAGGCAGCAGGGATAGAGGCAGCTTGTTTTGGCAAAAGAGAGCTACGAAAAGTAGCTTTTTCTGCAAGAATTGTGCCCTACGAATTGCTTTCCGGGCTGAAGTGTTGGCATTGCTCCATTTTATTTATAAATACTCACTGAGGCCCTATTGCAACTGTGTCAATGTCAGTGCAAACACTTTGCTGGCTTCAGTAGCTTTAGGTGGGCTTAAGAAAACAGATCTGTAGACATTGTCTCACACAAATGCTGGGGGTTTGGGGTTTTTTTAGAATTATCATATAGACTTAGGGCAGATGCCATGGCCTTAAGGATGGAATGCAAAGTTAGAGTCAGCCAGAAAGATAAATTTGAATTCCCAAATATGAAAGCAAAAATTATTATGAATATTCATTAGAGGTTTAAAAGACAGTATTTACAGCCACAGCCCTGTGTACATGCTGGAAGTTTTGCCCCAGGCTGTACAGTCTTGACTAGTATTACCCTTGCCATCTCACGAACACAAAACAGCTGCTTTGGCTTCTATCAACTAGAAAAAGTATTTGGATATTTGTTGAGTTGGTAAAACTTTTCCCAATTTCTACATCTGCATAGGAAATAATGACATTAAAGCTCTAGCTCTTCATCCAGGGACTGATGTATCAGTCAACATAACAGAGCAACAGTCACAAAAAGGCCTCAGCCTCAAGTGATAGTGATGTAACGGTGACCTATGTATGAAAGTCAATAATATAATGAGTTTAAATGTAACAGCAATGCCATTTTAAAAACTTCAATTATTCCAAAACTAGCATAATTTTATTTTGGAGTTGGCAATGAGGAAAGCAAGTGGCTTTGTGAGTAAGACAGAGAGGAGGTGCCTCAGGAGGTGGAGAGAGGAAGAGATATAACTTCTACAGGGTAGGAACTGTGCTAGAAGAGACTTGGACAGATGGATGAATATGATTCACTCAAGGACAGCTGTGAACTAACTTAGCTAACCAGACCTGGCATTTAGACTTCAACATTAGCTTTCAAAGCAAGTGCCCCTTAGAGTCCACTGGGGCAACAAGCTGTTTTTTCTGACCTGGTGAAGAATCCAGCAATATTGAAATTCTTTTGTGCTCAGTTAAAGCTGATAACTTTTCCTCACCATTCTTAATGTTAGAAATTTTTATTAAGCTCTCTAGCTCTGCTTATGTATAGGAGAAATCAATAGACAATCAACACTTCCAGAATCAGCATTTCATTTAGATTCAGAAGCCTTAATTTCTAAAGAGTGTAGTTTAAGAAAAAAGAATATATATATATACACACAAATTTAATATATACATATGTATTTGCAAAGATTAGTGTTTGGAAAATGATTCTGTAGTGAAACAGTAGAATTCTGTGGAAAATCTTGTTGCTGTAGGAGTGTAAGTACACAGTGTTTTCTTTATATTCCCATTCACTAAATATACGTATTTATAATATGGGTAAAAACATATTAACAAAATACTGCAATGAGAAATCTTTTTTTTTAAATTTTCTATCAGCTGTCTGATAGAAACTGATCTTCACAGATGACGAAAAGTCTATGGGACCTGTGGCCAGGCAGCAGTTTGCACTGTACTTGTACATGGGGTTAGGACACATGCCAAGAAAAGCTGGCCCAGAAAAAAGGTGATAGCTCTGGAACACTGGAACCTCTGAAGTTCTTGGCTAGAGGTTTTGAATTAGATCTGGACAACAAATTGTCACTTTCTGAACATGGGAATCACTTGATAGTCAGGGAAAAAACCCACAAATATATAATAAGTAAGACTACCTATTAAAAGGCAACAGAGATTTCTTTGTGCTGCCAAACTTTATCTTCACTGTTAAATACAAATGACATTCTAAATTTGCTTTCTTCATTACTCTTCTTTTCCTTTTTGCTCTGTTAGATCAATATGCATTCTGTCGCTATGTGATTGACATGTTTGCGCAAGGGGATTTTTATCCAGGTACTTTCCTATATCATTGAACTCTGTTCTAATATTCTTCTGTTTCCCTGAGAGTTTTTGCTCCTATATGTATTAAAAGTGTGGCTTTTATTATTGAAAGGTCTCACAAGAGCAACAAAGAGTGTGCAAATAGTTTTAATAAAGCATAAGAGCTAATGGCTGTTTTATTAAAGCTTCTAATTTTCTGTCTACAATGCATGAATTAAAATCAAGGTTATGTTAAAAGTGGAGTCGATGGAAGGCTGTAGAAATTGCTAAAATTTTCCATGCTTCTTTTGGCTGAGATGAAAGAGGAAGGAGCTTATTATTAATAGCTTATTATTTGTTTTATTGGGGTTTTTTTTCTACACAAATAGCAAGGCTTGACTCCAAAAGGTTTCAAAAATAGAATTTTCATTGTTGCTAGTATATAAAATACCTTAGCTGATCCACCACTTCTGTGCTTTATCTTCTCTCTTCCCACACCTCCATGCTAATCTGTTCTAACTTAGACACTTAATTCCTCACTGAAAAAGGAGATAGAGATACTGATGATGACTGAGCTTCATCTCATAGTGTTAAGTCTACCCTGACTTTATTTAATAAATATTCCTTGTGCTAAAGTCTAGACATACCACAGAGAGGACATAACCCTAGGAATGAAAAGCAGTAATATTCATGAAAAGAGTCAAGGAGAGAGAGGTTTGTTCATTCAGTTATTTGCTCAACAAGCTCTCCACTGGTACAACTCTGAATTTGTTGGTTTTTTTCTCATCTCTGCTTTGTGGCTTACATTCTCTCTTGACATACCCAGGTTCAGACAGAGCTGGGAAGTCCTAAGGATATAGCTGAGAAAGAAAGACTCTCGCAGAAGGGGAGAGACAGATTTTTGGACACAGATTTTTGTGGACGGAAAATGCACAAGCTTGAGATTCTGTTTGTGCGTTCTGTTCTCAAAGAGTGACATGGAGAGGTAGCAGGTTCCATTAAAAGAGAACAAAATACTGCATCACCTCCAGGACTTCTAAAGACAGACAGTTATAAACAGAGGGATTGCTTTAGGCTCAGAGAGGGAGAATGATTAGCCAAACCTTCCAGAGACTGTCAGTCATAATTTGCTTTAAAAATAATGCCCTGTACCAATGTGAATGACCTAGTTTCTGGATTTACACAGCTGTACCATCAACAAATCACATGAGAAATGCTTTCATGGAGATATTCAGGATCATTTTTACAGTTCTCCTGACATTTGCAAGCACCAGTGAAAAAGCCCCTTTTTTCCCAGAAGACTCCCTGGCCTGTTTGGCACTCTCCTGAGGCAGAGCAGACATGCTGTAGGAGGGGAGGGTTTGGGTTTTTTCAGTTTTGACCTTTCCAGGTACAAGAAAACTGGGAAAACCATGAAGGGGAGCAGTGAGATAAAGAGAGAAGTCTGTAGCTTAAATTTCAGAAGATAAAAGACTTGACTCTTCCCTTCCAGTGTTTGTCTTGTGTCATACCAGTGTGCTATGACAGACTTGTAAGAAACCACGGGTCACAGAGCTAAAAGACATTTAATGAACATAGGGTGATCAGATGGCCTTACAGGTGAATGAAAAACTAGGGTGACAGGTTTAGGCTCCGAAAAGTGGAAATAAGTCATGAAGTATCCTAAATAATCTAATTTTCCGGTGAAATGGAAAAGGACTGACCCTTAACATCTCCCAAAGTCCACCTGGGGCTCCACCTGTAAAGTAACAGCTTTTTGGCCTCTCAAGTCACTTGTTGTCTCTTGAAGTTAAATGCTGCAGATGGTTGTTGTCTGGAAGCCAGATACATTTTTGTGGGAGGGAAAATAAGCAAAAACATTGCCTGCAAAACAAGCTTTATTGAACCCACTAGCTATGAAAGGCAATGCTGAAACATCCAGACTCCAGAAACACTACTCAGTGTTTCTGAGAGGCAAAGTCGAGGTCAGGTATGATCAGCCTTGATTTATGGAAATCAATGAGTGCCACCAAAGAGTACTTGGTATGTTACTGTCTTTCTCAGGCAAAGTGCTCATTTTACACCGTACTTTTGTGAACAGAATTATTGTACTTCATTTTACTGAACAGATAAATGTGGGGGAAACACCCTTTATTAACCTTAATATCCAATTAGCTTTACAATCTGGTATATTTTATTCTTTTATCTGTATATATATATTATGGTAAAGAACTTTGTCCAAACAAAGAGTTCTGAGTGCAAATCAGCTGAGGAATTAAATTACAGTCACCTTGACACTGCAATTCTTTCAAACAAAGAGTAATTTCTATCAATATTAATATTCTCAATATTACCATTTGTGAAGGAGAAAAAAAAAGTTTCTGTCATAGAAAATTCCTTTGCATAGCCATATTGGGATTTTCTGTGATTGATTGCATCAAACATGAATTTCTGATTCCTTAGGCAAAATTTATGGATTTATAATATCATTAATAGTACTATCATTCAGCATTTTTTATTTCAAAGTATTTTTCAATGTTTCTATCATAAAAATTCATATACATTACTTTTAAGATTAGGGGGTTTTATTTTTATATAATTTTCTAGCAAGAATTTATAGAAAAGTATTCACTTAATATGGCATTTTACAGTGCTCAAACAATTAACATTAAAATAAAGCTCAGTTCCTTAGGCTTCATTAATAAATACACTTTTAAAATACATCATTTAATGCATTTTGTCAGTCACATCAGTCTGTGGGAGGTCAGTTATTGCTCTTGTGTTGAACAAATGAAGCTGAAATACTCTTCACTTGCTCAAAGCTCCATCATGACACTGCAGTCTTAGCTATAAAAAATGAATTAAATGTACACAGGGATTTAAAGGTAGCCATATAAGGAAGAATTTTTTGCTAAGCTTCTTCATGCAGCATTAGCTGGTTTTCTTGTTTTGCTAGTTAGTATTTGTCCTTGATACTGACAAATTTTATGGATTTCCTCCTTTAAGCCACAATAATTGCATCAACATCAAATAACTTCTAAGACTTTTATTTTTTTATGAAAGAGAAGTATTTGAGGTTCTCAACACTTTACAACAGATAATAGTCGAGTTTTACCTATAAACTCACTTTTTCTAACCCAGAAGTCCTTCCCATGAATATCACAACTGCAACAGTGGCCAGTTGGGTTCTACTGATACATTTATAGGTAGACCACTTGAGGTCTACTGCAAACAGTGTAAAAAACTGCTTTCTGATTTTATCTCTTGAGAAATGTGCCTTAAAAATATTTTTCACCTTCTGTCTAACATGCTTGTGATAAGTCACAATTTCTCAGAGGAACTGCTGAACCTCCTTTCATAGATTTTCTGGTCTTATTTGTCCCTGGACTACGGTTGCTCAGCGAAGGCAGTACTGTATCAGCATTAACAAATCACTCTGTCCAAACCTCTTTGTACTCCTTTTGTCCACCTGTAAAGGAGGAATTAATATGCATTTCTTTCAGGTTTAATTTTCCAATTTTTCCTTATAAAGATTAAAACCTTAGGTGGAAAGCTTGTTTATTAAAAACCTTAGTTCTGACTGGTACCTTTACTTTTCTACTGGTATTTCTCAAGTCCAAGATAGCATTTTTGATGCAGAAGGTAACTGACTTATAGAGTTTCATGGATATTGTCTATTCCATGTATTTGATAATTTGTTTGATATTCCTGTATTTTGTTCTCATTAGTATTTCTAACGTTCTTATTCATAGTTTATTTTTTATTGGTAGGAGAAAGGGTTCTATTTTAGTAGAAATTTTAAAACTTGACTTCATAACTATTTTTTTGACTTTAGAGAGTTTGAAATCCTCACCCACATGGAAGGATTTCAGGGGCAGTAATTGGTCACTCTTCCAGCACAGAGCATATGATTATCTAAGTTAACTGGATCTACTCTATTTTGTTGCCCCTGCGCCATATGCTTGTTTTCCCACTCTCCCCCTGCTTTCCCTGTAATACTTCCAAGCACTACTCTGGCAGATCAAGGAGCTGTTCTGATGAAATGCTTTTTTCTGTTTTGCAACTACTGAAATTGGATTCTCTCATGTCTGTCTTTCTGCATGGCAAGTCAGCATGCTGAAATAAGAGTGATAAGCATGTCTTGGGTATTTAGTCATAAAATGCACCTTTTTTTTTCTCACAGGCGTATTGTCTACTTGTGGTGTGATTTTGTTTTCTTTTCAATTGCTTAGAAGTTTATTTTGCATGCAGTTTTACTCTGTTCTGGTTTTGGTTAAATCACTTGCATTTCACAGTGCACCTGACTCACTACTGGATGATCTTTACAGTTGCCTAATTGGCAACAAAGACAGTGGGAGCACAGATGTGGTATTATTCACAATTTTGACTTTCTAAAACTTTAACACTGAAGCACACGATTGCCCTATGGATCTTGTACCACTACACAGCTGTTTCCAGTAACAGCTAGACTGCAAAGAGTGTGGCCATATCAGTTCCTTTCATCGAGGTACCCGTGTATGTTCATTGTGTATTTCCATGCCCGGGAATCAAAGCCAGTCCCAAAGCCAATACGATAGCCAATGTGATGTAGACAATTTTACTTATCTTATACTGTTGAAAAAAATATATGACTTGGAGAAATTCACCAGGATTTCTGGCATGTATACATTGCAAGGGATTATCCTATGGGGTAAAGCAGTCATCCCACCTTCTCAGTAAAAAAATCATTGAAGCCTCACCTTCTGCACATATGCTCATGAAACACCCCCACCTCCCCCCCCCCTGAAAAACATGAAAAGTCAAGAAATTTAGGCAAATTGTGATGATGGGAATCCATGGGGAATCTTGGAGACTGCTTAGTCCAGGAAAGTGTAGACTGAAAATCCATCATGTATAAGATTTTCTTCCAAGGCTTACCTCTTCTCCATTGTCAAGAAATATTCTGTCAAAGAGAAGGGACTACTGTTATTACACAGTACAGCAAGAGAATTTCAAGACTGTCAGTATGATACTTGCCATTTAATATCAAAAAAATATTGAGATTCTGGAATAAAGGTACATCAACATTGAAAGATTGAGGACTATATTACTGAAAAAAACAAAAAAAACCACCAAATCCTAGAACAAGAAAGACTAATTTTGAGAGTAAAAATGCCTGTATTTGCTGTGGGTGGGCTGTGGCACTGGAGCTAAATACTTGCCCTCCACTGTTCAGATAGCAAAACGCTTTAGGCTCTTGAACTATTTTTAAGTGTCACTCCTACTTGATTAGACTAGGATGTGTTGTGGATATCTCAATGACAGGGAGTAACATTTCAGCTTGCTACATTGCATTTACATGGAGTTAACTTTGATATAGTTTCTCTGGGGATATATTTAATGAAGTGCCATTAGAAGAAGAAATAAAAATCAGTCATAATAAATAAGAAAGAGGCATATAATTAGCTAGCTGTTTGGAGAAACTCATCATGAAAAACTTTCAACTGAGTTATGGGCTTTCACATTTGAGATCAAATGCTAAAAAATATTTTTTTCCAATGGAGAGATGCTTTCTGGTGTGAACGACTCAATAGCCCCATCCGCAATGGCACAAAACAAGCAAGCCAGATATTTTTTTAAGTGAACTACTCAAGAAAAATACGGGAGGCAGTGAGACTTTTCCAGTTTTACTTCTTAAACTTTTTTACTTTTTTACTACCTGCTGAGGGAAATATTTTACCCCAAAATTTGAAAACACTCATCAGAATTCTTCTTCAGAGATTACAGTTAATTGTCAATCCATTTATCAAAATCTGTTTACACGATGAAATCCTTGCCAACCCATTTGTTTCTGTGGATGGCATAAATGGAGACGATTGAACTATAGAAGTATTTATTTCTCTAGCAATAATCTGGAGGAGTCTAAAATGAAAGAATTAATGAACAGTAATTTTAAATACATGTATGAGAAACTGGAAATTAAGTTTGAGTTATTAAAAAAATTCTAACTAATTTATTGATGTACAATTCTTACAATAAACGTTATCTATCATTTGGAGTTAAATATTGCTTCTTTTAACTTCTATTCAGCTATGAGAAACTATGAGAGGATATGAACTGATCTCATCTTAACAAGATTCTTGTCTATGACTGTCCCCTCACCCAAAAACCTGTGTATTTCATCAAACTCTGAAATGACATTGATCTCTCAAAGGTGATGTTATCAGCATACAATCCTGACACCTTCCCACAGAGGCAAAACAACTATCCATTATTCCCAGTTTACATCATCCCACCATGAATCAGAGCCGGATGCTGGCACAAGAAGCTGCATCTGTCAACACTCTTATGGCACTTCATTGTAACTTGGCCAAAAAATTTCAAACTACTCCCTCTCTTGGAAACAGCTACAAAGGGAATGTGTGGTATTCTTCTTCTGCAGAAAGGAATGCATGTCTTTCTTTGATAGTTCACTGCAAAGCATTCTGAGGGTCAAAATTATGTGATACAAGAGAAAGCCAAAAACCTTTGCTGATGTAAATGAGTCTAAGTCTTTGGTTTTAATGGGTACAAACCAATTTATCTGTGAAGGCAGAGAGATTAGAGTAACAAAATTATTCTCACACTTGCATTATGTTTCATTACTACTATTTAGTACTTTAAACATTTCCCATAGTTCAGTAAACAAGTTTCAAAATTAAGGGTGATTTCAATGGAGGATCATCAAAAGACTCAACTACTTCAGTTTTGAAAAGCTATTTAGAAAAGAAAGGCAAAAGTTAAATGCCAAAAAACCCCTCCTAAACAGCTAATAGTAAATAAATTGTTTTCTATTTAAAAGGTAAAAAATAAGTTTAGCAAGTGACTTCATAAAATAGTAATTGCATTTAATGACTCTTTGTCATAATTGATTTCCAGTTAGAAATATTAGAACAGATACTGATGTCACATCAAGTTAAAAAATAGAAGCATTCTACAGGCAGCTTGCAGCAGCCTCAAACTCACAGGCACAGGTTTTTGTGAGGGAATGTAACTACCCTAATATCTGCCAGAAAAGTAACACAACGAGGCATTAACAGTCCAGGAAGCCCCTGTAAATTTATGACAACTTCCTGACAGAGGTAGTGGAGGATCCCACAAGGAGTGGTGTGCTGGTTACCTTATAATGACAAACAGGGAAAGCCTGGTCTGAGATGTGAGGGTTGGGGGGCTGCCTTGGCCACAGTGACCATGAAACTGTGGAGTTCAGCATTGGGCAAGGAGGAAGCAGGGCAGCAAGTAAGATTGCAACCATGATGAGACATGAAAACCCACAAGCTTCTCCTTCAGTCAGTTTTTTAAGCCCAGGTTATATAACTTTAATATTATGTGAGAGATGATGAATCTGTTACCTTTAGAATGTAATTCTGAAAATCCTTAGGGAAGTTAATCACCATACATTGAATCTCTCTCAACTGTAACGACAAGGAAAATAGGTGACATCTTTGCAACATGCCTTTAAACACCTCCTGAATGCTGAATACACTTGAATATCAAGAACAAAAAAATGTGTTCTGAAAGGCTTCCAGTTTTCTCCTGCATTTTTTGTTAAGAAATGAAAAACCTGTATCTCTGTTGTGAAACTAGAAGTTACTCTTCTCATCCCAATATAGAATTCTGTGCTGTCTCTGCTGGAAAATGAGGAGGCTCACTTTCAACAACAGTGCTGGTACCAGTTTACCATATCACATAGATAAAAAGAGCATAGAAAGGACCTACAAGTACTTTGACATGACATATTCTATCATGAAGCATTTCAGCTTAGAAGGAATTCCTCACTTCTGCTCTGAGAACATGAAATGCAGTAGACAGAAGAGTGTTCAGCTTTGTCCTAAGCAGCACATGCTCTCCCTGCCTTGTTCTATGCCCACCGACTTAGGCACCTTATCTGCAGCCACCGGGACTATAGCTGTGGTAGATCCATTACCTTCACCATTCTCTCTTCAAGTGCATCTTTCTTTTGATATCAGCTTTCTTCCTGCATGTATCTTCCCTGTCAAAAAAATGTATAACTTATGACATATACCTATAATGAGTCAAAACTATTTTTTCTTCATCAGAAAATTCTATTCCTCCCTCTGACAATTCACCTTCATTTCTACTGTTTCAGTTTGTCCTTCAATACACCCAGCATTATCTGACAAAGCAAATAACAGATTTCAAAAGGTATTCAATGTCCACATACATTATACAAAAACAATGTGGAGTTTTGTTTTTTGGGTGTTTGTTTTGGTTTGTTTTGGTTTCGTTTGGGTTTTTTTTGGTTTGGTTTTTTTTTTAGTTAGGCTTAAAAACAAAATGCTCTCTATATGTGAGATTCATTCATGTAATTGTTGGCAGTTTGGGGAACAATTACCAGACAGTATTTGCAGTATGAAAAATCATGCACAACTGTTTTAGTCCTGGAATATTTTGGTGGCATGAAGCATCACCTTTATGGACAGCTACAAAATAAAATGTTTGCAATTCGTTGCACCTCACTTAGATACCCAAAAGTTAATTGCCCAGCTTTAACCTTTAGCTGTCTTTATAGCCAGTGGTATGAAATGGAGGCCTCCAGAGGACAATTTCATCCTAAGAAAAATGCCTAAGATAGAAAAGATGAATCACCCTTTGAAGGTACCAATTTCTCTCCATTTACTATAAATGGATCCCTTGGGTGACTTATCTAGATATAACTGTCTGAAAGTTAACTTTTAAATGTCTGGCGGTGAGAGAATGTATTTGCAGCATACATTCAAGAAATACGCTGCAAATGTGCAGGCAAGAACTTTGTTCAAATGAAGACGAAATGACAAGTTTTCTCTAAGATTTCAAATGGTATTATCAGGAATAGCTGTTGACTCAATCAAGGAAACAGTAGTGCCACTTGGAAAAAAATGCATTCCAGTTGCTATAGTATTTTGGGAGTGAGTGAAAGGGGAAAAGAAGAAATGGAGAGAGAAATACTTTCTTGAATAAATGTGGAAGATATTCCCTATCCAAATGATTCAAGCAAAAGAAACCTAAACAGTTTTTGCATCAGAACAAAACCTCAGCCTTTAGAGCTTCCACTTTCATAGAATTTGGAATTTTTAGTTGCTGTATGCTCACATTATATATATTTTTTTAATTTCTGTTAGATCCATTTATAGGTTCAATGGAAAGCCATGGTAAGTTAAGTAATTTACCCAAAAATCATGGGAAGTGCCTTGAGCACGAGGGTTGAAACTCGTGACAGTGAATCCCAGGACCCTTTGTGCTAAAAGTAACTTCTTTAAAGGATAGAGCATCTTCCTTGGCAAAACTAAAGGGAAAGAAGAATCAGTAGTTACCAAAGCATTATTGGTTTAAAATAATCCTTATCTCCAGTACTGCAGGTTTTTCTTCCAGTATTTCTCTTAACTACAGCCATGGCTCCTAGCTCCCGGTGATTTCAGTGGCAGTGAACAAACAGGAGTTAGGAGCCAACACCTCTGCACCTTTGGGCCCTCCTCTGATATTTGGTCTAATAAACCTCTCAGTTGTTTTTCCTCTAACTTCAGACTGCATTACTGAAATTCTAGCTTCTGTAAAACAGCAATGGATTAACTGTCTTAGGTGATTTTCAAGTATAGACAAGACAGGTAACATAATCATTAACTTCTTGTTTGTCTCATTCTAGCAAAAAGACTCAGAGATTTGAAAAACTTTGTGGCTTGGGGACAGAGATACTTGGATTTAGTTTGACTTCCAGTGATTTCTATATTAAATATATTAATTATCCACAAATATCTGTAATTGTGAGAGATTTTCACAATTTGCAATTTTATCTGTAATTTGATTTTATCCATGTTAGGCTGTTTTTATTTTCCAAAAACTGGCATGTGCACTCTTTCTTGAAGACAACACAAAGTATTAGCATTCTTGCATCACTTAGCTTTTCTGACTTGAGCACTGAATGTTTCTTGGATGTAGTTGGACTGAGAATGGTTGAAACAATCGTATGTAAAGATAAACCAAACACAAAGAACATAAATTACTAAGCAGTGCTCACATGGCATAGTCAGTGTCTATTACTTTTCATTGTAACCGCTTATAAGGTCCCTCTGTTCTGTTTAATTGTTAGCTGCAAGTATTTAGTTGCAGTGTTTTCTTTTCTGCTTTAATTGGATATTTCATATTGTGAAAAAAATTAGCATCTATGACAATTCCTGATATTCATGCTAATTATGCTAGGGGTTACTGCATATGATACTAATTTATTAAAGGTTATCTGGGGAGCGAGAGAAAGACTGAATATGTCTTTTCATTTTATAATCTGCCTTTACAGTCCTTTTGTACTCCACTATGCATATAATAACCCATCATTACCACACAACAACCCATAATTTTCACTGTCCTGGTACTTAGTTCTTTGAGATCCATCTTTTGATATTTCTAAACATAACAAGTAGGTTTATTTTTACCTGATAACTGCCCATGATAAATAATGGGAGGAAGTGGAGGCAGCAAATTCAATTTTCAGTTTTTTCAATTCTATTTTTATTTCAATGTCAGGAAAGGCTGTGTGACTTCTTACTTAACATATAATGACAAAACTGTTAATGCTTAGCTCTTAACTCCTTAATGACTTCAGTCTTCTGAACGTGAAAATTAGAACAGTTTTCACAAATATGGATTGAGCTAAGGAGGGATTTTGTGGTAAAAATCTATGTAAGAGTTCTCAACAGACATATTTCTGTAAATAGATTAAACTGCAAGGCCTGTCATGCAGATAAAATACATGGCATTCATTTCTGGACCCACAGTATCTTCTTTAGTTTATAACAGAAAAAAACCCAAAACACCAAGAGGTCTACCCATGCCTCTCTTGCCTGCCTCATTTGTACACTTGCTATGCACACTTGCATTGTGTGAGGTATAAATGCATGGGAAAAGAAAAAATATATCTAGCAAATTCCCAGCTGTGACTTTAATTGGATTTGGTGTCTGAGTGAAAACACAGCAACTGATGTTCACACAACCTCCAGGAGTCTGCAACAATGATTCTCACACCTGTTTAATTACCAAATCAAGTATTTTCTGTTTGAAGACATCACTAAACCATGGGAGGAATTTGGAAATAGATGATCTTCAAGGTCCCTTTGAACCCTAACCTTTCTATGATTCTTTCTAAATAAATATTGATTTGCATTTATATGTTCTTGCATGCACACGTATAAAAGATAAATTATAGTACTACTACATAAAAACATATATAGGAATCCATCATCAACAACAAAGGATGAACTCAAACCTTTATGTATTGAAAATAGAAGGCTATCAAGTTGGTGTTACTTATTGTTTGGTGCCTTGAGAAGAGAAATTGAATCCTTCCCGTTACTCCCTTTCAAAATAGCATTTAGAATATTAGTCTTCATCCTTTCTTCTACACCCTCAGTTTTAACCTACTGGTCCCCGCTTTCAGCTTAATACAAGGATGGTTTCCCAAGGCTGTTAGGTTACTGGCTGGCTTTGTTGTCTGTGTTTTGAGGGAGTATCTCACAATAATGTGTTTTACTTGTAAGTTAAACTCTATGTAGAGTTCCAAAATTATTTGTGATATTTAATGGATTTTAAATACACAGATATGGTGGAACATAGCTAGGTAGATAGATCTGTTATTACCCATGTAATCTCTCCTTTTCTTCTTTTCTTATGCATTGTAAAAGAAACTGGCTGGTAGTCAGTGTGACATAAAACTCAAATTTAAAATATTGCACTGGAACTGGTAATCACTGCATATACTGTAGCATAGGTTTTTCTTAAGTAATATCATCAACCGTATGCAAAATTAGAGTTTCACTTTATGTTGGGCAATTAATCATTTAAAAAAGAGCCACATCCTGAGTGCAATTAAAAAGCTGAAATATATGTTTGCTACTAAAATATACTTTCTTTAAAGTCTCATTTTATTATCCATTAATTCCATCTTCCTCTGTCAAAAATTCAGTTCCAAATAGGTAATTGAAATCCTGTTAAGACTGTTTTTATCCATTTGACGTAATTTTGTAATGTGGCCACATCTAGGCTATTAAATCAAACTCAACTCAACTGTTCTCTCTCTGAAGGTGATTTTTTCTCTCATAGAGACATCCACATCCAGTACACTTCCTCAAGGTCAAAATGGGCTGGATATATCTCATCTACCTATTGGGAGTGGTTCCTGGCCCCTGCCAATTCCTGAACTGAGCCAATGAGGTTTTTGAGACACTGCTGCTTGGCACAAGTCAAAGTTGTCAGAGGCTATCCAAGAATATGTTGCAGGATATGTATTTCTGAATTCCAGAGCCCAGTAATGCTCCCGGGCACCATTTAATTGCCAGTGTGCATGAAATCCTTGTATCACACTGTAGTCCTTAGGAAAGAATGTCTATATGAGGCATCAGTGTTTTATTTCAAATAAAGTTTTCCAGAAAATCAGCATTTCCATTTTTCAGTAGTTACACAATCTCACCTCTTGATCCTCAGATGTTCTTGCTTAAAGAAAAACAGTTTGCTGCTGGTTTTTCATGCACACATACTAAGCAGAGAAACCTTTCCCCAGAACAGACACAGCCTAATGTCTGGAGAGTAATGACTGAAAGCTGGGAAGGGACTCACCTTTAACTTGTAGTAACTTACACGACAAAACTGGAAGTCTGGGCAAAATGGTTGGACTCCATTACATTTTCAGTTCTCTAAAAGCATATTTGGCAGTCTTGCCTCATTCTGCTGAGCCATGTCTTGTTCCAACGATCATTAAACATTTGATTGGAATTTACTTTTCATAACAAATGACTGCAAAGAGAATTTATTTAAATTATTTTTACTATCTCTAGAGAATGATGTCATGTCTGAGCAGAATGAGATTTATCTGAAGACATTTTGCTGCACTGAGAAACTGTAACAGAGTGTTGGTGATATTGGACCACAGGATTCCTGCTGTTCAAGTAACTGGTATATGGATATGAGGAAATGAACACTCATAGGAAAGGTATTCCCATATATTGCACTCTGCGATGACATTATTTCTCTTCATATCCAATTGGAATATTTCCCAGTCTGAAATGCCTGTATAATAATATTCATATTATTAATAATAATAAATTTTACAAGTATTTTATCTTTTTATCTAGAAAGATATATTTAGACACTTTATTAAGGTCACTGCAGAAAAATTGAACTCAGAAGATGAGGAAAGAAAGAAAACTCACATAACTTGATATTATCATAAGAAATCAATTTATACACAATATTCAAACATGACATTTTTGACACACATAGAAAGACATTTCCTAGACTGAGAAAAGTAAGGTAATTAAAGTTTGCCTTGTACTTGTTATCATGCAATAAGAAATCTAAAATATTAATAAACCAAGTCAGGATTCATTTCTTCAGGACACCTCAGGCAATTAGATAAACATTTATGACAGAAGTTTCCCAGAGCTTGAGGACTGTAGCTGATTTTCAATTAAGTATTCATGTTAGAGTCCTAAACCTTCTACTCATCCTTGCAGCCTATTTCTTTCATCCCAGGCTGCGGTAGAAAGTACTCATACTTAATGTGACACTTTTTCTCCTGGTGAGATCATTCCCATGAGCTTAAATCCAAAATATCTCACTCTTTCAGTTTTCATCAGATGTAATTTGTTGTCAGCTGTTTACAATATCATATATGGAGATACCTATAGAACAACTGCATGGACAGATGACACAGGGAAATGTGGGATCAACTCTAGGGACAGATTGGCATAGAAATGCATGCACATTTTTGTGCTTGCAATTATATCTTTTGGAGAAATCAAAACCTAATATTTATAATTTATTTTTTAAAACAGGTTAAATGAACCTTTGTGGCTTATCTCGTAGTAGTAAAATGAAGGCTATTTTTGACATGAGAAGCAATTAACTATGCAGTGCTTTTGGTGATTGTATTTTTAAATCTGTGAGATAAGTGTATGTCCAGTAATAATAGTGGTAATCTGGATAATAACTTCTCATAATCCATGGACTAATCTGATTGTCCACTGAAAGCATTTAAAACATCCTGCCTTCCTCTCATTTACATCATGGATATGTGTCCAACTGGCCACTGCTAGAGTCAAGATAGTAGACTTCATTAATACTAATGGTCTCATCTGTTAGAGCCAAATCCTCATTTCCATTTATCAGTTGTCTGTACTGCAGAAAACCACTTCTGCTTTATAACTTAAAGAGGACAGAAGAAGGAAAAGAAAAGGAATTTGACTTAGGTTATGCCCTTTAACATATTTCATCAAAAGAATGGATAAAATATTTATTCATTTACTATCCTTTACATTCCCATCAAAGTGAATAGAGAGACATTTAATAAGACATGGAAACATTAAAGAAGACTTTTATCAGAGTGGATGGGAACCTGCTCAGAACAAACATTTTGGCCTAAGGGAAAGTTTTTGATCTGTGAAGCTTAAAGTTAAAACACTCTCATATTGGATCATGTGGTCAATTTGCATGAAATAAATTATTTGCTTAAACCTTGCAAAGCTATAAAATAGAACTTGACAAGTCATTAGCAATAAGTGGTATCATACTGGCATTATGCTCACACTAGTGCAATCATTAGAAAACTGCTGCCACAGCAAAGCATAGGAAGATAATAGGGCCAGACCACAATTTGACCTAGAGGAGTTAGATCATTGCCCCACACTGTAGACACCACGCTGCAATCCAAATTATTGACTATCCTTCATCATTACTCATCTACTCAACAATCTGAGCCACTGCCCTTTATCCTTTTTCACACAAAAAATTTCCAAGTTATAAAAATTATCACTTTTTCTAGCTGAGAAATAAGTGGTCTAGTTTTGGAAAGGAAAAAAAAAAAAAAGGAAAAAGAAAAAAATGGGAAAAAAAGAACTAATGTTTATTCTAGGACTTTGATCAAATGTAGAAGGAAAAATAATATTAGCCATACTTCATTAAGTGCTATGTTGTTTTTAGTTTTCATTCTGAACTGGAAATTCAATAGCTCAGGTTTCTGTGTGTCAACATGGTTATGAATATAACTTTTCTATTCTTTTTGGCAACAAAGGTAAACAGCAGCTCATTAATTCAATTTGTAACTTCAAGATTATTTATTTTCAGACATAAAACATTTGGAAAATCAAGGCTAAACATCTGGATTCCTGACGTTTGCCTAACATTAATTTTAAGGCTATAGTTATTCTGTAATGAGATCGGTAAATATCCACTTGGGTTTATTGCCAAGACAGGAAGTATATGGAAAATGTAGTATAATAACCACCTGTTGCAAAGCACCTTCAATGCACTACTTTCATCAATGTGCTAACATTTTGTCAGTGGCTCAGGCACATGTCAAATTTGACCAGCTTTGTGTTTGTTATTTTATACAAATTACTGGATGAACTGAACCTCATGCTTGCAAATTATGTGCCTGCAATTGTACATATGTTGATGAGATGCAATAACATTAAGTCCACGATGCTCAAATCCCACTGCTGTCTTCAAGATGATGTTTTTCTCATGCATTCCCCATGAGCATACACACCTTTGCAAGATGGGAAGGGTAAGGAAGATGCTGCAGTTTCCAAGGCCCATTAAAACCTTAATTTCTTTTCTGAGTCTATCATCAAGCATGGGGCATGGCTTTGAGTCTCTGATGTGAACCTGGAGCTGAGATTTAACACTCTGTTTGCATGTGGACTCTCGTGCAGTAAATGTATGCTAGTGCATATGACTGAATCGATATTATATTTAAGCACTTAATTTTATTTCTCGGATCACAAAAAAAAAGCACTTTCCAAACGACAGTGACAGGATAGCTACTGAGACTAAATGCCAGTGAAATAACTTAAAAGGAAATAAGGAGACTGAAAATATTTCATAAACTAGAAAATAAGCATAATTAATACAAGAGTAAATTAAATATGTTCGTGAATCTGTGAAGAAATTAAGTGAAAATTGTTTTGTACAAAACATGATATCTACACATAGGCTAAGACACTACAGAAAGTCCCAGCTGAACACTCTGAGAGAGTAGAGGCATTTCAGTCAGCAGCTGGAATCAGAACCTCATCAGTGTTTACAATGCATGACCGGTTGGTACTGGCTAATTAAGAATAATCCTTAAGGATGAAAAACATCATAATTTTTACTGGTGTTTCCAGGAGCTCATAATCAGTGGACTTGAGGGAGTAACTGAAGATCATTTTTTTGACAGAAGAAAATAAGACTTTGTTGTAGAAGAGGTGTCTTAAATATTTAACCTTCTTATCATTGTATTATTATTCTCTTTTGAGTCTAAGAAAGAAAAACAGAACAGTAGCATTTCAACATATTTTTGAGTCACTTGGGTTTCATTGGTTTCAAATGTGACTCTTAAAAATAAATTACTCTATTTCTTGAGAAATACATTTTCTTCTTATAGTGTCTGAAAGATATTAGCTTTTATGCACACTGTAATATTTTTAACATGAACCATTTTGAAGGCAGTTCAGCCTCCCAGTGAAAGTGCTCAGCCTGTTGGTGAATTCATTTTCTATGCTTCCATACCTGTATTCTTAGGTGCAGGACACAAGGAATTCGTACCACCTCGTCTTCTTCTAGAACACAGCCCAAGAAAGAAACCAGCAGCTATTGAAGGCAAGTTTGAGTTTTTCCACCATTATTGGCTTCTACTTATTAACTTCACTGTTTGTTCTAATGGAGTTTTTTTGGGGTTTTTTGTAAATATAACCTATATTACAAAAGTGATCACATTACTAGGCCTGGGACAGGAATGATACTGACGTATGCATGACAAGATAAAAATGTTCCTTATAGTAGTCTCACAGGCGGCTTGAGGCATTTCCTGAGTGAAACAGATTACAGGATTGAGGCCTAATCTGTAAAATGCTTTGAATGGCGTTCAGCCATAACTTTCTATCTAAATATAAACATAATCAACATTATCATTTAGTATGCTTTGGATTATTCTTTCAGCTATTGTTATTCAGTCTTTTTTCTGTGCATTATTTTTAATAATGAACATAATATGTCTGCCTCTGCATTTATCAACCCTGTTGCTCTTGTTAAAGCTACTGAAAGAGAAATACAAAGTCGGATTTTACATTCAGAAGATTAAAACATAATCCCTGCAATTGAATTATATTGTTTATAGTTTGATCATTACAGTAAAGTGGTTGAAATGCTCATTTTAATTTTAAAATGAACTATGTCCAATTTAGAACTACAGAATTAAAACTGCACTATATGTTCTTGGTCTTTACAAGGTACACTTTAATAGTACGAAACACCTGAGACTTTTTGTGTAACTATGTAGCAGTTTTCATATGATACTTGAGTCCTTCAGTCACACCATGGCACTTGCTACTTTCTCTCATCGAGGTCTTAGTTCTATGTTACCCAGAAAGCAATTGCAGTCGAAGAGAAAAACAGATGGGGTGGCAGCAGAATAAGTAACAATAGCTACAAGATTTTCTGCGTTTGAAAGCACAAAATGAGACTTAGGTTTTGCCAGGACCCATGACTGAAAGAAAGTGTTGCATTAATTAGATATTTCTGTAATGTGATTATTTTGAATCAGGATATTTGGGTAAAAATAGTTATGTGACTTATTCTGTCTTCCCCCAAAAATCTTGTTACCTCAAATGATTATTTGTTTTTAAATGTGCTGCTTAAAGGAGTATGAAATTGTGGTTATTTTGAGACAGTATAGAAATAGATTAGCAGTCCTGCTTATTTTAGGAAAATATTTGAACCCTGTTTATCAGCAGAAAAAAGTCCCTACAATTTTAAACTCTGTTTTCTGTCAATTTACCATAATGGAAAAAAGACATAATAGAACAAGGCTGACACATTTTCTGAGTGATAAAACTTAATCTTTAAATATCACTGTTACACAACATGAACTAGCATCAAATTAGCATTAGATTCTTGATTTTCAAAATCATGAGGAGCATGCAATTACTGCAATTGCACATAGAAATGACTATTTATGACCAGTTACACATTAGTGTGTTTCATTAGCTCATTTATGCATGCAATTCAGGTAATTGGGAATGTAAATTAGACAGCCATTTGGCAAACAAATTTGGGGGAGATTATATGCTCAGAACCATATAACTAAAGTCCTTTTAAGGCTCAAGGCCAGTCACTAGGATACAATACTTTTCATGGAAGAGATTTGGAGGAAATGAAGAAGGCAGAATTACCTGTAAAACATTACCAAGAAAAGCTGTCATGTTGTGTTATTCTGTGTTATCCTTATATGAGAAAATATGCCACAGTGCCTTCAGGAACCCTAAACCCTGAAGCTTTATTTCAGCCCAAGGGGAAAAAGAAGGAAAAAAAAGAAAAAAAAGAAAAAAAAAGTAATTTATAAGAATATTTGGCAAAAAGTCAGAAGGGAAAAAGAGGAGTAGGCAGACAAATTTAAATCTTCAAAATAGCTGAAGAGACACTTCTATGTGACTTCTTAGTGCTTAGATACCTTTATGACTGGTACATCACTAAATATCACTCATCAGGAGAAGGGACATTGAAACAAATGATTCTTCTTATACATATAGTTGAAAATAGTATCATAAATTGTCAGAAAGGGGAAAAAATAGAAGCACTTTTTAATTGAAAAATATACTTTATATAACATCAAAGTCTGGCTTAGCCTTTGACAGAAGAAACCAGCTCTGAAAAAAAAGGTAAAACTGTAGGAAGTAACAGAACATTTATCACACAGGAAATTTATGAAGCCAATCTACTTACACTCTAGGCTTTCCAACTCGGTGATATTCAGACATTATATAATTATGCAAAAAAAGGCTGAAAGGATCTTACTATTTTTCTAGATTGACATGTTTTCAGTATCACTCTATTTTGCCGCTTCTGCCTTAGGTAATCTTGGACCACTGTTGTTTTCTGATAAGGTGGAAATTGTGGTGTGTATGTGCCACATATCTCAAAAATTTTTAGATTACTTGATACCTTCAAATAGAATGCTCTCTGTGGATAGTGTGCAATGTCCTGTAGAAATTATGCTCTGCTGAATTCTTGAGGCCTTAGAAAAAGAGCATATTGTTATTATATATTAAATATAAAACTTTTTCTCTTTGTCATTGCCTTTTTCTCTTCCTTTAGCTCCACAGTAAATCTTTTGGCAAGGGGGTAATTATTTAAGACAATCTCAATTAGTACACTAGATTCTAGTAGTAAGCAATAAATTACATTGAAGTGTGTGTATGACCTGAAATTTTCAGATTATCTCCTGGTCAAAAAGCAAAATGCTTTGTACTAATCTGGTCAGAAAGAAAAGAACAGATCATTGCTCTACTGTTTCATGATTGGTTGGCTTTTTCAAAGATCTTACCTTAAATCGTCATTGAAGAGTTTGAATATTCAGATCACCAACAGAAGAGAATAATAAAACAAAATATAGGATCCTGTAATGGTGAACAAGAGAAAGAAGGTAAAGGAATTTGTGAAGATAAAGGCATTGATATATAACATCTACTTGTATTTCAAGCTTGGAAACCTTGTTAGGTAAACTAGGGAGTACTGAACTAATTTTAAATTATTTATCTTATCTTTTTATGGAGCTTTTACAAGTACTTGGAAGTAGTGCTCTCAGCTTGGCTGACAATAATGTTGCCATGTCAGAACATTGGTGTCACCAGTAATTTGAACAGATCAGTTCTCCATGACTATTTGAACTTTGACTTTAATATCCTTCTTCCTCCTTGGCTGTAGTCTTCCACACCTCTTTTAAATCTAGATTTCTTTTATTTTATTATTCACTGATGTCCTAAAACTTCTCTATAGTGTATATGTTTTCTCTGTGATTATCTCTCTTAGGTCCTGAATTTTTGCTCAACTCACAGAGTTTTTAACCTTCCTCTATTTCCACATTCACATGAAAAGGACTCTCCTACCTGATAGTCCTCCCATGTTTCCCTCTCTGACATGGCATTATAATCACTCAGGAAGATGCTGAAGTTCGACAAGTGGAAAAACTAAGATCAGAGGCTTAGTTACCTATTGGTGAATCTTCATGTTAATTGTTCCAGAATAGTACGTGTTTGCCTTTTCCCAAGACCACAGCACCTTTGTGAGAAGCCTGTATCAAAATCCTTTTCCTGTTGGAAAGAATCTTAATGCATGTGGTATATGATCTCAAGCAGACCTATGCTTTTTACCACTTTGAAGAGCACTGTATCACAAAAAGCATTTGAATTGCGTTGTATTTGAATATGATTTTCCAAGTTATATTATCCTAAAAATCTGCTCTTGTATCTTTGAGTGGGAGACCATTTATCATGGAAGAGTCATCAACATAACTATTCTGGTCTGTTAATGTTTCATGACAAGCTCTGAAATATCCCCCTTCCCTGACTGAAGTATACTGGCCATTCCTTGCCATCTTGATGGTATCTGTGATATTAAGTGAGGGAAAAAAAACCAAAACAAACAAAAAACAAAACCTCTGTAATATCTTTAGAGAGTCTATGAGGAAAAAAAAGTATTTTCTCTAGGTCATGGAATCCTCTAATTACAAATTTTGCAGAATGCAATAAAGTGAGGTGCTGTGAAATGTGTTTAACTTCCCCCAAAACTCCTGCAGAGGCCAAATTGGCAACTGCATTTATGCTTCTATATAGAATGTACACTATCTGACTGTCTCAAGAGGAATTTCTAGTCTATACCTCTGTTCATGAATATAACATTAGGGGGTATAACCAAGAATATCTAAATTACTAAAGTCAATACAAATTGTGACAAATCTCCCTTGATGTACAGGAGTGTATAAATCTTGTACAAATCAATCTGCTTTTGTACAGTTTGTCAATGTCTGCCTTCTCTTCTGTACATGGATTGTTCTATTAAAAAACCCTGTTTTCCTTCTATACTATAGAATCAATTAGCCTTAAAAAAAACCTTGCAGTGAGACATTGTGATTCAAGACACAACAAAACCCTTTAAAAAAGGCACAAATTTGAAAATTTTCTCCCTATTTAGAATATTCTTAATAATACTGACATGAATTGTGGATGAAAATCCATTTTTCTGATACATTTTAATCCAAGGGAGAATAAAAACAGAAAAAAAATATACCTATTAGAAATATCATAATAGAATTGGTTAGGTTTAATCTAGGTTAATAGATGAGCAGTTTAGTTAGCTTTAACACATTGCTCTATGTACAGCATAAAAAGTTTTTTGAGAAATATGGGCCTTATATCTTCATGAGTCTGTACTGAAGACAGTAAAACCTTTAAAATAATATGAACAAGGTTTCAAAGTAAGCTATTTAATGATTTAAATTAGACATTTAAGCAGTAAATTCTAATGATTTAGCAATGATGAAAAAAACCCTAAATCTTCACTGTTTCAGAAAGCCCTTGACATTTTCCTTAATGACATGAGGCTCTTCTGTGCTACTTTTATTCTATCATAAAATACAAAAAGTTAAACAGACAAGAGAGAAAAGCTTACTAATGTAAGAAAAAAAAGTATAAATATATGTATATTTTGATTAGACATATTATTATATTTTCTCATCATTTATAATAATACAATTTAAAATGCTAGAGTATGTATTTGAAAATAAATATTCACCAAAGTCTACCCAAAAAACCACAAACAGATACCTCTGAGGATTATTTTAACATTTCATAGTGCTTTTTAAATGTCATAGAAAAACAATAGTCTTTTGCTTATGTTGCACCTACGAATGGGAAACACTTACTGGGATTAAGTTAATCTGGGCTTTCAAAGGCAGAACTCCCACGTTTCTTTGGAAAGAAAAAGGAAACTCTTACAAAAGAGGTCCTGCATAACCTCATCATCCTATTATTAAAGTTCATACATTTTGCTCAAAAGCATGCCACATAAAAAGTATCAGCAAAACCCTTCTGAGCACTGGTAACAGAATTGGTCCTGAAATTGATTCCTGTTATGCAGTAGGCATGTCAGTCACAAGTAGGGAGAAGGCCAGCCAAGCTACCTCAGCTGTGTTGGTTTGGCCCTTGCTAGTAAAGGTAGTAGCATAAAAAATAAGTGCTCTCTGGGAATTTAAGTATCATAATCATGTTTGCATCATATTTACCACTGACCATTGTCCACTGGAGTTTCTGTTGCTGGTCTTGTTATGGACGTTGGTCTGTTCTCTTTTTTAACTTGCCTTGCATACTCTAGCTTCATCTTACTTATTTTTTTACTCCTTTGCTCCACACTGTGCTGTTTAGTGAGGGTAACATATGGCCCATGCTATTAATGAAGAGTTCAGGTGCTTAATGCAACAGAGCCATGAAAAAAGTCTATAATCACTACAGGAAGAAATAAGAAACATTTTTGTAGGTCGCATGAAAGCATTAGGAATTTCAAGCATGATATTTCTATTACGTAGATTCTGCAGACCTCAAAAATATCTCCATAAGCAATCTCCACAGCTGCTAAATAGTGTTTCAGACTGGGATTTGAAAACAGTGAAGCTGAACTGGAAAGATTGCCTAGGCCTTCAGAATGTGCTATATCTCCAGTGATCTGTGTGCCCCAAGAATCTTTCACTTGCCCAATATGAAAAGAAATCGTATTTCATTACTCTGCAGATAAAAAAGATGGTATCATTTAAACAGAGCTTTGCAAATGAATGCACTTCATTTTGGCCTAAGCACTCACCTGTAAGTTAGAGAGAGCAAGTGTGTATGTGTGCGTGCAGGTGTATATGTTTGTATATGAACAGAAGCAATTCTAAGAACTTCAGGAACTTTAGATTAATACTATTTAAGTTTCTTTGATCTTTCTTGGCCTTTCAGTAGTTTGGCCGTATCAAGACAGACTTATTTCTCAGAGAGAAAGTAAGCAGACAAACAAGGACTCTCTTACTCCAGAAAGAGATTTATTTTTTTTTCAGAGAGACAGCTAAGGTAAATTTTTACTTGAAATTTAGATTTAATCTTAAAAGTATGAGTTTCCATGACATCCTAAACTAAGTAGAAATAGCTCCTTTCATTGTTTATTCATTTCTCCAAAAGCTTTGTAAGCCTTAGGGGATCCTATTTTGTGACTAAGTGTTAAATTGTTTAGAATCAAAAGTGCAACTGACCAACCACTGTTAGTCTCTACTCTAAGCAACAAGCCAAGGGGATAGAAAAGTAGTATCATCAAAAATTGAAATGCAATGAGTTATTTTAGTATTTTAAAGGATATCCAACTCCCATTGAAATCAACAGCATAACTTTGAGCCCAGAAGAGAAAGGGTTTCAGTCACCAAGTGAAACAAAGAGCAGCTGTAACCCCTTCAAAATTAATAAGGAAAAAAAAATTAAAAATACAACTTGTGTTTTGTTTGAATGGTCTATTAAAATTATGCCAACGACAGCTTAAGGTGTACAAAGCTGCTTGGAGAAAAATGAAATGAAGTCTTATCTGGAATGAAGTTACTGTGTTCTGAACTATGGTTTCTCAGGAAAATCTGAATTAATGTTTGTTTTGTTCTATTTTGTATGTCAGTGGGTATACATGTGTCTCTGCTGCTCCTGAGTTCTCCAGGACTAGAATCTGTAGGCAGGAAAAGCTGTTGTAACATTTCACAAAGTCAGGCAATAAATATCCTAAGCCTCTCACAGGAGCTTTCCTCGTGAGGTTTCCTGACCACAGGATTTTAGATAAATGGACTTAAACTTTAAGACCTATACATTAAGACCTAATAAGGACCTAAACTTCAGAAAGTTATTGTGGACCAAAACACCTCCAAATTTCTGGCATTCAGTCCCACTAGTTAGTGTTTGCTATTTGCATGCCTCTCCACCAGAAAGAATATGTGGTTATATTTTTCTTCCCTGCTTACCTCAGTTTCTCAGATGGGATGGGATGAACTGACAATTCCCTCCACAATCAGATTTTCCATAAGAACATGGACCATCTGGAGCAATATGGTAAAAAAGCTCTAGGAGCACCTTCTTCCAGTTCTTGTGCAGCATTCCCGTGACACTGTGCCCCATAACTCATGTGCATCCCTAAATTTAGATTCCACTCAGCACTAGCAGAGTAGCACACTGGTCTTACCAGGCCTGATTCCAAGTGCTGAGTTGTTAGCATGCTTCTGTTATCTCCCCTCTCACCATTGTCCAAGAATTAGCTGCTCTCCAATGAGAATAACACAAAGACGTGTTCAAGATGGGTGGAGGAAATTCAGATTGAAACACCTCTTTCTGGGTCTGTGTTGAATCTCACTTGGATTTCTACTGGCCTCCGTCCTTTATCCCTTATTAAAAAATAAATAATTCCATTTCAGAGGTTTCTTTGCTTCAAGGGCTGTTCTTTTCAATCCAGCCACTTTGTAAGAAAATTATTCTGTGCTGCTTCTTTTTATTTTTCACCCAGGAATAATTTTTTTACCTGAATGTCCCATTCAGTACTGCTTTAATTCACAATACTCATGTTCACTGGACTTCTTCTTATACTACATAAAACTCAAGTTCTGCATAGAGTCTACAGGGAAAAAAAATTGACTAAATGAAAAGTCCATTGCTAGCCTTGCTGACTGATTCTGTCATGTACTCTTCTAGCTGCATATACCCCTATTTCATTCTTGTAAGTGCATTCCAGACTTTTAAAGGTGAGGTCTTTTTGAACTCATATGTCTCACACTGTCCATGAAATGTGGCTCTGGATTAATGCTACTGGTGAAAAAATCCTGTTAATTACATTGTCAAGAAACAGTAGCAATAAGAATAGATTGTTCCGTAGTTAATAACACTTGAACGCCGTATTGTGGTCAACACCAAATCCTCAAAAACACCTTGTGTTTCCATGTGTAACCCACAATTTGTGCATATTATGGTCCCTCTTTATGCAGTTAGCCCCTTGTAGTTCTGTAACTGTTCCTAGCTAAAAACGTAAATGCTTTCAATTAACAGATGGGGCTCATATTTTACAGTGCAAAAGACCTGCCTAAATTCCTATTTAATTATTTGCTCTGCCTCTTAATTTAGCTGTGTACATATCTACACAGAGCCCACTACATTTACTGCTTCAGAAATCACAAGTTTTTCTGGTGTTAAATATACATTTAATATGCAACATTCTAAATGTGAGCTGCTCAAATTGAGAGGAAATAAATTTTTTCAAGAAATGGCATTACTTTCTTAAGTCAGAAATAGCTCTTTCCATAATAGTCATTCACCAAGTCCATCGTTTTCATTTACAGAAATTTCTGTCAGTGGTAGCTGTGAGGGGCATCAGTGGGGCTAGATGCAGCTGAGATGTGAATGGAAGCTCAGTGACTATTTTCCTCAGACTTGAGCAAGAGTGCTTATCTTTCAGTGTAATTGGGAAATTGGGGCCACAGTCCTTCAATACTTCTATATAGTCCTCCCCCAGAAATCTCATAACAAATACAGACATCTCAAAGCTGCCTAGACACTCTGAATAATGGAACTTAAGGGCTTGATAGAAGAAAGTTATGTCAGTGGCATTAATTGGTGGAATGAAATGGCAATGGAGATTCTGCATCCAGGGATGTCATCGTCTTTGCTTGGGTTATTGGCAGTGAAAATTCCTGCCACTTCCTGTACATCTTCCATACAAAGCTTCACCTCTCAAAGCTCCATGCCTCAGCTTGTGGTTTTCAAGATGCATGTGGCTCTGAACCTTGCTATGCAACTTAAGGCAGATTTCATGTGGGTTTTTCTGGGCCCCAGAGGCATGCAAAATGCTACAAATTCAAAGGCAGAAATGGTCTTGGCTTTAAGACAATCTTGTTGTAAGGACCTTGGGCTTACAGATTATTCTTGTGCATCACCTGAAATGTAAGAAACAAACAAAAAAAAATCAATCTGACTCATCAGAACTGAGGCACTCAGGAAAAAATGGACATTACAGAAGTCCCCGCAGCACTTCAGCCTCTAGTTACTATAATTAAAGTCTCATGGAAGGAAGACAGAAGGAGGCTCTTTTCTGTCAGTAAATGACACACTTAACATGTTTAACAGTTTTGATTAATTCAGGCAGAGTATGCAAATAATTAAACCACATTTTAGAAATTAGAGGATATCCACATTGCACATGGAAATAATGCACTGAAGAGTCATGAGTAGCACAGGAAAGTGGAGCTGTGAAACAGCTTTTGTGAAATATGAAGCTGAAGAGACTTCCATTTCGACCAGACAGGCACAGTCCCTAGCACATGTCTCTGGAGAAGTGTGTCGGGGGAGAGAGAGAGACAATATCAATATTACAGTATGCAAGAATATGAAGTTCCAAACAAGTTCGTGGAGGATGAGCCCTACTCTAATGCTCCACACATACCTGAGAAAGGTCACAACACAGAGGAATTTGTAATTTGAAGTGTAGTGTGCTCAGAGTTTCAGCAGGAATAATTAAGCACATAAAACTCTTGAGAGAAACATTCTGTAGAGAGCATGTGGCAATTTTCTGAAGACAATAACAAGGGAAACACACTGAATAAGTCTGTTTAAAACAAGAAAGAAGTGGAACTCATCTATATTATGCTTAATATTAAAGCCAACTGCCAGAAAATCAGCAGAAGTATCATTTGAGGAGACCCTGAATATTGATAAATACATTGCCTCCACAATAGGCAAAATAACTTTATTCATGAAATCAACATGCACAGACTGTGGAATTCAGGTACTCTAAAAATCCAGCAATTTTTAATTTTTTTTTTTTTAACTGAGACACACATATTTCTTTTGGTTTAGGTAAAATGTTATACAAATTTTAATTTTTTCCCTGTTTGTATATTTTTTTCCATGCAGAAGAAAAGTCTATTGTGGTACCTAGAGAAGTGAAAAGTAAGTTTTTTTATTATTATTTTTTAAAGTTTTCCTTTATCTTCATGTTAGTTTTATTCAAGGGACAGGAGTATATTTGTTTCTTGGATTTGAAAATATTCCTATACCTTAAATATTTTTCAATTAAAGAAAAGGCTCTTGCTTAAAGTCTTATGGTTCTATCTTTTGTAAGAAAATAAAAATTGTTTTTTTATCCACATTTGTGACAGTAAAAGATCACGAAAAGAAAACTATAGATTCACTAACTGTTTTAATACCCAAAGCCATACAGCACAAACTGAAGGAAACAAATTTGACTTTTCATGGATTAACAATTAAAAAAGCCCTCAGATTAGCTATTCTTGTACTCTTGTATTCTTTCCCATCAAAAATGGGATTCATTTCCAAAAGGAAAAATAAGAATTATAACTTTCTCATGTCCCTTACTGAACTCTCAATTTTCTTACTCAAAATATTCATGAAATAAGTAATTAAATTGTTGTGGCTTGTTTAAAAAAATAAAAAAAATATTCTCCTTATTTCTACTGTTGCCCAAATAACTGCCAAAATAGAGGCAAATATTTCTGAAATAATGTCATGTTGTTTTGTAGACAGTGCTTTAATAATAACTCTCCATGAATAACGAAAGTCCTGTAATGACAGTTTCAGAGATTCAATTAATAAAAAGTGTTTTAAGCGTATATTGTATATGCAGGGGTTTTGTGGCATTATACACTTGTTCCCAAGTACCAGATGCAAGTTTTGCTATCATTCAGTCAGGTCTTACAAAAGAAGCAGGACAGGTGCGTGGCTATTGACTCACCACAGCAAACTCTTAGTTACACTGGGTTTATGGGCATAGTTTCTTGAATAAGTATTTAAGTAATAATCTAGTGTGCATGTTCGTTGCAGTTTTATCCTGAGCATCACATTCACTCTCTGGGAATTAAGCTGTATCTCAGAGCTGCTGGTAATAAGTGGCTAGCCAATGAAATCTTGAACATGTTGCAGTCAGTATATTCTGCATCCCAAATATATATACATACACTAAATATATATATATATATATATATATATATATATATACATACATATACACGTACATAAATACATGAATGCATACATACATGCATATGTTTGTTTATGTGTTTCTGTGTAAAAATAGCTGAGCTTCGATTTCTACTTTTAGAGAGAAAAGATGAGAAGAAAAAGAGTGATGAAAAGAAGGCTACAACTGAAACTAAGATGAAAGGTATGGTTTGGAAACATTTCTTACTGGCCTCATTCAGCTTTTACTCACACTTCTGGTTAATTTCTCATTGTTTTCTGTTAGCTAATCCTGTGTTTCTGGCTGTATTGTCCTTCTCTTAGTTGCTCAGTAACTATTTGCATGTTTCCACCTCTCCAGTATCTCATGCCTAATGTGTTCAGCATCCAGTATTTCCTAAACTCCTTTTCTGACAAATTAAATGACCCATTTGGTGGCCATCTATGGGCTTTTAAAACAATTTAATGTTAACATATATAACAGGACATAGTTATACAGCAATACACGATATTCATGAAAGATATCACTCAATTCATGGTACAGTTTCTGAAGGTGGGGTAGATCTATTTATTTTATAGAATCACAATTGCAACTTGCAGTGACCAAACTGCAAAGTCATGGTATCCATCTAAATAATACTTTGATCATGAATTTTCAGAAAGCACCAAAAATCCACTAAGGTGTTGCTTCATGCGAAATATTTAAGTCATGCATTATTTTTTAATGATCTCATTGCTACTGGAACTTAAGCTAAAAAGATGCCACATTCATGCACTGATTATTTTTTTCTAACTTTTGATGAATTATTAAAGGTCCAGATCATCCACAGTTGATACATACTGATTAATTTTCATTTTCAACTGATTGCTTTGTGGCTAGTTGGGTGCAAGTGCTATAAGGGAATAATCTGAACACCCAAATAAGTCGCTTTCTTTTCAGTATGTGCCACCAGGACTTGGTGACTGCATATTTGATTGTATAATTCAGAGTTCTAGCACATCAAATTACTCTTTTTTAATTAAATCTTAGAAAAAACAGAAAAAAAGGAGAAAGCTCATGAGAAGACAGCAGTCCCTGAAATTAAAATAACAGGTAAGAAATTGAACCCTGACTTTCTCTGCAGTGGTATCTGACTATTTAGTGTAAGCATGTTTAAGTTTTAAACATTTGAGATAAGGGTGTATGTAGTTCATTATCATTCAATAATCCAAGATAGATAGATACAGATGTATCACAGTATATATATATGTATATATATACATATATGTATATGTATCCATTGTGTTTATATTATTTTATATTACATTATATTATATACATATCTGTTATATATAATAAAATTCATTTAGTCATTTTCTGTTCTATGATCTTGGGACTTTTACAAATATAATTAATTTGTAAATGCAAATATATTTACAAATAAATTACAAATGCTGCTTTCACTCATACACTAAATCTATCAAGAGCATAACTAATTTCAGAGACTGAATGGAGAGCATACATTTTTCCATGAATTATTTTACAAACACATATCATTTTCAGTAATAAACAGAAATGTGACCATATCAAACTGCTAAGTGAGGGAGAAAATAAATGGTTATTTTCTGAATTTTTACTCATGCCCAGAAAAGATTTTTTTGAAGTTAGTGAATATCCTAAACCTAACTGATTTTTTTCATGAATAAAAATATAAATATTTAAATAAGATTAGAGATTAGCAATTTGGGTCCTGTCTACACTAGAAATATTGTATTTTTCTTCCCCATTATTTCAGTAAATCTGCAAGTATATTTAATGCAGAAATGAAGAAGTGTCTCCAGTAAGTGACACAGCCTGCAAAACTGTCTCATTAAAATCAAGGAGAAACAAAATGCTCAGTCTAGTGGTTGGTTACCATCTGAACACTTCGAAACACTGCCTCCAATTGATGCTCTATCTGTCACTCAAGTACTCAGATTAACCTTTCTGTGGATTAGTGTAATGCCTAAAGCCAGGGAGAAAGGTTCAATATAGGATATAAATATTTAGGGCTGTATTTACTGTGTCCTCAATGCAAGCATTGTGTTCTCTTTTGTAATTATTTAAATCTGTTGAGTGTTATCAAAAGCTGAAAGGATCTATATCCCATTGTTTACTAATATTGTGGGTTACACATACAGATTGCTATAAGCAACTGATTTCTTTGCCACTGAATCATGTGTGGTTTGCACAGGTTTTCCTATTCAAATGTTTATGGATGGGAAGAAAAACAGTAATTTACGTTTGCGAAAACATAAAAATGCACAGATTACCTGGGACAATTATCCTGGTAGCCCTATATTTAAATATGTCTTTTATAGTAGAGAATTGTACACACTGGGGAAGGGATAGAGATGAAAAAGAATATTCTGTTCTTAGTTAAGTTGCATATTTTCATGTATAAACACAGGTTTAAAAAGAGCATAAGATAGCAATTCAAATATCTTTTGTAATTTTATTCTGGTTCTAAGCTTGTATTTCACTTGAGAATACAGAATTGTAAAAAGATTACATTTTATGGCAGAGCTGCAGCATAAAGTTATTAATATGTTCATCTTCACAAGCAGTTCCTAAATCCAGTGAGTCATCCTACCAAAGCTAGAAAGACACAAATTAGACAAACCAAGATATCTGCACATTTCTGTCCCTTTTATTAGCTCTGTAGGTTGCTGCATTTTTGGAGTTTACTAGCCTTTTTGAAAGAGGATGGTAATCCATAATGTATTCTAGCTACACATGTTGCTGTTACTCCTCTTTCTGCTTATTTGAATGCATATACACTTTCTACCTTTGATTGGCAGAACCCGTTGCTATCCCTAAAATGTTTTAAGCCTGAAAAAATTGCCATGTTTGATCAACAGAATAGCAGTGCATAGCCCAGTTTTGAAATGAGGCACCTCGAAGTCTGATAGTCTTTTATTAATTTGGACAGACACAGAAAATCAACCTCTGAGCACTTGAATCAGCAGAATAGATAAGCATGCAAAAGCAAGGAACAGCTTCCAATTTTCTTACTTTTTCACTTTAAAAGGCTAGGCAGAGGCCATTGCACTGAAAATAAACTCCTCAACCTGGTTTTCAAACTCTTGCACTGCCTCTGAATGTCTCTGGTTTGTGTCTCATTTTGCTTCCCCTGACCTTTGCAATCCATGAAGTCGAGGTGTTTTCAGGGCAAGCTGCCTTCTCACTGCCACCCACACTCATGCCCATGCCCGTGGGCAGCTCCTTCTGCTCTGAGGTCCTCCTGGTATCCAAGTCCCACCGCTGCTCCACACCCTTGTATACTTTCCCCAGAAGACTCATCTCTGGCTGGAGACCTGCAAAGCAGGAATACCCCATAGAGGAATGGTGTCATGTACAGTTGGTCAGGTGAAAGAGAGAGAGTAAGAGGTGCTCTGAAAGCACTAAGTGATGAAAACCTCTCTAAAATAATGTTCTGAGAGAAGTACTTCTCTGTATTCCTCTCCATCTCTCTTGCTCTAGCAAGAAATGCTTGTAATTGCAAATACTGAATATATTTGCAGATTAATATTTTAGATTGGCCCTTTGGTCCAAGACACAATTTTATCTCTACTGCTACCAGAATGGAGTTGTTTTTTTTTTTTTTTTTGCTCTTCATTAACTGTATGCCTGTGATATATTTGTTTATTTGCATGCCAGCTCACTCTTTCTCCAATTCTCTCTTCCTTCGTTTCTCTTTCTCTCTCTCTCCCCCCCTCTCTGCTGCTGCAGAGTCAAGAGTCATCTAATATGAAATGTTCTCAGTCTTTTGTACAGAGAAAACGGAACAATTCTTAATTAGCTTTTAAAAATGCATTGTAGATAAAACCACATTAATCCTCTGACCTTCAGTTCATACAAAAGCATTGTGTTAATTGTCCTGAAAAATAGAGAATTCCATTATTACAAACTCAGAGGTCTAACTGGAACAAACATAATCATCAGACAGAAGGGTCTGGCACAGTCAGACTTCAAAACCTTTTACAAAAATCTATCGAGTGCTACTTTGAATGAAGAAGGAGCTGCATCTCCAAACCCTCTTTAAGGGGCTTGCTACACCTCAGTTGATATAAGCCTTTGCTAGGCTCTCCCAAAGTTTGTCCTGGTGAAATCAGCCCAGGGGGCTCCAGTCTGCAATCTGACTGAGAAAAGGGACCTTCTGCCCTAAAGCTTCGGTGTCCAACTCCAAATGAAAATGAATATACAGGGACTGGTGCTTTCAGTCACTAGTACTTGCAGATTTTTTCCTGATGGCCTCTTTCTCAGAGTCTGGAGCTTTCCTGCTCCTTCTTGAATCAGTCTTCCTAGAAGTGATATTCACATCAGCCTTTGTCTTTGATTGTAGCATACTCCTTTCCCACTTGTTTTAGTTCTCAAAACAAAAACATGGGTAAAATAAGTTTATAAAGCAAAAAGAAATACCTGGATCATCACACCATTTCCTACCTAAAATTGTCTTTCAACTGTCATTAATGATCTTTCTGTTATTCTTGCATTTCTTTGATAACAAATCTTATAACTGCTTTAGAAAGATAGTGTCTTTTCCTCCACTTCCCATATGAGGAAATTCAGGTACAGACATGCAATCCAGGCCAGTTGTCTACATATTTATCTTCTGTTTATACATACCTTCTGAAAGCTAAACCAATGCTAGCTGGATTAAAGATCCCAAATTTTTGTACACTTTCACTATTTCCCTCATGATAAACCAGACATCAGACAATGCCGCTGATGTTTAGGAAGAAAATGGTTTTGCTAAAATCATAAAAAGTTATCAACAGGACCAGTGTTCAATATTCCCTTTAATCTGTCACATCAATGACAAATGCTTTAGGGCCACTCCACTTAAGTACCTCCCTGAGCAGTTCTGGTGTGCAGATCTACTCATCCCAGATCAGGGAGCATGATCTGACTTCCATTTTGTTGTGTTGCTATATGCATACTCCCAGCAGAGTGTACAAGCCCCTACAAAGGAGCATTGGAGCTGCTCCATAAATAAAGGAACTAGCTTGCAGTGATTGCACACCCATTTTTTGGATGTTTCTATCACACAATCACAGAATCATTTAGGTTGGGAAAGACCTTTAAGAATATTGAGTCTGACTATTATTATACAGCTGCCAAGTCACATTAAATATGTATTCCTACATATTTGAATATCTTTTAAATACTTTCAGAGCTGGTGACTCAACCATTTCCCTGAGCAGCTAGCTCCAAGGCTTGACTACCCTTTAGGGGAAGAAATTTTTCCAATAAAGAAATCCAATTGAAACCTCCTCTAAACAGATTGAGTCCATTCCCTCCTGCCCCTTGATATTCCCTTGATATCTGGGAGAAGAGACCAATATCTGCCTCTCTGAAACCTCCTTTCAGGTAGTTGTAGAGAACAATAAGGTCCTACCTTGAGCCCCCTCTTCTCCAAGCTAAAAAACCCCAGCTCCCTCAGGCACTCCTCATAAGGTTTGTGGGCCAGACTCCTCACCAGCTCTTTCTTCTCTGGACACACTGAAGTACCTCAATGACTTTCTTGGAGTGAGGGGCCCAAAACTGAACACAGCTTTCAAGGTATGGCCTCAGCAATGTCAGGTGCAGAGGGACAATCTCTTCCCTAGTCTTGCTGCTCACACTATTGCTGATGCAGGTGAGGATGCCATCCACCTTCTTGGCCAGCTGGACACTCTGCTGGCTTATGTTCAGCTGGCTGTCAACCAACATCCCCACCTACTTTACTGCCAGTTCGTTTTCCAGCCACCCTTAGAACAGCCTGTAGCACTGCATGGGGTTGTTGCAACCCAGGTGCAGAACCTACCACTTGACCTTGTTGAACCTAATACAATTGGCCTTGGCCCATCAATCCAGTCTGCCCAAGTCCCTCTGCAGAGCTTTTCTGCCCTCCAGCAGATCAACACTCCTGCCCAACATGGTATTGTCCATAAATTGACTGAGGGGTACTTGATCCTTTCATCCAGATCATTGATAAATATGGTAAAGATATATTTATGAAGCATGATAACGTGTTGTATGTCTCACACCAGGCAGTGTTAGCAGAGGAGGGGAGTGGTGATGTCTTTCTCTGGATACCACGGTAAATCTTTGCCTCTTGAATAGGAAAAGTCTCTGGGGGCTTAAAGTTACAGACACCGAGGTACATTTTGATTATGTCACTGTGACAACCAAGTGAAGTCTCTCTGCAGTCATGAAAGAAGCAAACTAAAAGTTAATCTTGGACATAAAAGTTGAAAACAGTACCTTATGTCTGCCACAAAACTGGGAACACCAGGTTATTTTTGCTACTCTATTACCCAGAGAGATCAAGACAGCAAGAAAGTCTGTCTTTAAGCCTGTCTTCTTGGAGGAAGAATGTTAGTAGTAGGTAGAGCAGAGTGGAGGTGACCAGACAAGAGAAAACATGACCGACCAGGTCCCAGCAACTTTTTCCATGGGTTGACCACAGACACATTTTCTTTAAAGGACAGTCTTTGTAATTTGAAAACAAAACCCACAATGGTTTAGTAGGAAATGGAAGAAAAAGATCATTTTATACAGCAAGAGCATCTTCTTTGTTATTGTCCTCTATATAGCCAGGAAGAGAAATTCCTTCTCTCATTTTAAATTCCTGGTCTGAACAACAATTAAAAATTTGCATTTAATTTTCTGACTACCTTGGCTCGGCTTCTAGCTTTCCAGTCTTAATAGTAAGCCTTTCATTACAATAAAAGAACCACTACTGACACCTGGTGGCGGATTTTCTTTTTCTTTCAATCCGTATGCTTGAGGGGGTTTTTTATTTGCTTTCAAATATGGCTATTTAAAAAGAGTTTGCTGAAGTAATGACGAACCTACTACTTACCTCCCATGATGCATATCCTACTGCTTTCATGGCTAGAAATATGTTAGAATGTCTTCTAAATGTGACAGTATTCTCAGAAGAATAATTTTGGAATGTAGATACTTTCAATACTGTCAGAGAACTAAAATTTGATTAAAATATCCCTTATGACAAAAGTTATAATTAGGGAAAAAAAAGTGCTTGGCTAACCCACTGATTTAGAGAAGTAGTCCTAAAAAGGTCCTAAAAAGCTTTGGGCTGATCTAATTGCAAAAGATTGAATGTTTCATTGGGGATACAAAGATTGATCCTATGATTTCCTGATGAGCAAATGGGCTGTGCTTGCACACATCTACAGGAAGACATTTCCGTTGCCTCTCAAGAGCAGGGTTTGAAATTCCTCACTCTACACTGTCCACTGCCAAAAGTGCATTTCCAGCTGAGTGTCTGACAACTTTAAGCAGCCCAGCTTGGACAGTGTGATGTGTCTTGTGCTCCCTTTTGTGAGAGATGTCACACGACTGATGTCAGCAGATGGGAGGATGATGGGTGGTTTCGGAGGAGGCCACAATGTAAGATCTGCAACATCCAGTGAGATGTAGAAGCTGTCACAATTTAGGTTTCTTACAAGGCAAAAATGGAATTGTGAAATCAGAAGAAGAGAGTCAAGGTATTTTGAAAGTGGTTGGTCATATACAGAAAATGAAACATTTTTATTCAGAAATTTTCTCGTGGCTTATTAAACCAAGTGTGAGGAAAAGGTAAAAACTGAGTCACCTAGGAACTGGAGTGCACATATAAGTGATGTGATGCATTTTGGATTGACCAGACCAGTTTCCAGAATGGCTGCTAGAACAAGTAGAACATAGGAATTTTGAGTGGTAGAACCCTATCTGACTGGGTTTTTACCTTCTTTAAAAAAAAAAAAAAAAAAAAAAAAAAAAAAAAAAAAAAAATGAAAAGACTCTGTATTGAGTTGACCCTGGCCAGCTGCTAAACACCAACACAGCCACTCATTCACTCTCCCCTTATCAACATGACAGGGAGGAGAACATAAAGAGCAAAAGTGAGAAAATCCATGGCTTGAGACAAAAACAGATTAATAAACAAAATAAAGAAGAGAAAACCAAATGATGTAATCACTCACCACCTTGCCAAGCAGACCAATGCCCAGCCAGTTGGAGAAGAGAACACCCTTCCGCTGTTTATCCTCTACTTTCAATTTTTATTGCTGAGCATGGCATTATATTGTAGGGAATACACCTCTGGCTAATTTGGTTCAGGTGCTCCAGCTATGTCCTCTCCCAGCATTTTCTCTGCTCCCCCCAGTAGGTGCAGAGTGGGAAAGTGAAAAAGCTCTGATGCTGTGCAAGCCCTGTTTGGCAACAGCCAAAACTCAGGTTTGTTAACAATGTCTGAGTAACAAATCCAAACCACAGCAACATGCAGGCTGCTATGAAGAAAATTAACTTCTCCCTCCCAGCTGAACCCAGAACAGGAACTTACAGGGTGCATTTATTTGCAGCTAGATTTAGAAAGATTAGGAGAAGAGACAAATGTAAAAATTAAGCAAGAGGAATAGTAAACAATGAGTTTCTTTGTGATTCCTCAGACAGATGAATGTCTAAGAGCAAGAATTAAGAAAACACTGTGTGTTATGAGTTGAGAGCAGTTTCAGGAATAAACCACTTTAAAGCACACTCAGAAAACAAAGGAGGAACTTAAGGAAGTGAGTGATTCTTCTGCAGGATGTTTCTTATCAATATTCTTTTGACAGCTTTCTCTGCTAGACTGTTCATCCACTTACACATTTCCGCAGGGGTTTGGCTTGTTGTGGGTTTATATAACTTCTAGCAAAGCCCCTTGCTCTGATTTCATCTTAATTATGATTCCAATTGGTAATATCATTATATGAACCAAAGCCCATAAAAAGCACCTAGTTTTCCCAGATGGATGACTGCAGCTTCAGGTTTCATCTCCTCTACTATAATCCATTCCTGGCTAATAACTAGCTCATGACCCTATTATGCATGTCAGGCCCATTCTGATTTTTCCTTTCCCACTTCTCTTCTCCTGGATCCTATTCATAATTCACTTTCAGTTTCCTGACATTTTTTTCATTAGTAGATGCTACTGCTTTCACAAATTATACACACAGCCATCAGCACTGGTAGCATTTACTAACCCACAGAAATGCTGGATTAGGATTCCTGCACTGTTACCAGCAAGTGATATAATTTACTCTTTTTTTCTCTTACATTAACAGCGTTTAAGGGCATCTCTTGACTTTGATAACAATTTCCTGTTTGTGGGGCTCTGTATAACAAAATCACAGAAAGAGGAGATGGAAATGACCTACTAGGTCATCTAATCCTTCCTTCTGGCAATGCAGGGTAATTCCTTACAAAATATCTTCAAGTGCTTTAGCCAGTTTAGTTCTAAATGTCTGAAGTAACTAGGCCTCCATTCCCACAGAAGATTATTCTACGTCATAGGTGTCACAGTTAAGAAGTATTTCATTCCAGTCTGCTTAGATTTTCCCTTGCTTAATTTTATCCCATTACTCAGAGTTATGTTCTCTTGTGACACCCAAATATAGTCTTTCTAACCTCGGGGCCCAATTTCCTACTGTCTCATGTTATATTGGCACTTACATTTACATCTGGAAGGTAGCTTTAAAACTGACAAGGTGAATGGAAAATTGAGGTTGATACTTTTTCATACAGACATGAAATTATAAACCTTGTAACAGGGGACACTGACCATGGCCACATATCACCTTATCACCTGTCTATAAAGCACTGAAGAGCCTGGAAGTTGCATGCATGTCCAAACTGGAGAAAGAACAAAACAAAACAAAACAAAACAAAACAAAACACACACAACCCCCCCCCTCCAAAAAAAAAAAAAAAAAAAAGAGCCGTTTGAGTTATTTACAAAGTAAGGATTTTTTTTTTTTTCACATAGAAGAATAAAGTATTCAATTCATCTCTTCAGAAAGAGGTGATTTGCTTATTGTGGATACTAAGTACCTTTGCAGAAAAAGAAAAAAGGATTCTGGCTACAATAGCTCCCTTTAACATGGTAGGGACAGTTATACAAGAATGAATGACTGGGATCTGAAGCTAACTGAATCCGGGCTGTAAATGAGGTGCATGTTCTTAACACTAAGAGTGATAAACTACCACAGCACAGGGTGGATATTGCTTTCCCTGGTGTCTGCAGAAGATGATTGTTTACCTAATGAAAAATACGCATCAGTTGAAAAGGTGCCTAGCTGAAATATAGGAGTCTCTGACAAGAAAATGTCAGATTAGATAGCCTGATGGTGTGTTCTAGCCTTGAGTGCTACAGAGGTAAACCCTCAGAGATATACATATTGAGCTAAAAGAGAATGTAGTGAAGAGTCAATGAAGGAATGCAGCTGGAGACAACTGCCTTGCAGGTTCAATGGTAAAACAGAAATTCCTTTCTGCATTACTTTTATAAGCCTTTTTAAGCTGAACACATGACTGGCAGTCATACTCTAAGTATTTAGTCTTCCACAGAAAATAGAAAACTCTGCTTTCCTAACTGGCATTTCCAGAAATCCCCAAGACAGATATGGCTATTTAGTAAAAATCAAATTGTATCTCTCCAAACAGATAAAAACAGAAGAATAAAAACAGGTTCACAGTGAGGAAGAAGGGAAAAAAATCTGGCAGAATAGAGATGCAAACACAGCAGAAAGGCAATTCTCATGGTCTCCATGTGGCTTGTTGTTAAGGGATTCTGCTCCTAAGGAAGACAAAATGCAGTTCAAACATGTCCTACACCAAAACCTCAAAGCACTCAGTGGACTTTGAATTCTGTGCTCCATCATCATCAGTGATTGAGAACATGATTTCAAAACATGCCTAAAAATGGAACAAGTCACCTGGTGGATATACAAACACGTCACAGGCCCAACACAAAACTCCCATTGATTTTCTGTGAGAACTGAGCTCTTAAACACCTCCTCTGCTATAGTAAAAAAGTACAGAGACTGCAAAGTCACCATGGTGTTTCTGTGCCATATTACCTATTGAAAGAGTTTTTCTACTGGGAATGGTAACATAATCCATACCAAAACAAAACCAAACACTTATGCCATTCCAGGACATGGTTAGCTTTCATGGGTTCAAGAGATAGAAACTAGATGAAATGAAAAGAGGGAAAGAGAAAAATTTTTTCCTGCCTTCCCATTGTCTCTCAATAAGAACGTCACAATAAGAACTGACGCAGTCTAACTGACTGACGCAGTCTAACTGACTCTCCATTGCAACTGATGTGGTGACTCAGGTGGAAGACTCATCTCCTCTTTCCTTTACTAGGAACCAGCTCTAGTGGAAACAGATTCTTTCCAATCCTTGCCCACTGTCATGTGAAAAAAGGAGATTTTCTTAAACCCTTCTTGTTTGATTAGTCTGTTTGTATCCCGCAAAAACTGAGATCCTTGTGCCCAACCAGCCTGTCAGTGTCCCATTATGGGGACTCTTCACTAAGCATTTTGCCAGATAAGAGGGTGCTTTGACTGACTTGTTCAGAGCCACATGCCAAACAGAGAGACCCCCTCCTGAATTTCCACATCATTTCCTCTGCCAGTGACTGCTAGCACCCATTAAGGACTCACATTAACAGTACACAGAATAGCCCTCTATTAATAAAATTGCGACAGGTTTCGTTTGAAGGATTGCCAGTGATAGTGTCTGACTGCAAAAATGTATTCCAAGCAATAAACTAAAGAGATGATCATTCAGTATGCATTAAATACAGCTTTTACCCAATGTGTGTCTCTGTGGGGGAGAAGTTCAGGCCGTTGACTGAGCTCAGAAGTTATGACGGAGTCTTCCCTAACTTCTGTTGATTCTTAATTTAGGTTTGTATTATTAATGTACGTTCAAGTGCAGCTCAAGTGAGTTTAGTCACACATCTGTATCTTTACTCAGTGAGGGGTGGTGGTACCCTGGTGGTGGGTATCTCAGTACAGTGTCTGAGATAATCCTGGGATTGGGACATGCATCAGTCCAAGGAAAGCGATTTTACCAGAGCTGCTGACTCAACAGTAGGTCTTCATTCCTTTATCTTTCTTGGTGTTCAGCTCCTTTGTGGCTTATCAACTAGTAAGTACCACTGAGTTCCCTTCTATGCAAGGGTTTTGACAGAATCTGGCGGCAGTCTTCACTCCACTCCACCCTCTGTTTAGTCCCCCTCAGATAGTATTGTGTGGGGGAGGTTGGGTATGTTGACCACGTTCCATCCAGGGAGTAGCAACAGTATTTTCCCCTATAATTTCCATACTGAAAATATTTTTATTAACTTCCCACCTCCACAACACCAACACCGTCCCCCCACCCCACCCATATGTTGTACAAAGAAATCACCAGCACAAAAAGAGTTAAGTACTCACTGTCTGTGGCAGCTGTCCTGTCCGTGAAATGTTAGCAGCAGACAAATAAATGCAATGCACTTTTCACTGGCCCTTTCGCCTACTATAAGGAGCTGAATGCTTTCAAGTCAACGCTGAGTATTGCTCCATCCAGACCTGATGTTTTGTGCTTGTTCTTTTCAATCTTGAGCTACACAAAGTAGGGGGAGATATGCAAGAGAGGAAAATGGTGAATGATGTTGGTAAGATCTGATTGACAAAGAATTACAAATGTCAACCCTTTAATAAATACAGATAAAAGGGAGAAGGCTTGGGTTTGGACTACCCCTCACTTTTTGATGAGTTGGCAAGAGAATCTTCCTTGAGCAAAGCAAAGGAGTAATTTAGTGTCTGACAGGCAACCTCTTCTTACACTGTATTGTCAGACTCCAAAAGAACTTTTTGGGGAGATGTGATACTAGAAATAACCAAGCTTGAAGGTGATAAATAATCTAGTGTCCACACAGGCAACAAAATAGACAGATTGCCTTTGGACTTTCAAATGTATAGAAAGAACTACCTGTGCTGTGCAAGCAGCTGGGTGGCATAGCTTTTGTTAAAGAATCTAATTTATTTCCTCAACCCTCTTTATGCTGGTTTGGGAATCAATATAATGTTTATTTTTCCAGTCATATCCAGAAAAAGCAAGATTAGAATATGCCTATGTCTCAAGCAATACAAAGTTAATCTCTTTAATGAAGAAAAACTGTTCTATGTTCCATGCCCTCAAAATAAGATGTGTATCTGAGTCAGCAGGCCTGATATTTGGGATTATTATTTTATGTAAACGTTCATGCACAGATACATCCACTGGGTTGAAACGACATAACTATGCAGTGTTATTTTCTGCTGTTGCTAAATAGACAAGTTCATGGCTTGAATCACAGTTAAAGTCAGTCAGGACGAATCTTCAGAGTCTGAGATCAGGATGATTTTCTTTCCTTTCTTTTGCTTTACACTTAAAAATAAAATTAAAAAAACAAAACAAAACAAAAAACCAACCAACCAACCAACCAACCAAACAAAAAACCAACAAAAAACAAAAAACCCCACACCTTTCCCTTGACCTTGAAATAAAGCTTAAAAGCTTTTATTAAGTTTTGATGAGTACATATTAGATAAAGACATTCATATCACTGAATTGAAAGTATACTTCAGTCCTTTATGTGCCCTTCCCCTATAAAGGTTCATAGATCAGAGGTATTTCTGACTTAAAATATAAGCCTATATACACTTCACTTTTAGTTATGATTGTGTAACCTTTCAGTAAATGTTCCCAATGGCCGTGCTTGTTTTCCTGATCTTTTTTCCAAGAAGCAGAGCCAATTTTGTGGCTTGCCACATGTAACTCTGAGAGTAAGTCAGATAAAGTATTATTGAATGATTAGGAAAGTATAACAGGCAAATGTTCTTTAACTGAAGAGCCATGCATAACTGGTTATAAAAGCACTGATTTTTAGCTTGATTGCAGTATGTTCTGCTTGAAGTTGCTTTCTCATAGATTCTGCTTCACTTATGAGAGTATAATTAGAGTAGTGTGTCCCCTATAAAGATGAGTGGATGGACATTTCATTATTTAAGATTTCCCTTCTCACAGAGTGAGAATGTTGACACCCTTTGTGTTCAGAGATATGAAAATATCTTCTTCCTAGTGTTGTCTATAGATTCCATCTGTATATCTATCCAACAGACAGAAAGAAATGGATAAGTGTTGAGATGTACGGAAAGGGATATCACAAGGATGCATAGCATACATGCACTTAACAAAGCCCATTCTAACCCAAAATTCTCTTCTGAATCATTCAAAGAGTATTGGGCTGAACTTTATTATGGAAAGTTTAGAGTGCATCCCCCAGCTGCTTCAAGGAAAGATAAAAAATGCTGAAGAAAATTCTGAGCTCTTATAATATTTACACTAATTCAAATGAAAGGTTATTCCAGGGAAATATCTGGTTCCTAAATTTTAGGATGTAATTTTATTACATACTAAATACTAAATTTATGTTTTACTACACAAAAAACCATTACCTTTTCTTTAAAGGACCGCAGGTTCTTTAATTACCTGCACTTACAGCTTCCTGTGTGTGGAAGACTGCAATTTCATATCATGCTCCTGAGTTTTGCTTTTTTTAAACCATGCCTGAGGAACACAGAAGATAATGTAGAAGCATAGAACCTTTTAGGCTTCCTTTTAGGTAAAACACCTTTAAGCTTATCGAGTCCAACCTTAAACCTATCACTGCCAAGTCCACCACTAAACCATGTCTCCAAGTGAACACACATACGGTAAACACCCCCAGGGATGCTGAATCACCCATTTCCCTGGGCAGCCTCTTCTAATTCTTGAGCATCCTTTTTGCAAAGAAAATTTCCCTATTATCCAATCTAAACATCCTCTTGAAGGATGGCACAACTTGAAGCCATTTCCTCTTGTCCTACTGCTTGTTACCTGGGAGAAGAGGCTAATCCCTATCTTGCTACAACATCCTTTCAGGTAGTTGCAGAGAGAGAGTGATAAGGTTCCCCCAGAGCCTCTTTTTCTCAAGGTTAAACAACCCCAACTCCCTCAGCTGCTCCTCACAGGGCTTGTGGTTCATACCCTTCACCAGCCCTTCTTTGGACTCATTCCAGTCCCTCAGTGATTTTTAAGAAGTGAGGGGCCCAAAACTGGAGAGAGGATTCGAGGTTCAGCCTCATCTGTATAAGTTCAGGGAGATGATCCTTGCCCTAGTCTGTCTGGCCAAAGGATTTCTGATGCAAACCAGGATACTCTTCATGCATGAGCATGTATTTAACATGAAAAAGTTTCTCTACCTGCTCTGCAGTGGAGAGACTGAATCCATTCCAGCAATTACAGAGTAGAAAGGAGAAATCACCAATAAGTGGAACCATGAACCAATGTTATGCTTGAAATTGGCCATTTCCCAAGAACAGGCTTTCTCTTACTATAACTGAATCACTTGTGTTCTCACATCCCTCCTCTACTTGCTTTAGTTTTTGCTCTATTGAGCCAACCCTCTTAATGATCTTGGGAAATCTGTTTGAGATAACATTTAGTGTTTTATCCATGTGCATTGCCAAAGCACTTTCTCAAAAGCTCTGGGGCTTTTGGTTGCTGTCTGCTTCTGATGCTCTGGTGCCCAGGGCTTGCAGGCACTCATTGGCCGCACAGAATATAGAGCTGCTATGCAAATGGTGATAGACCTGATGGTGTGAGGAGACACTGCAGAGAGGTGCTACCTCCAAGGGTTGGTCATCAGAAGGGACTTGGAGACATCAAAGAAGTTTAGAAACTATCAAAAAGCCTGCTACTTTGAGTGGAGAAGTAGTAGAGAAAAAGCTGAAGTGAGAAGGTACCCATCTCAGAGAGCGGATGGAAAGTTTTGCCTGTTTTTCCTGCTTCAGAGGGAAATTATCTGTTTACATTTAAGAGTACTATCACCAATTTTCTATTGTAATCAACAACAGAGGAATTTTAGTTAGCTAGCTCCTTTTTTCATTGCCCTACACTATTCAAGCATGTTTACATGCCACAGTGGGTATCAGTTAATTTTAAAATTTCTATCTTACAGTCCAGTCTCATGTTGCTTGAGGAAATTTGATTTTAACACTCAGAAGCTCTACATCTGCCCATTTTATCCAGCTATAATAACATTATCTGCAGTTTCCCTTTTTTTTTTTTTTTTTTTTTTTTTTTTTTTTTTTCATGGGGAAATCTCTGCAGGCAAAAGATAGAAATGCAAAACCTGCAGTCTGGGATTTAAGGCTTAATGGTCTCTGCCAATGAATTTCCCTGTCATCCCCGTTATTCTCAAAGCAAGATGGTTGCTGGTCAGAGAGTTTATTGTTGTTGTGTATCGGGTCAGGAACAGCTCTGAAGCAGTAGTGACTCTGAAGCTGTACCTTGCTTTCCCTTGTGCACAGCTTCAGCCTCGTCGGTGAAATGAGATGCCTTTCTTATGCCTACCAAGAAATGTTATTTTGGAAAGGCAAGATTTTCTGCCAGAAGTTGTCACAGAGCATATGGCAATATCATGCTCAGTGATTAAAACAGAGAACAAAATCAAGTGTTGGTCCAAACACAGAACTTTGCAGGTGGAATAAATGTTGGTATTTCTAAACAGCTTTTATGCTGTCAAATTTTAGAGGTTCGGGCATATTAAAAATTTAATTGTAGATTAGAATGAGACGTTTTGATAAAGCCTTCATAGATTTTAAGTATACTAAGAAGAAGAAATATTATTTCTTTATTTCTATGTTGTGTGGAATTTTTAAAATCTTTTTTGTAAAATGGAGACATTTCACTAGAAAGGGAAGATACTCTGATGTGACACCCGTATACATGGGCATCTGCTTTCAGAAGTGACTGAAATCAAAATTAAAAAAAAATACTCCAAAAATCTTTTAGAGGTAAAGTAAAATTTCCTTCAGTAATACCATGTAATTAGTGAAAAAATATCAAAAATAATATAAATTAAAAAGCAACTTAGAAATTCTTAAAGACACTTCAGAAACGAACACTTCTCAGAATTGCTGGAATATCAGTTGAAATCAATACTGTATTGTGGAAAATAGTTTTAAGAACTCCAAGTAAATGAAAAAAATAAAGAAATGTTAAACCATAGTGTATATTAATAGAAGGTTTGACAATGCTTGCTTAATTACTATATGCTCAACAGCAGTTAATTTTGAAAAATGCTCAGCTATCTGGGGTGTGTTCCTTTTCTTCCACTGTAAATCACATTAGCTGCAAATTGTGGCACTTAATAAATTGTTTCTAAATTCTGGTACATCTGCTAGCTTGGGAGCAGACAGTAGTGAGACTGGTCTCTAGGCGACTTTAATTATGTTTTCCATTCACATGATAGAAGTTCTCAGCCATCAGATGCCACCTGCTATCATTTTCATTTCCAGTCACATGAACTCTTGCTCAGGGCAGAAAAAGGAATCTCAGCTGTCATACTTGTAAGGTGCAGTGTCATGAAAATTCTGCTGTTGCATCGTACTTGCAAAGCCAGAACCAAGCTCCCAAAGCATGCACTCGATTGACTGTGCTTTTGGGGGTAATAACAAGCAGGAGTTTCTGGTTTTATTTCTGAAAAACCAACAGAGTTTTGACTTCAAAGTGGTGGAAAGCATTATTTTTTTTTATTTTCAGCACAATTATTTCTGATTCTTGAAGTTTCTGTTCATTTTTCTGGCATCTTCTCTTTTCATTCTCCCACATCTAATCACAAGATAAATTGAAGATCTATGTCAAAGTAAACAACAGAACCGACAAATGAGGGAAGGTTTGTGTGAGCCTCATTAGGAACATTCTGCTTGGAGAATTATGGTCACGTTGTGTAACGCATTTTCATCACACAATCTCTTTTCTGTGGGTATGTGTAGACCATTAGCCAGTCAGTGGGGTTTGATTAAGTCCATTCTAGTATGTGATCATCATGTAAAAAATAGAAGTTGAAAGTCTTTGCTGAGATTACAGGTGAGAATTCCTCCTTCAGTAACTGATTAATATTTTAATTATATTTCTTTAGGTTTTGATTCAGTGAATCATATCTTCCAGAGGTACCTAGTAATTCCCCAGTGACTTGGTACTTAGTCCAGATCAGCAGCAGAGGAATCTGTTGGACTACACCATGTTTGATTAGGATATTTATTAGCTACCATGCAACTTGGACACTGTGGTTGCCCACTGATGTTGAAATTAGTTTCTGTTTGAAAATTTGATATTACCAACATATTTTTTTGTAAGCTTCCAAATAGAAAAGTTGTTTTAGGTACAATATATGCAGTAATGTTTCTAATAATTAAAAGGGTTTTAGCTGCTATTTTAATGTGGTGCACCATTATCTGAGCTATCAGTATACTGACTGAAACACTCATTTATCTGAATAATATTTTAAGATTTTTTAATACCCTTAGATATGTTTGAGTGATAGATTACTAGGAAAAAAAAGGCACAGAGAAGCCTTTCAAGAGAGTACAATTCAAGATCCATTTATATCCCAGAACTTCCTTATTATAGGTTCCATGGAGCTGCTGAAGATCCCCTGTTCTGAAATGTACAATGTACACTGTATTACAAATCCATTGTTAAAAAGGTGCAAAAGTTTTGTGAACGCCAGATCTGGAATTCGCTTCAGAAGAGTGTTTGAAATATTCCATTTTGGAAGTTTGTTCAAACTCAAACAACCAAACTCTGTACCTGAGCACTGGGGCAGCCTTGTTTAACAGCTTATTACCAACCTCCTAGGGACTCACTGCCATGAAAGGCACTGTATAGGCTTAGAGGGATTTTTTTCTCTTGCCCCATGTGTAGTTTAGATGTCATTTGTAGTTACTGTGTACTGCTAGTTTACTTCAAACGAATGCTGATAGAGGCCTGAGGAAAAGATTGAGCTATATGCTTAAAAAAGGAAAAAAAAAATACTGCTTTGCTGTTCTACTTAGATACAGCTGTGTTGGCTGCCAAATGCTCATTCCTAGTTTGAATTCAAAATTTATCATTTTAGCCTGTAGAGATAAGAACAAAGTCAGATCATGTTTGTTTAAATATTCAGTGTTTTTTAATAAAATAATTTTTTAAGTATTACTGTACTTTAGTCTTTCACAAGAGTCAATAAAAGAAAAACCTGTTCATTCACCTGAGGAGAGCTTGTACAAACATGCTTACTTTTTTGAGAATGTAGACCAGAATACAATTGTCTTCAAACATCTCCGGAGAATAACTGTAAAAAGAAAAGGGTGCTTCACACTGCTCCACAGATGATGAATTATTTCATCAGCTTCGCCTTTTATAGTCTATTCCAGGTTTTTTCAAGAAAAGAAAATGGATAGGGTTCTCAGAGGTACCCAAATATTTGAATTGCACAGTATTTGGGTGGTTTACAGGAGCCCTTTAAGAAGACCTAAATATCAAATTTGTCTTCAAAATTTTCTAAGAAACTGGGTTTTTTGGAAATTCCTCTTCTTAACTAACATGAAAAAAAATACCCACCGAGAAGCAAGAGAACACATTGCTGTTTTTTCTAAGAAAAAGACATAATGAATATTAAAACCTGATTTAATATAAGTCATGTTCCCAACCACACTCCCATAGTTTAAAAGTTAAACCCCAGACCTATGCAAAGTAAAAATGAATGAGACAAATTTCTCATTGTCTCAAATGACACCAGTATGACTCACTGGTCAATTCATTTTTGGTGTTGTTTTCCACTGAGTTGATAAGTTATGTATTAGTTATGCCTTATAGCAGGTAACCATATTTAGGGACTTCAGAAGTCCTGGTCAGTTTTCCCTCCTTCTGTAAGATCTACCAGTTATTCATTTCTTTGCAAATAGGTCATTTATCTCATTGAAATGTGTAGATGTAAATGCTATATACCTTCAAAATTACTTTCATGGTTCAAGATCCTACACAACCTCCTCTGGAAAATTTTCTGTAAATCACTCCCACCTGGTTGGATAAATATGACTTTAGAAATCAAATGTGAGACACCTTGGCTTGAAAATAATATCCTAAAACTATTTACATTTTCATATTAATATGTGCTATTGAAATCAATTACTGGTACTTTTTCTGCACTTTAAAGATAAACAAAAAAATACACAACCCCCTCCAAATTATAAGATTTTCTTGCTGAAAAAAAATTTACAGCTATTTAATATATTTATTATATGTTATATATTTCAGGTGATGGGAAAACACATTGATTCTTTCAAAATAAATTACGGGTTTAAAATATATGAAAATATGTTGCCATAATAAATGGCAACTTTATAAAAAAAGAAATAAAGAACTTGAGGGCTTTATTTAGATCCAGTCTGTTATTGTAAATGATGCTGTCAATTTATTTATTTTTTTACAACCTCCAGCAATGGAAGATTATTGTGATAAATTATTCATATCATTGCAAGATATACCTTTCAAAATTTTCATATCTGGCAACTAATAGGCACTTCTTGAAGGCTTCAATAGGCTCCTTAGCCAGATAACATGGCTGGAAGCTGCTTCATGATTAATTTCATCTAAATGTGGTAATTATCATACTTTGAAGTAATGCCTGCAGAACATGCTTTCACAGAGAGTTAGTGGAAGCAGAGGATTAACCCAGAAATATTTCAGTTTAGAGCAGTATATCACCCAAGTGGGAATATTTTTTCTTCCAAATTTTTCAAGATTATTAGACTACTTGGCAGTCATTCGCATTACCTTATCTCATATCAACTTCTCCACAGCAATTTAGAAAGCAACAGAGAAAGAAGCAACTTTGTATTATTAGCAGTAATGGGATAGTCTTGGGTTTGCAAGCAATTTAATTTGACAGTTTCTGCCCTAAAGTATTTCTTATATTAGTGTTTAAGAGCACAATTCATTTATCATTCATATATGTTGTGGACATAAGCATTATCCTACCTATATTCCAGGGACACTATAGCTTATTAGAGAGGGTGCTAATTTCCTCATAACCATCAAAGGGAATATCTTCTATCACTGCTCTATGCATGCCTTTGCTCCTGTCTTACAGGATCCCCCTGAATAATTTCTTGGTCATACAGGTGAGACTAGTGAAAAATGTATGTGAGAGCTAAGAATGTTGATTTTGGTTAAAATTTTGGTTAAAAGCTCTGAGGGAGAATTGTAATGGAGAAAGAAGTTAACTCTGAGTTTTTCTGCACACTTATATCACCTCAAATGTCTTGGCCATCAGAAAAGTCCTGAAAAAAAGTTGCACAAAAATCCTACCTTAGATGTAAGTAAGACTGAACAGCTTAGTTAAGTCTTCCTGGTAGATTGCCTGGCCATGCTGCATTGTGATTCAGCTAAGTCACTTCGATTTTATTCAAGTCAACCACGGATGAATTTTGCCTGCTCTTACGTGGACCATAAGTAGGACTAAGTTTCCCCAGGTTCAAAAGGTGTTAGGCAGAAAATTTAAAATAGGCCTCAGATGTGTGATTGCCAACAGATGCAGGAAGAGAACGCCTTTCATTGTGTCTGTGTTAGTAGGCTGCCAGCACATCCTCCCTTGCGTTTCTGCAGCCTGACAAGGTGCACATAGAGAGCAGCTATAGCTCTGCTGCTGCATGTGAGCCATGGTAACTCAATCACATCTCAAACCCCACCTATTACCACACCAGAATTAAACAAGAGTGTTCAGGGTCACACAGGCTTTCCCATATTTACACTCAGGGTTAAATTAGTGCCACTGTACCATGAAACAAACAGAAGTGGAATGAATCACTGTGTCATTCCAATGCACTTCATAGCAAATTAGCTGTTTCACCTCTAAAACACACACTGCAGCTTTCTGTCTACCTTTATCCTTACTATGTATTTATGCACGTGTTTGTTTTATTTTCTCTTACAGACAAAAAAGAAGCTGCTGTGTCCAAAGAACTCAAAAGTAAGAAACTACTATCTTATTTATATGCCATGTAGTTTCAAAAAGTGCATTTCATTAATCCAAAAATAATAGTTAATGAGTTGTTGAAAATACAAAGAAGAATCTACACCATTTATAATTGAAAAATGACATGTTTAGACTTCAGCTGCCTCCTACATTCTAAATCCATTCTTATACTACTTCGAATTGCACACTAGTCTTTGTGACTGACAGTTTTGCCTTTCCCTCTTTCCTATCACTGTCTTCAAAAATAGAGGTTTCATAGGGGAGGAAATGTCAAATTGAGGTCTCAGCTGAATTTGATCACAGTGGCAGCAATTTTCATAAATAGGCTGGGAAGGCTCAGAGTTCAGCATGCTGAGGAAGCTCTGAGGAAGAATGTCCAGGTAGCTCTGGTTCCAACAGAGAAACCTCTGTGGCTGAAGGGAGATGGGAATTGTGCTCTTCTGAAAAATTAGTCAAAAAAATGCTCTGAGAACATTGTATCATTTAAAAGGGAAGAGCTTCTGCAAATTTGCAAGCGTCAATGCCTCAACACAGTAGGACAGTATCTTTGGTAAGACTTCATTGCTCAGCATTCTGTTCTGAAAGTACAGTATATAAGAAAACTTAGGAAAAATAAGGAGCTTTGAAATCCGGTTCAAATTCACAATTAAAGAGTGCACTGTCTCTCATTTCCATGTATGAACTTTTGTGACTTCTATGGCAGAACAATCTCCTGCCATCCTCATTTTTGCAGCAATTTATTTAAAGATTTCTTTTGGCAATGGAAAAAAAAGCTTATAATTGGGTTCTTATGAGAATTTTGCAGAAATATCTAAAACATTTCATAGACTTACTCTACAAGTAATGTCCTCTTAGTGAAATAAGTACCTCTTTTCAAGCTGCTCTTAAAGGACCTATTAATTTGAACATATAATTCCTCAGAGCAGCATTTGAGTGCCTAAAAGGGGCCTAAAGGAGAGCTGGGACTTCCCACAAGGGTATGCAACAGCAGGACAAGAGGTGGTGGCTTTAAAGCGAGAGTATGTTTAGACTGGATATTAGGAAGAAATTCTTTACTGTGGCAGTGGTGAGGTGCTGGAACAGGTTACACAGAGAACTGTGGATGTCTTCTCCCTGGAAGTGCTCAAAACCAGGCTGGATGGAGCTTTAAACAACCTGGTCTCATAGAAGGTGTCCCTGGCTGGTAGAAGGACTGGAACAAGATGATCTTTAAGGTCCCTTTCAACCCAAACCATCCTGTGATTCCTTTCATGAGAGAATTCCACAGCAGCTGTCACAGCAAAATTTCCCATCTTCATCACATGAGTGAAATATGCAGAGTGAAATTTGCAGCTGAAAGTAGTTTATGTAAAGATGCAGAATCATTAAAACTTAAATAATTTGTGAATAACAAACTGAAAATGGTATGCTTGCAAAAGCCAGTTTAAATTTTGGGCACTTTTTTTTTCAGTGCTACTAAGAAGTTATATAAAAATTTAATAAATTACAGAAATTTTTAGTCAAACATATCCATAATTTTATTTTTTCTCAAAATTATTTTAGTTGCTCAGGTATTAAATATCTAAAATCTTAGTATAACAGAAAGAATCCTAACTTTGTTTTAACAGGTGTTATGAAAAAAAGTTTTTAAAAATTCACTGTCAAGCATACTCTAGCTGAGAGCTCAGAAGGCGATAAATGAAAGAGTCCTGCTATTTTGTATTAGGTTCATTTGACACTCATAGAACATGTGTGTTGGATCTCCTACTTCTGCAAAAACAGGCACTCAGAAAAGTGATGCTAAGTAAATTCTTCAAGGTCTTCTACAAATTTCCCTGAAGGAGAAGTGAGCACCCCAAATAATTACAATGCAGTGATAATAACTAAGTTAGGATATAATTATCAGCTGTGGGCTTTTAAACGGATGGAAATAAAGCAATCACACACATGCAAACTGTATTTTGTTTTCATTCCATCTTACAAGACAATATGATGCATCTTTTATTAACTTCTCAAAAGACTGGAGGGGAAAGACTCAAAATTACATTCCTGATTTAGCCATGTTCTTTTTCATTGTAATAATACAGTGACAGATGTGAAGGATTAACTAACATTTTTTGGCATTCTGTAATTCAGCTTGTGATTAAAATGATTAGTTATTTCCTCTCAAGATATGAAAATGTGAATTTTAATTTAAAGAACCTTCTAGCTGATACAAAAAATCCTTTATGACCGTTGGTGGGATTTAGCTTATGGATATTTGTTAAACTGTTGTGGTTTAAGTGCAGGTTTTTTTGGTAATTCCTGAGGATAAAAGCAATTGTCTAAATGCTAATAAAGAGTGAATAAATCTAGTAGGTTACTTAGGTTCTTCTATATGCGGCTGAGATTCCCCAAATCCACTTGGGGATGCACATACCATTCGCTGTTAGGACCTTCATTCCACAAGGACATGCTCTAGAAGCAAAGACAGTATCATGCAAATGCTTTGTGAGAAGACCAAGAACAGTCAACTGGCCATAGAGGGCACATTACTCTGCTAGGAGATTATGGCAATTGCTCTTTCAGTTGCAGGATCAAACATGAAGACGTTCTCCGAATATTCCTCCATTCTTCAGGATGGAGGGAGATTCCTGGTACAGCTAAGTCAGTGGATGTACTTTGCAAAAGCAGCCCAATTTCAGCTCTTCTAACCAGGGCCAGTTTCAGATAATGCAAAAGGATGCCACTCTGAATAGCTGTGGGATCCCCTGACGTACCACTCCTGAATTCACAAGAGTGAGGCCTCAACAGAGGCTGCTTCAAAGCTGCAAGATCAGATGCAGAGGCTCCCAGCACACAGCTGCTGTCTCAGGGTCAAGGCCAGGCTGAAACCCCTACATGCCTTCTCTCCTCTGTTTTGGCAATAGATCCTGAACTAGTAAGCAGAAAAAGCTGAAAGAAAGGATTCAGTGCCTAACAACCAGAGCTTAGTAGTCCTTCAGCTGGTTATTCTGTTGTTGCCTCTGAGTTTACTGAAGACAACTCAGCCCTTCTCCCTTTGAATAATCTCTTTGTTTAACTCTACAGTTAAAACTCTAACAGGCTTCCTCACTGGAAGCCTTTCCTCAGATTTCGGTGGGTTTTTTAAAATAAAATGCTTTGTAATAAACAGTTTTTTTTTTTTTTTTTTAAGAGCCAGCAAAAGCTCCTGCAGCCAACCCATCCATCAAAAAACCAGCATCACCAGGTAAAGGAGAAAAATGTTTGCATGCAGTATATTTCTTGTACTCTTGAGCCAGTTTGTTGCATCATAGCACCATCTGCTGGATGTCATATAAGCCAGTGAGTTTTGTTAGTTGTTGGAGTGGTTTTTTACTTGTTTAGCTCAAATCAATATGATAGTTCGTATGGGAAATATTTGCCAAGAAAAAAAGTACTTCACACTGATTTCTAGCATCATGTTTGCTTCTTGTCCTCCCATGGCAGTTATGAGGTTCCATATTGGACCATTCTGCAAAACTTGAGATTAAAACAAAAACAAAACAAAACAAAACAAAAACAAAAACAAAAAAAAAAAAAAAAAAAAAAAAAATCTGAATGTAAAGTCTGATTTTAAAAGCAATATTTACGGAAACTAGTTTCCATGTGAAGCTATATTCAAGCCCTTTGAGAAGAAGATCTGATATTTCAAAGTGCTGATCTCACAGTAGGTTGTCAAAATTCAGCTCTTAGATAATCATAAATATGCACTGAAAAGAGAAGCAAACTTTTTTAAAACAAATAATGGCATAAATTCTTACCTGAAATTAGATTGGATTGTAAAAATATAATATTTTTTATTTATTTATGATCTCATCTGCTTCACAGCCATCTTCAAAAATGCCACATCTCATTTATGCTTAATTAAATAAAACCCAATATAATGAGTAACAACCTAAATAGTCATTATATTTGTAGTTTGACTACATTTTATATTAACTATCAAAAAGCACCTCAGGAATTCCCATATGAAAATTCGGAGAGTATAAAACCATAATATTATTGTAGTCTAAAGCAGGATATCTGGTGTTGCACCATACTCTGTGCTATTCAGGTGTGCCTGGTGCTGGCATCCCAGCAGTGGCCAGCCCACACTTTCTCTGATGCTTCTTGCCTCCAGCTGATCCCTCTGTATGAATTTGAGATATTTTCATTTCTTTTTTCTTTTTCCCTTTAAGATTGTTTTCTGTCTATCTTTCTCTAATTCAGACCATTTCAGTAGTCTATCTCAGAGCTCTGTTCCTCTGAAAAAGGAAATAATAACTTACATCAGTAGGTGTGATTGGGAATTGGTCAAGGATCAGTGCAAGCCAGGAACACCTGCAGTTGTCTCTCTCATAGAAGGAGTCACAGCCTGGAATCACAGTGGGTGTGGGGTATTGCAGCCCATATTGCCTGGCTGTACAATGCGCTGTGTGAAACTGGCCTGGGTAGCATCATTTCCTCACCCCTGCCTGCTGTGCTCACCTCTGCTAACACAACAGGAGTAACAGTGTAAACCACCCCATTGCCATGGCTTACAGTTGAAAGCTGTCTTAGGAATGTGTGTGTGGCAGGGCCTTCAGCCTGGATCATTTCAGCAAGTCTGGCTCCACAAATATTTTTATTCATGTCACTGATAATTTCTTAAAGCAGCTCTGTTGCCAAACTGTGTTGTATAGCTAGACCCTTAGAAGTCTCAACAGTACTCTGTAGAAATTGTTATGTTAGAACCATATGCTTATAATTAATTCATTCCACCTGCTTGCATCCAATATTTGTGTTCATGTTTGAAAAATATTCCAATGAGTCTGCTTCTTGACAAGAATGATGATGACAGTAATCTGCTTATGATAAAGAAAGGGGGAAAACTGGCATGGCTTCTTACGGAAAAAAAAAAAAGAAATTCTGTTCTGACACATTTTTAAATATCTAGTTTGCCTTAAAAATATAAAGAGCAGTTGGATTTGAGTTCTGCATTTTAGCTTCCCTTCCTGTTCTCTGAAAATTAATTCGGCACCAGAATAACTCACCATAGCAAAATACTAAATATGCTTATTTGGCAACATCATAAGTAGACTGTTGCCTATTAGCACAGTAAATTAAATATATTATCCAATTTCATATTTCATTTTCTTCCACATGTCTTATTACACCACAACCTGTACCCAAGAATGCCTAAAGCTCAAAGGTTTACTCCTCTTAGCAGACTGAACAGACTGAGAGCACAGCTGGTCATCTCACAGTGCATCCACATCACATATGTTCCTGATCTTAATGTCACTGGTTGAGAAATCCCTGCTGAATTCAACATGCACTATTTTTACCTCCCTGTATGTATCTGTATACAGAAAAAGCAAAGAAAGTGAATATGGAGTTTGGAAGTCTATGAGAACTTCTGGATCTGCAAGCTGACAGCTGCTCTAGGAAACCAGCCTTAATAAAATTCCATTACTTAATTTTGAAAGCAGATATTTTCAAGCATTTCCAGGTTTCTCTAACTGGAAGAAATCACCACTTTGACAATCATCAGAAACTGACCTTGTGATCCCAGTATTTGGTTGTAAAGCAGAATAGTTTCATAGACATATGCAAGTGATGCTGTTCTAAAGGGAGAAATCAGAGATGAAGAAGTTTTGTTCCATGCCTCCCCCTGTTTTATGTTGTTCTCATTCTAAATCCTGCAGCCATTCCCTCTTTTCTTCTGCACAGTGCATTGTGTCTAGCTGTGCCAGCAGAACAGGTCTGGGAGTGACCTACCCTTACAAAATACCAGTCTGTCCTTTTACCCTGAGGAGTGGCACTGGTTTATTTCACAGGATTTCCTCAGGCACCCCTCAGATGTGCTGGGCCCAGCAGGGTCTCCCTGAAGGGCTTCTCAGAGCCAGGGGTGTAGGTGGTGAGTAGCTGTCTCATCCTGACACCCTTTGTCAGGAGAAGGGGCTAGGAGGGAAATGTCCTACTTAATCCCATCCCTTTGGAGCGTCACACCTCAATCCTTATCATGGCCTTCAGCTGTAGCTAATTCTGCTGGGTGAATGTTCCAGATCTTGTTGGGGCAGAGACACCACACCTTGGTTTAGTAAAGTTTGCTGGGTCTATTTTGTCACTGTGGGAAAAGCAAGTGCATGGAGATGCAGGACAGGGCATGGAGCACAGACTCAAACCATGGAGAGAGCATTTCCAGCTAAATTAGAAGGAGAATGACTGCATTCCCTGGCAGGCAGCGAGGAGCCTCAGTGCCACTGAGCTCATGCACTCCTGTAGCTAGGGAGAGGGATGGGAACAGCTCATCTGAGAGACCCTCTCAGGAGATGGTCTCACTTCATAGGCAAGACTCCTGCACCTTCTCTAAGCACCAGTGACAGCTCTATCCCCTGATAATTTGCCTGGTTTAAAAACCAATTCTAACTCTTTTCCACACTGCAAACATCAACTCCTAATTGATGCTTAGAATTTCCCTGGAATTGCCTTGAAATTTTTAATTTCATTTTACAGTATGTTTAACAGATTTTGTACTGTCACTTAACGGCCTAATTAGGGTTTAAATGCCTTGTTTTCCCCATCTTCCTCTCCACATACATGCAAAAAAAAAAAATCCTATTCATCACTCACTTTAGGTTCATAACAGTAAATCTTTTTGAGCACAATTTCCTCCTTGAATATCAATAAAATTTAGTTTGAATCCAGAAAGAATAAAGTAAGTATTACAGACAATAGCTAATTTTAAGTGCTCAGATGTCAGCTGCATCCAATCTCCCAAACTGACTACTGGTTGTACTAGAATTACTATTACTTTATTATGCCACCAATCTTTCCACAGTTTGTAAGAAGCAGAAAAAGGACATTTTCATGAAATTATATAGGAAATGTGTTCATGGGGTAAGTACAGAATATTAGAATGCAGGCCATACTGGAAACCTTGGTTAGAGGATAGGTGGTATAGGTTCAGATCACTGTGCCTAAAGCAGGAAGAGCTTCTGGTTTTACTGGTAATGGGCACTATTTACTTATCGGGAAAGTTATTTTAATTCTTGGTTCAAGATAAATGATTGTAACTAAAATGGCAGCAGGAAAGCTATTCCCAAAAGGTTATGGCAATAACCAGTTTTAGTCTACATAAAAAGGAAAATATCCAGAACTTTATGGCATAGCAGGTATGTTTGAAATGTAGAAAATGTTTATCAAGGAACTGGATTATCGATTGTCTTTTAATTATCACCTGTAGGACACAAACATATAGAAAGCTAAAATCATACGTTACAGAAGATTAATAAAACTCAGCACTTCTATTGAATAATTTAGCAACGCAATGAGAGCAGAAAAACTTATCATGGATTATTTGTCAGGTTTGTCAGATTCAGGTCCCAAGTCACATGCCAGGGATGTATTTTATTCACAGCACCACACCGTCTGCATGTTCCATCAAACTATGTATTCTCATCTTGTGTAGACGTGTGTAGTCAGTCGAAGAGGAGAGACTTCAAAAATCAGGGTCAAGTTTATGTTACACACCCCCTCTAAGTACCTTTAGAGAAAGGAAAAGGGGCCTGTCTCTCTCACTCGGCAGCGACATAGTAAAGTTTTCAATCCCCCATTCTCCTCAGGATCTTATGTCTGAGTGCCTCTGTGTGCCCTGAAATTTGTCTTTATAAGCAGTCACTGCACCTGGTGAAAGCATCTCTGCATGTATTTCTGTCGTACTGATGTTACCAAGAAAATTATTCTGGTAGCTGGAGTTGACAGTTCCATTTTCTTTTCCCTGAAGTTAACCCTCTCAGACTTTTTCAGAACAAAAGCACAGCCACTCTCAGGGTTTATATTCTGGGTTTACAGTTCGTCTCTTTGGAGACAAAAGTTAGAGGTAACTTATTGAATGCAGTTCAAGCCTTGCAGTATATTTCTGTACAAAATAAATGTTCACTCAGATAGCAGGTGTTTATGCAGCAGTAAACAAAATAATGAAGCCCTACCTGTACTAATATTGCTGCTCAGGGTCTTTGGATTTCAATCCCGGATCGTTCTGTAGTCCTCCTGAATCACCAAAGCTTTCTTTTCAGTCCATTTTATCATAATTCTTCCTCTGTCCCATCTTAGTTCTTTGGCAAGTTAAACATCATATCTTCTCTGACTTAGTAGTTTTCTTTGTGGTTTCAGTGGGCTGGTTCCAGGCTTGCCTGGTTTTGCACAGTAGCTGGAAATTATCTGATATCAATCCCTAGCAATATGTCGAAGGCCAGGAGAAACAGGGTCTTGGTCCTCAACTGTTTGTCCCAGGGTGCTTCCACTAGGCTTTATTGAAGCCTCAGAACTGACTCTGCTGCTGGTCTGACGGGAATGCATTGTCCCCTCAGCAACTAAAGCCGTGATTCTGGTGCAGTAGTCCATCACTCAGCCACTTTATATCTGCAGGAATCTATTATGTGGATGGAGATGTATTCCACAAATCATTTCAACCCACTGACATTTTCATCCCAGTTGAAGTCTGAGAAAATATTACAGAACATGATGTCCTAAATTGTCCACAGGATTATGTAAGCTGAGCCATTATCTGACTCTGAATGGGAAAGGAAAAATGAATTCTTTATTTATGTCACAATAGATGATGCCCTGAAAAGGGAAGAATTTTCTGATGTTAGAAGATTTTACTTTACAACCATGAATTCTTTACATATAGGATTTATTTATATGGAGCATGAAATAGTTTATTTTACACTAAGCTTTCTAATCTGAAATCCAGTTTTTATTCACCATTTTTTTTAATATTTTTGAGTAAATGGCCTAAAAACCATGATATTTTTACTACTTTTGCTAGGATGTTGAAATTCCCAGTGTCATAGCTTGGCACATTATTTTGCATTTATGCTTTCCTTAGAGTATTCTCAGTTTCAGGATAATATAGAGTTAAAATAATTTCCAGTACTTCCTTTCGGTTCACAGTGTGTGAAGACACTTGTACTGTAAATACAGTCTTGTTTCTTTTGTTCTCACCAGATATTTGCTATGCATCAAAGTACTTTTGTATTGCTAACACAAAGCACTACTTTAAGAGCAAGGCAGGGGGAGCAAGTTAACTACAAAAAGTGATTTTTATTAATACATAAAAGCAATGATAATGTCAATAAAAGATGGTAAAATTAAGTGAAATTAAAAAATCAGAGCTAAAAACATTACAGAAGTGTCCACTCTTTACAGAAAAGGCATTTTAATGTGCTTTGTTCTGAGGCTGGCAAACTTTCATAGCCCTGCACTTGTTCAATGATTCAAGTGCACTTTTGGCTTTAATTAGGCCCAATTTCAACAAAGGATTTAACATATCTTTAACTCTGTCTTGAATTCACTGAATCACAGAATCACTAGGTTTGAAGAGTCATGATCATTGAGTCCAACCCATGCCCTAACACCTCAACTAAACCATGGCACCGAGTGCCACATCCAGTCTTTTTTAAACACATCCAGGGATCATGACTCCACCACCTCCCCAGGTAGACCATTCCAGTACTTTATCACCCCTTCTGTAAAAACTTTCTCTTAATATCCAACCTATATTTCCCTTGGCTCAATTTAAGACTGTGTCCTCTCGTTCTGTCAGTTGCTGCCTGGAGAAAGAGATCAACCCCCACCTGGCTACAACCACCTTTCAGGAAGCTGTAGAGTTATGAGGTCACCTCTGAGTCTCCTTTTCTCCAGGCTAAACAACCCCAGCTCCCTCAGCCATTGCCCATACGGCTTGTGTTCCAAGCCCCTCACCAGCCTCGTTGCCTCCTCTGGATATACTCAAGCGTCTCAATGTCCTTCCCAAACTGTGAGGCCCAGAACTGGACACAGCACTCGAGGTGCGGCCTCACCAGTGCCCAGTACAGGGGAAGAATGACCTCCCTGCTCCTGCTGGCCACACCATTCCTGATCCAGGCCAGGATGCCATTGGCCTTCTTGGCCACCTGGGCACACTGCTCATATGGTTATGCTGCTCATGTACAGCCGCTGTCACCAATACCCCCAGGTCCCTTTCTGCCTGGCACTGTCCAGCCACACCATCCCCAGCCTATAGCATTGCAGGGAGTTATTGTGGCCAAAGTGCAGGACTTGGCACTTGAACTTATAAAACTTCATCCAATTGGACTCTGCCCATTCATCCAACCATTCCAAGTCTCTGCAGCGCCCTCCTACCTTCCAACAGACCGACACATGCTCCCAGTTTAGTGTCATCTGCAAATTTACTAATGAAAGACTCAATACCCTCATCCATGTCATCAATGAAAATATTGACAGAACTGGCCCCAGCACAGACCCCTGAGGGACACCACTGGTGACAGGCCACCAGCTGGATGCAGCAGTGTTCACCATCGCTCTCTGGGCCTGGCCATGCAGCCAGTTCTTAACCCAGCAAAGAGTGCTCCTGTCCAAGCCATGGGCTGCCAGCTTATCCTGGACTGTGCTGTGGGAGACAGTGTCAAAGGCTTTGCTGAAGTCCAAATAAACAACATCCACAGCCCTTCTTGCATCCACCAGACAGGTCACTTAGCAAAGCATTCAAGGGCATGCTTAAGCTTTGTTTAATCCAGACTATCACATACACTGCAGATAAAATTATCTTTCCAGACACTGATGTTTTGGAAGTAGTACCAAGTTCACTTTGTGAGAATGGGAATAAATGGCCTCATCCAGTTCATTGCGATCATTATGAAAATGCCACTAGATTTGCAGGGGAAAGGTGGTGTAGATTGGCTTTTCTATAGCATATATGCTTATAATACATCTACAATTTATGATGGGGAATTTCAATGCCATTTCTTTGTGCCTGTGAAGAAAAGCCTCAGACTAAATTGATGGAACAGAATGCAGTTGAATTTCATCCAGGCTTTCTTTTCTTTTCACAAAATTATTCTGAGATACTTCCCAACAAGGTAGTAGATTTCAAAGAAAGATACTGATACAGAGAACTGTCACCTGCTTTCCTTTTCTTCACAAAAATCCATCAGGAAAACTGTTTGTTGCCCTCCTCAAAAGAGGATCATATATAGAGGAGTGAGTATATGTTGATGATTTCACGTTGTAAGAGGTTTTCTTGGTGAGTTCTTCTTCCAGAAAGAAATGTATTTGTACATTATCTTTATAAATCAAAGTATTAAACAGCAATGAGGTTTTCTACAATGATCAAGAAAGTAAGAAGAGCAGTGAAAAATAGCAGAGCACACACTCCTTGGGTGCAGGAGAACAGGAAAGATCTAGTTTGATGCAAGGCTTTCTCATGTGGATTATCTCAGGTCTAACAACACGACTGAACTCATATTGCAACATTTCCTTTCAGCAGAGGGGCTAAAGGGATCTCCTCTCTATCTAAATGCTTATGTTCTCAATATTCTTAATGACACGATATCTTGGAAAGCTTTACCACTCTGTCTCATTTGGTTTTAATTAGCCAACATGATATGAGGTTCTGAGAAGTTTTATATATAGCTTATAAAACCAAGATTACAAAACTGTAAGACCAAGCTAACTTTCTGCTAAGGATTCAAATATTTAAGACACTACATAGAATATGATAACAGTAGGTTTGACTGAAATATTTGTGATAAAAGATAAAGAGTACAGAAAGCACCATTTTTATGCCGCTACTGAGTGTAAACAAAATGGTGTTGGTTTATTAACACGTGGCACATCCCACACAACAGCATATCCACTTGAAGTGCCATTTATTTAAACTTTTCCATTCTGTGTAATTCCCAATACATTTTTTTTATTTTCCTGAACCACTCTTGAACATGAATGCTCTATCTGAATTAGGAAATAACAGGTGGACACACACACTTGTACATGTGTGCACATACCTATATAAATTATGACAGGAAATCAATTGTTCTTTCCTGTCGGGTAGCAGAGAGTCACACATTGTGAATGTCTATTCTGGTACTAAAGACTAAAATACACCTCAGCAAATTTGCCAGCCTAGATGCTTCCCAGCACTGTTTTTGCTTTAAGGAATAATGTGACTTAGAGAAGAGCTACAGAGTCAGGTTCGGGTTCTCTTCTGTCTCCCACCTACTCTGGATTGCCTAGGAGTGTCACTAGTAATGAAGCAAAACACATTTTTATGGTTTTATGGGCATGTTATACATAAGTTTGCAGGTTTTCAGAAAACAAGAAAAACTATTTGTTTAAAACATGAGAGCAAATAAAGATGGTAAAATGTCAAACTAAATCAAATCTCAATTCCATGCATGGTAGAAAAATACTATATTACAAGCAAAACTTCCCTGAATAAAAATATGCTGTACAGTCTCATATACATGCAAAAATGGTCAAATATAAAAATAATGACAAATGCCATGGCAAATGTCTAATGTGTTTACAGCTGGCAATATCCTTTCATGTGTCATACTAGCTACTTGAAAGTACAAAAACGTCAAGAATAAGACATTGATATCAAGAAATGATAACTTGAGACAAACAGGAATGACCTAGATCTGAAATTTCCTGCAGTTTATGGCTTGTGCAATGAAAGCTTTCAGTTAATTCCATTAAAATATCAGGACATGAATCACCTGAAATCTCATATCATGTCAGATTTCCCAGAAATGCTTGATGTCAAATTCTGTGTTATTAATTTTTTTAATTTTCTCATGGAAAAAGGATTTTATTTCATATGCTTCTGGAAATCTATTATGAAAGAAACTCTATAGGCCTTCCCTAATGTTTGCAGTTTAAGGAAAAAAAAATGTGAAATAAAGCTAAATAAATGGACTTTTTATACTTTGCCAAAACACTTGCTAAGTGTTGCTAGGATCATTCTGGTCCCTGATCTCCTGAGAGCTGAGAGGTCTTAGAATGAGTGAAAAAAATATTTGCTTCATAACCACTAAAGACAGAATCACATTTTCTTTAGTTTTCAGGAAGCTGTCCTGAGCAATAGTAAAACAGAAACCCCCACAATACCAGTGAAAATTATAATTTCCAGAACGAGTCCTAAAATATCTGCATGAAAGTGGAGAGCCTGAAGAGCACTCAGGCTACACAAAACCAAAGCTGCAGATGTTATGACTAAGAGCATTAAGACAGCCAAACCACTAGGTCCCAAACTTTTGTCCTCTCAGTTTTGGCTATATTTTTCCTCCTTGACCTGGATTAGAATTGCAACCCAGGGTAGGATGCTATCAAGAAAGTACATTTATTCAGGCAATAAATGCCAGCTTGCTCTCTATTTCCATCGCTTTTTTCATATTACTGGGAAAATCACAACCATGACTCTTTTTTTTTTTTTTTGATGACACAAACCTGCTTCATGATAATTTCCACTAAAATTTCATTTATCATGTAAAATGTGTCTTTAAAAAACCTACAGTATTTTTAATATTTGTTATGTAATCAATACACTAAAATGTGCTTTATATAACTATATTAAGATTAGATCCATGATTTCAGTCAATTAATTTTGATGCTTTGAAATGTAAATTTTGGCTCAGAGATACTGTTTTTGAAGTTGTAATGTAATTCCATAAATGGTTTGGGAGAAAACACCCTGTTTTTAAGAACTTGGTTTAAAGATTTATTTTGGAAACTACATTTTTCTTTAAAATATATATAAGATTACTCTTCAGAGAGATTTAAAAACCTCCAGAAAAAAGGAGTATTTTATTTCAGATAGAATGGAAATATGTTGTTTGATATAAGCTTTTTTGGGGGTGGGAATATGGAGTGATGACATTTTTTGTTTAAAACTTAACAATTGTGGGGTTTTTCATATTTAAGATCAGTCTTTCCCTCCAAATATTACTATTTTCATAGCTCTGCATGAAGTATATGTTTTTTATTTGCCCACTGTGCAGTCAGTATTAGCACTGATTACAAATTAATATTTAATGGAAATATTAATCATAATCATGTTGTTGAAAAACATTTAGTTTTATGTTGGCAGTTCTTGCTTCCTTTTTCTTATTCAGTTGAATGATAGGTCACATCTATGAATAAGGTTACTTTTAGTGAGGGTACAACATTTAGAATCACTTTGAACATGGAACTTTTTATAGCTTGATTCTAGAGTGGAAACTGTTTAGACATTAATGTTGCTTAACTCTATATCACAGCTTTAATACAAACATATCCTATAATAAGCCTGGAGAAAATACAGCCATCAGATACTGATAAGCGATGAGCTTGTATTTAAAAGTACTCACTTTGAGTCCTGTGTAGTTTTGAGCACTACAATATAAGTATATAAAGTTATTAGGGAGCATCCAGAGGAGGACTGTGAAGATATTTAAGTGTCTAGTGGAGAAGTCATATGAAGAGTGGATGAAATTATTGTCTGTTCAGCCTGGAGGAGACTGGGGTAGACCTCATTGCGTGCTGCAACATCCTCATGAGGGGAAACAGAGTGGCAGACACTGATCTTTTCTCTGTGGTGACAGTGGCAGGTCCTGAGGGAATAGCCTGAAGCTGTATCAAGTGAGGTTTAGGTTGGATATTGGGAAAGGGTTCTTCACCCAGAGGTGTTTGGGCACTGGCACGGGGTACCAAGGGAAGTGGTCACACACCAAGCTTGACAGAGTTCAAGAAGCATGTAGTCAACACTCTCAAAGCACATGGTGTGACTGTTGTGGTTATTATGCGGAAAGTCAGGAGCAGGACACAATGACCCATGTGAATCATAGAATATCCTCAGTTAGAACTCAATAATATCCTTTCCAACTCAGGATATTCTATGATTTGATGATCCTGTGGTATATCTTGTGTTCACTCAGTTCAGATATTCTGGAATTTAGGAAATGTTCCTGTGTGGATCCAAACTTGCACAGCCTTTCCATATGCTGTTTAAAAGCATCTGCAGACAGGAAAAGCTTCTTTTTTTTTTTTTTTTTTTTTTTTTTTTTTTTTTTTTTTTTTTTTTTTTTTTTTTTTTGCTACTGTGAATGTCAGCACTGGCTGGTAGACGTTGTTCAGTCTCTATCTGTGGCTGGCTGCCCTGCTCCTTCTGTGAGGGGGTGTTAAAGCACATTCTTTCAGCATGGAAAGAGGTGTTACAGAAACTACCATCAAAAAGTAGGTGCCCCGACGCACATTTAGGTAGTTTGTAGACCTCCATTTGAACCATCCTGAAGCAAAACTGCAGATGTTTTAACTTACACTGTTTCTATGGTTTCCTTTTAGCACATTATTATAAAAGATGAATCCTTTCTTCTCCCTTTTTAACAGCTAAACTGACCTTGTTTATCCAGTGGGAAAACCATTGAAGAGATTGATTACAAACATAAAGGCTTTATTTTGACATGCTGGAAAACAGGGAAGGACTCACTGGACTGAGAGTCCAGAGGAATGTATCACATCCAATGGCCAATAGGAACTGAAAAATGATTGTCCAAGGCAATCAAACAAAGCATTACAAGAAATGTATGCTTTACTTTCTTTTTCTCTTTCAGAACCACATAAAAAAGAAAAAATAATGGAATCTGGTGAATATTCTCTTCTTTTTATCTTACTTTTAAACTATCCTAATATTTTAAATTAATTCTTGTCAGAAGTCAATCTTTGATAATTTTTAAAATTTATTTTTACAGGCAAAACAACAAAGAAAGAAGCAAAAGTACATGGTAAGTCATGTAAAAGACTGTGAATTTTAGAGTTTCATTTATCTGGTTTGATTTTCAGTTGAGACAGGATTAGGTAGAGGGATTAAAATAAATAAAGCCATGAATATAATTTTGCTGGTTTAATTAAAGTTCCTTAAGAAATTGAATGGATGTGCAGCAACCATTCAGTCTTCTGGAACTGAGATCTAATTAAATGTTGAGAACAAGAGGATGAGAATTCTTTATTTCACCTTTTAAAGGGTTTGTCTTTTCAAATAAGGTTATAGTAAATGGATGGAGAAACAAACACATAATACAAGATTCAGAATGTGCAGGATAGGAAAAAAATGTAGGCTGTTTAATTTTTTTTTTTTTTTTAATGCCAAGCACCTATGTATTTTATTGTTGCAGCAAGGTACTCTTGTTCCTGAGTGGAATCCACTTCTCCAGTTTTTCCAGATTTGGGAGAGCATTAAGATTTTCTCCTTTTACAGCCAAGCTTGATGACTCATTCATCAGATGACTTTATTTTCTCTCATAGAAATTCAGAGCAAGAAATACCTACAGTAGACAGTCAATTTGTTGAAAAATGAATCTATCCTTTTCTATAGCATAAAAACCTGTCACAGTGCTTCAGAATGAAGGTGTGAATAATGAAAAAAAAAAGGGAATTGTGGTAGTTCAATTAATTTGCATTTTGTTAATGCAATTATGAAGAACAGTAAAGAAATTAATCTGAGAAAACTTATAAAAAAAGAGAAGACTTTTGAAACTGGATCATCCTCTGTGTCAATTCTAGAAGTTTCAATCAACTGAAAAAAAAGAAAAAAAAAAATAGAAAATTTCCTAGTTTCTGCAAATCACTGCAATTGTTAAAAGAACATTTCTATTGCATTCCTTCCACCTATGTTGAATAACTGCTCATTCTGGAGCCTAATTTACTCCTTGTCTCATCCTCATACTTAAAAATAGCAGCACTCTTGAAGCTCCATATATAACTTATCTATTGGCCTTGTTTTCCACTGCTTTTAATCTGCAGGTTAATTAGTCATCTGCCATGAGACTATCTAAACAAGCAACATATGTGTGTATCAGTTTTTCTCTACATATAAAACAAACTCCTGCTCTGCATAGATAGGTTGTACATTGACAAAGGGAAGGGGTGTTGGGATCAGTTTTAATTTCTTTATTCATTTATGCAGTTTAGTTCTGTGAATGTTTTCTTTTATTTTACAGCATCTGTGGTAACTCCAAAGTCAAAAGGTTAGTAATTTGATTTGTTTTGAAAATTGAAAGAGAAGAATGTTGTTGTTAGCTTTACTGTAATGAGAAAAAGCTTCTTGTGAAAAAAACTTTTAACAGTATGACTTATTTAAAAAAAACAACCTTTTTAATTATAATGGTGTCCTCCTTGCAACACCTCAAAGCAGGCATCTTTTCCTCAAATTTTTCATAGACCGGCTGTAGTTCTCCAACAGTATGAAATTCAGTTTCTAACCCTAACTCAAGCCATAAGGCTTTTGTGCTGGGCAGAAAGGAAAAGTTACCAATCTTCTACAGAGACATGACACAAAACAAAATTTCCCTGTTTGCCAGTCTAACTGCAGGACAAACCCAGTGACTGTATATTTGTTTTCCTTAAGGAGTCTGGGGAGTTTTGCAGTAACAGTTTTTACCTACCTTTCATACGTGAACTGTCCATGGCAAAAGGTAGAAGGTGTGAGAACATCAGTGCTTGCTCCAAAGTTTGCTCCTCTCCACAAGGCACAGGGAATTGGGACCTGTGAGAAACATCAAGGACATAAATTCAAGCTGAGAAAATATAGCAAATATTTAATTGCTTCACATCAGTGTTTGGTTTTTACATATGTACAATGTAAGTTACTAGCTCCAAATTGCCTTCAAGAACATTTCAGATTTGAGTTGTAACGTAAACAAAAACAGAAAATGGAATATCAGGTTACAAACTGCCCTTTACTCTAAGTCCATGTTTATTCATGTCAATGACCACCATAGTTTTATTCCCTTTCAGACAAATGGAGAAAAATATTTTAGGAAGTTCAGTCAGTCAAGGATAAGTAGAAACAGTGGGTTTCCATTATATGATACAGGGATAATTCTGTTATTTCTGATGTCAAAAGAGAAGTCTCCCAACTGCAAGTGTTGGCCTCAGCCATCTTACTTTTACCATGGGATCAACACAATATTGTACCTGAAATTGTTCTCCAGTGTTTAAGTAATGACAACGGGCTTTATTCTTCATTAAATAAAAATGAGCTGATGTTAGCTCTGGGGTAATTGTTGGTTTCTTAAAAATTTCTTGTTAGCGAGTCAACTAAATTTAACTTTATGTTGCTAATTTTGAAACTCAAACATAGCCTGTACTCCAGGGGAAAAATCATATTTATATTAAAATGTTACAGCTGTTCCTTTTGCCACTTAGTAAGAATCACAAAGGAATGCTGCTATTTTCTTCTATATTCTTTTGTGATGCAGACAAATTCTAGTAGTGTTTAATAGTAGTTGATAGTAGTGTTTAACTTTTCTCAAAGTCTGAAGAAAATCATTGCTTTTCAATCCATATTTCTTTGTTCTACACTGTTGCTATTTACTTCTTGGTTTCACATTTTTCTGCTGTTAGTCCTAAGAGACTTAGCAGCTCTCTGGGCACAAAGTGATTTTCAATACTCAGTAGATGTCGGCAAATATAAAAATTTTTAAGCATATTCATGTAAGGCAAGCAATTCTGTTCAGAAATAAAAAACAAGGGTTTTGATGAAATTCTCTTTTTTGGTAATTAAAAAAAAAATTATCTGCTGCCATAGAATGAGGTATAGGCCATTCTCACTAGCCTGTATTTCTTATGAACTATCAAACTCATACTGAATTATCTTGCATTTTCTAACAAGTCACTACAGCATGAAATTTTTTAGTTTCTGCATATAACAGTCCCTAAACCATAACATACACTTCCTAAGAAAATGATTTATTGATGTTTGTGATGTCACAATGAGGAGCCTCTGACCACAGGGTTCAGTGAGTGAAATGTTTCTTGATTCCAGTGAGAATGACTTTATTCAGTCTTCCATCACACTGAGCAAATATCTCAAAATAGCTTTAAAATCAGTGACATTTTAGAATGCATATTTTTGATGTGGGTGCTAGTTATGCAACCTGACTCTTTTAGGGATAAAAATATTCTGACAAATTTGATTGTAGCCTACAACTATTGAGACTGAAAAAATATTTGACTGATGAATTGCTCTCCTTGCCACTTTTAGCATAAAACAATATCTCCTGAATTTTCTCTCATTTGTTTCCTAAGAGCTTATGATGGAATCAGAGAAACAATTATAAAGTATATGCCCATTTTATCTACATTATGCCAATTTGTCAAGAATTTTTCTGAAAAATGACAAAATATATGTGGGAGTATTACTCCATTTATTCAATCTATTTTTTGAAACTATGTTTTACTGAAAATATGGATCCTTGGTGAAGTTCTGATTTTACCTTCATGTGCATTTATTTTATTTTGTATTTTTTCATGCAGGGGTTTTCGTGGGTTTGGTTTGGAATGGGGGGTTGTACTTTTTTTTTTTTTAATGCCTGTCATTCTGCAGAGGAGAAAATTATAATGCATTACAACATTCATGTTACTCAAGTCATATGGCTAAAAGATCAGATTTTCAAATAGAGAATACCTGGAACAGGATCACTTTTCACAAACAGATCATCTTTCAGGCTGCCATTCAGAAGTGGCAAAAACTTTGAAAATGCCCAGTGGAAAGGATGACATCTTGACCTACTCAAAAAACTTGTCTCTATTCTGATAGAAACAGAGACACCAAACCTTCTGTATCTTATTCCAAACACTGACTCTACATGGATGGGCTTCCCATTTATACAGACTTTCAAAGTGACAACTATTACCTTGATGATAAAAGACCTCTCAGCATCACCAAAGTAGCTCGTGTCTCTCTTCCGAAAAAGCAAAGAGAATAACAGAATGTCCTGTTTCTCCTTCCAGATACTGCTCTGCCATGTCTAGATGATGTTACTTGGCAGTTCCCAAAAGTTACTGAAGTTCTGTCTCAGCAAGTTCTCTACAAGCACTCACTCACTGATGGAAGTGGTGTGGCATATGTACTGATAGCCATAATTCTGTTAATAGTACTGGTTGTTATAGCAGCCTCGATGCTTCTCAAGGATGGATGGTTCCTCCATGATAACCACACTCATGGTCTACCACTACCACATACATTTGATGACATAACACCTGATTTTCTCAGAAAGCTGTTCTGCTCTTCGAGCCTGCAGTTCAGTATCCAGAAAAAAAATACTTTTTTTTTTCCTATATACTATTCTGGCTTTCAGAAATTTTACTAACCAAAACTGCTTTCATTTCAGCTAAAAAAGATTAAAATGCTATGAAGAAATCAATAGTTCTCAATAACTCATTTGATTTATGTCATAGTTGCTTTTGCAGTTTTTATGCTAAAAATACATTTTGAAATGTGTATGGGACAGGTTTCTGGTATCCCTTTTTGTATGTCACTTTCCATATTCAAACAGGCTTATTCTTCAAGATATTGACCACTTCAATAAGTGTTTTAGGAGCATCATGATATTGATTTGTTCAGTGGCAGGGCTCAGTGCTCATCTTGGCTTGTCAGTGTCTAGTTCATGGTTAGTATAAGTAGTACTGCTGATCTGGGCCCAGGTACCATGGATCATAATAGCAGAGGCCTTTAACAAATATTAAGGGTCTTTGGTTCTCTTTGACTTTCTTTGTGGCCATGAACACAAATAAAAAATTAGGTACTTAGATAGAAATGGAATGCTCCCTTTTTTTCTTTGAGAATCAAGTCAGATATATTTTCAACCCAGATTTTATTTTCAAAAAAATTGAAGATTATCTTCAATAAAATAAGTTCCCTGAGGTAACCGAGGTGCAGAAGTGCAATAATTCACTGTTCACATGGAGCTTGCTCACAAATCCCTGCTCGCATCACAAGGGAGTAATTGATGCCTGTGAGTGGGTTCATCCCACTCACCTTGAAGTAGTTCATCTATCAACACCTGACTTTTTACTGAATCTCACTCAGATCCTGGGAATCTGGGAACAGATCCTTCCTTTGGCCTCCAGCCCACCAGCAGACATTGCAGACAGGCCGTACCTTATTAACTGAGCTGATCTGCTTAAACCATCATGCCCAGCAGTTTCAGAGTGCACTTGAAAGGATGTCCTGGTGGTGCCCCTAGAGCCAGACTTACAGTCCAGGCAGCAGGGAAGCAGTGAGCACACAGAGGCACTTTACAAGTCCTTTGAATTCTCTGACTTTCTCACCATAAATAATGACAACAGAATGTGACCATCAGAATTTACTTTACCTCTAAAAGCCAAAGTCTTAACTGTGATTTGTTCTAATAAAATGACAGGATGAAATAACAAGCTTAGAGATTTTTATATGTGCTAATGACCCCGAAGCTGCAAAGACATTTTCTATACCCATCAGACGTAAACTAATTTTCACTGTCCACTTTACATCTTGCCACTTCTGCTGATTGTTTGTTCTTTACACTACTTTCAAGCAATGACAGTGAAGCTTATTTTCTTAATGCCATATTTTTTTTGTCTCCAACACTGTAAATAGATAGCCTTTTAAATTAAAGCAAGGATTTTATTTAGCAAAATAGTTATAAATTATGGCTACAAAAGCTTGGTTTTACAGAAGTGTTGTGTCACTTACAGCTAAGCATGTGTATTTATAGATTTACAATATTTAACCCCAAATAATTCAATGAATTAAGAAATATATAAGTTGTCTGAAAGATAAAATCTTATACATCACCAAACCTGCAGTGTAAATTGTCAGAAACTAAAAAAGATATCCATATTTATGTAAGCAAAGTCTAATGGTACCCCTTCCTGCACCACCTCTTCTTAGACAGTTTAATCCTTAATATCCCTTGTCTCCCAAGATGTGTAAATGAATTTACAAATTGTGCTTCCAAAGCTTGTGAATAAGCAATTGGATATGTCCATGCATCCTGACCTGGGATGCTACAGCTGCTTCCCCTGCTGTCAGTAAGGGTTAAGCAGCCCTGCTGCCCAAGTGGTCTGGTTCACACTTGTTGCTGGCCCACAGAAATCTCAGTATTCAAGGATCAAGTAAGATGTCATAACATACAGTCCACCTGCTACCTTCACTGAGACTAACCACATACTTAAAACAGAGAATACGGGGCAATGCTTTGCTGTGTCAGGGGTGCGGAGTGGAGATTTCTGCTGGTGCAGACTGAAAACTGTGCTTTCTTGGGGGGCTCTTGAATGGTTGGGAAAGATGAAGACCTCCTTGCTTTGCTCTCTTCTGTTACAAAATATGTGCTGCAGTTTAGCCCCTCTTTCACGTAATCATAGGATGGTTTGGGTTGGAAGGGACCTTAAAGACCATGTAGTTCCAAGCCCCCTGCACTGGGCAGTCTCACCTTCTGTTTGATCAGATCTCCTATTTATTTTCTGAAAGAAAATAAAAAAAAAAAATCACTCTTCTTTCAGACAGACAATATCTATTATGTATTCATATCTTGGGGGAATCTCATGGTTGCAAATCTTTGAAATCTTTTGGCTCAAAATAAAGTGTAAGTATTTAAGAAGATCTTTGTCTGATGTAGCAACACCTCTGACTAGAAATCTTACTTAAACCGTATCTTTTATTTGCAGCAGGACTTGAAAAAAAAGAAAGAAAAGCAACAAAGGCAGCAGTGCAAGGTAAAAAGAAAACATAACATGCTGGCGTTATCTCTCTTAAAACACAATCGCACAGAAACAATTACCTCAGATTTAGACAGCTGGATGACAGCAACCTTTAAATCCATTGGTTCACCAGAATTTTTTCATTTCTGCTGTGTTTGTCAGAGCAACCGGGAATTTCCATTGTAAAACTGACTTTGATCCATTTCCACAAAGTTGTAACCCCAACAAAAAGCTTCAGGTAGATGGCTGCCCACTTCAGATGTAAGGTTCTGTGGTGAGACTTAGTCTCCCACTGATCTTGCAAGAGTCTTCCCGCCCTTGTAGCCTGGACAGGGATCAGCCTCTGCTACTCTGAGAGAGTAACTTCCAATGAAGTAAAGGACCAGAGGCCCTCTGAAGTCAGCTGAGCAGCCCTTCTTGTCCCATATGAAACATCAGCCCCATGAAGTATCACAAAGGTCCACTGCAGAGAATCTCAAAAAGTTTTGAGACCAAACCTAGTAGAAATTTTTCACAAAAATCTTAGGATTCGTAGGATAAGGCATGAGTGGGATTGTCTGAGTGGGAAGACTAGAAGAAAGGCTGTGAGAACCATGTGTTAATGGCCCATAGTTCAGAGGGACACAAAGTCTATATCCAGTGTCCCAAGCCAACTCAAGTAGGCCCATTTTTGCCCCAAGCAGGAAAACCAAGGAATGGTCTACACCAAGGCCAAAACAAAACTTAAGCCACTGAATGAACACAAAAAGAGAAGGATTGACACCTTGAACCATCTAAAGATGTGTCTTTGCCTATTATATACATTTATATTATAATTTATCATTATAATTATTTTTGCCTTCAGCATTATATCTTGCATACTTGCTTCTTGTACACTTTTTTAAAACAATCCATTCTTTTTTAAGTTAGCATTGTAAGAGGCAAAGTAATAAAAAGGGAGTGTAAATCCCCAAAGCTTAACAGTTCTTGTTACATCTTAGCTGCCTACTGAGGTGACTTTTGTATTTACTCGTGCTCAAATTGGCAGCTAGAGTCCTGATGATGAACTTGCCAGTAGCCTTTAGTATAAGGTGTAAGACATGTTTACTAGTGTAGCTTTGGTCAGTTGAGCTATCATCCCTTTCTTTTCTTCACTTTCTCAGCTTCAGCTTTACTCAGAATTACTCAAGCCAGCACAGACACCCTGCAGCAGCTGTCAGCTGCTTGGTAGTTGTCATGGAAAATGTTATATTTAGGTGGGCCTTGGCCTAGATTTCAGTCATTCTTGGGCTGGGTATTGTCACATTATTTTCCATTTCCATACAAGTGCTTCTCCAGACATCAGCACTGCTTCTCCTCTTTTTGCCTGTCCCATGCAGCAACGAGGTATGTTGGCATGCACCCCATACCCTCAGCAGTTGTTTCCAAATAGGAAAAGAGTTTCAGTTTACCTTCAGACATTTTAGGAAATTTACCTAGATTTTTCCATACCCTTCTGTCAGCAATTGGCTCAGGGCCAAAAGCTAAGCACATATTGGACCTTGTCACTGTTCTTCAAATCCTGTATCTCTCCTTATTGGCAGCCAGCAGGTCAGGTTGTCCCTCCTAAAACATTCAGTATTTAGGAAGGAGCACAAAGGAAGGAGAGGCTTTTTGGAGTGTTCTTGCCAGGGTGCCAGAGATTTCTCAGACACCTGAGCACAGCTTTTCTTTTGTTTTCTGTAACGTTTGTTATTTTGATATTTTTCCTTATTAAAGCTTTTGCTTTACAAAGCATCTCTGAGGAGAGGTCTGGCAAATTAATTTTAGCCACTTCTCTGCAAAGGCTGGACCCTCAGAGATTGATACATTTACAGGTGGTTCATTACACTCTGACGACGTGCTGACTTTTATCAGAGATGTGTGTGGTTGGTGTAAGATTTGTCTTTTCTACAGTGTACCACCATTAGCTGGGATTTTATCTGCCAAACATTTTAATTGTGCCATAAAAAGAGCACAGTCTGAGCCATACAAACTATACTTCCATATGGTTGGCATGGAGCAGGATTTTCTAAACCACAGGTTGTGATAACCAAGGAAATCAAAAGGGGGGCAAACAGTTTCCCATGACAGCAGTCAGCAGCACCAGCACCAGCACTGTCTCTCCTATCTAGTCTCTCCAAGTCAAAGGAATAAGAGCAACATATAACGTCTGTCACAACTATTTCTGCATCTACTTCCCTGTGCTGTCACCAGCTCAGTTCCTCTGATGCACAGAAGAGAGCACAAACACTTTCACACAGCAATTCCCTCTGTTTCTCGTCTCTGCTCCCTATATGTGTGGAGTTGCTGCCAACATATTTATCAGCCAAAGACAAACAAGGCAAAAAAACTTTCTGGATGCGTTTTGAATATTACTGTGTACTTGGCTCACAGAAGAGTACTTTGGATCAGGAAGCATTTCATAAAATAGAGGGATTCAGTCATGGTCAAAAATGGGACTTGCAATCTGAGAAAAACAGTAAAAGGAGACTTGCAGGAAAATCTAGAGTGTCTGAGGCTGGATTGCTTAGCTATCGGGACATAACTTCATTGTTTCAAGCAAAGGCTATAGTGATTATTGCAGCTTTGACCTCAGATCCCCACATCTGTAAATGGGCTGAAAGATTGTAGCAACACCTCAATTCAATCATCTTTATTAGTTGTAAAGCAAAAATACAGGTAATTTTTTTAACTTTTAAAAGATGAACAAGAAGGCACTTAACTTGCACTCTGACATATTTGTTTGAAAAATCTTATGAGCAAATATCAGATAGTTTCCTGGAAGTTAATGCCTGTTACTGAGAACTAATATTTTAAAAAGATAATAAAAGGGTATTTTTTTTTTCTGGTGGAATCCAATAGTACTGAGAAAGATTCGCCATAAGTTAAAGACTGATCAAACTAGGGGGTTTGATGCTCTTTAGGAGTGTATGAAAGGCAATAGGTGGGAATCATAAGCTTTATTCACACACTCTGTCAAGAAACAGTAGATGTTCAAGACATATTTAAGCACTTAGGGTTAACATGCATTTAAATACATTTTCATTAGTTGATTATATTTTTTAAAAATTCCATGTATTCTAACATTTCCTTATTCTTTTCTCTTTTCACTTCCCTTCTCTTTCTCCAGATAAATCAAAGATGAAACAAGGAAGTAAGATATAGTTTTACTCATTAAAGTAACATCTTCCACATGAGTTTGGGTAACTATACTCTTAATAATGGAGGTGTGCAACAACTTCAATTTTTTACAGGCAGGCTTCTGAAAGTAAAGGCTTTGCTTTCATGCTTTAAATTACTTATTTTGGCTGGAGCTCTGTCAGCTGTCTTCTTTTTTTGTAGACACTATTGCACTGAATGTGAAACCTCTTGGGAATTTTTCATTACACATGAGCACAGAAGAAAAGGTTTTTCAGTCTTCCCACTGAATTTTATTTCTGTTCGCAGAGTCTCCTCTGTGATTAACTTAATGCTTAAAAGTTTGAATTTTTTTATTAGAACTATGAATATATCTGAATATGTCCACCAAATATACCTACAGATATGTGCAGTAAAATGTGTATTTTCTCAATTTGAAAAAAGGGACTGAATAATAAATTGGTGAGAACAAAATATGGAGGCCAAAGCAGGAGGGCAAGAGTAGTTTTTGAAGCAGATGTCAGAGGTGTAGAGTGGAATAGAAGAGACAGATTTAATTAAAAAAAAAAATGCATTTTTGACCTTGTTCAACTGATTTTTCCCCCAAGTTTTCTCCTTTAAAAATTATGTTGGATGGAAGTATCTAGTATTGCCTTTTTAGAAACACAATGAAGAAGGAAGAAATATAATGAAAAATTTATCTCTTGACATCAGTCCCAACAGAAAAGGACCTTCAATGTCAACAGCAAATTAGGTTTTTCCACTTCATAGATATTTCTACCATAAATAAAAAGTTGTTATTTATGGATTCCTTCGATTCAGATTCCCCAGGACCTCAGTTTTTCTTAGTCAGAGACAAATACTAAACCATGAACCAGAAGCTTTATTGATATCATGATAAATTGCTATTGGACACAGTCTATGATTTTATAATACAAGAGAAAATTTGTGAAACATGTGTCATTAAGGCAGTAAATAATTACCACTAAAACTACCTACTGTAGCTTATACAATTTTCATATTTATCTACTCAACACAACCTCCATCTCCTAAACACAAACTCTACCTCATCAGGAGTCTTGATTTCTTATCCTATGTATAGAATCCAAGAGTGTCTTCTAACAGTTTTGTTTAATATCTTCTGGCTCTGAAATGCTGCAGAGTTTTTCAATAGAAGGAATTTTTGCGTCATATGTGACAGAGAAGATAGTATTTTCTATTTTGTCCAGGAAACACCTGTTACCATTTCTCAGATGACATGTTTAAAACAGTTTAACCAGCAATCAGATGGTTAAATTACTTAAAATGCAGGAAGTCAAATTCCAAGTCTCTGCTCTTTTTGAATAGGCTGTTTTGGGACAGTCTTATCTCCCTTTTTAATTTTGTGGTAGAAAGCTTCGGACACCTTTTATTAGTGCAGAATAGTGATCTCACATTTTGTCTGAAACTGAATTCTTGTTTTTCATCTGGTGCAAATTATTTCTTCTGATTTTTCCAGGGGGCTACCCTTCCTTGAGGAAGGCTGGTGGGGCCTAGCCATCTTCTCTACCTGCCTGTAGGCAGAATGAAAGCAACTTTTCACCCACCTATTTGTCACTGCTATGTTGCTCACTCACTTTAATCAGCATCTGGCCTTTAGAAAATGATAGATCCAATAAGAAGACCCTTGGCCTTGCTCAGAAAGAATAGGCAATCCCAAATGAGGGAAGTAGGCCACAGCTATCTCCATTGAGACAACTTTGGCAAAGCATCAATTTTGACCTTTCTGGTTAAGAACACTGGAAAACTGTCCTTGTCTCATACTAAGTTGAAGTTTGTAAATTTTATATTTAAATCTACAATATTTAATCTACAACACACATATTTGTGGACTGAAATTTCTGAATGATACCTGGTGAATTTTGTACAAACCTCCCAATAATTCAATTTTAGCCACATCTTCCAATATATAGTTTTAGTGTCTTGCACGATCTATACGTTTCATTCTCTCCTCTGGTTAAATCTCAGTGTTTCACTCAGTTATGGTTTCTGACTGTCACTTTATTGGTATGACTACTTCTGTTATAGATCCTGGAAAAGAGAAAGAATTGAAACCTCCAGCTACCACAAAAGATAAAGGTAACATGGCAGGATGAATTTGAATATAACTCTTATATACATATCTAAATATATATACATACATATATATATAAATATGTATATATGTATGTGATTGGTATATAACTTGTACATCAAAAAAACCCACTTGGAATGCATTGCCATTTCTGTTTTTAAAGTATAATTTAGTTAGGAATTTGTAACCATAATACTATTTCAGTAAATTTACTATGGAACTTAATTGGCATTACCTGAATTAGAGGTGCAAAGAAAGCACTGGTTACACTAGTTATGAAAATTTAGAAGGCTAAATTCAGAATTTAGGAACAATTGATAACATTCATTACTAGCTGCAGAATGAAATAAGTTTTGAGTGATCTTTGTTCTTTCATCAAATTTAAGAAAATTTGTGGTTTGACTTTGTGAGCGTGCTAAAACTGATGAAAATTATTTTTGTGCTACACATTTAATTGGTATCTTGTGTCAGAAACCACCAATTATTCAATCAATCATTATCCTCAAGGCATTAGATATTAACTGTTTAACACTCTAGCTTGAAGATTAATAAATTATTTTCTACAGAACCTGCCAAAGAAAAAGAAGGAAAGAATCCTACATCTTTAAAAGAAAAAGGTAAGAATACATAACAAAATATAAGATTTGCTAAAACCACACATAGTAGAATGAAGATGCTAATTTTTTAAACAATCATTATAAGTCTTTCTCATTATAAGTCTTAACCAATCAAAATTTAAATCTTAACCAATCAAAATTTAATTACTTAAAATGTTCTACAGGATCTATAGCATTAGAAAGGTGGGGAGAGGGGGAATATAAATAGAATATATTGAGACAATTAAAATTCAGAGTTATCAAAATTAATTAAATCAATATCATAAACCACTCTGTGTAATAGTCAAGGACCTTACAAAGAAGGTCTGAACAATGCCAAGTGTTTAATAGGGGCCAGTGAAGAAATTATGAACTGAATCATTTTACAAATGTGTGAACATAATAGGAAGAAAGTAGGGTTTATGAGCATGACTGGGAAACATGCTTTCTGTACTCCATAAAAGTTATAGCTAAATCCCCAGAGCTTCATCCAGTCAACCATCTGTAACATGAGAGGTGGTCTGAATCTTTCTTGTATTCCTTAACTCTTTTTTTTTTTTTTTTTTTTGGCAATTTGATCAGAGTAGATGGCTAATTCTGTTGAATTTCTTTTCATCCATTGTTTTGTTGGGTGCTTTTTACACATTTTATTTCTTCCCTCCTTTCAAAAAATAATTTTATTTGGAAGAAGTTACTTATGGATAAGTCTTATTTGATGCCTTCAGAATAAAAAGATCTACCATATATATAGTCAAATTAATATTTATTCTAAGTTATAGTCTATAACTATTATAAATCTATAGCTATATATAGATAGACATGGTCTGCAATATATAGACTTTAGTCTATAACTATTTCAAGTTAGAGTCATTCTATGCAATTTCAAAGAAAGAACTGAATGAAGAGATCAATTCAAGCAGTATTGAGAGATGACAAAAACATATAAAGGAATAAGTTATTGCTAGACATATTTTCAAAATTCTAGAAGCTATGTTCATTCACTCACTTCTTTATTCCAAAGTCTAAATTAAATTATGGCAATCTGCAAATTCTATGGTTCATATATTGTCCTTCTGTGTGTGTTCTACTCCTAAAGTACACATGCCCTGCTTACATGAGCTTAGTTATCTAGACCTGAACTGTAGGTCCAAACTCTATGGAGTCCTGTGGCCCTCTCCACAGACTGCTTATAATCTGTGTCTGCCTCATGGTGTTGTGCTGGAAAATAAGAAGAAGCACTTGAGTGACAACTCTGCTCCCTTTCCCTGCATGGAGCATGTGTATTCAGCCTGTTGCTCCTTTCAAAGGATTACAGGGAGGCAGGGAGAGGAGAAAAAAGAAAGAAGGCCCAAAACTTTTTTCTCTTTGATAGGATTTTCTTCAGAGCAAATGAACAGTGGTTTGCCAGCCCTGACAAGGTTTCCACAGTGTGTCCTTTGTTGAGAGTGGCCACAGCACCGCTTTTTGTCTCCTGTGCTCACGTTTAACATACCAAAAACTTCAACTACTAAGATATTAGTAATTAATGATTACAGGTCCTTATAACATAACAAAGAACCCACCCAACCTTCAGAAAACAGCAGGCATGAATTTCTTTTAAATGTCAATACAGCTGAAAACTTGCTGCTGAAAATATCTGTTAAGACATCAGAGGCTCCTGAGCCCCTGCAGTAGCACTGATGTCCAGCCTACCTGAGCCTGTCCCTCAGATCCTGAGCACTCTTGCTGATGCAGCAATCACGGTTTCCCATAATAGGCATCAAACTGGCATAGTTCTGTGCCTCTGCCTAAAAATGAGGGTGCTGTAGAGCTCAGTTGAAAGTATATCAACACCAAAGACTATAGGGACAGCTTATAAACCTGTGGGGAGAAAATTCCAGAAATCTTGGTGCCTTTCTTATCTGTTTATTTTCTTATTGAACTATGGGTTACTCTGCTACATAAACTTGTATTTAGCATTATTTTTCCCCCTGTTTCAGTTATATCTGCCCAAACTATGGTTCATAAATTAATCAAAGCCTATTTGTGTTTTATTCCTTCTTCTCTCCATCACCTCTTCAAGCCTCATGAGTGACCCTCTGTAAAGGTTGTTGACCAGGTCACTGGGGACTTCTTTTACTTTTCGCAACTTGGTGTTTTGCATTTTTTTTTTTCTTAAAGTGGATCTTCCTGGAAAATACAAATATATCAAAGGACACAGAAAAGTAAGGATTTTTAAGACTGAATATACTTCCCAATTATGTATCTTGAGAGTTTGTAACTATTCATGTAAACTAAATAAAGGAACACTTCCAGGTGAAGTGTTAAATTCTTGTGGTGATTAATGTGTGTCTGGCACCTTATGCAATAAAAGAGGTATCATCACACCTCATTCCCTTTCAAGGATGGGCTAAGTCTGAATGAACAAGGAGGATGTCCAGACCAAAACCTTTATCCTAAAGCAGGCTATTTTTCATAAATTGAAGCACAGTGATTTTATTTAAAGGAGAAAGAGGAAAAATAAATCCCTGAATCTGGAGTTGTTGCTGGGATACTCTATAGAACATAACCATACAAAGTTACTTTATCTATTTTATGAGGTGAATAAAATATGTTCAGTCTTGGAGCCTAATTTTATTGAGAATAATTAAAAAGAACACTGCAAGAAGTGGATGTTTTCCAGTTCTTAGTGATATAGGACATCTCAAGACTCTGTCTGAATTTATTACTGGCTTTTCGACTCTTCTCTGTAGTAGAGTAAAGAAGCCCATTTGTACTCACAAATATAAAAACTGATTTTGTGTTGACATAGGCATATTCAAATAACTTGAGGTCAATGAAATTCTAAGGTATAATTTGCCATGTGTTTTTTGGGTAGGAATCTTATCCAGATAACCAGAGTAGAAGTTTATTCATAAAAAGGGTGTAACAGTGGCACTACAAGTTCGCAATACTTCATTTAATTTTTCTAAGGTATTTACATTGTGTTGAGTTATGAAATTGACAGCATTTTTCCTATGTAGATAATATAAATTCATTCTCACCCTGTGTTAAATGATTTATTTTCCAAACAAATGCTCTTTTTTCTTTGCTTTTGACATGTTTTGGGATGCCCTGGAATATTTTCTTATGTCAGCTATTTATTTTTGTGTGCAAATTGATAGGGGAAATAAGTCAGTAGTGTGTATTTCTTTCTTGTCATTAATGTTATAGTATACTGTCATTAAAGAAACAAATGAGCTGATTTGCACTTGCTATGCAATACTCGTGTTTCCTTAAAGGCAAAAGTAACATGAAATAATATCTTTCCTGTGGCATCTTTTATCTTAACTTGTAACATACTTTTTTCCCTTAAAAATGGAGTTATATTGTGAGCAGTTGAAGTTCACATTTCTGTCTATTTCCATTTATTTTTTTGTCATTGTCATTTGCGTGAGAACTATATCTTTATCCTGAGGTTATCATGCACTGCTGCTGCTTCATCATTCTATACCATCTTCCTAACCTGACCCAGCTTCACCCCTGGAGTAGAATGTGGGAGGAAATGGTGAAAGCTGGCTTTAAACCAGCTTGTTTTTCTCCTCCTGAGACTAGCAATAACGTGGTCAGTTGAGAGCAGAAGTTTGAAAAATCCTCAATGAGTATCTGTTTAAGCTTTTGAAAATGAAAACCTGCTCCCTGAAAGAAAAGCAGAACTGCTGATCTCAGTATCCTTGGCTCAGAGGGTGGGGAACTTGGTGCACCATGGAAAGTGCCCTGCACTGAGAGTTGTATCGGAAGGTTGTAAGAGTCAAATGTGCTCAACCTTCCTTGGGCGCTACATATTATAGGAAATCTGAGGGAAATCTGCCACATGGATGGCACAAAGCCAGCATGGGCCTATGGCACAAAACCTACAAGGCCAAAGATTTGTGGCTGCGGCTGTGGCTGCAAGAGTGGCTGCTGGTCACCGAGATCACCAGTGTTCCCAGAGTAAAGTGGTCAGGTGGGGCAGCTCTTGCATAAGGCCTTTTAATATAGTCCACATAAAGGCTGCTTCAAAGGGTTTCAAGCTTCACACTGGAAGTTTTCTCTCAGCCCCCTGAAGAAGAGTTCACCTTCTCCTGTGAAGATCAGGCTCCTAATTTCATAACCTATCCCTGCACACTATAATTTCTCCAACAGCTTCAGCTAGCCTGGAAGTTGTTTTTTTCTGTTACAACTCATACTTAAATCCAGATGGATAAGTGGGATTGTTTCCTAGTACCATGGCAGCCAGGAGGATGTTCATAGTTAAAATTATTTTGCAAAGGATCTTCTTTTAGCTTTTTCTGTTTTACTGAAGGTTTGGTTTACTTTAATTCAGGATAAATGGCATGTTTTTTCTAGATGCTTAGGTGCTATATCCTGTCAGATGGAATGCAGTTGGGTTTATTTACCATTCTGCAGGCTGTGATATTCTCTCACTCAAACCACATACATTTATAAGCCGATCAAATTATTTCTTCACTTTGGAAAAAACTATTTTCTCCTAATTTCCCTGATAAATACACAAAAGATGTCAAGAGACTGTTGCTTGAAAAAATATTTAAACATTAGTTGTTTACACAACATGGTGCATGGTGTATGCTTTTTCTGTGCTTGCTGATCCTGAATATATATTCCCTGAAGGACTGAGGCAAAAGATGATATATTCTTCAGACAGAGAAAGCAGAAACTGTCTTCATGAAGCTTTGGATAAGACCCAAACAATTTCTTATCCTGTGTCATCACTTTCATTTTCTCCTCCTTTCAAATTTCTCTCATCTATGTGCTCTCTAGAGACAGCCACTGAAAGCAATTTCTATTCTTGCTTTTGCTACTTACATTATTGCACCTTAAAAATATGAGACAGTTTCCAGAGAGGATGTAAAGAGAGGTCAAGCTGGCATCTATTTATGTTTACAATTTTAGTCTTGGTTTTTAAATATTTCTTGAGCTTTCTTTTAAATGTAGGAGGGTACTCCTATCTTCTAAGTCTCAGAAGCATAATTATCTCCCTACAGATTCCCTGAAAGGAAAAAATCCCAAGAATCCAGAGACCTTAAGAGAAAAAGGTAATTGAAGAAGTAAGAAATCCAGACCTCAATATCAGTTTTTCAGTCTAGAAAGAGCTTTTAAGTAGAAATATAGAAGTGTGGAAAATCAAACACATCCTTGTTCTTGTTTAGATTATTTTAACCATTATATTGTTTTTAATAATATTTGTGCTGTACAGATCCCAGTAGGATCCCTAGAAATCATCTGTGATTCTTTTAAATGTGGATATTTGAATTGGCACCTTGGGGGAAATGCTAAAATGTATTTTTATACCACTTTTGGATGTTATTCTATCAAAAAAGGGTTGTCTAAATCCCGTAGTGGGAACGTTACTGAAGGGAACTAGACTAAATCTAGTCCATGTGGCTACAGCTCAGGGATGTGGGTGTCTGAAAATGACACTGGCTGAGGCTACTGAAAAATCCAGGTGTTTAAGGGTGACTGATATGTCAAGATTTTTTCTTAATTTGTTGGCAACATGGGCACATACATCTTTGTCTCTAATCCTTTCAGTTGCAAAACCACTGCTAACTTCACACAGGGATCATGAGTTGCTTGATGGCACCTATTTGGAGAAAACCCTATTCGTTGCAGTGCGATGTGTATCAAACACTCTCTGGAGAGTAATGAAGCAGCTGAAAAATTTAAACGAAACAGCAAAAGCTATCAGAACTGTGCCTGGTTCCTGGGCTGGAACAGCACACCTGAAGTCCAAATTGTTACAAAATGCCTTTTTTTTTCGGAAGCTGGAGATATTCAATGCAGTCTAGATAATGGCTGCTGAATAGATACAGAGCAAAATGACACACCTCTGCAAGGAATGTATTATTCCTTGTGAAATATGTAGGAAATGAAGCTAAGACACCACTTATGTCTGAGAATTCTCCTCTGTGCCACTGTCATTGTCCCTGTGTCTCACCTGGTCACCAAAAGAAGATCATAGTTTTCCTTTATTTGTGCTTACCTAACTCCTGAACTTTTTGGGGGGCTTTTGGGAGGGTTGGTTGGTTAGTTTGTTTTTTGTCCTTGGTTTCTGCCTTGTCAGTTACTAGAAAGAGAGAACTACAATATCAAGTATTTTTCTCCTCTCCTTTAATACTTTGTCATATACTGAAGAAAAAAAATTAAAGATACAATTAACTCAGTGGACTATTCATTTTGACATAAAATATATGAATGTACATTTAAAGGACGAGCACTGCTCTTCTTTTATAGCCAGTGTATCTGTCATTTTAAATTGCTATATATATGCAGGAAGTGAAATTCTGTTCACAGGCAATACCCATATGGCCTCTTTGATATTAAAAGAATATTGGAGTCCCGAATGAGTAGCTAGTCCTTTTGTCACTCCTCAATAAAAAAAAAATCTCTCACGTACCTTTGTCAGCAGCCTCTTGCTGCCAAGATCATTATTCCTGATATTTCAATTGTATCAATGTAGATTAATATTTTTTTGGATTCAGCAAAAGAAAAAGTCATTGATGCCAACCACTCTGTAGAATGTCTTTCTTCTTTGTAAGTAATTTTTCATTGCCTGCTTGAGAGAGGGCTCCATAATTTCCTCAAAATGCAAAGAAACTAATGACATATTGAAGGCTTATTGTTTTGCATATCCAAGACTAGAAAGATGAATGGATGACCTTGATTTTTGTCCTGTTCTTTATTTCCATGTTGTTAAATCCATTTAATTATCACAACTCTTTTGCTCTCCACATCTCAAATTGTTTGACTTGCTTTCTTTTCAATTGTCATCCTTTTACCCTAACCTGACTTGTGATAAATGTTAAATGTTTCTTTCTAGAGACTGGCAAAAGAAAAGATGTGAAGTCTCCTGCAACCTTAAAGGAAAAGGGTAATGTCTTATCATTATCTACCTGGCAAATAACAAGTCTTCTGTATCTCAGTGCAGTTTTGATATATTTTGAATTACAGGTTGTTGGTGAAAAGAGACTAAACCTAGATTTTTCTCATTTAATAAATCTGAAATATTAAAAGGAGCAGTGTCTGACATGATTCAGAAATAATAAAGTCATAACTCTTCTTATTGTGGTGTTCTTTAACTGCTGTCTGACCTGCACAGCCAGTATTGCAGTGGGAGTGCCAGTCCGCTCTGAGTGAATTAGCAACAGAGCTGCTACTGAGTGCACATGACAGGCTGAAACAGGCTGCACAGGAATGAGTGCATTGTTTGACCTGTAGAAACTTTGCCAGTAAATTTAGTGGGAAATATTTTTGGTTTGCTTTCAACTTCAGTTTGTGCCTTTTATTGAATTAAATGGAAATTCTAACTCTTAGCACATCTCTTTTACACATTTTGTTGATTGGATGTTATGCACATTTGTTACAGTACCAATGAGCACAGTGCATACTGATGTTGCTAATTTTCTACTTTCATTTTTGTGTTTGATTTCTTTTTCAGACTCTTCAAAACGAAAAGAAATTAAGGCTTCAACTAATCATAAGGAAAAAGGTAACAATACCAAGTTGAACTGAGCCTCAACATAAGTTTCAGTTGAGAAAATAAGTCTGTTGTGCAGGGAGTCACAAATTAAATCCTAGTTTCTTTGGTGGCTGTTCCAAAATATCCTTGAATGGCATCCTTAGCTGCTGGACATTCTTTTTACCTGGCTGAACAAGTGATAGGTGCATATGAGGCTACACAAGCAAGTTGTAGTTGTGGTATTTTATAGACTAAAGTCAAAAGGACGTATTTTCTTTTTTCTTTATTTTGTCTCATTCTTTCTCTTTAAATCAGTCATTTCAGATTGCATTTTACTTCTACATTATTTTGTTGTACTTTTCTCTCTCTTCTTATATTAAATTATCAGCACCAGCCATCAAATAAAAATCAATTGCAATTTAGAATACATCTCAAATACTAGGCATTTTTAGGCACTGTATAATTAAGAAACTATGTTCAGGTTTATTTATTCATATCAAATAAATTCAAACAAAACTTAGTTTTGCTTTTATCCTACTTGCATATGTATTAAATGCTATTTTTTCATTATAAAAAAGCCACTTAAATGTGTATATAATTTAACATAGATAAAAAAATGTAATAACTTGTTAGTTAATAACAGTTATTTAAGTTATGGGAATGTAGTAGTTAATCTTAAAATCTTCCGGTCGGTTTTGAAAACTGTTTCAGATAATTGAATAATACTGCTTCCTATCTTTAGAGTTTCCCTGGGGAATACTAGAAATATTGAGGCAATATTTTCTCTGACAAGATTATGAAAGACAACACTTGCAAGTTTTTAAGTGCAGCTACTTCACCTGGTGTATAGCAGGATCCAGAAATCAGCTACTTCTTTGCATATTTGTATCATTCTGAATCAAAGTAAAGACTGAAGTGCTACCAGTAAAAAGTGTTATTGAGAGTAGCCCTCTCAAGAAGGGCTTGGGGGTGCTGATGAATGAGAGGCTGGACATAAGCCATCAATATGCTCTGTAGACAAGAGAATCAATTGTATCCTGGGCTGCATCAAAAGCAGTGTAGCCAGCAGGTCACAGGAGGAAATTCTTTCCCTCTACTCTGCTCTGGTGAGACTCAGTGCTACATCCAGCTCTGGGGTCTCCAGCACAAAAAGAACATGGACCTGTTGGACCAAATCCAGAGGAGGCCACCAAGATAATTAGAGGGATGGAGCACCTCTCCTATGAGGAAAGGGTAAGAGAATTGGGTTTGTTCAGCCTGGAAAAGAGATGGCTTTTGTGTGACCTAATTGTGGCCTTCCAGTACCTGACAGGAGTCCTCAAGGAAGATGGAGTGAGACTATTTACAAGAACATGTAGTGACAGGACAAGGAGGGATGGCTTCAAACTGAAAAGAGAGTAGGTTTAGGTTAGATACGTGGAGAAATGTTTATTGTGAGGGTGGTGAATATGTTGCCTGGAGATGTTGTGGAGCCACCACTGGAAGTGTTCAAGGCCAGGTCAGATAGGGCTCTGAGTAATGTGGCCTAGTCAAATGTATCCTTGCTGCCACAGGAGGGGGGTTGGAGCTAGGTTATCTTTAAGGTTCCTTCCAACCCAAACCATTTTATATTTCTATGAAAATGAACTAGGGCTTAAATAGTCTGAAACTCCTTGTAGTAGTCAAAGTAAATGAACCTGAATTGTCAGTTCAAGGTCCAGGGCATTAGAAAAATAGGGACACATTATTGCACCATTCCATTCAGTTTACTTTAGTCAACAAGGAGCAGAAACAGTTGGCAAGTGTTGAAAGAGGCCACCCAGAGAAGTGGTGGAGTCATCTTCCCTGAAAGTATTAAAATCTTTATGGATATGGCATTTGAGGGCAAGGTTTAGCAGTCAAAAATGGTGGTGATGCTAGGCTGACACTTGGACTTGACCTTAAAGGTCTTTTGAAACTTTAATTCTATGATTCTAAATGTGGGCAGCTTTTTGTATATTGATTATTGGTTTAATAGTACTTGATTTTTTATTTTAATCTTGAAGGAAGCAAGGCCTATGGTCTCCCTGTTAGGTTCTTGCAAAAATGTCTATGAAATGTAGCTTAATGAACAGTTAACCATTAATTAGACCCTTAAGTCTAATTAGACTCTTGACCTTATCATTGAGTTTCTTCTCAAATTCTTTTTCTAAATATTTCTAGTTGGAAGATCGATTTATTTAAAATTAAGTGATAATGAAAATAAAATTCTATTTATGTCAAAAGATGAAGAATTGTAAAGAAGAAATAGATGTCTGTAAAAGTGTTTTAATTGCAGTGGTAATGAATTAGCTTCAGTGTAGTGTCAAACACCCACCCAACTATACAAAGAATAAGTATTTAAAAAGGACTTCATTAACTCAGTTTGATCAGACAGTGAAACAACTGGTGAATAACAGCTCCTTTCAAGTTCCAAAACTGAATTTTTTCAAGAAAGGACATGTTTAATCTAAACACTGTAGAAATCCGCTGGCTGCACATTCAGTGGTTTATACTTGTATACTTGAAAAAGAAAGTTACTACCCAGAGATGATTAACTCTAGTATCTCTCTTTTCTTTATAGTAAAATGAAGCCTTCTTCCTCTAGTAGCTGATAGAATATGTGCAAGATTTTTCTTACGGTATAGCAGTTGAAAGTATGAGCTATGTTCAGAAATGAACTTTCATTTCATGCAGATTTTTTCTACCTGGCCTAACTTTTTAACCTACCAATTAAAACACTGTAAGAAACATAGAAATCTATGTTGTTGTGTTGTCTTACAGTCTTACAGTTTCCTGTTTGTCAAAACACAAGAATGAAGATTTGAATGTTTAGTGTGAAATATGTTGAGTTTAACTCTACTGCACTTTAAGGTCGCATTAGAGACACCCGTGATTGTTAAAGAAGCGTGGGTGAAGTCTGAAGTAGAATTGATTGTTTTTATACTTACAGCAGGATATTTGGATGAGCAATGCCATAATCTAGTGGAGTTTGATTGCACTGGGTTTGCACAGCCTTTATCAGCTTACCAAGCAAGATGAGCACTAGTCACTTCAGTTATTCCTACAGGATTGCATACAACCTTGTGTGTCACCTGTGGATGTACATGATGCCTTGTAGAGCTCACTGAGAACAAATTATATCCCACACCTGAGATAGCATTTCTCTTTGACTCTAGCTGACTCTATAAGAACTTAAAATATTTGGATTGCAATCTGTCAAACACAGTTAGGCCAACTGCCTCCTAAGTCTTGTGTATCTTTAATCTGCCCAGTGAGCAGGACTACAGATCCTTAAAGGTTCCTGAAGCAGGACTACAGCAGAAAAGTTGAATAGGAAAGTTGAGCTTGAGTGGGAAGATTTCGGGTTGCATACTCTTACATAGTGGCATCACTTTTGTGTCAACAATAGGATTCAGTAATTTGCCAGTCATCAAAGTTCGTGACACAGCAAATCTTATACAATCTTCCTTTGGAGGCGGTTCAGCCCAGTGGCTACAGGTTTTTAAAAGTTGTTTCTGTCTTTTCTGTTTCATGTGACAGATATGCTATTTCTTATCTTCTGGGATTGAAACAAGTGCAACATTTCCAAAAGCAAGTACAACTAACTCAGTGACACTGAATATGCATGACAAGACATTGACATTTTGTCAGAAGAGTGTAACCCCAATGTGTAAAGTGGCTTTAAGCATTCATGTGGGATGCTGCACATCACTGACCCTCTCTTTCTTAACAATGATAAGTGACATGTCACATACATCAGGCAGACAGTTTGAGAAAAGCCTCTCTGAGGAAAAGTATTCCAGAAATTTTGTGGCCATTGCCCTGAAACCAAGTGTAAGCAGGAGGTCACCTTTATGACCACTTTTTTCTTTTTTTTTAGCCAACTGAGAGTGCATGGGGTGCTTTCTCAGAGGACATCTCAGGTTAAACTAGCCAACCAAAAATGCCTTGAGAAATAGCAGTGTTTAGACTAGCACTTACTACTTTACAGAAATCTGTCAAATCCAGTGTAAATTACAGTAACAGAAATGGCCTCAGCATAACTCGTTTGTTGATATGTATATTTGAGAAATGATAAATGCATTTTTGAAATGTGAAAACAAAATTCACACAAGTTCAGCGTAGAATTATAATATAAAATCCTGACTAATAGAGAACTAAAATGTAAGGTAGATTTTTTTGGTATATAAAAATCTCCATATCAGCATGTTCAAATGACCTATCCATTACAGAACATCATTGCTTCACATTGTTGGTAAGAAATACTTCAAGAAAATACCAGAGCTTTAAAAGTCATACTAAGGTAATGACATATATATAACCAAGACTGAGTCATAACAACAGGTATAAAATTCCCATTTTGAGTCAGCACTTCTCTGTAAATATTCTTCAATAGACATTAGAAAATAAGAGAAAAAAAAGAGAAGTAACACGCATTATGTGAATGAACACCAATCTAGAAAAGGAAGAAGTTAAAATTTTAATTCCAAAAATTAGGTTATTTGAAGATGAGGTATGTTTTATGGCAAACTATAAAGTGTAAAGTTATCCTCGTGTATAGCTCGATAGGAAAATATTCAAGCTGCATAAGTAGAACCTGCATATGTAGAAATACAGTCTGGGTAGTAAAAACAGGTTTTTAAATGTAAGTATGTGCACAGATACTTCAGGTATTTCCTAGAGTTAGGGACTGCTACAGTCTGGTACATCCATAGCAGCATCATGAGAAGTCCTCTGAATCACAAAATCACAGACTCACAGACTCATTCGTGCTGGAAAAGACCTCCAAGATTACTGAATTCAACCCTAGAGAGAGCACCACATTGTCAACTAGACCATGGCACTAAGTGCCATGCCCAGTTGTTTCTTGAAAACCTTCAGGGATGGTGACTCCAACACCCTGGGAAGTCATTCCAATGGTTAGTAACTCTTCCTATGAAGAATTCCTCCTGATATCCTGATATCCTCCTGATATTCCCCTGGTACAGTTTGAGGCTAAGTCCTCTTGTCCTGTTGCTGGTTGCCTGGGAGAAGTGACCAACCCCTACCTGGCTACACACTCCTTTGAGGTAGCAGCAGTAGGGAGCAGTAAGGTCTCTCCTGAGCCTCCTTTTCACCAGGCTAAACACTCCCAGCTCCCTCACCTGCTCCCCATAGGAGCTGTGTTCCAGACACTTCACCAGCTCCATTGCTGGACACACTCTGGACACACTCCAGCCCTTCAGTGTCTACCTTGAAGTGAGGGGCCAAGAAAGGAGTCTAACTTTCTTTTTGAATGATTATGCAATAAATCAAAATTCTTGATGTACAGTATTATTGTTTCACATATCATTTTAGATCAGAAATAAAGATTCTCTCTGATTGGGACAATGTGCTTCTCAAGAGCTGACAGAATCAGGCTTACTCTGTTTTATTGCCATTTTCTCATTGACTCATAGAATAGTTTAGGGGTCATCTAGTTCTACCCTCCCTGGCATGAGCAGGGGCACATCAATCAACACCAAGTTTCTTAAAGCCCAATCCAACCTGACTTTGAATGCTTCCAGGGATTAGTCATCCACAATTTCTCTGGGTAACCTATTCCAGAGCCTCACTATCCTCACAGTAAAAAAAAATTTTTCCTAGTATCTAATCTAAACCTACTCCCTTTCAGTTTGAAGTCCTTGCCGCCATGTTCAGTCACAACATGTTCTTTTGAAGAGTCTTGCTCCATCTTTCTTGCAGGCTCCCTTCAGTTGCTGGGGGGGCCTCTATAGGGTCTCCCTAAAACATTCTCTTTTCTAGGCTGAACAAACCCAACTCTCTCAGCTTGCGTACATGGCACAGGTGATCCAGCCATCTGATCATATTCATGCCCTCCTTTAGATTCGCTGGAAATCTTCATGTCCTTCTCAAGTTTTGGGCCCCAGAACTGAACACAGTACTCCAGGAGGGGTCTCACCACAAGAGCAGAGCAGGACAGAATCTCCTCTCCTGCCCTGATGGCCCAACTGTTTTTGTTGCAGCCCAGAACATGGTTGGCTTTCTGGGCTGTGAATGCACATTGCTGAGTCGTGGTGAGCTTCTTGTCCACCAACATCCCCAAGTGTTTCTCCTTTGGGCTATTCTCGATCCATTCTCTGCCCAGTCTGTATTTGTGCTTGGGATTGACCCAGTCCAGGTTCAGGACCTTGTACTTGGCCCTATTGAACTTCATGCGGTTCTCACAAGCTCACCTCTCAAGTGTGTCACAGTCCCTCTGGATTTATGTCCCCGGTTGCACTGGACCAGGCTCCACACACAGCCAAAGTGAACTTGCTCAGGAACGTTATCACTCTCTTGCCACCTTTATAAAGTGGCTTTACTGAGAGAGGACTGTTGTGGTTTAGGAATGGTATTCCCCAATTCAATATTCCCACCAGAACACTCCAAATCACACACTGCTCATTCACTTTCCCCTCACTCCCCAACTGTGACAGGGAGGAGAGGAGAATTGGAGGCCCAAAAGGTACAGATCATGGGTTGAAATACAGTTTGCTGGAAACAGCAACACAATAAGATAATGAACAATAACAGCAACAATAATAATAGCAGAGTGTATAAGACAAAAAAAAGCAACTCATATATGAATGCTGACTGTGGAAACCCTAGTTAATAAACGACTTCTCTGTCCACCACTTACCCAACCTGGAATCCATCTCTATCTCCACTCCCAGAAAATGACCTGAGGAGGTATAGAATTACCTCTGGGTCCTGGCTCTGCTCCCTTCAGGCTACTGTAAAAATTAACCCTGTCACAGCAGGATGCAGAACAGGGGGTTAATAATTCATATAGGGCAAATGTATGAGAGTTTGCACACTTTTCTTCTAGACAATTTCTTTGCATATTCTCATTAAGGCATTGCTAGTAATAAAGAGAAAAATACTGTAAACTTTCTGGGGCTTATCTAGTGAATCAATTTTTTCATAGGAGGTCAGCAGCTATGTCTTACAAATTAAGGCAAAAGGATAGGCAGGTTATGAGGGAGTTCAACTGTAACATCATTCTCGCCCATTAGTGATAAAATACATGAATATAATTGAATAAGAGGTTATTTCTCCAAATCTCTTCATTAAAATCTGGACCAGAAAAGGGAAGGAAGGTTTTCACTTGACATGGATAAGAGAAATTCTCAACTCAAAAAGACTGAAAAGGGGAGAGAAAATAGCTTCTAGGCAGGTCTGAGAGAGAAATATCACTTTATATAGTTCTTAAATATTTTAGAAGAGTATCTTCTTCTCAGGCTATGAACAGATGGACAATTTATGGCGAGATGGGCAAAGACAGTATCGACTCAGTGGATGCCAGACTCTTTGCTGTAGCTGTCTACATGAGGTGGTTTTCACTTTAGCATAGCAGCATTCATATGAACAGTTATCAGAGAGTACCTGACACATGGGATGAGTTTACATTGTTTCAACACAGCTTACATGTTTATAAGAAAAATAAATATAAGAAGTTAGTCAAAGCTTCAATCACTTTCAGACAAAACAATTACCATGTCTGGGCAAATACACTTAAATTACTCCAGGGTTATTCAGAAATTTTAAAATCTGCCAGAAATTTGGTGAATTCATAATTAAATTCAGAACAAAACTAAATATCTGGAAAACCACTGAGTTCCAGCCTATGTTGTATCTAGAAGCAGAAATGATGTCTTAATAATAACTGTTTTCAATATATTAATAAAGCAATTATCACAGCATTTATTTAGTGGTTTAAATAGACCTTTATAAATTTTCAGTATCAGAATTACTGCAGAAGCCAAGTATCTGCTGCCCAAGACCTGTAGTATTAAAGAAAATAAATATCTGGTTAGGAAGCAGAGTGTGATTGATTAATTTTCATCTTGCAGCTTGTTTACAGAATAATTGCTTATGATGCCATGTCTGGACTCATGTAATATTCCTTTATTAACAGGATAAGATAGAAATAACAATGTAATGAAATTTTCAGATGACAAAATCAGTTAAAGAATCCAGGATCAGAAGGGGCTGTGATACATTGAATTTACGAGGCAAACAGACAGCACGATGTCAAAGAAAATTTAGTGTCAATAAATTGAATGCAATATGTTGTGGAGGGAAAAGATTAAAGAAATTATTTTCTCTAAATTCATTATGTAAATTTAAGAAAGTACTTAAGTATTGCTGCAGACAAGTCAGTGAAAAACTTTCTTCCATATGCAAATGCATTAGGAAAAATGCAGATAATGTTCTAAAGCTATTGCATAAATCAAAGCTGCATCTTGTCTAGAATGTTGTATACAAAACCGTCATGTGACTTTGTGGCACTGGAGTGGCCTAGAAAAAACAACAAAAGTCTTATACAAAGTGAAATAGGAAAGATTCAAGATTCTCTTTGAGATTAATTAGTATGATCACAATAAGACAGAAAATCACAAATCTAAGTCAAGCGCTCTTTAGAAATGACACAGAGGAACTGGAAGGCTTTATGGAACTGTAGTTTTCACAATTAATTATTTCAAATTTAGAAATAAAGTTAAACTTTGTGTTTCAGGATGGAAACCAATTGCTTCTTATGAGAAAATAAAGGGAGATTTTGTAGAAGAAGTTACTTCTATGACACTATTTAGACTAAATATCTATTTCTGGCTATTGCTGGGTCTACATAGAAAGGACTGTCATTGAGTAGGAACCAGTGTTTTCAGGATTTTTGCCACTTTCAAGAATCTTCGTGATTTTGGAAAGGTTTCTGTTTGTTCAACAGCTAGAAAAAAGTCCTTTGTAAACATCACTATGTATGAGTTTGAAGGACTGCTGGTGATCAAGGTTAAAGTTTCTGATAAACGTCCAAAACAATAGAACAATCTTAAACTTGTTGTTGTTTTTTCCGTCCTTCAAAATACTTATATTATCACAGTTTTCTGACCTGGACTGGAAATTTGCCTTTATTTTCCCACCCTACATAAAAAATTTAAACTAAGTCCTCCACAACTTGTAATGATTTTTTGTAACCTATTCACAAAACCTAAAATATGACAATGCTCATTTCTGTTCTCTGGAATATTTGTCAGTCTGGATTTTTAATTCCAGAATATGGTATGTATAATCTTGATAAATGTATTTTGCTTTGTATACTATCTATATTAACTGGAAAAGTATGATTGGAATTGGATAGGCCTAGAAAAGACAGACTGTGATTTAAGGCTGTTAACAGAGTCTTCTTTGAATAGCTTTGTGCGTACAAATTCCTAATTCAAGAACTGCAAGACAAGTCTCATCAGCACAGAGCAAAACAAGTTGACTCAAGAATTTGTTCCTTCTCTAAATAATAAGGGTAAAAAGCACATGGCCAGGAGCATCTCTTACATCTTCTAGTTCATCTCTCTATTTCATGTCCTTCCCTCCCTAGCTACTCTACGTTATTGAGCAGGTAATCTGGCCTTTTATCAGCAGCAAACCAAGTTCCTTGAGCAAACTATCCATCTTTTTCCTGCTTTTCGGATTCAGACACATTGCTCGGCTTCTGAAAGAGCAATGTAAAGGACGGTGTTCTGCTCTTTTTCATTTATTCCTTGTCATTTTACGTTTGAGTCACAGGATTTGACCAGAGCAGTGCTACTGGCTACAGTTGTCGGAATAAGGCCTCTTCTGTCTCATCTGTCTCATGAGATTTGTTGAGTACTTACGGTACATTCCAACAGAAAGACTGTGGCAAAGGTGGACATTCCATTATTATATTCCATATTATATGGAATATAATATGGAAAATTCCATATTATAGTCACCACAGGCTATAATAGCATAATAACAGAAATAATAAAAGTCAGAAGGAGCCCAGAGGTTCACTGGACATTCACCTATAACCCCAGAGATATTTGGGGTTTCTGTTGATTTGAGAATCACTTCAACACACCACAAGTGGCTGTGTAAGTATACCTTTCAAAAACCATTGAGGTTCCTATAGCAGTCTCTGGTGGTAAAAAAATACTAAGTCTGCTGTAACAGCTTGTGTAAGGTGCACAGCACACCCTTGATACACACATTACCTAAAACAGTGAAGTGACTGCAAAGAGGACCTGATCCTGGATACCTTGTGACAATTTTTCACTAATTCTAATCATCTAAACTCTTAAATTTTGAGCACATTCTTGAGATACTTAAAATTTATCTAATTCTCAAAGGAGAGTAAATGGTAGAAAACATGAAAAATCTTTAAAATCAGAATATTTTTGCCACAGGCCATTGATAGATAGTGTTTTAGTAATTCAAGGTTTAACCGGTTCCTTCTTTTATCCAAATGGACAAACAGTTTGAAGTAAAATGATTTCTCATTTCAAGAACACTGAAGAGACAGAGATCAGCACCCAAAATGCAAACATTTGAAATGACTAGGGAGTGTCTATCCTTTTCTGACCTCATGATCCTTGATTTCTGTCCTGTACCAGGGCACATTATCCAATGAAGGGCAGAGTTATACATTTGCTTGTTTCATTTCAAGTTCCAGTTCCACATCAGATCCATTCATACTAGCAGCCAGGTGCTGAACACCCTTTCCTGGGTGGAAAGATTCACAGGCCCTGAATCTTAGTTCAGATTCTTTTTTGCATGCAAATGCTAGCCTAAGGCTGAGGTTTATTAAGACCACTTCTAACAGGCATTTCAAAATAAAGTGACATCTTTAACTACATTTTTAGAAGTTTCAGTCATATAAATGTAGGCTGGGGAATGGGTAGTGCATGGATTTTGAATGAATTTAAAATTAAGCTTGGCTCATCTCCATCAGATTTGCAGCAGTCATCTGTAAATGCAGGTAACTCTCCTTTTAGCAACCTCATCCCTTTTAGTAAATTTTGTTATGATTTCACAGAACTCATTGTAGATGTGTGCAAGGTTTTATTGGAATAGTGATCTGAGTTTTAGGGGGCTTTTAATCTGTCTCCAGAGTCTGAATATTGGGCACACAGCACAGCTTCCACTGGGGAACTAATTCCAGGTTTTTAAAATTTGGTTTAAATTTTTAAGTATCAGTTTTCTTCCAGTCTCTTTCCCATCTTCCTTCCAACAAAACTCATGCTATGAGATTTAGAGATGGGATTGCAGTTTAATCAGGTCTTGAAAATCCCAATGTTTGGCAAAGGCTTAGAGACATAACTTCAGGCAGTTTTTTCCTTCTTACTTTTTGCATACTTTAAAACTACAATTTAATAGCAAAAAAAAAAGCACACATTTCTCTTAAACTGATGATGTCTCACAACCTTTCGCTATACTACTCTTACTGTTTTATGCCTTGGCATTTCAATTCTTCCTCTTCCTTCATTGTTGATTTTGAAATATTCACTCTATGACTCTCTGTCCCATTATTATCAATGTCTAGGAGGAAGGACAATTATCAATGTCTGGAAGGACCATGACTAAAGTTACATGTGAGAATGTAGAAAGCTGGAATTTGCTCTCATCAATAGCAGAGCTGGGTGTCTGTGAGGAAACGCTTCAGTTTCTTCATATGGTGAAGAAATTTATTCCTTCATGGCATAATATATTTGTGGTTTGAGATATGTACACAAAGGCTCATATAGGTGTTTGAATTCTTTTTACTGATACCGCTATAAACTTCAATTTTGAAAACATAGTATTTTTGTTTCTATTTCAGCTGCAGTGAAAAAGGAGGGGGAGAAGAAAGGTAAATCAATCTTTTCCCTTGACTGAAGTGTCTTTCAGGCTGTGACTGCTGTGAGAAATGTTTCTTTCGTTCAGTGATACAATTGGGATGATATACAGCATTGTGATGACATACAACCCCTCCTGTGCTACCATCAGCCAACTTTATCTGCTCCTGCTGAGATAACACTGTTGTCATTTCCACTATTGGTAGCTCCTTTTTAAAACAGGCCAATACAGACCAGTATCAGACACTTTATCATTCTGGCTAGGAAGAAAATGAAAGGCTTTTGTTACCACGTTAGGATTTGTCAAAGAGAACAGAACTTGTGCACCATGCATGCTGACCTGGCTGCTTGTTCTTTGCAGAAGTTGCTTTTCTAGGCAACATTTAATTTCCTCTTTTCAGGTATATATGGAGCATGCATGTAACCTTTGATGAAGTCCTTCTCTGATATTTTGACAGATTAGTGGAAATTTTTGCCCTAAATCAGAACCTAAAATATTACTTTTGTTTAAAGATAACCATAATGTATTTATCAGACCCTAAATATCTATTTTTATTGTTGTGTTTTGGAATAAGACTTGCTGAGTTAAAACTTTTTTTTTCCTAATTTTCTGATTTTATTCAAACAGCTAAAATAATGAAATATTTGCATTGAGGTTTTTTTTTTTTTTTAACTTATTCAAATTTATTGAGTACTGGGTTTATAAATCTTGTGTTTCTCACCAAACAGAGCAATGGGAACATTTTCAGAATATATCCATATATTTCTTAGACTTATTTGAGATTTATTTTTTTATTCAATGAGAAAAAAATAGCTCTTTATTATCGATGAGAGATTTTGTATGGGGGGTAGGGTGTGTCTCTTGCCAGTTGGAAATCCTATGATTCACACAACTGAACAATGGAGCCAACATTTACTGTCTATACATAAAGACATCTTCAATCCTACTAAATTTTTTTTTTCTGTTATCCCTGTACAGAGCTGTTAACTTAACTGGAAAAAAAAATTATGGTCTCAAATGTTTTATCAGCTCATGAGTGAAATCTTGGCTGTGTTGATGTTAGTGGCAAAATTCCCATTTGCTTCACTGAAGCCAAAATTTCACTTCATGTCTTTAACAAAATAATAAAATTCATTTCAGTTATCAAAAACAACCACACTTAATAGGTATGAAGCAGGATATTTTGTCCAAAGATTAATTTGCAACAACTGAGGCATGAAAAGTAGCACACAAAGCAGAGAGAATCAGAAAACTGGCAGCTACACTTAAAGCTGTTGGTTTTCAGACATCAAAATGTCTGCTGTGTTCAAAAAACATGAACTGCTACATCCTTATTGGAAAGAAAAGGATGAGGTAATTGTTAAGCGTGCTACTTCTCTCACCTTTGTCACCAATTATGGGCCCATTCATTTACAGAAGAGCAACAAGAGAATTTGTTTTAAATACCTAGTGCTCATTTTTCACCAGCTAGGGTTTTCTTACCCCTTAACCATAATCTTCCCCCAAAAAACTGATTGAAAAATGCATTTTTCATGAACATTCTTTGAAGTTAGATCAATTTTTCCATTTCATTTTATTTCTATATTTCTTATGCTTTAAAAAAAATCCTTTGATTTCTTAGTTGAAAGGTTTTTGCAACAAGTACATGTAGGCTACTTTCAAGCCCTTGGCCCAGGTTGTATCTCATCCTGCTGGTTACCACCAACCTATTTCACAGAAACACGGAAGTATGAACTGAAATTCAGCTTTAGCCCTTCCTATGATATCATCCTTTTATTATTTTTTTTATTAAACCTCCCTCTGATTTTCTGAGATCATAACCTATATTGTCAGCCAGGAAGGCAGTGACTCTACTGGGAACAAAAAAAAAAAAAAAAAAAAAAAAAAAAAAAAAAAAAAAAAAAAAAATTAAAAAAAAAAAAAAAATTAAATCTTCCAGTGTCTAAGGAAAACTGGTTCAGTGATGTTCCTGCCTTTAGTAGATATGTACTAAACTGAAAAACTGGAGAGAAGTAATAAGGCCTCTTCCAAAAAATAAGCATGCCATGCTATAGTTGCCATGCTTTCTCATCTAGCTTCCCCCTCTCTGCAGGCCTCACATGGAAAATATTGCATGTTACTAGCTAACTCCTATTATGAAAAGGTTTTGTTTATTTCTGCTTATTCTGTTGTCACAAGAAATTGCTCTAGGCTGCATGTGTATTCCTCTCACTGGCAATAAAAAAAAGGGTAATGTTCACTGGTTTTGCTTAAGGATACAGTATTTTTTGCACAGCTGCAAAAATAATAGAAGTAGCCAGGCAGCACACTAAATTGACTGGCTCATTATCCAAAATATATTGTGGTACAGTTCAAACAGCACTTTACCATTTTTCATATGAATCATGCAGCACACAGACACTGTACTCTGCTTGAAGCTCTCTCCAATTATTTTGTCTTATTCAAATACACATCCCTCATCTAGAAAAACAAGAATAATGAGCCATACAGAGTGACAAGCCATCATAAAAGAGAAAAAGATGGAATGACATGTTCAGTCAATGGTACATTCTGTGCATAGCATAAATCAGGTTTGGTTTGAAGGTGCTGGCAGGAGACAGAAAAGAACAAAATTAAGATGGAGAAAGATTACATATTGTGCTGATTTCTTCAAATATGGATGATAGTAACAGGAATCTTAAGGGACAATTAATGCATGAAATTTAGGCATTTACTATTTCTCTTTCAAAGGTTAGGTCTCTAGGACTTTGTGACAAAAGTCTTAGAAAATGGTCAGCTTTACCTTCCAGCATCATGTTATGCCTTCTTTCAACATGTGTGGGATAGAGAAGCTGTCACAGAAATGTGTAAATGTTGTCAATTCCAAAAGGGCAAGAGGCACCAAACCTTTGCATGAGGAAGGCACTTCCTAAATTTCCCAAGAGCAAATCTGACTGCCAGTATACAAAAAATTTTAACTCTTGCTAATAATTCAAAGCACTCTGAGCAAGGAATCAAACAAATTAAAATAGACCCAGGTGTTGGTGAAGTAATATAAATCCCATCATTTCCAGGGCATCTCCAGAAAACAGTACACAAAAATGTAGCATGCTGAAATATTCAACTTTTTTTTACATTTAATTGCCATTTTTAAATAATAGAAATATTAATAATTATTTTTGTATAAACCAAAATAATATTTTCATATTTCAAAAATGTTTTGTAACTACAGAGTGTTACAAAAATCCCTTGTTTGAAATAGAGTCAGATCAAAGAAAACTTCAAGTTTTCCTAGTTCTGCATTAAGTGGAATTTCTTATTTCAATTCATACCTCCCATCCTCTATTTATTCCTGACAATAAAGGACATGGACTGAGTTGGGGATGTCAAGCAAGTAAGCTGAGTGAGTCCTCTCTCCAGTCAGTGTCAGGAAGTCTTGTTTTGTAAAGATTCTTTACATCTGTGTTTCTAGTGGACCAAACAGGATTCAACCATGACGTGATCCCTGTTGTTGCTCATTCTCACTGGTGCATGTACACACTCCCATTGTTGAAAGGGTATCATGAATCTGAGCTGCCAGGGAGTTGGTTTCTCCAGGCTCCTTGGACCTAATGAACAAGAGACAGAGAACAAACTCTCCCTTGCCTCTGAGAGCATATTTAATTCAAGACCTTTGTGAGTCTCATCTGCTCTGTAGCCTGCCTACAGTCAGATATTATCAGGACTTGTAAGTTAGTGAGGTGCAGGTGCTAGTTTCCTGTCAGTAGCAACACTCCCATTCTGATTTTCAGTATTAACACTCTGACACCTCGCTCTTACTAGTTTTTAGAAAGCAAAACAAAAATCACTTTCGTGTGACAAGTTTCATCAAAATAAATTAACAGGACAGTATGTGGGACCACACTTAGACTTTTTCTCAATAAATGTGTTGTGGTGTAAAAAAAATATATAATCTGAGTGCAACTAAAATCAGACAAAAGGAGAAAATGGGCAAGCCATGCACATTCGAGCTCCGAACTACATCTTTTTGTCAAAACAGTAAAAAACAATTTCCTTCTAGTACTCCTTGTAATGGTACTGTATGGCTTGGAAACTTTTGTTCCACACACAGACTGTGGAACAAACTGGCCAAGGTACAGCAGTATCTCTTTTCAATGTATAGAAAAAATCAAGGTGTTTTCCAAACTGAAAACAAACAAATTTAAAAAAAAAAAAAAAAAACAAAAAAAAAAACAAAAAAAAAACACCTACACAAAACCCCAAACCAAACCAACAAAAAAACAACGGGGGGCGGGGGGGGGGGGGGGGGTGTCAGAACCATTTAGTTTTGTAATTGACTGGAAACACTGGAAGTCACCCATCTTATTCATAAAGCAAATGGTCATGGTAGCATGGAATTTTTGCTCAGCTGCAGAAGTCCCCTGTTTAAGATGAACCACAGCTTCATTATGCCATTTTCTAACAAGCATCAAAGGATAAGATAGTAGATTTTCTGGTCGTATAATTGCAAAGTGCCTTACACAGCCTCTTAACAGATCTTTTAGTCCTAAACGAAGGGATTAAAAAACTCCAAATTGTTACAAATACTTTTAAAACCATTTTCTTGAAATAGGGTCAAAAATTCTGTATTATATATGAGAAAATAATAAATACAGCCATATGGTAGAATGCTCTTGAAACTAGTTGTACTATTTTGACCAGCTGAAGACAGACAGCTCTCTTAAAGGTAGCAATCACTGAAATAGCCACAAGATGGAGCCCAAAGGATCTTCCAAAATGTAATTAATGTTGTCATCCTGCAGATTAAGACTTAAATAAAGTGATTTTACTCAAGAACACTTTACAGAAATCTTGAACTACAGACAAGATGTTTTTCATTGTAAATCGACTCCTGACTAAAGATGTTTTCAATTTAATAGATGGCTACCCATGCACTGGTGAGCTTTGATTTTCAACGCTAAAATAATAAATCCCCTGCATTTTCAAGGAATATTGATGAACAGTTAATTTATATTAAATAAAGAAAATTATTTGAAAAGACTACATCAGTTAACTGAAATTTGCTTGACCTCTGTTTGCCTTGTCTCAACTGCTTTAAGGGTATAAATAATTTATGTCCATTTTACAGGGTTATGTGAGAGATAATGATCTGTACAAGCTCTTTTTAGGGATAGATAGAACTTTCTGTGTTGCAGATATTTCAGTGGGATAAGACATGACCCATTCAATATAAGCAGGTAGAGGAATGAATGTCTCAATCTCATCATGACTTTTCACTGAATTAATAAATTTTAAGAATTTTTTTAGGTACTCAGATTAATGTAATCGTTAAGAAACTTTTCCTCATGCAAATTTAGATGTCTAAAGTTAGGCATCTACACTGAAACTGTTCTCCCTAGTCTCAGCTTGGGTCTGATGGAGAGAAATAAACATCTGCAAAGAGTGTTTCATCTGTCTTGTATCTGTGTCAGAATACAATTACTTGCCCCTCTGGAGATATTTATATTTCTCACTTAATTATTACAGGGAACATAGTTTAGGTTTAGTAACAAGAACAGAAAACAAACATCAATGGATATTAGGATTGCTTGTTGCTAATTAACAACTTTTCCTCTCTTTTAAGAATCTGACATTGAAAGAGAAGAAGGAGCAAGCCGTTTCTAGATCTTAATAACTGATTGAATATCCACTCTCATAATCCTTAGATGGAGGATCTAATGCAAATATTTAATCTAAACATTTTAAAGCAAGGTGAAATCTCCATGTTTATCTACCTAACACCTTGGTGTACCCATAGTTAAAGCACATAAAACTAATGATGCTGCCTTGCATCCATGTATTTTCAAAAAATGCCAATAATTTTATTCTTAGTAGGATTCAACCAAAGCCTTGACGTTGATTACAGCTTTGTAATCTATTCAAGGTAAAATTGAGATTTACACTCTTCTAAGTCTTATATAACAACAAACCTGCAAAATGATTCCTATTGATAGACCTGACATAGCATTTCAATGGCAGTTATAATTACAACTTGTGTTAGTCGTTCTTACATGTGTTAAAGTACAACAGTCATTTATTCAGCCCCTGCTACTAAAAACTAGAGTCAGTTAAACTACTGTTTTAATGATTATGGAACACCTGTGATTTCTGAAGAAAGTCCTCTGTGTAATTGGTGGCCTGTGTTGTGACTGTAAGTTAGGTATAACACATCTATATTAGCATCATGTCAGAAACACTCACACCTGTCAATCAGCATAATATGCTTGAACACCTGCATATCCACATAGCATGTGTTTAATTGGCTAAAAATTTCCCCATGGGATAAACTTACTTTATTGCACTGCACAAAGATGTGTGCAAATGAATGCTCAGAGGTGTTCTATTCAGATGCAATTCCAGAATGAATAGTTCTTCTGGTGTAATTCTACCTTTTTTTTTTGTTTTCTATGCAGACATCATTTGCAGAAAGGTGCTTTTACAAAGTCGTAATTAAAACAAAAGGAGTGATCAACAGAATTTCATGAGGAAAAAAGATGGATCAGTATATGATGCTTCTAGAAGTTAGTCATTAGCCCTTTGCTTTAATCACCATGTTAATTTGAGTAGCACACTGGGAAAAGTCCATTTTTTCAAAAGCTAATTAATTTTTATTCTTCTCCACCCCTTATATCAACTAATCTCTCCTGCAAAACTCTTCTTTTCTAGATTTCTATAGTCACCTTATTCTTTTCTAATTTATTATTATTTCACATTTATTTGATAACATAAGTAAATGTATTTTCAGCCATTTATTATACTTTTACAAATCCAGTCATAGATAAGAAGGACCTCAACTAAGAAGTTCCTTTTCAAAGTATTTGCATGGACTCTGGACCCAGGGGGTTAGTTTGTCAGCTTTCACCAATAACAGGCATTATGACTGAAGATTCAATTATAACTAATATTAACATCAGCAAGAGGTGCTACCTTTGGCTCCAATTTTTAATATAAAGTGGCAAATGGGGTTTTTTTGCATAAACTAACATTTATATTCTGAAAAATCATTCTAGCATCCTATAAACTTCAGTCTGCCTGATTTCATTCAGTTGCCCTTTGTGAGCCAATAATTCATGTTGCAATAAGGACAGCCAGAGCTCCACTGTGTTTTGCCTTAGCTATATGCAAATGTAAAACTGATATTTCTAAAAGTAAGAGCTTGTTAGCATACTCTCCCTCATCTGTATGTTCCCATCCCACAATTTCAGGGAACAGCACATGAAAACGTCAGAAGCTGAGGATGATATTGAGAGGAAGCTCTTCAGGTCTTTCACCACACGTGCCTAAAGATGAAATGCATTAATGCACCAGATGTGCCTCATCTACATTTGACTGAAATTTTACTCTTTCCAGCTCTGTTGATGGAAGATTTGTTCTCCTGGGATTTTAGGACTTATAGTACTTTAAAGAAATTAGTTTTCAGTGCCATCATGCAAGATTGCTGTTTCAAAAACTTATATTTCCCAGAGCATTTCTATTGTTTAAGTGACAAACTGGGAAACAGAGAAAGATTGGGATCATTACTGATGATTCCTAAAGGCATGCATCTCAGATGGAAGTTGAAGCAATTCCACTTATTAAAGATCATTTAAAAATGTTGGAAATGTCTGTACTTCTTTGCTACTTCTATTGTATTTATGCTGTGATAAAGTTTCTCCCTTCCCTCCACTCTCTATATTACTATTTGGTTTTCCCTGTTATACAAAGTAGTCCTGAACTGCCAGTTAAAAACAAGTCTTAAAAAAACAAGCTGTTCTAGACAACATAAACAAAATCCTCCAAAACCAAAAGTCAGCTCATTTTTCCATATGAAGCCCTGAGGTATAAAAGAAACCAAACAGCAAGGACACAAACACAACAACTCTAGGAAAGCAGATAGATATCTTGGGCCATGCTGCCCTGGTAATGAAAATAGGGCAGTAAGGACTGTGAGAGCAGCCTGAGAGCTTTTTTTGGGTTAAGTGGCAATAGGAATATGAGTCTGATGCAAGTTATTAGACCCTCAGGCTCTAATATCAGTGGGTAAGTATTAATGATAATGGAAAACCATGACTTTTTAGTAGGGTTTGTTTTAACCTTTTATCATCCTTCAGCCACTGTTGATAGAGTGATCCAAGGAAGTCTGTGGAGATACACAGACACAGAGGACCATTCCTAGACTAAGAGTAGGGGTAAGAAGATCAAGCTCTCTGCTTCCCTATAAATATTCCAGGCAGCCTTAATCACTTAGCATTTCATACTTGTCATGTTAATGCGATATAATACTTCCTGAATGTTTAGAAACCTGGACAAATATCCTGTAAAATACTAGGTTTAAAGCAAGCCAGAAATGTAAATTGGTTGTTGAAGGGAATTAAGAGATCCTGTGAGGCCAAGGCTCGTACAGCATGCACTGTATTTTAATCATGTACCAAATTCCCCTATTCATGCCACCACCACACACTTCTTGCTTTCTTTACTTTGACTCAGCCACGGGGTAACTCTTGGTCATACTCTGTCAAGACAATTTTTTAATGTAGAGCAGAGGTCAGGATGAGCGCAAGCCCTTCAGTTTTTAGGAATCCTGCTGCAGCTAATCTGGGTTTTGAGTCGCTTTTTTAGACATATGCTCAGTAGACTGGCTTTGCAACACAGGCTGCCAGCTGTTCATCAAGCCAGAAGACACAGACAAATATGACAGATCAGGTCTGCCCATCTAAAAACTTATGCGAACATTTGACTTCTTTGAATGACAAAAGTACAGACAATGACTTCAGAAATGTAGGAAACTGCTCTTTAACAGAGTGGTAAATCCTAATAATCCCCTTTTTTCTAAATTTATTTTCTGAGACATGCAAGGAATATATTTTATTCTGTTTAACTCTTTATTATACAGTTGCTTCACAGTTTGAAAAACCTTGACCTAACTAGACCAAATCTGTCTTATTTAAATTATGCACAATGATGTAGTCTCTTAAGTTCTTGAGATTTAAAATTGGAAGGAGTAATGTCCACTAATTTGTCTGAAGGACAAATAGTTTGTCTGTAGTTCAGGGAGAATGAACTCATAATAAATATGGAAATCAAATTTTGCCTTTGTCATGACGCATAAACTGGAAGGTATACATTTCAAATTTTGATAATTCCATTAGAAGATTCCTGTTGATCTTGATCTCCCTCTTGGCCTGTAATGTTGTTGCAGATTAACATTACGTCTATGTTTTGTATTCATGCAATGTCCAGGCCAAAACATGGTGAAGTATCTCTGTGCTGTCTTTAATGGGAAATAAACCAGGCTCTTATTTTGTCTAACAGAGAGTAAATTTCTTATTTATAATACATCTGTAACTATCTAATTGGAAATATTTTTTCCCAGCTACAGCATGTGTTATTATTCTGTTTTTCTTAAGTGAAACAAGTACTTCTGGCATTTCTTTTATTTCCTGAACAACATATCCTTTTCTTACAGAATGTGCACACTCACAAATCTATTTGCTGTCTGAATGGCAAATAATTGTTATCCAGATGGAAAATAGACATGTTACGATCAAAAAGCACATTTGGCTTTTAACCTCACCAATTTATGGTTCAATAAAATGCAGGATTTCATTTCTGAACCTGTATCAGAATCTAATTTACAAAAATACGACATGGTATAATTAATACCCTTGCAGCTTTCAGAATAGCAGGAAAATCAAAAAAAATTGGATGTGAAAACCAGCAAGATATCTATGAAGCCTATTTTCCAAGTTTAATTTAGGATGGCAGAAAAGACATTTCAGATTTTTGCTGAGAGTAGAACCCGATAATTCCATTGATCCAGTCCTTATGTAGCTTCAAATACTTCATCAAACATCCAACTGTTTTCTTTCTGTTCAAATCTGACCTTGTTCCTCCTTTGGTACGGTTTAAGTGTTAAACAAATGAAGATAAATTACCTACTTAGGACTGAATTTTCTAACATTGTGAACAATAAGTACGTTTTTACCCAGTAGGTAGTCCTGCTACCTAATGACATGAGAACAACAATATGAAATGAGACCAAGAGTTGATTTAGACCTACACCCTCTCGCCATAAATGTCCAAAACAAAAAATGCTGGTTCGCACTTTCAGTGGAAGATACCACATGAAGTGTGTGAGAATGCCAGAACTGCAGAACACAGCCTTTAATTTCCCACCCTCTGGGCTAAATAACATGTATCATTAAACATTTTGCAAAGTTTGACCTGGACTATTGTCTTGCCATTTTCACTAAGTAGAATAAAAATCAAGGTACCCATGTTATAGACAATTGCGATACTCTAAAAATTAATCTCATGGTCTTGGGATTTCATTTTTTTTTTAACTTTCGGCTTAGTCTGTAAGTCATTTGAGTTGCATTTTTTAATGAGATGACACACAAGAAGAATAACATTAATATTGAATGGACTGAAATCACAGTTAGCAAAACATAAAGGTTTATTTTTTTGGCCCAAATAGTATTTCAAAATTTTACCTTGGTGTTTCATTTTGGCTTCTTTTTTTTTCAATAGAAAACATATAGATATGTTTAGGATAACCAACACTCTAGAGACTTTTAACTTTAGAATGCATTCATTATTTCATCAAAATATCTGGTAGAAATATCTCTGAGTATTATGCCAGAAATAAGAAAGCTGGACTTTTAGGCAAAGCACAGATCGCAGCAATCTCAGTGTTCAGTCTGTCTTGATGCTGACATTATACACGTTTGTCTAATTAATACCTCCACAGAAAAGACGGAAAAGGACAACAGAGATACTTTCACAAACGTCAGGGTCCAGACTTTAGCTGAGTTCCTATTGTTTTACACATTCTCTGTGACTGATATTTACCAGCATAAAAAGGGAAATAACTGTACTGGCTTCACTAGAAAGTTAAGGAGCAATGGTTTTGTTTTGATTTTAGGCAGATCTTAGAAAAGGATGTTAATACAAAAGTTTTTAAAATTTGTTAAGCAGTGTCAGTAGAGAGTCTTTAAATTAACACTGTTCATATGTGGCCAAGCTCTGATTATTGGAGTGATTACTGAAAGAGTAACATGACACAATATTCTGCATTAGTTATGTAAGTCATTATACTAGCTCCTGGTGTAATGTTCAGATTTGATTTAAATATTTGCTGTGAAATTCCTTTTTGCAAATTGAGATTCATATCACCTGAGCATATCTCACTATGTCTTTTGACACAATTAAAAAGTAATTCCCACCACAAATTTTTGACATATTTCATGGAAACTCAATTACAATAGAATTTACCTCAGCCTATGATGCTTAGGGAACAACTTTTTCATTTGTTTTGGGGTGTTAAATGAGCCTAAATTTACAAAAAGATTTTCTTACACACATAAAAATTACAAATGTGGCTTTGTCACAGGACCTTCTTTGATTTCTTATTTCTGATTCCTCAGTTCGGAGCAAACATATACATTTACTTTGTATCTTTAGCCTTTATTATGCACAAAAATGTTCTGGGGTTTTTTTTCACTTTGTTCTGTATACCATCTCCAGTTGCTCTCTCCTTAAATGCACAACAACAGCTTGGATTAGAGACTGGATATAAAATGGGAGTGGATTTTATACTGCAGGGAAAACAAGTGAAGGAGAAACCCACATGCACAGCAGTTTTTGTCCCAAGTGGGAGCAGGGGAGTTCAGGAGCTCAGTGAATCACAGCCTGGGAGCTCACGACAGCAGTTTTATTGCTTGTGCTGCTGGGGCTGCAGAAGCAGCTCATCCCCTGCCCTGCTGCATCTCTCTGTGGGATTTCTCTCTCACACACAGAAGACATGCAGGTGGTAGAGCTTTTTTTCCTCTTGAAAACAACAGCTGTGTAGCAAAAGTCAAGAAGAAAAATCCAGCTGGAGGGCTAGGTCTTGACATTTCGCTTCCTTCTGCAGAACCAATAATGACATTGGGTACAGCTGCCAAGGTCTCTCTCTACCTGAGGAATGTTGTCTTTACATCCATGGAAAATATTCACTCTGTTTTGGGTTTTAACTCATCTGAGATTTTTTTCTGGAAAAATGCAGAAAATAAAATGGCACAAAGTTTAGAAGTTGCAACACTGAAATCCTTTCACTTAGAAGTAGCCTAATGAAGTTACTAAACATTTTAAAATACCTTTCTGCTTCTTGGAGCATCACTGAATCCATCTGAAATTCATTGGCCTCATAGAGCAGGTGCAATTGTCAGAGATTTTCATTTTTATACTGCCCTAGATGTTGTTTCTTCACTCCAGCTAAAATTATTTTTCTGTCTTTGTCTAGTAGAGATCATATGGTCTGAATTTGCCCTGTCTCCTAGTGGGCACTAAGTAAGGTGAGCACCTTACTTAGCCAGGCGATTTCCCCAGGTTTGGTATATGGTCAACGTTTACTGAGGGTGACTCAGCCCTCAGAAGAGGTGCAGAGCATTCCAGAGGTATTTGTACCAAATTTTGGCTAAATGAGGAGTTTAGGGTTCCTGTGTTCCTTAGCTAAGTGTCCTATTTATGCATCTGAAGTGGACAGTGTAGATAAGACAATACTTTTATGTATTTTATGTGTCTGAAATGTCATTTAAAAATCAACTAAACTCTGCATTGCAGTTACAAAAATATTAAAATATGCCTTTTTTGTTTACTTCTAGCTACCTCAGAGAACCCTCATGAACACAGTAAGTACCAAGGCGATATAGAATACTGTTATTTTAACTTTCTGAAAGAAGGTATTTCCTGATTTTTACAAAGCTTTATCAGCTTAAGGTGGAACTCATCAACACAAACTCACACTGCATTCTGACTTATGAAACTGCTTTTCAATTACTCGCTCTATAATGTAGGACCAGGTGTGTTTCACAGGTTCCAGTTTGCATGGAAACCATTTTCCAGTTCATCTGAGACCCACCTACGTCTTTTGTCTCCATGGCAGCTTCACACTGGAAAACAATCACAGGGGCCTCAGATGGGAAAGGGTCTGTTCAGTTCTCCGGCCAGGCCTCTGGTTCAAATTTTAGAGATTTATTTCCCGTTATGCTGCAGTGTTCACCTGCTGCACAGCTTAGAGCCTCAGAGTAACAACTCTGAATTAAATATGTTTCTAAAATTCCCCTGAATTATTTTCTGTCTCATAATGTTGGGATTTGAAGAGCACACTCTTTTAAAATAACACAAAATTCCATAGAGATCATATTATAATACAGGCCAATACCCATTATTGTTAGTGCTTCACATTATATTTATGGGATCCCCATACTAGCTAACATGAAGAAAATGAACTCTAGTCCAGCCAAATCTTCTTTTCCAGAGAAACATGGAAAGCATTTTTTTTCTTTTTATTTATGCAGGATACTGAACATTTATTTGTCATTCTGTACAAGAAAACCCCACTTCTGTTGTAATAAAAGCTGCCATCATTTCTCTATTAAACATCAAGGTGAAATTTTCTATACAGAAGACCAGTGATAGCAATCACAATTAGTATTAAAAGCAATTAACAATTTTAGAAATTCTATGATATTTCTAAAAATACACAGAAAATAATTAAACCACATTAAAAAGTTAAAAAAGACTTTTCATGATTTTAATTTTATAGGGAAAAAGTACTTAAGCATAATTTCTTGAGAAATATAACTATCAAAAAATTCTTCTCAAGTCTAGAGGGAATCTGTAATGCAAAGTCATATTTTAAAACTATAATGAGAATCTTTCCTTTTTAAAATGTTCCAAAAAATAAAAAGCCTTCTAATATAGGGGTTCTTATTTTCATAGAGCACGAACGTGTTAAACGTGAAAAAGCTGTCTCTCAGACCAAGCCAGGTAGGTTTGATAAAGTAACCTCTACTTATATCCAGCTCCTATTAATAAGGACACGTGTGTCTGCAAAACTTGGAGACTTCCTTGAGGTAGGCACAGGTGTTTTGCTTTGTGCCATTGATTTTTTTCAGTGTCTTGGAGAAGGAAAAAAATGAGAATGAAATTTAACTGAAAGGATTCAGCTGTCAAAGTTTTTGACTCTTCCTGTGACTTTTCTCATTGGTGTAGTAAAAAGCAATAGCAAAACCCATTTTCCCGAATGTGAGGAAGGAGTGCTTTACTGCCCTGCACTACATCAAAGTAGTATACTGGGAATTAACCCTTTCTCAACCTTTTCAGTAAATTAGTTATTACATTAAGTGAGTGTGGTCCCCCAAAAAAGGAGAAGCTACAATTCCATTGAGTACACACTCAGGAGTAGAGTCAGCCTCCAGCTCCTGAAACTCAAAAGTTACGGGAGCTGAACTAAGAGTAGCAATACTAATCCTGGACTGACTGTGCACTCAGGTAAACTGTAATAAACTGTAAGTAATAACTGGCTGCAGTGAGCAGGGCAAAGGGTCTCCCTTTCAAACCAGGGCTCTGTACTAATCATGGTTTTTGAGGAGGAAGGCACTCAAGGATCCACAGCTGGGTCTGGTGTGAATTAACAAGACTAAGAGAGTAACCTCACAGAAAACTCAGCTATTGATGCTCAGCTTACATCACTCTTGAGTAGTTCTCCAGTCCCCACTCCAAAAGCAACGGGGACTGGAAAGCAAGTATCCACATCCCATTGACCTTTGCTGGCAGTGCTTCTGCTTGAGCTTCACATTGAAATGAAGTGCTCATCAATAAGTGATTAAATAAACCATTTAAACCTTATGTGTTCAATGATAAGCAAGCAGGCTTTATTCCATTACTTTTTTTTTTTTTAAGAAATCTATTTCTCCAATGTATTTAGTATTTTTCTCATTCACTTTTCTAATGTACAATATTCTACCTTGTTAGTTACGTATTTTAATAGACATTTTGAGGTTTCCTGGAAGCCTTGAGGATCTGATTTAGTGAAGATGTATTGGTTTTGAGTCAATAGGGAAATAATATTTCTCTCTTCTTCTTTCTAAGACACACAGGCTAAGCTTTTTATTTAACTCATTGATCACTTTTCGTGTATTAACAGCTAGCAGAATGCTTCAGGCATTAGGTGCGCTCAGCCAAGGCAGGAATGTCCTAGCAAAGAAGCCAAGCTTGGTGGCCACAGTGGTGGCCAGAAAGTGGGTTGCCTGAATGGGTGGCATGACCACTAATCTTTCCTGCTAAATGAAATCAGTCCTGCTGCACAATTAACCCAATCTCACCCACATAGCTGCAGGAAAATAAATTTCCTTGGTAAGGAATTCCCAAATATTAGAACACTGTGTCACAAACCAGCATATTAGACTGAAGAGAATTTTACTCTAGCATAAATACAGTACATTCCAGCCCTTGGAATTTAAGTGCTTGAATGGAAAAGAAAAAAAAAAAAAAAAGAAAAAAAAAAAAAAAAAAAAAAAAAAAAAAAAAAAAAGAGAATGCTTGCTACATTTCCTTTAAAATCTCTATTCTCAGGTGATTAATGGTTGAGTTGGAGAGTAGTGACTGTTTTGAGTTTTATTTGATGACTGGAAGTATTAATCTGCAGGCACTGGTGGTAATAGTGCTTCTGCCTGCTGTGTGCCTATGAGTGCTCTTGAGTTAGCCGCTTGAATTATAAAAGTTTCATTCTGTACAAAACAATGGCCTCCTTTTTCACCTTGATTCAGTGCAGCTTCAAACCATTTTTCCTATGCCTCCTGTTGTCAGACTTAGAACTATCACATGACTGAAATGCTACAGAATTTCAGAAAATACATTGATCCCATAAGAAAAAGTTTAAATTAAAGAGTGTTTTGTGTATGTCAGTGAAAGCAAGTAAAGAAAGCAGATTCATTCCTGATGTAATTCTGCTGAAACTGCCTGCAGTACACAGAGAAATGTTTACAGCCTTATATTTTTCCATTTAAATTAGGTACATCAGGGAAAAAATTAATATTAATGCTTGAAGTGCTGCAAAACTGGAGCCCTGCAGAGCAAATAAATTCTCTTCAATGAAAGATTTCAGAACTTTAAACTTTGGGCTTACTCAAAATCAGGATTTTTTTTTTAATATACTTAATTTTTTTTTTACTGTTTATATTTTTATGAAGTCCTCAAAACTGTTTAATTTCTTTATTTGCAAGAGTCCTCATGATATTGTAAACAAAAAATACATGAAAAATTAGAAATATTACTTCAGTTCTTGTCAAAATAATATGTATTATCCTCATCATATGTTTTTCTCTGCTTTTCTTCATACTGAATGTGGTGAAGAATTTTATGAAGCTTCCTGATGTATTGAAGTGTATTCCCTTACAGAGACTGTTCTCCTTAAGTCTGGATATTCTGCTCCTTCAGTTTCCCTTTTGGGTATAACCAGTGGCTAGAAACTGAGGGAAAAAGCAAAGCAGCCACCACCTATAATTCTGCCAGGGAATGCATCTGGGTGTTTGTTCTCCAGTGGGATCAGCAGACCAATATTTTCTGTGTGGTAAGATTGCAGAATAGGTAGGTGAATGAACACCAGAGAATTACTGTGTTCATTTCCAGATGAAGGCAAATCCACAGCCCTGTCCAATTTTCAAGAATAAATTCATTCTGAGAAGAAACACCACCCCTACTTTCAAATGAATCAGATATGCCATCCACTCACAAACTTATTTCCTTACTTATTTCCTCACAGAATTATTATCCCAGAGTTACAAAGCAAATATTGCTGTACTTTCTCAACAGAATTATGAAAGGAAAAATATATTATTTGGTGTTCCAAAGTGTCAGGATATTATCCAAAGAAAGAGAAACCTTTTGATTTTTACTTGTCATTAATCCAGTGCATGTCGTAGGGCTTTTGTTAAAGTCAGCAAACTGGGTTTTCTTCTGTATTGGTATATAGAAAGTTTAATATTTCAATCCAAATTAGCGAAATGCACTGTTACATGTTAAAGTTCCTCTAACAGCAGAAAAAATGACACTTTTTCTCAATAAGTTGCATCTTCAAGCTGCTGGTTGCGCTATAAAACATTTCCAGCTTCACATACATTCACAACACGGAGAAATGCTTTTTAATTCACTGCTTTCATAAGAAACTGACAGTAACAAAAGCTGAGTAGGGGGTTAGAAATGTCCTAAACTTAATACAAATTAAGAAAAATTAAATTGTCACGTACCAGAAACATATGAAAGGCATAGTAATGCAGAGATATGTTTAATTTCCAAATAATAGAAAATATGATAATAGAAAATATCAGAGCCATAGAGCTTTATCCCTCCATATATTTGACCACATCAGTACTGATTTTCTTCTAGAAATAGACCAAACAAGCAAGAGTAGGGGACCAAGACATGTCTGCCCAACCTGATCTCCACCCAGTCATTGTCATCTTTGATCTTATGCCTTCCAGAGGTCTTAGTGGAAAGGAAGGGGCCAGAGGCAGGTGGCTGCAAATTGATTTCAGCAAGAGGAATGGCAAATATAGTCTGAATGTGTCTTGAGCATTTTTAAGAAGACTTTAGTAATGTATGTGATTGTTGAAAGGTAGAGTTCAGGAGAGGGGCTTGAATTCAATTATGTAAAAACACATAAAATAGAGTAGAGCTATAAAAGGATTAGGTAGGGTGAATTTTAAATCAGCCAAATGGGGCAGAGTAGAAATCTGAGCATAAACATCCCAGTTTCTACGAGATTGGGATATTGACAAGGTAAAACAAACCCCATTTGACTAGAAAGTGTAATCCCACCTACTTACTTGGAGAAGAGGAAGTTCAGGTCTGGTAGCTGATGACGACATGGGTCCACATCATCTGAGAGTAGTGCTGAGCAAATCCACAGGCAGCTCAAGAGCATGTCGGCTTGGGCAGCTTTTCCCATGAGATTAGCAGAAGGTGAAGGTTGCTCCAAGGTCTTGTGACAGATGTCCAGCTACGTCTAGGTAAGTTTGTCCAGTAGCAGGTGGTATGGACTGGCATTCAGACTGCCCTGTGTCCCTCTGTGAGCTACTATGTGCTTGGGCACCTCCATAACTTTTTCATCTTCAAACTGTAGACACATGTGGATACCTCCACCCATGTTTGTGGTGAGGCAGTATCTAAACAGAAGTTCTTAGTGTTGTTTTATACCAAACTGTTGGACTTAAACACTCAGGAAGGTGCTGTTGGCAAAGGTGAAATGGATGCAGGAGTAGGATGGTTTCCAGCTGAGTGCCTGCCTGAAGGACGCTGAAGGGCATGAGGCTGTTTTCCAGCAGCTGAGACTTTAGCCCCAGTAATTTACTTTTTCCTTGAGTATGATCTCACCATGCAGTCAGAACTCATAATGCCTGCATGCTGTTTTACAGTGCTATAACGGGATAATGATGCTGAAGACATGCATTTATTTTGTCATAGTGCACCATATGCATAATATCACCTATAGAAATATTTTTTCCAATTATATGAACTTATGCTAACACATTGTGATTTTAATGCTGCTTTCACAATCCAGAGGAGAAAATGAAACAACAAAAGACAACTCCCACTGAGAAGTCAGGTAAGAATAAGTGATTCTCTCCTGGTTTATGTAGGGGGTGGGGGCATTAAACACAATTCAGCACTCACCTTGTGTAGTATATTTGCATTGCAATTTTTTTTTCAGCATTTTGAAACATGTAACTGATAACAAAGCAAAACCAGCAGAGTGGCAATTGCAGCTAGCTTCTGTTCCACTAAGAACTGTCTTTCCAATGATGAAGACAGGTGGAGGCCTTTCAGCTCCTTAGCTCCTTGTTCCAGCCTCTCATTAGCCAGAGCTGGGCTAATGAGATGAGGTGTAGCTGTAAATCAGACCTCTGAAAGGATCCCAAATATCAGGATAAATTACCAGATGGATTAGGACTTTGGATCAGTCTTCTGGAGAAAATGTGTTTGGGACTAAACTCTAAATCTTATTTTTTTAATGTTTTTTAATATAATGCTGACAGGAAAAAAAAATCAAGTAATAATGAGTGTTCTAGAAGTAATAATGAGTGTTCTAGAAGCAATAATGAGTGTTCTAGAAGCTGTGAAGAGTCAGCCAAGGAATGAGAACATTCTCATCATCACTGGAGGTCAACATCAAAAGCTGTCTAAACTTTAGGGTTTGAATGCTGTGCGTCGTTGCACAAGTAGGGGAAGCTACAAGTGAGAACTGACTCCAATAAAATGCTTGAATGTTAAAAGAAAGGGGAAAAAAAGAGTATATTTTCTTCTCTTTCTGTATCTAACTTTTACAATTTCATCTCTTTTGTCTTCTGTAGCCCAGGAAAAGCCAACAAGTATGTGATTCTTACCTTAATCAGAAAAATTCCTGTAAAATTGTTGGATATGTGTGTCTATTTTTTACTTTTACATAAGGAAACATGCCCTTGGCAATTTCTAGTTTTGCTTAAAATTATAATGTCTTTATCACTGTGTCTTCCATTCCTTTCATTTAACATACTCTCTTGTCATTGCTATTTAAAAGTCTATTTGGAATAATCAGTTGCTTCTGTGCAGGAGTGAATTCATTCTAGGTTTCCCATATCAGAAGTCCCAACAACAAAAATTCCTATAGGAGTTACAAGTCTTTTAAAAAATCACTATTAAAAATTGCCTGGGTGGAATAAATGCTCCTGCTAAGTTAAGAAAAGAAAAATAGAAATTAATTAATATAACTGCATCTTGAATTCTTCTCAGTCAAAAAGAACTCAAGAGTCCATACCTTAACTTACCACAAAGCCTGCTTGTTGATTTTCTATACCTTTCACACTTTCAGAGTTCAGGTTAAACTACAATAATGATATTTAAAACTGTCAATTAATTCCCCACGTAATTTAATGATAAAAAAGTCCAGATATGGGAAATGAATCACTCTTCACTGAACTAAGTTTTCATTCATGCTTCATAAAAGTGCTTCCCATTTGAAATTTCATATGATGTTTTCATCTCAGCAATTCCCAACTTGTCTCCCCACCTGAAATCACAGTTACTAGGAGTTCAATTATTCATCTGAGTAGCAGAAAGGCTAAGGCTTATTGCCCTTTTTTCAGAAGCCATTCAAATTTTCAGCACTTTCCATTTTACAGTATGCTTTTGATTCCTCATTTCTCAAAAGGAAAGTGATGTACAGTTGTTAAGCTGTAGGAAACATCACCAGGAAACAAGGCAGAGCTGTTCATTGATTCCACAGCCCTAAAATGTATTCTGGCCCCAGTTTCCAACTCTGCTATGAGATCTGTGGGGCAGGTTTTTTTCTAAGTCTGACTTTTTTTTGCAGGACTTAATTGAAAGAAAAGCTTCTTCAACTTTTCTATTTCCAGCAACATTATATAAATTATAATTTTTCAGTAATAATTATGAAGTAGAAGGACGGGAGGAAGGTTAGGGAAGCAAGCATGTGGAGATAAGATGCATTTTCCACACCTAAATATAATTATTCATATATCATAGTATGTGTCCAAGACTTCGAGGATTTAGCTCAAGTATATCTGAATCAAGAACAAAGGATGAGTGAATGGTTGCTGAGTTTACTCTGCACTTTTCCAATAATAAAAGCTGAAAATAGATAAAAATTGCAGAAGAAAATATAGGAGAACCTACTAACTTACTTCTCCCTTAAGACACATGCATGACTCTTAGTAGCATTAATAGTAGCTATATTTGTGAAGCTATGTGCAGTACTAAAGAACTTTGTTATTTTGTAGCAGATCTCTCAGTAGATAATATTTTAATAACCATTCATTTGTGGAGTTTTTTTCCAAAATAACAGCATGAAGCAAGAGAAAGGAAATGTTTAATCCTGAAAAACATACATGCAATTCTTCTTATTAAAAAAAAAAAAAAAAAAAAAAAAGCCAACCAAAAAAAGCCACCCAGCAGTGCAAAATGTGACTTAGAAACATTATGACCATTTTGTTATGCTGCTGTTTTTTGTCTAGAGCATGAAGTAGTCAGACATGAAAAAGTTGTTCCCCTTACAAAACCAGGTAAACACTCCTGCATTTTATTTTGCAAATTTATTTTGAAAATGTTATTTAAAGAGATAGTGAAATACAATTGCATATGACAAATGTCAAAACCATGTCCCTGTGATCTATTTTGATGTATAGAATGGTCCTGACATGCTGTATCACACACTAAATAGCACAGTACATTTTTGAAATGCTGGTTGTCATTTTAAGATATAGATATATGTATATATCAAAGGTCAAATTTATTCTTCTGTAATTCCATTGATGTCAAAGGCGTATGTCAACAAAGAATTTGAACTGCTTTCTGAAACTCCTTACTTTAAATGGCTCCATCTTGCTAATTATTTGTGGGGATCTGCCTCTTATTTGGACTTCACAAAAGAGTTAGCCTCCCAGGATGAACAATACTTTAATTTTCATCCATTGCAGGAATTATATGATATATTATTCAGATCTTGATCTGGAACTATCCATGATCTGTGGTAAATGTCTCTGATACCATAGCTCATGCACAGTCTCACTTGTACAATATAGAGCAAAATTCATGCTGGTACAGGAGGAAGCATTGTTCAGTTTCACTGTGGACTGTCATCAGGAGTTTAAAAAATGTCTGCTCCATGCTTCTTCGTAAAAGGAAATAAGTAAAGAATTAATGTATTTTACCATTAATATTAGTCATCCTTAACTTTACAAAAACAATTACAGTCTGTAAATGAGAACACCCCTACTACTAACATTCATTATTAAATTGTTATTAATTAATCTGTAAAAAGCATGTTCTGATATGCAGAAACATATAGAACAAATAAAACCACTCTCAACCATAACAATATTATGCTCAACCTGACTGTTTTGACCATTTTTCTTTCATCTTTTTGCTTCCCAGTCAAACCAAAAAACACTGCAAGTATGTGCAATGACTTTATTTCTTATGGAATATAAACCTTTTTTTCAGACGCATGCTCTCTCAATTTGCATTTTTGAAATTTTGTCATGTTACATAATGCTATTTTCTTGCTTATACTACAGATACTCTTGTATTCTGTCTGCTTACTAACAGCCAAACACAACAACACCGAACACATTTATAATGCAATATTGTGAAACTGCAAGATTCAAACTCAGTTTGCAGTTTACTCCCTAGAAAATAACATAAATTACACTGGTAGCAAAACTGGTATTCTGGTAGTTCTAGATGAGTGTAGCTGTATAATTTATATTTATGAAAATATATTGTTTATTGAAAATAAGAAAATAGCATCATGTAGCATAATGGAATTAGACAACCTTTTCCTTACTTCTTTTACCATTTGTAAATTACTTACATCATTAATTCACTAAGCACGTTGTTGGCCTTGTTCCAATAAAAGCTTTCTTTAATAAAAAAACCCTAAATTAAATTAAAGAAGAGAAAGGAATATTTCCAATTTAGATTAGTTTTAAGGAGGATTCAAGGGGAATTTATCACATTGCAAGAACTTCCACTGAAGTCATGGGATAATGTCCTTTTTAAGGCCATTTTTAAGGAAGGCTTCTGAACAGATGAAGGTTGGGATCTATGCTTATTGTGGCAAGTCATTACACATTACATGCTGCAAAGCATGGTCAGACAAGAATCAGGACAGTGTTTGTACTGCGTGCTTTGAATTGTGAAAATGCTGAAGTATGGACCTCCACAGATGAATTAGTTGTTGCCTCTTTGGCACAGGATCTGTGTTTATTCTTTGGTGCTGTGCCTGGCACACCGAGGCTAAACCATGTGTTATTCTGATGGAAAGTAAGCTGATGGCAAGGCAAAGCAAAATGATTGGCTTAAACTTCCCAGACCAGTCGCTTGTGCTAAGTGCTTAAAGTTAGAGAGGATGAATACCTGCTCTTAAACACCCTTAAGAAGGAAAACAGTGTTACTCTAAATCCTAGATGTATAGTCAAAGTGTGAGCACAAGGCATTTGAAATATGTCTACACTGAGGGTTCTCCTTCAGCCCTGCAATGTTCCGTTTTCGAATTGTTATTGCAAAATTATTACTTCCTGTGAGGCTATCCATAGGCTTATTTCCATTTTTGCCAGTATTTAAAAAAAAATTTCCCTCTATCTAATTTTATTATTCACTTTTGTTCAGTCTTGTTTTCACTGGATCTTTCCACTGACATGTAATGTCTTCTGCAGTGATTTATCTGAGAGACTCAGTACCCACTGCTGTTAGAGGCTCATCACAGATTTAAGTGACTAATTCCTTATGCTTTCATTACAAAAATCACTGTTTACAATGCTTTCTTATCAAGAGCTATCTTACCCTGGTATATTGTGAAAATAAGGAATAGACAAGATATTTTCCCTTGACCTTTGCAGAGGGATGTTTGTACCACATTCTTGAGCTTATATTCTGCTGCTTGAAATGATTATAAAGGTTAACGGTGCCTTTAGAAAAATGAAAAAGAAAATAAAAAGAAAAAGCAGGAAAACCAGCAACAAGCAGACCTATGGTCATTTACAAAAGTAATTCTCTATACACTGCCCCGTTTTGAGCAAACCATTCTTGAATAGATCTAGCTTAAGATTTTAAAAACCATAGCTAGCTATTTTAAATTGACTTTCTCTGCTTAAAGGAGAACACTTAGTTGGATCACTGCCTCCTTTATTTATAGAGGTCTATATAGCTTTGCTTCATGTATTTCTTAGCCAGGTGTACAGTGTACTTACCATAACATGAACATAGCTATCATGTAATTCAGTATGAGATGTAGTAATGGACACAAAATACCCACTGATTTCGGAGTTCAGGTCCAGTGGGAATGTAAAATAAATTAATATATTTATCCTGGGCTGAATTCATTCACACATTGTATCTTGTTCAGTTTTACTGTGAAAGCAAATGTGGTTTAAGTTAGTAAAGAAATTGGATCATGAGGGAATGCAGGTATAAACAGTTTGTTGATGCATTGAGAAGAGGAAATGGCCCTTATACTTCATGCAAGAGATGGTCAAACAAACTGCCCTCCAGGTCAACAGTCCTCTCATACCTGACTGCCTAAGTCAACCAATTAATCCCAAATTGGGGTACATGCAAATAACTGGGCCCATCCAGATCCCTCATTTCCTCAATTAACAAGTGAGAGCATGAAGCCCTTTCCTAGATTTAGCACCTCAGAAAAAAATCTTAGCTTTTTCTTCTGAAAATGAAAAAGCATATTAATTATTCCATGGGTCACAATGCAGTAATGTATCACCTTTCAGAAGGTATGAGCAAGATCATAAACAAAAAGGTAGCTATTAAAGGACTTTAGCATGTTTCATTTAATAGCAGCAAAATTGGCCTTTATTGAATGCCCATGGTGCCTAGGCATTCAGCACTGACATTTACAGGTCTCCTTATGGGCCAAGACTTGAGTGAAAGTTTCCTGGGATGTGCTAGGGAAAATGATGCTTAATTGCTCAGTCTTCCTGATGAAAAAACATTGACTGAAACATTTTCACCTTGGTGTGAGTTCATGCTCATCTGAAGCCAAAACTCAGTAGGAAGAAAGTACAGAGATAACTCAGTCAAAGGAAAACCCTTAAATGCTTTGTGATCTTTTCCCTTTTTTGTCCTGCTCTAAGTTCTTGGAAAAGAGGTTTCGCTTGGGTAGCAAGGTCATTCTTTTCTTTCAAATTGTATCCTTACATAAAACCAGGACTAATGAAGTAGTGATGGGTAAAAAAAATATTAAATTCAAAACCACAATGTATTTAATTCTTTGATTTAAAATGGGTGATGATGATTTACATCAGAGAATTTCTATCTGTTGGATTGACCAATTTTCATCAATTATTTTGTGTATTATAGCAGCACAGGAATAAATGCTTCTCTTGTGCTAGGTGGTGTGGAAAGATGTAGTCAAAATCCCTCAAGAGATTTTATTCTTAAAAGGCAAGTCAAATTGCTAGCATGGGAGAGACACTTAGGGGTCAATGCCAGCTATTCAAGGTCAGTGTCAGTCTTTGTTTGGGAAGTGTGGACCATAGGAAAAAAGGGGTAACAATTAAACTGAACACATTTTTTTTGAAAATAGCATAGTCAGCTCTAACCTTGAAGGCACGCTTAAAAATAAATCTGTTTAAATATTTGCTTGCTGGAAAGCTTTGATTGGCACTGTGTTTGCATTTGCAGGAATCATTGCATGCTGGATTATAGTACTTCAAAGAGTGAGACTCTTAGCTTTCAGTGTGAAATCCTTCATACACGCCCATTGTTAAGGCACATTTGTTTGTAAATTAATACCCTGCAGAAAAGTTGCAGATGAAAGAGATCTATTTAAATGTTTGCTAGCCCTGAAAAAACACGGTACTGAAATTCTCGTTCTTTTCCTTCCCTTCCCCGCCCCCTTTCTCTTCATTACTGGTTATTTTCCTGGAGAGTCAACAGCTGAAATCCAAACATCAGGTAAATATTACATATTTCTAGTTTGCCTCATGGAAAGAACTAATGAACGTACCAGTGTTGCTTAATGCATGTTGCTCACCAGCAAGGAACAGTGATAATGTAAAGCAGCATGGGTGAAGTGGCAGCATTGCAGCTGCACAGGCCTCTGTCACAGGCTTTTGTGTTCATCTGGTTACGTGGTTTTCACTGTCCACCTTCTGCTGCACGTTTTGGTGAGCTAGACACAGATGATCTTCACTGAAAGAGATGGTGTGAATCAGGTGACACATGCACCAGAGGACACTGAATTATTACAACTGGTTGGATGATGCAAAATGCAAATGAACCATTTGAAGGCAGCCAGCTATTTTTCTGTTGTAGTCAACAGGGAATACTGAAATGGGCTCAGGTGCCTGAAGTGATATACTTGGCTTAATTGCAGTCTGCCTTGTTAAATGGAGTCACAGACCAAATGTATTTGCAGCTGGGGAGAAAGGATGTGGGAAGGGAAACAGCACATGTTCTAAGTGAATGTAGACTAGGAAAAACACCCCTCAATAAAATAAATCACAATCTATTGCTGCAGGACTTCTGAATGGTCACATATGGCAGTTCTAAAGGTCCAACTAGCTCCATACCCTGGGAATGTTTGTTTCTTTCAGATGTCTGAGATCACTCTGGGAAAGAGAATAAGAAGCAAGCAATGGGCAGAGGCTTTCCCTAGTGTATTTTGGCCACAAAAAAATAGGTAAATCTGGCAGTAGATAGGGAATTACAGAATTCAAATGCTGAAGTCTTTATCAGGATTTTCTAAACTGCACTGCAACCAGCAATATTCAAACAGTATCTAACAACTCTACACAAAGCCCAAAACTGCCACCACCACTAAGTGTAGCAGGCACTGTTGCAGTATTAGAGACATTGTAAACATGCCATGAGAAACATTTATCTCAGTAATTCTTCTAGGGAAATTGCCGGGGAGAGGATCTTTGTGCAGTGTACGTATTGTAAAAGCCCTTTATTTCTGATGCCTGTCACCTAATGTTATTTCTTTGCAAATCTTTCTAGCAACAAAAAAACCAAAAACAACTAAGGAAAAAGAAGGTAGGAATTTACTCCATTTGTTTATATATATGTAGAAGATCACAATAAAAATACTATGAGTTTGCAAATTTGCATGTATTATTGTTTGAGGCAAATCCTAAAATATCTGTGTTAATTTTCTAAGAATTTTACTTGAAAACTCTAGGTAAAATCTATTTAACAGTCAGTTTAACAAACTTAAACAGTGCTACTTTTTCTTTGTAGAAAAAACAACTGAGAAGAAACCTCTGAAAGATGAAAAAACTAAAGGTAATAAAGTGATGAAAATCTCTGCAAAGTGCAATAAAAATGCAAATATTCAGGTTTGGAGGCTTTTATGGGATTGGAAAGAGGACCTGTTTTAGTCTTTCTGCACACATGCAATTAAGCCAAAATGATGAAATTGTGCATAAATCCCCAGTAATTGTATGTCTGGTGCCTTCTTTGCATATGAGTATCAAGGCTTACATCAGCACATCCAAGCTGGCTGCAGCCATGCCCTCCCTGTGACCTGTCCAGCCCCCAGCATTGGAGCCCAGGATTAGCAACCCCCACTCAATCTGCTCTTGTGCTCACTACTGAGGGAGTGTAAAGTTCATCTCCACAGCTTGTCTGTTGCCTTAGGTCACCAGCTTCATGCTGCAAAATAACCATGCTGATAACAAGAAGCATTTTTTTCCTGCACCAAACTTCATGATCGCCCATATTCTGGCTAACCTCTTGTACACAGTACTGCCTTGATTGTTTCCTCACAGGAATATGCAAAGGGAGAAATGGTTTCTGCTGTATCTCTAAAGATAATTAATAGCAATAAATTACAGTATTTTATTAAGAAAGTGATTGAAGTCATAAATTTCTTCTCTACATTGGTTAAATGCAGTGACTTGCACATAAAATTTGTATATTGAAATCCTGAACCTCAAATGATAACAGTGGCACTGATGCAAGTTTGCTAAACTACCGTCTAGAAGCAGTCTGCTTATATGGTTTTACTGGACAGAATATTTATTTGTTTAAATTATTTACTAGGAGAGCCAGGCTTAAAAAAAATTTGGTTTGTAGAAAACCCTATCTGAGTGATGATTCCAAGAAACAAACATTTCTTGATGAAATTTATTTCAGTATTTTGACCTGAAACTGTAGATTAATTTATTATCTATATTTTTTTTAATGTGTCCCACCAGTAAAAGAAGATTCACGACATCAAAACCTGACATCAGGTACATGATTTTCCTTTATTGTAAAGGAGTCAGGAAAGTTGTGGTTTGTAGATTGGTTTTGTTTGGTTTGTTTTGGGTGTTTTTCTGTTTCTTGTTTTTTTTAAGGCAGATGGCCCTTGTAATATTTTCTAACTCAAGTCTATGGGACAAGATGTGGGACAAGCCAGGCAAATCAAATCCATAAATCTTGTTCCTGTGAAGAATGAATTGCTGAAATGGTATTGCTTTACCACCTTCCTAAATTTTTAAACATATATTAATCTGATTATCTAATAAAACAAGAGATCTGTAATTAATTTGGCAGTGCAGTATTTGAAACTTATATTTTCTCCTCACAGAAAATCTTTTCTGTAATAAAGTCACATAGGGAGAAACATGTTCAATTTTTTTTCTCTCACATTATTGTCTCATTCTTCACACTATCATCTCACATATCATATTGTCTCCCATCAGAGTCTGCCCCAACTCCACTTCAGCAAAAATGGTGAATAAAGATGGGCATCTCAGGAGAAATCTCCCTCCATTTTGTAATCATGTTTTTGCTAGTTTACAGCAAAAGAAAATATATGTTCCAGATTCTTGACTAGTATAAATTAAATTAATAGCTATGACTTCAATGGACCTGCATTATTTCATGACAGACAAGGATCAGTCTTTAATCTCACCTGAGGTCTAACTGGCTTATACAGAAAATGTGAACTATCTGTGAATATAGTTCCTCCTAATGCAACTTTGTAGTCTTAACCTACTGGGAAAGTATTTCACTTCTAATCATCCAGACTATTTTATTGTACATGCTTTTTTTCACTTTATACTGTAAGTGGAATAATTTAGAGTCTTACATTCATGATATAAAACATGTAATATATGTGTAGTTATTTGTATCTATTTATTTATAAATATCTATTTATCCATATGTAGAAACTTTAAATCATAGAATAATAAAAAAGATACCTAACTACAAAACAAGTGCAGAACAATCTGTTTTCAAGGAAGAGAAAATACAAATGAAGTGCTAAGATAAAGCTTGGATTTGTTACCATGTGTATAATATGAAATTATTTGCAGACATGGCTCACTGTGTTTTATAAGGGCAACTGCATTTACGTAAGAACAGCTTGGACTTTTTTCATCTCATGTTCTTTAATCAGGAACACAGAGATATGGATTTAGATATGAACTTTATTTCCTCTTGATTATTGTGTTATCAACAGATAGATAGAAAAGGTAGAATCTATGCTATCAAAATTTTATGACTATTTAATTAACAGAGATTTTTTATACATCAGGAATTGTTAATCATAATATAGAACCAGTACCATAAACCAAAGATTGTGCCATGAGAGAGAAGAATTATCCTATGCATCAAAATCCCAAATATAGTGTAAAACAGGAACATACTAAAAATTTTCTCTCACTGGACTTCTCCTGCCCATCACCCTCCTACAAAGTTTACATCATTCAAAAACTGTGTTTCTGTGGCCTTCATTTACATTAATTATAATGACTGTTTAATTTAGTTGTATGTTATCACTTGGCAATTATTGTCAACTTATCAAAATTTTATGACTATTTAATTAACAGAGATTTTTTATACATCAGGAATTGTTAATCATAATATAGAACCAGTACCATAAACCAAAGATTGTGCCATGAGAGAGAAGAATTATCCTATGCATCAAAATCCCAAATATAGTGTAAAACAGGAACATACTAAAAATTTTCTCTCACTGGACTTCTCCTGCCCATCACCCTCCTACAAAGTTTACATCATTCAAAAACTGTGTTTCTGTGGCCTTCATTTACATTAATTATAATGACTGTTTAATTTAGTTGTATGTTATCACTTGGCAATTATTGTCAACTGGGTGTTTCTCGGATCAGAAGCAGCTCTGTGCAAAATCAGTTCTTCACAACTGGCTTTGCAAACAGAACTTACTATGCAAGTGTTTTCAAACTATTCTTTGTCCACTGAAAAGAATAGTTATCTTTCAGACAAAGAACATCAGTTACTCTTTTATGGACATTGTTTTTAGGTATTTGCTCAAATTGCGAATTTGAAAGTTTAGACCAAGTCTCAAGTTATGTGTAGTTGAATTGGAACTTGATAACTTTTTCCTACTTTGTATGCAGATGAAGCCAGTAGTTTTTACCCAGTGCACTGAATACTAATTTTTTTTTCTGATAAATGGAAATAGAAAAGGATTTACACATTCTGAGCTAATCTAAAACTTTAAATACTAAATCTTCATTCATCCTTCAAATGCTGAATAGAGTAGATTCCCATGTTCTTAGATTTTACTCAGAACCCTTCAACCTTTCCCTGATATTAAAAAGCAATCTGATAGAGGTGAATATGCAATTTTAAAAGCTGAAGATAGCTGCAATTTTAGAATGCTCCACATTTGAACAGAATTTTAAGCACTACTTTACCTTTCATAAATAATGGTGCCATGTGCAGAAGACACTAAATTTCACTCTTCTGTAGAACTGCAAGCAATTAATTAGAATACTTTCCTCTTCTTTTTCCTCTCCTAAATGTCAAAGTTGACATCTTTACAGAGACTGAAATTTACCAACAGAAAAAAAACAACAAAACAAAAAAAAAAAAAAACACCAAGCCAAAGAACAGGAGTTCTGGGAGCTCTATTTTTATTTCTATCTTATAACAAATGTATTTGGAAGCACATGTAATCAGTTTTTTTGACTCTTGGAATAAAATTTAAGGAGTGTGCAAATTCAATTCTCTAGCGAGGATTATCTACCGTACTCTTTATATGAACAGCTGTACACTTATACATGTTCTAGTTTTTTTCAAGGCTGATATCAGAGAAAGAAAATCTAAATGGATCAAAGATTGATTATATTTATTCTAGATACCTTCCAATGCCCTCTTGGATGAAAGCACTGGAACCAATACATATTGCATTTATAACACAGTTAGTTGAAAGGGTTGATGTTTTCACTGCCCACAGATGTGCAAATGTGTTAGAAATAGAGAGACTGTGTTGCAAGAGGTTGAAAATTGAGAATTAATGAAACTGATACTATTCTTATATGCATTATTTTTTAAATTAGAGAAAAGTTTGGATTATTCTCAAGGTCAAGTAAACCACACCACCCATGATAACTTCCTTGTAAATATATGTACCATAAATAATTTGTGCATCTACTCTCATACATTATTAGATGTTTGAAACTTTCTTTGACATGAGTGAAACTTTCTTTGATGTGGGAACTGTTATACCTACTGTTTAATTAAAGAACTTGTACTTCTGTGAAAACTGAAATCAACATTAAGCAGAGTTGGAACACTGCTTATATGAACATACTATGCAAGATCTTTTATGGAAGGAAAAGCTAGATTTTTCATCTACTTCTGCAATGACAGAGATTCTCAAATGCAATACTGATTCTCAAACATTTTCTAGCATAAAGAGCAATAATTTCGTCATACTATCAATATCTATTCAATGCCACATTAATCACCACATGAAAACCTCAACAACTGCAGGGGGTGAATTCATTATGTATCTTGTAAATGTATGGAGACTGGTTTATTACTGAGGTTGTTTTAGTGCTTTGCAGATTCTGTCTAGTAATATATTCTACGAAGCAAAGATGATTCCCCCCCCCCCAAAAAAAAAAAAAAAAAGAAAGGCAAAATGTTTTATTTGATGTGAGGTTTGATATGACAGCCATTTGGGAGACTATGAAGGAGATTTCATGATTTCATCAGTGCTAAGGGAAGGTAAACTCGTCAGCAGTGCAATGTGTGAGATTTTTCCCATATATTATTATTATTTTGAAAGAGACTAAGACCACTTCATTTTTTCCTTGGTTCTGGAGCTTTTGAACACTTTGGAATAAAACATGATCCTTTTTATTGTTCTGAAGTAGCAAGTTTTGTCAATTTTATTAAGCCCAAACATTTGTAGTATTCTATAATATAGAAAGTTTTTAATGAATGACTTTTTAAATATTGCGAAATAGTCAAAACACAAGACAAGAACTTTGTCTCTGCAGTGTGGGTAGCTCTCACCTATAGACAGGTGGTGAACTGCAGATACTATATTCTCTACTTTTCTTGCCACCCAGTTGGTGTGTCTCATATGTATTGATGCTTCTGGTACACTCTCTGCAGTTTCTTCCAGAAATTTAGCTGCATAAACTTAGACTGACTAGAATTTTCTCACCAGAATTCAGCAATAATCACCAATATTTTTGTTGTTGTTTTCTGGGCACAAGAAAGTCTGTTCTTTGCTAGAGTATTGTTAGAAGGATCTGACACTCTGAGAAGTTTCAGAATTTCTTATAAAAGATTTGTTCTCATTTATTTACAAGACCTGTGTCTGTGTTGGTTATTCTCATTATTCTCATTAAGATTTTCTGGGGTGTTCATGACACACCAGTACAAGAACTCAGCAGGAGAGCAGGATGAACTGTGCACTAAGGCTGCTCGCAGGAGAGTCCATGTAGAGCATTCTCAATTCCGTGGATATACAGGAATGTCTCAACATTTCATGTTGGTCAGAATTGTGAGGACCAAGCCTGTGTGCAGACCTTCCAGCAACTTGTTGTTAGTCATTCCATTATTCTGAAGTTGGCTCTTAAGCAAATACTTGGAGACTAAATCTCATCAGGCTTGTCTAAATGAAGACATGGAGGAATACTGCCCATTTGGGAGATGCAAAGGTTTAAAGAGCAGAGTTAAACCTTGTTAAGTGCTGGAGTGGTCATTTATTAAGAGCTAAGGTGACCTTGATTTAATTTCGTTAATCTACTGTGGACTTTTCACTGAGGCTGCTTTAATACTGAATGAGCATCTACACAACATTTTATACGGACTAATTAATCTCTTTTTAATTTACCTTGAATTATTCTTGCTGATTGTTTCTATGTAGAAAAGATATCCAAGAGGGAAATTTCAGACATATTTTGGTAACTAGGTAAAATGAAACCTTTAGGATCTCTCCTGAAACTGATTAAATGTTACCAGAAAATTTCAAATAGATTATAATTAGTTATTAAACTCAAAATCTGTAAAGACACACCAAAACGAGAACAAAATATCAGGTTTTATGTTAATGATGAGTTTATAAACAACCTCCCAGCATAGTGACATTATAATTTAAATCATGAATTCCAGAGATTCTACTTAAATGCCAAAGGTTTAAGTTGTATCTTTCAAAACAAAAAGACATCACTGTGAGAATCTACAAGCATTTTGGGTTCATGTTGTTTCTTCTATGGGAGATTCTTTAATATCTATTCCTAGCTCTAAATTAATCTCTTTTTTTTACTTTTGGCTATATTTGGTAATTTAATCACCTTATCTTGAGTTTATTTATTGTCCAGATTTGTTTACAATTAGGAATTACTGACATTGAATCTCAATCATCTTTGCCTTATCGCAAGATTTATTTGGAATCAGTACAAAGGCCACCTGCCCAGAGTGCAATCATAAGTTTTCACAGCTATCAACATGGTGAAAAAAGAAGGGATGATTGAGTTTAGTTTAACAACAAAATTCAGTTTAGTATAACAACTAAATATTAGCTATATGTTAATAACACTTGAACATTATTAGCTCTTGAGAACCTTTGATAATTATGCAAACCTGAACTGTGCCACAACCATGAATATGTTTTACAGATTCCATTGACAGACTCTTATTTAAAATCTGAGATAAAGAAATTAATCCTGAAGATCAATAAGCAGAATGAGTCCTTGCCAATCAAATTCCTGTTTAAAATACAAGGTCAGAGCCAAAACATTGTTTTAGAATATTCTGATGTCCAAAACAGTCTGTCAAGGAGGTTTCATAAAGCTTAAAATGTATGCACATATAAGGCACTTTACTGTGCAAGCAGAATGTGTTTTTTTATCCTACATTCCTGGTTTTGAAACAGCGCAAATTGCTGGAGTAGTGCTCTGTTCCTACAGAAACTCCTCAGGATCCAGAAACATGATTAACAATTCCTGTCTGCCAGACATGTTTTGAGCACAACCAAACCTTCATCAGGCCCTTGACAAAATGCAGCTGCAGCTACTTTTCTTTTGAAATGATAGAGGCAATGATAGTTCCTTTATACCTTTGTAGTCATTGTGTAGTCTCTAAGGGGTTAGGATGAAACTTTTTCGAAGCCCTGTTCAACTGGAAAGCCTCAGGTTTACAGCTTCTGTTTTCCAGAAGGGCACTAGGGCTTCTGAGTTACAAAAGAGTGTAGCTGAAGTGCAAACTGCTTGTTCCTCTCAATTTTGCACAATTCTAGATCCACCAATATAAGAGTCCTTGGTACCAGAGGTTAATGGACAAGACTTCTATTTGATAGAAATAGAAGAAATAGAATAGAAAATTTGATAAGTCTTTTTCTGTTTCAGAAACGTCTTTATGTAAAATACTTCAATATGGTTACCAGATGAAATAATTGCAGACTAATTTTTATGCTCCCAGGCACACCCTAGTAAATGTATGGAGATGGCTCATGTGGCTCATGCAGATGCACAGCCCTAAGTTCAGTATCTGGAGAGCTCTGCAGTTTACAGTGGAGAGATATTTCCTGTTGTCATTGAAGATCTGCTTTGTGAACATGACTTAAAATGTGGGCACTGGTACTTAACTTAAATCTTGCTCAAAGTGTCTTAAGTCTACCCTAAGTCTTGGTCCACAAACATTATTAGGCCTCTTCCATTACACTTGATAATGTGCCCATGAGCTTGGAGTCATTTTCTATATCAAAAGAAGGTGAAAAAGTTCTATGAGAGAATACACTAAGGGAAAACTCACAGAGAGTGATCCCAGAAATAAAGGATATTTAGAAAAAAAAATAATTGGAGGATAAGCAAAAGTTAAAAATGCACAAGGTAATCAAAATCTGGGGTTCTTTACAATTAACTCATTAATTGATTCCTTCTTAGGTTAATCCCAAAATTTATTTGTCTAGCAAATTATTAAACACCTGTGTTTTCTATAAATGCAGGACAGAATAGTGTAACTAAATATGCAAGGGTCACAGCCTATGGGAAAAGAAAAACGACTATGAAAAAATTTATTATTTAGTGCACTGGTCTAGGTCCAGCAGAGGGAATCTGTTTTGCCTGAATTTGAAAAATGAGTCCAATTAGTAATGTTATTTATGCCTGTTGAAAAATGAGTTAATTCTTTTCCCCTTAACTGGGTCAAAACATTTTTTCTAAAACTAAACTAAATAGAAATATATATGTAATTTGTTTAAACATTGTATATATACATGAAATTTATTTCAAGACAAATGAAGCAAAAGTATATCTGTATAAGTCTCTGAACGATGTTGCCACAAACAAAATATAAATGTCTTGTATCTTAGTGAACATTTTTATGTTCGTTTTGCCCTTTAGTTTGACTGGCACCTCTTCTTAAATCACATTGCAAGAGAAGAGAAAATAAGTACATATTATGTATTCCCAAGACATACTTTGTGGAAGTAAAGTTATATGCAAAATGCAATTCTTCAGCAGTTTTCTGAGTCAGAGATTATTTATCTTTGTTTCAGATAAATGGCCATTTGTTCAAATCCCTCTTCTGCTTTAGGGACGTAATTGCTGTCATATTTTTTCATCAGCATAGGTTTTGTTTTTAAAAAATTATCAGCTAAAGGCAGACATCCTGATATTGGAGTGAGTTCATGTTTCCAGACTACCATCAGTATAGTGAAATCCAGTGGAAAAATCCTAATTATGTCATACAAATTTTTAATCAGTAGCAGCAGATGTGAAATATTTTATGAAGACAGCCTATTGAGTTGCTACAGTTTCTTCCTGTCTTTCCTTATTCCCAGAACTGCAAATTCAGGGAGAAGAAGGCATTCTAATTTAGCTCCATTTTTCATTGTAAGTAACACACAGGCACAGATCTGATCTTTTCTAATCTTAAGCAGTTAGAAAAGAGCATATTTGCTTCATGGTAAATCAGAGAGGAACTTCTCCAAAGGGTTACTCATCCCTTCGGAATCAGAATTTCCTCCCAGCTTCATGTCACATGGCTAGCGCTAAATCCAGAAGGTAATGCCTCCAGGGCCTGTTGTTAAGCAGGGTGAATTTGCTTCTACCAGGGTTTGCCAGCAGTTCAAGTTTATCAGACAGTTCAACACTGTCTCTTTATTGAGTTTTTATTGTCATAAAAAGAAGTCCTGCTGTTCCCAGCAGAGGAGTTCTCATTGAAGAAGACAAGTGTGTGAACATAATGCTACACAAAATCCAAAAATCCCCCAAACCTTTATTTAATAAAGATTTCAGTTAGAATGATAACTGAAATGAAGAAATCACTTTCATCATTCAAGCATCAGCTTCCCTTTCATTAGCTGCTTAACTGCCTTATCATACACTGTTTCCCTCCTGTCACTTCACTTCTCCTCTCCTCTCCTCCTTTCTCTATCCTATGCCTTTACAGCAAAATAAATATATGGTATTAACTTCTAGTTACTTGGTATCCATTCTTATTAACATAAAAAGTTCCCTGATTGTTTATTCCTTCTTCTTTGGTTTTATCCTTTTTTTATGTACATAAATGTGTTTGTATAAAAAATTTAAACCAATCTAAGTGAATAACAGTTATTTAGAAATAATGATTTTCTTGTGATACGTTGAAATTACATTAGTTGAATGTGCTGAACATAGGAATAAGTTGACAGAGACAATGTCATGTCAACATGCCTAAATTTCATGACCAGCACACAGCATGTTCTACCATGACACTGTCAGTGTTTATTGAGCAATAGCAAGAGAATGCAATTCGATTTTGCTGCCCACCAAAACCACTGAACTCTCCTGTAATTACTCTTGCACTGTGAAAAAAAAAAATTAATAACTTCTGGTCCCTCTTATATATAATTTTTTGAATGATTCATCCATTTGCTCCTATGTTTCAGTAATAAAACAAATCATGCCAGTACTAGACTCCTTTGAAAACTCAATGCTAGCAAAATAGCAAAGCCTGTGTGCTCTGATTATTGCTGTGTTTTGTTGGAAGTGTCTGCATTACCACATATGTGTTGCACTGTTAAGTCTTGCATGGTTTTACTGTCTAACAAGAAGAATTTTTTTAATGACTTTTGGGGGAATGTCACTTTGGGGATATTCACACATTTATGGGAGAATTACGTGGTTTGTGTGCAGTGACCATAACACGGAATGTAACAATATTCCATAAATATACAGCTTATTATCCATTTAGCCTCCCCACTAGAAAATGCAAGAGCCAGTTAACAAAATACAGAATGTTTTCTTTAAATGGTTGTCAGATGTAAAAGACAGAAAAAATAAATTTCTCAAGCGCAAAGACAGAAATAAAAAATTTCACCTTCTATTGTGGAATTGGTTTCCTTAGAATAAATATCACATTCATTGAGCTTTGTTGTTATGTTTCAAAAAGAGCACTGACTTTGACAAGTGACAGATCATAACTGGTCTTAACCAGTTCTGTTCCTTTAATCTTATATATATTTTTACTGTGGTGATATTTTCCCCTCTAATGACATTAGCTATAATGAGAGCGCCCTTCTAGTGCTATTGATTTGATACATTTTCATCATTTTTTATACTAAGTGTTATTAGAGACATGTACTACTGACTTTGTACTGATACTATTTTGTTTCCACATTGAAAAAAGCTGATAAAAGCTGATTTCTTCAGTGTATTCAGTAAAATTTGGGGACAAATTGGGACCACAGACACCCATTTGGAGCAATCTTCTAGGTGGGTTTTTTTTTTTGTTTGTTTGTTTTTCTCACTGTTGAGCATTATTTGTGAGAAAAAGCATATTAACTCTTATAAAATAAATCTATTTTGCCTTCTCCAGGCCTTGTTGGAGAAGTCCCACAATGCCTGAAAAAGAGCTGTTAAGGAGAATCTGAATTCTCATGGCTCTAATAACAATGTTATTGCTAGTATTTAATTCCGCTACTCAAACATCTTTAGCCCTTTCTCATTAGATAACTTATTATTTGACAGACCCCTTGATAAAACAGATATGAAAACTTGGTTTGTCTTTGCAAAGATGTGCAATTAATTGCATTGCATCACAGACACTTTGAAAGTAGCTTTGAGAGCTACTCTCCAAACATTCTTCATTTTCTTTTGTTATTCAAGATATAAAAATAAAATGCAGAAAGAAGCATCCTCACGGCATAATTGCTTTATTTTCCTATCTATGCGTTGTCTACACAATGCTAGAAAAATGACATTTGAAGAGGATCTTTTTAGATATATAGAATTGATTTAAAGTGGAAGTGGTAATTCTTTTTTATTTGTAATAGATATATAAATGTTTTCTCCTCTTCTTTTTCCCATCCTTCTTCACATTAAGCATTGTAATTTCTGAGAATGACTGTAGTATAATTGTACAGCATGATCAATAGAAAGAAGCTGAAAAGAATTTATTGGAAAATAAATAATTAAATTTTGACCCAAACATGTTGTTTTGAATAGTAGGTATCTATGGGCCATGTTGTGAACTAAAGAAAACAGTATTTGGTCTCCTGCACAGGCTGTCAGCATTCAACTTTTCTATTGAAGAAATAAGATGTAATTAAAAGTCAATTGCACAGGGCCACTAAGAACAAAGACTTACATTCTCCGTTTTGGAAAGTGTGAAGGCAAATATTTGTGCTGTTTATAAAAGATTCCACGATTTCCCTTCCTCATCTGACCTGTGCTTTGTCTGGTCACTTTGTCATACTGTAATGTTGCTGAAATGTTACATAACAGGGCCAAAATTGACTGATGGGAAAAGAAGGGGAGCAAGGGGGGAAGTGCTTACTTTTATTCCTGACCCTTTAGTAAACAAAAAATTCTTTGGCTTCCAAATTGTTGGAACAATTTATTTATTTTTTTTTTACTGTTACATGGTTCAGTTTTGTTTGCTGAAATTTGTTCGCACTTCATGTGCATTCCTGAGAAGCAGTCACAAGTAAAAGTGCAGTTGTTAAAACTTCTTTTTTATTTGTAATTGCTTACTGAATAATAGTTTATAATGCTATAATTGTCTGAATTTTCATGGTTTTTGAATTGTTTGTTTCTATTAAGACAGCCTCTAAGTGAAGAAATTGAATTCAAACTAGAAAACAATTGTCACACATTCACTGTAATTTTCTCCTAATAACCAAACTGTTATTGCTAAAAGAGTATTCTTTTCAATGAATATTTAATTTGGTGATTTGCATTAAAAACAGCTATCTGAGCCTTATACAAAGGAGATTTTTATCATTGTAATACATAAATAGACACCTTGATACTCTTTAGGATTATTAAAGTTTATTACAGGATGCTTTCCTTCTTTCTGCCAAAGAACTGAAAACACCAGAACAGTGCTCTCGCTATATTCCTCACATTTCTTGAAACCAGCCCTCTGTGTGACATGCATATCACTTAGAGATCAAGAGCACAAATAAGCTCCATAGAATATTTGTATACTTTATTGAGTAACTGTTGAAGGTACTTAGCATATCCACTATATAAGCCCTAAACAACTTTACACAATCTTTGAATCCAGGGGGCTTTGTTTGTTTCTTTTCTTTCTGGAACTCATCTTCGCTGTTCTCCCTCTGACTGATTTCCATCCTGGCAAAATTACTTACAGAAATACCTTTTTTTTTTTCTTTTTCTTTTTCTTTTTTTTCTTTTTTTTTCTTTTTTTTTTTTGAGGAGAAAAAGTTTCTGTTCCTTTCACAAAATGAAAAAGAAAGCAGCAAATATCCCATCCATACCGCATCCTCCAGTCTTTTAGAAATTAATTCATCTTCATCTTAGGTACCAGATGTCCTCATATAAGAGCGTCAGTTCTAATGTGTTAAAGAAACATTATGAACCTTTTCCAGCATTGACTTTTTTGTTTTCTCAGTAGCACTCGTAAAGGGAATTTAAGTAATTATATGAATTCTTATAAACTACATCCTAAACAAAAGTGTGGCCCAGATATAAGGCCCTTTATTTCCTGCTTATGCTGATAACAATGTCTACTTAATATGTCTACTGTTAAACCACATTTTTCTCCTACTGTTCCTCCTTTTTTCTTTTTGGTAACATTTACTCTGAAGATATGAGACAATACATTCAAAATGAGAACCTGCTTCAGTTTAAAAACACATTCTGCATTCATATTGAATGTGGGAATTGCAAAGGCAGTGTGGGATGTATTTGTATTCTTATTTGCATGCCGAAATTCAAATTGTTCTCTCGACAGTGGTTTGTATTATAACAATGTTGCGGACACAATTCCAAAGATGTCAGTATTTTCTGAATGAATTTCTTATCTGCATGTTTTGTAGCTGAGTTTTTCTAGATAAAGCAGCCTCAGAAGGGTAGCATGAAACAGAAATTATAAAGAAGCCATAATAAAAATTGTAATACTGAAGCTATTTCATCCTGCATGGACTTACTATATGGGCAGCTGACTTTGTTTTACCTAACAAGATACAAAATATGGAAACTTGCAGTATGTCTATTTCAAATCTCTGTTTAATTAGCTAAAATATAAAAAAATCCGTTCCATCATGGAACGATGATGAAATTTGCTTTTATAAGTGAGTGGTTTTGCACTGGGTGAATTAATAAGATGCAATCTACAAAGATGGTATGGGGAAAAGACTCTTTTAATAGTTTGACTACTTCCAAAACCTGAAAATTATATCTTTACCTACCTACATTTGGAAGCACAGCACCTTCCTTATCAAACCTTGTACTCCTCTAACTGTAGCCACTAGATCACACATACTCTACAACATATCAGAATAGTTCAATCTTTTATCAGGGGAATCTGCTTAAGTTGTAAATATTGACTTATTATTAGGATAAATTCATTAAGCATCGTGCCTTAGTTTGTCTAAGCCTCAAAAAAACATTTGAGGAAAATGGAAACTTTCAGAATGAAGCACTTCAGGTTAATTCCAAGGAAAATCCAGTTTAAGAATATTAATACAGACTTTTTTTTTCATTTTTGTAGACTGTTGAAAAAAATCACAAGTTTTTTCAAGCTCGTGGGTTGAGGTAAAGATAGTTTAATAGATAAAACAAGAAGCCACATGCTCAAGCAAAGCACTACAAGGAATTCATTCACTACTTTCCATAGACAGGCAGGCATTCAACCATCTGCAAGAAAACAGGGCTCCATCATGCATAACTTTTGCTCAGGAAGACAAATGCCGTCATTCCATATGTCCTCCTTTTCTTTCTCCCTCCAGCTGTGTCTGCTGAGCACAATGCCATTATATGGAATATCCTGGGCTAAGCTGTCCCAGCTGTGTCCCCCCCTTATTCCTCATGCCTCCTCACTAGTGGGGTGGGGTGAAACGCAGAAAGGACTTGATTGTGTTAGTCCTGCTCAGCAGGAACTAAACCATTCCTGAACTATCAACACTGTTTCCAGAAGAAATCCAAAACCATGTCCTGTATTACTTACTATAGAGAAAACAAACTTACCTCAGCCAAAATCAGCACATGCTGGAAGAAGTACGATTGTTTTTTCCTCCTTACCTTAAAACATGATTTACATATCCTGCCTTTTCTAGTTCCTTGTTCTTATTCCTGTCCTATTAGCACTATTTATCCTATCTTTCTTCTACTCTTCAGGCAGAGAAGTAAACAAAACACCCTGTTGTTGGGTGAGGGTTTGGGGGAGTTTCTGTTTTTTACCTTTTGGGGTATTTGGTGATCTATGCCAAATTGAAAATTAAAAAAAAAAAAAAAAAAAAAAAAAAAAAAAAAAAAAGAAAATAAAAGAAAAAAAAAAAAAGGAAAAAAAAAAAGAGCCTGCAGCTAATTTTAGCACTGAAAGTTTCACAAATTGAAAATAAATTATGTTAGTCTTTTTAAAACAATTAGCAGGAAAATTTAACAAAGGTCATTACTACCATCACTATTTCTCCTGAGGTTCCTCTTTATGCAACAATTTTCTGATGTTTTCTAAAGATAGATGATAAGTAATAGGCTATATAAACATTTGAGTATCACTTCAACATATTGTAATCAACATGAGTACATACCAGCCAAAAACCAGGGCTTACTTCACAAACACTGCAGATAGAAATAACACAGCAAAGCATTATCATTCCAAACAAGCAATTATAAAGTGATATTTAGCATTATACACTCCAAGTAAAGATGATTCCTAGATAATATTTTTCAAAATAATTAATTTTTATCTTTATTTCTTTTTCCAATTTAGAATTATGGGCCACATAATTATTTTGTAGCTGCTGGCTAAGTTTCAAAAATCTTAAAGTTTGTCCTTTCTCTTCCTCTTCATGAATTTAGTGGCTTTTAACAATAGATTATACATGAGGTTTCCAAATTAAGTTATTGCAGCAGCTAGTTCTACAAGTGGTTTTAGAATAATGATGAGGTAACACCTCAGGAAAACATTGTGGTGTCAAGCATGCTATAATTGCAATACATAAATAATATAACCATATTTAAAATACTTGCAAGTATGTAGCTGTGTAAATTAGTCCTTTACAGAACTTGGCAAATGCATGTGAAGAAAAAAGAGGTACATTTTTGCATTCTGATAGCATGTAAAACACAAGGGGATAATAATTTTTTTCCCCATAAGTAAAATATTTATCTGTATTTATTTGGGCTAGAAGGTGCATGGTGCCCTACTTACCTTCTTCATGAAGAAGAGTGTAATTGATTTTTTTTTATTTTCATTTTTGTATCCATGAAAGAAATACACAGAAACAGTTTCCTTTTAACAGTAAAAGGTGAAATTGTAATTGGCATTTTTCTTCCTTTAAGAATTTCTCTTTGTAAATCTTGCATCCACTGTGATTAATTTTCAGGGGATGTTGTGTTTGTGGGATTTTTTTAAAAGACCTCATTGAAAAATGTCTGACTAAGTGTTTTGGTAGGACAATACCAGCTTTAATCGCAGTGGTTCTTTTGGCAATATATTATTTGTAGATAATTTTACTTATAAAAGTTACCTTAATTCAAGAACGGAATAAGTCTATTTGTTGAAATTATATCTCAGAAACTTTCTGGTTCTGCCCAAGTGTGTACATAAAAAGGTCAGTGGAGGAGGACTTAGCACATTCACCCAATCCATGGCTTGTCAAGCTGCACAGGAGAACCTTGATCTGACACATTTGGGCTGTGAACTCTAATCAGGGGAGTTGCTTTATCTCTGCTTTCTAAAAAATCTGAGATTCATCTCACAGAGAAACAGAAACATGGAGAATTTGGGGAAAAAAATAATTACCATTGTTAAACTTAGTGAAAAAGCAGTAAGCCATTAGATCCAGAAGGATATAATTTCCAATTTTATTTTAAATTTATTTCAAAAGACTTAACCTTTGCATGAATCAGGCAAGAAAACCACAGAGGATAATACAACTGGATTGAATATACCAGCATTTCTGACACACTGCTCTGTTTTCCACCATTTAATGGGACCTGAAAGTCAATAAATAAAGCCTGCACCCCAGTTTATAATACTGGGAGCCCTGGAGTCCATCTCAGTTTAGAATTGTCATAGGGGACAACTAATTTTTTTTTTTTTTTTTTTTTAAATATGGGATAAACAGCAGAGGAAAGAAAAAGACACCAGAAAATCTATTGCATAAAAACTAAGTTGTTTCAGGTGCCAACATTCCTCCAGTCATTTTCCCAAACAGATAACTGACTAATAGTTGTCTTTTAAAATCTTGTCAATGTTAATCTCACAGTGCAAAACTCAGCTTTTAAAGCAAATTAGATTAATTCCATCTGTGCTGAAATATGTGATCTTGAAAGCTTTTAAAACATGATGGAAACTATGATTACATACATAATACTCAAAAATTAAAAGGGAGAAAACATGCATGACTGTGAAAGATCAGAAAATAGGTGCAGTCCTATTTATGCAGTCCAGTTTCTGACCCCTTTATTCACAATAGAGGATCATTCACCTGAAGTCTAATAAAATAGATATGAGTTAGATATGAATTAGATGTGAGTCTTTCTGGAACTCTTCAATGTATCTGAAAATCACTGTGAAATATAAAAACCAAAAATATATGTGTAAATTTTGGGGGCTTACATTCAGCTATCCCAGAATGCAGGTATTCTGGGAGAAGTGGGACTATAACACTGAGAAAAATGAGGTATTTAAATGTGAAATTGTCAATAATTTCTCATCTTGTGCTACAAGATCTCTTATTGAGCTTTTTAGCTAAAATTTTGTCATGTGAAACCTGGCTTGTGATCACACTAGAGATTTGTGATGTTATAACTGACCTAATGGGAATGAAATCATACAGATGTTTTCTGAAAGAACATGGAATAGACTCATGGCCCCAGTTTGGAAACCATAAACAATAATCATCTCTTCCTTGTTTTCCTAGCTCCTGTCCGCTACTTTCAATGTGTCTTCCTAAACGGACCTAATGGATTTGGGCTGCAATTTCCTATTAATCCCCCTTCAAACAAGGAAGAAAAGACTCACTCAAAGACTTCCAAGAGAAAGACAAGGAAACCGGGGCCGTAGAGAGACTGAGTCCTATGATCACTGACATTTTGCACTTTATCTTTTCTGCTGAGGTCCACAGTAGCTACAGTGGTACTTGTCATTGCAAGAACGTGATCCAGTTGCACACATGTACCTGGAAAATTTCCATGGGGCTGCGGCAGAATGAGCAGTAATGAACTATGTTTAACAAAGATAGAAATGTAAAAGTGCCCAGTTTCTCCTGGAAAGGCTGCAATGCTAACAAAGCATTGATGTGACTCTGTGTGTGAGCATGTGCGTGTGTTTTCATGCCTCTTTTCGCTCTTGTTTTTCTTTACCTACATGCTCAGCATTGAAGTGAGTCTGTTTTCCATTTAATCTTATCTAAGGAGTGAAAGGTTGAATGTAGCTCTTATATCAGCAAGATTGCAAGACTAGCTGCAATCCTAAACCATTTCTTCTTAACGTTCAATCAAATTGCTGACAGGAAAATGCCTCACTAAGTCATGAAAATGTGCTCTGTGACTGGTGCTATTTTTATGTCTCATTGACCAGTTTAGCCTGAAGCTCACACTTATTTGGAGCAGCTCAATACACTATCAGTAAGTTGACTCCACAAGTCATATTAATGATGAATACTTCTATTTAATCTGAAACTGTAAAAACATGGACTGTTTGCCCTGCCTGTTGGTGAAATACAAGCTCTTCTCTTCCTAGGGCCCCAAGTAAGAAGAGAAAACAAAACCATATAGCAGAGCTTAAGAAAATCAATGTTTTACCAATATGATAGTCCAGAAAAACAAATGAAATAATTATAGTGCTTCCACTTCTGTGGCTAAGTCAGATTGCTTTGCAGCAAAAACCAGGTAAATGGACAATATACCAGCCAACCATTTGCTATTAGCTTAAGCCAGATGAAAAGCTAGGATGTGAGATGCCGTTCACAAAACTAAAGCAATCCAAATTTCCAGTAATTATGTGAACTTGATGCTATCTCAGATCAGTGAAAAACAACAAAAAACAAAACTAAACCCAAACAAAGAACCAGAAAAAAATGAACCATAAACATAAGTATCTCATTTTACGAGATGAAATGAAGGCACTTCCTCACAGCACACTACTGTAAATGGCTTACACTAGAGCTGAAAATAGATGTGCCTGTCCTCAACCTTCTTTTGTGCATTTATATAGTAGTAAAGTATTTGTTGCCCTAAAAAAGAGAGAAGATGGCATTTGACCCATTTAATGGCATATAAATGAAAATTGGCATCTCACTGGTTTATGTCTGGCAATGTAAATAACACATTTTTGCAAGCTGCTATTTGTTTGCATTTCCTTACTATATTTTTGCATTTAATCTGGGAAATATACAGCAGTGACCTTAGTTATGTAGTTGCCTGCTGATGCAACATGATCTTCTTTGTGCAAACCTACTGCTTATAGAGTCTGAACACACCAAAAACTGTATATCACTTTTTTATTTTTAGTATAGACCAAGATAGCATTGGCCTCCTCCCTCTTACACTCTCCCTGCTCATCCATCTTATTTTAATCAAATAATTGACTCATGTGAGTTTCGGACAACTGATTCTTCGACAGATTAGTGCAATTCAGAAAGCTTTGCTGTTACACTAAGTCCAGTTGGTATTCTCTCATTGCTGGTCATGGCCTTACGTGAACTGGATCCTTGGTCTTAATGTGCTCTGATATTGCACAGGTCATGTGCTGCAAAAACTGCCACTCCAACAAGCAGTTTAAGCAGTGGTGACCAGAAAGTGGTAGGAACAGGTCCTGCTCTAGAAGTAGCTATTCCTGTGTAGAACCACACTATAGACATGAGTGTTTATGGTGAATGTTCCCACAGACCCCTGCAAAATCTGTTCTGGAGACAGCACTGCCAACAGAGAATTTCTAAAGGAAGAATAATGATCTTAAATTTTCTTTTGGCATCTCTTTTTATATTTCCAGGAACTATTTTCTTCCCAATTTGTGATTTTGTATATATTATGACGGATGTTATTGCCCTAGGTTTTTACTGTGAAAGCTGTCTAAAATGAAAGTTTGACTTTCTGAAAAATCACTTAATTTAGGATTTTAACTAATGCAAATAATCAGAACAAAAAAATATATATATTATAAGCCTTTACTTTTTTTCATCTTCTTTTGGAAAATTTTTTTTCATTATAGTTAACCTTAATCCTTCCTTCCTGTCTGAGATGGGAGATGGCAAGAATTTGTTCTGGATTTCATTTCCATATTGTTTCAATTAGATATATTTCAATGCTAGATATCTGAAAGCTTTGGAAATATAAACAATTAATATAATTGCATAAGTGATGTAAAATCAATCACTTAATTTTGTTTCCTAATCTTAGTCACTGCCTGGAAAAACAGAAAAAACAGGTCCACTCTCAGAGAGGCAAGTGTTTTTCTCTTTAAATTCACCTGGAAACTTTAAAAAATTTCCTGGTTTGCATGGTTTTCCTCAAATTAGCCTGAAATATTGCAAAAAACTTATGCTGATTGTTACATATTTTGGAAAATAAAAAATATAAACCCTGTTTCAGTGGCTGTGACATGTTGTTCTGTGAATTCATAAGTGCAGGACAAGGGTTTACATATACAAGCTTTAGAAATCTTCTGATAATAAAGATGAAATAGGCTGAAAAAATTGCCCATCCAGCATTGTATTTACTCCCAATGGGCCTTTAGCAATACTTAGCCAGCTTTTTACACACTTTATTGATTACACTCTGACATATGGAAAGCTTAATGGTCATTCAAGGTAGGACTTCATCTACACCAAATCATTTATGTTCATCAAACTGCTTATTAATACAACTGCACAACCAGTACAGACAAATCTGTGATCTCCAATGACAAGTTTATAGTTCAGACAATTAGGAAAATGGCCACCAAGAAACTGAGAGTGCCAAAAAAACCAGAGTGGTGAGATTCCTGACTCCCACACCCCACAGGAACTCTGGCTTGCCTGTATCAGCAATGGTTAAGGCTGGTGTGGAAAATAGACCACAGCCTGGAGGTGATACAACTGCAGTTACTCAGCTCTGTTCAAGAGTCCTTTGCCCTGTGGACTTTGGTGACCCATCCCACGTGTGAGGTCTGTCACTCACCAGTTTGACTGCACTATTTTCTTTGAGGTGCTGAAATCCTAATGAAGTCAACAGGAGCGGTCAATTTCCAGCAAGATCAGTGAGATAGGTTTTACACTGCTGCTTGAGCCAGAGCTGTTCGCTCTTGCCGGTGCAGTCCTCAGATCTCATCCCCAGCCCTCAGTCTCTGTTCAGTTTCACACTTCTACCCATGTCACAGCTGGAATACAACTTCACCCATTTTAAAACCTTCCAGCAAATCTGAGCTTTTCTCAATACCTCATTTCTATTCCACCAGTTGGTAAAGGGGTGCTCAGAAAGGCTGGGTAAGAAGAGTCAGTCTCCTTTAGTGATTGACTGTGCTGGTGCACAGCACTGCAGGTGCCCAGGTGCTGGTGACGGCTGCAAGGTGACCTCTGTGAGGGGCAGCCCTTGGCTGGGCACAGCCAATTCCAGATGGCTCCAAGGCACCCACGTCAGGGCACAGCTGAGCCCTGCTGCCATGATGGCAGTGCCCCGGGGAAAGCATTTTTGAGGAAGGTTGGAAAATGTCACAAAGAGAGAGAGGAGGAACAAAAAGAGAGAGAAGCAGAAGATGGAGCACCAAAGTCAGCAGATGAAGAGGAAGAGGAACTGCTCCACACCAGGGCAGAGATTTCCCTGCATCCTGTGAAACACCCATGACAGAGCAGACTAAGGATCCCCAGACTAAAAGTCTGAGAAGGACAAAGCAGTGAAGAGGAACCACCATAGGCCAACCATTACTGACAGAGAAGGGTGTGAAGGAGTGACTTTAAGCTTGAGAAAGGAGGATGAAAGATGTTAATTTAATGTTTGCCTTTCTGTTTCCCACGATCCAAATCGTGAAATCATACATTTTTTGTGAGTTTATTTTCCCCGAGTCTTCGTCGTTCACAACAGTAATTAGTAAACAATCTGCCAGTTTTTAGCTCGACCGATGAGCTTTCTCATTCTTGTTCTTACTATTTTCTCTCCCTAAGGGCAGGAGTGAGCAGCTGGGTGGAGGTTCAGCTGTTAACCAAGGCTGACCCACCACAGTTGGTTGTTACACACATCCTATACATGTCCTACTAAAACTCAAGAAAAATGCTATTTGGTGACCCCACACTTGGGGTCACCACTTAGAACACAAGACAGAACATGAGTAAATTTTACATTGCCACAAAAATTTATCCCACCAATCCCCAACTCTAGAACTTCACAGCAAGATTTTTTTATACACAGCCATTAACTATTTAGTGTAGTCTTGTTTATATGCCAAATTCTCCATGATAAAAACTGTAAGACAACATAATAGAGATGCAGTAAGCACAGTTTTAGAAAGATGTCTTTATCTGCTAGGACACAGGCACTCAGGAGACCAGCTAAAACACTTTTCACTTTCCTATCTTAAAAATTTTCTTCCACCACTCAGTATAGTAAGAAATGAGAGACTTTACCCCCTTAGGGAGAACATTGGTCATTTAAGCTACTCTGGACTTAAGAGAGTTAGCATCTGACTGGCCTCCGTTACATACCATTGGCAGCATTTCCTTCCAGGGATTGAAGATTTTGGAAGCCAAGAAAAAATTAAAACTATTACATGAGTAGTAGTGATGAAAGTGAAGATGTGAGAAGCTGGTAATTGACAAAATGAAAAGAAATACAAAATGCTTTATGAGGTTTCCTTGGCAGGAACCATACACAAAAGTAGTATTTGCTAAAGATTCATCTTAAAGGAGGTGACATTTCTGCCACCTTTTAGTTCTCCAGAAGGAAGAAATACAAAGGCAATGGAAAATATGAAACATGTATTATTTATACACCTGAAAAGGTCACTAGATGTCTAGCTTGCATACCATCCATTTATCCTGAACGAAGTTCTCCAGAAATTCCAAATTAGCCAAACGACTTAAGGCGTCATATTATTCACCTGTGGACAAAACAGGGTATACCTCCCAATGCTGAATTCTTAGTCATTTGATTAAACAATGAAATATCATAACATTTTTCTCTTGGGTTATAGATTTTTGTGTATGCAAGTTGTTTGTGATACATACTCCACACAACCATTTGTTCTGACATCCTCACATCTCAAGGAGTGGGTTAGTTAATGTTGTAAACATTTCTCATACTGAAGGAGAGTTTTCCTCGGTTTTCAGTTTTTTCTTTCACTATGATAGAGATTAATACAATTTTTAGAATACATTTTATTTTGCCTGGTCCAAAAGTCTAGCAATTCATGCAGTAATGCTTCCTTTGGAAAAAGTATTGTAAAAATTGCCCTTTCTAGAAACCACTTTTATTACATAGGTCTTTTACCAATACTCATAGATAAAACTTGTTTACAACTTAGAGGCTTTTTCTTTGGATGAGTTGCTTATTCTCAAAGGGAAAAATATGTTCATGCTCAAATAGTGACCCCTGTGTTCCCTTTGGCTTGATTCTTGTTCTGTATTAAGAAAAAAACCTAAGTTATTCTGTTTTTGTTCTCCACCAATTGCAGGAAAAGACCGAGTTCAAAACCATTTATGGAACCTGAAGGTGCACAAGTCCATGGGATACAAGATACAACCATGGGTACTGAAAGAACTGGCTGAGGAAGTGGCTATGCCACTATCCAACATATTTGAGAAGTCATGGCAATCTAGTGGAGCTCCAACTGACTTGAAAAGGGGAAACATAATACCCATTTTTAAAAAGGGAGATGAGGAAGAACCCGGGAATGACAGGTCAGTCAGTCTCACCTCAGTGTCTGGCAAGATCATGGAGCAGCTCTTCCTGGAAACTATGCTAAGGCACATGGAAAATCATGAGATTATTGGTAACAGCCAACATGGCATCACTAAAGTCAAATCATGCCTGACAAATTTCTTGGCTGTCTACCACAGGGTTACGGCAGTGGTGGATGAGGGAAAGGCAACAGGCATCGTCTCCCTGGATTTGAGCGAAGGCACTGTCCCACATGACATCTATGTCTCTAAAATAGAGAGACGTGGGTCTGATGGGTGGGCCACTGGGTGGATAAAGAATTGGCTGGATGATCATGCTCAAAGTGTTGAAGTCAGTGGTGCAATGTCCAAATGGAAAGCAATGCCAACTGGTGTTCCCCAGGGCTCAGTATTGGGACTGGTGCTTTTTAACATCTTCATTGGTGACATGGACAGTGGGTTTCAGTGCACCCTCAGTGACTTCACCGATGACACTCAGGTGTGTGATGCAGTCAGTACACTGGAGGGAGGGAATAACACCCAGAGGGACCTTGTCAGGTTTGAGAGGTGGGCCGAGGTCATCCTGATGAAGTTCAACAATGCCAAGTTCGAGGTCCTGCACCTGGTTTGGGGCAGTCCCAAAAACAATTTTGGGCTGGGCAGAGAATGGAAAGAGACTAGCCCTGGGGAGAAGGACTTAGGGTTGCTGGTAGATGAAAAGCTTGACATGACTCAGCAGTGCATGCTAGCAGTGAAGAAAGCTGTCTGTATCCTGGGCTGCACCAAAAGCAGAGTGGTCAGCACATCAAAGGAAATGATTCACTCCCTCTACTCTGCTCTGGTGAGACCCCACCTGGACTACTGTGTCCAGGACTGGGAACCCCAGCACAATAAAGATGTTGACGTGTTGGAGCAAGCCCAGGAGGGAGCCATTAAGTCGTCAACAGGGCTAGAGCACATCTCCTATGAAGACAAGTTGAGAGAGATGGGGCAGTTCAGCCTGGAGAAGAGAAGGGTTCGGGGATACTTAATAACAGTCTTCCAGTACCTAAAGGGGGCCTGCAAGACAGCTAAGGAAGGAGTTTTAGCATCAGCATGTAGTGACAAGACAAGAGAGAATGGCTTTAAGCTGAAAGAGGCTGGGTTTAGTTTAGATATTAGAGAGAAAGTTTTTACTGTGAGGGTGGTGAGGCTCTGGAACAGGTTGCCCAGAGAGGTTGTGGACTCTCCATCCCTGGAGGTGTTCAAGGCCAGGTTGGACAGGACTTTGAGATACCTGCTCTAGGGCAAGGTATCCTGCCCACGGCAGGAGGGTTGGAACTAGATTATCTTTAAGGTCCCTTCCAACCCTAACCATTCTATCATTCTGTAATTCTAAAGGATACTCTGCCAACAGGCAAGCTTCTTCCCAGATTTGATTTTACTTGACAGGTTCTATTAATTTTCTTTCAGAATACCTAATGTAATAAGCATGCCCATGTCTTAAGCCTTTGAGGTGTGTCCTAGTCACCAATTAAATTGTATTCGATAGTATGGCTGGTGACTGAAACAGCAAACCGCTGAATTTGGGTAGTAGCAGAGGTAGTAAGAAGTTTCTTCCTGTTAAGTACACTATTTGCTTTCATAATTCTAAAAGGTTTCTTTATTTTTGTACTAAATTTTGCTCAGAAATTATTTTGTTCTCCCATGAATCCCATGCTAAACTCCAGCTAGAAGAAAAAGCAATCTTTTTTGAAACTGAATCACCAAACTGAAAAATTTTACTTATGGTAAAGAGCAACAGAAACATTTAATTCACCTGCTTTTTTAATTCTAAAGAGGGATATTGCAAGCTAAAGGTCTTCTTGGTTTTGAACCTGTTAAAGAAATGGGAAAATAAAGCTGCTAACATTAATACTCCAGGCATACTTTCCAGCTGAGTGACAAACATATAAATGCACATTTATCATGCAAACCAACGCCTGTGGGGTTTGTTTTCCTTCAGAAAAGAAACAATGCAAAAGAGAAGTCTTGAGTACCACTTTGTTAAATTAGGGCTTAGAAGTAGCATTTCAGTGAAGAAAAGGCAACATGAAGACCACTTGATGAGAACCTTCCACATGCCTCTCTAAACTTAATCTTCCTGCCAAAGTCATACAGCCAGCCTTTCCCAAAACAGCTGAGTCTCCTTTGCTTTGATGTGTATATAAATCTGCCTTAAGAAAATCTGAATAAATCACTGCTGCTTGATGGCTTTTTTTTGTGTGTGAAAGTTAATAGAGTGTTCTGCTGTCTTACACATAAAAGGGATTACATAGGTACACTAGCATATATACGTTTCAACTGGAATGACACGTTCTCTGATAAATCAAATTAGAAAACTAGAAGAAGGAGCTGGAGTGATGAGCCAAATAACATTAAGAGTCTTTAAAATTCACAAAAAATGAAAAAAAGTCAAAGATAAAAACTAAAGTACCCATTTTTCTAAGATTTTATTACCCTTATTGTTTAAATCATACAAATCATTCTCCTATTTAGTTTATTGTCAAGAGTGTTTTTTCCTATTAGTGCCTTGCCAACTGATTTATCATCTCTGAGCAGATGTAATAGAAGTTAATAGAATCCTATAGATTATAGGGACATTTTGATCCAGCTCTGAATTCACTGTTTTTCTAACTGATTGATCATTTAGCTAATTATTTTGGAAACTTCCCCAAATACTAGAAGAGAAAATTGAAGTACCAAAGCATTTTGTCATGTATTTATTTTCAAAACAAAAGCAGAAAAGGCATTTAGAAAATTAGTACCAGTAACAATGAGATTATTAAAAGCTAAATGTCATGATAACGAAACATCTGGGTGCTTCAGCTTCCAGAAAATAAAGCCAGCAGCATGACTCTAATTTGCCCAAAAGTTAATGATTTAAAGGAAAAAATAGTTTAGCATTTTCAGCTGATAGGAATGTTGTTGGTGTCCCACAGTTTCAGTGGATTACAATTAGTGAAAATGATAAGTCAATGTAATCAAGGGCAAGAATACTTCAGAATTAATCCAGGTATGGGAGACCAATTCACATATCCATGGGGATATTTAATCTCATTATCTGTTTGTGGGCAGCTGTGTCATGGATGGGAGTGATTGGCACACTACAATGAAAAGGATTTCTGCAATTTAGTTGACAAATTCCCCCAAAAAAATAGCAGAAATAGAGCAGTTAACAAGTTTGGGTATGACCCCATTTGACAGTTATCACTCTTCATATTGAGACCTCTGCCATGAAGGGGTCTTTTATCACATTCAATCAATGTCATTCTTTTTCTTCCCAAAATATATAATTCTCTGCTTTTATTTAGATAAATGCATATGTTAGAGTGTTAAAATCATTCTCTAACCATTTTTCTCCAATATTGATAAGCTGTATAAATAATATCATCAGCTAAGATGCAAAGAACTCAGTTGTAGGATGGAGCTGAGGATTTTAGGCTTGTAGTGGAAGTATCAGTATAAGAAAATTCTGGTATCCATTTTTAGATCAGACCTTTTTCTTTATTTATTTTCTTTATTTATTTTATTTTGGTCATATAAACGTCTTAACCAAAACTTCTAAGTGACAGAAAAATATTCAAATTATACTGTTTGATAGTTTTAATCAGGTCAAAGGAAGACTTTTTCTAATAATTTCACACACTTTATAGGTTGTTTTTAAAAAAATAGCAAACAATAATTAAATCCAGAAGTAAACAACAGAGGTGCTATCCTCCGAGACGCCAGCAATGAATGTTTTTCACACTGTGTCTGACTTTTTACCTGTTGGAGGCTCAAATAGGTATCATTTGAAAAATACATTTAGTGGAGCTACATTCTAGCTAGCTATCAGCACTTTAACAGTCATTGCAAAAAAAGCATGCAGAGACTGATGAGAAGAAATGTCTGTGTGTGTGGATGCAGCAAGGCACCTGAAGTCCTATGGATGTGCACTTGAAGAGACCTAAGAACACTCCCTCAGCACACATGTGTAAATTCCTGGAATTTAAAGCTGAAATTGGCCCTCATATTTTAACCTGTGGCTTTTTACATGGAGTATAATAACTCCAGCAGGAATATAGTGCAACTTTTTAAAATATGTTTCAGCCAAACTAAAAAAAGTTTTGAAGATTAAGAACTCTCTTTTCCCCATGTTGTCTGTAATCATAAGAGGTTTCAGTCTCCAATGATGATCTGTCTCTTCTTCCCCACTTTAGTAATGGCTTATGTTACTGTTCTCCCACCCACATTGATGAATCTATGTAAATTTACTGTTATATGTGACTTGAAATTTGACTTTGCCAACTGTAAAGGCTCACTAGGCAGAGATCTGAATAAATCGCTTCAGTGTAGTGCATTGATGAATCTGTGCTAATCATTATTGTATTTGATTTTGAAAACCAGATTTTTCCTACTGTGAAAACCTTCAAGAGACACAAATTCAAATAAACCTCATCACTGTTATTCTCCAGGAGGTGAAAAAGTGGAAAAGCTGTAAATGTTTTTAATTTTGGAGTACTGAGATGTTTAGCTAAGACAACAACTTAGATCATAATAAATGTGTATGTATTTGTACATTAAAAATTAAGGTCTGTATATTAAAAATAAATGACTTAAATTATTTAGAAGTTTGAAAACTGATTTTGGCTTTATAGAAAGTCTTCCAAAATAGCAAAACTAGGTACTAGTTTATGAAACCAATTTTACACTTATGAAAAAATTGCCCAGAGGAAAACATATAATAGTGAGAGATTAAAGACACAAATATGAGAGCAACCATGCTATTGGAATCTCTCCTTCCTGAGAAGGACCTTCTTCCACTCCTTCCCTCTCCATCTCTCTGAGAGGAGAGATCAGATCTGCAAGTAGTTGCTCACCCCAGGAAAAAGTGAGAAGCAGGAGAACCTTGAAAGTAGATGAGAGCAAAGTCAAGGCACAAAGGCTCTGAGTGATCAGGAGGCAATGGAAACCAAGAAACTGTAAGGTACTAAGTTAGATTTTACTACTTTCAAGCATTTTCTGTTCTTCTCTGGGGCAGTCACATTCAATTTTCCAAGTATTTTGGAGAGGCTATCTTTGCATATACAGTGTTAACATTCAAAACAGGAATTCAAGCCATTTCCCTTGCTACCACAAGCAGACTTTATCTGCTTTAATTTTTTTGGCAATGGCTTTGATGGATATCAATCCCTGATCAAATCAACTGGCCTAGCTGGCATAAATCTGCAAGCTCTGCAGTTGAATCTGCTGACCCTCTAAAAAATAAGCATTCTCTTCCTTCCTTCTCTGTTTTCTGGCAAGCACCCAAATACACTGTGATGTCTGTCCCATACTCTACTGATGGACAAACATCACCCTAAATTTTGACTGCTAGTTCCTCTGGGGAAAAAAATGCCTCTCTGCAGTGTGATCCCAGTGTTCTTTGAAAAACTGGTAATCATGCACTGGATATTAGACAATGGAGGATTGCATCTGTGATGTGCTGGAAAGCTTGGCTCTTCCTGGGGACTGAATTGCTGTCACCTCACAGGCAACTATTTAGCTCACCCAACAGATATGGTCTCAAAAGTATTTATGGAGTTGAGCTTCATCATGTGTGTGAAGACTGGGAATTATTTGCTTCATGAATCTGTCAGAGCCCAGTTCATGCCAACCAAGGCACCCAAGCAGGATGCTCCTGAACTCCTCTAGTCTGGTTCCTCTGTTAATTGCTGCAATTGGTAACCATCATTTGCAACATATTTGCATGGGGTTTGGCACATATCTCAATAATATATAATAACAAAAAATAATAATATATATTAGGAATTACATAATGTGATAACGATAGTTTAGCTAAAAAATCATCTTAACTATCAGAGTCCAATGTATAATATTGTGTTAATACTTGTCTTAATCTGAAAACTGACAAAAACAAAACAGTCACAGCTAAACTCATCTAATTAAAAAACTTAAAAATATGTGGATTACACAAAAAATTGAATGAATTCTATTCCCTAACTCAATTTCAATGGGAAGTAATTTCTATTATACTCTCACTGGTACAAGAAAGGAAACCAAAAGGCCCCAGATCTCATCATTGTGCCTGACAGAAAACCAACTCCTTACCAAAATTAATTAATTTTGTTCTTTTCTGCTCTTTTAATGTGTCCAAAGGCTTCTTCATATTTTTAATTTCTTTTATATTGGAAGAAATATTAGATAGTGCAACCGTTCTTGCTTTGTCAAAGAAAAAAAATAATCACTACTATCCCATGAGATGAGTATCTTCTATCTAAGCTGAGAAGTTCAGAGCCTGAACTTCTTTTCTCAGTAAAATTTTTTCTCTTCCCACAGCTCCTCTCTCAGTCTTCCGCAAGATTTTATGAAACATTTGCTCTGTTGCTTGCATCTCCCAGTCACTCATGACAGAATGGAAACCAACTCAGTCTTTTTAACCACTACATGTTCTCGCAAACAGCAACCCTGGGCTTAATAATTCTGCCTTTGTGTTGCAAAAAAGTAAAATCTCATGTAACAATACTAGGAATTCTCTATGTGGAATAAATATTCATATCTAATATTTTTTTTCCTGCAGAGTAGGCTCCAACTCTTTTGATCTGCATTGTGTATAACTTCCAGAAATGTGATTCTGGTTGCTGGCTAAAATTCTGATGAGTGAGGACAAAAAGAAGAAAATGTGCACGCTCCTATCACTGCAGAAATAAAAATGGGATTAGATTCTCTGCCTTGCTCCAACTTTCAAAGCAAAAAATAGAAATACTTCAGGGTTTTGGTTAAATGTTAGATACCACCATCTAGTCGTAAAAATAGCTAATAAGCGGTAAATTTTAGACCCCATGGAATCTTCATAACTTTCAAAGGAAAGATTTGATAAACGTGTTGAGAGACACTGTAATAGCTGATCTTGCCTAGAGCAAGGATAATCACCTCTCAGCTGAAACTATTGGATTCTGACAGTCAACACTATGACATATTTTCAGATATTTTTGAAAACAGTGGACTGCATTAAGCTTCTTTCTGATAAATCAGACCTCACTTCAGCAATAAAAGCTCTGTGAATCCCCCTGGCACAACTGTTCTTTCAGGAATGTCAAGTTGAACCAACATAAAGAAATTAAATCCTGTTGTTTAATATTCCTTCAACTGGACTAATTTCTGCATCTGGAGATGCCTAATCTGAACAGGAATGAAAAAAAAATCCATAATATATTTCTTTTACTTTAGTTTTTATGAGAATAAATCTATAAAACAAACTGTGAGCAGGCTCTGAGGTTGTATTTCTGATTTCCTGATGGGTCACAGTGAAAACGTGTGACTATATAGAAGAAAAGCTAAAGCTGAGTGAATATGGAACTGTATCACTCAAAAGGCACTGAATATGATTTGTCTCACTTTATCTCTGTTTTGTCAGGTGTCCAGACTAGGGCATTTAATGATAGTCTCTAGTCAATGAAGGAGACTGGTAACTGCAGATGAGTTCACCTAATCTAAAATAAAAATCTGAGGGGTGGGATGAATCACCCATGAGATTGCTGTTAAGAGCAGATCTCATTAGCTTTCACAAGACTAAAGCCATGTGAGACTCACCTAAGATTCTGTGATGCTGTGTGACTAGAAATAAAGCTAGAAATGGAATTGTTTATAGTATATGGCAATAATCTTGATGCAGGAAAAAAGTGCTATGCAGTGTATTTATGCCAGGTTTTAGATGCCAAAACAAAAGTATTAATATCAGATTCAGTACATTAGTGTAATTTCTCTTCTCACTCCCTCTACCCTTTTAATTCCATATCATCTAGCGAACTGAGATTCCACTAGAGTTTCTAATTCTATTTTTCTTCTCACCAAGTGAAGAATCTTTGTTGTTTTATGACACCTTCTAGTACATTACAGCTGCGTCTTCCATCAGCATGGCTGAGTCAACTATGACCCGTCAGAAAGGAGAATACCTTCAGGTCTACAGATATCCTGGTACTTCCCTGGAGGGGAGTTTTCAGAGCTGAGACACTTCTGTAAGGACTTTTGCACAATGAAAAGTATTATCCCACCTCACAAGATTTTCAACCTCTTCCTTTTTCATGCCCAACACCCAGGTTGTACACTCTGGTGATATCTGTGTACCCTGCTGCTTTTGCAAATGGCCAATAGTTTGAGTAATTGACCATTAACATTCCAGTCTCTCACACATCCCCAAATACCAGAGCTGGCTGCTAATACCCCGATCCTTTAAAAAATATGTTGCTTTTCATTTCCTCCCTGTTTCTGCAACATAACAAACAGTCTAAAATCAAAAATATACACAGGTGGGATTCAAACAATAAGAACATAAATCATCTCAAACTCTAAACAATATTTTTACAATACCTCCTGACAATCCCCATTCTCACAAATTTACACAGAACATAAGGATTATTGTATTTTTTTTGGGGGGGGGAATATTATAGAAAAAGAGAATAGTTTCTTTTTTTTTAATTGATACTAATTGTGTAGGAGTCTTATTTATTTTTCCTTTGATTTACAATTGTCTTGGATTTACAGAGGTGCAAACCACTCATTTCATAATCACTACTTCACTCCTTTGCAGGGACACCAATGAGACCATGGTAGCCAATAATGTTTCAGTTCAGGGATGAAACTTTGGCAAAGTCTGTCTTTTCATCTAGAAAGCCTGAATTTGCACTGCTAGAGTTGACTGGAACATTTCCACTCCTCAAAGCAATGGCAGGTCATGCCCTAAAAGTAGAGCTGCCTGTCAGGTGCAATACTAGAGTCAAGTGTGCCTCTCACCACGTGAATACAGAATATTTGTCTCTGAACCTCTCCTGCCTGGTGGTGAGCTCCTGAACAATAGTGCTGGGGAGAGCAAGCCCATACTGGGCTGTATTTGCTCATCAGTTGTCCACAGTGCAAGATATTTCTTCTGACTCAACCCTGTAGTGCATGACAAATTTAGAACTCTATGTACATAGTTGTCCTGTGCTCCCTACATCTTTAATGAAAGTGAACATACTTTTCCCCTACCTATCATAACACATGGAGTGCCAACTTTAGGGTTTTTTTTAATTTTTTGTCTAAAACTATTTTTAGGCAAAAAAAACCTTCAGTATGCCCACTGTAGAACAGATCTCCACTTCTTCTCTTCAACCTCCAAAAACAAAAATAACACCTACTTTTTCAGATGTCTTGCATCAAAGTAGGCAAAGAGGGATCAAGAACATGGACAAGTTATGAGGAAGGGAAGCTTGAAATCTGGACCTCAGAAGACCTGAGAAGACCAATCACTTTTTTTTGGTTGGTTTGTTTGTTTTTTGTGGGTTTTTTTTTTTTTTTTTTGTTATAAAGAGAGACAGTTGTTTGACTATCCTTCAATATCCTGACGAAACAGAAGTACTTCAATTGATACTGAATGTGTAGAGAGGAAAGAAATAATATATTTCTCTATATACAAAGTGCTATGAAGAGAATTATTCTAGTTGTTGAACCATAAAGAAGGATCTAGATACATGAAAACGGGTTTAAGAAAAATTTAGGCCTATAAATGGAATACCCATTAGATACCCTTCTTTTTGATCTGATACCTTCACATACCCACAAGTTCATTTCTGACGAAGTGGTAAATAGTCCAAACCTTTTGAGATGCTTCATGCTCACCATGAAAAAATCAAGCTCCAGGACATAGAGAGCATTGAATATCCTCAAAGGACCCGAGATCTCATACATACTGCCACAGCCAGCCACCAAGCCCCATGCAGCCACTCACTCACTGCCCTACCAGTAGGATCAGAGAAGGAACTAGAAGTGTAAAAGCTGGAAAACTCTTGGGATGAGATGAAGACTGATTAATAGGGAAAGCAAAAGCTGCCCACACAAGCGAAGCAAAACAAGGAATTACTTCACTGCTTTTTTCCTACTTTATATACTGAGCATGATGTCACATTGTCTGAAATATTCTTTTTATCAGTTGGAATCATCTGTCCTGGCTGTGTTTCCTCACAGCCTTCCATGAACCCCTAACTTCCCTCTCCAATATGTCAGTATGAAAAGTAGAAAAAGCCTGGGCCCTGTGTGAGCCCTGATCAGCAAAACCAAAACCATTTCTACATTATCAACCGTGTGTCCAGCACAAATCCAAACACAGCCCCATACCAGCAACTGTGAAAAAAATTAGTTCTACCCCAGACAAAACCAACACACATGCTCACAGCATGCTTAACTTGTAACAAATAACAGAATCCACACCCCCCCTTGGATTTTCTATTATTGTACTGAATAAGCCATTATAACTCTCAATTTCCCTATACTGTTGACATTGTTGTCAATGTTTCTTGGGCATGTTTGGAATACGTCAGAGGGAATCAGCTTCCTCAAAGAATCAGATTTAGATGTCAGGTCACATAATATTTATACACAAGCTCTAAATGGGTCTATGGAACTGAATAACCATCCCAACCCAAGATGTGTGACAGCATGACAACATGAATTCATAAACACCACATCCATACAGTTTTGCCTGTAACTAAATATGTTCTTGAATTATTTTTTAACAAGTTATTCAAATATGCTATTTTATCAGGTGAAATGACCTTTCCATTATAAAAGATTTAGATATCAGAAATATTGTGTATGAATAACAGTCTTCTAAGCATTTCAGAAGAAAAAACTGTAAAAAAAAAGGTTGTATAACCTACTGATGAAGAGAAAATAGGAAAATAAAATTGAAAAGTTTTACCTTTGTCTTAATTTACAGGGTTTTTCTCATTCTTCTCAACATTTTTCACATTTTTTAGATAAACTTGAATTTGTACTAAGATCCCATGTGTTAGCAAATTTTGTCTTACAAAAAAATCATAATGAAAATGCAGAGTCAAAACAATGTGAATCAGTTATTCATCATAAATACATTTGTGGTTTTAATGGTTTTTTGCAGGTACCTTTTTCAAGTAATTAAGGTATAATAAAGATACAGTGTAATATTGTTAAAAGGATTTCTATTACTAATTATATTTACTGCCTGAATTTGTTAATAAAAGCAATGGAAAGTTCACTTAAATAAAAATTGTAACTAAAATCAAATTAGCAAGACTTCTTTAACAAATCAAAATAAACTTCATTCGGCATTTTTTTCCTGTAGATAATGAACAGTTCCAATGAAAAAGTGATTATTAATAAAAGAGCAGACAAGTGACATATAATTTCTGAATGTTCTGTGTGCTTCATTTAACATATGATAAAAGACTTTATTCTGCAAAATTTTGACATATAGACAATAATATGGTTATTCATTTTTGTGAAAACACATAACCATTCTAAGGTTCTCCATAAATGCTTCACATACAGAGTGCATTCAGAGGACCATGTACGTGAAGGGTTAATAGTGAACTGTGTTCCAATTTACAGAATTGCAGCACTACTGAAAGGGTTGACATCACACACACAGGCTTCTATCATTGGATGAGGTTCAGGGCTTAAATTTCTCATCATCTTGGCCCTAAAATTTGGGTTTCTCTTGTTTATTCTCCTCATGTATGTTTTAAGAAAGAGATACTCAGTGAGTAAAAGAACATGTCCAAATTCATAATTGCTCTGAGTGCAACAGAGAAGGAAGAGGCAACTTTAATAATTAAATTAAAAGTACTTTTTTCCTTTTTCTGTGACAGGGAAATGAAAGTCCTATCTAGCCAACAGTAGCATTTTAACCACCACACATTCTCCTCCCAATACCGCATCTATGATATGATGCATCTTTATTCCTATATTATTAGGATATGCGGATTCTCCATCCCACACCAAGTGGACTAACAGTAGTTTCAAGGAATTAGGTGATGCTCCTTTCCCCTTTTCTTGTTTCATCTTTCATGTGTATTCATCCTAGCTTCATATCTGGAGAATATTCTAACTTCTTCTTCAGTCTCTTAGCTATTCAACAGATTGAGGTAAACTTCATTCACTTTTCATGCCACCATGATCACCCTGAATGCCACACAGATGTCTCTAGTGAACTGTCTGCACCAAATACAGTTTATTTCTTGCCATGTCTTTTTTCAAATTCTGAATAATTTATTTCCCATACATAGCCCTCTTGTCTCTTTTGGGGGTTTTTTGTGTGGTTTTTTTTTTTTTGTTTTTTTCGGGTTTTTTTTAATAATAATACATGAAGAAGTATTAGTTTACAGAAGTTTTTCTCAGGAGTTAATTGACATCTATTTTGCAATTTCTGTTCAGCCTTCTGATGGTAATGAAAGCCACATACATGCAAATGGTATAAACAGTAAACTACTCTCAGATTAGAGCCCTTATCCATTACAATTATCAATGTTTGAATACAATTACAATCAAGTATTGTGTCCCAGTCAGAGACACAATGCAATCCAATTGCAATCAAGTAAGAGTGTCCCAGTCAGTCAAGAGCAATAAGAAGTGAAACCTGTCAGTTTCCCTGGCAATTGCTAGCATTCTGCAGATATGAAGCTAGGATGAACCCACATGAAAGATGGAATATGAAAAAGGGAAAGGAGCATCCCCTAATGTGGTGAAACTACTGAAAGCAGAGGAGGTTCTTGGCAGAGTTCATTTTGCATACTTGTTAGGTTATAGCTATTTTGAAGTCTATAAGCAAGCTAGGTGAGTGAGGGGATTAGGATCCTGGAAGTATATTTAGAAATAGCTTGGGTAAGCCAGTAATGCACTGCATTGCATTAGCTACACTAGAAGAGTCCTGCTCAACTGGATTGGCAGGTACAGCCTGGAATGGGAAGTCAGAAGAAATTCAATTCTCCTGTCTACTTCATGGACAATTAACAACTTAAATGAAAAAATCACTCAGTATACACCAAGGATAGGGTAAAGAAAGCCCAATAAATTGGGCAATAAATTTATTCCTGGGCAATAAAACAGCACACTATTTAACCAGACTAGAAAATTTTTTCCACCAGAATAGAAAAATATACGTATTTTTGATCTTCTTAGACCAACGTCTGTCCCTGGCAGAAATAGTAAGAATAGAGCAAATACATAAGGATATTTCCCTTGGAAAATCAAAAATATCAGAAATAAGTTTCCTGAACTGAGGCTGTCTTTCTAACTCATAATCCTAAACAAATTTTTCTTTCATGAGTTAGACCAGTTTTTAAACTCTGTAAAATACTAGCAGCCAAAATATTTAGGAGGGAATGGACTCCGCTGTTTAATAACATGCTGCATGAGAAATCATAAACTTTATTTTGTCTTTGCCTGCCACTTTCTAGGTTCATTTGTTCGACCTCCACTTGTGTACTAGAAGGGAATGTAAAGTCGTTTCCTACTTTTGCTCTTCATGATATACCTGATTTCATGACATTCTCTTGTATCCCAAATCATACCAATTTTTTTCAACATGAACAGCCCAAGTCTACACTCTCATTCCTCAGAGAAGAAATATTGAAACTGGTATGTCTTTATTTGTGCTGTTTTAGACAGGAATTAAATAAAAAAGAAGTGCTACTAATCATTCACATCTTTTGCTGGTATAATTATTTTCATCTTCAAAATTTTTCAAGAAATGTACGTGTTAACTTCCACTAGTACTTGCACAAACTATCTAAAACACAGATTTCCCATGAGGATGCTCTTGCTTAGGTATTTATTTGAGAACAGGTGTCTGAGCTCTGAAGATCTGCAGTTCTGAAGAAAATGAAAGATCTCTTTGGTAGTGGCTTTTCAATAAACCTCTGGGGCACTTTATATTAGAGGTTTAGAATGCAAGGTTAATGTGCTGCAGACTGTTGACTCCAGTATAGTGAACGTATGCAATGCTATTTGACTCTTAAAAGCATGTACTTTGTTACCAGTGTTTATTAATAAACACTAAGGATAAGCTCGGTGCTGAAATAATTCAGAATTAAACATCTGGTTCCCTCATAGAAGTTTTTTCCATAGAGACAGTTTCTTTACAAAAAACTGGCTGTGCCCAAGTGGCTTAATTTTAATATGGCCATTAAACTGAAATACAGCAGCCTTTTGCATATGTCAGGCCTGGAAGGCTCAGTAAATGCCTGAGTACTTCCAACACACAGATTGCCAACATAAAGATTGCCAACATCCAACTCTTCTGCAACAGAGAGGCACAACCCTCTATCAAAATTGAGAATCACAAGAGATCTAGATAGATACTTGTATCTATCTAGCAGATTAGGTAAAATCAGTCACAAAAATTATACACGTGTAAAATGATAGACTGCAGTTGATACCTTGTATTTCAACTTGCCAAATTATGGCTGTGAAAGTAAACAGTATAGGATGAAGTGATGAGATATGAAGCCTAAGAGCACAGCAGAACAGCAGAACCCAATAAAACAACTTGTCTCCTAACAAAAATAATCCATCAACAGACCTCTGTTGAAAATTTAACTATTCTTTTTCCACATCATGGTGTTCAGAGAACTTGTTATTGGCACATGACTAAATTTTATAATGAAACAGCTGTAGAGGTTAAGGGAATGGGATAGCAGGAGTCTGTGCTAAAAGCTGATTTCCAGCCAGACCTGTCTGCTACTGGGTGAGCATTATTTCCACATGACAGTGCAGCCAGCTGAGACAGCAATTGTTTTCTCAATTCTCTTCCTGAAGAAAAAAGCCAGCATTACATAAGCCAGAATCACTGCTGGCCATTCTTGATTTGATCATCAGCACTTGTTAGTTTTAAATCTTTTGTGCATAAAGTCCATCTCTATTCTTTCAGTGAATGAAATAAGGATTGCCTTGTCACACTTGCCTGGCTGAGTATGACAATGACGGATATTCAGGTCTCCACATGCACCCTACACAAACACACACACACACACACACACACACAAACATATGCACACCATCTCCCTTTGCATCATTTCTGATGGGCAGTGTGGTCTACCCTAAGAACACCAGGTGGGGATTGCAGGAGGATTGTCTGAATGCTCACATAATTAGCACATTCCAGAGATGGGATGGCTGAGTAAGACTTTCACATGTACTTCTCAGATGAACAGGTCTTTTATGCATAGTCAAATTCCCAGCTTCTAGTGGAAAGCCTACAAGCATTTATATCTGCTCCACTGTTGGACGCATGGGGTTTACAGTTCAGCACCCACCATGCTTTATGGGGCAGGCACTATGTCACTGGAACGTGTATTGTCATAGTAGAAGCTGATTTAAATCAAATGCCACCTATTTGGATTAGGAGTCAGCTGCTAATATTAGATGATTTATTTATGTTATGCTATTAGGAAAGGTTCTTCTGTCCATGCAGGCTCTGTATACAGGTTCTCCTCTCCCTAATGTTTAAAGTTCTTTGGGTCTTTGAGCTTGGCAAGGACAATTTCTGACTCATCAGTGTGAATCTTCATTTCTCCTGGGGTTATTTATCAGCAAAATACTTCCAGCCAGAGGGGACATTTGGATGAATATAGTTGTATTCCCCATTAGCCATTCTGTGCACTGACCTTTGCTAAGTTTTGTGTTCTGTCCTCCAATATGTTCCAAGTAATCATGAATAAAGCAAATGTGGTGACCCTTGGAACAGTCTATTTGTCTTAATTAGATGCTTGCAAATGATACATCCAATGACCACACAAATACCAAAGCAAAGCCAACAGTAATATTTTAATTCCTGGTACTGCATGTCAGAAAGAAGCTAAGCCAAAATCCAGTATCCTCTGTAAGACAGATACCATTGACATGCTACCAGGAAAAGAATGTATGAGGAAAGGACCTTTTTAGAGGGCTCCAAGGTGAAATGTCTTTGGATCCTGATTCATCTTGATGCTCCCAGATAGAGTGAATTGTATTCAGGTTTATCCTCATGAAGGCAGAGCTTAGTCCATCAGCACTTGACCATTCTGTTGGGAAATCCTGGCTCAAAGATCCCAAAAGTTTAACAGCCTGCCAATGCTCAGCTGTGCTCATTTGTATCAGGTGGTTTTGTTGACTCTCCCTTAGAATCTGGTACATAATTAACGTTAGAGACAGGAGAGGCTGCCTAGTGAGAAATATATCCTAGAACAACAGATTTCATGAGGAAGAAAAAGACTGATCATCTGAATATATACTGTGTGGATAATGTGTTGAACTAACAGCTTTGAACAAGATCTATATATCTCAACAAACTTTGTGAGATGTTATTAGGAAAGCCCTGACAGAATCTGAAGAAGTGAGAGAGTGAGAGCCTGAGTCATCATGTTTTTCCCATATGGCTCTGGACAGGAACACTTCAGTTCTTTTTTATTGAGAACACAATACCTTCACCGTCTCTCCAAGAGAAAATAGGTATATTAAGAAGCGGTCTTACAGCTGCACCACTTTTCCCCTTGATAATTTTTGCACATCAATAAAAATGTTACCCCAGTATTATGATTGCCTCCCACCAGATATATCCTGACTGGGGTATATCTATTCCATTCATGCACAAACATTTAATGTAGCCAATGAAGATACAAACTGATTCTAAATGCTCTGATTTGCCTTCTGGAAGTGCTTATCACTCACCATGGCCTAGAGATGCAGCCTAGGCAAACTTAGCTGCCTATATTAAGTTTCTTACTTATTCCCAAATAATAATCAACACAAGCTCTGCAAATAAGTGTCTGAAACACATGACTCCTGTGATTTGTGAAACAGAAGTAGGTGAATGAAGAATCACTATCAATATGTCCAAAAGTCTAAGGCAGTCCTTTCAAAAAGTAATACCAGTGATTCATCAGTGTGACTATTTACACGCTTTTTGGAACTTCCTAGGTTTCACATTGACATTTGATGTCTGATACACGTCATGAAATTAATTCACTCATTCCAGCATCATCATACTCTTCTCCATTCTTAAACCTATCATACTGTAGTAGATTGCTTCATTCTTCAAAAGGTCTACCATTCTCCAGCATCTTCAAGATTCTTTCCAAAATACTTTTGTCGTCTGACGTTCTTTCTCATTAGTTCAGCAACACATTAATGGAGTCAATTTTCTCTACATAAAATTTTCATGATACATCCTTACCAAAATTGGCTTCGCAGACTGCCCTATTATTTTAAATAGACTCACCTGAAGTCATGTTCTTCAGAAGATTAATAACTTTTTTTTAATATTCTCTAAAATATGGAAAGTTAGTATCATTACACATAAGAGCACAGAAATAGAAAGACAAAGATATTTGTGGGAGATCATAATGGAGAGTGGGGTTATTAATGCAGAATGAACAAATAAATAAAGGAGACAAAAACTAAAAGCTGTTATTCTGCAGCAGGTGAATTAATGTATTTCCCCATTTCCTTCCATGAAAGTAGTTCCCTTCCATAGTCTTGTGATTTTTCCCTGTCTCAGATGTCTGCCAAGCCCTTATGGCCTGCTCTCACAATGCCATGAACCCTTTGACCCTACTCCATGGCACACACCGCATTTTCCCAGCAAATTAATAAGAGCTCAAGACACTCCCTGCTGAAGATATCCTGAAGTGCACTAGCACTTGGATGGCTTACTGCAGTTCTCATTTCCACCTGTCTTTGCACCAGGAGAAGCACCAAAAAGGCCACTTCTCTTCCACCTAGGGGCCACGTCATGCAGCATTTGCTGGAAGAAACCAATTTAAGAATAAAATCCTCTGAAAAACTTTGTTGAAATTGGCCTAACCATTGAGCGCTGTGTAAATAAAACAGGTATGAACAATCATAAAGTCCAATCAATGATCCTTACGAAACTGATCTCAAAAATTGCTCATAGAACTCTGTTTTATGGTAGGCTTTCTAGTACTTAAGGTCTGCCCTATAAAAATTGCAGATTTGTGGTTTAGTAATATTTCTGTACCAAACTGGAAATTTTTGAAGACATAATGCTTTGCTAATACCTCATTGTTTCCACGTTGTTATCTATTGTGTATAGGTCTCTTTGAATGATAATATTTTGTCAAAAAAGGTAGTGAAATACCAAATAAAACTCAGAAATTACATGGCTTGAGCTATGACATTACAAGTTTCCCATCAGAAGGGTTTATTTTTTTTTAAATTCTTTAAGAAAAGTGACCTCTGCTTTCCTGTACATTATTGAGGTAGAAATTACTTAAGCTTTGACATTCTACTATTTATTTTAGTAATTTGGCAATTTTCCAATTTCCAGTTGCATTTATGAATTCCACTTTCCCTTTGCTTTTACTTGGTCGAATAATGACAAATAAATTCAAACCCTCTAATTTGTGAAAACCAAGTCACCTCTGCTACTTGTCAAAAAGGCCTTTCACCTCAGATATTTTCTTGTGAAATTCTTGTTGATAGGTGCTTTTAAGCAATATTTCATTTCCCTTATTTCCTCTCCTGACTCTCCCTTGCCTTATTTATAAAAGAGTGGCAAAAGAACAGCTTTCTGTGGAGGAGACTCTATTTCACTTTCTCTTCAAGAAACTTTGATTTTGAAAATGCTCCAAGGTTGAATTTAAATCCAACCGAATAAAAATATTTATGTAGTCTGCAACCAAATAAATGGCTAAAGTAAAAAAAAAAAAAAAAAAAAAAAAAAAAAAAAAAAAAAAAAAAAAAGCAAACAAAACAAGGAACTTTCAAGTTAAATTTAAGAAAAATATTCTGAAATAACAAAAAATACTTATTCTAATAATACAAATTTTAGGTGACTCCTACAGGCTAGATAAATGGACTTTTGTTAGTGTGGAAGTGGCATAACTCCACTGAAATAACTGGAGAGACAAGGTTTCTCTATCTAATAATTTACAGACCAATGTTTTCTAAATAGAAACATTTATAGCCATTTTAGAAAAATTCCAGGGACTATAGTCCAATTATTAATTACTTTTACAACTGCATATAAGGTGAAATCAGAGAAAACATCCAGAGATGCTGAATCATATTGGTACTATGCAAACAGTATCAGAGGTGTGGCATTTGACAGAACAAGCAATTCTTTTCTTTCTATGGAATGGCAGAGAAATAATGCCAGTGGAAGTGGTATAATTGCCTATGGAAGTACAATTTTCTATCACTAGAACAGAAGCTTCAAAAGTATGAAGAAATTGATTTCAGAAGAAGTAATTGGCCATCATGCTTTGTGGGAGCTAGTTGGTGAAAATCAGAAAAGCTGTTGATTAGACATAATGTGGTGTTTATAACATTATTTCTTGACAGGGAATAAAAATATTTGAACATGTTAATGAAAAAGATTAATCCCACAATAATTTTTCTTATGTTGAAAGTATCAGCATTTGGGACAGTAATAGTTCTCTTTGATTCCTCTTCCCTTTTTCTAAAACCTCTGAAAACAGTAAGATAGCCTACTTGGATTTAAAAAAAATCCAAAACAAACAAACAACAACAACAAAAAACATCTCTAATCCAATACCTGCCATGAAGGACAGGAACAAAATAGCTCATTTAAAGGACAATTACTGTAACTAACAATAAATTAATAGACAATTTCTCTGGATAGATTCTTGTAACATATTAGGAAAGTACAATTCTCCTTTCTCATGTCTTTATTGGTTTGTCCCTTTCAGTCAAATTCAGGTAAACATTCACAATTTCTTCTTTTATTAATTTTCCTTCTATTTCATTTGGAATGGGAAGAAGCCTCCTCTAACTATAATTTCTGGAACCAAACAATTTTTTCTTTGCAATCCAAAAGCATTGTGCAATTGTTGCCAGGATAAATCTCAAAATGAAGGGCTAAAGCACTAATTCTGTACACTCAAAAGGCTACTTTTCTTAAATTTTTATGCAGTGAAACGACTTCCAGCTGAGAAATATAATTGCTACCTTTTATAAAGAACTTGTATAGCATGTAATATTTTATATATAATAGAAAACTGTTTATGCAGTATGATGCCTTCTTAAATTTCTCAAATATTATGTTATTGTAACTGCGACAGACCGGTTTGTCAGTTCCTCACTGATATCTCTGCTTATTACATGTTAGAATAAATCACTCTGTGAATTTAAATTTTAAGTCCAAGCTATGAGTGACTGAATATTAATGTTTTTCCCTGGATCATGCAGCTGTTTCAACATGTGGTGTAGACAATTTACCCAAACAGGAAAGAAACTTACTGGATTTTATATTCCGATCGCTTCAGTGCTGGGGGGCTTGAATTTTTTCTTACAAATTTTCTAGAAGAAAGAACTTTGATGAAACATAAAATGAAACTATAATTGCTTCTCATGTGTGAAAAAGATCCCTTTTGTAACCCATTGGAAATCAATATGCCAGGCTGGGGAGCACATTTAGAGAAATGTTGGTTCAGAAGGAAGTTCTTCAGACAAAATTAATTTAATTTCCTAAGAACACTGTTGAGAACAAAGTAACTAGGACTGTAATAATGAAACTTTTATAAGGCCTAATAAAGAATAACATTATCAATTCAAGGATGATAGGAAAGAACTAGATGATCCTCAAGACTGGAGTAATGGGAAGGAATGACACTGAGGAGGACTACAAAGTAGAAGGTTTCTCACAGAGTGACTGTGATCTGATAGCTAATAATTTTCAAATGAAGAAGAATGAGAGTGAGGACTGATGTTTGAGGTACCAGTTATCCGTAGGGTGCAGCTCTGCAAATGCAAAATACACAAAAGAATGTATCTAGACAAAAAAAAAAAAAAAGGGAAAAAAAAACAAACCACACCAAACTGATGAAGTTCCCCGTAGATGAAAAAGCAAATAGCAAAGCAAATATTACAATTCCAGCTTCTTATTTGGACTACACTGTTTCTCCTAACAACAATGTCTGCTGTTCATCTGAAATAACTGATCTAAATGAAATACATCTTGCTTCAGATTTAAAATTATGACAGTAAATAACAATTGTCTCAGAATCCATTGCCTGCTCTATTAAAACCTATATATTGTTTGCTGAAAAGCCACCCAAATTTGTTCATGTGGATTAGATTTCAACTCCTGAGGGCAGAGTAATTTGTTCACTGAAATAAATCACTAGAAAAGCAGTTTTATTCACTGTGGCTACATAGTTCATATTTCATGTGAATTTCCCCTTTGTAGGTTTTCACAACATCTTTCCTAACATGTATTATTCAGTTATATCTATATATAGCTATAATTAAATCCAAGCCCAACCTGAGCTTTTTAAGATATGTTCCTATCCTTTCCTACTTCCTGAAACCAGAAAAAAAATTCAAAATGAGGGAAAACAGCACTTTATTCAGAGCAAAAAGAGATGCTACATTTGTAACAGTCTCCCTTAAAAGAGCACATTAAAACTGTTAAGGCTGCTGACAAAAGAGGATGAAAGTTAACTTAAATAATTAAACATACGTAGGGTGTTTCACCTATGTACTGCACCGACTTTCAAAGTAGTGATTTGTGAAGTGCATTTCACAAGAGAAAACTGGGGTCACTGTGACTTCATGTCCTCTGTTGGAAAATAAATAATTCAACTAGTAATGTCCTGGCTACATTGTGAAAAACATCCATTGAGACAGTGGAGAAATGGGGAGTGTTCACCACAACCAGTGGTGAACAGATTTTTTTTGCTTTTCTGATGAGGGAGATAAAAAAACCCCAAATTTTCTCCATTGAGACGCTCTCAGACTTTTACTAAGGACCTTGCTCTGTTTTATTCTCTCCCAAAATGTGCTATACCCACAACATTACCAGAAAAATACTCTCTCTACTTTCCTCATGAAAACTCATACATTCTCTATAAATCATTCAACAGTCAAACAATTCAGTGCTGATTCCTGGCATCAAACTATCAGCTCTTAACCTCCAGTTCCTTAGTTTCTTGTGGAGACTTGTTTTGCAATGCTATTCACTGCAAAGGCAGAAACAGCTGAAATGACACATTGCCTCTATTGTCAAGGCTCAGGACAGTAGATTATTCTGTACCTTCTGGATATTGCATATTTAGATGGGAATGAGACATCTTTAGTTTGAGAGAAGAATAGATGGGTGTCAGTAGCAGTATTCTGGAAGGAAAATTAAGGCAGAGGGAAGAGAATGACCTTTTATTCCTGTCAAGTGACCAGCTCACTCTCTTCATGAATCGGTGATTCCTATTCCAGATTAAAACATGAAAGAGGATGGACAGTGATGTGATAGAATTGACATCCAGACAAAAGGTGATGCACAAGGCACTAAACAAGAAACATTAGTTTTTGGTTCTGCTGGATGAAAATGGTATGGTGATAATATGACTAAGATCCTTTCGGGGAATGGGTCTGGTATAATCTCCAAACTTTAGAAAATTCTACTTGATATTCGTCCAAAATTCCATGTTTTCACTCCCTAATGCATCAGGGCCAAGGCAACAAACCACTGGAGAGACAGAAATCTCTCTGTTGTTGGTCCTATATTAAAGCACTTCCATGCAGAGCACAAGGACAGTAGAAAAAAGGCTGTTTCAAAGATGTCTTTATATGTCTTTCCTATTGGAAGTTATATCTGATTTTGCTTCATAACTAAACACACAGTAGTAATGTTTTCTACAATTTGAGCTCAGAAGTTGCTCCACATTTCTAACAAAATGCAAAGATCACATAGGTCCGTGTAATTTCCTTCAGGCTTATCGGTGACTTTGCAATAGGAAATATTGTCAGAAACTGCACTATCTGTAAGATTTATGGCATTTTAATTACATCTTTACTGTCTTGTTTCTTCTGAGCTGAAATTCTGCACAACAATTGAGGGAAAAGAGTTGTAAATCTTGAACTTGGCTTCTAAAAATGCTTTTTCTCTGGTTTGCATTCTATGTTCCTTGAAGAATCTGTAAGTAGTTCAGCGTTGGATCATCCATGTAAAATCAGAAAGTGTGATAGCTTCTGGTGAAAAAGTGTTAGCAAAAAAAACTGCAGAATGAAAAAATAACATCATATTTCAGTGACTTTGCTCAGTGTTATGCCTAAACCTGTGAGAGTACAATGGAAGCATAAGCCTCTAGATATTTTACAATCTTTTAGATCCAGAAATACATCTTCTCATGGAAATCCTATCCCAGGCAACTCAAGCAGAAAGCTTTTAGCTAAGAAAAATACACCAGCTTCATTCAAAGCATTTTATGTGATGAACTGAACATTTTCTTAATGAAGACGATGGGACTGTAAAAGATATAATAAACAGTCATGTACAAAGTATTAAACACTCAAGCTTTTGAACACAATCTTCAAGAAATCTTGAGGAGGACAACTATTCAGAAAACTGTCAATATATAAAGGAAAACAAAAGAAGGCACTGTCATAAACTTCAAACAGCATTAGAATAAAGATTCTGAACCAGCCTTTCCAGATGTTATATTGTTAGGTAAAACAAAACAAAACAAAAAACAAAAAAACAAAAACAAAAACAAAAAAAAAAACCAAAAAAAAAAAAAAAACCAAAAAAAAAAAAAAAAAAAACACCACCAAAACCAAACCAAAAAACCTATTTGCTTTTTAAGATGAAGTTTGATAGGTTTATGAAAAGGATTTTATGTTAGAGTCATGATATTTGGACTGTAATTACCATGATACTATCTGTTACAATTTCATATAAATTCTGGCTCTCAATGCTTGGACAAAATTTTTGGGCAAACTCCTTGTCCTGACACTGTTTCAAAGATCCTGAGACTAAAACTATCCTCCAACAGTTTGTAGAAACTTGTAAAAGTGCATCAGGTGCTATTCAACGTGGAAGGTTGTGCTCCATCTATCATGTCCATCACCTCACTCACCTCTGGAAGTCAGGACCCTGCCAGGCAGGCTGCTGACTGCAGTGCCCTCTGGGGGCAACTGGGCTGTTCAGAAGGCAAGGGGTGGCACACCTTGTGTCCTCCCAACCACAGCAATAACAGACTGGCCTGAGGAAACAGAAGATGCTTTAGAAAAGCCTCTCCGATGCCAACAAATTGAACAAAATCCTATTTAGATCCTACTGTATGGAGAGTACAAATACAGAAACATTAGTGTGTGCACTCCAGAAAGATATGCTCTGAATGAGCACAGGCTTGAATTCTGTAGTATTTTCAGTCTCCAGACAGTTGCGAAGTATAATCCTTAGCAAAAATCATTGCAACGTCTGAGCTCAAAGTAATAGATACCAAAGGCCTGACTACAGAAATAAGCCCTACACAACTAAACAAGAGTGAAGAACAGGGAGAAAAACTAGATCCCATCCTCTATAGTAGCTCTCTGGTTTTCTAATACTTGCAGTGAACTAGCTTCATTCCTGTCTGCCATTTTGAGTCAAAAGTCCCAAAATTCTCTTTGCCATCTGTTCCGTTTCTCATAGGCAGCACTTTGACCCTTTTCAAATCAAACATCAGCCAGCCTCCCCTTGGCCCCAAACCCATCCATATCTCAATAACAGATGCAGTTGCTATGTCTGGGTTGGGTGTTCTGCGTGGGTACAGCTGAAGGTCACAGGCTGGACCCCTCTCACACCAGACCTACATCAGAGAAGACAAAGGAAACTCTGATTACACCCCATCCACAGAAAATGCACCATGTCCTTGCTGAAATTCTCTTCAAGCCAAATAAGCAGAAACTAGATAAATTAGAATGGAGGCTCTGAGAAAAATAAGCAGTTCCTACAGCTCCAATAAAATGTATATATTTTTTAGAGAATGTTTAAATTATATATCTGTAAAGAAGGCTAAGATATTAGAAGAAAATATTTTGGTTTTAACTTTCAAAATTATCCAAATTAAATGTTTTGATCTTTTCTAACAAAACTCTTATATTTTTCTGCTTGAAAATAACTTTGTTTTTTAATTTGACTTCATATAGTTGATCTAAGCACAATCAATTTTTTTAGATCTTGGGGAACCTTTTTTATAAATTAATGTAAAATATAATTTATTTGAATCAAAGATTCTTTGGAGTTCCAACTTGCAAAGTCTTAGATTTTGATGCTTTATTCTAATTTAAAATATTTTTTTCTTTTATTCTTAAATCCATTTTCAAGTAAAATGAGAGAAGTTCTCATTTCCTCCAGAGCTTGTCCTTGCAGCCGCAACTTAGAAAGAATTTTCATGTAAAAAATATCTCCATCTGTATACTATTCAGGTTATGGCTACTGGAACAATCTTGTTGCAGATTTCATGTTACTGAAAAATGTATTATTTTATTACCCAGACAGGAACTTTCACTGAGATGCATTCTTCAATTTCTTTTTCAGTCTTTGAGAATGGCTGCTACATTGTGTGCAAACCTGGAAGAAAGCAAACAAAATGTTATCAAAATAAATCTCACTCAGCCGAAAAGGGCCAAATAGAGGTTTATCCAATTACTTAATGGTTGTCTCTTTTGGCCTCTTCCTTCAGGCATCTATGCTTTTATATATTCTGTTTCTCTCTGCTAACATGATCCTTTAAAGTTCTTCCCTTCATAAGGGAAAAAGTACTTCATTGTTCTCGCCAAACAAAATCTTTTTTCAATATGGACGAATAGAAATAGGGTCAAAAATTGTGCATCTAGTGTTAAAGTAACTCCTCTAAATCAAGTATTTAATTTTCACTTAGCGTGAACAAACCACTGCTCTTAAATTTGTTTGACTCATTCTTGAGGTCAGAACTCTTACTGAATTAAATATGTGGTATGAATAACACTGAAAATTTATCAATAGCATTAATTGATTTGATTGATAACAATAATATTTGACTCCAGCAAATACTTTACTCCAGAGAAAGCAGGATAAATAGCAATAGAAGTCAAATATCCCTTACAAAATTCTAATTCAATGAGAACAAAATTTAATAAACTGCATGCAAAAGTTTTCAGCATTCCTGCTTCAGGGAAATTGAATGTGCTGACTCCTGCTAAGATTATTCCTCTGGAAGTTTAATGCCCAATAAGTAATCTGCACAAAAAGATAACTGTCCTACAGGGAAGGGAGGCAGCAAATGAACAGTGCACGACATGCTTGGGACAATTAATCTTTGGCATCCACTTGTAACTTGTGAAATAGTCATTCTGCTGCCTTTAGGACGTGCCAGGATGTTCATAGCTAGAGCACTCAGAACTAGACCTCCTGTGCGTATGCACAGCACTCCTCCCTCATCTTCACAAACATCCTTGCTAGTGACTTCTACAGAAAACTAATTTAAAAAAAATCACTGTAAAGTCTGGGGATATGGGCTGGATGATTAGACTACAAGATGGGTAAATCACTTGCTGGACCAAAAAGTAGCTCAAAGTTGGGGTCAAAGATTCAAACTTCAACAAAGATGATTTTTAATGCCTTGGGACAGAAAAAGGAAGTGCAACAGTACAGGCTAGTAACTGGCTGGCTGGGAAATAATTCTGCAGAAAAACCATGCTAAAAAACAAGTTAAATATGAGGCAGAAGTGCATCCCTGCAATGAGGAATGCTAAGAGAATGCTGTGCTCTATTAACAGGTGTACAGTAAGGGAGTTGAGGAAAATGTTTTTCCCTCTTCTTGACACTTCTGTGGAGGCATGTGCGGTCCTGTCTCCAGTTTTTCCACCCCACTACAAGAGGTGTGACTGGCAGACAGGCCAGAGCAGGGTCACTCACATGGTTAAGGGCTTGCATGGGGAAAGGCTGAAGGAAGAGGTTTTTTTCAGCCTGGAGAAGACTAAGACTAAGGACTAACTGCAATCTTCCACAACCTAAAGAGCAGTTACAGAAAAGGCAAAACCTGGGTCTTCTCACAGACGCAACAGTGACAATTTCCAGTGAGGCAAAAAAAGAAAACCACCATTGGAATGGAAAGCACCAGAACAGGTGCTCAGAGATATAGCATAAGATTCATCCTCAGAGGTTTTCAAAATTTCACTGGTCACTTCCTGAGTAAAATGGTATAATTTGGACAACAGTTAAGCTCTGTGCAGGATGTAGTAGCTGACCACCTGCAGAGCTTCCTCCTAACCATAACTGCCCTGTGAGTCCTCCAGCCTAAATTCCAGCCTTGGTCCTGCTCTGTTTTGAATTAAGTTCCTACATAGTAAATCATTATCAAGGTCATAAAAAGCTGTTCTATATGACTTCCTACTCATTGCACAGGAGTTGTGAAACACATAAAATGGCAGATGTTCCTTCAAGGACTTAGCAAGGGTGATTTACACAAGGTCATGCAAGTCTATAGGAGACCTGGAAAGAGAACTAAACACGGCTTTCCAGCCAGCTCCCTGATTAATCAGCTATCCATTCCCAGTATGGTAGCTGCAGCTTCTGCAGAAACAAGCCTGTTGAAGTGATGCCTTCCATCTGCACACCAAAAAATTTTATGTGGTCCAATAGTGATTAAAAATGTAAGTCTTCAGCAAACTGGAAGCTTTACAAAAGAAACCCTGATGCTATGTCCAGTTCTTCTTTGCCTTTGACGATGTATTTTTGTTCTTGGTAAAAGGTCAGGAGCATAACAATAATGCATTCATATCCCCTTCAGCAGAGATGTTATTTTGATTCAGCAAACTTCTGTGATCTTAGCTGTAAACAAAAGACCCTGACCAAGTATCAGAAAAACAGAGGTTAAAATAATGGGATATTTTTGAAGAAAAGGAGCAATACAATAACAATTAAAGTATTTTCTATTTCTATCTTTCTCAGTATGCAAAAGCATCATGATTCTTGGTCTCTCTCATTAGTGCCTAATTAAAACTCTTGCAGATTCACATTGATTTGTAGATTATTTTTAAGTGCCTCATATTGCATCGAATATTATGGACTTATTTGTACAAAAGGATGAATTATATTACCATAGCAATCATGCCTCTGAAGTAACAGATGCAAAAATTGTAGATGTAGAAACACATTTTGTAAAGACGTCAGTCAGAAATCCTGTCTATATCGAACTTGAATCCAGAGTTGCCCAACAGCCTCAGCAGATTACAGAATTTTTCCTTGTTTTTTTAAAAACCCTTAGATGTCAGCTAGGGCAGAGAAAGGTTGCAGGATATGATGAGCCAGTGTTTCGATCCGATTTAGCAATCCTATGTTACTGTGATTAAAAAAATACAGATACAAGAATGCTTTTCTGTAATCAACCAGGTTCCTCACAACATTGACACACTTGTTCCTATGTAATATGTTAATGTGGTGAAGAAAAATCAAAAGGTCCGTGTCAAAAATTATTTTTAAAGTACTCATCATTTTATAACTTCAGAGAAAAATAAGATAGGAGGAGAGAGTCTTTATAAATTCTGCATTGAGATCAAGATAGCCATGCCTGTCATTTTGCTTCTCCTTCTGTCTGTTCAAATGTAAAGTGCTGAATAAACAAATATCAATATGTGCAAGGTGTCACTAAAAACCTGACTCTCCTTCAAATATATGAGTTTTATTTGACCCATTTCCTTATGAAAAGGATGGATACAATGCCAGAAATCTCCCTTTGTGAGAGAAAATTCCTTAATCTGCTCAGACTGTTCTGCAATCGAGAAAAAATTTGCTGGCAGAGCATGCAAACATATTTCAAACAATACCTCCATGACTTGCAGTAACAGTTAGGCTTTAAAGACAACTTGAGTTCTGTGCAGGCAAATTCGAGTTTGCAAAGTCATTCACAAGGCTCCCAGAGGAGGAGGCTAAAGGAGGAGATTCACCTGACTGAATGGCTGTCTTTGCTACAAGTCACAACAGGATTTGTTTCTTATGAATGCAGAACTTGTCTGCATTGTCAAAGGTATAATTTATAAAACAAGCATCTGAAAGAGATGAATTGTAGTCTTCTCCATTGTCTGCTGAACAAGTCTGTACTGTCTAGCCTAGGCAGACCCCTTAGCTCTGCTTCTGCTCAGGACACATTTATCCATTATTGATAGAGCTGGTACAAAAGTGAATCTGGTAAATACTGTAACTGAAATTTTCTTGTATAAATAGTTTTTGGGTTTCTTTTTCTCTGAGTATCATATATCCTCACATTGTGGTCCAATGGCTTAGGAAACTGATGCCGGCTTTTTTGAGATGGCATCTTGGGATATTCCAGATCCAGCCCTGCTCCAGTGTGCTCAGGTCTGAGGTCAGAGGTGGCTGCTCAGGGCTGTGCTCCCTTGGGGCTGGAAACCCCCAGACCAGAGCTGGCACAGCTTCCCTGGGCACCGTGCTCCTCTGCCCCTGTGGCCCCCGGGGAGAAATACACTTTCAATTGCTGAAGAACTGAAAGGAGACAATCATAAAAAAGAGCTGATCTTGTCTTTCCACGTTACCAAACTTCCCACGAGGCATGCTGAGGTACAACAGCACAACAGCACTGTTCCACCATGGCATGTGCTCTATGTCAGGACTCATTCCACTTCTCCAGTCCAAAGGGAGGTGACAGAGAATGTGGTGGCAGTAAATCCCAACCTCACTATGAATAAGAATTTAAGCTTTTTTCTGGTCTGAAGGTGACCAAATACTGCTGAGAATGTAAAGTCAAGATAAGGTTAGTGTACAGCAGTCAAAGCCACTATCACTTATTGATCATTTAACTATAGAAAAAGCAGAGCATTGAAGAAATGTTATTTTCAGTACACTCAGCCTTCACATATGATTTTCATGCTGGCCTTTAAAAACAGGTCTATTTCATGACCATTTCCTGCTTTATACCTGCAGTCAAAAAAGAACCGCAGATCACCATCAAATGTATAAAAGTCCTCCAATTTTAAGTCTTAGAATTATGATTTCCAGACTTGTTTTTCTGACTGGATTTGGCTAGACAAACACAGCAAGGTCATGAACTCAACTTTGCAGTCCTTGGGGTTTCTTTCTTGCCATATGAAATCATGGCAGGGAAATAAAGATATCTGAATGAGTTTCTTTCAGCAATATTACATTTAATAATTTTCTGAGCATTGTTGCTGAGCATTGCTTCTGAGTCTCTAAAGTAATCATTTCATATTATGTATTTAATATCATGCTGGAAAGGAGTATTTCATGCATGTCTTTAATGATAATACAGTATTTTGTCTGTACAGTTAAAAAAAGCATTATTATTAGAGTATTTTAAAAATTCTAACCCTTATTAAGCTACAGTCAGGTTGTTAAATTCCAAATATGACATTTAAGCTTAAAATCACTAGGTTCAAGGGGAAAACAATTTAAATTATTTTTTAATAAAATCCACATCAGCCAAAAAAACCAAACCAATTCTAGCATGACCCAGTATGTTTGTTTTGTTCTTTCCTGTGAGCAGGTGCTGTAAACACATATGCATATTTCCAAAACATCCCCTGACACAAGTATATCCAGCTCTATGGTGATTAAATTCTGAATCAGACCTTCAGGACATGTTTTATTAGCTCTGAGATAATTCATTTTATGTAACTTGGAACCAGTTGTAGCTTTTTCAATTCCAGAGAAAGATATTTTAGTTTACCAGAACAATTCTACATCACTGAGGTTAAAATGAAAGAGTGGTATTACATTCCTGGCAAAGAAAGAGACTAATTTAGAGAAGTCAGTGACAGGGCTTGCAAGATGCTAGATTGTAGAGTCATTTATTAGAAGGCACATTTTGTTCAGATCTGACAATTCCATTGGTTCAAAAACCATGAGCCAGGTTTCCAAAACTTCAATATCTTTAAAATTGTAAAGATTAATTGTATCTAATTTAATTGAGACTTCATTATTCTATCTGTCCATCAGTCTCCAAGATTCACTGCTGCACATTGACTAATATTAATCACATTTTGACAGAAGTACTGGGGTCTCACCAAGTTCCTGTAAATGCAGGGAAAATCACCAGTCATGTGGAGCGCCAGAGGTGCACCAGGTGGTGGAAAGGCAGGGGCTGACTGGCATTTCTCTTTCTTGCCCCACAGCAGCAGCAGCCAGCAGTCACCTTCTCTACAGCTTTGGATCAATTGGTGCTTGACCAAACACCATTATAATAAACAGATTTAGCAAAAGGAGTTCCTGGGGGAAGATCAGCATATTGTGATCTGTCAGAAAAAAGAAGTTCCTATTCTGACCAGCTGAGGAGGGAAAATGGATGGTGTCATGGTAGGAAGCACAGAGCAGCGGCAGAGAGCTCGGATCATGATGGTGGAGGAGCAAGAAATGCTGTGCTAGAGTCCCAGGGAAAGTAGGGTTCCTTAGTTCTGGTCTTCACAGAGAATGGGGTTTTATTGTTAAATCCTTCTTGTGTCCTCAGGCTATCTTGAAGTCAACTATTCCAGCCTTTCTCTGGAGGTAGGAAGTTACTTTAAGGTTTTTCATTGACAGCTAATGTTCTCACAGATCTGGGGGACGGAACTTAAAAGAAATAAACTAAAATTTAAAAAGCCATCCAAAACCAAAAGAAAAAAGAAACAGACTATCAAGGAAAGAAAAAGAAAGAAAACACAATACAGTTTGAGATATGTGGTTAAAATCAATAAATAACAGAAAATTAAATTGGAAGGAATCTTGAGTAGGTAAGACAAACTGTGCCTAAATTATTGCAAACAGATTTTTACCTGTCTTATTTTTTAATTGCTCCAGTAAGAGAGATGTAAAAATTTCCCTGGGTCCCCTGTTCCAAGGCTTCACTATCTCTATTTTACCAACACCTCCTGCACCAGTAGCGTGCACTGTCATTGCTAATGCAGTACTTCAAAATAGCAGGAAACCTCTTAACAAAAATGAATTAATGGCCATTGTAGGCCCCTAAAACCGGGAATATTCTAACGATTTAGAGAAAGAGAGGACATATGTTCCTTAGGCATGATACAAAGGCCAATGATCTTTTCCATTTACCTTAACTTTTGATAACACTGGGAAGAAAGGACCTCAGAAAACCATGTTATCAATGAAACATTTTAATAAAAATATGAGTCTAACAAAACCAGGGAAGAGAAAGTCTTGCTTCAAGTCCTTACCATCACATCTACAGCGACACAAGTCATATAAATGTAATGTACAAAAATTCTTATCAGCTGCCTGTAAGTAAAATACTTCCTTTAGTAGGAGATCTGCTTTACTTCACTTTAATCTGGGACAATTTCTCACTGAAAAACCTCTAAATTTTAAGTCAGCCATATTACTTTCTTTGTATTTGGACAGGTGCTTGTTGACATCCTTCTATAGAAAACAAAGTATGAGTTCCTTTAGAGTCAACTTCAAGATGCCTCTTACCTCCAGCTTCCCAGCCTAGTTCTTTTTGCTGCCTACTCTTAAGAAATTTTAGGGGTCTCATGCTATGCCACTTCTTTCAATGACAAGGAACCTGACCCAGGATTTGGCCATGGGCATATAGATATACATGACAGATTGAGACACAAGAGTAAATTTAATTCAAAGTAATATCTCTTTGTTAGAATATTAGAAGGAAAGCAACACCTGCATGTGTTTTCTAAAGACATAGAACAATTTTGTTCTGTAGCTCTTCCTTAAACAGTCAAGATTGCTGCCAGCAAAACTGAAATGTGACTACTATGAAAGCACTGCATTGTGAATATTTGTCCTTCTGCAGCATTCTGAAAGGAAAACCACCATTTAAAAGTAATTACTTTAGCCCACGGAAGAGAGGCACTTGCAAGGAAAAATCCTGATAGCTGTAAACTGGCCTTATGGCAGCATTAAAATAAAACCAAATGCCAAGATACCAGATAAAAAGATCTTCGTCTCACAGAAATTATGAAACTGAGTTTTAAGCATCAGTTTGTTTTGCTTCATATTTTGAAGACAGTGCTTGTGTGAATGTATGTCTCATTATTTAACAGTGTAGAGATCCTTAGAGTTTTGAAAAACAGCTAGAATAATACAGCTGTGACTTTGGATCTGAATTTGCAAAGATAATGATCTTCTTTATTATCCATATGAATGATGAATGTGTCACCCTCCCTTCCCCTCTCCCAAAGGAAGCAGTAGCCACAGCCAAGCTTCCAGTGAAGGAACCCGGTTTGTGTCAGGTTCTGCTGCACAGCCATCAGTGGGAAATCAGGAGTCACACTGACGCCTACTTGATCTGACTCCACGAGAGCCTTCAGTGAGGCAAACCTCTGCAGAGCATCACTAATTTCCAATGACTCACATCATTCTTACAGGTCACTGCTCCCAGCATGTTCCATGCAGGCACATGGTACTCAGCAGATGTGGCTCTGGGAGCCCAGGTGATGTCCCCAGCTGACAGGTATTTACTGTTCCCTAACTCTAGCAGACAGGGTTCCTCTTTATCACTTCTAGAGAAGCCTCTTTCTGCAGACTCAGAGGCTGCTAATATAAACTTCATCACCTCTCCCTGCCATGTCTGGCAGCCTGGTCTCTGGATGCCGGCTGCTCGAGCAAGTTGCCAGGATTTGGATAGAGATGGATGACTCCAAGCTGCCACACACCTTAACCCATGTTCACTGGCTGCCTCTGTTAGATCCAGCCCCCTCTGTTTCCTGCTTTCACTCAGTCTTTCCCTCCCCAATACCAGGCAGGCTTTGTGTCTTGGTTTAGATGACACTTTGCTGTAAGACAAAGCAGAGTCTTATTTATCCGAGTCAGAGGAAGTGGATTCAGAAGCATAAATCTTCATTATTTTCGTTATGAAATCTTCATTAAAACAACCAAATTATTAAAAATAATTAAACCAAGTGATCATTAAAATCACTAAAATATGTCATACTTCTTTTATTAAAATGTTGACTTTTTGTGTTCTTCCAGCTTTTTGCCTGATACTGCACATGGCTTTTACGGATACAAATTTCAGGAAAGATGGAAGACACTGCCTGTATGAGTATTGACTTGTGTTCCCTCCTCAGTACTTGTTCCAGCTTCCCAGTGTCTGAATCAGAGTCAGAAGGAGCTCCTGTCAGAAATGCAGCATATGAGTCTGGGGATTAGCACCATTTCCACCTTCCATAAACATTCAGATCTTGAAGTCAGGATAAGAAATGACAAAAATAGACAGAAAATCAGACTAATTTTGTTCTTGAGAGACCTTGTGGATTATTCCACCCTGTCAGCCCTGACTGCTTGGATTAGCCAACTTTCAGAGGGCTAAAGCCTTTGTGATTGTTTCTCTCTTGGACACTGAAATTACCTGCAGACTCACCTCAGGGACCCTCCAAAGGGACAAGCATATTAAGCCACTGAGCCACTATTTTTCTGGAAACAGACACTAGATGAAGAGGCCAGAGGACAAAGAGGAACTATAAATGTTCTGTGAAACTATATCCCTTTGGTTCATTAAAATTTTTCAATTCTGCTTTTTTTAAAGGCTATGTAATTACTAAGAATACATAATTTTAAATATAACCATAGAATAATAGAATTATATAAAGAACAGTTGGGAACAATCCTGAGAATATTAGCTAGCCCAGCTCTGGCAGGATCAATTATCCTTGTGTCGTTCATGAAAGACATATGGCTAAATTGTTTTTAATATCTCCAGCAATTAAGATTTTACATCCACTGCAGATGCCTGCTCCTACAGAGCAAAACTATGACTAGCAGTGTCACTTTCTTTTATAAGGAGGAATCATTTCCTAATATCCAACTTGATAATTTCTTAATGAAAACAAACCTTGTCATGCTTTCTTTATCTCCAAAAAGCTTGGAAAACAATTTTTTTTTCAGTCTTCCATATGTCTAAATTCTATTTCATTGTCCCAAACATTTTCTATTCTGTCTTATCCAGATCCGTTTTTTTTCAATATTTCCCAAAGGCCTCCTGTTCTAGGAATTCTCCTGGACTCTCTCATGCCTTTCTTAAAGTGTAACAACCACAGCAATGTAGCTGGGCAAGAGAGATCTGAGAGGAACAGAAACCCTATGGGCTGCATTGCTGATAATATGTCCCAGACATGATGTTCACAGCTGCACAATCCTATTAACTTATGTTCAGCTTGTGGTCAATCACGTACCGCATTCTGTCTCAAAGAACAAATGTTTCATCCTGTTTCCATCCTGACCATTTTTCATACCTGCCATGAAGCTTCAACTTTGTCTTTCAGACTAAATTGTGAAGAACTGTCTACATACCTGCAGTGTTACTTCCCTATTCTTTTTAACTACTAACCAGAGACTTTTGGGATATACTTTGAATTTTCAGTGTCCAAGTACATTATCTTGTATATATGCAACACAATACTTTTTTGCTTGTCCCTTATTTGTTCTTCCTGAGCGTAGAATGCCAATTTTTGTTCATGTTATAGTGATGAGTTATCCCATCCCTATTATGCTGATTATTTCACAGCTGTGATGAGATTAAGATTATTGCATTAATAATAGATGCCTATATAGTATCTATGGTATTTAGTCTAGAAAGCTTTGATGGTTTGACCAACTATTCCCATTTTTATTCTTTCTTAAAAAACTTTTAGGGACTTAGTGGATACTAGAATAAACTTTCTAGTATCTAGAACTTTGTTGTTTGTATTTAGTTAGGATCTCGTCGCATATCACTGTTAATGCAGTCTGATACACCTCCTTCTTAAATCAAAAAGAGAACAATTTAGGATTATCTAGGTTGGTGAGATAATTCTCCACTTTTTGAGGTGAATTCAATTTGTCAGTGAATTACTGAACTTCATTTCCTGCTGAAAGGACCAAAGCTCACAGTCTTGATGAACATTAAGATAGTCAAAATTTGAGTTTCAGTTACAAAGAAAGTAATTACATATGCAAATATGCCAATTACTTATGGAAATTACAGGTTATATGAGTACCTGTTCATTTGCATGCACAATTACCCAAACTGAATAAGAAACCATGTCAAATTTAATGTGCCAGTTGGGTGTGCAGTCAGGCATTCAGCTAACTCATGCCTAATTGGGCACACTACCTTTTGAAAATTATTTTCCCAGTTTTCTGTTTACCTTTAACATTTTGGGTGAAGGCTCTATGGTAATTCTTTCACAGTTATAAAACTGAACAAATGGTAATCACAGCTGTCCACAAAGAACACACAGCAGCACTGCCTGTAATCTTTTTCCTACTTTTCTTTCCAGTTCAGTCTTGTCTGAAAACTATACAAGGTCCAGGCCACCATGTTCATGTTGTCATTAACCAGTTTACAGACTCCATTCCACAAAGATCCATTAAATTTTTTGAAAACAGTTCAACATCAACAGCACCAATATGCAGAGATTATAACTGACTTTTCTCTCAATTTTGAGATTAAAGGATAGAATTACATACACCTAATGCTTGTGCAGCATGAAGTTTTGTTTTTTAACTACATGACATTTGATTCACTGGGGACCAGAATTTTGGTGACAGGCAAATACAAATATTTATGGATGCCTGATTTCTGTGCCTAAGTGTCAGTTGGGTAAACACAAATCAGATATCTACACACATACCTACTTACATATTGTGAGTGGCCCTGCACATAGGTAAACTGATATAGGTATGCAGATCCACTCCTAAATTAGGCATGGGTTCATACCTGGGGTGCAGTACAAGCACTCACATTTATGGTAGTCACACCTAAACTGGCTGAAAACAGCTGAAGAAGAGTCTCATAATAAAGCACGAAAATATTTCAGGAGGAAACAATAAATATAAAGTAAGCCTCATGAAGATAAGTAATTGTAATTCTATATGTACATCAGCAGCTTGTAATAAGGTTTTATGACTAGAAAATGAGACTGTGGAGAGCCTGGGAACAATTCTTTGGTAATGTAAGCCCAGTACTCAATAACAGTTACAAAACCAACTAGTACATGTGAATTATTTTTAAAATTAAATTTCAAAATAAAAAAATGAATTAATTTTTAAGTTTAATTTTTTAATCAAAAAAGTAATGAAAACATGAATAAGAACTGTGGAATATTATTTTTCATAAAATATAAAGGGCATAAAATGAAACTATAGGCAGCAGATTTAACAAAAGGAAGCAAGTTTTATGAAGTATTCAATTAAACTGTGAAACTTTTTGCCACAGGATGATTTGGATAGCACAAATAATAATAGGTCCAGAGATTTTTGAATAAAACTTGGAAGTTACACTTAGGCATTCTAAATGTTATGATGTTGGGGATGTCAAACCATTAAGCTTCTAATCTCAAGAGTCAGAAGCGCAGAGTGTCAGGAGAGGTGGCATCCTATCCTTCCTGCATCTTGTAGTCTTTTCCTAAGCATGAAATGTTGCTTACTGTCAGAAACAGACACTGTTGGACTGTTGACCTTGGTCTATGTGATTGTATTCATAATATGTCTCAATCCTTTTCTGAGGAAATTCTATTTGCCTTTTCCCTGTCTTGTGTTCTGTTCTTTTTTCATGTAAGCACAGTGTTTGTTTCTCAGGCTTATTGAACTGCAACCTAGTTTTTTTCTGACCATTTCTCCAACTTGTCCAAACCATGATATTTGAAACCATTTCCTCTCATCTTCCCTAGTAACAATTATTACCTAAAGGAATGAATGGCTGATGACAGTAACTTTAAACATTTGAAGACCAGTGCAATTAAATTACCTCAAAGATCATAAAACTGACTGATGCCATATACAATGGAATTACAGCATTTTAAAATTGTGATATAGATGTCAGGATAGATCTGGAAAGAGGAAAAGTTATAGTTCCCAAATGTCTATATGATCTTCCTTGTGTGCGGTTATTTTGCATAATATCACTATTACTATGGAATATCCTAAGAGTTGCTTCTGACTCATTAAAATTTATAAGATTGGTGCAGCTACTATTCTCAGTTTGTAGGCACATGTTAAATTAATACAAGTTTAAAACAAATGTTTTAACGTGATATAATTTTGAATTATTTCATATTACACTTTCAAGGTAGAATTTCCTTCCATTACCAAATGGTGATACTTAGAGGCACAAAAACCTTAGTGCACTGGAAGCCTGTCCTTAGTGCACTGAAAGCCTGTCCTTGGGCTGAAGACCCCAGAGTTCATTATTTTCACTTCTGGCAGTAGGGCCAGAAAGGCAAAGAGCTGCTATATGCAATACAATGTTGATGCCTCTGAGCACTTAAAGTATATTAATGCTAGCAAACTGCCACGCTAAATGTCAGCTTGACCAGTGGAAACCAACATTTGCCAGGCTTAGACTGGGGGCTGCACATGCACAGTGACAGACAGCAGCCTGTGCAGATATCCTTTCAGGTGTCCAAAAATGGATTGCACAAAGGCAGACTTGGGAGACATCTAAACTAACCATTCAGAAACAGAGATGGAAGGAAGGAGAGCAGGGAAGAAGTTAGGCACCTTATCCTGTTTTGCACCTCTTTCTTGTCCTCCTCTGCCATCTTTCTTTCAGAAGATAATGAAGAGCCAGTGTTTTGGGGTTTTTTTAAGTATGCCTAGAAGAGAGGGCCTGCATAGCCACTCAAGCTCCAACTCCATTTTTTTCAATACCGTAGTGGTCTAAGACCTCTCTCACAACCTATGATAACTCATTTGAGGACCAATGTATTCAGGGAGGAAACTGCCAGAAAGAGGGGAGCAAAAGGTATCTTCATTCCTTTCCCCTGGAGATGCTACACCGTTATACTAACTCACTTTTCATGAACTTACCTGAAAGTGGACTGCACCTGGGTTAGAAGTCACAGTCATGATTCTAAATTCCCTCAGTGAAATTAGTTCTAAAGAAATATTTTGGTACCTTTCTCTTTAAAACATATTTTGATTCAGATCCTGTAACTCAGTCCCCAAGGTGACTGTAGCTTCTTTTCTGAGATTTCTAACTTGTTTGACAAAAGTAATTGGTAAAGTCTGCCTTTCATGAGGTGTTTGATTCAGTGCCACCTGTGAGTCTTATTGTAAAATTAGTCTCTTATACACTAGTAGAGAACACATTAAATGGATTAAGAATGCACTAATTGGCAGATATCCAAAAGCAGCTGTCAATGGAAAGTTATACTGAAGTGAGGAATATTCTAACAGGATGATCCCTGTACAGGGATTAATTCAATAATGTTTTATTAATGCTCTCTAATAATACACAATATCACTGTTGGTAAAATGTGTGGATGACACATAGATTGTCAGAATAGCAGATAATAATGATGTAGACATCTAACTTGTCAGCCTAGGCCCTCTCAAACAAATGATCTTTTTAAATGCCAAGTATTCTTTCTAGACAAAAGCATCTGGACCCTGCCTGGGAAATTAAATATCACATACGAAACACGGACTTGGTGAGAACCACACAGAATTAGCAACTGAGCATGAGATTCCAGAGGGATGATGAGGTGAAAGGGGGCTAATGGAGTCACTGTCAATATGCAAGTAGTGGAGCTGAGGTTGGGGAGAAGAGTGTACTTTGTTTTGTGACACTGGTGAGGCCAGCATGAATACTGGTGGAGAAATTTCCAACAATTGCCACTATCTTCACACAGAAGCAGCAACCTTGCTCACAATCTGTTGTTCATCATATCCTATTTTCTTGTGTTGCAACCTTTGAATGAAGCCTAAGAGTTCAGGGGCAGGAGAGTGTCGTGAGCACTGGGCTGCAAAGCTTTGCTGTGCTTACAGCCCCTTTCCCTCTGCCCCTGCTCCTTCATACTGGGTATCAGCTCTACCCAGTGCCCCATCCCAACAGCAGACTCTACCCCATATCCATGCTCCCTCACAGCCTGATAGATTTCTTCATTCTTATCAAAAAACATGCAAGTATTTATCTCACCAAGAATAAGTAGTTTGTCAACGCCTTAAAAGACATGTTTTGAGTTGTCCTTTATAGTCTCCCAGTGCTTCTAGGGGCTCCATGCCATCCAAGATGAAGACCCAAGCTCTAGCCTCTTCTCTAATCCCTTTTGGTGACACAATACAAGAGACCGTGGTCTGAAGCAGAGGATTGCAGTATCATAGAGGAAGGGGAAAATAATGCAGACCTTCTCAAAGGAGGGCCTGAAGCTGCAGTCTGAAGTGCCAAAATCACCTAAATCTTATCTGTCTCATAAATTCTTCCTTCCCTTACATTTTCCCTTACATTTACAGTTGTGATTTTTTTTTTAATAACACACCAATCCTCTAGCCTGAAACCAAGCTAGTTCCAAATCACACCAAGTTGATTCCCCAGAATGCCAGAGGAAGACTAAAATCAATATACAATGTCTTTTTGCAAGATTTTGAACACAGTAGGCCTACAACCAATTAATGTATTTTAGAGAAGCCAGCCATCCTCAATCATGAGTAAACACAAGTCCAGAAGATTAGACTGCTGGAAAACCTATCAGTGAGCTGCAATAGATTGCTATTATTAAAGTTTCTAATGGGTTCCCATGGAAGGAGTGATTGATTTCCAGTAAAAAGCATTGGATTCACAACAGGATAGCTACCACCTGCTTCTGTTTAAAAAGAAGGTCTGAAATGTATAAAGTAGTTTGTGTACAGCATTCTCTTTCCCTGCTGTTAATTCTTTAAGTTGCCTTTTAACTGCTACTGATACCATTTCTGTTTTGTTCATTAGTCTTCGGTGGTCCTATCACAGAATTCTCATAACAAACAAGAAAATATCCTTCAAACCGTTATAGTAAACATTGTTACCATCTAACACTTCACAGAAATGTGACTGTATAAGGAAACGTACTCAGATGTACATGATTCCATGGCTGGAGCAGAAAAACATAGTATAAGGATGTACAAGAGGGTAAGAGCTATTCCATGCATTACAAGCTCAGACGGTTCATGGGAAGACAGAGAGAAGGGTATTTTTAAATTGCTAAGAGGAGCAAGTTATCATTGTGAAATAAACTCAGGCCACAGAGTTCTGATTCCTATTGAGAAGGATACTGTCAGGGCATACTTGGTTTTCAGGCTCCCAAATTTTCTGGTGCTGCCCTCAGCCATTCAGGAAAAAAAGAGCCAAACTCAGACACACCAGCAATACACAGACTTTGTCTCTGGTTATGCAGCCTGTCTTTTTTGAAGGAGAGCCATACATACAAATGTTGGTCCATCTATGTTGGTCCATCTCCAGCTTCCCGTGTCTGCACAGTGCCTCTGGCTGCTTTCAATACCTCATGGCAAAGGATGGGTGGCTGCTTAAAGAACTATTGAATTTGAGGGCAGATTCCAACACTGGATAGAGTAAAGCTCCAACAGACACATGGAGATAGATTTCCTAATATGTTACACACTTTGCTGCCCCCCCTTTTCTCACTTCCCTTTTACTATTTCACCTGCTTTAAATCCTCCACATACAAGTTTAGTTGTCTCTAAATTACAGAACAAATGAGTACCAAAATAAATTTCTCCTGGCTGCTGCAAGCACCAAATAACAATCCTTCCTTTGCTGGCCAAGAGAACCAGACCTGCATCTCTACTCCCTGCTCCCATATGAGTCAATATTCAGCTAGTGCTCAAGCCAAAAATTCATTGCTCAGAGTATAGGTCTGAATTAACATCTCCCAACCAAGTTCTAGAATCTCCAACCCCAAATGAGTAAGCACTGCTAATTCTGAAGATTTCCTTTACTACATGAAAAATAGAATAATTTTTAATTTAAACATGTGGTAGGTTCCAACTGCTCCAATTAAAACAGTTGTGGATCTCTGGGTTATGACACCCCCCTGGCAAAAGGACTGTGAGACCTTAGAGTGAAGCCTCTGAGAGAAGTCTTTGGGTCTCCATTGCTGTTTGAATAGAGGTTGATTTTTTTCAAGGAAGAGATTTAGCTGACCACACAAGAAGTATTCTCCAGATTCATAGGCAATGAATTCATGGATCCAGCAAAAGACCCTATGATTTTTGGATTTTTTTTATTTTTTAAGGAAAGAAAAAAAAAGTCAAACTGTAGTATACACCCATCTCACAAGCTAGTTTGACGTTCAGTATGTGTTGAATGTAAAGAGACATAATTTGTTAAGAGACACTGCAGCGTCTTTTATTAATCCATCACCATGCAGATCAGCTGTTCAGAAAGCCTGAACTTATATTATTCACACTTCTGAGGACTTGAATATTCACCATAATAAAGATCAACGTGGAAAGGTTTCCTGCTATATCACAGTCCATTCCTTTTGCCTTGTCTCTCAGAAGAGCAGCTGTAGCACGTTTCAGTACTCCTAGCATGAGCTGACACATCTTCTGAAGGCGGTGAAGGAAAGGTCAGATGTGTATGCAGCAGTGCCTCTTTGATGATGCAAGCCTTATTAATTACATTTTATTAAGCAAGAATTGTCCTTTAGAGACCTACCTCTTAATTACAAATAAAAGGTGTAAAAACAGCTTCTTCCGTTGTTAAATAACTTGTAAAGAAACAATTCTCTTCTCCTGTGGACTGCCTCTGTGCAGTGCACAGGCTGTTTCAGGCTTCCATTATGCCTCCCCTGCCAGTCATACCAACAGCTTCCTCTAGCTAAGATTTCTGCTTTAGGATATGATGAGTCACTTAGAAGTGACTGTTTCTCTTTATTGATGAGGGTGTATAGAGTTAGGTCACATGTAAATGAAGGTTGGTCAAATTAATGCCACCCATTTTGACTCAACTGTTTATTTGTCAGCTGCTCTTATTGTACATTCTCCTTCACCTAAGTATCCAGCAGCTGTATTTTTGCATCAAAACACCATAACAGCAAGCAGTTTCTGACAGATTAACAATGCAAAACAAGGTATTTGGATCATAGGTTATATGAAGAACCCTGGTTCAAGGCAGATGGAGTACCTTCAAAGCATTGTGGTACATTTAATTTGTCTGAAGGAGTGGTGAGCAATTAAAGTGTCATCATGGAAAAACAATAACCTACTATAGATGCAGATCAAGAGGAATTGAAGAGAATTATTTTCAGTTTTGAAAATAATAAATAGATAGTTAAAGGTGTAGGTATAATTGTAAGTATAGACAAAGATATTTGACAGAGAAATTGCTTTTCACTGGTGATAGGAAAAATATTGAGGTAACAAACTTCTTTCCATATAGCAGAAAGACAGATGATTTTTTTCTTGAACACAGAAACAACACTCAATACATCATACATCTGATACATTTCTATTGTGAATGATTTCAACCATCAGGAGCTACACAGTCCACTTCCTCTGAACCTAAGCAATAGCATCCTACTTTTCCTTATGCTGCCCTTCAGATGCTCTGCTCTGTGTAAGCCTCCTGCCTGATATTCTTTAGGCAGCTTCATTTCCATTATATAGCTCTTTAGAGTCAGGATTTATTTAAATGCATTTTTCTCATTTCTAGATAGCCTTCTGAATTGTAAAACTGTGATTTTGGAGAAAATACACGACAATCAGCCATATGAACGGATTTTTTTCTAGTCAAATATATCTTTTGCAGATATGTTACACTCAAAAAAGAAGAATAGGATCTTTCCGGATAACAAAAGATGTCTTTAACATCTTTGTAGACCCCAAAAGTAGTTGAAGTCTGTACACCAGAGAGATTTTCCAGATGACTCACCTTTGCACTCTTGTTTTAGGAAATACACCACTCTCGCCTTGAAAAAATTTTTCAAAGCCACATTTCCTACCTTTTTTTTTTTTTTTCTACATGAGGGAGGAAGCAGACCCAGAATACAACTCTCTACTTATTTCCCTTTCTTTCCAGTTCTCCCCTCACATTTTCTCCAATGTGGATGCCAGTCAAGGGCAGTGAGAGTTAATCTCTTGGCTCCTCTGCCAGAGAATTCTGTCATTCATAGTGCACAGCTTATCTCCTAGGGGAGATGACAATAACCATGAATTCTCGCCTCCACTGATCAGAGCAGGTTGTAATCAGGTGATTACCTCATATATAGATGTATAAAGTCAGGTAATGTGAATTTCCCACATCTATCTTAATGATAGCAAGCCCTTGCAGCGTAACTGTCTTTGAAGAATCCCGAAAGAGGACAGGTCTTACAACAGGCAAATCTCAAATCCATCACAGTGTTGGACAATAAATAAGCCTGTAGCATACAAGCTGTTTTAGTGAAGGTAGGAAAAGCCATCCAGGGGAAGACTAAAGGTCTGCCTAGTCCTATTTCTGACAGTGGGCAGCAGCTGATGCCCAGAAAAGGTATGAGAATGCTGCAAGCAGGAATGGATGCTCCCCTGGTGAACTGTCAAAATACTTGGAGCCCTGTGTCTCAAGATCTCCCTGAGACAGTGAAAATACTCCTTTTGTGTTTAATTACCCTACATAAATAATCCTCTTATGAATATATTTTTGAAGTCATATATATTTTCAGGATCTACAGCGCTCTATGGTAATGGTGAAAATATTTTAATTAGAGGGTGAATGAAGACAAGTTTTTTCTTATGCATCCTGATTGTGCAGCCGGATAATTTCGTGTGGTGACTCTTTGCTCATGTAATGGAAAGAAAAAAACAACCCAGAAGGCTATTCAGTTTCTCCAAACCACTCATAAGTTTTTAGGCTTTTATCATACTTCAGACCCCACTGGCTATTTTCAGGGCTGAACTGTCTTAGCACATTTACTCTTCACGTGCAAATACCATTACATCATCTTTGTCATCACTCTATCATTTTTTTTTTAGTTTTATTATATCCTCTCTGTGCAAGCAAACTCAATACTGTACTTTCTAGACTAACTGCTGATGATAGTCAACAATGCTGCAAAGAGAATACAATTTTTTAAATAAAAAACACAATAAAACAGTGTTCTCTCTGCTAAAGTAAATTGATTTTCACTTGATAGCTGATCACAAAGGAAAGGGAATCATTATATGCTGGAATAATACTTTGAGCATGGTATTATTTATCCTAATGCTATAGTTCCTTCTCACTGTCGCTCTGGATATTCCCCTCTCTCTCTAGATTTTTCCTCTCTCTTATCTACCTTCCCCCTCCCCATCATTTTTGCTTCCTTGATACACATGGGCTCCTTGTCTACCATAGTATTGAGAAATTTGTTGGTTTTCACATGTGAAGGTGAAAAATTAGAAAGTGATTCTGACACCCACATCAGAATTGTAGGATTTTTAAAAGAAAGATGCAAAGTCACAAACTTATTTATTTAATGCGCATCTCAGAAGATCTCTTGGTCATCAGGTGACAGAGGATGAGACCAAAGCTTTGGGATGGATGAAGAGAAAAGAAAAAAAAAAAAAAAGAACAAACCTTTGAATGAATTAATATGGTTCTGAAGGACTGGAGGCACAAACTAATCAAATCATGACCTTTCTGGAAGGCACCTACAGTAAACAAGAGATGCTCATCCAAACAAAAAAGGAAATTTAGTTCATAGCAAAAGTATATGGAATTTGAAATTATACTTGCCTCATACTATAATGAATTGTAAAAATCCCAAAGGTTTAAAAAAAAATATCCAAGTTGAAGCAGAAGTATTTTATGCCATTTTTTAACTAAGATATCGTCAAAGGAATAATTTTATCAAAATAAATGTATTTAAAGTGCTTTTAAAAATTACTTCAAAATGTAGATGACACTGATATGTTTTACAGTTCCAACTTTGCTGTATCCAAAATCTCCCGTAGAAAAGAGCTTCTTGGACATATTCTGACCAGTCTCACTCAGGAGAATAGAGAAAGATGGGGAAAATTCAAAGGCTTAAAACTGCCCCTTCCCACGCAGCCTGACTGATCACACAGATGCAGGAACCCAAACAGGGTGGCATTAATCACCTGTGCCCTGGAATTATGGACCTCACTACCTGAGGATGGAGGCAATAAAGCTGAGGAGTGTGTTGCTTAAATTTACAGTGCAGCTGCAAGCATTAACTAAACTTTTCAGAAGACTAGTCTTGCATTTTGAGGTGGGAGTTAATGACGTGATTATTTTTTTAGTTCAGTAAATCAGGAATAAGTGACTTTTACTGTCCTCTTAGGCTCTTTAATCTTATTTCAGCTCATCTGTTAAAGGAACCAATATATATTTGCAACTTATGACTTTATATCACAGAAGTGAAGCAACAGAGCACATTCAATTTAAGAGCTTCTCTTCCATGAGAAATTGGGGTAGTTTGGCAAACAAGACACAGAACCAAACAGGACCTGAGAACAAAACTTTCTTTAAAAAATGCAGTGCTAATCATTCAGACTCATGATACCACTCTAATAATCAGAATAGCAGGCTTGATTTTAAAAAAAAAAAAAAATCAACAGCTTGAACTGTTTCAGTTATGTGGTATAAACAGACAGAAAAATCAATTTGAAAATCAAAGCCATTTTGAGAGGGAAAATCAGAGTCAGGTCATTTTAATCAAAATGCTCTTGCAAATAAGGACTGCAGACTTGAACATTAAAATCAATATCAGTACAGCTACTAGCCTCCAGTAGTTTTCCTCACAAAATAAAAAGTCCCTTGGGAAACTGTCTCAGCTTGGAAAAGCTGATAGTTTTATTCTCTGCCTTCCCAAAAGTAGTTCTCTGATGGCACTGATACTTTTCTCCCTAGGGTGCAGCAGTTCTGTTCAGTGAAGCTATGTGACAAAAATCCCATGGAAACTAAAACCCATATAAAGTACCATTTATAAGGAAGAGGTTTCCATATCTGAAATGCAAACCAAGGAGCTGTGCTGTAACCGGTCTCTATGGCCCCTCATTATATAGTTACTGCAACCAAACACAAACTTACTTCTGCAGTCTGAAACCCACAAATATCCCTCTGCAAACAAGCAGTGATAAAAGGCAGCAGGCAGGTGTCTTTTTGTTATGTGGTACCCAACCAACACATAACTTTCCCTGATAGCTTTCTGTAGTAGATAAATTCTTATCTGAGCTTAAAAATGTAAATAAATAAGCAATTAGACAGTTGCCATCTTATTAGTGTTTTGGGTTTTTTTCCATGTGTGAGAATAAAGACAGGGTAAAATTAATTCTTTCCAGTGGGAAGTACTCCAGATAAACTACATTATTTGCATTTTATTGTCTCTGCAGAGGTGTAAATTGCTGTCATCTTGGGCAGTCTATTGCACTGTTAAGGTGCTTCTAAGAAAAGAAAACTAGGCAGGAAATTGGCATCATTATGCATTTTTAAGCTGCTTATATTTAACCATTAAAACCAGCAAATATTTGAATAATATACTGGAGGAAATAGTCAAAAATAATTTTTTGTCACTTCAGGACATGAAAATCATCAAACATCATTTGATGAATTCCTTGAAACAGAAAAAAGGACTCATCTCCTCCCCTTCCAAAAAAAAACCCAAAACAAAACAAAACAAAACCAAAAATCACAAAAACAAAAAACAAAAAACAAACCCAAAAAAACCCCAAAAAAACCCAAAAAAACCACAAAAACAAACAAACAAACAAAAAAAAAACCCAACAAAACCAGACAAAAACAGACAAAAAAAACCCCACAACCAAATACCACATGAGAAACCCTCACACAAAAATCACATCATCAATAAAATTGGGAGAGAGGAAAATATCAATCAATGAAGATTAAAATTCTTCTCTAGTAGATCCACCTGCTTCCCTTCATATTTCAGGACATTAGCAGAGAAATTTAAAGGCAATGAATGTGAGAGAACTTAAATAAGGGAAAAAGCAACGATATCAGGTCACATCCCCGAAAACCTCTGCAAGATCCTCCACCAAACATCAAGTGGCAGAGGATGTTACCTACAGGAATTGTGACTTCAGGTCAATTTCAGTTAATGACTGAATTTTAATTAATCCACACTGCACCGCATTTGCTTCTGTATTTTAATAAATTCCTATAATGAGGTAGTTTTATCATAAAAAGAAATTAGCAGCAGGCTAAATATTAGAATCACAAAATGTTTTGGGTCAGAAGGAACCTTAAAGATCACTCAGTTCCAAGTCCCCTACCAAGGGCAGGGACAGCTTCCACTAGACCAGGTTTCTCAGAGTCTCATCCAACCTGGCCCTGAACACTTCCAAGGATGGAGCACCCTCACCACCCCCAGAGTAAAGAATTTATTCCTTACATCTAATCTAAATCTCTCCTCTTTTAGTTTTAAACTGTTTCCTCTCATCCTTACTCTACCTGCCCACGTAAAAAAGCCTCATTCCTAGGGGATATGCTCCTTTCCCCGTCTTTAATTCTGGAGGTTGAAGACCATTATTTCGTAAGGCGACTGCAAACCACATCTCTTTAGGAGACTATGTACCTGACACGTAAGTTTGCAAGCACTTTTTCAAACACCCTCTTGAATGCAACATCATTATTTCATTATTAACTTCAGCCTTTAATTTTTTTTTCAAAAGACACTATATGTCAAAGGGTTTTTTATGACACTAAAACAATTTAGGAGACTATTATGGTTTAGCCTGCTTGTGCAGGGGTACATCAACTTGATGCACCACATAAGCTGAGGTCCGTGGTTACAGTTTTTTAAAGAAGGAAGTCACATGAACAAGAAATTAAATCAAAAAAAGATAAGTCGTGATGGGCCAGGTACATTTCCTTTTCTTTTACCCACAAACAAGACACTATTTCTCCTTGCCCTCTTTGCTACATGAGCATTAGAAGGATCTAATAATAATATAATGCCTTAATAGAAAAACTCCAGTTGATAGTATAACACATAGTTGTACTTCATACTTACAAAATACAAAAAGAAACAATTGTAAAGCTTTGAATATGCTGTCATTTTCCACTACTGTGTTTATTTAGAAACTAATTCAAGGCTTCATATTTCACATTGAAATTTTATAAATTTTTGGTCTATACATCAAAGTCTAAAAAAAAAAATTTCATTAAGATCAGCATCCCAACTGCTTCTTCATCAGGGTTAGACTTTATTTGGTGATTCTAGGATTGGGTTATGGTTAGAATTAGTCTCATTTTTACTTCATTGCTCCATGAGGAAGAAATTATATGTCTGTTAAAAAAACATTTTTATGTTCAGAGACTGAAATGAAAATTAATGCTATCAAACCATATGATTATCTGTATTCTGTAGCACTGCTGGAGATAAAATTTAAACAGTTATATTTAAATAATATTTTTTCATCAAAATTTTTTCTGTAAATTTAATGATGGAAGTTGCAAAGCTGTATATCTGAATAGAAGAGAAGGATAGTGTAAAAAAAAAATACTATCTCCATTTTGACCAGTGTGACATATTTTTGCTACATAGGCACTTTCTCAGTTGCTAATCTCCAGGGGGTTTCAGCAGTTAAGCTGATGGATGATGGGAAGAGGATTTTTTGACAGCCCAGTAATCTGTCCAGAGGGGAAAGGATGCTGTTGGTCACGGTTCAGGTACTGGAAGGGCTTTTGACTAGCCAACCATCTGTACATGTCTGGAAGGCCACGGGCTGTTTCCCCCCACCACTCAGCTCAAGGGAATGAAAAGAGCACTGCCGAGAATCATGCAGGCAATGAGACAAAATACTTTATCTGCTACTGACACAGAGAATTTTCGGCTTTGTGAACACTTGCTTTGTTTATATTGTTCTCAACAGACAGAGATTTGTGTAAACACTGCCAGTACTATTTACTAGCACAGCTCCCAGTTTCACTATCCTCTCCTCTACCCTTCATCACTGCAGCGCTACTGTGGGCTGCACCACAGCTGTGGTAGCATAATAGGTAGTTAATTCCACAGACAAGACTCCCATATCCCTACACATCCTCCTGGCCATGGCACTACACTGATGGGAGTTACACTGACATTCTCCTTTTGGCTGGAGGTCGTGTATGAACTCCCACCCACAGAGAGCAAAAAGCATTTCTCTGCCCATCTACCAACTTTTATGGGACTGCATGTCTAAAATGTCTGTGTAGCCCCCAAGTAGGCCCCCCTTACCTCCCAGTTCCCTCAGAACAAAGGCAGACCTGGCACTCTTTCCCCCATCTTGTAGCCCACAGGCTGCACTCTTCTGGTAGGAACTGAAGGCACTGGAGCCGCACGTGAACTGCAGGATGCTCCAGCCAGTTCCACATGAGAGCCAGGCAACCTGAGCATGTCACAACATGCTGTCACATTGCAACACAAGATGCCAGCTTTGAGGACCCTTTTACCCACAAAAAACATTAAGGAAAAGGGTCCAACACGGGACGTGGGGTGAGACAAGCAGACATATGCACACACACACACAAGCCCCAAAGGGGCACTCACCAGGATCACATTTTTGGCAGGGAAAAGCAGCCTGGAAACATACAAATTGGGTGGTGGTTTTAACTCAGAACACTGGCATTGCTAACCACATCTCTATAGGGGCTTCAACACTGCTCAGCCAGAGGGACACAAGTGAGGGATTTCCAAGGGAGCAGAGAGCTGTATTGACATGTAGCTTGTATAGTTATGTCACGATGAAATGCACCCTTGTGCAGCAATGGCTTATATACTGCGTACAACCATGCAGCACCTGGGAGCTGAGCAACTACATTCCAACACAGATGAGAACCCATCAACATTTTTTCAACATGTTGGCAAAAGGAATACATCTGCATACACTACTGAAATTATCTGTGAAACAGGAAGCTATTGCAGCCTACCTTTTTTTTTTTTTTAAGTCTGTGTAAACCAAAGAAAAGATATGGAAAACGTACTGAAGAGGTGAATACATGTCCCTAGGTCTAAAGCAAGGCATACTTCAAAAATGACATTAAATAAGGACATAAACACATTACTGTAATTTACTGGGCCTCCCCTCCCACGGGAAAAACAAAATCTAGAATGAAATATGGTCATTTGACAGGCAGTGCTCCAATGTCACACAGCCGGCTGTATCCTACCCTGGTTAATCTCTCCCGAGAACAGAAACATTTTCCTGAAGAAAGGGACATCTCTGTCAAGACCTAATGCCATTTCTGCCTGATATGGCATAAAAAGAAAAGTCAATGAACACAAGGTGATGCTAGGGAACACACTACAGATGAAGCTTAGTGGCAGGAGAGTTGGAATTATCTTGGCGGGGGGAAATGAGCTTTTCTTATGTTGCATCTCTACATGATCTTCACCTGTGAGATAAGAGAGACTTCCCCAAATGACAGTTCAAAATGGTATTGTAAATGTGAAATATGTTAACTCTCTAAAACTTACTGATGTGTGGAGGCATTCAGTGTCACCAGACTTTCATGCTGACATAACACTCAGTATTTTTCTTTCAATACCTTGGTTAAAAAAGATGCAGTTCATACAGTTAAAGTATGTCTTCTATATATGTTTTAGCACAAGGAAGCCAGACAAACACTCCCATGTACAAACACAAAAATATATATGTATTTTAATTTTCATTTGGTCATATTTTATTTAACAGAATGTCATTCTTCCTCAATAACCAATGATGATTTAAAGTAGTAGCACTCTCCAAAGCAGCCTATTGATCACAGAGAACTGATGATACTTAAACATACAATATATAGGGTGATGTTTCACAAAGTTGCTTCATCTTCAGACTTTAGCTTAGAACACAACAGACCAAAATTAACCATTTCACTAGGTCCGAGAATAAAATTCAAACTGACAACAAGTTGTGAAAAGAGAATAGTGATTGAAACTTTACAGAGGAAGAACAAGATTTATAAACTTGTCCTGGCTTTACAAATCTCAGACCCCCTGAGTTGTAACAGTACTAAACTGAGAAACAAACAAATTTGATCCTGAGGATAAAAGCACTGTTTTTAAATTACTCCTGTAATTTAATTTTGAATTTTGATATGGTGCGATAATATTTTCCATAAGACTCCAAAGTAGATTGCTGCATGCAAAAGAATATTATTCAGTAGTTACTGCTGTGCAAGTACTACAGATCACAAGAGCCTCAAAGCACAGATTGTCAATCTGCAATTTTAGACGTCACCATGACTAGCTGTAATCATTATTCTCATAACAGAGCTGTATTAATAGCTTATGTGAGTGCTTTTGCATTTGCATGAGTGCAGAATCGAAAGAGTTAACATGATTTGTGCACAGCCTTCACAGGGACATGAGCATTTCTATAATATGTTGTTGATTAAATGCTGGGGCAGTAGTTTCTACGTGAAGAGGGACAACTAACAGTCAGGGAAGGTAACATCTTACATCACAATTGTTGTTTCCTCTATACTCCTAGACAGACTCTTTCATTTTGTGTTCCTCTATGACGTGGTTAGCCTTGGTCTCATTTTCCATCTCATTCTGTTAACTATAGATTCATACAAGGGAAATATTTAAAATACTGGTCCTCAAGATCTAGTCTGCAGATTATCAGTCTTTTGGGGTTTTTTTACAGTTTTCTTCAGTTATTCATAGTATAATGCACACACAGAAGACAGGATGCTGTTGAACAAAAGAGGGTAGGAGAAGAAATGAAGAGATGAAAAGCTGGGAATGTTTTGCAGAACACATTTCACACAGCAGTCCATTGGGTGAAAGAGATAGAGAAGCAAATGATTTAAAAGAGCCATTATTCTCAAGTTGAACACTACCAAACTGCTAAACAAATTTTCTTAAAGAGTGTCAGGTAATCTAAATGTGCCCCTCTGAATATATTCATAGCCTTAGAATGACATTTTCTGCTATTGAATTCCTTCTACCATTGCTGCATCAAAGATGCACATGAACCTCAGGGACAACCATACCCAAAGGAAAGTGATTATACACTAAGTCCCATCAAGGACACAATGCAACCAAACCCTGGAAGTCTTTAAGTTATCATAATCTTAGGCATTACTTGTAACAATCACCAATTTAATATTCTTAGGTATTAAGTGTAATGCTTAAAGTTGTCAGTTTCCTTTAAATCATCTCTGCTCTGAGGGACTAATGGCTACAATTAACATCACCGGCAGTGCTGTTTAAAGACACGGGACACAGATCACCAGCTACAGCTCGAGGGTTGCATAATTAGCACAAGACACCGAGGTTGGCAGGGGAGATTCCCACACCACTTCCACTCACAGCTTTCCAGAATAGCTGCTGATACTGGTGTCAGGGCAAGGCAGGCTGTAACTCGGGCAAGTGCTGAATTCTCCCACAAAATTTTCCCTGCAGCAGGGATTTGCAGAACAACACGTCCCTCCCTTCTCTTTCTATGGACAGGTTGGGGGACTCTAACCTTCCAGCTCCTGCATGGTACATGATACCCACATCCTGGGAGCTACTGTGGAAACAGCAGCAGCAGAGGCACTTCAGATTTAGCATATGCATCAGGTTTAAATATACTGAAACTGAGTCTGTGTGGGAAAGTGAGAAACATTATCTCTCCTTCCTGATGACAGATGTGTCACGGGGCTTGTAAGTCCTCTCTTATATTACTGAGCAGATGTAAGCCTCCCTCACTGTAAAAATGGTTAACCAGTTCACCCCACATCCCTAATGTTGTTTTCTCCCTAGACCTGCCACCTTTCCTTATGGCCATAGGGCTCCTTTCATCCTCTCCTTCCATGACTTATTCAGCCAGGCAGGACACAGCACTTCTCATATTCCCGGGACCCGTCTGCAGGTGAGGCTCTGCTGTTGTGTTCTGACTCCTTAAATCATGTTCACAAGCTCAGCTACAGCACCTACCATTTTACATGGTAACTCATTTTCTAAAGATTTGGGAAACTCCATCTTGGCCATACATGGTAGACCATGTGAAAAATGGAAACTCTGCTCATAATGTAGAGGGAGGACTCATAATAAGCTACTGATTAATTTCTTGGAAGTGTAATGCGAATTCTATCACATCATTTTTGGCATTCATACAGCTTTCCTCTGCAAGCTTGCTTCTGTTTGGATTTTTTAATTATTGTGTTTTATCATATTCTATTATCTCTTCCCTTGATTTTTTCTACTCTTAAATTTTTATTAACCAAGGGACCTGATTTGAGCTGCCTGCCTTTAGGCACTCCTGTTTGTTGCTGATGATGCGACACCCTCTTTAAGAAATCACAGCAGCATTTCCATATCAAATAAAAATCCTAATTAACTCCTGCCATTTGTCTACTGCAAATTGACAGATATGTCAATTCTCTGGAAGTGAATTCTCTGCAAAAGGAAGCTTTGTCATACCTTTGTTAGAGAGGACTTACTGTAAGCCACTGATTCAGAGAGAAAAGATCAGGCTGACCACCGTCTCTGCAGAAAAAATACTTTGGCCACATTTTAACAAAACGTGAGCCATAAGGAATTATCAGCATCTTCCTTTGGAGGTCTCTCTATTTCACCTGTGTGCAGTCCCCCCCGCTTTTGGATTCCACAGCAATAGCTGATCAATTCAGATTTTGAACTCACTGCAGAAGCCTCTTTTTTTTCTATTTTTAAATTCATATCATGCAAGCGTTAACACATCTTTTATCAATCAAAGCAGTTTACACACACAAAACACCAGAAGAGGAGTGACAAAATAGTGGGAACTGCTGACCCATGTTTCAACTTCATCACTAGCCAGCACTGCACAAGTTGTTATTTTTTAACAACAAAACCACTTCACAAATTGTGCCATCCAACAGGGGTCAATGCTGTCTTGTGCCAACAGACCCTTATGAAGGAAACAAATTAAGATCCCAAAAGCTGATAGGAAAAAAATTCCTACACAACTGAAAGCTGAAATGCAGACTGAAGGAAATGTCCAAGTCAATCTAAATACAGACTTTTGACACAGGATCATTCGAAGTTACAAGGCAATACAGGACATGGGATTTTATCCACCTGGTTTGCACTTTCATTTGGGGTCACCTGAGCATGCCTCTAAACAAAATGTTGATGTTCCTTGTATAATTAATGGGAGATAAGTATCTTGTTTCAACCCTGACAGAATTCTTTATGGGGCAAATTTCCTTTTGAGGGGTCTTTGGATTAAACTACCTTTTTTCCCAACAATCAGACAGGGAAGAAAGGCATTTCATTCGGAGGACATACACCCTTTTTGTCATTTCCTCAGCAGAAATGGTTACACGTACATTTTACATTCATATTTAACTCCACAGGAAATCAGATTACTCCTGGTTTGCAAAGGTCTCATGGTAAAGTGTTCTAAAGAAACTAGACATGAGTGAATTGACAAGAAAACCTTCTTACACAAAATGAAGACACATTTTCTTTCCTGCAGTTAAAAGCAGGCTGCGTGATCAAAGTGTCATATTTTCCATATAGAAAAATGTCTTCCATTGAGATATGTGTCTAATTGCCGTTCCTGTTTTACTAATATCAGATAAATCAGATAACTATTATTTTCTCAATTTCACAGAGTGTTCTGAAGTTTGTGGACAAAAAAAACTATTCTCAGCACCAGAAGTACACACTCACAAGGCGACTTGCAAAATACCTTTCTTTAGAGGGACCTGCTCCAGATAACCATGTGATCAAGTGGAGGTTTTTTCAGCACAATCCTTTGAGACCTTTGCTCTTGTTTTTCATATTGATATTATTTTTCCCAATTTGTCTTGGAACCCAACACTGCTCAGCCAGACATGCCCCAGACACAATTAAAGATTACAAAACCCAAACTCAGCTTCCCTCTAAAATCCCATTTTAGTATTCTAAATAAAATCCTGAAGACTGATTGGATTAGTTTTGGTTTTTTTTCTCTCTTGCATGCTCTTTCAAACATGACTTTATCAAAAAACTTGACAAATACATCAATAATTGTAACAGAAACAATATAATAATAGGGATATGACCAAAGCTTATTGCAAAGTTTTTTCCAAGTAATGCTGAATGGTACTTCTTATGATGCTTGACAAACTTTAATTTCCCAAACAGAACAGGAAGATAAATGGCATGAACAAAATACTGTCAGGTTACAGTTTTTTCAGGTAATGTGTTTAGGCTTGGCTGTGACTGTGATTAAATAATACAAAGAGCATTCCATGCAAGGTACTGAGCTAAAACATTTGAGAGCGACATTAAAGTGAATCTGCTCCTCCACATATCAGTGACCTCTTGAGGCCCCTTTTACTCCTCTTTTCTTTAATTCTGTGTTCAGTTTGTGACTAGGCATAGCATGTTTGTAGAGTGCAAAACATCTTTTTAAATATGCTATACAGTAAATTTACATTTCTGTAAAGACATCTCAAACTATTTTACAACTAATAACTATTGGGAGGGAGTCTGTGTATTTGTTGGAGCTTAGTGGGTCTGATTACCTGTCTCTGTAAAGCCAAATCTATTGACATCTCTGATTACAAGGAGATTTTGGTCATGGAAGTTTCCATAACTTTTCCAAATATTTTTAAACACTTGCATCTTGGAAAATTCATCATGTAAGACGATATTTTTAGATCTTATCAAAGGCCTGAACCTGTCAAATTTTACACTTTTTTTTTTTAATCCTCCTTTTTTTTACATAGTTGGACAGGTATATCCAGTTTCTCCACTAAGTTCCTCATATTGCAGGATACTTTTATATGCATATTGGCATGCATAATAACAACAAGGTTTTATTCTACCCAATACACAAGAAAGGCAAGAAATTAAGAGGAGTTTCTCCCAAGCATGTGCATTCTGGTTTTAGCACTTCGATTCTGCTATAAAAATCACACAGCAATTCCTATGGTAATAAAGATTGGAAAAAGTCTTCAGTCCAAATTCATCCAATAAAAATTGAACTACCTATAAAGATTTTCTACAAGAAAGGTGGAACCCTTTATATACCCTGATATGTAAAAGAGAAATGCCTTCAAAGAATACTCAGAGCAGGTAAAGTATATTTATTTCTCTTACCCATTTCCATATTCTTTTTCAATGTCACAACTGTAATTACCACTGTCAGAATTTGCTTCAGTGAAATAAAAGCTGCAGCCATGAAGACCTGTTGCCCAACTCTTCAACAGAGAGAATCTTATTGAAAAAGCAATTTTGTTCTGGCTGAAAGATGAGGTCCCAGTTACACAAAATTATAATATAGCCTACTTTCACTTTCTGGAAAGAATGTATTAATACTCATTACCTTAAAATGGAAATCAGACATCAGAAAATGTAAATAAATTACATTTTAAAAAATTACAATGCAAATTACATCAGAATGTAAATGATGTAAATTACATCAGAAAATTACATAAATTACAGTTAAGTGCACAAATAAAGGGTGTTCAAACAAAAATTTATAAGATTCCAAACAAATTTTAAGCTTCATACAGTGGAACAGATTAGCATTTTTTGATTAGACAGGTGATGTACTCTGAAATCAGCATTCTGCTGTCTTACACCAGTCTGGCCCATGTATCTAAAAGGATCCATGAAGATTTTGATCACCATTGTGTAACAGCTTGTATACATGTGGAGTACTGACTAAATCCTGAAGCCCTTATAAGGAGAAAATTTCTACTGATGTTTTAGTTTTATCTGATAAGAATTTTTAAATCAAAACGATGACAATATACTAATCTACCACCCAGAAGTGTGGAAATATATAACATACATTCAAATATGGCACTTATGCGAGTACTGGAGACACATCTCACTTATACAGCATGATTTTACAAGGAATGTGAAAAATAAAACTGAATAAAATAGTATATAAGAATTGATCATTTCTTCAAGTCCCTCAAATTACAGAAGTAGTATTAGGACAGTTTCTACTACTGACAACTTGTAGGACAGACTGATAAGAGGTTCAGGCTCCATATCTTTCCTCTCTGCATTTCCTAACACACACCATGAAAACAGAATTAGGAAAGCAGAAAGGCAATGAGTTGTTCAGACAAGTTTCTGCAAGGCGATGGTGTATTAGGGCATATCCTATTTATCAGTGCTGCTAATGACCTGGGAAGTAGGAGAGTTTTATCTGTGTGTTGCCTGGGCTAATCAAGGGTGATGCTGGAAGAGTCAGGGTCGTCTCAGCCCTGAGAAATGCTGAAGCTGCCACCACAGGAGTTACAGCTAAACTCGAGACGACAGACTTTCAAGTTTCCACTCTCTGCTCTTAACCCATCTCAGCCTACCAAATCTTACAGCTGTCATCATCCTGGATGAGAAAAGGTGACCTACAACCAGTGACTTTGAAACTTCACTGATCACTGGAGTGATGGAAGAAATGTTTTAAACTCCAGCACTTGGGAGGCAGGGTTGCCATGAGCTGTCACCTCCACTGTGGTCAGTGTTTTCTTAACTTAACCCTGCACTGCCTGAACATGCATGATATCTTACAATGCCTCTAGTTATGCAGATGTCTTGCTGGGCACCCTGTGTGTCTTCCCGCTCTGACTGTTGATTTAAGTCCTAATAAGAAATTACATTCTCACCTCAGCATACCACAGGCTGCACACACATCAGCCAGCGCACAGAGATGACACAGCCTCTATGTTTCAGCTGATTTATTCAATCCCTAGTGAAACCTGCTGCCCTTCTGAGGTAAAATGTATTTCTCTATTATGGCACATGTTCAGTATATACAGTTACACTACAACAAAAAAAAAAAGTGTCCTAAACTATAGGCTGAGATGTTTGACTACAACTTATTCATATTAATCCTTGCTTGGATCGGGATGCTGTTGATCTATGGGAAGTTTTACTTTATTAATAATGACAGTGTCTCAATATACAATCTATAATATATCTAAGTACATTGAATAGGTATGATTTCTTGTATAAACCTTCAATGAAATATACTTATGTAACGATGTCACCTTGTGTATGCTTGTCAGAGATTGGTAAAAATATATATATGTATCCAGTCTCCCAGTGCGCAGGATTCATTGAATAACCCTGCTTCCAGGCTTTACTTTCAGATACTGGTTATTACACTGCATTTAGAGGACTCTAAGGGAGAACAGAGTTCTGGAAAAATTCCTGATGTGCACCCAAAATGCAAGAGAAGTAATTCCAATGTGTCCCACATTACAACACCCAGATTATGGTACCAAGTCAGGTTATTTGTGTAAATGAAAAGTTAGGGAAGAAATCTCAGAGACCCACACAGCTAAACAACAAAGCTACCCAAGAGTTGGTTCCAGTTCACCTGTGATCTTCCTCATAATGCACACGGTTTATGCTAGATCACAATCTTAAGCCCTAGTGTTATTTGAGAAACCAATTCCAACAGTTAGGAAACATTCCACTGATTATAGCATCTCCCAAGTACTTATATTCCCTCTTTGTTTTAGCACTCCATGTGAGCATTGCAGAAAAAATCCAGTAGTCAATGTACTAGTTGGCTTCCCATGCGAAGGACAACATTTAATTGGCTTTGATATTTTTCTTTGTCCATTATGTTTCTCTCTGTGTATGTGAGTGTGTGCATGTGAGAACACACATGTTTTCTTCTCTTTTTTTATGGTGCACTTCACTGACATATTTAATAGTCACTCATTTCCATAGCACTTGTTTACCATAACTTACAAAGTAAAATTGGAGGATTATATTTTATTTACAAACAAGTTGGCACTTACAGAATAAATTATTGATTCCTTTTCTTTTTTATTTCATTTTCTTTTTTTTTCTCCACTTTCTTCTCACCAAAGGGCATCCAGAATTCAGGCAGAATAGTAACACCTGTTGCCAATATGCTACATTAACATGAGTAAATAGGATTCCAGCTGTTACACTCTTTCCCAATGATTTGCTTGTTGCTGAGAGGCAGTGCCTTCCACCTCAGTTCATGTCCAATGCTCAAAAACTGCTAGTCAAGTGAAAGCAAAGGCTGCATGTTTTCTTCCTCATTCTTATCCATGCGTTTCAGCACCCCAGGATCCACAACTGATTGAGACCTGCAGAGGGACAACATGCTTATTTGACATTTCTAGATAAAAACAAATGAGGTTAAACCTCAGCTTTCTTTTGTTTATTTTAATTTCTGACAGGCTTAAAAATAAGGGTACAGCATTACCCAAGCATCTGATCATTGCAAATCATCAGGAAATACCCTCATGGCAGGATAACAGGGCTTTAAAGGGCTCAGCACTGATATGTAAATATAGGAGCAAGAGGTGGAATAAAATGGATCCTCTCTTCAGTAAAATTGTGAAGCAGGGAGTGTCCTCCACATACAAGAGCAGACTAAGCTGTCCTGTGCAGTGACTTAAGCACTGTCTCTCCAGAAGGTTATACAGCACTGCGCTGGCAAAGAAGGTACAATTCAGCCACCCAGCTGGCTAATCACACACTGCAATTAGTGGGATGTGTTAGCTGGAAGCACAAATTGCTCCTTTTCTGAATAGTATCTTAATTCAACAGTGGAAGATCCTAAGCCAAAACTAGGAATAGTGCCATGGTTAGCAGGATTTCTGGAGCAGCAGAAAAATGTGTCAAACTCACTTTTCAACTCAACTGAACAGGACAGGGAAGGAGGATTAGGGCAAATTCAGTGATGATTGTAAAATTTCCTTAGATTCTCTGATTCAGCCCAGAAGCATAACATGGTACTGGTGCCCTGCAACAGCCATATATGATGGGCAAAGAGGAAAACAGAGTCTCCAGCAAAATCAAAATGTTCCATTGAAAACAAAGCCTGGAGTGCTAAGATGGGGTCTCACATCAGCTATGGCTCAGCTCATCAAAAAGCAGCCACTTCTGGGGTGCAGTAAATGCAACCCTTGTCAGATGTTTCTTTTAGTGAAAAAAATCTCATGCAGGAAATGCCTACTTGTCTTTCTTTCTGTAAAGAAGATTTGAGATGATTAAAGACATGTGTACATCTCTACAATGCAGGCATCTATTTTTGATCAGTGGAAGCACACTGTGCCTGCAGCATTGCTACAGATCTTCCCATTTAGAGGACACAGTGCAGAGAAAAACCTTTACAAATTCTAACCTTTCCTAAGATAAGCATATGGAGTCAAACACCCCCGCCCCCTTATAAACTGGCATCACCCAGTGAAACCAATGAATGAGGATGATGAGGTCTTCCTCAAAAAAATCTAAAGAAAACTTACAAAAATACAAGAAAAAGCATCTGACTTAAAGCCTAGGTGAAAACTTTGGACACAAGAATATTTTCTAATTATATTTATCCCATTCTCATACTAATACTAAAATCAAGAAAATTAGCTTTAAAAATATGATCATCTCTCTTGTGATAAGCATAATTTAAACTTTTTAAATTAAGAGTGTACAGTAATACCCTGAACACTAGTCAGCTCCTCAGGCAGAAAACTAAACCACTGAATTAAAAATGCTTTTTTAAAAACTTCACAAGGTACCGTGCCAATGCAAAGCTGATTGAAAATTTGCTGGTGGGAAGCTGCACTCATGGAAAATCCAGTTCATCATGATAAAAATTGCTGTGGAAGCAAATTAACTTCAAAGCTTTGCCAACTGGATGTAAATGCTAAAACTGAGCCTTTTCCTCGGCTGCCAATGACTGAGCAGACAGGGTTTCCCGTTCTCATCTGGGGAAAAATGAAGGAGAGCTGGAATGGCTGCAAACCTGGCCTCCAGTTCCCAGTGAGGAAGCTTTGGCCATAAATCCCCAGGGCCTCCAAAACCCCCGATGCCAAGGCAGGTGTGTAAATTGAACAGCACAAATCCTGACCTACAGTTTGGAAGCTCAGATACCCAAATGCCTTGAAGAAGAAGGAGAAGGATGAAGTCATGCTTCATCCCATTCAGCAGCAATTCACAAATGAAGATATGTGAAAGGAAAAACATTTGTTTAAGGATATATAGCTCCTTCTCTTCTACCTACATCTCCCAAATAACTTTACAAACATTACGGAATACATTCTGAGAAAACACAGTGGGACAGAGTTATACTATAGAGTTATACTGCAAAGTCCCATTGCAGAGGTGAGGAACCAAACCATAGCTCCTCTGCAAAGTTTATCAACACAGACATCTGCCCTGCTGGGTTAGCTGAGAAGAGAATGCAGGCCTCCAGCTGAGTGCCTCAGGATGACAGCCACAGGCTAAACCTGACTGCTGAGACAGCTGCAATGCTGCCAGATGCCATAAACAAGTTTTCCCCAGAGGTCTGTGCTTACAGGTGGCATTAATTCCTCCTTATCTCCATCATCCTCCCCCGCAATCAACTGTCCTTTCAAGGTGATGTCATCAAATTCACCAAAAATTCAAGGAGATCTGGAGGAATGTCAGTGGTTCACATTGGGGGTAAAAAATAAGTAAAAAATAAATGAATTCTCAGTAGGATTTTGGTCTAATATATATATATTATATTTTGGATATTCTTTCAGGACAGTAAATTAATTTTAAAATGGTAAGCCAAATTAAACAAGACAATTGTTGGAGATCTGCTAGATGCTTATGAAATTTTTTCTAAGCTAAGCACTTTTCATTGCCTTAGTCATGGTTTTTCATATGTTAAAAATCTTCTGCTCTAACATATCATACTGACTGTGGGTTTAAATTGAGAGAAACAACCCATCAGCTGCTTAATCCAAGTTAAATTTAGTTTTTAATGAAATAAGAGTTTATCTGTTTTATCTTAATGTTTCTATTTGTGTTTTTAAAGAATCTGTGCACTTTATACACTGAAATCTAGGGATTTTCTGTCAGACTTAGTACTAGCACAGTAAGTCTACTTAATACTTTTTATGTCCAGCAGCAGGGAACAAGGATTTCAGAAGATGCTGGAGGGATGATAACTGAGAGAGAATGCATAGAAGATGAAGAAATTTTAGCATAATATTATATAGATACAGATTTTAACATGTTTATTTTCTGCACTAGGTCTCTTACTGTGTTAGTTCACCCAGAATGAAAGAATTTCAATTTGAAACTTACACTGAAGTGTAATACCGTACAAAAAGAGTTTTCAAGAACAAGTTAAATGAGAATAAAAAATATTTGAGAAAGAATTAAGAATCTGGTCAACTCACTGCTTTTCCACTCAATAATATGCTTGACCAGGACAATCTGGAAAACTCTGCTTCCAAACAGGCTGCTCCAAAAGGACTTGTCACAGGCCTTCTCTCTCTCTCTCTTTTTTTTTTTTTTTTTTTTTTTTCACCCTTTGGATGAAGTTATTTATTCTCACAACGTCATTTTGCAGCAGAAAGAGTTCTGCATTTCAGATTTCAGTTCCTTAATTCCACCCTTCTGTCTAAGACAGATTCTCTACTGTCTCATAATTCTTGTATTACATGCAAACTGTATATAAGTGTTTTGCTCACCTTTCTCCTCCCCTGGCTCTTTTCTCAGTCCCATTTTCTCCATTACTTGTGTTAGTTACACAATTCTAGCTTCATATATCTGGGCATTGTGGATTTTGGTGGCTCTGGGAATTTATGGCCTAAACTACCCCACTGGGAATTTGAGACCAGGTTTGCAGCCATTCCAGCACCCCTGTCATATAGTTTCAGAACCTTTTTTAACTTTTCATTCTAGCTCATTTCTATCCAGTTTCTTGCTATTTCCCACTTTCAATAGAGTGGAGGGGTTTTTTTTCAATATAAAATCCTTAAACTTTACTGCTTTTTTTCTTTTTTTTTTTTTTTATTTCCCATAGCAATCTTACGTTGTCTCCTCTGTTTCCACAAAAATATCTCCCTTTTAAACCACTCTGTCCTTCCCAGTCTAGGCAGTATTTTCCAGCCAAAATCATCTTCCTGGCTGAGACATCTGAAAATATTTTATCCTGTTTGGTCTGTTTCCAGAGTTTCTCTCCCTTTTGAATCACATGCTGTCTCCTGAAACAGGGTTCCCAGCCTAGCATATCCTAACAATTTAATGACTTTTTATATTGGTTTCTGCCACATCTGTTCTCTTCTGATCCCTTGCTAGGCCTGCCCCTTATGAGATGGACTCTGACTTTTGCTGCCCTTTCTGCTGGCCTTTCTGCTACCTTTTCTATCACAGTTGTAATCTTTACCTTTTTCTCTCCTAGTGCCCTGGCAAGCTTGGATCAGATTCACCCCTTCCAAGTTAATGACCTCACTGCTTCCATAGTTACTGGAGAGGTTACTAAGCTCTTCCTATACTTTATTCTGAATGGTAAAATGCAGCAAGCAATTACACTGTATCTTCTCAAAGAGAAGAATATCAGAATGCTAGAATGTTTATCAGACTTGAGCATTACAGTTGGCACTGATTTTGGTCCTGGTTCTTCTCATATTTTCTCAGGCATGCAGTCACTGTGACTGATAGTTCAGATGCTGTAAATGTCCTGGCACCTACACCTGGTGCATACCAGGCAGTAGGCTATGAGATGGAGGAAGGTAAGAGCTAACATCACCACCCAGAAAGGTAATTTGCCCAAATTTACCCTCTGCACAGAGGCTCACTCCAGCTAACACTGCTTCTCTGATAAGTACTGTAGGCTGAGGTGAGATAGCAGTTTATTCCAAAGACAGTGCTGTGTACACAGCCTTGATGGCACCCCAGAAATAAGCCGCTGCACTGAGGTCACAACTCACATGATAATAATCAAGGCCATGTTCTCTCATCAACACTGATCTTTCTAAGAAAGGGAAAAAAACCCCCAGTTGTCTTCCTATATATATATATATATAGGAATATATATATATATATATATATATATATATATATATATGTTCCTATATATATATATATATAGGAATATATATATATATATATATATATATATATATATGTATATATATATATATATATATATATATATGGACTGAACTACCTACAGCTTCATAAAGGAGGAAGAAGGCAAATGTTAACCTTATGGCAATCCTAGAAGATAATAGTACCTTTAACTCACCTTTTCATGGATTTGGGAGAGAGGTCCTTTTCTACGTCCTTTGCAGGAGTGTTGTAGGAGTCCACATTGCATTCACTGTCATCATCGTATTCATGGTCAAGCAGTGTTCTTGCCCACGTCCCCATGTCATAGGGGGGCAACATTCCTCCAAACTCTGAAGGCAGGATCTCAGGGTGGATGAGCTGATGCAGACTGTTGAGGTTATTACCATGCAGGAATATCTGTATGTATGCATGCAGGTAAAAACAAAGGGGTATCACCAAAAAACATCAAAGCTCAAATGACATCATCATTATCAGGAGGATATTGTATAATTTAAACCTTCTGGTTGTGTTGGGCTAACAGAGGTGCAGAGGAAGGCACACGTCGCCTCTGCCTGAAGCATGCTCATATTGTGTTCCTAAATCTCCAAAGTGATTAAAAAATAAATAACCTATAATGTTTGCAGGAAAAGGGACTTAGGAAGGGTAAGAACTGGTGTCTGGTAGCTAGATGGACAGAATATTAGATAGACAAACTGCCTTGTTAATCTCATGTCAATTGCTCTCCCTAATTCTATGAATTAAGTAAATAAATTAAGATTACATTAAATAAATCAAAATAATATTCCCCGTATACAACAAGGAATACATATTGACTTTCAGCATGCAGCCATGAGTTCTATAAATAAGAAATATTGTGCAGTGTAATGATATGAGTGCTGGAAATTTCTTCCTTAATCTAGTCATACCAGTAACTGCCATTTATATTGACAATACAGGAAGTAAGTAGTAACAGTAAAAAAAACCCTGCGACAACACTGGGGGAATAGCTGATGGACTATTTGATATTTTCCATCAATCTTTTGGTAGACTGATATTCATATATACTTTACATTTATATATCTGTAGATTAGTGTGACGTGATATGAATACTTGTATTTATGTTTATGTTTAATTTTAGTGTTTCCCCTCAGAGATGTTCTCACATTCTTCTTCACCATGCAGGGACTCCTCTGGGCAGCCATACCCTTAGCATGATTTATAAGAGTTAAATTCAAAAGGCAGAAAGGCAGAGACCAAATATATGCTTGTCTTTTATGGCTTACTTCAGACCACCCTCCAGTCAGCTGTGGACCCAGGAAAGTTAATATGACCATGCAAACCCAGTGATTTTCTTCCACCTCAAAAGGAATTTATCCTTTTGTGAAAGAACATTTATTAATGGTGAAAGTTATTTGCTTTATGGTGCCTTTACAGCTAAGTGTTTCACTTCGTAGCAATTGTTTTTATATATATATATATATGCCTAGTATATATGCCCTACATTTATCTGAATATAACTATCAGTTGCAAATCTACATGACAAATCAAAAAATACACAATAATTCAGGATAAAAACAAAAGATAAATAATAAGCCTGATGAAAAAAAATCTAAAGAGAATTATCTTGGGTTTGGGGTTTTTTCCCCAATCGTTTGTTCTGCAACTAATAATTTTTTTAAAGCTGATTTTAAATTTTATGTGCTGCTCATAACTTTCACATTTTGACACTAAGTTTAGAATTGTAAATCAATACTTAACCACCTGACTATTTTTTATAGGTACTCAGTATTGACATAAAACAGTTGTAAAAAGTCAGCATTTCTGAAAATATATGCCATTGATTCGGGTGTCTAAATAAAAATTTAGATGCTAACTGATAAGCCTCTGTGTTCACCTGCCTTGTTGCTTATTTTTTAATGATGTAACATTCCTATGAGCTGCACTTTACTCCCTAGTTCTGCATATGCAGCACTTGAGTTGAAAAGGCCTCAGACATATCTGGCACTGCAATGTTCTTTGCAGAAGCTGCAGTCAACAGAGAGTGCAACTGAGTCCTGCAAAATGGGGCTTCATTTGCATATTTATAACAGATATTACATAAAAGACTTTGTGATCTATAGTTCAAAATCTGTAAATACCAGAGGCCTCTCAAGCATAATCTGTCAGTAAAAAACAGCTCAACACCAAGGATCATTGTGGCCTTGCAGAGTGTGTTTGAGGAGGAAAAAATACAGAGCTGCTTAAAGAGCTGATTTCATTAAAAAAAAATTCATCATGTTCTTTGTAGTGCCACTGAGCATGATGCAGATTGTGTTTTCCTGGATGACAAAGTTCCTGTTACGGAAATATCATTTTATATGCTATCACCACCAAGCTCTAATTTAATTGCACTGATGCAAATGGTACATATTCAGGAACATCTTGGAGGCTGCTCATGCTTATGGACAGATGCATGCACACAAATTCCCTTTTATTGGCTTTCATTCAAATTAGTATTTGCAAACTAATACTACTAGATGCCAGCTGGGTATTTTAGCTCATGCTAATGTCAAGGAAATCACACTAGGAAAGGACTTTGTAGTTACTAACTCTGTTTTTAAAAGAAAGACACAAATAACTTTAACAGAAACTAAATAGAATGGAATTGAATACAATGTTAATACAAACATTAATGTTGGCAATATTTTTTATCTAATCCCCAGGAGCAAGCATATGCTTATATTTTAAAATGCATTTAAGTGCACTGCTTGACTGTATCCTTAAAGGACAATGTTGTATAAGTTTCTAAAACAGTTGAATCTACCCTTTATGATACAGATATTTTTAAACATTTTCCACCAACAGCAAGCTGATATCTCTTGTTAATCTACTTTCTTAGAGTATGATGCATCTGCTGAAATGGACAATTACAAAGAAGAATACCCTTTTTCGTGTCTTCTCCTTTAGAAAGGGCCGGATAACTGTGTAGAGGGCATGGATATACCACGGCTGATTGACAAAATGTATTCCTCCAAACCGAGCTGGAAAGCTGTCCTGTGTGACACAAAACAAATATGTACAATTTGAGCCAATTCTTAACATGTGTAGCATATGCATCAGATACCTTTTTTTTATTTTTTGAATACCTTCATCTTAATAGTAAACCTTTAACAAGAAGAAAGATTATTCAAAACAGCATCCTCTCAGTTGAGTTCCAACCTTCCACACCAAGGAGCATCAAACCTTGGGCAGAGCAAGTGTGGAGGAAGTGTGGTGAAACAGCTTTGCTATTCAAATAAAAGCACAACATTTCTAACCTCCAGAAATGCTTTAAACATTTATGATTTGCCCATAATACATCTTGTCATGTATTTTTCTCTTTTCTTCTTCTATGGATTTTATTCATTTTTAATAGTAACAATCTCAACTCTTCCAGTGTCATTGAAGAGCACTAAAAATGTCCCTCGTCTCCACCTTAAAAAGAAAGTGTAAATCTAAACTACTATTCAAAATGTCTCCAATATTATCTATATTTCATAAAACTGAGACTGCATTAAACATTATGCATAAACCGTTATGCAATATCCATGACAGTAATTCTTGTCACATAGTCAGAGGCCTTCTGGGAACTTAAATGTAAGGACAGCATATCTGTACTGAAGCAATGGCTTTTCTTTTTTACTTGCTGAAAATCACAAGAGGCAGATAACTCACTAGGAAAAGATTCTGATATGCATTTTCAATTTCTAAGTTGAGAGAATACGCCAGAGGGTTTGGCAGTTTGAGGGGGGCTGCCACTCTGTCCTGGAATACAATTGCCAAATTCCTTGTGTTGTCCTCATTTTGTCTTTGCCTGGTTGATCATATACACAAACATTGCAATAAGCAGTTCCTATGTCTCCTAGAGTAGAACCATTGAGGAAGGAGGGAAGAAGTGTAAACCGGTCTAGTTGATACATGTCCCCTTTTGTTTCCATGGCTTATGTCAGAACCTTCTCAGTGAAGAACCTTCTCTTAGATAACTAAGACTTACTAAATAGATAACAGACTTACTAAATTAATGGCCTTCATTTGAGGCTTAATTCAACAGGTGACACAGCACAGGCAGCAATGGTAGTCACTTAGATCAAAACCAGGTTCTCACAGTAGCAGCAGGTCCCGTTTGACCATACAGGTAACAAACAAGGACATCCTTTCCAGCTACACCTCTTCCTCTTCCTCCTCCTATGGGATGCAATAAAGGCAACTTCAGGTCTGTGCCACGGGGATCAAGGGCTCAAAAGGAGGCAATCAAAAGGTCTGAATGGTACTTTATGGAAATAGACCTATTTTGCCTCCTCTGGAGGCAAGAGAGGAGGCCCTATAGAAGCACCTAGCATCCTCAATGTAATCTGCAAAAAAGCACTTGAAGCATAGGGTCATACAGCACACACCAACAAAATGGCCAAGAAAAGAGTTATAAACCATTCCAGCCAATCAAGAACTGTCACAAACAGAAGGCAGAAACTGCAGGAATGGAATCTTTCATTAAATGTTTCCAAATAGGGATATACTTCAAAGTGCAGTTGCCTGCATATCCACAGAACTTCTTTAGCTCTGGGAATGTGTTTAGACCTGTGGGAATAATGAAGTACTTATCACTTACTCCTCTCCAAGGATCCATTCACATCTTGTCAGGCATGCCAAACCCAGGGGCTTTTTACAGCAAGATACCTCTTGCCTTCAAATTGTAACAACTTGCTGGATTTTCCATCAAGGAGGCAGTACCGTGACAATAAATTACAGGGAAGATGACAACCACAACACACACCACTCGCATCTGGCTGGCCAGAGCACAACAGTCAATGCAATCAATGGTCTGTTTTGCAGCTTTTCTCCAGAAACTTTTGATTAACAGCAGCTTTGAAAGAAAACAATCCTATCGAAAGGTTGCTGCAGAAGCCTCATTCTGCTAAATGCCCAATTCCTGTCAGCACTAACTAAATGTCAAACACGATGGTTGATAATTTGACACATAATTCACCCTGTTCAGTATTGTAAATCCCTGAACACCATTCTGAGGACACAGCTATGTTGTGCAAAAGGTAGTAAATTATGTTTGTATCATAGTGATCCAACAAATGCATTAGGAAGGATAAATCACTGGATGACACCTCAACCGTTAGTTACTGGAGACACTATTCATCTGCAGAAGGTTGTGTTTATTTGGATTATCACAGCTGGCTCTCCAGCAAAGAAAATCTAGTGCTTCATGCTGCATACCATGCACAAAAGAGCACAGACTTAGAGCTGCAGGAATCGCAGCAGAGCTGAGAGGCACACAGAAACTGAGGACAATTTGTGTAAAGATCTCAATAGGCAAACTGACATGTACAAACACAGATTCAGAGCAGAGTGCCAAAGGCATTTGTATTCTAATGTGGCCTCAGAATGCTCTGTATCTTTTTAAAGATACAAAATTTCCAGCAGACAAAAGGACTGTCCTTTAAAAGTATCACTTTGACACCTCTACTATCTTCTCCTGCATCTTGGAAACCATTTACATGGAGGATGACAAATACATGTGGAATGATACTCAAACAGAAGGTGCCACTTGATCTTCAAAGCTAGCTTGTTTCAGTGTTTCTCAGAAATTCTGAAGGCATTTTCTGGAACTAAAGAAGATGGGTATTTATCAATCTCTGTGACTGAACCGAGGTGCCCAGATTCAGAAGTACTTCCCAAGGTGTAATTAGGACCCACAAAAATTTGTGCCGAAAAAGAGAAAGGGTAATTTGGCCAGAATGATCCTGCATTGTACACAGTGCTTAGACTAGTATTCAAAAGCTGCTGAAAGTAGATCCAAAAGCAAATCTCAAAAGCACCTACTGAAAAAATAAAAAAGCAGAGTAACTAACTGCATCTACTGGAGAAACAGGTGTCAGAAGGTTGTCTTGCTCTTCTCAGATGTACCTGATTCCCACATGGGGATTTGCCAGGCAGATGGTCATCCTACACAAACAGCAGGTAGGAATTTCTGTCAAATCACTGATTCTTCTGAGGTTTTATGTAGATTAGGTTACAAGCATGGTGGCAGTCACAACTGCCTCAACAGATACACTGTACTTCAACAGATGAGCCTGTAACCCATGAATCACATGAATTCTAAGAGGAATCTCTTGGCAGAAAACAGCAAGAAATGGAGATCAGATGTTAAATGAGCTGTGCTTCTGACTGGAAAAGTAATAAGTCTGATGGGGTATTACCAAACTGCAAAAAAGAACTAATTATGCATACACAGTGGGTGGATTTTTCTTCACATTCACTGAAACCTCTGCTTCAGACAGAGAACATAGCTTTTGCTTGTCTCTGATGAGCACAGTTTGTGACATGGCCATGCCATACACACAGACAAGCAGGCAATTACTATCAGAGACCACAGGCCTAAGTGACAATTAACAGTAGGATGTCAAGGAAGAGGCATGCCCCTACACTACTGTCTGGGGGATCACCAGTGCACCAGCAGCACAACCCATCACTGGGTTTCCATCTCTTGAGAAATGGTTCTGTGGACTCACAGCACAGCAATTTTAACCTCTTTGCCAAACACAATTTATACAAACTATCTTTACAGGCTTCCTCTCCAAGGACAAGCTGCTGTTGCCTGCTACCAGCCTTGGCACATGCTAAGAAGCCAGGTTTCCATTTGCCATTCACCACATTCCACCCTGTGCTGGGCTTGGCCATCCCAGCTCTTGGGGTTTCACAGAGAGTCCCCTGCTCCACTTTGGCCAGCAGGAACTCCTACAGCACAGGTAGTAACAGCAAAACCAGTACATGACATTTTCAACAGCATATGACGTTTTCAACAGCACTCTTGAAAGTGCCAAATTCCTGCTGAAAACCAATGTCAGACTTCTTAATGGTGTCAGGACTGCTGTTATCACATCATAAAAATTACTCATATTTTTTATCTTTACCAAATGCAAAAAATCAAAGAAGTTTTTAAAGGCCACAGTATTCTTCACTCCTTGAGCATTGTGTGTACATCTAAATCTCTGAAGTCTGCTTTTAATGAAGCAGCCCTCCTAGCTGAACTCAGTACTGTAATCAAATTTGTTTGCACAGCTTTTAGAAGTGTAGTCTCAGAAACTGCTGAGACCACTGTGTGCCCAAAGGTGCTTTGGCAGCCCATTGTCATCAGAGCCTTAAAAGTATGCTGCACATCTACAGCAAACAGATTGTCTGGACACACCTTGCCACATATTTGACACCAAGAGACTGCTTGGCCATGTGTACTCTGGGGTAATATTTTGGTCTGCTGTTCTTATCTGCAGTGAAACTTTTTGCAGACAGTCTAGAGACATCCTTCAAAGGACAGTCTAGACAAACATTATGAAACACTCACACCCTTTACTTAAGGATCTGTGGATCCAGAGCACCTGAGCTCTCTGATGAATTCAGGCTGTAGCATCTGCAAACGACAAGAGGTTATAAAGTCAAAACTGCAACAGTTTTGTTATCTTCGTAACAAAAAATGCAAGTTCAAGGAAAGCATACAGAACTATTAATATCTTAACTGTGACTCAAGACTTATTCCTGAAGATAATACCTTGGTCCTCCTTTAGCTTTTCTGAAAAGTCAAGAACTTCAGGGGAAAAAAAATATGATGATGAACCAAAATAGTATTTTTATTATGGAAAGCTCCCCTAGAAAGAAACTGAAACATTTTGTCTGCTACAAAATGCATCACACCGAAACTTGATTTTTAGCATGTTACAGAGAAACTCATGGAAAGAAAAGGCTCTGACTAGAAGGAATAGTTTACATCCTTAGTATCCAAGAGCTGAACTACCAGAGGAACCAAGAGTCGCTGCCATCTGCATCAGGAAAGGACACCCGTCTTGCTACCAAACTGTAACTTTCATCAAAGGTAGGAAAGAATAAGGCATTCCTAATATCAAACTCCCTGCCAGCATTCATCCATGATATGAGCACTTGCAATGCCTCAAAACAAACAAACTTTTATGTCAAGACTGATCACTCATGCTCAAGGCATGACTGGAATGAGGGGTGAGGATGCTCAGGAGACTGGAAAGTGAAACTTTGACATCTTTAAGAGTTTGGGTTAGATTTTTTTTTAAGGAAACAGATGCTAAAAACACTAGGGAGAATAAATAACAGGTGAGAAAAGAACCTTTCAAAACAAAGGACAATGTTGACACCAAAACAGAGAAAGCTGACCAGGAACTCAATCAGACTGGAAGCTGGTAGACAGCTTTGAATCACCAAACATGCAACAGGACTGGCAAGGAATAAGCACCCTAACTTATTTTGAGAAAATTAGTAAATTCTGAAGAAGCTAAGGTTCAGGTTGTCTAATAAGAGAAGACTTTCCTTCTGTACCTCTCTGTTAAGGCTCTTTGAGGTTCAGATCCAAAACAGAAGTCTCAGGTGGTAAAATTTTGCTTGACCCTGGAACAGCTGCACTAGTGATTTCCCTCTATAAGATTAAAACGTTGTTCTGTCCTAGTCTATTATACAATGTTGAACAATTTCCAAGACAAATAAAAAGTGCCCAAATAAAGTTTTGTTACTGTGTTCAACCAAAAGCACAGTACCTAAAGGCAAATGAACATCATTCAGTGACATTCCTACAAAATAAGATTTAATTATCTAGAACTGGATGTTGTCATTTTGCTGAGAAGCTCCCAGTGAGGCAATTTGACTTTTGGCAGTCCTCTTCATTTCTATTAGTCATTTTATCTTACAACTCATATAGAAATATGTTAAGTTGAATGAAATGAGAAGAGAGATGGTATCCATCCAGTGAGAATATTGGTTTTTTTATTAAAGTATTTGTTTTAATTTCAAGTAGCCATTCACCTTTCATTCTAATATGCTACTCATAAAAATTATATATTGTTTAAATTAATTAGGTGGGATTTAAAAGTATTTTGACCATATGTGTCTGCATGTTTATGTATAAATATAATAAATTTAAAACCTACACAGATTTTGTGCTTTCACTGTTTGGATAAAGGGATCATAACACTCTCAATTTTTAATTAAGTGGGCTTGATAAAGAAGGTATTTTGTGTAAAACCTTCATTTTAATTTGAAATTAATTTATTTCTTTGCAAATTACCTTCAATAGGTTTTGTCCTTTTATTTTTTTGTTTGTTTGTTTTAATTAGAAATTATTAAATTCTTTTAGAAATTTTTCTTCATTTTGATGGTGACTTGGAGTTTTGAACATTGGTTCTTGGCCTACTTGTTTAGCTTAAACCTTGAAAATTAAGGCTTTGATTTTAAAGAAGAAATGAAAGATGCTGTTTTTCTAGGACAACACTGTTTTCAACTATCAGCACTGACTCTTTTCGAACAATTTGGAATGTGAGATATTAAAAAGGGGGAAAGAAACCCAAAAAATTTTACAGCCGATTCTATTTTCCAAATCAGCAAAGCCAGAAAAAGAGTAGGAAGGAGGGCAGAAGTAGGTTCTTTTGTTTTCTACCCTGTGATGAAAATCATTCTTTACAATAGACAATTATTAGATGGTGATTTCTTCTATGGAAATTCCCATAAGGGGGAAAAAAAAAAAAAAAAAAAAAAAAAAAAAAAAAAAAAAAAAAAAAAGTCTGTTGTCCAGGCAGCTTGTGAATGTTTTATAAGTTTAAGATTACAAATGAAGACAAAAAAACCCACTATACTGCAAACTGCTGTGCATAAATACAGTAGCACTACATTCATAATACTGGTAGAATAAAAATAATGTGGAAAATTACTGTTCATAAAGGATTTCATACTTCAGTTCCTGAAGGCAGAAGTCTTTGGCCAGGGTCTGTTTCAGCCAGAGCTGAAATGCCACACCAGCATCTCGGCTTGTTCCGCCCCTGTCCTGGTCACCCTCTTTTTGTCAGTGAGACTGTACAAACAGCCCGCGGTCTCTGCCAAACTGCTGACCACAGGATTACTGTCAGGATACTTTTCATCATGCAGAAAGCTTCCCCAGGCCTGAGGTCGTTTCAAAGAGGAGCATTAGTAGCTATCAGATACCACCCCCCTTCTTTGTACCTGACCACTTTCAAATCTGGGTAGATTAAACAGCACCTGGGAATGAGGAGATATTTTAGGATAATGTTAAGATGAGGATTGAAAGAAACAAGGCAAGGCAGAAACCATAGAAATAAGATAAAAGTGAGGAGCAGGAGATTAAATAAAAAAGTGATTCAGAGAAAGCTATCAAGATACTACTATGATTCACAAGAGAAAAATATTCATCTTATTCCCGCTCTAGCCCCTTTTCAAAATTTTCACAGGAAAGTAGGGAAAGAGAAATGTAAAATATTCCTGCATGGAGGACCTATGTTTTACAGTCACATGTCAAGAACGATTTTTCAGACCTAAACTCATATAGGGTAAATAAATACCAAATCTTATATCTTCTATGTAATTTCCTTTATCATTCCAGCTGACAATCTCCTAGGACGAGACCCAGCCTAAGGATTTTCATTCCAGGATTGACTTCTGTCAAAATTTGCAAGAAGCTTATCTGAACCTGCCCAGGCAGTAGGGTGCACAGGTCTGCAGATGGATAAGGTAAAGAAAGATCCTGCACAGAGGCAAAAATGCACGTTTTGAAATAGTTCTGCATAACTACACAGTGCCAGTAGGTTACTGAGTTGAAAGATCCCATTTCTCTGACCATAATATTCACTTTTTCTCCTCTGGAAATGGAGAACTTCTAAACTGGTGCTTACAATTTTAGCTCCTTCAAAAATGCAATTCTCAGTTTCAGGCAAGATGCATTAAAATTGGATTAGCCCTTTATAAGTTTCAATTTACAACAATACAATAAACTGAAAACTATAGTGTTTCAAGAGTTATTTCATGAGCCATGTGTTTCCTCATACTATAAGGAATCAATCTCCATCACTGCAGTAAGCATTAAGAGCTATAATCATTTTAGCCGTCCAATTTTAATCTGTCACTCCATGCAAATGACAGTCCTGAGAATTGAACTGAACCATACAATTGGAGTGATAGTGATTTAAGAAAAATCAGCTGAGGACAGCCACTGAGATCTAGAATGCAGCATAATTAAGTTTTAAATTACTGAGGAAATTGAATATTGACTTGAGATCCATTAATAAGTCTTATATTTTATTAAGAGTAGAGGGATCATGAACTATGCAGCATACATAGCTTCAAGAGGTCAGTTCCCCACAGGACAAATCTATTCCCAGTTCCAAAAAGTGTTCAAATATCTTTGTCATAGTACAGAATGAAGATTTATTTCAGCCTTTAAGCTTTAAAGAAAGCCTTAGTCTGAACTGCTCAGCTACACTTTTATCTTTACAAAGGTGCTTGAAAAGATATAATTTCCTACATGGTAGCTCCACTTCAGCTTCCCTTTTCTGCACTCCTGAACAACTGCTGGTGGTACACACATGTAATATGGGTCTGAGAGTCCAGGGAATTTCAATATTGTCTGAGGGAGAACTGTCATTCAAGTTATTACTGTAAAGGACTATAAATCTCTGTTGTTGAATTCTAACTTCAGACATCAACTCCCTGTCTATGTAAAGACATATAAGCATGGGTGTCTCTGTGCTTCTATGGAGGAAATCTTCCAGTAAAAAAAAAGATTCACAACAACTTGGAAAATAAATAGTTACATGTTTTACCATACATATCTAGGACGAGGCTAATGTGCTTGCTGTGCTATCAGGGTATGCCAGTAATGAAGAAATGTGATGGTAGGATCTCTCCTAAAATCACACTTTTGAAACCCTTGAAAACTCATGTGCAAGGAGTTGAGGGATCAAAACCAGAAATGCAGATATCTTCATGCTAAGATAAAAGTGGAACCCATGTGAATGTATCCTCAGCAAGAGAACACTAAGCCTCAGTTCACACCACATGGATACCCACAGAGAAAAGAACTCAACTCTGAAACTGTCTGGAACGCAGGGTCAAGTGCGGGGCTTCCCAGTACAAAGCAGACAGCGACACACTGGACACAGTCTGGCAGAGGGCCAGGAGGATGACTCAGGTATTGGAGCATCTCTTACATGGACAGAGAGTGGGAGAGCTGGGAATGTCCAGCATGAAGGAGAGAAAACTCAGGGGAATCTCAGCAATGCACATAAACACCTGAAGGGAGTGTGTAAGAAGCTGGAGCCAGGCTCTTTTCAGTGGTGCCCAGTGATAAGATCAGAGGCCAAGGGAACAAACTGAAAAACAGAAGGGTGCTTCTGAACATAAGGAAACCATGTAAGAGCACAAAGTTCTAAACAAGTTAGACACTCATGAATAATGTAAAATCACTGAGGTTAAATTGTCTTTTTACCTGGTATTTTTCAAAACACCAAAGTTGTGCTATTTTTGAAATTCCTAACCAACAAAAGTAACCAGTGTGATAATAGACTCCTCAAAGACAATTAAAAATGATCTGCTGGTAGATGTTAATATTTACCCTATGCAAGTTACTCAGACTTCTTGGCTTGGCTGAGGTCACTCATCTTAACAAGTGACTATCAAAAATGTGCTTGGCTTTCTCCACCTAAACAAAGGATTACCTTACCTGCAAACCCTGACATTTCATGCATCACATTCTCTGAACCAGGACTATAAAACGTAGCCACTGCCAAGCTGTCTGCACAACACTGAACAAGTCCAATTTCCAAAGGCTGGGAATGAGCTGCCTCCCCAGTTCTGGCACCCACCAGTGAGCCCACCTTTTCAGAAATGTCAGGGGGCAACACAGGCAGCTCGCAGACCAGGGAAAGTCAGCAGCAGTCAAATTAACTCCATTTATTAACGACACGTCTATGAAAGAAGTTCAATTTCCATTTTGAAACTGACAGTTTGATGCTCTGCTCTTAGCTCTAGCAACATAACAAAGGATGGTTGCATCTGAAAGCATGTCTTTTTTCTAAATATGGCATTATTTACAAAGAAATTGCTTTTGCATATGTAACATCTTCAGATGTTTATAACTAGAGACTGTAAAATGTTTATTGCTCTACTGCTAAAACCTTATTCAAATTGTAGCATCTCGAGTGCAATGCAATACACTAGACTAGTGTAACCTACTTTTTACAGGAAGCATAAGAATGTATGCAAAAAGATCTTCCTTCCCTCTGCTTCCATTCTACTTTTCTGATTTAACCACATTCTGATTTGCAGCCCTCTTCTACAGGACGGCTTAAATTTTCTGCTTTTCTCTACTCCCATTGCCCCAGTGCTGGTGGTTGATGCTAACCAGAGAATTAAATCCCCAGTACAGGGATGATGGCATATGGCATGCGTGAGTGGGCTTAATGGAAGGCAGAGACACCCTGCTGGCTGTCTCCTGCTTCCCATCCATTAGCAGCACACAAGGCATCGTGCCGTGCTATGCGGCACATCCACGCTATTAGTGAGTGCCACAGACGTGCAGCCGTCATCCACGTCCTTCATGCTGTAAAGGCCCCCGCTGTGACCACCCTGTGCACCTCAGGAGGAGGCTGAAAGCACAAAACTCCTCACTTCAGCGAGAATATTATTAAACATTAAACTGTAAACAAGCTTCTACCTCCACTTAACTGAACAGTCAAGAGCCATTCCTCAGCAACACAGGACAAGCTGAAATAAAATCAGAGCCAATGCTAATGTAAGCATGTCACCTCTTCCAACCCACCCATTCACAAATGGATGCTGCTGTTGAGACCGTGTCGCAAAGCTCTTGCACCCGTACAAAAAAATAGTTTAAGCAAGCAAAATCCTCTGTTAGGTATTAATAAGTGTGGGGTCACAGCAGGATGCAGATACAGACTCAAAATCATCTAGCACATTTTCTAGACGTAAGACATCTTCAACTGCCAGTGAACAGAACTGCACTGAAATCTAAAAGGAATGCGTCAGAATGCACGTGTGTGTGTATAAAAATCATTATGCCTCAAACAGCAAATTAATCTCTTAAAAAAATTATTAACATGGATAATTTGGCAATTTCCAGTAGCCTATTCACTTTAACATACATTTAAAAGCTCAGACTATCAGCACAGGACAAAAAAGGCATTTCCTGTCTAGGAACCAGAATCAGTTCTTCATGCCCTACTGGTAGATCAGTTATGTATTAGAGCTGCTGCTGCTTGATTTTTAATCCACATTAGTTCACAGACCTTAAACAAATTTGATGTTACCATGTTAAAAAGGGAAAGCACTAGAATAAGTTATATATAAACAAAAAGGAAAACAGATCAAGCAAGAGACCAGTTAATCATTGAGATGCTGGCAGTGAGGGGACAGGCAGCCTACTGCCAGCATACAGGGAAATAAGAAACACGCAAATAAATCATTTAAATTCCCTTAAATGTAATTAAATCCAACCTGGAATAATAATACAGTAATTTTTAACATGTTTTGTTAACCTTAGTTTTGGCAAGGTTAGAAATTTGCTGATGGGTGTATGTGTGTACAGTGGAGTACTATAGACCTATAATACCTGTTCTCATCCTGAATAAACAACACATCGAGCCACATTCTGGATATCAGACATCAGCTGTATGCTTAGCCATTTAAATATGCTGGCTGTGTATTTACTGAAATAGATAATTTAAAGTAGTACTTCAGTCAGCTCTGCTCATTTTGGAGCCTGGCTGATAAATCTTCACATGTAGCCGAAGCATTAAAAAATCTTCCATTTTCTGAGCCCAGATTCCTGCATCATCGTATCCACTACAGTCTTTCAGCAGTAAAATTAAAGGCAGCATGAATACTTAAATGTTCTGTGACAAGAACACAGCAGCTAAATCGCTGCCAGTATACAAAATTCAAAGGCTACCTTAGAATTTGAGTTCACTGGATGGAGAGAGGGAAGGAAGGTAGATGTAAAAAAAAAAGCAGGGGGGAAATTATCTCAGAAATCTTGCTAGCAATTGCTACTGCCCTAGGAGCTGTGGTTTGAGCCCTCTAAGCTTCCACTTCCTTACAAAGACTGTTATTTAGTTGAAATATTTTTTCCTACAGTGCAAAACAGTCTCTCCTGGAGACAGGAACAGATACAGCCTAGAGGTAAATGAGGATGTGAGGTGTCTGAATGCTCCACTCAATGCTGGCAGCTTCCCCAAAATTAAACACTTAAATCTTGACCCATCTGACACTTATCAAATAAAAAAAAAAATCTCTGGAATGGAGACATTTTACATAAACATTTTCTTTTAGACACTATGGAAAAATTGTGATTCTTCTTAGAAAGGCTTTAGAGTCAAAGGTTATTATCTATCTGTTTAAATTTTTAGAAGAATGATAGTCTTTGTTTTTGTGGATAAGGATGCAGCATCTTGGAGCTATTCTAACAGATTTCATTCTGTTACTTGCTGTGATCATACACAACACAAGCTTACACCAGGACAAGAAATTGAATTTCATGCAGATCTGATATGGAGAGTTATGTGATGAAATAAATCACAGACAAGCACAATCCTGTGTGTCCCAAAACACCCACAAGTATTCAAACAGATTGCTTTGTTATTTTAAGCTGTCACACTGCTGCAAATTTCATTGCTCAGTCCTGTGACTGTGTCAGACCTCACCTGCACAGTAAGGCCAAGCAGAATGACCTCCAGGTGGAGCCCAGTGTGATGCCCAATAGTTGTTGGCACTTTAGTAATTGGTTCTTCTCCTCCAGCTCAACTCTGCCCCACAGCTCCAGCACAACTGAACATTTGGTGTGCTCACTGCAGCTGTCAGCTTTCAGCAGGAAAAAAGTAAAGAAGATTCTTGACCATTTCTGGGTGTATGAAGCCCCATGGTGCCATTGCAGATGGAGGAGCATTAACCTAAAAGACTTGGTCAAATAACAAGGAATCTCATTCTGCCTATCTAAATTCTCTCTATACTTTCAGCTGACTCCAGCATTTTTACAGCAGCATTCAGCTGCCTCAAAGTATCATCAAGAACTGGACAACACCAGATATGACAACTTATCCAATGTAAGATGTGATTGTGTCATCACTATGAATGTTGCAAGAGTTTATAGCAAGGGGGTCTGATGGGCTCAGCTAACTCTGTGACATTCCGGTCCTGCTCCATCAGCCTGAAAGGGTGAGTGCAACCTCACCTAAGATCTCCAAAGCAGTGTTCTTCACATATACCTCACTCACTTGAACTCGCTGTGGACTTGTAGTAGTTTAATTGTATCAGGTGTACTCCATCATTTCTGACTACAAAGATAGGCTTTTCCCTAATAAAATGTACCATAAGAAGTACCAAGATACACAAAATAACATTCTACAAAATCCCAAGCGGCATCTATACTGCACAATTAATAGCACCCAGAAATATTCATGGAGAAGAAACACAGTTATCTATACTGTGAAACAGTTAGAGTAAGTTATAGCCACCATCCCTCTCCCAAACACTTTGGAAGGTAAACAAAAATCAAGCACCATTTCCAAAATTACCTTTGAATGTAGCTATTTCCTTAGGTTAACAATAATAATAATAGTCAGGACATAGCCACTACCGCAGAAGAGAGCAGCCCTGGGCATCTCTGTTTTATTAGTACATAATTACACTCTCTTAGAGATGTTGTCCACTTGCAGCTGCCCATTACAACCCAGCAAGAAACTCAGAAAAACATGAAGCAATTTTAAATTATTATGCCTCATACAAAACAAACATATTCACTTTCAAATATTAGCGATGGATTTTTAAAATTCTACTCATTACACAGATTGAACCTTTTAAATACCATTAATTAAACAGAGTGGCTACTCAAGCCCTATGAGGTCTATTGTGCAAATACCTATTAAGGAGTCCTGAGAAATGTTTTCGTCCACTACAGTGACCTCTGCTGAATAGCTTTTTTATTTTTTTTTACAAAAATTAGTATCACACAAATGCTTCTGTTCATATCATCTCTGTTGAAATTTTTATTGTCCATATTCTGTATAGGCTGAAATGGTGACTAGAAATGGCTGCAAGATATAAACAGCTTTCCATGCAAAATATGCATCATTATTACTTTCTTAGCCATCAGGTCTTCAGCATCATTCAGTTCCTTTTCAACAGCACTGAGAAATGTATTGTCATTTATATTTAAGGTAATTCATAATTAATTAATTAAGTTATGTCCATATTCCAATTAATTCAGCAGGTAACTGAAACGTTTCAACAAGAACCCGACATTTGGTAAATGGGGAAAGCGAGGGAGAAGAGTCCAGATCTGAATATGAGTCACAAGTGAGGGACACCAGAGCTCACTGATCATCAGATCTAGTGAGAGCTTGCAGGGATTTTGGAGAACCTCAATTACAACAGTTTAACTGCTTCTGAGGACCTGGACTCTGCACCACGTGAGAATCAGGTCCAGTCTGAGTACACAACTGATAAATCCAAAATAAATAAAATCCACATACAGGGTTGTAAATGTTGATGATGATAACTATTTCTGATAGTTTAAAGAGTTAACTCATCTGGGCTGTGTGATTCTCCTTTTTCAAAACAACATACCTGTCTGAAAATGGTTCTCTACTACTGAGTATCTACTGCATGGCTTTTCCATGTAAGAGGCTTCATATGCATATAATAAAAACAACTTATTCCCTATCATCAATAAGATGAACAGCACAGGCCCAGTGGGAATAGAAGCTAGATTAACAGAAAAGCTGAATTCATAGTAAATAAAAAATGTGAGCACGACCTTTGCATGGTTTTGCATTTCACAGAGAAAAAAAATTGATTTACAAGCCTTTTATACTTTTGAAATAAAACTCTCCCTCATTGTGTTGGTTTTCTTTGGCACAAACATAAATACAGATGTAGATGTGTTTGCAAAAAAAAATTAATTATCTTTTCTACACCACAACTGTTAAACAAGTGTTGACAGATTAATATAACTCAGCATCAGGGCAAAGACCTTACACGTGTATTCCATGAAATTACAAAGTTTATAAAAGAGGTGCATTTCTGCATGATCAGCAGGCTGTATATAGTTTTACGTAGTCCACATAAGCTACAATTCTTCCCTGATTCATATCTATCATACTGGCATGTTCTTTTCAATACTACACAAAGCAATAACAAGTACAGATGCTATTTACTATCAAAACATGTGCACAAGTATGTGCATCATCTACAGTTTCTGCAGTTGAAAAGTATTCCCAGCAAGGATCATACTGCATTGCCCTGGATATGACTTCCAGCCAGGGAGGGAAGATATTTCCTCTTCAAATGAGAGACCTGAAATAATGCCTGAAGCAAGAATCAAACCAGAAGTCAAAATTTTGAAATTCAAGCAAGTAATTCTCTGTCCAACCTGACAGGCCTAGCTTTGTTTAAATCCGCATCAAATTGACACCAGCTCTGATGATCGCCATGGACAGGCAACCGCTGCCAACTCTCCAAAGCTCCAGGGCTTTGGAAGTGCAGAAGGCTGCACCAGAGCTTGCAGGAGTATGAAGATGGGCACAGAGAATAAAGAGAAAACATAAAGATACAGAAAGACACCAGCATCCTGGATGGAAAAGTTTGGACCTCCTGCACTGGAGCATCTTGTCTAGCTCAAGAGGAAATATGGTTTGGATGAGTTTTGGTGAAAGTCACCTGAACACTCACTGCAGGTAACCACTGAGCCTTTTCTGCAAGGATGGAGAGCAACATTCATTACTTTAAGTGTGTGAACTAGAAATTTGATTGTTAAAACTAATTAAAGAGATTTAAAATCTGGGTTTGACACACTGTTACATAACACTAAGGGAAATTAGATCTATTTTAAGACTCTAAAAATGAGGGCAAAACAAATGGCACACACAAACATGAGCCTCTATCCCCCAAGTCCCATTTCACAGTCTGGACACCTCCCTGCTTCAACACAGTCACCTGTTACCTGGGAAACAAAGTGGAAATTTGACTTTACAGCACCAACTCCTCTAACTCCATGCCTGATTACATTTTCTTGCAGTGACAGCTCCTATTTTCACCCCTCCTGCTCCTTCTCATTAACATATAAATGCATTAGAGTACATTTCATTCTAAAATAACTTGCTGTTCATCCCATTTCTATTTTACAGTTAATGCTCAAGAAACAGGATGCCCTCAGTTGTTGCATTACCCATCCTCTCTGCCTTCTCTCCAGTCTCCCTGATCCATGACAACTGTCTTCCCCAGGCTTCAATGATGTGGATCACCTTTCACCATCTCGCAGACTCCAGTGCTTATTCCTTGCTCACTTCACAGTGAATACTATCTCTAGAGAACTCCCTTTTCCTATGAGCATTTCAGTGACATTCCTGTGTCAATACACATATAACCTCAACTCCTGTCTTCCACTACCAAGCCTCACTTGTCATTACTACTGGTCTGAAAGCTCACTAACAGCACTAAGCTCAAATTCATTCTGTTTCTATTTTTTCTGGTGTTGCAGCAATCCTCACAGTGCAGTCAGCCAGGAAACTCACAGCCCTGGGTTTCGCTGTAAAGTCTTGTTCTCTTCTAACACCACAGTGTCTGCAACACCAACACTTACCACATCTTTCCACATCCCACGTTGTGGGGAACCTGACTCTGTTGTCTTTAATATCCTACTGCCACATTTTGTGCTGCCTAAAAGTTATTCTAAGGGCTGGGGTTTTTAAATCAATATGGGCTTGATGAGCCCAGGGCTGTGAATTTCAGACCATGTTGAAAGGATCAAACACAAGAGAGAAAGGACAGGAACACATCACCCACCTAATAAAAGCGAAAAGGGAAACCAGGCTGACACTATTTGGGTGCCCAGAATTGTGATCTGTGTGAATCCTGACTGAATTACCTTCTAAGATTTATTGTGTTTTGGAAAGAAAATCAAGATTCTGAACAAGGAGGGGTGAGAGAAGCAAGCAACACCTGGCCCAATAAGATGTACTAATAGCAAAAACATTCATTTTGAAACCACCTGCTTTGCAGCCAAACATGCCTCCTGCAATACGATATGTGAGTCAAAGCAGATTATGCCTGGGCTTCAGAATTTAGAACCAAGCAAGTCATCCCAAACCAACCCTCCCCTTCAGAGTGTGACTGATGCAAGGTCAGGAATGCCAAACAAAAAGCTGAACAGCATGCCAGGGCTCCACTCATTCCATCCGGCCTCACCTCAGGAAGAGGGACAGATGGTGCCAGTGACTCAGAAGAACGCCAAAAGGCTCTCATCTCACAGCAATAACCTTTGTCCCAGCCCTGTGGCAGTCTGTCATCCAAGCAAATGGTATTTTTCAAGGACGTAAGTGTGAACTTGACGCTGGTAGGAAAACATGACAGAGTGCTCTCACACACAAACTCTCTTTCTGCAACCTGGGCAAAGATAATTCCATTCTGCAGTTTCACCTGTGTGCTCCTCTGTGTGAGAAGGCAGGGCCTTGGGTAATTATGCTTAGCAACATAAATTAAAGCTTAGTGTACTTCTTCTGACTAACTTTAAATTGTCAAAAACCTTTCCAGGAAAAAAAAAAAAAGCCTCAGGGAAAGCAGAAAAGATTTGTGAGCAAGACTTCACAACCTTAAAGGAAATCAATCCTAACTTTAAAATCTGAAAACAAAAAAAAACAAACAAAACAAAACAAAACAAAAATCAAAATTCTCCAGATTCTCCTTTTCTATTTTCTGGTTTTTTTTTCAATTACTGTATTTGCAAAATGGAACAAAGCAGTTGTAGGTCTGTTCCCTGCCTCTTTAATTTCTTTTTCCATTTGCAAAGTGCAAAATTATGGCTTCCCATGATTTCTACTGTGGGAAAAAGAAAAAATTGCTATTGTATTTCTTTTCCCCAAAAGCAGGCACTGAGTGAATAAACACACGGAAGCACTGGCTCGACATCTGGTCCCATACAGGAGGCAGGACTGATTTAGGACAAACAGAACAGGGACAGGGCTTTGCATTGGTAGACCAAGACCTGGGCGGAAATGAACTGCTGAGAAGACCTGTGCCAGTAACAGCTCCGATGATAGCATTCTTAGAGACACAATGCTCTAATGACATGAGCACATTAAGCTTCATGGGCAAGAATAATTTTCTCCTATTAGACAAAATAGCACAGAATGAACCAGATACATATTGGCCCAAAATGCTATTCTGGGGAGCTGTTCCACAACAAAATCTTTATATCGCACCTTTATATCCCTTACGACACAGGTACCTCCACTCTTCCAGTCTCAGCTCAGTACACCAAAACACTTGGGGGCTTGTCAGTAACAACACAGTTTCCATTTGCCCTCCCAACTCAAAGTTGTTTCTCATAAGACCCACCCTGCTTCACAAGGGCCCTGAAATACTCTGTCCTCACTCCCATTCTTTTATTCCCATGTGTCAGTCTGAGCATCAGTTCACACATCACCTCTGTGCTAGTAGCCCACATGGACATATCCCCAGTGTCCTTCTGAACACTAACTTAAATTTGCACTGTGTTGCTCTAAGAAATGTCCAGCTAAAGCCCAGCGTAGCAAGAAAAAGAGGTTCTAAACCTGCCAGCCTTACCTCCATTCTCAAACCTTGCACATGACAGAGCTGAGTCATTCATCATATTCAGGCCATGTCATATTCAATTTCAGCTGCTCTCAAGCCCCACACATCTCCCCTCTGCTTACATGCTGCAAATTCTCCTTGCATGCTGTTTCTTAGACAATGTAAGTGGCTGAAGAAGTGTGCTCACCAATGCAGAAAATTATCTTTTTTTTTTCCAAAAACACAGAAGTGTGAATTTCCTGTTTTTCAGGGAAGACATCAGGGCCGCAGTTGCATGTTTTTTCATCTCAGTCCTCATGTCTGCTTTCCTAGCCTGTGATTTAATGAAAGATTAAAGACTATCTTATGAAAGTTCACCACGGCAACTGCTGATGTCATTGGGAGCTGGATTCCCAGTCAGGGCTTAAAGGAAGATGAAGACCATATTGATAATTGACAATATTTCTGACATTATTCATCTACCTAATTAAGCCACAACTCCATGCCACTACATACGCTCCAAACTGAATGAACAGAAGATGTAGCATCATTAATTTGCTTAGCTATTGCTGCTACACAAAATTAGCCCACAGAAATTAACTGTTCATGGAAGGTGTAGATTATTTACTCCTTTCTTATGAGGCAGCAGGAAAATGTAATCCTTCAGGTATCTACTTCATAATGCCATGCCTTTTATTATCCTACTTAAAAATAAGCTTGTGCATTCTTCCTCAGAAAGCAAACCTAAATGCTGCATCCTACACACCGTAAAATGAAGATTTTTTTAATTCATTAATCTCAAGCACATTCAAGCATTGAAAGAAAGGAGACACACTGACAGCCTGGACAGCTTTGCTGGTAATCACTGTTGTGTTTGCCATCCTTTCGGGAAGAGGTAAAACTTTTAGTCTATCTACAAACACAAGAACAAAAAGCACATTCAAAGAAACCAAAGTGTACATATGTTCCCCTTCTGACTCTTTCTGAAACAAGTTACTGCAAAAATGCCTTCATGGTAGTTTGTTGCTTGATTCATCTCCCTAAAGCAGCCCAAAAGCAATGTACTGATGGGCAGTCAGCCCATAGCATGGAGATGCACCCAGTAAAGGAGAATCTGCCACAAACACATAATTTTCAGGAATGGCAAAAAGGCGGCTGTTCAGGATTTAGCAAATTTCATGAGGAAAAAATGCAGTTAGGAACAGAAGCAAAGGTTGATTACACAGATTTAAGAAACACAAGCAACGAGTACAAACAGTTATGCTTCATGAACCTAGTATGATTACATGTATTTTGATGACAGGAATGAGAATGGAGGTAGACAGACCATCTTCTCCCTGCATTTAAGTGAAAGCCATGAGAGCTGGAACTGTGCCTGAGTGCTGGACACACAGCCAAGAGGCTCTGCAGTTCTCCTACACAGTGTGGCTGCCATCCTCATTACAAAAAAAAAAAAAAAAAAAAAAAAAAAAAAAAAAAAAAAGGTAAGGTTGTCAAAGGGAAGCTCTTAAAAGAAGACATTTACAGTCCCCATACAAAACTAAAACAATCCACCAAGATTTAATGGGACAAAGTATATCAAGAGGATGAAGAACAAAATACATAGTAAGGCTCACCTTGCATGTAAGATGCTGCTTATTTTGGCTTCACTCCCACAACTTAAAGCAAGAAAAAACATGGTCCAAGATGTTCCCATGGATCTTCAAATAAATTCATTCTTAACTGGCTTCCACACAGCTGTCTTTAAAGGCTTGTGTGCTACTTTCATTTGATACTGCATTGATTTTCTCTGAAGTTTCCTCCCACCATGGCTACCCTGATCAATTAGTATGCTATAAATAGAGCAGTCAGATTCCTTTCACTGGTCTCATTAAATTGCACTCCTGCTGAATTTCTGTGGAGAACAGAATTGGATCATATTGATAGCAATAGTATGAAGACGTCCTAATGTTTTCCAGAGAAAATCAATTGCTCAATATTCCTAACAAAATGCTTTGAAGAGCATGACCCAATGGATCTCAGCTAATGCCCAAAACATATGTCAAACCTTGCTTGCAGTTCTGCATCTCTAAACCACTGAAAAATACAGGATGAGGAAATAAGTGGTTAAGAGGCTCAGGCAGCTTCTCACTGATACATAATCCCTCATCAATCACAACTATTTAACTGCATCCCCTCAGAATGGAAATATTTTCCTGGAGGTATGCAGTTAACCCATATAATTGTTCTGGAAAATGAATTAAGAATTTGAGGAGGAACACAGTCTCAAAGGCACACTTGGTGCCTGTCAAAGTCACCATTTAGCGGTGGTGTGTTCACTGATTAAAACTAGAGGGGAATGATAATATCTGGTGCTATGGTAAAGGTTAGTTACTGCAGCAGATGTGTGACAGCCATGATTCCAAAAATGTTAATCTTTATTTTCCAATGGTACCTCAGTATAGCTTTTAAAAAAACTGTTTTCGAGATGACATTTTATTCAATGAGATTAATAACAGCTATAAAATAGGAAATATAATTCTCTATTTTGAAACATTTCAAAATCTAAACTGAAGGGTAGTTTTTAAGTCTGTCTTCTGCCCAACACCTTGCTCTATCCTTTCATAATTATCCTGTCTTCTCCTGACATCCTTAGCGACCTCTTTTTCTCTCTGTTAAGCACTATCATTCAAAACCTTTTCCATCTTCCTCGCAAAATGAATCTACATTTTCACCATATACTCTTCTGCAGGTTGAAAATCCCTATTGCAAAGGCTGTGTTTATAAGAGCACTTGAATTACTGCATGTATCCAGCATTTCTACATGGACTTACTGTGTCTGGAGCAGAATCTGTGGGGTTTCTGCATAAAGACCAGAAAGATCCACTGCAGGTTTCAGAGGACTGCCTGTACTTTGCAAAGACTTTCTGAGGAGAATGCTGGAGGACTACCAGTACTTGATGATTTGCCCTGGGTTCTTTGTACTTTGCATGGTGGCCTTCAGCCAGAAGATGCAGTGCTCTAAATTATACTTTCAGTCAAAAAGCTTAGCATGAGACGAAGGCACACCCCAACAAACTCAGAAGCTTTTAAAGGTAATAAGGCACATGCAGTGCAATGTCAGGTAAGAACTAATGAAAACTGCAGTTGAAACACACCTTTAGGGAGGCCCTCCCCTGAATCACAGCAGAATCACTTTCTCCTACCAGGAAACGTTTACAACGATGTAAGTGGCCAAGGGTTGAAATCCACTTCTTCTCAGAAAGGAAGCCCTACCCCAAAAGATTCTAACAGCTATAAAGGATTCATGAGAACCAACTAAAAGGAGCAGGGAAATAAGAAATACATTTGAAAACACAATCTTAAATCAGAGATTAAAGACTGCATTTTCCAATGACACTGTGTGATATTAGAGTCAGTCCTATAAAATAAGGGACAGGAATACATATTTCATAGTCAAAACCTATACTGTGAGGCACAATGTAAAATGTAACCCAAAAGAACAGGCAAGCACCTCAGCATAGCCAGAACTGTGCTGGGGGAGATGCTGACATGAGGTTTCTCAGTGTCAGGTGCTGGAGTGAAATTCAATTTTTTTGATTGACTGTAAATTTATTTTCCTCAAAAAGGATGATATGTTCAGCCACCTCGGATTTCATTCCATATTTGGATATTCACCATGTGTAAACAAAACATTACTACCCAATCCTTTTCATTACAGAAAACACTGGAAAAGATTACAAGCACTATTTTCATAGTCCACATAATAAGAGATGATTTTTAAGAACGTATTCTGATCTTTGCAAAATATGTAGGAAAAGACTACAGAAATTCATTTTTGGGGAAGGAAGCTGTTTTTTTTTTAAGTATATTATCCACACTTCTTTTTTCAAGTAAATTATCCACACTTGAGCATGATATTTTAAAAAGAATTAATACTTATTTTTTTCTTCAGAAATACAATTTTCTTCATTTGTTATGTATCTAGACTTTCAGCTCCTGAACTACTTTAAATCATCACCAAAGTATCACTTATTTAAACAGCTATGCCTATTAAAACACACAAAAATTGAATTTTCTAAATTGTTTTATGATTAGGAAACATGAGATGAGAGAAACCATCACCAGCCATATAATTTCACATTTTTATGGTGCTTCCCACAGAGAAGTTTCCCACAGTTGTTTTTGAACATTAGTGAATTATGACAGCAGTGTTCTTCCTGCACAGCAATCACTCATAAACAAAGTCACAATCTTCTTATAACCAAAGGCAAATTGGATTAATAAAGAAATAATTGTGAAAGGAGGTGAACACTTGCTAAAGAATATATACCAAAACCACAAAATAATACATGTGGATGGAGCACTGTAATGTTTGCTGACAGAGGCACTATATACATGGGCAGTATGTGCAGAAGATAGTAACATAAAGACAACTGTGCACAGCCTAATGAAATCAGACGGGATTTATTAGCATCATGGAAAATAAAAGTTAGACTGTCTTCAGAAAATAATTACAAAATCATCCAGTGTATACTTTTGATGTAAATGTGAAAGATGCATATTTAAAATGGATTGATAACACAGGTAAATTGAACACCATAAAAAATAGACTTAAGCTCCCCAAATAAAGGGGATCCCACTGATTTTCGCATCTCACCATCTCCAGGGCCAAAAAAAGTCAGGAGGAACATCTCCAGGTTCTGATTCCAAATCACTGCTGCTGCAGATAGGTACTCCATCAAAAGAATTCCTTTCTATGGGCTACTGAGAGTCACATACCAATTCCTGCTTTGGACCCAACAGCACACAGTGAAATAGCAAAAGGTTTTATAGGAGTTGACATTTTGAAATAGAAAAATTAGGATTAATGCCGAGAGGAAATCTGAAGAGCAAGAAGTCGTAGAGAAGTTTCCAAAGAATGTGCCAGACCTGCCTTGGAGCTTTTAAATTAAACTCTGAGAAGCTCTAGGAAATATTATGCACAGGATAATCTTGCCTTAGCAGAAAGGTGAACTATGATCTTAAAACATGTCCTCTGTCTCCAACATTACAATTTAGAACAAATTAGTTTTATTTCTGAGTGACCTTACAAGGAAGACTACTATTTATTCCCTTTATGGCCTTAAGATACTGAGGAAAAGAGAAATATTTAGACCTTGAGTGAGAAAAAACACTTTCAAAAACAATTAGCTGTTTTGAAGCTGAAGAATGGTTATAACCATATAGTTGTTAAACTGTGATCTACCAAAGACAACAGAAAGTCATTCACAGTGACAAGAATTAATTGCCTATACTGAGTTTGTGCTACAAGCCCTTCATGTTTGTGTCACCTTAGCATTGTATTACTTTTTCAGCCTAATCAGAGCAATTTAGTCACTCTCTTTAGTTTATGCAGATAGATTTTTTCAGTTTCCTGATGAAGAGAAGAAAAACAGAAAAGTGGATAGCATTTAGCAAAAGCTCAAGAAAGAGGCAGCCCGCATGTATGTGTCTCTTCTATTGTGTTTCTCTCGAGATGCAATAATTTTTTTGGATGTTTTTCTCTATTGACAGAACAGATGGAAAGATGCAACTATGAGCATTTTCATTGGTTTCTACACTAACCACATCTACTTTGCAGAGGAGAAGAAAACATCAGATTCAAAAAATATTCTTCTTTTCTAGATCATGCCATGACATTCCAGGAACATCCTCAGAAGCTCCCAGCGTCTCCTGCCTGGCCCCACGGGCACGGAGTCAATGTGAATCAAGCAGGCCAGCTCTGGTGTGAGGAACTAAAGGGAGAGTTTGCTTAACAGCCTGGGGTCTAAAGGACTCACTTGGTTTGTGAACAGTTCAGTGCTCACTCTCCAGTGCTACATTCATGACTGGTATGAAGAACAATGGGAACACTGATAAAAGAAGATTTGGAGGTGGAAAGTTTGAAGGAGATTGGAAGCCAGACATGGAGAGCATTTGGCCAGTGAGATCACAAAAGGCTGAAATCTCCTAAGGAGTCTAAGATGAACCTAATGTGCCATGCAGTCATCTATGGTGACTGAGGTTTTTTAGGATGCCATCAGAATAAAGACAAAAAACCCCACATCAGTGAAGACTAGTACAAAGTAAGACAATGTCAGCAGGAGTGGGATGAGGAACTGGGGAAAAGCCTGCTCAGAGCAAAAAGGGCAGGAGGAAGGAGCAGAAGAGTCTGTGCCAGTTAGATCAAAGTGTCTGAACAAAAGCCAAGCTCCCCACAACTAATCACGCCTTGCTTACAGCAAATATCTGCAAACCACTGGCAAAGTGCCCTCTGTCTTTCTTGTTCAGGTTCACATGGAGGATGACAACCTACTGCAGGCAGACACTCCACTAGATCCAGTGGCAGTGTTTGGAGGGTGGACATTTAACTCCATTAAGCTTCCTTGCAGTTTTCAGTAAGATGCCACAGAGCCGGGTTTCCAAGGGGCAAAGGGGAGTTTAGTTTGCTGCTTCTTCTCATTTGTTTCAGAGGTGGCAGCCCACGTGGCATTATGTGCATTCAAAGAGAATCTAATGAGAAGCTCTTAATTTAACCATGCTAGAACTCAGACTCCTGGCTTGGGGGCTCAAGATCAAGACTAAAGTCTTGAATCCTCCTGATCAAAAAATAAATGTCAGCTGGACTCCAAATAAGTAAAAAGTGACTAAAAATCAGACCATAGCCTGTCACCATTAGAAAACACATAACAGTAATCTTTCAGTGGAATTATTCTCAGCTTGAAATAGAAAAATGAAAAAATATTATGGTATCCCCTCATCTTAAAAGTGTGTTTGTGAGAATATATAAATCAACATTCCAAAGGCATTCAACATTTTTTTTATAACCATCATGAAAGATTCTAGCAAGTAAATTAATTATTCTGCCTTCAGTAACAGGTTAACAGCTGGGACCAGGCTGAATAATGGTTGTGTCTATACAGACATGCCTGCTTGTAGCTGAACTCAAGCTATAGCCATAAAGTCCTTTCTCACCCAGCAGATTAAGCCCACCCAGACATTAGGTGAGGAGCTAGAAATAACAATCACTTCCAGTCCACCCTGCTTCCACAGTAAACTGCTGCTAAGCCTTTTTATGGCCTTTTTACAAGCAAGGAAGACCGAGTGTAAGCAAACTCTTGAAAATAACAAGCTCTTAGGAAAAATATCCCATTTAACTGCTGTTGCTACAGAACATGAGGTGAACTGGTATGAAATTATGCTGTTTACAAGCACATCCCTTTGTTCTCTGGGAAGTCCCGGGTTCAGGGGACTCTAGCATTTACAAACTACTTAATTCTTTTACTAAAAAAAAAATTGAATGAAATTATTTGCTAGACTTCCTGAAAACAGAAGATATTCCCATTAAAAGCTTGAGTCTGCTACTTTTTAATATTCTCTCAAGCAATATACAAAGTGTCAGGACCCTGTTCTCAAAAACTGGTGGAAAATTCAAGCACTGAATGAGAAGGGTTTATGGTTTTAAGTCTGGATGCAAAAACATTTAAAGCTCTATTTTGTGGTTCACAGCTCACTGCTGCTCACTGCTAGTACTAACTGTTCCTTCAGCTCATTATTAACAATCTTATGCACTGCACAGAACATGTGACCATGTAATTATCTGAAGTCAAGATACTGTTTTCAGAGGCATCCTTAATTCTGGAAGTTCCTGTCTTAGCAATCCTTGGCACTGCAGCATGCTGGTTACATAGATGTAGTCCAGAACCACATGGCAAAATTCAAGCGCACTCTGTGCTTGTTGAACAGCCCTGATGCTCAGCAAGATTCCCCGCATGACACTAATAGAGTTCACACTTAGAGAAAATGGGAATAAGAAGTCCTGTCACCTTCATCACCAGACTCTACATGGTCTGTGTCTGGCACTTTCACCTTGCACTGCTGCAGCAAATCTGCTTGGGGATATTGTTCTTACAGCTCATAAGAAGAGCTGAATGAAAGATGTTTTTGAAAGTAATTGCAGCTGCAAGGATGCTGCCTTCCTTCACTTTCTGGTTTGCTTTCATTTTTACAGGAATGAGTTTGTTTTAGCTTATGAAGCCTTCCTCTGTTACAAAAAAAAAAAAAAAAAAAAAAAAAAAAAAAAAAAAAAAAAAGACACATTTAAAAGACCTGCCTTTTCCCCCATAACACTATCACTGTTTCTTCCAAACACCCTTGTCCCAGAAGCAAGAGTCTACTGTCTTCTGCAACAATGCTGACTGTCCACATATGCTCAGCTTCCCATTTAAATGTGTATAATCACTTTTCCACCAGCTTTTTAGCTAGAGGAGAAGCATTCACATTCAGCCACCAATAACTATGCACTTTTGCAAAGCATTGGGATGTGCAGCCTGCCTGAGTGAAAACATGCATGAAAAAAATCTGTCATGCATGCAACTACTATTATGCACTAAATAGAAATCAGTATTTAAGAAGGAATTAGTGGTCCAGGTTTTAGAATACTTAATGTCAGTTAATCAGTTGAAGTGATTCAGGCATACCTATAGTGTTCCATTTTGCAAAACTCAATTGTAGCTACCCCCAAAGCTGTCTGTCAGAGTTAATGATAAGCCAAACTTTCAATATAATTTTCAAATTGAATTTTCAGTCTTTGAAACTGTTCTCACCTGCCTTATGAAAACAATGCTGTCTTGATAATTAAAAAAAAAAAAAAGTCTATATAGGGGCTTATGCAAAAACGGGCTATCACCAAGAAAATAATCATACCCAGAACATTCTCCCTCTTTCTGCCCAAGTGTTCTCAGCTAGGTGTTTTGGTAGCAAGGGGTCAGGGCAGTGCCAGAAGCAGTAAAATGAAAGGCAGGTTTTCACAATGTGGGAAGGAGTGGAATATATAACACTTGACTTAATTATGCCATAACAAAACTCCACCAAGCCTTATATCTTGTCCTTAACAGTGGCCAAAAAACAGAGCCTCGAGCAGCTACAACTTGGACAACATATGTGATTATTTCCGCTCAGCATCCACCTCATCTCCAAATTTTACAGCCTTAGGAATTCTGAACTTTAATTTGGTTTTTATATTTTATATTTACTAATCCTCAGTTCATCTCTCTTTTCATTTTCCCTAAACACAACTAAAATTTAAGCATCCAGAATTCCTCATGGCACAGAGTTCCACAAGTTACCCAGATGTTGTACAAAGGTGTCTTATAAAGAGCAAAGGGTCCTCCTAGTATCACCTGTTGATGCCCATTTCTTAAAATGTAAATAACAAATAACATCTGGAGTTTGTCCACTCTCTTCAGCCACCCATGATCTTGTTTGTCGGCTGGTCTGATCTCATCAGGGACCCTGCTTTAAGGAGGAGGCTAGATTTGCCAAGCTCCTGAGGTCTTTTCCAAGCTGAATTATCCTATGATTCTAAGGTTTTATAGATTTCTGTACTTTACCGTTTTTCTTCTTCCATCCAGATTAATTCCAGCCAATTTAATTGCTCCTTACACAGAAACCATCTGATACATTTTGGGGTTTTTTGCTCAGAGTTCATCACTGTCTATGGAAATTTAGGACTGGTTTTCTTCAGAGCTCTCAAAAGATCTCTCTTCTGTGGGAAAAACTGCTGAAACACACAGATTGCGACCCATTGCTGGTGAATCTTACTGAGTTTTTGAGAGACCTTATTAGGGCACTCAGGCATTAAAGCACAACACTGTAACACTCCCTGCTCTCAGGAACACAGCTGTTGAGTAACATGAGCTTCTTCACAAGCCCAAAATCAGTGATTGGGTACAGAAACCAATGAATGGGGAAAAGTGGGCACTTAAAGACTGGAATTCACAAACATCCACACATTGAATACACTAGGGATAGTCAACACAAAGTTCTAAAGTCGAGGCATGTGTTTCAGCTCTCAAGAAATGTTTTGCTTCTGACTTTACACTAGGGAAGGTGTAGGAGCTCTAAGTGCAAATCCTCCTTCTCACTGCTGAGGAGCAACAGGAGTGCTGTAGGCACAAGCATCTGCAATGAAGAGTGTTGCTCCTTTTTTTTCCAAAAGCACACAGCCAGTGTATGAGCTAGGACTGGGGCATAAAGAGTCCCAGCCAAGTGCCCCCACCTCCACATTAAGATTTCTTCTTGTCTGGCAAAACCATTTGTCCTACAAACCAGCACTGATCTGCACCAATTGTTTGGTACAGCACTGTTGCAATGCATGTGCTAGAATTTCACATCAGGTTACAGATAGTCACTGTCCTGTAAATGCCACGATCAAAAGTCTCTTTTCCTGGAAACAGCTACCTAGGAAGTTTTTCTAATTTATACAAGCAAGTTTGGGGTATGATTCTTTTCACACTCCTGTTTAACATGTATTCAGACAAAATATATACCAGAACTCATCTTCCTCTATACAGTAGAAAACTGTATATTTACATATCTTACTTTCATAAGCAATTTCCTAAATATTAAGCAATTGTGAAAAGCCAAAAGCTGCCATAGCTTGTAAATTCTTTGGTACATGCCATATTGAATATTCTGCTCACCAAGGAAGCTAAGCAAATACAATGCAAATTCAGTAGATTTCATTCAGAAGGCAAAGGGATTTGGCTAACATCAAATTCAGTGGCCACTAATCCCACTCTCACTATCCCCTTCTGCCTAAGCAACACAAATATTTAAATTCTCCAAATGGTAAAGTTCAGCATCTTGAGCCCTGTTAAATCTTATAAGCCAAAGTAAATTTCATTTCTCTAATTAAATAGAAAGTATTTATAAAGATCGTAAATAAATAGTGTGTGAGAGTTGTTCTTTTTCATACTACCTGATTAAGCACTTTTTACTTTGATATCATTCAGAATGATATTTTCTCCATACATTTTCCTTCAAAATAAAAGGCAGTCATAAAAATGCCTTTTCCTTTTCTCATCTGAAGCATTTCTTGCCCACTTTTGCAGTAAACAGCACTGAATGCAGTGGGCACAAAATTATGCCAGAGGTTCTGGCCACCATCAGACTTGGAATATTCAAAACTACAAAGTTGGGGGCATGGGTAAGTTAAGTAAGGCAATGGACTTCTCCTCAATTCAGTCATGAACCAATTGATGGCAGAAGAATGCAGTATCAGAGCCCACCTGAAGTTCGGTAGGTCACCCCTCATATTTTCAGATGCAATTATTCACTGCAGCTCTCCTCAAAATAACCATCTCTGAATAACACCCAAGAAGAAACACCACCATTTGAAAACAAAGACTACTACAGCTTTTCTTCAAGTTCTAAACCAGAAAACAATGGCTAACTTTGAAAAAATTACAAAAAAAGAAAACAATTTGGAAAGCGATAAAAGGAAATGCAGCATTTCTAGGGCACAGGTCTCACTGCTGCCTTCCTTCTGAGGTAGTTGTGAAGACAATGAAATCACACTGTTGCATAAGGGAACACAACAAAATGAGAACTGAGATCTTTGTCTCATGTGACTACCCTTCTGTGAGCAACAGCAGGCTGAATACTAGTTGAGCCATTTCATCAGTTAGATCAAAACTTCATATCTACTGCTATACAAATGTCTTCAAAAATCACACTATCACAGTGAAAAATGTTCAAAAGTAAGGCTTTTATTTTGCTTTATAAGAAATAAAAATGTATAAACAATAGAAAACATCACAGAAGAGGAATACATGTCCTTCTAAAAGCAAGGCACACTGCCACAGGAGTGAATTACAGATATGTTTAACATGGCAACTCAGGCTTGTGCAGAAAACAACTACCTTAACAATTTTAGCTTCTCATTTTAACAAGAATAATATACCATAGGAAAGAAATGTAAGTTATGCAGTACCCTTTTCACCAGGGTGCCTGTGCCATGTAAAATGCATTTACAATGAGCTGAAAAAATTTAAATCACTGTATGCTCAGTCCCAGAAGCTGCTGCTCAGATTAATCTTGACCCAGAAAAAGAGCCAAGCACAAGCTGAACTTTGAGTAAATAAATAGTCCCAGCTAACTGTCCAGTCACAGAGCGCCACACTTTCATGGCAAATGATGCAAAGTCTGTCCCCAAAAGAATCAAAAAAAAAAACCCCACAACCTGGCGTGGCAGCAGCAACCCCTATTTCATTAGCCCTGTGCATAATTACAACATAAACTGATTACTTCTAAATTCCTGTTGCAGAAGCTGCCATCTGAATTTACAGAAAGCCAACCACTCTGGAATAAAGACAGAAAAGTTACCTCATATTCATAACAAGGAAGAAGCCTACACATCAGGAGTCACTGCAGTTAGCTGACTGAGTTCACACTTTTGTCACAAGTAGCTTGCCCGTACACCCACACCTTAAGGTTTTGTTTTGGTCTTTTTTATCGACCTAGATTTGTAATGAACTGCAAAATGAAGAAGAATTAGGAAAAGAAAGAAAATAATAATGTTACCTGAAGGCCCTCTATGGCTAATCTAAGCATGCTTGGTGTGAGCTTGGAGGCCTGCTTGAAGGTGAAGTTGCTCCAGTCTATAATCAAAACAAATCCATTCACTTGCAGCTCGGGATCTTCTATCATGGCTTCTAAAGAAAGAAGTATGGCACGCAAAATATCCACCAGCGTGTACCTGAGAATGGGAAGAGGAGATTTGGTTAGGAAAGGAGCACAACCACAGAGGTGGAGAAGTTCTGAGTATTCTCCCTTTGTCCAAAGTTTAAATCAAACAGTGAAAATGTGTACTCAGAAGAGCCTAAAGCTGGAAAATCCTCAAAAGCTCAATTAGTTGAGCTCATCTTTTGGAGCAGGATTATGTACCTACAGATCATCAGCCAGCCAGAACAAACAACAAGAATGTAACACATCTAAACCAAATTTAAACTACATACAACATAGCATCCTAAACTGCTTTAGTATCTTTATGTATAATTACAAGTCTGTATAAGAGCTTCCACATAAATTGGTTTTTTCTAAAATCATAATGATACCAAAACCCAAGACTAATACCACAAGCGTAGATCCAGTTTCCTCCTATATTTTTCTAAGGAAATGAAATAATAGGTCCTACAAAATTATCAACTAAAATGGGAGATTTCCATATGCTCTCCTTATCCCACTCTCTGTGTAATTTTTTCTCTTAAATCCACAATTATAGAAGGTTGATTACTCAAGGCTCTTAAAAGCAGAAAGCAACAGACACTAGGGATTTGAGGTGTTTTTGTCTACTGAAGATGCCCCTGCTCATGGCAGAAGAGTTAGAACTAGATGATCTTTGAGGTCCATTCCAACTGCTCCAAACCATACTAGGATTGTAGGATTTTATAAACAGTTACCAAAACAGACATAAATTTGCCGGTCCACACCACAATATTAAATGAAGCACTAGAGAGCTAAACCTGAACAATATCAGAAATACAAATATTCCAGAAATGAAAGAGCTAAATACTCAGTGTACAGATATTTTTAAGCAAGGCCCTTTAAATGTCTCCCAGGATGGCTTCAAACAGAAGTTTTCAAAATTGTGAGTCCCTAGAGAATTCGTCACCATTCTGCATATGCAGCAAAAAGCATGTGTGCCTACTTAGAAATTACATTAAATTATACTGAATTTGACTAGGTTTAATACAATGAGTGCTCTGTTCTGTTGTGGACATAACTGTATTTTGAAAATATCTGCAAAAGGAAATAACACAAATGAAATTAATCTGTTCTAGATGACTCCTTGCATCTTTGCATCTTTCTTTTTTTTTCTTTGGCCAACTAAAACTCAGTGAAATTCCCAATTATACATTCATAGGAAAGGGATTAAAAAAGGACTCTTCTAATGTCAGAACAGGAGAAAATGTATTTTCCCTAGAAAACACTAGGGGCAGCAGTAAAAATAATTTTTAAAAAACAAAATTCTTCTCTTCATCCTGGAGATCCTTTTTTTTTTAAATTTTGTGTGATTGACAGGGATAATTTTTTTCATATTCACTCCTCTCTTTTGAACTTTTCTGAGATTTAACTCTTTTCTAATGCTTTACTTTTCTGAGGTCTAAGGTTTACAGGAAGTTTGGAATGCCTTGATCTGAGGACGATTTTGACCACAGCTCATACAAGGAACAGACATTAAAAATGTTCAAATTCTAAAATTAGCCTCAACCCTACTTGACATTTAGGTTGTCCCATTCAGAAGATCTCATGCTCTTGAAGGGCTCCACAATGCAGAACCCTACATTCAGTCCCAGAATAAGGGTCCCAAGTTCCTGATGTACATCTCTAATATCCTCCCTAAGGACTTTAAGGAGACATCACATGCCTTGGATTAACAGCTTCCTAGTGACACAAGGTTGCTAGAAATCTGGTCCATCAGACATAAAGGTTCTTCATTTGTGAGGCCAGTCAGCCCTCCAAGACTGACCATAAAATGTTGGGGTTTTTTTATATATACCTAAGTGTTAAATACAAGATGTATACATGTAAACAGAAATACACCTAATTACGTATTGGATTCAAGTCAACGGGAAAACTGTCAGGCAGCAATGGGAACAGGATTTCAGCTGCCACAGAGAGTAAATAACAGTCACAGGCCTGGGTATCCACAAATCTGTGGCACATTCACCACCACCATGACTCCTATTATAGGTCTGCTAGTGTAAGAAGTACAGTCCACAACAACAGTAATATTTATGTTTAGTCACTGATAATAAGAGAGAAGTCCTGCACAAAACAGGTCCGGCTAAAAGGAAGCAAGAACTCTTTCTGCCAGAGGAAGGTATCTGAAGTATTCTTAAAGTCTAAAAAGCTACATCAGGAGTACACAGGGACATGTCACTGACAATCAAGCTTCCCACCCCAAATACCCTTCAGGGCAATTAGTTGAAGATAGGAGCTATTCTTTGTTCTCTACTGGATCTCTTCTCTTGGCTTCGATGCCTTACTTAAGTTCAGTACAGAGCACCAGAAAGACAGACAAATCCATTAGTGAGTATTTAAAGCAACTTTTACTCTGAACACATGCTAAGGCAAGCCAGAAATGTAAACCTGCTGTGGTAGATGAAATCCTAGGTGGTGCAAAACGCTGAGTATTGAAAGTATCAGCTGAGTAGCCCAAGCAAAAAAAAAAACCAAAACATGATTGAAGAAACTGCATGGAAGCTTTCACACAGCACAGAGTTATTTGTGTAAAGACACCTCTTTAATCCACTTCAGCCCCAGGTTGCCCAACATTTCACCTCGCTGCTACTACTGCTTGTGCCAGCACTAGGATGCACAGGCTCTGCCATAAAATACATTCCACCCCTGGCTGGACTTGAGGGAAATCAAAATTCTACGCAACAAGAAGTTGTGAAAAATTACTCTGGATTTTGTCGCTGAAACTTCAATTCCACACTGAAATTACTTTCCATACAGATACAGAAATATGACCAGTCAAAAGTGAGAAAAACAGGACAAGCTAGTGAGCGTGAAATATATTTGGTCCAAGACAGCTTTGACTGCCTTTCTACTTTGAAGGAAAAGAAAAAAAAAAAAGTATTAGCTTTTAATTCAAAGAGACTATGGTGTACGGTCTGAGGGGAAGATGGTACTGTTTTATTCTTACCAATCTGTGCTAAATAAAAACGTATATTTAAGGAACAGTAAGCCACCCATTTTGACCTGGCACCAGTTTTTTTTATGACTTGCCCCAGTGCTGTCAGATATGTCGGGTGTGCTGGACCCAATTGGTTGCAGGGCCTGTTCTGTAGCAGCTTGAAGTCAGGCTGTGAATAAATAAATCCAAATTTATTTATGGCTAAATCCAGTTGCACTCACTTGTTTAAACAGATTCTTATGGGACATATTGTAGCTAGCAAGATATTACTAATTGCTAGGATAATCAAGAACTCACAGTTAATTTAAATGTATTTAATGCCTTCTCTTTATAGAACCATCTTAATTCAAAGGAAAACTTGGACAAGGTTTTTAGTCTGGTTATCAATGTGAGTAAAAATGCTGGAAATACGATATCCATATATAATGCACCCTTCATGTTCCTTTTTTATGTGGGTCCTAGCTCAAGACTGACTTAAGCAGGGACTGGTGTGCAAGACTCTGCTACCTCTTGAAATTTTTCATTCAGGTTGACTTGAAATGGAGCCTGAGAAGGTGTGACAAGATAACAGCCACACTGACAGGGATTCTTTCAAATGCTTTGGGACGGCTTCCATTCCTACCCCAACAGCGACAGAGCTTTCAAGGGAAATGCCTCACTGGGGTCTTCATTTGTCAAGAACAGAAGACCGCAAACAACTTACTGAGCATCCCACTCTCTTGTAATTTAACAGTGGCAGCAATTTCCCCTTTACAAAAAAGAAAAGTTATATGAGGTTTTGGGGGGTTTTTTGGGGGTTTTTTTTTTGGGTTTTTTTGTTTGTTTGTTTGGTTTTTTTTGTTGTTGTTGTTTTTGGTTTTTTTTTTTTTTTTTTTTTTTGTGGGACATGAACAGATTCAACATATTTCCAAGGATTTCTGGGGAAAACAGTCTGGCTGACATGGCTATCAACTCTTGGTAATACTTCACAGGGACCTTTCACCTTTACCTCTGAGTTATGTGGTCTAAGCATCCTCCTGTATGCATCCACTGTGATCTCCACCAGGCCAACATAAAGTGAAGAGACAGGGAGAATGCAGGGTACAGATTTCTCATGTCAAACTCAGCTGTGTCAGCAGTTTTCAACACTTCATGCTCTTGATGATGAGTGGCATCAACCATATCATCTGTTTAACCATATTCTGGTTCTAGTCAATTCACTTTTGCCCTGGATAACAGATAATCTCATTTAGCAGAGTTGCCTTACTATCTCTATGGCTATTTGTCATCTCCTCCCTAAAAGAAAGAAATTTGAAGCCATTCTGAGAATTAAGACTAAATGGCATGAATCTGCTTCTTAGGATGTGAATTAGAAGAGATAAATGGTTAGTCTCCCTTGCTTGAATTTGAGCCATATGTCTCTTGAAGGTCTGAAATACATAAAGAATACACAGTCTGTATTTTAAGCTCCTCATCATTTGGACAAGAAAAAGCTTCTGTATTTTAAGCTCCTCATCATTTGGACAAGAAAAAGCTTCTGTCAAATGAGCTCTTGTGCCACTATGATTTAAAACAGAAAGCCGGTCAAGACTCTGAGCCATCATCCCATCTCGAAGCTACTGTTCTGGCTCAAAATTTCTAGAATTTCACCAAAACAAGAGTCCTCGAGAGACACAAAGGAGTACTTTGAAATGATGGCTCACATCTCCTTGGGTTGTCAGTCTGGGTACAGATTTGAATGCTGAAAAGATGGGGGATTGAAAGTTCTCTTGTGGCTGTTCGGCTTATAAAGTGGCAGCATGCCCTGGGGATACCTTATTAAAAAAAAAAAAAAAAGTACCACCACTGTTACAAAAAATGCATAATAAAAATAGAAATAGTTTCAAATATTTTATCAGATTAGCTTTTAGATTCAGCTTTAATACCATTCATTAGGCCACTTATTAGTCCAATGTCTAACAGTCACAGCTACAGATGAAGACTCAGCTGATCTAAATTTTACATTGATCAAAGAGCTCTCCAGCCAAAACCCTTAAAGTCCAAATGCAGGTGATGATAGGCAGATAGGGATACCTGGGGGGAAACTAGGAAACAATAAAACAGCATCAGTCAGCAGAAGTAACTGTAGAACAAATTACAGTGTTTACACTAGTTAATAGTTATCATTTGGAAGATATAACTTCCAAACAAAAATTGACTCCGCTAAACATTTTTTTTTTACTGTTAATATGTTAGTACTGTTAGCACTGCTATTTATTTTGTCATACTGCCTCCATCAGAGTTTGTAAAATACCTTGCCATCTTGCCTGTTGTTCATTGTGAGCTGAGGAGCAGACCAGCCTCCTCATAGCTACAGAAGTTAGCTATTTAACAGGAGGAAAAGAAAGTTTCTAGCACTTTTGCACGTGAAAGCCTGGTTTTGAAAGCAAACCTGTGGACTCTGTCTTTGCCCTGTTGTAAACTGTCTGATGCAACAGCAGAAGCAGCAGCAAATGAGTGCAGAGGATTTCCCTATTCACTGGGGATGATGTGAGCTGACTGGGTCACTGTGACACCAACAGAACTGGGTATAATTTCACTTTTCTAATGCATTTTCTAGGGAAAAAGCTGAGATAATTATTACCAGAAAGGTTTCAAACACATGGCATCAAAATGGACTGATATTCCTGCAGAATGTGTGTCCAGGTGCCAGGAGGCATACAGAAGATCAGGCATGATAACAGATCCCTTGCAGCTGAGAGCTGAAGTTAATTGCTCTATTAACTGAAAAAAAACTTCACCAGCTGGACACATTAAGAAAAGGGAGTCTTCAAAAGCACATAGACACCTACAAGCCAAATGTAGTTAAGAACCAACAATCTGGAAGCTAATAGGGAAGGTTGATCCTTCCCGGAGTGCTATCCAGCTTCCTGGCAGGGAAAGCCACTGACCTTCATTTTACCCATTCTACAGACAGGGTGGAGAGTTAGGCTGGGTCCCACTGAAAAACGGCTGGACTACTTTCACCTTGCCTTTATTTGTTTGTTTGTTTTAAATACGTGTCTGATTGGGTTGTTCAGATGGCAGGACATCTGGTACAGTTTTCAGGCCCTCCTTTAATTTAATGATTTAACATCTAGTACACAGGCTTGTTTTACCACAAAAATTTTTTGCCTCCCACACTTTTCTTTCTAATTGAAACTATGTAAATCATAGGCTGACGATGCTATATAAATCATCACTAGTATGTCTGCTATTCATTTAAATAACAAATTGGAACTTTTTATTTCTAATTGTTATATCCTGGCCATAATGTGTTGCACATGTATTACAAATGTGGAGGCTTGCTGTGCTCTATTAACTTAGTTTATGAAGCACACAAAGAGGGCCTAACAAGACAGGCTTCAATAAGTAATTCTCCTATTGTTGCTGTAAGAGGAAACACTGGGTTATGTACTGAAAGATCTCAAGTCATTTAAGGCATAAGCTTGAGACATATTGCATAGCAGCCCGGGCATAAGTTCCACAATGCTCCCCAGGTACAGCCACTGAGCATCAGATAATGGAAGGCACTAAATTAATTAGAAAAGAAAGTGACCTAGCTCCATTCCCAGATGTGTCACTGACTTGTCATGTGCCTTGGAGCAAGCCACTCCCCGCAGCTGGGCTTCAGCTGTCTCTGCTTTGTCTGAGTGGTCTGTGTGAAAACAAATCCCTCGCTCTGGAGGAGAGGCTTGCCGTGAGCATGCAGTGCTCAAAAGCAGTAGGCACCCAATTGCAAATGCGTCCATTAAGTACTCCAGTGTACCCCAGTCACTTTGCTGTCATAGCATAAATAATATTAATCATACCAATAGGAATTCATGAAAAAAAAACACATTACATTTATTGCTGTGTCAGCTGAGCTCATGTACTTTAAATATCAGCATATCTGACATCAAGAAGAAAATAAACCTATCCTTTCTACATGGCAATTATTATTTTAAATGCTACTTTATCTCTGCACTTGAATTCTTGGTATTCTTTTGACTAGGATCAAATCAAGTAATATAACAACTGTCACAAAATGCTCTAGGATTTTTTCATTAATAAGAAACAACAGTATACAGCAGATCATGCTACCTTTAACAAGGGAACTTCTTAATCTTAGACATATAACCTAATAAAAGTCCTAAACATCTATTTCTTTGCTAATTCTTCCTTCAGGGATTGTTAAGAGTTTGTGGAGTTGTTTTTAAAATTAAAAGTTGACCTGATCCTTATGTGAGAAATAAGGAAGGTCCTTATCTGGGAAAGGAAACACACTCAGCAAGTCCTTAGCCTCATCACCACTGCTCTTCACTCAGCTTTTATGCTCCATCTGCTTGAAAAGCAAAGCAGAAAAAGGATGCTGGCCTGCATCTATTCATCCACCCTTTCTAATCATTACCGTGGCTGTGGGCAGTAATGATTTCTGCCTGACAGCTTTCTTCTAAGTCCCTAGACTTGATTCATGGGTCAGCAAGGGACAGGAGACTTCTGCCATAGACAGTGTGGGTGTGGGTGTGGCTGCCATATCTGGAGGAGAGGAAAGCCAAGGTGGGCCGGCATCCCTCTGGACAGAGACCTGTCCGTGAGCTGTAACACCAACCAGGGCAGGGAGCTGTGGAAATGCTCCCTGCGATGGCAATCCAGAAATCCACACAGCCCGCAAGAGGACAGCAAAACAAACACTTAAAGGGCAAACTTAAGCATGCCTCTCCTCCAGATCTTGTCCCTTCTATCCACACTGACAGTTGTTTGAGTCCCCCCAAAGTTTCAAAGTAGCTGAGCTGCGGATATCTGCACCGAGCACTCAGCACTATGTTGACTGCAATAAGGATGGCAACTTAGAAGATTCTAAGTTTTCTCATAAAAAGTGTTTCAGATCATAAACCTGCACTCAGGTTGGGACCCAAAGAAAACAATGCAGCGCCCACAGAAGCAGGTTTTGGAGAGTTTAAACGTACTGAAATAAAGCTATTTTTGTGGATATAATTTTAAAGTGCAGGAGAAAAATGAGTGTGACACCCTCACAATGTATTTAGAATAAACAAATAGTGTCACATAATATCAAGCCAATTGCTAAAAAGGGCCTTGATGGGGGACAGCTCTTGGGTCACCCTACTAAATCATCTTCAGGCTAGAGTAATCCCCCCAAAAAAGACCAGAAACTCTTCCAGAGACTAGTCTTCAATTTGCTATCAAAGCTTTATGTACTTGGATCTTATTATGCAGAGAATTGACATTTGGAGCAGCATGAGTGGAAAAAGAAGTGGTTACAGAAACTTCCATCCTGGCATTTCCAGGCGGCTCAGGAAGAGCTTTCCTCAGCTGAGGGAAAGGATTCAGAGTCTCAGCTTCCTGCACAGGCAAACTTTTCAGCTCAAAAGCCATGATGGATACTCCTGTTCTACACACAGCATCTCCCACTTTCTCCCATGGCACCTGAGCAGCTCTGTGTGTGCTGAAGCAGAAAGACCAGCCGAGAGTGCAACTAGCCTTTGTCTGGGGGATAAGCACATCATCTACGTGCCAGCTCACTTCGGCTGAGGGGAGGCAGAAGGGTGTAAACCTCCTAGCAGACAGTTAAGAAGAACACCCCAGTAGTGTCTACTTGCCTCCCAAAATTCACACCCCAAAGGATGAGCTTGTTGAAAGGGCCTTAAACCACAAAACGTATTTCTTCTTTATTCTCTCCCTCTGCCTTCCAGGCTGCTGCCCAGCCCCCTGTGGGCAGCGCCGGGTGTGTCCCTGCTGCCCACCCTCTCTCCCTCTGCCCTGGCACGGCTTTCCCACGCATTGCCCGGGGGGAGAAGGGGTTGAGGTGGGCGAGTGGCTCTGCTTTTACCTGCTCTGGTCCCAGTTGGCAGCAAAAAGGACGAGGATCTTCCTGCCGTAGTGGTCCAGGTTGGCCAGCCCCCCGGGGAAACCATCCTTCAGCGCTTGCTTGATGCCCGGGTCTGTGGCCTTGAAGCTCTTAAACATGTCCAGGTTCTGCTGGCGATATTCAAAGTATTGGGCCAGGAGGCGAAACGCCTCGAAGTGCTGAAACTTCCTGGCCCGCAGAAACCGCAGGATGAAGGCATCGTCGGTGCGGAGGAAGCCGATGTCCGGCCGGGTGATGACCATGTCCCGCACCTCCTGGATGTCCTGGTGCAAGGTGTCGGGGTTCTCGTTCAGCTCCAGCCGGGCTTTCTCCAGAGTCTCCGGGGAGAGACCTGCCTGCAAATGAGTCATGGCGCTGCCCTCCTCCTCCTCCCCGGCTCCGCTGCCTGCGCTCCTCAGCCTCCCGGCCGCTTGCCCCCCGGAGGCGGGGTGCCCCGGCACGGCCGGCCGCCGCTCCCCCGCCCCGCCGGGCCTCGCCCCGCCGCTCCCCGGCCCCGCCGCCGCGGCCAGTCCGTCCGCCGAGCTGCGAGAGGCTCCCAGGCAGCCGGGTCCCGGGGGGGGCTGGCACCGAGACTGCCCCCGGGCTGCTGGCGGAGGCGCGTTATCTCTCTGACATAGCGCCCTCCCCGCCGCGGGGTCCAACGCGCCGCATCATCCCCGCAGCCGCTCCGCGGAGGCGCCGAAACCCGCCGGGAGCGGGGCTGCGGGCTGCCGGCTGCTGCTCACGGCCCGCCCCCGCCGGTGCCGGTGCCGGTGCCGGTGCTGATCTCGGGCAGAGCGGCAGCGCGGAGCCCGGTCGCTAGGCAGGGCGAGCGGCGCCTGGGGATGCTCCCCTGGCCCGGGGCTGGCAGGGGAGATGCCCTCCCCGGAGCAGCACCATTTACGTAAGATCAGCGCTCGCCCCGCTTCAGAAGCGTCTCCCTGGATTTGAGGGAGGCTTAAGAAGAAAAAAAGGAAAAAAAAAAAAAAAAAAAAAAAAAAAAAAGAAAAAAAAAAATAACACAGCAGCACCACCAAACTAAAAAAAGCCAGCGAGGAGGAGGAGGAGGAAAGCCGATCCGCAGGTACTTCGCCGGTTACTGCTGCCGAAGCGCCTCCCGCTCGCCGGCGCGGAGCCCGGAAAGCCAGACGGAGCCTCGGCCTGGAGGATGCTCGTGTCCCCCTCCCGCGCCCTCCTCCGCTCCCCGCCCCGCTCGCAGACGGCACCGGCGGGCGTGGGGCTGCCTGATGCGCGGCCCCGCCTTGCGCGCGCACCCGCTCGGGTCCGCACCCGCTCACGCTCGGGAGCGCGCCCGCCGCCCTGCGCCCCCGGCCGCGGAGGCAGCCCCGCCGCTCCCCGCGCAGCGCAGCGCGGCCCGAGGCGTGCGGGGCTCCCGGCCGAGGAGGAAGAGAAGGAGGAGGGGGCGTTTGCTGAGCCGCGCCGCCGCCGCCGAGGGTCGCGGAAGAAGATGGTGGTGGCCCGGTGCGGGGCGGTGGCCGGGGGGCTGCGGGGTCAGGGGAGCCACGCATAAGCCCCCACGGAGCATCCCGCGGGAGTCGGACCAAGCGCCCGGTCTCGGGGTCGTGACAGATGCGGGATGGTGTTCATCAAGCAGTGGTTTTCCGAGCAATCTTCTCTTGTGACTGAATTTCCTAACGTGAAGCACTGGGAGGCTTAAAAATCTGGGAATAAAATAAAGCATCCCTCTTTTGTGGCCTTGTGTTGAAGGCGGCGTGTCTTCAATTGCATTATATTGCAAAGGGCAAAGATGTCTTGCTTCTGTGTACAGAATATTTGAACAAGGAAAGATTTCTCTTTTCATGCAGGAAAGTTTGATGCTGCAGTCTCTTTTGGGGAAAAGTTTCCACTGAAAAGCATTTGACCTTTGTCTGTAGGGCTGGACCTTCCCGATGCAAACACACCTGTGAAAATCGAGTTTACACAAAAGACATGGCAAAGATGAGAAAGCCTGCAAAATGTACCTCCTCCTCCTTCCTATGGGAAGGGCAACTCTTTAATACAGCATTGGGCTCCTTTCCCAAGGTGACAAAGCCTGAGCACACAGGATGAATCACTGGAGAAAAAAGGCACGGAGGTTCCTGATCCATTCAGAGGGGATGGATGTATGGGAATACACCGGAACAAAGTATAGGATGGGTTCTCAGTCAAATAGCAGGGCCCATAGAAACATTTCAGTGACACCCAGCACGGTCTGCAGCCCATCACCAGGTGGTTGGCAGCAGGAGGGAGACCTCTGCAATGAGCAGTGAGCAATGCTTAGGTAGCAAAATTGTCGTTCTTTTGGAGGCTGAAGAGAGTTTTTTCGGGTTTACTGGATTTTATATGGATTCCTGCACTGGGACCAGACTTCCCATGTCCTAGCTTAAGGAATAACTTTTGAAAGGACCACTCTAATAATGCCCAGTCATTGTGCCCCAGCTCTGTTCAATCTGAATTTCATGATGTGATTTGAGATGTCTCACAAGAGAGAAAGATATGCTATGTATCTAAGGGCTGAATCACTCTCTAAAAATGCTTATTTCTCTTTGTCTGATAAAATGACTTTAAATTACCCCCTTTTTGTAGATGTGATTCATCTGGGTTGATACCTTTTTCTTAGAGCAGTTATTGCTCCAGAAATAGTTTGTGCAATTTTTTTTATTATTTTCTATTATTCTGAGATCTTCATTTCCCTTTTGCTTTTACTATCTTCTACATTACCTCCGCAGAGAGCCTTTCAGAATAGCAGCTTCCATCACTCCTGTAGAACAAACTGCCAGACTTTTCCTGCCATCATTTTCCATTTCTGATGCTTGTGCTCTGCCTTTTCCATTGCAACTAAGCTAATAAAAGAGTAGGTCATGTGACAAGTGCCTTAAATTCACTCAGTGAGAGGCGAGCTGCCGGCATTTGGTGTCTGGCAAAATCAAGTCCATAATATATCCTGTCTGTGACCTTGTAGTGGGTTCATGCTGGCTGAATGCCAGACACCCACCAAAGCCACTTTTCCCTCCCCGCCACAGCTGGACAGGTGAGAGAAAGTATAACAAAGGGTTCATAAGTTGAGATAAGGATCAGGAGAATTCACTCATCAAATATTGTCAGAGGCGAAACATGCTCAAATTAGAGATATTAATTGAAATTATTGCTAAGAAAATCAGAGCAGGATAATGAGAAGTAAAATAAGATCTTCTCTGCACCCTACCATCTTTCCTAGCTCTACCTCCTCCCCCAGTGCCGCCGGGAGACAGGGAATGAGGATTATGGTCAGTTTATCACATTTCTGCCACTGCTCAGGGAGAGGAGTTCTTTCCTTGTTCCAGGTGAGGTCCCTCCCATAGGAGACAGTTTTCCATGAATTTCTCTAATGTGAGTCCATCCCATGGCCACAGTTCTCCTCAAGCTGCTACAGCATGGGTCACTCTTCCACAGGCTGCAGTGCTTGAAGGACAGTCTGCTCCAGTGTGGGTCCCCCATGGAATCACAAGTTCTACAGGAAACGGGGTCCAGTGTGGGCACCACCCTTCATGGGTCTGCAGGTCTCTGTCAGGAGCGTGCCCCAGCACAGGCCTCCCATGGGATCACAGCCTCCTCTCAGGCATCCACCTGCTCCCGTGTGGATCTCCTCCATGGGCTGCAGATGGATCTCTGCATCACTGTGGAACTCCATGGGCTGCAGGGGCACAGCTGCCCCACCATGGTCAGCACCATGGTCAGCATGGAGCTGCAGAGAAATCCCAGCTCTGGTGCCTGGAGCACCTCCTGCCTCTCCTTCTGCAGTGACCTTGGTGCCTGCTGGGCTGCTCCTCCCACATATTCTCACCCTGCTCTTCTCCAGCTGCAAATACAACTGTGCAGTAACTTTTTTTTTTTTTTTCTCCTGTTAAATCTGTTACCCCAGAGGAGTCACCACTATTTCTGATGGGTCCAGCTTTGGCCAGCAGCACATCCATCCTGGAGCCCACTGGCATTGGCTCTGCTGGACTTGGAGGAAGCTTCTGGCAACTTCTCACAGAAGTCATCCTGTTGCAACCATTTAGGGGAATGGTCTCTCGCCTTTTGACCCTTCTGGAATTTCCTCCCTACGTGTCCATACCTAATTGGCTGAATGCCAGGACCCTCCCAAAATAGGAGACTAGATAAGACCCCTGTATTTTCTTTGTTCTCTCTCTTGATGCCCCTGGACCCCTTCGAGGAGTAAACGCCTTGGAATAATCTGGGGGTAAGAGCCTCTTTTGGATCTTTTGTCCTGTCCCTTCAGAGATATTCCTCCAAAGCCTCTCCAGAGCTAGCCTCGGGGGGGGCTGCGGGGGGAATATTTCACCATCCCTGTAGCTCCCCTGCTACCAAAACCTGGCTGTACAAACCCAATACAGACTTCTAGTAACACAAACCTAATCTGCTTTAGTTTTCTTTTGCAAATGGAAACATAACACATACATTAGATTTTCTCCTTTATTCCAGAGCATAAATGCACTGCGAAAAGAAGCAAGCTGGCCAAAATTAAAATGTTGAAAATTTTGACAGGAAAGGCTATTTCTAAAGGTCCTTAAAAACAAACAAAAAAAAGCCCAAACCAAAACAAACAAACAAACAAAAACACAACGACAAAAAATACATGGAATTTATCTGGAAACTTTCATTGTTTTTTCATTTTTTGGTTTTCCCCATTTAACCTTATTTAAGCCATTCTTCCTACCCTTTTTGAAATAATAATAATAATAATGCCCAGAAAAACATAGGGAAAAGAATGAAGGAAGAGGATAAAGAAATATTGAAGCCAAATAAATTAAATTCATCAAAAACTCTATATTTTCTATATGCTTCCTTTTTAAAGAAAGGGTCAGTCTCCATAAAAATGCATTTAATAATTTAACAATTTCTAAATTATATTTTGCCATATTAAAATGAGATTCACTGAACTTGAACAGCATTTCAAGAAAATCATTTTGGCAATAAATTGTTGAAGTATAGATCAGAACACCCTCGTGGAGGGCAGTGTGGAGGTGGAAGGAAGTGCTTTAGCCAGCTCTTTCCTGAAGTGAGTAGATTTAGGAGGTGGACACCATGAAAAGCACACATAACAAGGCAGCCTGAAGGCAGAGCAGGTGAAAAAACAAGATATTGGTCATGTTCTATCTGAGCCACAGACAATAATAACTTTTTTTTTCCAGTATTTTGAGATCTTGCATGTCAACACACAAAAGATCTGGTTTAAATATAAGTAATTTGGTAGAAGCAATAAAAAACTCTGTCATCTATACGCAGATTTATCAGCCAATTAAATAGAATAATGAAAAATATGTGCTTTCCAACATGCTATCCCACCAAAGTCATGAGGGGAAAAATGGAGCCACCAATGCAATTAGATGCAACCTACTGATGGCAGAGTGTAATTTATTTGTTGTGCACATGCACTTTTCCCACTATAAAACAGTAGGGGTGTCTGACTAAATCCATTATGTAAATCTCAGCATCTTTTCACTTGCACTTAGAAACTATTATTTTTCTTTGAGGCTTTTATACTTACTTTTGCCTGAACTTGATACAATTAAAATTCAAGTGCTCTGCAATTCTACAAGCACTGCAGTTAGGCACCTGATTTGAAATAAAACTTAAACACAAACAAGGCACAAAGATGTTTGTGTAGGTGTTTGATATCAGAGATCTTAACTCACATTCAGAATTAAATTGTTTAAAATCAGCAGTAGAACAATGTATTAAAAATAGAATGTAAAAATAAAACTTTTAAAAAATACTCTTGGTGGATAAGAAAATAACTGTCTTAAGACCAATGCTAATACCTCACTTTCTCTGAATTGGTTTAAGATCCTAGACAGTTCTTGCTGCTGTCTTTGATTTAGAGTAACACTGTCCTCAGCACACTGCTCTGGGCATTCCTTCAGGACAGTTGTTCAGTTAGGATCAAATTTCCAAGACAGTTGGTCTTATACATCTCTGATATAGCAAAAGAGCTGAGAAATATGCTTGAAAGTACATATAATTGGGAATGTATATTCTCACATCCATTCCTCTTCAGCAGCATGGGTACATATTGTGTCCTTGAAGCTTTTTAAAAGTGCTACATACAACTTTGTCAAAAGCACCTAAATTACACCTAAATCAAAACCAGCTAAATTCAGTCTAGGTCCCATTTTCAGAATCAATTTAGCAACTTCATTCAAACGTTTTAAGAGGATAAGAACAACTATATGTGGTCTGAACAAGCATCTTTGTCAGTTCATAGTGTGCCTCCAGAGGGGCTTAATGGGGAGGCCTCAGGAACAGTATCAGCTAGTGTTAGGCTCCATGACTCCTGAAATATTTTCTTCAAATATTTGAAGAGTTAATCTTTGAAGTCTGCAATGCCTTAACAACTTCCAATATTACAACTGGGACTTAGCAACTGATTATAAAATCATAGAATGACTGGGGTCAGAAGGTGTCTTAAAGATCATCTAGTTCCAACTCTCATGCCATGAGCAGGGATGTCACCCACCAGATCAGGTTGGTCAAAGCCCTGTCCAAATGGCCCTTGAACACTTCCAGAGATGAGGCATCCACAATACCTCTGAAGAACCTGTTCCAGTGTCTCATCACCCTCACAAGAGAGAATTTCTTCGTAATATTTAATCTAAATCCACCCTCTTTCAGTCTAATGCCATTACCCCTTGTTCTATCACTTGTGAAAAGTGATCCTTAACCCCTGTAAAAAGTCCCTCTCCAGCTCTTGCAGGCCTCCTTTAAGGTACTGGAAGGCTGCTATAAGTTCTTCCCAGAACCTAAATGATCTTGTTTCATGAGCTTTTCTCACTACAGATAACTAATAAAACTTTCCAGTTTTAATCTCAGTGGAAGACACATGAAGTTGTGGATTAACTCAGCCCTTGTTCTGTAACTAGATTAGTTATAGGAATGCAGCCCTGTGTCTGAGCATGATGGGAGTTATTTATTTAAGCATATTTGTAGAAAGTGTCAGGATGCTTGTCCTAGAAAGTCCCATTATATCTGAAACAAGGGAACTTCCAGAACTGAGCTCTTTAGGAAATCTGTCTGCAACTCCAGATGCCAATTGGCTGAAAAATTGGCTTCTGAGAACAAACTAGGCATCTGTCTTTTCTTCATCATCATAAGTCTCTAACAACATAACGATAAATAGCCTTACAGGAGAAAAGGCATAGCATCAAACCTGAATCAGAGAAATATTTCAGTATGACAAGCCTACTCAGACAATCATTAAAAAAAAAAAAAATAAATAAAACTGGAAGGTATTTTAAGCGATTGCCTCATTTATCCCTCATCCTGAATGATGTTTGTCTGAATGGCATTTAAAACCTCCAGCAGCAGATACTCCACAGCTTTTCTAGACAGTCTGTCCCAGAGTTTCACTATCCATTCAGTACATTTTCCCCAATGCTGGGCCTATCTATCACTTGCTGCAATTTAGATGCCTTTTTTTTTTTTCTAATCTTATTTACTGTAGACTGACAATAATTTATTTCTTTTTTTGGAGACTGGTATAAAGTCTAAGCTAAAATCTCCTTTCTTTAGCTGCACAGCCTTTGTTCTGGCCTTTAAAACAGTTCAGATGTACAGTGTGAGGGGATGGGTGTCAGGAGGGCATTAGCATCCTGGGAACAACATTTGGATGGGCTTTCCTTTCCTATCTACAAGAGATCTTTACTTTATTTATGCGGTCCTTACTGTTGGAATAGATGGACTTCCAGAGGTGAAGTTGTAATTAGCAATAATTAATCTGTGATTTAGAAAAATCCAGCATCTCACAAACAGATGATACACAAAAGTAGAAGTTTCACCTGGCAATATCGCCAACGCAAATATCTTAACTGCTTTATTAATTTGAAAAACCAACCAAACAAACCAAACTTAAGCAACTGAAGGACTCTATCAAGCAAGTTCAAATATTAATTTAGTGTTAGTAAAAAAGGTATCAGTAAATGTAATGAATTTCATTGCTATATTAATACCTCATTAACTGGAAGCAAAGCACTCAGGCATATTTCACTGCTATAGAAATTTGCATCACAGAGATATGTAGGGAATAAAAGATAATGAATTCCTAACTGAGCCAATACTTCCAGTCAGCTTAGTCAAATGATGAGTTAGGACACTAAACATTCCATAGTTTTGGTACATAATTAATACAGAATGCTGAAGAATGCTAAGTTTGGAATAAATGTACATTTTATTATAAATGCATGAATGCAGTCCTGGAACAAAATTATTCATTAAATCATTTTTAATGCAGATATGAGAAAGACATATAAGTCTGAAAAGCTTTCAGTGATGAGATGTGCCTTGGGTTTCTTGAAGTCAATATTCAGACTTGCATATCAAAGTAGAAGGTCAGTAGACCAGTTTTGTCCTTGAACACATCCCAGCACATGCATCAGATGGATGAGAACCACAAATTTGGATGCAATGTAGAATGACAAATATCAGTTCTTTCATTATGCTGGCATTGCCTATGCCAGAATAACTGCAAATTCATGTCATTGGAAAACCAGGTAATGTTTGGTTTGGCTGCACAAAGTACACGTATTTGTGATTTCCATACGCCTCATTCAGTTTGCAGCTCAGGAAGCTGAGTACCTTCCAAGCTAGTATCAGCTATTTTCTTTAGATCTTGATGGGAGAGATGCTGTAGGATGAATTCAGTGCTGTGGAGGTACTCAAAAAAATCCTTTGCCAAATCTGGGGACATGTTTTCATCTTTTTAAGTGTGGCTATGGGAAACTTCAGTATATCCAGCTTTAAAATCTCTCGTTGGATTTTCTTTTAGAGTAAGTTGCAGCTTTTGTCTGACTGGAAATACTACCTTGCTTAGTTTCATGAAGAATGGTCTTCTGTTCCTGAAAATCCAGCCTTTGAAAAGCTGTCAGTGGCTTATTACTCTCCTGGCTTATTTTTCTGTCTGTCTGTGGGTTTTTCTAAATATTTATCTTGTTTAGAGCTCATTTTCTACCAAACAAGCAAGCATTTCCTATTATATTGTGGCTTCAGATTCTCATTCCCTGATATTTCTTTATAACATTTTTTAGTGCCTGCTTTGTCCACATGGTCAGGTAACTCTGCAGGTCCTCACTGGAAGTCTGTTTTACTTGCTGTGTGACATGGATCCCTGCTGGTACACACAGCATCACACATTTTATCTCTAGAGGTGGCACTTCGTACCACATCATACTTCTTGACAAGACACACAGGATTTTTTTTCTCTTTAACATAGCATCTCCTGAAGGATATTTTTCCCTTGATATGTAGTTTCATAAACAGTTCCATAGGTACTTCTTGGTACAGTATTATTATTAGTATTCTCTGGGCAAGCTTAATTCAATTCATACCCGCTGCAATAATGATATATGTGACTCTGCCAGTTGCAAGCTGAATGCAATGTCTGCCATTAATCCTACAATATCACCACCCCATTTCTAGCGCTGTTTGATCCCCAGCATCTAGATGCAATAACAAATCTGTCATCGTTGACTTGGTTACAGCCACTGATCAGATTACTTGGTACAACCTGCAGCTGAGCTCTGTGTAAACATTCACATCACCCTTTCACACACAGCAGCCTTAAGCCACCTCCTCTCTGTAGAAGTTGATTATTTTCATCTGCTACAACAATACAGTATGGATAGAAACATCCATTCTGATCTTAAAGGTCATAATTTATACCCTTTTGAATGACTGAGTTTATGAATTCAGCTTGATTCTGTCAGTTACTTTGAAATATCAGAAACTGCTTGAAAGGAAAGCAATTGAATAAAGCTGAAGTCAGCCTGTTCTCCTGTGGCAGCATTTTCAGCTTGTTCAGCAAAAAGTACTTGCACTCCATCACAGCACAAATACTTCAGTCACAAGATAATGTAACTATCATAGGCTCTCTTTAGTGATATAGTTTCATTAGGATTTTCCAGTTTTCTTCTTTATTTGAAAACTTGGTACATCCCCCATATATTTTGTGATTTTCTATTTTGTTTTTGGAAAATATCATGAAGGATGATGAAGCTTGCTGCCTTTTAAATTTGTCTCTAGCCTTTTATTCAGTTAAAGAATTCAGGCTGTTTGAGAGGTTCATCTATTTGCTAAGTCAAAAAACAGATTGCACCCAAAAGCTATCGAGTGGCAAAATTGCCCTGTGCTGTAACTTGTTTCGAAATACACGGAGCCATTGAAAATCATCAAACCAGAACGGGAAGAAAGGTGGCCTTATTTTCTAAACTTACACTCATGGAGAGCTTGTTGTCACAGCCTCTTACAGACAGTAATGGTAGGAAGCAACAAAAGTTCAGTTTTCTCTGAAAACACTGATGGAAACAGCTCAATGCTAACAAATGTAGACACTTGAGGTTTTGGAAGTAAAGTTCATTCTGCTACTGCTGCAGGTGATTTGATTTCAGTACTTTAAAAATGTCACTTAGATTCAATTCTGTTGCCAAAGCACAAGCATTTAGAGTCTTTTGAGATGCCTTCAGTAATGGTACTTGGTCTTAAGCCCAGCCCTATGCAGGTGCCATCTGTATCTCAAGGAATCTCACTTGATGCTGCCTTTTGAAAAGCAAATTAAGTGCTATAAAATAGAAACTATGTAGGATTGCATGTTTACTTTCAGTCCAGCTTGGACATTTAGCTTATTTTTTGCTTGTCAGACCGTTTGTAGAGCTAGGGAATGGTTGGAGGAGAAAAGGACACCTACACCTGATCTGTTAATTAGACAGACAAGCAACTACTTTTAGTTTTGCCTAAGTCTAAGGTCCCTTTATAACTGAGAAATTCAAAGAAGGACAAGTACAGAGCTGAACAGCTGTTAAGCACTTTTAATAAACCCCTGAGGTCTTTTCAGGCACTCTTTGATTCACACTAGAGGCTAAACAACAGAAGATTCATAGATTGCATGGCTCACCTTTCTTCTCTGCAGTGACTTTGCTCAGAAGACAGGAGCAAAAAAGAGCTGGGGCTGCACTGAGGCACACAGACACATTTGCACCAACAAAGGGAACCCTTTTTGTTGAACTCAGACAACCCAGGGAGAAACCCCAACATCTTCTACAGTTGTTCTTGGTGACTGAGAGAGCACCAGGTAGAAGAGATGCACTTTCAAACAGCTGAGATTATCAGAGGACTGAGCATGTTCAGGGCTAAGAGAAGAAATTGTGAGGTCATTTCTGTGTCACCGATTGGAAGTGTAGGAAAATAAATGGAATCAAGAGGTAACACCATAGTGTGGCCAGGGCTCAGCAGGCTTTTTGCACTAGCAATACTAAAGGTGAGGTATCTTGCCATCTTCTCTTTCAGTCTCACCAAGTTTACCAAAGAGCCTGGAGAGGACCTGAGACATAACCCAAAAGGTCCTGTGAATAAAAATAAAATATGATCTGCATTTGACCAGTCTCTTGTATAGCCATAAACTGCCTTTTTCCACCTCTGTAAGTTCTTTTGAACACAGGTGTTCTTTTCTGATCTTTAGCTCTCAGCTTGTTTCAGTGGATTATCTTAGTGAGGTGATAGCAGCAAATCTGGAACTAATTTACTTGTTTTCACACATCAGTGCTATGAAAACACCATGCCAACATGAAGTCTTGGTCCATCAAGTCAGAGGGACTTTTCATACTGTGTTTGAGAAGTAAGGGAATTCACTCAGTTCTTAAACTTCTGTAGGAATACTTCTTGCAACACAGCTTAGACTAACACAGCAGTCAGTCCCTGTCATCTTAAAAATATATGGTTCTCTAAAGCACAATTTTCATGAAAAGTTTAACTACCTTACTGTTGATAGTGAAATAATAACAATTATATATACACCACAGTGCTAACTGAAAAACCTACTGTTACAGAATTGGCAAAATTCAGAGAAAGGTAAAACCTGAATCATCAGATGAAATAAGTGTCTTCTCATAGACTGAATATTCTGTCAGAAGTTCATAGAAAAATGCATCTGAATGAATAGAAAATGCTCCTGATGAAGCAGCAGGTGTACTTCCACAGGTTCTTTGCCTTCCAAGAAAATGGGTATTGTACCAGGGAAAAAGGCACTTTGTTTATTGGACAAAAGGCATTTGATATTCTAGCACCATAGAAGTGTTAAGTAAATCTTTGAATACCTCCAGTCAGAATGCCATCAGATTTTAAATTATCAGGAGCACACAAAATGAGTCCAGGATATGCCCATGCCTGTTGTGAGAGAAATTTACAAAATTAATTCTGAAAGGACATTTGGCATAAGCAGCATCTCTGACTTCCCTCATACAATTTCATAGTCCGTGGCATGGAGGTAAATTTCAGTTTAGCACAAAAGCATTCAGCTTCTTAGCTGCCACAAATGTTAATGAGAATCTTTTGGCTAAACCTCTGCTTGCAAATTGAAAAGTTTACATTTAAAGGTCAGAAGGTTTCCATGGCATTTGAAGACAATGAAATATATTCCCAGGGCATTCTTTATTCTGCCACAGAAAATCAAGTTACTGAGACTCAAAAATCCTCCCAGTTGCATTTATTATAGTTTATAAAGAACAGAAAAAACCCCTGGTTTTTAAAATATCCAGCCAGATTCTCCTGCACATTACTCTGGAAATAACCACAAAAGTAAACTGAGTCTGTATCAAAAATGAGCAATTCAAAAGTATTTCTAAGCTCGCAAGTTTGGGTGAGGTACACGGATGGTTTTGAACGAGTTTCTACCTGCCAAGTTTGTTTCTACAGTGAAGCAATGGCAAAACCAACAAAAAAAGTCAAAAAACTCATGTATACTCTAATGATGTTACATACATATAAGCCAAAAAAAGAAAATGGACAGCCCCTAATTGGGTTTGAGATTTTTGGGTGGGGTTTTATGAAAATCATTGTTTAAACCTCCAAAACACTCTCAGCCAGATTGTTGTGGAGAAAAGGATGACACAGAACTCTCTCTGCTCTCAGGAGCTGAATGTGTCCTATAATTTGAATATGGCCATTTATCTGGCTCTGTAGGATTTTTGGCAATGGGCTTCAGAAGAGTTGTGATAGGCATGCAATAGTTTCCTCTTCAGAGAAACAATTACTTTGTGACAGGTAGCTCGCATTTCTTGCCATTTAATACAAAACAACCCTCCTAAGATGCAGTGATCAATCCAAAAGGATTGGAACAAGAAATGCAATAGCATCTTTATTATTTTTTCACAACATTATCCCACAGAATCTGTTCAGGCACAGATTTAAAGTTGTTTTCTTCAGATAGCTGCAGCTGCAAATTGGTTCTGTCTTTCACAACTTTTTGAAAAAGTGGTACAAAAATATAATTCTCCTAAAGGTGCCCTACCATCATCTGTGTTGTATGGCCACATGCTGTATTTAAAATGCTAATATTTCCTGAAGAAGTAAGAAAGAAAAGTAGATAATTGGATTTTCTTCTGCTTGTCAGGAACATACTACTCAACACCAGGCACTGAATGGAAGAGATACCACTGTGTAGTAAGTCATGGTAATTGAACAGCTGACCTAAAAGATCATTTGACTGTGAACAATAGGTATCTGTTAAGGGTTTATCACTGCTCCTGATAATATCATCAAAGCCTTGCTTAGAAAAAGTCACAAATGCTTAAGAGAAGGAAGCACTTTCTTCTGTTATCTGGATTTTTATTCATGTAACTACACTAACCTTAGAAGAATTATCTGTGATTTATAGTAACCAGAGATAAGATCAAGACAAAGATTGCCTCTTTAAGTAAGATCTGTGTCCCATCTATTTCATGGGGCTATTTCAATCTAAATGTAATAAAACTGGATATGTTCTGTTTGGGCATAAATACAGATTAAAGACAAACTAGAAGGTGTTCTTGATGAAAATTGACACAAGAGAAGATGAGTTGCATTAACTGAATGTCTAAGGTAATAAATGGTGGACAATGCTGAAAATACTCCTCCATCAGCCAGACAAATCACAAGTGTAAGAAGTCTTGTTCTATCTGCTAGCAATCTTATACGGATCCTTTCGTTAAAGTTTGGATACTGAAAACAATCTCCTCAATAAAAGGCAGAGCCCATTCTCCAGAAACCTTGTACTCATGAGGAGGAACTTGAAACTTTTTTTTTCTGTTCTTTGCATTCTGTTGATGTAAAATTAGGCAAATCTTTTATTTCTTTGTAATAGTTTCAATAGATTCTACTGTGCCTTTTACTGAAAAGTGTTGATTTTGAAATGTGCTGCTTTCATGTTTCATATTTGCTTTTATTATTTCCTATATTTTTATCCCCTACTCCTTTCTCTTCTGTGTCACTAACTCTCACCACATTCATTCTTTTCCTTTAATGGCAGTTAGATGGGTGGCTTGCACAGGAAAAGAAGGAATGAAGGTGAAGGAAAAATAAAATAAGAAGAAAAGGGAAACTGAGAAGAAAGAAAAAGATAATGCATGAGTCAATATTATAGTGTAAGTTAAATTAGGGAAAAAAAAAGATCTTTTTTAAATAAAGTGCCTAATCTTCTGAAAGATTTTTCAGCTGTATTTTCTGAGGTCATTTAACCCCAGTTTCTCTGTTCTGTGTGTCACTACAATAAGTATCATAACTATCAACTCCAAAAGGCCGTAAGTCCTGGGTTAGGAAAACAGGGCAGACCTGTCACTAGGGTTTGGCTACGGGCCCCATTCCTTCTTGGCAGCACATCCCACACTGAAGCCACCACACCATGTAAGAGGACTCCCAGTTTAAGACAATTGCCATCATGATGATGGCTGTACTGAAGTGAGTGGCCACAAGGAAGTGTCCCAGAGCCCCTGATTGTCATATTGAGTGGGTGGCACCATTTGCATTCAGACTTCCCAGGAGCTGAGTGCTTTTCAGAGTGATTCTGTCCTTTTCAAAGTGAGCAGTTACTGAGTGAAAGCCAGTGCCAAAATTGTAGCAAGGAATCTGAGCCACTGCACTCTTTCTTCCCTTGTACAGTTCCTTCCATAAATGTTATATAATAATAAATATTAAACTGTCAAATATCATTAGGCACATTAGCATTATTCCCACTGAAAATTTGTGCCTGCACTTGGTTACTTAGAAAAGGTCCCATTTAAGAATGCTGTGGCCACTCAAGCTGCTTCTGACTTCCAGGGTATGCTAGGTCTTTTTAGCCAGTTGGGACCATGATTTCCCCAATTTTCCTCTGAATCTGTATCTTCAGTACTGCAAGTTATCTATATGACAAGTTTGCTCAGGTGAATTTGATTTGCCATGGAAGTGTTGAAAATAAACTTACAGATGTTTGGAAAATTAAACTTGACCTTTCAAACCTGTGGAAAATCATACTTCATACTACAACTCCTTGCCACGTAAGCTCCCGCTACTGACGATAAACAGAGATAACATCAACTAATTTAACACAATGCTCACAGAAACATCGTTTCTTTATTGACATCTACTTTTATTTCAGTTGTTTTGTTTTCTATGACATATCTGCATAGACAGCTGACATATCCATATCAGCATTTGTGAGAAATGGCAGTGAAGGTATGTTGCCATGATAGGAATGTCAGGCTGTGTGGACGTAGATAGAAAATGTCAGCTTTCCAGTTCTGAAGTGGAGAGTCTCCGTTTTAAAATAAAACCCACTCAGAATGACAAAAATTCGAAGGGATATGTTCGCTAAATGCTGCAGTTTGATTTAGTTTCTATCAAAGTCAGTGGCTTGTCTTTGGATAGTTACCCTTTTTCAGTGTGCTGATCTGTAATTCCTTTGAGCATTACTGCTTGGACTTAATTGGCAATGTAACTGAATGATCAGGGTTAGTGATGCCCGTGAACATTTTCTTCAGAAGAGCAACATAAAGCACTTGGATCAGTAACGGTAGAAATTACATCATCAGTAACTGCCAAAAAAGAGAAATCTTCTTTAATTATTATATAAGAGCACATATATGAGCTTTCATGCTCTACTGATCTTGTGTTTCTAATAAAAAACTTCAGAATGTCCCTTGTTGCCTCTTTTTTACATGCTAATGGGATGGTGGGGTTTGTATCAATCCTTTAAAAATGCTTATTACAGAACTCTCATGATGGAAACCAGAGTCAACCTTCAGCCCACTGAAGTCAGAATAAAGAGTCTAATTAATTTTAGTGAACACTTAATTGTATCCTAAACACACATATCTCTTAGCATAGCCATGAAAATACTTAGAAATCAATGAAATTTATCAAGACTTGAGGAGCTAACTGGCCACTTTTCCATGATTTCTCTTTTCAGTTTATATAGTAGTGGTAGGTCATGGGATAGACGTGACACTTGGCATTTGCTTTTCCCTCTCCATCTTTGCAGAATTATGCCCGACACCCTCAGGCTGTCGCTGAGGTGTCTGCAGAGGGCAAAGCAGAAGAAATGCACACAGGAAAAATGAAAGGTGATTCCGGCAGACAACAGACTCCTGTTAGTCTGTCAAGAGAATTTGTGCTTTAGGTATTTTTGCCACCATTCTTGTCAGCTTCAAGTTGGCATCTTGGGAGTTTACAGAAGTCCTTGTCAGAATAATAAAAGCAGAATTATAGAAAGAGAAATGAAGGAGACAATGCAAAAGGAGAGACTTAAGTTTAATTGTGAAACTGCACTTTTCCATTTCAATGTTTTTTCTGCTAGTTGGTCTCAAGCTGACATTTGATTCTTGTAGGTGTCCTTTAGCACAACTAGATTACAGAAGTAGAAGGAAAACCGAGGGAGGAGAATTTCTTGGGCATGCTGAGGATTAGGCTCTTTCTCTGTGCAGAGAATTTAACTGTCCTTGGAAAATCCTCCCTGAAAGGATACAGGCTATTTAAGTGTTTCGGTTTTTTATTTCATTGGTTTTTTTGGTTTATTTTTTCTTTTTCTTTTTTTTAGTACTTCTAAATTTTAGATTATCTATCTAGTTCATCTCCTAAAATGTGCTCGAAATCTTTCTCTTTCAGTATTGATGCACTACCCAGTAGGCAAACTGTGTAGGTCATCCTAAGCTCCAGAACATTTGGAAGGGACTAACTGTAACATTCTTAATTTGTGTAGGATTCTTGGGACTTTTCTCAGCACACACTATTTTAAAGGCAGTACATCTTGCAAGGACAAGGGGCTGATGCAGTTCATAATCAAGATTCTTAACTCTCTTTTCAAGATTAATAAACTTTCACGCAATCAGAGATGGATGAATGCATAGAGTAAAAGTGATTGCAGAAATCCTTCCCCATGTTCTTCCAAAGTTTTTGTCCTAAATTAGTCAGTGAAGCTTTAAATTGGATTTACTTCAATCTTTTTCAGACAATATTTGGAACACATTCTACAATTTTGATCAGTCTAGAACATGTTTATCCATTATGTGGATATGTAACATAATGTGTAACATTTTTTATGCTCAAAGTGTGTCAAGGATACCATTCCAGACAAGAACATTGAGGACGTAAGTGCTATGCAAAGAGACATCGGTGAGGTTTTTATCAGGACATATTAGCATTTCATCTGGAATCAAAACCTTCTGGTGACAGTCTCCACTCTCACTTACTTCTAGTCAATATTGGTCAGTGTGCAAACATCCAGGTAGTGGCATACCCAAAACACCACTGTAGGACAAGAAGGAGGAAATATATTTAAATTGTACTTACTGGAAATGAACCGGTGTTTCTGTCTACAGCCCCATTTCAAATGCTTGTGACTTGTTGGGAAGAGAGGTGCAAAGGCCATTAGTGGCCTTTTCCTTTGGAAAGTGCAAAGAAGATTTCATCGTATTACACAGCCAGTAACTTCACATTAACACACTTGTCATTTCTAGGAAGGAACTTCCATTTGGGAGAGTTTAACTGGCCAGAGCAGGGCTCCGGCAGATATGAGAGGGCTGCTACCAAGGTGCCTTATGATCTCTAAAAAGAAATGGAGCAGTATATTTCACCAGTGCATTATGTAAATAAATGGTAATAGAGTGAGGAAGGATAAGGTGGAAGGGATAAGTGTATAAAACAGATATGACAAAGACAATGCTAAAAGCTTTTTTCAAGAGGGGTTGAGGTTTATTTTTTCAGTCAATAGCATGGTACAGTGCTGAAGTGAACAGTGACACTCAATGAGACAAAGCATAATTCACCAAAACATTTTCAGTAAGATGAATAAACACACTTATATGAATAGTGGCAAATAATCAAGACATTTTTATAGATTAGTCCAAGAAGTCACCAAATGGCATCAAACAATCAGTTCAAGTTTATTAATTCTGCTCAGATGTCCAAGAAATTAGATGCCTCATCATCCTGTCATTTAAGTATTGGTCTCTAGCTAAGACCAAGACTCTGAATTATTTTTTCTCAAAGTAGGCCAATTTGATGTAGCCTTTTTTGGCCATTTCCTTTACAACAATGCGGACATGAATCTAACTAGTGTCTTATTAACCACTTCTAAAACTTGTGGGGAAAATACTAAGTTATTTTTCCTGTTTTCAGTATTTTTCTTTGTTTTTTTTATCAGTCTAGTCTACATGTGTGAATATGAAGATAGATGTTATCTGTAATCCATGTCAGCCTACATGAAAACCTGTGTCAGAATGGGCTAAATATGCACACTATTGCAATAAGAGTTATTAAGGTGCAAGCAAAGAATATCTCTGATACAGCTGAACAGTGCCAGAATCAAAGTTATCTTTTTCCTGAGGTAAACAAGGCAGAACTGCTCTTGATGGAAGAGGACCAGGTTGGGGAACATTTGAACAAGTCCATTCTCCCATGAACACTGAGAGAGGTGGCAGATGTCACCAAGAGGCCACTATGAAAGACATAGCAATTGGGAGAGGTTTCCTGAGAAGTGGAAGAAAGAAAATGTCACTTCTGTCTTCAAGTGGAGCAAGAATGAGGATTTCGGGAACTAAAGGTTTTTTAGCATCACCTCTCACCTGGGGAAGGTGCTGGAGCAACTAATCCTGAAATAATTTCCAAATATATGGAAGGTGATTGGGCACAGTCATCAGGTATTTATAAAGAGGTCCTGAGCATTGTGATCTATCCAGTCCTGCTCTGAGCCAAGGGGCTGGCATAGATGATATCCAAAGGTCCCTTCCAATCTCATTAATTCTGTGATCTTGTGATCTTTGCTTTAGGATAATATTAATTCCCACAAGTTCTACTTCCTAAGGAGAATAACAAAATTAACTATTCTAGTCTTATCTTGAAAATTGAAGGGATAATCCTCAGGGGTTATTTCACCTGAGTAAACTTTAGTTAAATTTTTCAAAGAAAGTATATTTCATAGCTCTGTCAAAAGAGACGTAGTCAAATATATTCTTTTAACAACTTCAATAAAGAACCTCCACAAGACCACATATGAACAGGGAAGAAAATCAGAAGGTAATCAGCAGTTCCACAGAATTCAAGGAAATAAAGACATCCTCTAACTCAGTCTAAAATCTCATTATGTCAGGAAATCTCAGAAGATACTGAAATGTCATTAAGAGTGAGACAGCTGGTTGAAATCTACAGATCACATTTTCTCAGACACGACTTTTATTCGTCTTCATGTGATTTTTGGAAGGAAGTGTAATTTCTGACTATGATTATTCTCACATTGCCCAGAGACACTATTTCAGTGAGCACAATATTGGAGACATTCTTTACATACTACTGAGAGAGCAGACTTTCATTAGTTCAGTCTTATTTCCCTCTAGGTTGTCCTTGGACTGCATCCATCTCTCCACCCAGTGAGATTTAATATTCCAGCTTTTGCAACAGTATCTAGAATTACATGGTGATGACCCCACAGTCTTACACTAACCTGGTTCATTCCATTCTATCTTCTCCTCCTCCTCTGAATTGGTATTTGTCTCTGGGGGAAATGAAAGTTGAATGTTACTTTCCTGAAGGCAAAAGGGTTTTTATACATTTTTAAACTGATCACAATGGTTATTTTATTGCTTAAACATTTGAAGAATGTAATAACAATCCCCCTCTGAGAGTCACAGCTACTGCTGCCCCTTCTCTCCCCATTCTTCCTGCTATCAAGGAAATGATACAGGCAGGTACTACAGGCACTTCAAAGTGAGTGGAATATGGATTCTTGTGGAAGTTGGATGCTTATAAAAAGTTACATCTAAGAGAGCTCACAAGACTGGAGATAAAAGCGTGCAGTGGCCGTGGCCCTCAACCTGGAAGTTGAGAAGTCTAGGAATACCTAGTTTTCTATCGAGCATTGATATTCCCATTTCAGATATAGCTTCTATACCATTTCCCTTTTCAAACCTTTAGCATGACTATGGCACTGCTGAAGCCATCAGAGGTGCCTTTTGAAGTATCAAGCAATGGATTGAGTGATTGATCTATAAAATCTTTCACCAATTGTGTGGTGTAAGGTGATACGGTTGGGATCAACTCTAGGTCTTTCACAACACTGCTGTCAAGAGATCCAGATACACAGGTGGCCCAGGACACCACCACTTAATGGACCAGCCAGAGCACCTGGCTGTGGGTTCTCAGGACAGATCCTGCCCCTGTGCCCTCTGAGACCTGGATAACCCCAGCCAAAATGCCAGTAGCTTGTTGGAGTCCACTCTCCAAATATACATTCCATGGGAGACTGCCTGCTTACACCTTTACCCATTAGAAGACATAAAGCCCACAAAAGTTTAATCAGCCTTTGCACAGTCCCCCTGGTCTTTAATTTTTTACTGTTTTTTCCTTTACCTTACCAGTTGCTGATGATCATTCCCAGCCATGATCCCATCCATCAAACAGCTGTATCGTGCATTTTCTGCTCTTGTACTCTCTGATCCAGGTGTGCATCACTTGCCCCTTTACCTGACTCTATCTGCCAGCACATGACAATGGAAAGTAAATTCAATTTCCCAAGGATGCTTACCACATTGGACTGCCTGCAACAAGGGACTGATCATCTGGAATTCTATCCTATCATAGTGAATGGCAAAATCTACCTTGAGTACATCACAGACAACCTAAGAGAGGATGGCACCTATTTAAAAATGAAACAGTCGAGTTCTTATGAGGAAAAAAAAAAAAAGGGAAAACTATTTCTGTAATGCTTTGTATCCTTTGTATTCATTGTAAAATGCCTGCAGGCTTCCAGAGATCTTGAAATTATTAGAGCAGACGACAGGATACATTTATGTGTTGCTTAGAAAGAGGAATGTTTTCTTTACTTTTATAAACAAGTCTTCTGTATCTTTTGACACCTGCAAGCATAATTTATCCGGTTTCACACATCACAATATTTTTTGCTTCCTGTTAAGCCTTTTTCTGCATTAAAACACACTACATAATCCAACTAAGAAGCTAAATAAAGTTAAAAATAAATATTATTTTATTCCTTATAATTTTAATTTTAAAAAATTGACAAAGTGCAAGAATAGTTTTCAAATATTTTATAAACAATAATATAACCAAAATCCTAGAATCATAGGATCATTCAGGTCAGGAAAGGCCTCTAAGATCTTCAAGTCCAGCCCTTAACCCAGTCCTGCCAAGGCCACCACTACACCATGTCCCTAAGCATCACATCTATGCATCTTTTAAATACCCTTAGGGCTGGTGGCTCAACCACTACCCTTAGCAGCTTGTTCCAATCCTTGACAAGCCTTTATGTGAAGAAATTTTTTCCTAATACCCAACCTAAACCTTCCCTAGCACAACTTGAAGCTCTTTCCATCCCATCTTTTGTTACTGAGGAGAAGAGGCCAACCCCCACCTTGTTACATCCCCCTTTCAGGGAGTTGTAGAAGAGTGAATGGTACAAATGCATGGTACAAAAAGTCACTTTGACAGAAAACATAGCAAAATGTGTTCTGCTGTTTAGACAGATATCTCTGCGATTCAATTTACTTAATTTTAGCCAATCAGAAATTTAAATCTTGCCTAGAATAGCAGTCTAATCACAGGGGGAAATAGAGGCACCTCCAGGTAATCCTACTGTTTTCTGAGATGGATGTCTAAGGTATGTAGGATAGATCACCTTTTGGAGAAGGTTCTCTCTTGCTGCCTTTCCTGCTGATAAAAAGGGGACCAGACAATGAGCTTACGTGAAACACTGACCTTTTAGAATACAAGTATTAGGTGAAATTAACCCCCCTCTAAATAAAGTTGCGTCTTTTCCAGGGTTTTCATGTGTTCCTGTGATAATCATTGTTCATGTAAGTACAATATGAAGGCCAAATGCTAACAACTTTTTACATGGGATTCCTCCCAGAGATTGACTGGTATTTCCACTAAAACCATTAGAAAAGAGGCCACTGACTCTGAAAGAACACTCACTGTAGTTTTATTCATTACTCGGCTCCTCTAAGAGCAGCAGCCTCAGGTTCTGAATCTTCCCATTGTGAATCCATCCCAGCTCTTGTCCTTGGTCTTCCATGACTACCAAAACAGCTGTCAGGATCTTTCACTTCAGGTTATGAACATTGCATGCAGCTTTAATAGCAGCCAGACAAATATATTCAAAATCCAAATCCTTATTGATCCTATTAGATATTGTGAACACTAATGATTTTTGTTTGCAGCAAGTGCTTCTTTGAAAAGATGCTTTAGGGAAAAATATGGTGCATTTATACACAGACAAGTTCCCTTTACTTGAGAAAAAAACGGCTTCTCTGTATCTCAGGAAAAGGGAGCTGAATGAGCTACTTTTATGGTAGGAAAAGTAATTACTGTTCCCTGAGCCAAAGTGGATCTGTCTGGCCTTGCTTGCAGTAAAGCTGGACACTGAAAACAGTGCTCAGTCTCTAAGTGCTTGTCTTTAGGCATGAGAAGGTCCTGGATAGAACAAACATCTTTTCTTAGAGACATGTGCTTTTTGTCCCAGCTAGTGCTTTTTAGAGCTGTAAGTTATGAAACAAGCTCCTGAGAGCTCGAGGGTGGTTTGGGGGGGGCAGCCTGCAGGTCAATATGCCAGCAGCATGTTCTCCTTTGAATTCCCCAGACTTCACTGAAAACTTAACACAACCAACAACTTGGCTTTAAAAGCAATGCTCCAAGGTACTTCCCCCTTGGCTCTTTCAGTCTCATCTAATACATTCACCAGCACTTGCTCTTACTGCAATTTTGTGGGTTTTGTTCATAAAGAAAGTCACTTACGCTCTGACTCTGATTTTCGTTTGCAATTGTCAGTCAGGCTGTTGTTTTGAGCCTTGCAAAGACATTCAACATTTCAATGCAAAGGTCAGTGGAAAAACTGGCAGTGGCTTAAATATTCTTGTAGGCTTTGGTAGTCACCACATGCAGAAGAGAGACTGAAAAAGAGCAATGAAGATGCTTTGCACATATATCTGGAAAAAATATTCTTAAAAAAATCTGAAGGTAATCTAAAAATTGTATTATTCCAAGAAAGAGGGCAGCACCAGATACTTGTCAGTAAATTTAAAATAAGAATTAATGGAGACTGTGATTGTGGGTTCAGCAAAAGCAGTTGTTGACATTGTCACTTCAAATGAGAGATGACAAATAGGCTACACTTTCAGGGGACTGGCTGCAAAGATGAGTAATGTAAGCCTGATGCACGAGAAAAGAATTAGAACAGCACATGACTTTGTCTAGAGCAAAACTTAAATACAAAAAATACTGTGGTGATACAGTGGGAAATTGATTCCTTTGACCTCATTTATTGGCTGATATTCTGTCAAACAGAAAAGAATTAGCAAGGACATTAAAAAAAATTGTAAGAGTTAAAAAATTAAGCCAATGGTGGATATGGCATACACAAATGTATCCCAATATCACTTTTATTTCAGCATTTCTTGTAGTTCCAGGAACATGAAAGACATTAATTAGAAGGCAGCTTTGTTAATCTTCCTTCTGAAGCATTGTATAAAAGTACAAGTGGTTTTAAAATAGAAGTTACATAGTAATATTTAGCTTTTCTTTTTTCTTTATCATGAAGTCCATGAATCCTGAAAATGAGGAACATCACAAAAAAAAAAAAATCCAAAAGGAAAGCAATTGCATTCAGTATTCGAACTGTCTTATTTCACAGTGCTGTATATGAACCAGCAGAGCTTGGATTTGTTCCCATAGAGCAAAACAGAAAAATAGCTCATGCATCTTTTCCTTCATGTAAAAAAGGGTTCATGCTCATCAGTTTCTTAATTCGCCATGCCAAATCAAAATCATAATACTAAAGACATCCAGGTCTGTAGAGATAAATTTCCTCCTAAAATAAAGAAAAAAATCTGGAAATGGTGTAACATTTGTCTTTTTCTTCACTAGGCTAGATGGTGAAAGAAAGCACAGAAATTTAGAGCATATCAAATTACAGTGGCTCTCTCTGTATCCAATGACATATTATGAAAAAAAACATGACTCCATTTGTAAGTTGATTACAGGAAAACAGAGATGTAGAGAAAGTAGTTTGTCATAAGTGGCAGTTGATACCCTGCAACTAAATGCTTGGTAGGTTGATTTTTTTTTAGGTTACAAATGTCTCTTTTGCACTTTGTGGAGGTGGAGTTCATTGAAAGTGGATGTCAAAATTTTTGGATAAAATCCATATTTATAATGTATTTCATGCATATGAAGGTGCAATTCTATTAGTTTTTACAAAATTACCCAGAGTTGCTTGTCAGTGGTTTTGAAAATATTACACACAGCATCCATCATAGTACTATCAATGAAACTGCATTATATTGACTCTGTGTTTAATTCATGTCATGATTTTGTTGAAAATCATAATTTACAATTAGGATTTCATATGAAAAGTGCTTTTCATGAACAATTTCACATATTAGTACACTAGGCAGCATTTTGTTTTTACTTAAGGAAATCTTTTTCATCCAGCTACAGCTTTCCAGCTCACAATCATAACAAAAGGAGATATTCTGTTACATATGTAAGGATCAAAATACAGATACTTGAGGGGTTTTTCTGGAAAGCCTCTAAAGATTATAAAGTGAAATGAGTACCACGACATATTCAAGTTACATTCTCAATTTTACATTTCCTAAAGAACAGTGAGTGACTGACAATTTCTTATCTTTATTGTGTCTCAGCCATAAAGCTTCAGTTAAATTATAGTTTGAGATGTTAGCATTAATATGTTAATTGCTTGAACATCACTTTTTACATATAGTATGGCAGCTACTGAATAGCACAAACTACATACGTATACTAATGCACTTTCTCCCAGAATCCTTTATTCTTCTAATCTTGTGAGTATCTTTGAACAGAAACTGTTTCTTTTTAGCAAGAACACGTTCTTCTACAGGTTCTGCTTGTTTAGGAGGGTATTGATGTAAATGGAACTTGCATTCCTTTCAGTTTCAAAAAGGTTTTATAAGAGAGATTTTAGAAATCATGTATGCTACTCTCTAGGTTAAAGTTACATTCATTGCAAAATAAAGGTTTGTGCACTGATTGACAAAGCTCCTTGCAAACTCTGGCAGCTTGTACATGGGTTTAATTGGACTTTGCTTTTATATCTGTGCTGAATAGCTTCCAACCCTATCAATGCTCTGTGCATCCCACATGGTCTAAAGTAACCTGTAGATATTTTACAGAAGAAGCAGTGAACGGACTTGCCTTTTCTCCGTTGTCTTCCCCTCTGCAAATCTGCTGCTTCTCTCCCTCTTTTCCACCCATACAAATCCTCCATTCTTCATCTTTCTCACATCATAACTGCTCCTGAATGGAGCAAGCTGTTGCAAACAGAGAAAGAACATTGAAAATAAGAATTCTTGCCTGTCCAATAATGCCATGACTCTGGCTCTTGGACCAAGGCAAGAATTATCCTTTTAAAATCCAACATCTCCATGAAAGCTTAACTTTGGACAAGGAAAGAAAAATATGCTTTTTTATACTTGGTGACAGAGAAGTAAAAGAGTTATCTCCCCCTGCTGCACATCTCCAAATATTAGACTGGGAGAGAAAATAAGCCATTTTCAATATCTAGTGCTCCAAGGTAAAACACCAGGGACAAAACAACCACACTGACACAAACACAATATGATTTATTATCACTATGTAGGAAAGAGATGCTCAGTATAGCATTGTGAATGTCATCCCTGCTCAGCAGCAGTCAAAAAATCCACAAATAAGAGGATCACAGTTTATGACAGCCTCACATCTTGAATACTGGATACACCCCAGATATACAATATAAGAAAAACACATAGTTGATTTTTAAAAGGGGACAAAAAAAAAAAAAAAAAAAAAAAAAAAAAAAAAAAAAAAAAAGGCAACAAACATAATGGGAAGTGTGGAATAGCTGTTTAGGGGAGGAATTTAAGAAAAATGACCACACAGACCACAACCACACAGCCTAGAAAAAGGTCAAATGAAACAGTCTTTTTTTCATAGGACTGAAAAAACAACCACTGACTCTTTCAACATAACAGCCAAGAACACACAATCTACTGATTAGACAACAGCTGCATTCCATGCATAACTAAACTGGGGAAATTACTTCCAGTGTCAAAAATAATAATGGGCTTTAAAGTAGAGGAATAATGGAGGACTGGGTTAATTTGTGGTTGTTAAATGTAATGGTCTTAATAAAACCTTAAGAAAATCCTATGCCACAAATTGCTGGGAACTGGGAGAAGACCAAAGGGAGGAACCCTGCACATTTTCTCAGCTCCAGAGCATCAGATTCATGCCATTGCAGGAGGCAGGATTTAGAGGTGGATAGAGCTTTGATCTAAAGGAGCAGGGCAAATATTGCGCTCTTGTGATAACCCACACTACACCAAGTGCTTCTGCTGAGACTTGTTTAAATTCAAAATAGTATGTAAAGCAGCCACCTGCTTCCCTTTTCACCATAATGGTTCTGGTGACAATTGGAAGACTCAAAATGAGCCAGATTATGTTTTATGCCTTCCCCCAGAGGCCCTTCCTTCTCAGTGCAACCGTACTCTACTGCCTATTATGATGCTCCCATCTGTCTTAGTCATCGTGCAGCCAAGCTATTTGTATTTAGCTCCTTAACCTTTCCTCATGAATCAATTTCTCTAACTAAGTAATCAACACTGTCTGACAGACAATAAAAGTAAATCTTGGATTTAGAAATAGGGCTTCAGACAGCACCTCCTGAAGCAAGAGATGCAGAAATTCTCCAGGTCCCTTGTACTACCTTTGTTTGGATAAAATTAAATACTTACAGGGGAAAACAATGAAGCAAAAAGGATTGACCATGTTTGAAAAAAAATAAAATGACCGTGTTTTGAAAAAGCACATAAAAGTCTAATAGCAAAAGACAGGATTATGTGTTTTAATCTTTCCTGCTATATTATGAAAAAAGCATCCATCCATCCTTCTATTCTTGTTCCTAACATCCTGTTATTAACTTTGATTTTGACTTTGACTTAACCAAAAATATAGTTGTAATATTCAATTAATGTTCATTCAGTGAACATGTACTGTCTAATCAGTTATAGGGGTTATCCTGTACAGTCTCTTGTTTAGCACTGTGCTACCAAAAACCAGGAGTGGCAGCTTTCAAGAAAATTTTGGAATCAAGTTGAATGCCAAAGACAAGCAAATGAACTAAAAAGTATCTGTCACTGCCCAGTAGTGAGAGCAGCCATTTTTGAAGCACTAATGAAGCTCTGTAGCTGCTACAGTTGCTTCTGATTTTCCCAACCGTCACCATTGTACTTTCACCTTCTTAGTAGTTCTCTGTTGAGGACTGCCTTTAAAAAACTCAGGTAAAAAAACTTCACCCTGTTCAGTTCCAAAAGGAATTAAAGAAATAGCATAAAATTGCTCTGAAACAATCAATTTCTTGTGTTTGAAGCAAGTCCTCCTGATGTTTGCCTTGCCATGGACTGTTTGTCTAGGTTATGCTCATGGTTGTCTCAGCAGTTAATGTACCAAGACTCAGGGTGAGACCTTATGGAAGGAGAAGTAGGATCTGTCACAGGTTGGCACTTGCTCATCTTCTCAAGCCAAAACACTTAAAAGAATAAAGAGGAATGTGTCAAGAGGAAGGTGTATGTTCAGGATTTCTTGCATGCAGCCCAGGGGGAAAGGAACAACAGTTACTGTGGATCCTCACTGTGTTCTTTGGCTTCCTCTTGAAAAGCAATGACAGGTTGGTGTTTGTCCACACCTTCTAAGGCTCCCTTTAGGAGCCAAACAATTATTACTGTGGGGTCACTCATCTCATAGCATTACTGTCCTTATTCTCCATAAATCTTAGACAAGGTTGCCAGGCTCTGCCCTTGGTTGTTTCTTCTGGGTATCTTTATTGGCTACCATCTGCATTTTGGTTTGGAAGGTTAGAGCACAAGTAGTGTGAGCCTGTGTGTAAAATTTTCTCGCAGAACAAGTTCAGCCAAAAATCATTACACAAACATCTCGGCAGAATGAGGACTAAACAGCACAAGCCCATGCAGGGGGTCCTCTCTACTTCTATAAATTGATCATCACATTACTGGGACTGAGCAACAGTTTTCTACAGAAAAACTTACAAGGTGTCATGCTATGTTCATTACCCACAAATGGAACAGGAAGGTAGGAGACTTCATGCTGTGTTTTACTGTCTCTCCAACTCCCTAACTCAGAAACTGATGACATTAAAGATAGATATCTAGATATGTAGATATCTAGATGTATATCTATAAAAAATTTAAAAAAAAAAAAAACCTTTAGTCCAAGAGGAATCCATTCTTATTTATGGACTCTTTCACTCAGAATAAAAATAAGGATTTGATCCTACCTCACACAGATGTCTCATCCTTTTGGAACAGGCAAAAGTTCTTGTATTCTGAAGTGAAAGAATCTTTTATTCTTAAACTTCTCACTATCCAAGGAAATCAAAAGGGTGTCTTGAATGACCAATACATAAAATCCATTTTGATGATAGAATTGACTGGGTTTGGGGATGTGAAAACTGGTTTTACTTTACAGCATACTATGCTGAAGAGAAAGTTGGTGTCTGCACATAAAACAATACTGCTACTGCTGCAGGTCTGTACTGCCTTCCTCTCTGCAGGATCACTGCCAGAATCTTGGCAATTTTACCTGGATATTACTGGCATAATTACTTCTTTTTTAATGCACAGAATGACTTTGGAAATTAATATCTATTACTAGGAAGCATCAGTGGACAGAGGTAATTTAGCTTAATGCAGCCTTCCTCAACTGTATTTTCTGGTCATTTCACGTGACATAAACTTCTCAATAGCTGAAATCCATTTATTTCAATATTAGGAAATTTTTCCATTAATATTGGTAGGTCTGATAAGAAGAAAAGATGATTATATGAAGACCAGAAGGGAAAAAAACACAATAATTTCTTGATGATAAAACCAAAACTTAAATCATAATAAACTCTGATGACATTTTGGGCATAACAAAGGAGGAGAAAAATGTATATCATAGCCCAACACACAAGGGAAGGGGGAATTTTAATAAATACAGCTTTAAAAAATAACGGTTTAGTAATTCAACATGTGAAAAATTACAGCTTTTAAAATTTTTCAATATTCTTCTCACTAGCATTATTTGAACTTTCATTTGCCACTAAGCAAACAATAATGTATTAATGGACACATAAATCTTTTTCAGAATTATTTCAAGACACAAAGATAAGAAAAAATCATTAAGTATTTGATGATAGTCGCAATATCTGCCTGATTTAGAAGCAGATCTATTCCCAAGGAAATACAAAGAGGATGGTAAAAAGTTGATCAGTAAAACTCTGCTTATAAGTATCGATGAAAGAAATAAAATGAAGGTAAACTAGATTTGATGGATTCATAAATTAATGAAGGTGCAGGTGGAATATAATTTATTTATTTCTCTCACATTTTTGTTCCACTGAAAGAACAAAATCAAAACCAAATTAATTAAAAACATTTTAAAATAAAAATTTCACCCACTGAAGTCCAAGAGCATTTTATCACTGCCTTCAGCTGGGATGGATTATCATTTATTCTCAGCTCTTGCTACAATTGGATCTTTATGGATGTAAAAAAGATGTTGACAATAGAATTCACTTACAGATCTCTCAACAAATTTTCAGTCATTTAGCCCATGTTCAGAATAGAAAGTACTGTAGAATATCTCACCTGCTTTGCAGTGACAGAGCAGCAGAGAATGAAAATGGCACTACGGGTGGGATGAAGACATCTGTTGTTGTTTCATGCAATTCTGCCCATGCAGCTATGTTAGATTAATTTTTTTTTAGTCAGAGATGCATGTGCTTCAAACCTATTAACATTAAGCCTTACACTTTATTAATTCCAGTTGTACTGATAGTAAAACCTGAGGTAGGAAAGTGCTGTGACACAGAGCAAATTAGAGCTGGGAAGGAATCAGAAGTTGGTTTTCTCATCTAGGGTAAACCCAAGCTGCACAGGTGTTTCATACATCAAGGCCACAAGACACCGTTTTCTGAGCACTGCTGATTTGTTGCTTGGGTTTTTTTAATTTGCCTAAAGAAATGGGCTTGTAGTGCATGGCTTGAAATGTTACACAGCAATTGGCCTATGAAATTTTCTGGTTGCACAATTTCTTCCTCTCTGCTTCCATTTCTCTTTATTTAACTGACACTTCTTCAACAGAATATCTGAGCATCTTCTTATGAACAGCTCCAGCCACAAAATGAATTTGTTTCCTACCTCTTAAAAATAGCAAGATTCTCTTCTTTCCGGAGCATACAAGAAATTTAATTTCTTTTTCAAGTTCAGGACAATTTCATTTGGCTGCTTTGGTTCTCAGATAATTCATAATTGACTTGGAAAAAAGTCAAATTCAGCTTGGATCTAATCCATATCACAAGAAGCAAAATCACAGCTGACACTCTTGTTAGCACAGTCAGCAGAGAAACCCAGAGCCTGCTTCTATAAACATTACTCAAGCAGAACTTATATTCTGAGTAATTTATTGTTAAGAATTTTGCTAGCATGAGGACACTCATGGAATTGAGACATTGCACCCTTGAATGAGACCCTATCTGTTCCCAAAATTACAACAGTTTAAAAAAAAAAAAAAAAAAAAAAAGCTTTTTTAAGCAGTTTTTGTTCATTGCTTATGTAGGAGTTGAGAGTTGGGTTTTTTTTCTGTTGAAGTAGGATTTCTTCTACTTAGAAATAAGCATCAACTAAACATTTGAAATAATCTGCTTTCCACCTGAGTAAAAATGTTCCCAGCGGTTTTTGTATTGATTTTAGTTGTAAAAAAAAAAGCAACCCACGTAGTTCAGTCAGAACCACTTCTTCACCAGAAAGGTTAATTTTGCCAGGGAAAGGATAATGCTTGGCCTTGTGTCTAATCAAGGCACTGATAAGCTCTCATTACTCTTACTTAACCTGCAGGGGAAACAGGAAAGCCAGAGTTTGTGGTGTGCCCAGCTGATAAAGGGATTGCTTTCCTTTCCCTGTCTGGTGCCTGGGTCTCCTGTGCAGTGACACAAACTCAGCCCCATCAGATGCCACAGGAGCGGATGTGAAGCACCAGTTGTTGCTGATGTAGCAGGCTTAAGCTCCTTATCTCCCTTCAATCCATGCTGCATGTTTTATCATTCATGTTTACTCCTTTTCAAATGTAGAATAAAAAGCCCCTTTTCCAGTAATATATCTTCTTTCCTTCCCTCTGCCAGTTTTATTGCTGTGTCCCTTAATTGCTGTCTTTCACTAAAGGTTTCCAGGTTTCATCATGCCAGTAAATAAATTATTTCCATTTATAACTCCAAATAGTCTGTTCATAGCTGTCAATGGCTAATATATTCATTCATATCCTGAAAGGGCCCCACACCAAAACCTAATTAACATTAACTGAGCAGAAGAAAATTGCATGGAAGAAGCAGCTCTCTAGCCTGTATAATACATCCTTGTTCATTTTTTCTTTCCTGATTTTGGGTCCTTTACCCATATTTGAATGGATTTGTTCTAACTCCCTTTGCTTTAGGCATGGCACAGACATGTACAGACCCCTGATTCCTCCCAGAAGCCTGTGAAAAGCATTGTCCTGAGAGCAGTGAGTATCCTAGTAGCATGGGAAGTCTTCCCACAGGTCTCAAAGTTCGTTGTGAGCAGACATGTATAGCCGTGGCCAAAGCCACATTCCTGACTGCTCCCAAGCTGTATTCCTGTACTGCTCCTCCTGCTCTTGGAGTCATGTGTTTGAGGGGAAAATTTAGTAGACCAAACTTAATAGTTTAAAATTAAGATCTCATTTAATAGAAGAGGAAAGAGGAACCCCTTCTCTGGTGGTTCAGACCATTTGAAACTGTCTTAATTCCAGTCTGGGAGGGCATCCCTCTCCCTCTACTCCAAGGTATTTTTTGTTTTCCCTGGCAGTGGACAGAAAACAACCCAATATCATATTCTAAACATCCCAGAGATACAGAGATGTGTCCCATGGTGTAAATGTATCAACAATCAGCATGCCCCCTACCATTCAGCTGAGACTTTCCCCACCTGCACAGGTTCTCTGCTTGGGCCATGGCAGCTGGAAACTCAACTTGTCCCCACTCCCACCCCTCCCTAAATCTAACCCTAACAGGACAAATTGTCTTAGCATTTAATCGTGGAACAATGCCGCTGAGTCTTCAATAATTTGGCACTAATCTGATACTCTCTTTGTTGGAGGGGTCTGGACTTTGTGTTGTGAGACAAGCTTTCCCAGACTGAACTTTGTTCTCCTGCCAGATTTTTTGTTTGTATTTCATTTTTGAGAGTGGCTTGCCCAGAAGAATTGATATGTACACACACCCTTTTTGGTCTTTCACAGGCAGAATTTGTCCACATCAGTGTGAGAAAACTCCGTGATCTCCATTCAGTTTCTGAAAAACTACCTTGGCTGAACACGGTGGAGGCAGAGCCCACAGAAAACCTGCTCACTGTCCAAGGAGGCCTTAGAGCAGCCTTTCAACACTTAAGAGGTCTGCAGGAGAGCTGCAGAGGGACTTTTCCCAAGGACATGCAGTGATGGGACAAGGAGGAATGGCCTCAAACTGAAAGAGATTAAATTTAGATTAGATACTAGAAAGAAATTCTTTGCTGCGAAGGTGGTGAGGCACTGGAACAAGTTGCCCAGAGAAGCTGTGGTTGCCCCATCCCTGGGAGTGTTTAGAGACAGGTTGGATGGGGCTCTGAGCAATCTGGTCTAGTGGGTGTCCCTGCCCATGGCAGTGGGGGTTAGAACCAGATAATCTCCAGTGTCCATTCCAACCCTAACCATTCTGTGATTCTATGAAATTAAACCCTTTCTATGAGTTTCAAAGCTGAAACTGGTATGCACAAAAGAGACCAAACATTTTTACTGAAGCAAGTTAATGCCCTTTGGAATAAGATAATTATTATATATTTTTTAATTCTAGTAGAAGAAGCTACATTAAAAAAATAATTTTTTTATTATTTTGTCATTAAAAGATATCATCATCTTGTCTTGCTTCAGATTGGAGGGCACAACCCATATGACTGCAAACAATAGATGAAAAGTTCATTCTTGCTTTTCAGTGACACTGATCATTGAGTTGTCATAAATCTGTGAAGTGCAGATCTACTTTCTTTATGAACCTTGGACCTACTGTTTCTGTGGCACAATTATTTAGTTATTCATTTACATAGAAAAAAAGAAAAAAATAATAAAAGTGCTTGCAGCTAAATTTTGTCATTCAAAGGTCTAATCCCAGAGTGATTCTCCTTGTAATTGTTTAGAAATTAGCTACTCATCTATTTTTAAGATGCCAGAGTAAAGAATCTTTTTAACTTAACATTTTGTCAGATTTTTTTTCTAAAATAATATTATGTTACAGGCAGTTTTTTAAGGTTATTGATTTTACTACTGTAATGTAGTGAAAGGGTTCTGTTCAAACAGATACTTACACAAAAAAATATTTCCCATGCTGTATGGCCACCTCAGGCCAGAATCATCAGTCTGCATGTGGCAGTGCTGGCCATCAAGTGTACCGTGCCTCTAGGGGACTGCTGTAACAGGTGTTACTCAGGTTTCTGCCGCAAATTGCTGGTTTAATCTGTAAGCTTGAACCCTTCTGCTAATAAAGCCTTTATACAACACAAACAGAAAGGCACTCTCTCACAGGAACAAGGTAATACCCCAATGCCCCACAAACATAAGTTCAGTATGAAGCATTGTGAAGTCAACAAAAAATTATTTTAGAATTCTCTATTTTTGCTTTTCCTAAGTGGATGTTTACAATAGCAGTTTATTCCCTTGAAGGCTTAAATTTTAATAGCAAACTAAGTTTGAGAAAATGGTATCAAATGGATTCCAGGGAGGGAGTTAAGATACTAAGGCAGAAGGGAATCAGGCACCTGGGAAAACTCTGAGCAAACTGATTTGAACAGGGATTCATTTTCCCTACTTCGTAAGGTAGGAACCAAACTGATTGTCTGGATTTCCTGTGTATGGAAAGAATACCCAGAGGGCAATTCATCACAATTAACGTAGGTGTTTATCTTAGACTGAGACAAAACAAATGTGCTCTGAAGGTATCTTTTCTCTCCACTAACTATAGGAGAACTGAAAGATGTGGTTTAAATTAGACATACAGGTTTTAGACAGCAAAGTGAGGTGCAATATATGGCTTGCAAAGCGAAAATGGAAGCAACACCAACAGCTGAGAAATAAAAGCAAACTGCGAAGGGCCTTTGGGGTAATAGGAAAAATGTGGAAGATGGGAAATAACATAATGAGGTAATTAAGTGGGGCAACACAAAAGGATTTGAAGAGCAAGACAAAATGGTTTCACAGCAACCAGGTGAGTCTGACTGGGCTGTCATACAGTATAAGAGAAAATAGAGAAAGGGAAAAGGTTTGCAATAATTGCTGCAAAAGTTGCTCAATGCATGGATGCAAGAGTCTCCTGTATGGATGCAAAAGAGTTGCCAATCTTTGGGATATTGTGAAAATACAAAGGATATTCAACCGCAATATCTTCAAAAGATGAGGAAGGCACTAAAGGTGAAAATGGGTTGCATTTTTACTGTAGTGGAGATAAAAAATATGATATGCCAAATAGAGTGAGAAAAGATTTTTTTTTGTCTTTGAACCAGATCTAAACCTCACAAAGAGAAAAAGTCTATTGCATGTTAACATGGATTTTTTCTGGTTGTCTGTTGGGGCAGAATTTCTGGCTGAGATACTAGAGATAAAAGAAACATTTACGAGGAAAATCTTAAATCATAGACTATAAAAGGGAATCTATTTCACTGAAAAACTAAATAAATTTTACATGATTAAATAAAGAAATCTGCTCCTTGGTTATGCATTATACCACCTAGTCTTAACAGTCTGATTACACATTTAATAGTCTCAGTCGGTAATATAACCATAAATATTATGGTTATCCAGACTAAGAAAGAGGAGATTATTTGATTCAACCATATCAGAATAAAGAACTGATAAATATCAAGTGACTGCAAAATGGCTTACAATGCTGGCTCATCTGGACATTTTGGGAACTTGTACTATAAAAGCCTGTGGTGATCATCAAAAATCTGTATTATCTGAAATCAATCATGGGGTAACTGAAGGCACTTTTAGAGCCGATCACTGCTTTGCGACACGTATTTAACTAAAATATTTTTATATTTTCCTTGCCCATCTTCCCAGCTCAAAATTTGAGCTTTACTACTTTCTGTTTTTATAGGAATTCATCTAGGACTCCTATTTTTCCCAGTGATGTTTTGACTGCATTTTAAGCATAAATATTATTAATCCTTCCCTGTCAACTTTTGATTTACCAAACATTTGGCCAAGTCAATGAACACATTAAGCTCACTACATAATACCAGATGGCTTTATGGGCTTGTGTCCTCTTCTGGGCAAATCCTGCTGTCATCTCTGAGCATCTGCACAGAGCCACAAGGGATGTGTGCACTTTTCATTCATTCAGCTGGGTCACTCATCATTAATATTCGGAGCAGGAAAGGAGGTGTCAGACAAGACAATTGGTTCTGGCTTCTGTTAGCACATTGACATGTCAATCATCCACCCTAGAGGCTGCCAGGCCCAATTTAGAACAAAAGTAACTGCTGGGCTGAGCACAACACAAAAGGAGATGAGATTTCTTTGTGTTAACCAGTCCCCACACAGCGTGGAAACGTAATTAGAGTCTTCCTCACAACCAATAACACACGAAACCCAGTCACTAGTGGGACATACTTTGAGATAAAATCTCTGACCCCAATCACATTATGAATGATTCTGCTGCAATCATGGGGGGTTCTCAAACTGAAATTGAATTTAAAGTGCCTCTCTCAGGAAAGTGGTCCGACCCAGCATGGTGATAACTGGAGTATGCTAAATTTCTGGCAATTTCTCACATGACAGCTTTGATCACTCATAAAAGGTACTCTTGTTTTCTAGATAAATACAGTCACCTTTAAAAGACAAAATAGCAGAAACAAATTAATGCTCAAGCCGTTTGATCTCAGTGCAATTCCCCAGCAGCTGCATGTGCAATAGCCTCCTAGTGCTCCCTACTGGAGTCCATCCAGAATGCCTCTCACTTCCAAGGCAGCTTTAAGGGAAAAAGGTGGGTATGATAGCAAACCCACACGGGCTGAGCTGCTTGGATGAGGAAAGAGGAATTCCTTCTCCATGAACCCTTCAGCCTTGTCTTCCAAAATTTTGATCTTTTTTTGGAACTTTGAGATAGTCAAAACAAATGTGACCATCAGCAATGAGAGCGTTTGCTTTCACAGTTCATACCTGTGTACCATCAAGGGACAAAGGTTTCATTTTGCTCGGGTAGGTGGCTTCTCTCCCAGCAGATGGGCTAGCATAGGACAGCTTACAAGTGACTGCCTTTGTAACAGCAGATTCGAAACCCTCAGACAGGGATCCAAATGTCAAAGTTAGCTTCTTCTCTGGCTTAAGTGGAACGAACATCCAGGCTGCAAATATTCTGAGGCAGGTTAAATATTTATTGTATTGATCAGCTCTATCTCTGTGTGTAAAACCTCCGACCACCCACTGATATTTAGAGAAACATTTTCTCAGGACAAGCCACATGCACACCAGTAAATCTCTGTCAGAATCAATAGACACCTTTCTATGCCAGCTGAAGAACTGGTTTATTTAGTTTTAATATAAGGTTGTCAAATACACATTCTTTTCCCTTATGCTTGCAGCCACCTGCTGTTTACTACATGTGACACAAGCAATCCACCTGAACTTCTGCCTTGGTCCAAATGTGGGAAATCTTTCACCTCCAGCAATTCTCATAACAGAGAGCAATTGCTTCATATACTTAATATATTTCCTCAGGAAAATAAATAGAAAAAAAAAATTTCAGTGTCTTTAATTCTCTTATCTCCTTCAGTCCCACTGACTGTATCTGACTGCAGCATGAAAGATGCATTCTAACTGTGGCCTGGTTTCGTAGTGAAGTTTTACAGCCAGCTATATTTAACCCAAAGCATGAACCCCACACCTCTATTTCATATCCTGTGAAACAAACACATAACATCAGCAGCCAAAGGTTGTAACTAAACTGCAGGAGTAGCAAACAGTGACAGCAGGAAACCATAAAACACTTCTCCTTTAGCTCTCTTAGCTGTATATTACTGATGCTATTTAGTGATAAATGTGTTTGAACGGCTGCAACTCGCAAGTAGGTGAGAAGGAAGTCTGACCTCCTTCCTTATGTAGCCATCCTGGGTACAAGGAATGAAATATCACAAAATATTTGTCTTTGGCTCTTATTTAGGGTGGTACTTTATTTGTACAGATATTTTGATATTCAAGTACCTACAGATTTGTTGTATGACTGACTACACAAATTATTCTGCATCTCCATAATATTGTGCAGAAAAGAAGAGTAAAAGGACAGTGATTTGATTAACTTTTAGGAGTCCATTTTGATCACCAGCATAAGACCATTTCCCTTTTATAGTTTAAGAGACTAAATAGGCAGCACAGTGGCACTTTTATGTGACTTAATAAATGCTACTATTATGTAAATTATATAATTCCTACCATTAATATCACCTTCAAAAAACATATTCTTGCCTATTTCAAGTAGTGTTGTAGCTTACTGAAAGGATATGGCACACAAACTGTGGCCAAAATATCAGCATCAGTGAAGTATATGTCATGGATAAAGAAAGAGATGCAGAGGAGCTTTCGTGCTCTCTCACAAATCGCCAAGCCACTGTTTGTGAGTCCAGCATCCCTTCTGAAGCTGTCTCCTCCAAATGATGTGAGGGACCAAGGAACTAATGCTCACACCTATTTTTTTTAAGGTGTTTCTTCAGCAAAACGCTGATCCTTTAATACTTCAGACAAAAATATGGTGCAGAGAAGATATGTATATCTTAGGTCAACCTTAAGACAAATTTCCCCACCACCTGTCACAACATGAAGAAAGGAGCCTAATTCAGTTCTGAATGAGTGCCATCACTGATGATGTAAACGTGTATGGCAAGTAACTTAGGCTGCAGTTATGCCAATGCATATCAAAACTATGTTACAAATACACACGTTTAGATATCACGTCAGAGAGGAAGAGCACATCAGTGCTAACCTGTCAGGAAAGACAGGAGCTCTGTTTGCTCAGCAGAGATTTGCTGTGTTCATTTGTTCCTCATCTCTAAAACTGAGATGAATGTATTTTTTTACACATTAGGGAGATGTATGAGTTTCTTAGGAACAATATGAATAGCATTAGTATAAATATCTTCATTTCATTGAAATTGTTTTTCCACAAGGAATGTTGCTGTTTCAGGATAAAGATGCTCCAATTTTCAACACGCTGACAAGCATTTTGATCAATAGCACTGCAATTTCTTCCCCTTGTTTCCATCAACATGATTTTTACATAAGACACAACTGGTCCCTCTGTAATTCATCTCCATACATAACATTTCCACACACAACTTCATGCATTCAGAGATAAATAGTTTGAGAAGGACGTCTGCTTTCATTTGCATCATTCTCCGTGTGCTCTCTTATCTGAGGTTAAGTTTAGCAGCTGCCTAATACACAGTCCAAAGACTGAATTATCTCTGTTACTTGCGAGGACAGGAACTCTTCTCATTATGAAACATTCTATATGTTGCAGGAGAGGGGCAGATATACACAAAATGGAGGGATGAACCGGCATTATTGTTCACTCACAGTTTTAGGGAATCTTTTTTACATTTAAAAAAAACTGCAAGTGAAAAGAAACTGTACCAGAGTACTGAAATAATCAAGATTTCTGAGTTGAGTTCTAAACAATGGAGTATTTCCGAAGAAAACTCACACCAAAGCACCCAAGAGAGTATGCAATACTTATTTAATGCTGAAGACAAGTTAAAGAATATGTCCAATGGAGACTCCTCAGCCACCAAACAGAGCTTATGCTGAAAAATCAAGGAAATAAAGTCAATAATTTGAAGAAATTTTATACAGTACTTTGATTTTCAGATATTAAAAAACTGACTAAAATATCTATATCATAATAATATTGAAAATAAAATGTTTCTTGTTAAAATCAGCTAAAAATCATTTATAGGACTAACAAAAAAACCAGCTTCTTTCAGTGAGGGTTTAAGAGAAAGCTGCCTCTGAGAAGACTGTGGCTCTTGATTTTTGATTAAAGACATAGTCACAGCAACCTACATCTTCATAACTTCCAGAGTGAATCAGTACTCCTCATTATACTGCTTAATGCACATGCGGATATTGTAAAGTGCTTCTGCTGGTGTAAATCCCAACAACCTCTTGTAATGGTACCAGCCTTGAAGACCATGATCCCCCAGAGATCTGCTCCCTAGCATGACTCCAAAGCAAAGAAGCCAACCAGCCTTCTGTGGTATAGTGCTGAGCTCCATGGTGAGCTTTCCCAGCAGATGGTCCAAGAGCTCCCTGTTGGAAGAGCTGTTAGAGGCTATATTCACAAAGGGATTTAAGGCTAAAAATTCCTCTTCAGGTCCTTAAGTTGTTAGACTTAAGTACCAGCACCACTCACAGCTGCGGCTACTACTAGGTCTGAGCCCACAAAGCCCCACAGATGATTCTCATGGGGAAGGGAAGGGAAGGGAAGGGAAGGGAAGGGAAGGGAAGGGAAGGGAAGGGAAGGGAAGGGAAGGGAAGGGAAGGGAAGGGAAGGGAAGGGAAGGGAAGGGAAGGGAAGGGAAGGGAAGGGAAGGGGAAAGAGAAAAGAGAAAGAGAAAGAGAAAAAGAGAAAGAGAAAGAGAAAGAGAAAGAGAAAGAGAAAGAGAAAGAGAAAGAGAAAGAGAAAGAGAAAGAGAAAGAGAAAGAGAAAGAGAAAGAGAAAGAGATGGCAGCTGCTGGGCAAAGTCCAGGGGAGTGGCAACAGTCTGAACAGGGTGAAAGAAATGGCCTTACAGGAGATGAGATGACAAAGACTGGAACACGAGAAAGAAACAAAGCACAAGGAAAAGCTTAAAAGATCAAAGCTCTAAGATGAGTACAGGAAATGTTTCCATGAAAAACAACTGAGAAAGAAGTAGATCATGGAGAAAGATACTACAGACCTGAACTATAATCTGCTCAGATGCAAGGCTTCATGGGCTTTTGAGAAAAGGTCTTTGAAAGAAACTGAAGAAAAGAAGAAGAGACAGGAGTTGATCCAGCACAGAGGCAAGACATGGGCACCTGAAGTTAATTGCCAGGTCAAAGCTGATGAGCTTTAGCAAAAGATTTGCTACAGAACAAAAGCTTCAAAGATCTTAAGAAATCCTGGATCAGTTGATGGAGGAATGGATTAGGGAATCAAAACGAAAAAGCTTTTAAGGAAGAAGAATGAAATTCTATGGTCAAATTTAGAGCAAAAGAGAATGAGGATGAGAAGACATATAAGTGTGCTGTTAAATATAGGTGAGAGAGAAAAATTCAGCAAGCCCCAGAAATTCTGGCAAAAACTACTCAACAGAAAGTAAAATACATCAAGGAAATTGTTTGGAGGAAAGAAACCACTGCTCTCAAAGACAAAACTTGGTGGTGGAAAATGTCACCTACAGGAAACAGAAGAAACAATCAGAAGGAGAGATCAGAGAAGTGATTTGTTGTTGGGGGTTTTGAAATCTGTTGGAGAAAAAGTTAGGAAAAATACCCAAAACACCATATGGCCTGAGTCAAAAGGAGAAAAAAAAAATAGTGAATATTTAGGCAAACATGTCTTCAAATGCCTCTTACAGTGCAGATAATCTTAAAGAAAGATAACAGCTAATTTTGTGTCCAAAAAATAGCTTGCAATTTATTATTTTTGAGATTTGGTAAGAGCTCTGGATCGTATTGAACTAAAATGGTTTCATTTTAACTTCACTGAATCCTGTGAATATGCCAATCACCATCTCTCCTGGCAGCCTGGCCTACCTTCTTGCTGCTCTGATGTCTTTCGGTGGCGCAACACTTGAAACGCATGCTAAATATACCTAATTAATATAAACTTCAAATATATTTAATTTTTACCAGATAACCTAATTTATGCGTGTTAAAAATGGAGATCTCTTCACAAGAAATGTTTACCCTTCATTAACTTTTGCAGCTTTGAGGAGAAAGAATTGCTTTATATCTGCTGTGCAGGTGTCTTTGCCTCAGTAATGCAACATAAAATACAGAAATTTTTCAGAGTTCAGCAACTAGAAGAGTTCTTAGTCCTAAAACAAGAACACAATTATATTTAATCTAACATGCAACTAGCTAGTTTGCCTTTCTGTTGTTGAATATACCATTAATCAATAACTTAGGACAAGCAACAGTGTCACCTGAAAAAGCGAAGAGCTTTCTTCCCTAGAAAAGGAAGGCTGAAACAAAGTTCATGGCATCAGGCTCTACACCTTTGTGAGGAAGAGCAGCAGGGCATTCCAAAGAGCTGGCAGTTTCAGCTGATGGCAACCGCACAAATGGCGAATGATGAATGGGAAATAGACTACATTTGAGAGCATTTGATCTGGATGCTATCAAAGACCTTTAGGGGCTTCTGCCTTGTGAAACTAAGTTTAGGTTTTCCCAAGCATGTGGTTCAAAAATAATGTGTCTCTTCTAGAAGAGCAAAATTTTGAGCAAAGCAGAAAAATCTAGCAACTGAGAAAGCCTAACCCTTTCACAACCACTGCTGAACATCAGTATATTAGTTTTGTTCAAGCTCCTGTGTGAAATTTTCTAGCTTCAGGCTGCAGCCCAACAAGTCAAAGGCACTTCTGAACTGAAAAGAAAGTAAAGCTGCATTTTGCCAATATAAATCAACTACGATTTGAAAACTTGTTCCTGCTAAAAATTCAGAGAGATTGTAGAAGCAGGATAGTCTGTCTGAGAACCCTACAGTTGGAAATACATGTGTTCCCAGTAGAATTGAGGAATCTAATTTGTAAATCATAACAGCAAGATATTTGCATACTTAGAAACCTACAATATTTTCTACACTGCCTTCCAATACATCATAGTCATCTGCTGAGAGGTTCTGGTTAATCCTTCCTGCTTTTCAGATGGAGTTGGAAAGTGCAGTGGCTGTGATTCTGATTTCTGTGTGCTGAGACTCTGGTGAGGCACAGGCAATGGACTGGTTTTCTGCTTGCCATGCACTTATCCAGCAATATAGAAACTTACTCCAGCTCGGTAAGGAACACTAATACTACACAATTCATGTTATTTCTGGATTAATATAGAAATGCAATGGATTTCTCTTTCAAAGAAAAAAGTTGTTACCTCTTTCTGGCCTGAGCAGAGACCCAGGAGTCTGGGGTCTTGTGAGTTATTTCAAATGCAGGAGAAACTCCCAGAGGCCAGCATATCTTGAATCTAAATTAGCTTATTACAAAAAATGTTCAAAGCCACCTTTCCTCAGTGCAAGAGAAAATAAACATCAAGAGCAAGTTTCTCAGCAAACAGGTAAAGGTTGTCCCTTTTGAACAACAGTTAGAATTCTTTCTCTGTTTTCATCCATGCCTGTTTATAATTGTCTTTTGTAAACTTTTCTCTTGGCTATTTCTGTCATTCTGCATCCCACAGATTTGAACATAATCATATTGCAAAACCCATTTGTGCTGTCTCTTTTTCAGCTAGAAACTATTTTCGTTTCAGCTTTCTGAATACCTACAGATGCATAATCTTTTCTTACCTTTATCCCTCACAAAAACCTTTTGTTAAACCTAGAAGCATTTAATGACATCTGGCCAACTATAACATCCTGGTTTTGAACACTTAGCAACAGCTACAGAATTTCTCATTGCTGCGAACAGCAGCCACATCCAGCCCTGTGCCCCAATATCTATTTCAGCAAAAGGCAGATAAAGATAAATTACCCTGGTGTTTTGAGATAAAGAAAAAGCAGCATAATAGTTATCATATTTTAGTTCTTCAGCTTCAAAGAGGTGCAGTGACAGAAAAGGAATTGACTCAGGAGTCACTATGGACAGACAGCACAACAGGATAAGCTGGCTGCAGGAGGAGGGAGAGACCACAGTAGTGCTGCCCTTGGAAATCCTGTCAGTGGGTGAGTGCTCTGAAATATACAACATCCAAACAATGGTAAGGATTTATGCTCAACAAGACCTTGAAACATGGTCTTACTCGTCTTTCATGCTGCATTTCTGGAATACTGCTTTTGTTTTGTAATAACATCCTCCCCACCCCCGCACCCCCACCCCCGCCCCTTTTCCTAATTAGCCATATCTGAGAAGAGAATACCCTCTTCCATTTAGTTTTGAACAGCTACGGGCAGACATCTATCTAGATGTCTGTGAGTATGTCTGCAGTGCATGTGAAGGTCTTGAAGCCTTAATCCTAAAGTGAACTCTACACAGCAAATAAACAAGTTTTTTGTTGGATATCAACCGAGACACACAACATTTACAAAACTATTTTGAAATTTAAAATAAACCCATGAGGGATTTCAAAGCAATGTTTATAATTGATTTGGAAAAGCTCAGCTTTTAGGATTACTTCCTGCTACTTTTTAAAATAACTGGATTATCTGAAGGATGAAGAAATCTTTGACCTATATATTCTAGTTACTGTCTCTTTCTTCCATTCACTTGGTTTTAAAGCATGTTAAGACAAGCTAACCCATATAAGTGTCTTGTGGGACATTAGATCCAATTTTAGTCATGCAAAAAGTACCTGTGTACCACAGGAAGACAGATGGACAGACTCTTATTTTAGCACATATTGCATGGCAGAAGGAAACCGGTGGAAAGCAGGACTTGAATTTCTCTCTACCCCAGAAAATTACAATCACAGAATTAACCCAGAAAATTATAATGAAATAAGATAAAACAAAACTAACAACAACAAAAAAAAAAAAAAAAAAAAAAAAAAAAAAAATCCACCAAACAAACCAACCCCCAAAATCCACAAAACTGCCTTCATGCTGCTTGTATTGATACTTTTCATATCAGTGTTGGTTACATGCTCATCAAAAGCTACATATTATCAAGGAGAAAGTACAGACAGGAATGTGGCAATTTAATTTATCAGTGAATTCCAATTCCTGCAGGGAGATGTGACAGGCAGATGAGAGAGTATCATTAGGGGAAATTGTTCTTTACTAGGAAAGAAATGAGACAGATATTATGGAAGGAAACACTATAGAAGCACTGGTCCAAGGGTGTGAATCAACAGTCCTTTTCCAAGCAAGGACCACAGCTATTTCAGATAACATCTCCCAAAAGTTCAAGGAAATCTGAGTCTCCTGACTGCACATCAAACCTTCTTGCTCTTGCATGGGACTGGCACAGAGTAGCACACAGTGAGGCTTCAGGGATGTGGTCCCAGGGCAGAGAGGCTATGGAGATGCTGCCCTGGCTCTCCACAGGGCCAGTTAAGCCATCTAAAAGTATGGATGAGGTGAGTCTCCTGCATCTGCACACACAGTAGATATTTGACTTCATTCTCCTGTACACTGGCTCCACCGCCTTTACGTTCATTCTTTCTCGGAGCAATGTGTTGATTTAGAGAGCACACACAGCACACCTGGCCTCCCTTTCATCCAGGGGAAATGCACACAATGCTAAATGACCCACATGGAAGAATATCTGACTGACCTAGTGAGTTGCAAGTATAACTGTTAACTTATTTTTTTCCACTTGCCTCTCTGACATACTTCAGTGAGAAGTTAATATCACTATGACCCCTGGAAAACAATATGTAAAACAAAAAACTGGCACATGCACGGTCGTTCGATGGTTTTGATTTCTTGCTCTCTGAATAAATTAAATGCCCCCTTCCCCACTTTTAAGACAAACAGATGGATTTGAGAGATAAAACAGACAACAGTAACATTTCAATTTAGTAATAAAGTCACAATATTATTTTCTTAACCATATTTAAACAGTTTCCCTAACAAACATAGGCATTTCCACACTGGGACAGGGGAGGGCACTAAAGAGTTACGCATAGATCTGAAAGCTGAAGCAATGCTTTGTCCAACATGTAAATTGGCTGAACAATGATTTCAGGCTCAGCATGTACACTTTTTGAATGAAAAAAAAAGCTTTGATACAGCCTATTGTAGTTGCCGGAACTGCTTCCTTAATGGTTGGTAAAAGATGCTAAAGCCAAGCTTTTCTTTTGTACTTTATCTAATCTTGCGGCCAAGTAAGGAAAAATACATCCCTGTCAATAGTTTTCTAGGAATATGTTGGACTCTGAGAGAAGTAGACGTGGTTTGAACAAGACTAGTGTTTTTAGGCATTAGTTTTATTTGTCTCTAGTCAATCAAATTATGTTTTAGGATTAAAAAAAAATCAGTTATAAGATCCTTGTTCTACCTGGGCTAATGCCACAGTTCTGACACAGTTCTTGGATAGTGTCAGTTTGGACAATCGACTGCAACCATTTCTGCACTGTCAAGAAATCTCCTGCAAGACTATTTGCAAACTTACTGCACTTGTTAGCTCCTTATGGGAAGCCATGATTAATCTTCATGTGCATGTGTGTTCTGTCGACAGAAATGAAAAACACACAACTATTTACATAATTAATTACCATCAAGCTCAGAGTAGCATATGAAGCTGAGACAATTCTTCCCATTTTCTGCCTGTCAGAGTCCACTATCACAGCTCAGAACTTGAACTGAGGTCTTTCTTTGTACAAGCACATCTGAATGAAGACTCTTTTAATTATAGCAACTTCTTTTTAATTAGTGAATAATTCTGTAACCAGTGGTAACATTTGTCATGGTCCAAGGCTATAATCAGATCTCATGCACTGGTGGATGAATTTATCACTGCAGAGATCAGGAAGGCTTTATGAACAGCACTCAGTTCAACAAAGCACAACTTCTATATTTTTCTAAGGACCTTTTTTTCTAGTTTTCATACTGTGCAGCATGTAATAAAGCAGGAGTAAACCTGGGTTTGTTGGTCAGTCACAGGAGAGTTATGAGGCAATGGTATGCAGTGCACATGAGGAAAAGAAATGCTAACAGAGATGGAGAGGCATGAATGCCACTTTATAGGTCACTGATACAGTTCTGGCCCACTGTTCTGGTCAACCCTGACCAAAAATATAAAATTTTAAAAATAAAGCGGAGATATCAGAGGAAGACTGCTTAGCAGCCCTGAAACTTTTGAGTTGATGGACGTCTTGTATGCAATGAACACATATGTAACACATCCTAGGGTTTGATTTTGATATACATCCAACTCTGCATCACAGTTTTCGTTTAGCAACTCCAACAGATGCTTTAGGGTAAAAGGGGTTCCTCTAGCCATCTGGATGGCATCCTACTTATTGATATTTTAGAAGGAGTATCACATGAAGCAGAAACAGAACTAGGGAACAAAGGCAGGCGTGAGGAGGATGTCTGCCTGGAGAGTCCTAGAAGACAGCCCATGCAGAGGTGTGGTGGAAGAGTCCAACAGCAGAAGTCCTCCAAGAGCTCACCACCCCATGGCCAAACTCTGTTCTGGTTTCCAAAGAAGGACAAGCTTGCTGCCTGCCCTCATGGTACAGAGAGACAAGTCCCATAACCGCTCACAAAACTTGTTTTTCTTTCCATGATCACAGTTTCCCATGACAACCGTGTTTTTCCTCCATAGGGACACTATGCCTGGCTGTGAAGAGATGGACTTCTGTGAGAAACAGAATGTTCACAGAAGCTGGACCTGTCCCCAACAGATGGAAATGATTCAGGTGCTCGTGGTGTCCAAAGTATATACAATGTGAATCCATTTTTCCACCTTTGAAAGAAGCAACAATGAAAACCACATTGCAAACAGAAAAAAATAAGCTTCTTTTGAATTTCAAAACAGAGCAAAGAAAGAATCACTTTCTCTTACGAAAATACCAGGAGCTTGCAAAAACAAGGACGAGCTGTGAGAATGTACCCATCTTGACTTTGTGGGTGTAATAGAAAACTGGAATCATAAATGCACACCATGTGTTACAATATTTTTTTTGAAACAGATCTGGCTGCTGTGCTACCATATTGACACAGACTCTCCCAATCAATTGTGAGGACATTGCCATGAAAAACAGGATAAAGGGAAGTGCTTGCTCTTCCCAGGAGCCGCAGCGGGCTCTCCGCTGGGGGTTACTGGAGGTTATTTCCTCCGCACACTGCGCTGCCCTCGCCCGGTCCTTCCGATTACACACCCCGCTTTTGTGTGTCCTGGCTTGCCGGGGGAGAGAGCTCTGTGTGTTTGCGGTTTTGTTCCCTTCATTACCATGCAGACAATATTCGGCTGTTCTCAAGGAAGGTCTGGGATCCCTGCTCTTTTCCCAGGCTTTCTTCTTGTCCATGAAAAGAGGAAAAACAACGAGGAGCCTGTTAGGCTCCGTCTCGCCAAGCCATGGGCTGACGGTGATGTAACAAGAAGCGCGGCCGTGAGTGGCTGCAGCCAGACTGGTCATGCTCTGTCCAGGCATGGCGTGGCCATCGCCTGGTTCCCGCCGCACAAAGGCTCCGAGGGGGGACCATTCAGCGGCGGACAAAGTGCCAGCCAAGCATGAAGTGCAAGGGGATCTCCCCCTGGGCACATGCACGGCTCCCAGCTCTCACCCGAGCGCCCGCCCGTCCGCAGCCCGCACGCAGCCCGCACGCTTCCCGGCTCACGCAGGGGAGCCTGCCTGCGGCTGCGGATGTGATGATGATGATGGCGATCATTATTAGCGGGTGGAACGGGATTTTGTGAAGTTGGGGCTGGCTGGGGGAGTAAGCGCAGAAGGGAGAAAACCAAATTTGTTTTCGTTTCGCAGATCTCAACCGATGTAAATCGGCGTAGCCTCATTGCCGCCAGCGGCAGATGCATTCACGTATAGAGCAGCACAAAACCCGGTCCATGATGTCAGATAACCGAAGGCAGTTTATCTCTACAACTGTTGCACAGTTTCTTGTTGGGCAATTAGTAAGCTAATTGTGTCTACTAACATACATTCAATCAGAAACATTAAGGCAGTAGGTTTAAAACCAGTCTGCATTTTTTGCCATTTTTGAAATTTCATTTTGCCTGAAAAATCCTTATTATTCTCAATGGGGAAAAAAAAGTCCTTAGTCAATCCTTTGGTGATTGCTTGTCAAGTTTCCAATTTTAATTTCGAAAATGAGTTACATTATTACAACTAGAGATAGGTTGCGGAAGAAAGAAAGACAGTGAATAATTCTCAGGCTTGTTGTGTCATCTTGCCAGACACCAACACAGAATGCAAACCTCCAAATATTTGGGGTTTCTTCACAGTAGAAAGTAGTAAATACAGGATTTATCCCTGCTAACAAACTGGTAAAATTGCTCTAGTTTTTCATTCTTCATTCTGCCTTCACTCTGCCTACTAAAGACTGACTCCTGAGGTGACACATTCAAACACTGTTCTCTCTTACAGCCTCTTGAAAGATCCGTGGGGAATGAAAAGCAGTGGAAGTTTGCAGCTTGTTTTCAGAGGGGTACTGAAAGCACATAGCCAAATTTTTCTGAGAAAATATTAGACCTAAGTGAAAGAGGAGAATGACAAGTGGGAGGAATTGTGTATTCCATGTTATCTGAAACACCTCCCCAAAGTATTAGTCAACGTACTTTTCAGATGCAGCTTCCCAAGACATTGTGGTATCATTTAAATTTGTTAAGGAGTGTCAGACAGCATGCATGTTTTACGTGCCTTCCAAAGCCTTGTGTTTGAAAGGTACTGTATTTAAATTCAGCCAAATTATAGGTTGTAAATTAATTAATTGTTAATTGTAATGAAAATAAGTGCCCAGGTAGCTAACCTGCATGCCTTTATATTCATTAAAACACAAAGAAACAATAGACAGAAAAGCCCTGATTATCACCGAGCAACACAAATATTCGTCAAAAAAGCCCTCCCCTCAGCTTTGTCATCAGACTTTTAAGTGCTTCACAGTACATTTGCAAATTTCTATCTGCTACATCCATTTCTCAAGAGTGTACAGGTGCTGCCTGTTTCTGCAGCTCAGTGACATACAATGCATGCACAAGAAGTGTAATGAACATTTTCATTTGGGAGATCAGAAATTGTCTTGTGGGCAGTTCAGTCTCTCAGTGGCATTTGGAGATTGACAGTTTTGGTGCCAAAACTGAGATTTACAGCAAAGCCATGCACCCACCATGACATTCAGGGTCTGTCTCTTTACCGTGCTGTATCTCATACATGTGCACACACAGATGTTTATGACAGCAGGAAATGTATGCAGTAGAGGGGCTACAATTGCACTAGTAACATCAGAAATTAGAAGTGCTTGGAAATTGGAAAAGATTTCTGTATTAAAAAGTAAAACTAACAATAGCTGGTGAATTTCCTGAGCCTGCCACTGTGTGTTCTTACAGAAAACAGAGCTGAGGAGAGGAGTGTTTGGGGTTGATTTGTTATTGAAAGAAAAAAAAAAAAAAAAAAAAAAGGAAAAAAAAAACAAACCTAAACAAGTCGCAACCTGGAAAATTTCAGTCTTCCCCCAAGTAGTTTTCTTTGTTAATTAATATGTCTTCATCAGTAAACTTTTTTCTTTTCCTATAATAACAAGCTATGTTGTATGACATTACCCTTTTTCTTCATGGTACTTTTCATCTCAGTGCTCTACTCTCTAGCAAAGACTACAATTTGCACAAGGTGTTACTTTCAGTCCTGTATTTTTGGGATTCTCATTTTGACTTGGCAATTCACATTTCAACCTGATTTTACCTCACTGCTAGTAATTCTTTCCCAAAGCCACCTTTCCAACATGAAACCTGAAAAACCTAACAACAGTGATTTCTTAAGGGTTAGTCCTATTCTGGATGTTATCCAAAGAAATGGCTTCTGGATGTGCATGCCCCATCCCTGGCAGTGTTCACGGCTGGGTTGGATGGGGCTCTGAGCAACCTGATCTAGTGGAAGATGTCCCTCCGCACTGTAGAGGGGTGGAACTAATGATTTTCAAGGTTTCTTCCAAGACAAACCATTCAGTGATTCTATGATCCCTTGTATTTCTCCAACCACTTTTTTTACTGGGTCCTCTAAGCAAAGTCAAGTATTTCTTGAGCTATAGTTTTTAACATCTAAACATTTCAAGTGACATACAGAAAATGTGTCTAGCAAGAGAAGGTGAGACCTGTGAACAAAGCATGTTTCTTTGGTTTTATCTACTTTGTTATCGTGCTTACAATTGTATTGCAACAGGTTTTCCTAGGCAAAAACTACCCAATGTTGATACTGATAGAGACTGAAAAGCAGCAGAACAAACAGAAGGAAGTGAAAATATTCAAACAAACCACAAAAGATAACCAGAGCACTATGCCACTTGAGAATCATGGATGGCTTTGGTAAAATTCATAAATTATGAAAAAAAAAAATAAAAGTAAAACCCACATAGGCCTCCAGAGGGAAAAAAAAAAAAAAAGCCATCTATGTGTACTTATATAAATATGTGTTTGGTTAGCTTTGACAACAGTGAGCTCCACTGTAGGGAATAAACATTTCCAGTTCCAAAAGGGAAACCTTCACACTTCAGAAAGGCAGAAAGCAGAAGAGGCTTTTCATTCTGCTGTGAGATGCTGGGTTTTGTACTTGTTATGTGTGTGGGGACCCAAGCTTTCATGCTCATGGGGAAGTAAAATAGTTCTTTATGGAGTATTTTATAAAGGACTATCAATCACTCCTGTATGAGTCTGAAGCAGAGGGGAAGCAAAGGAGAGGTCATGCACAAAAATGGTTGTGTTTCAAGACATGCAATGAAAGATTTGACTGTGGGAAAGCAGATTCACATTCATGCAGACCCTGAACTTGGCCTTACAGATCGGGTAAGTGCTGCTTATGCCTGCAGCATCCTCTGGCTGAGGTCTACCACCTATAAAATAAATCCTGTAATGAAAGCAGATCACCTCATAATGCAGTTCTGGAAGGGGCTGATTCATCCAATATCTCTTGCTTACAAATGTACCATGGGGTTACCATAGTTCAGGCAGGCTCATTAAAAGCAGTGCAAAACACACACAGCCTGAATGGAGATGAAATAAAAGCCCTATAGATGGTTGTTACACATAATCCATTTGTTACTATGCTTTGGGCAAACAAAGGAGCACATTGTTTATGGAGCTGCCTTCTGCCAGCAGCAGAACAAATTCTTATATGATTCTGATGAATATTTTTCAACATTCAACAAAACGAAGAGTGTGCCTCCTTCATAATGCTAGTAATTCATAACTGGGAGAGGGATGAAGGCAGAACAGAGAGTGTGAGAGTAAAATAGTGAGATCAGGTAATTTATAACAGCTGTACAAGGAAACCAAAATTATTACTGATTCTGAGCACCTGAAGACGTGCACTGGAAAAGAGATGGATTTTTTCACTCTTTTACATGCATTGCATATAGTATGTATAAAGCTTAGAATCTGTTCCTTAACCACTAAATTCAATGGTTTATCATTTTGCATACCAATGGGTGAAAATGTCTAAGTTCAGAAAGGCAAAAATAAAAGGATATTCTTGAAATAAAAGTTGGCCAGACACTAAAAACCACAATTGAAAGCATTGGATGAAGCAACAAATTCAACAAGTATAGGACCTGTCTAGTTGCACAATAAGAAAGTTTAAAATATAATTGCTATTTCTAGTTCTATATTTGGCATGTATGTTGAAGGCTTTTTTTCTCCTGACAAATTATTGAAAAACATAGTTTGCAGTCTACGTATTATTTGCTTTCTCATATCCTGGGTTAAATTATGTAGATGATGTAGATGTAGACTTCATCCTGACCTCACTGGAGTTGCACCAGACTCTAAACATGCCAACCTAGGTGTCAGCCTAACCAATTAGCGCTGGTTAATTCACATTTTTCACCACTCCTTACCTTGTTTTTCAAACTGTTTCTTCAGGAATACACTGCCATTGCTCATAAATGTGAACAAACAAAAATTCCCAAAGTTGGGTTTCTAAAAGGAAGCTAAACACTCCTTAGGTTGGCATAAGCTGAGAGATGGGCCTTATACATAAAGAAAGGAAATAGCTGAACATGCAATACACTACACAGGGTTTTAACCTTTTGCAATTTAAGCACAGGACACTGGTCTGTCACCACACCTACAAACAAAGTGTTGAGAAAAAATTTTCACCTAAAAAAAAAAAAAAAAAAAAACAAAAAAAAAAAAACAAAAAAAAAAAACACACCTAAGAAAAGGGGTATCAGAGACAGAGCCCTAAAACCCCCAGACCTACTGTGAGGTTTTATTTAGCAGCAATATGATAACAATTGTGCAACTGCAGCAGAAGCAAGAGATTTTCACCCCCCCTGGTCATGATATGACTTCCCCTGGCTTAGAGGAGAAGGGGCATGTCTCTCTCAAATGGCTTTAGCTCTTCTTCGGGAGGGAAAGCAAAGCAAATAGACCCTGAATGCAGTTAGGGGCCTCAAAAGGGAATCAACGTTTCTGCAAGGAACTGGCACACCATGAGGCCCTGGCTGTTAATACCATCTTTGTCCCGTGAAGAGAAGTGGCGGCAAAACACGGCCTGGTGAAAAGATGTGAAGACAGCACCAGGGCAGATATGCAAATTTCTGTGGGAAAACATCCCCTTGGAGGCATTGAGAAGCACTGACATGTTTTCACATAAATCATTAGGCAAGACAGGATTCTATTTTCCATCCAAAAGGCACTCCAGAAGCTGAGGGCCACCACTCTTCCATGCACAAACAACCACTCTTGCCTCTATCCAGCTGCTCACACAGCAATTGCTTTTCTGTGTAACTATATGAAAGTAGCAAATAAGATAAGGGTTGTAAGGAGTATATTGTTTGTATATGCATGGTAAATACTGATAACTGGGATACAGGAAGAGCCATGTTCAGATTTCCCAATTGTTGATTTTCTGGATTATAAGTTTCCAAAGTCATTCAAGGCACTATGACACTGTGTCAGTGCAGCTAATGTATTCAATACAAACTCCAGTGGGATGGATTTCTACTGCAGCTGTAAAGTCTTATGGACTAAGTAAGCAAGTAAATGCAGTGAGTGAGTGGGAATTTTTTGACCGTTTCAATGGATCGAACTTTAATTGCAGTCATATTTTGAATGCTGGACTCCCCTGGAAACTTGAACTGATACTATGCAAAAACTAGCAAATAATAGCTGACATTTAGCAATTAAATAAAAGAGGAAATATGACTGGGTAACAGAGAAGGTTGCTGAGAGAAGCTGTGGATACATCATTCCTGGAAGTATTCAAGGCCAAGTTGGATGGGGTTTTGAGCCACCTGTTCTAGTAGAAGGTGTCCCTGACCATAGCAGGGGTATTGGAACTAGATGATCTTTTAGCTTCCAGCTAAACCATTCCGTGATTCTATGACAGGGAAGAACCTGGGGCCTTAGAGAAGTGACTTTAAAATCCTGAGTAGAGGGATGGGCTTAGGAGAGGGGTGGGGGCGGCCCAGGGAGCTGCTGAGGGCAGGGAGCTCACGTTACTGCTCTGAGCAGTGGCACCTACTGAGCAGCACTGCAGCCCCAGCACCTGAACCCGATGGAGAACCGCTGAACAAATGCCCTGAGGAGCACAGTGAGAGTGTTCTGCTCTGCCCTGCTGCCCCACCAGCCTGCCTCTGACCCACTCCCCGGCAAACGCCCTGCTACTAATCCTTTTTCCCCTGACCAGACTAAAGGGAAAACCCTCGTTTCCTGCTGATGGGAACTCCTCCATCCATCCCTTGAGTCTCACACACTACAAGTAACACACTCCCCTTCCTCCTGTGGGTCACTTTGAGGGGAGCTCTTCATCCCTACAAATATTTAGCAGTCGTTTTCAGCAGAAAATTCCCAGCATTACATTGGATGAGACTGTGGGCTTGGGGCAGTGTAGTGATTAATGGGTCCTCTGCAGAACAAAACCTCCTCAGCTCTGTCACAAGATAGTTGCTATGGTTTTTTGACATTGCTTTGCAGAAATTTACTTTGGCCAGGGGCTTGGAGGAGGGGAAATATATTAAAAAAATACTATAGAAAAGCCCTCCATTGTACGCTGGCAATTATTCTGAGCAAATGCTGTGCCTGTCTAGAATTTCAAGCTCTGTATAAATACTTTCAATTAGATTTAAAAAACAAAACCAGAAACAACAAATGAGGAGACTTTGTTAAGAACAGACAGCTTGAAACATGTCTTGTTAGCTATCAACAAAGTCTGTTAGAAATGCTGGAAGGTTTCAGCTAGGTTGATGTAAAAACAACATCAAATATCCTGTGAGAGACTAAGTTAAATGTTCTTTGCAGTGACTCAGTTAAGGATAGGTAAGAATGCACATTTCATTGCAACCAGCTGCAACAACCTCAGAATCTTTTAGCATATTTTACTAAGGTCTCAAATTTCAGCTGGCTCTGTGGCAGGTGGCAGCTTTCATAGGTGTAAAATGCTCTAATATATCAGACAAGTTCTGCCTAAAAATCCAACAAAATAGGAATGAGAAATTGGCCGGGGAATATTTTTGAATGTTTAAAAATGGATGCTTCCCATTTTATACAGGAAAAAAAGGCCTGAGCAGCATGCAAGAGTTTTAAGGCATTCTACCCATCTGGAAGAGGAGTCTTTCTGCATGTATTTTGAATGACACAATGACAGGCTTGTATCACCATCCCCACTTGAAGGAAAATCCTGCTAGACTGAATACTGGAGATTTGGGTTTCAAAGCTTATATAAGATCATAGCGAAACTGCTATTCTTGAGCAGCCTTAGGCATGCCTAAATTGTCTTGTAAACTCCTATCCACAGGATGCAGAGTGCATCACTTAAGTCTGTTGGTATGTATCTGCATGCCATAAATCAACATTAAACTAGCAAACATCCAGGGTAACTTGGAAGGGAAAGCAGGACAGCTGTCTTATCATGTCACTCTGGGCTACAAGAGGAATTATTCCAGGAAAAGCACTATACTGATACAGATACTCTGTTACTGCTACCTGAGTCTGCTTATTCAGTTCCAGGAAGGACGCATTATGTCACAAGGAAATACTTTTTAGGCATATTTGAAAACCCATTCCTGAATCTCAAGTAGAACTATTCATATCTTTATTAATTCATCACTTTACTAATTTCAGTGCTCTGAAGTCAGTATTTACCAGCTGATCATCTGATCTGCACAAAATATCAAAACTCTTAGACTATTCAGGACTAATAAAGCTGCTGTAGCTTTACTGACACCCATTGGCATGTACTCTGTTGGACAGGCAAGGTGTCAAACATTATATAGCATGTGGGAGAAGTTTTTAGAGTTGCTTAACAGTTTCAGTGGAAAACATTGCATCACTATCAGATTTTTTTATATAAACAATGGAAATTTTTATTTAGAAAGTTTAGTTCCAGGGTAGAAGGAGAAAGCATAATCAACACCATGACTATGCACAGCAAGTGCTTGAGGGGGAAGGTGACAGGCTCAAGTGCAAATCCCCACTTTGCATTTCTCCCTGCCTAAAACCTTGACACAGTCGTGGTTTCATTCCAGTGGAAATACTGAAATCTCAGGATGCTTTTCAGCATGGGGGAAACTTTTTCTGCCCAGGTCCACATTTGCAACTTCTCCAGCTCAGTTATTCCTGATGTCCGAGTGGTTGCTTTCAAATCAACCAAAGAGTTTGTAGGGTATGAGACTGGTGTCCAGTTTTCTTATCCAGTGGAAGCTAGAAGACATGATGGGGGAATATTTCAGTAATTAGCTGTAACATATTTGACAGGTAGATCCAGATAAAAATTGATTAAATTCAATAGAAATGCAGATAATAGAAGCAAATTTCTAGATGTTCTGTAAATACAGCTCTATCACTGAAGGCAATGTAAGTTGAATTTGGAAAGCTGCAACTTAGCCACATCTGTACGCATGTCTGTGCTCTTTCCACTGCTTCACTAAGCCTTTAAGGCTGAGGTTGCCACATTTCCAGTAGTTTTCCTTTCAGCATTTTTTTAGTTGATTCCCTTGTTGTATTTTCAGTCATCTACCAATTTACTGCATGTTCCATCCTATATGTTCCATCCTACATTTTCCTAATACCTACTTTGGCAGGAATTCATATACTGTGATCAGTTGGACAATAGCAGTGTTGAGTACAATGCCTTCACTATTCCCACAACCACCAGAAACTAATTAAGCATACATAGGGGACTTTAAATTTTTGGTTATTTTTTCGCTATGTGTTTTTGGTTTTTTAATTTGAGTTCCTACAGTTGTGATATTCCACACACAGTATGAAAAAAAAACATTCACCTTAACTTTGCAGACCAGGAAATAACTAAATAACTGAACTGGTGGAATTCCTAGGTAGGATGCTCCTCCAGCAGAACAAGAAACCTAGAGCTGACAGATGAGAAATGAATTACCTAAAGCAGTATTTTCTTGTTGAAAGCTCTAGTGGTAAGCATATAGAATCTAGTCTTTAGCTTTTGGAAAATGAGGAAGAAAAGCAATCTTGAAAGTTCCTTTCTTCATTGACATTGTCATAGTTCCTTTTGACTGGGCATGAGAGAGACTTCCACAAGTTTTATTTTATTCTTAGACCAACGTAACAGCTCACCTTCTTGAGATTGCTTTTTCATGGAGGGAACTTGGATACAGCATTAAACTAGATACTTATCCTTGGAGATGCTGTGTGCTCATCATTTTTCCATTTCATCTCAAAACATGTACTTAGTTACCTACTTCTGGTTTTAGACTCACCAATTTTACTAACAATACATTACGCATATATTCTCCAGCCCCATCTCCTTCAGTCATTTCATTTCTTCAGGCTGGCAAGTGAAAACAATAGAAGTGATGAGATCACATCCAGACACTAATGAGTGCAGTCTAAAGCAATTGACATGCCCATCTGGATGCACCTTCACTTTGGTTTGGATCAGAAACAGACCTCTGAACACAGTTTACTGGTCACCCTCACTTACTGTGCCTTTATTCATGTTGCAGGGTGCTCTTGGAGAGTGTTCATTCAGATGTAACTGCAGCTGGCAGCTGCATTTCAAGGGCACATCTAACATCCTTCAACTGCTACTGAAATGCGCAGCAGTGAGATCAGCTCCTCAGCACGAACAATCCTGTTAAAAACGGCACTCCTAATAAGCTGAAGTTCCTGTTAATGTAGACGCAAGCCTCCACAGAATGCAGTTCTTCCCGGGATGGGGGCTGAGATGTGTACCGACCCCCGGGTTCAGGATCCATCAAGTGACATGGCCTCTAGAAGCAAGCAACCATTTAATACCCAGAAGAAGTGTGCAACATGGCACTACTGCTACAAAGACGTAGCATTTCCTTCGAAAACTAGTCACCTTCAAAAGCTAGGAGTTAAATCCTAGAATATTTGAAAGATCCTTGCTTATATGACTCTAGCTCAACTGCAAATAAATTAAAACCTTTTTGCTCCACTAGGTGGTGTAATTTGTCTTTCTGTCAAATGTGGCCTTAGAAATATCCCCCCTAATTCTTCATTTCAAGATGGGGCCATTAAAAAAAACATCTGAAAAGTGAAGCAGGAATCTGGTCTACGAGGGTCAGCTACTTTATCAGGTCATGCTTCTTTGATGTTTTCCATGACTCCTTAGAAAAGCTTCTGTCAGCACATGGTAGAGCATTATGGTAGAGCATTCCTAGATCCATGAAGGAATAAAGTAGGAACCCAAAATAAAAACATCACAGTCTCCCTCTATTTCCCCCTATACCCAGGCATTCTGCCTAGGTATCTTGTGATTTATGTCATGTATTTCCGACTGCGACATCTCTGGAAGCTCTCTCCTTGGTTTATGTCCAAGTTACAAGATGATGCAGTCAAACATATAGCTGGATCTTATCCAGTTATGCTTGCACTTCCATGGCTATAGTTACATACAGAAAAAGCAGAGAATGTCAGCCTACATAACAGGATGTATCTTGGGGGATACACTAAATGTAACTGTGGCTAAATGTAACCCTGGTGGCTAAAACCCTCTGTCAGAAACAAAAAACACCTTGGCCGGTGCCATTCAAATCTTGGCTTCAATTGAAGTCCACATTAAAAAAAAAAAAAATAAAAGCCTGGAACATAGCTTGCTGTTTAGACGTTTGTAGGCATTCATTTGTTCATGTTCATTGAACAACATCTACTGATACACAGACACAAAAAAAAAAAAAAGAAAAAAAGAAGAAAAAAAAAAAGTAATCTAGTAAGAAGGATGCCCAACATCCCACCAGCAGCATATCCCTCTTCCTAGAATTCTGTAACTGCTAATTCACCACATGGTCCAGCTCTCCCTAAAGTTTAGCAATAAAGAAGCCTGTAATGGAAGAATACACCTAGATAATTTTTATAGTGTTTCCAGGATGTCTTATAGGCATTAAGCTTAAATAGAAGCCACAGAACTCACAGAAACAAACCAGCATGGTTGAAAGCTCAAGACTGAACTGAACAAAATCCATCTGGCAAATTGGAGGAAGCTCAGCTATCCTACCAACTCCAATCGCCCTTATGCTATCCACCCACAACTCTGCTTGCTTCCCTTGGAAAATGGGTACTGGTAACAGGCATTTTTTTAATAAACACACTCATGAGAATCACAACCAAGGGACACATAGAACACACAGGGCGTCGGGAGCTTTCAGAACGGAAACTTTATGACATTTCCTCACAGTCTGTACACTCACAGTCTGTACAGTGCCCATGTTAATTTAGGTTATTTACATATCCAGATCCATTTGAGGCCAGGCAGAGCAGATAGCTCTAAAGAGTTTACATGCTCACCATATCTTCTGCAAGCACTGAATTTAAAATACAGACTGCCTGCTGTGCACTAGAGGACTTGTTTCTGAATGCAAATTTAACAAACCAACCATTTCCTCTGTGGATGACTGACGCATGAGAAATCTGAGGTATCTGCATCTACAGCTGTGCATGCTACAGACTCCAAAAATTTATCTGAAAATTTTCTGAATATTTCAAGCTTGAGTAGAAACAAACCCAGGAAGTTCTTCAACAGCTGCAGTAAAGACTCTAATCTCATTATAAAAAACCTATCAATTGGATTTGTTTCATAGCCACTTCTACAGCTCCCCTTACTCAGGGATAATACAGAGCAGGGTCTGTGTTGTATTTTATTGACCAAAGTTTCCAAAAATATAGCTCTTCGTGGGGCAGAAAAATGGGTAAAAGTCTTTCTTGGTTATACGCACACCAAATAAATGGCCATCTTAATAGCATCATCTTGGGCACATATTTAATCATAAGAAGAGGAAGAAGCAATCTCAGCAATTGTAAATTTGAACATGTGATAATTTTTATATTAAGTACTAGACTGCTCTATGAAAAAAAAAGAAACCTAAGAAACAGCATGACAAGTAAATGTTTACCCATGCCACACACAGAATGTATATGCTGAGTCCAGTTACTGATGTTGATCAATTTAAACCTCATTTATGATCTGATGCAAAATCTCATAGCAGGACATTCCTTGACAGCTGTATCAATGTACATAGTTCCACTGTAAGAAAAAAGCACTGTGCTGGGCAAAGATATTGTGAAAAATTAGATTAAGCATTTAGAGGATTGAGATTTGTGTTCCATTAAATCACTTTTATTGCCATCATTTGAAAATGTCCCTAAGAAGTGGGTTTGAGGGATTAACAAGGAAAACTTGGCACAGAGAGATATCTAATACTGGCATTGCATCAACAACACAACTGCACTCAAGTCACAGCAAATGCAGCTTTTGCAGACTTCACTTTGCAAATTTTGACAGCCAGTGGTTGAAACCTGCCCCCATAAATATCCCATGCCTGAAATGGCATTGCCTATGTTTACACACCCTGAGAAATAAGACTTGGATATACAAAGACCTGACTGAGTAGCTTCTATTCCCACACACTGGGATGCCTGTTACAGAGGGTACAGAACACTTGAGACAAAGCAAAGTATCTGGTCACTATTACATAGCAAATAAACTTTTATTTAGATGATAAAGGAAAACATATTTGCAAGAAGAAAGATCTAGGGAGGTTTACTGCTCCCCTGAAATGTAGAGAAGTCCCACAGGCTCCCTATCAGCATGTCAAGTGCTTGAGCAAAAGAACAAGCAGGTTCTTTAAATCACAGGCTAAAGTCACTATCTGCATTAACTGCAGGGATTTCATCTCCATCTTGCCTCCTGATTGATGCAATCTGTGTATGAGGAGTAATCTAAATACCGGATTGAACATATTTGGCATGTCTTACACCCCTCTTCACAGAGAATAGTTTTGTCATAACTCACAATATAGTTACTGTAATACTGCTCGAACAGTGTGCTGTGTGGCATAGACAACTGCTTGGCCATTTCATATAGGCTTTCTGGCTTCAAGTCTTCAATGCCGTAAGTTTTAGTCAGGATGTATTCTAATTTCCAGTTCGATTCATTTTTCTTGTTGGCGTCTCTGAGGTCCAAGTAAAACTGCCAAAGATCCTACAGTTAAAAAAAAAAAAAATAGGGAAAAAAAGAAGAAAGCAAGAAAAAATAGGCACTGCTGTATTACTTTCTTCCCTGCTTCATTAAGTCTGGGGAGTGATATATTGATTAGGAAGCTGTCACTCCTCATTATTCACATGTGAATAGAAGGTCACGTCCCACCCCAAGAGCTGGGCTTACACCCAAAGCTGGTAGTTGCAGAGCGGTAATGGTGGGGGGATGGGGAGGAGAAGAAAAAGGAGCCACAAAGGCAACACTGGCAGTGTTAGAGGTCTCTCCTGTCCAAACTCCACAGCGCTCATGGCTGCCTCAAGAGTGGGGCAAAAAGGGTGAGAGCCATAGGTTTCCTTTCTGTGGGCACTCGAGGGGCAGACTGGACCGAAAAAGAACGGCCCAGGGAGAACTTAAGGAAAACGAGGGATGTCGACGCAGGAGTGAAATCTGCATAAGAAAGGAGCAGCCTGAATTAGCATAGGTCTCCAGAGAGAAACCCCAGTCCCAATCAAGCTGCAGGGTGCATTGTCACTGAACTAGGCAGGGTCAAGATTTTATCCTGAATTACAGAGAGAAAGTCTAAACCATTCACAGCCAAAATAATTACACAGGATTCACTTTATCTCCAGAAATCACCTGAAACTACAAAGTAGAAACCTTCTGCTTTTTATTTTCCTTCTAAATTTCTCTAACATTTCCTATAAAAACCCTATAGAGGAAGGTACATGATTATAAAAGTGCTTTCTTCATCAGCCCATTTACACCCTTTAAGAAACACTTCATGGGCTGCATCTCAAAACTCAGGCTATCACCAGCAAACATTGGTATGTAAGCACACCCAGGATTTAGGTGAACCTCTTTCACCCTTGCAGAGCTCCCTGCAAATAGTTTTAGGATTTTGCCCAGAAAAATTCTGTCTTTGATCCTACATCGTAAGAATATTCGGTACAGAGCAGAAAGACTGTGCAGTTCCGCAGGCACAGAAAGACCAACCACGTTTTCTTTCAGATTTCCTCTTTGCCTAGGAAGAAAAACTAAGAGTAGCCACTAAAGTTCCATCACCAGCAGCCATAATACTACAAAGGCTGACATCTCGCTGTAATTTTTACTGACACTATAAAATCATAAACAATGCTTTAAAATCTTTACTTACCAGCAAGCTATAGTCAAAAAGATCATATTGATACAATCTGACACCAGGGTTATTGGACTCCATTTGCCAGACATCCTTCACGGGAGTTACAGCAGGTGCCACAAACAAGGAGTTGACTGGCTTTTCTGCAGAAAAAGGGAAGTTGAGGAGACAGTCTCCTTTCAATCATTTCTTTTTCAAACAAATGTTTTTGTAGAGTACCAACACAGCAAAACAAGAGTGACAGGCTAAAAGATATTAGAATTTTTTTCACCTGATTTAGCTGTATGACTGTGAACTGCTATACTGCCAATGGATAGACCTAACCCAGTGTGAAATACCACAGTACCACTCCAGTGTCTACCACTTAAGCCTTTCTATACTACAGGCTTCCCAACCAATTCAACTGCAAAATGGTCTTGCCTATTTGTAAAGTCTCTGTACTTTGTATATTTCTATTAAAGAAATATTTAAAAACTTTAGTTGCTGTTTCCATAGTGTATTTTACATGTTGCTTTATGTGTTTATGATATTATTAGAAACACCACGGTCTGTTTCACCACCTGACCTTGAGTAGCCCAGCACCTACTGTGTAAACACCGACGTTTACACCAACTGAAACATTGAGGATGTAGTGAATTTTATTGAAAAGAATGAGGCGAGAACATTGAGAAGTTCTCTGTGGAACAAAAAGGAAGCCCTAACTATTCTCATCTCTGACATCATCACAGCGGTGAAATCACAAGGTCAGCCTCCACATATAGGCAGAAGTTTAGAAAGTTTGGAAATCAGTAGATTCTTCTGGAGAAAACACAGCTGAACTCTATTTCAGTACACTGGTGTTGGCTGCAATATTGCATTTATCTTGAATTCTCTGGAATTTTGTCAAGAGGAAAATATCCTGAATAGAAGACAATCTAAAACTGTAGAGACAAACACAATGTGTATTTGATTACTATTTAAATTTTGTCAAAAGATGCAAAATTACTAAAATAATTGGGAAGTAGTTACTTGCACATGCAAACTTTAATGACAAACACCAAGTTCAGTCTGTTCCCAGTGAAATTTACAGTAGAGATAATGATTCCATGAACAAAAGGGACAGTGTAAAAAAATATAGGTATAAGATGGCATTGAGCATCATTAAAAAAAAAAATAAAGAAGCCAGTTCTCTCACTGGGCTGGATCCTTTTTTACTAGAGATTAACACCATGTAAAAAGGTAAAAATCTGAAATAGTATTACCTAGTCAGCACTTTGGGCATTGTTGATATGAGTTTATATAAATCATAGATGAAAAGCCATTTAACATTTGGGCATTTTATATAAATCAAAGCAATGAACCTCTTACTGTTCTATGGTGAACAAAAAAACTGTTACAGCCCTTCTGTTGGAGATGTTATGACTACTCCATTTGGCCATGCCCATGCTTAGAACTAAGGGATTTCAATGCAATAAACAAAAATTTCAACGTGGGTGATTTTCTTGAAGGGAAATTAGCTGATCTAAGAGATGCAACAGGCAGAGACTTTCTTTCCCCTACCTCCTGCTTACCCTTATCTTAATTAACTTTGAAGCAGCAGGGAACTCAGCAGAGAGGCACAGTAATGATGCAGGAAATACAAGAACATAGAGCATGTCTAGCTGGCCTGAGAACATTCCCCTTGACACATTACACAATAGCAACTGGCTGGTATAATTTGCCCATGTCAGTGAGAGAGCAGAGAGGAAAGACTAGAAATTCTTGTCTAGGCATAAGCATTCATTAAAAAAAAAAAAAAAAAAAAAAAAAAAAATTAAAAAAAAAAAATAGGAAGCTTGGGCAGTCCCTGCTGACATCAACAGAAAAAGACGGTCACCACTGCAAGGTTCTCTTTGGAAATAAAATTGGAGCGTGTGAGACTTGAACTCTTGCAGATAAATATCAGTATTTCCCCGATTTCCTTTTTTCAATTATTTATACCACAGGCTGACTAGAAAAAGAGCATGCATGTAAGTATTAACTTGCTTTTAATCAGGAAGAAAAAGTTCAGGAGTCAACAAGCATCATTACCTTCTTCATCCAGGAGGACCATGATACTATCTCTATGTGTATGTCCAAAAAACTGGCCCACAATAACACTACTGTATCTGCGAAAAATCTTTACCAGTCTCTCATTGTAATACTCCCTGATAGCTGTAGTATTCCTTGCAAATGGCAAGTATCCTACTGGGACATGACCTATTATATACACCTAAGGAATTAAATACAGAAAGCACAATTAGCACCTTTATTTGAAACTTAGCATCTTAGCTGTGGTTACCACAGTTTCATAGTAATGCTGCCTTTAAAAGTGGCATTCTAAAAGCTGTAAATCATGACAGTTTTCTTAATATAAAATCCCAACAGTAAGATCGCTTAAGTTCATAATATCAATTTAGTATCTTATTGAGGAGAAAAGATGTTCCAATAAATCTATGCATGATTTTAGGTCTAAGGAAAATGTTATCAATTACTTCAAATGAAAAAATATGTTACTAGGGCAAGGCTTATAATTTGCCATCTCAAGAGGACAGAAGAAAAAAAATTATGTTTGAGTATTACAGAGTCTGCACCAGAGAGTCAGAGAGTCACCAGAAACATGGATAAATGGTTAAAACCCCTCAGAGGTAAAGACTTAGTGTCAACTGCACACACCAACTAACATGCTGCAGGGTTTCCTGAGGAAGGGAAATCTCTCCTCTCTCCTGACTGTAATATACTACTCTAAAATTGCAACACTGTAGCAAAATGTAAAAGTTTCAAATTAAACAGTGTTGCTCAGGTGATGATCCAATCCCCACATGAATCATTCAATCAATCAGGAGCCAACAATTTCAACCTTCACTTCATTGTGCATTATAAGACAAGTTATTATAACACTCAAATCATAGCAATTACTGCAGCTTGGGTAAATTTTGTACCTGATAAGCTCTTTTCTAATTTCTATTTTTGATACTTTAAATTACATTACAATGCAAATAAAATATGTTACCTTTTGTCTTAGGCCAAGAGCATATGTTTTAAAATTAAAGGCTATTTGTAAAAAGGTCAGAAACTGACTTCTACAGTATTTTACATGGTAGGAAAGAAGAGGTGTTTTACTGTGTAATTTGAGAAACTTCATTCAACTAGTTTATTAATTGCAGCAAAATGTGCATATTAAAGAAAGAATTATTAAAAAAAATTTAGCTTTGTAGTATCTTTGGCAGCATTATTTTCTTCTAGGAGCATGTTTATACTTTTATTATCACTAGGTTTTTTGTTTGTTTTTGTTTGTTTGTTTTTGTCAAAATTAGAACAAATAATGATAGCATCTGTTCCTGATCCCTACCTTTTCCTTCTTTTGTGAAGAGGTCTCAAGTATTTCCTCCAGCCAGGCAAACTGATTGGCTGGGTCAGTGATATTCACAGTTACCTTGTTGGGGCTGTAATATAAATTTGTGTTCAGACTGATTATCCTGAGTGGTTGATGGCTACTAGTGGATTCAAACAGCTGTGTGTAGAAGCCACCTGTGAAAATAAGATGAACATCATATGACAAATTAAAGGCTTCAAAGTACAATGTTACAATCAAAGTACACCACTGACCAAATACCCAACCTTCCTCCTTCGAATAGAGTATCATGCTTATTCAAGCCACATGCTTATTCATGTCACCTTAGCACAACAGAACATGTCAACAATGTTTTCAGCCACATTTTGGTAGAAGCTGACTCTGAATTATTTATGAATTCTTGCATCTATTATCTTTGTGTTTATTTGACAGTATTTTCGATACAACTATCCAACTGACATGCAAAAATGCCCTGTAATATTTCTTCCACATTGGCATTTACAGTAGTTGTTAAAGGTCCATACTTCTTGAAAATACAGCAAACATACAGGTTGCTTCAGGAAGAATTGTTTTTGAGTTTAGTAGCCTCGTACTTTGAAAGTCATTTAACTTCAGACTGATGATATAGTGAAAAGTAAGGATCACATTTTTCAAACCTTGCTCCCAAAATTTTCCATGGCATGCTGAGCTTCTTCAATAGGTATAACTTCATAGTTCATGGACTTCAATGGAGCCACAGCAACAGAAGCATAACAATATAATTTAACTTAAGGTCTCCCTCTTTGAGTTTTATTATCCTTATTCAAGTTTCTACTTCCTCTCTTATCCAGAGTTTGCTCTTGTTCAGGACACAAAAACACAAACTAAACTTCCAAATTCGTAATGTTTGAGTGGATTGGAAATTGGGTTGAACTTTTAAGTCCATTGCTAAAAAGAAAAAATCTAATTAGGATACAATTATTCTGCCAGTTTAAGTTGCACACAAATATTAATAGCATAATCACCACAGCTATGTGCTACCATAACCTGAATAAAAATGCACCTATTCAGTATGCTCTGAAATACATATGCCATTAAAACAGAAACAACATTTTTATAGTTTTTTCCCATCAAAGTAAAGTTTTTGTGTGCATCATTTGCCCTCATCTAAAAAGTGCAATGAGGTCTGGAAAGCAGAAAAATATTTCACATGCATTGGTACAAAGTCAGTAACACTCAACATGTTACAAGAAGTGATAAATATTGCATCAGAAAGTAATAAATGTAAGCTGAATATAGGCACTGCCATTCAAAAAGGTAAGTAACTTCTTCAGGAGAAGCATCACAGATAATCTATTCTGACTCTTAGAGTTAGCTAGACAAACAGGATAAACCCACAGAAACACTAATTCTCTCAGCCCTAGCTTCACAATGGATTACTGCCATACTTTACCTTTTCTGAAGGTTTTGATTGCTTCATCACCTAGCCAAGGTTTCCAGAAATCTGCTACAGCATTGTAAACCTCACTGGTAGTTACAGGAAGCTGGTCCTGTGAGAGAGGAGAACCTGCCTAAGTCTTAGTATTCAGACACACAGACAAAAAAACCCACTAACTTATCCTGCCTGACCTCTTACATTACATGTACGTGTATCCAGTCATCATGAGGAGGAATTCAAGAAAGGAAAAATCAGCTTCTGAATATCCAGTATTGCTCATCAGGAACAAAAGCCTAAATTTAGAACTGATTGCAAGGCCTCGACAATGCATTATTAAACTAATGCCAGAAATATGTCAAGCCTTAAGAATACAGCAGGATGGAAAACCATACATTCTGCAAAATTAATAAATATATCAACTGGCAAGTCAAAGTCTAAAAATAAAAGTCCTTTGGACAAATATAAGTTTCTTCTTCAAGTAATTTGGGTTTCATAGTACCTCCACAAAACTCCACTTTGGCCCTCAGAAACATTCTGGTGAAATTCACAAATGTTTTCATGATGTTCTTTTTTCTAGTAAGAAAGCATTTTAAAATGTAGAAGGGAAAGTTTTATCAACGTTTTCTCCCACTGGCTCTAATTAGGACCGTAGCACTCTTCAGTCTGAGCCACAGCCTGATCTAACCCTGACAGGAAGATACCAGCCTGTCCTTGCCTTTTCTAAAATATCTGGACTCTTGGTGCTAGAAGGAAAAAAAACCCCAGGGATTGAAAAAGTTGCAGTTCATGTTTTCTTAAACATAAAATTTGACCTTTCTAAAATCTCTGAAACTAAACCTACATTATTAGAGGTTTAGGCAGTAAGTCTCTGTCTAGGAGCAGAGCAATCAGACTTCTGTTGTTAAGACATTTGTTGATTGCAGAGCCCAGACACGAATTGTTAGGACAGCTTTGAGCCAGAGCTAACAGTCACTAACAGAGCAGCAAAACTGATGCCAGATAAGAGGCCATGTTATGGACTGAAGGTGCTTTGGGCTTAGGCAAGTCAGTGTTCTCTGAACTGCTAGAAGCAGTTTGGGGATTTGTTGTAAGCTGGAGCAAGGGTGTGAAACAAGTAAGACTGTGCAGAAAGGCCGAGGTCACAATATGTGAGCTTGAAGGTATCCAAATGCTTGATTAACCTGAGTAGTATTTTTAACATGTTCTGCAAGAAAAATCACCCAGGACTGTTCAGTTGTTAAGACAGACAGCTCAGAACACAAGAGAGCAACAAAATTCTTTGGTTCATGGTGAGTGCACAGCTTTTACACCTCTTTGGAACAGCCTACAGTGTATGGCTTGTTCCATATTGCTTCCAGTCTACAGGACATTTGCCAAGCCTATCCACATGAAAAAAAGAAAAGTCATAAAGAGCAAAAACAAACATTAAAAAATCAAACAAGTTGTAATGACCCCACAGTGGGGACTGTATGATCCCATGTCTTTTTCAAACACTAACTGAAAAGCACGTCAGTTCTGCACATTGGTGGAGCATGTCATTTCAAAGTATCACAGAAACACTCCTGAGTGGCTTTGTGCAGGGAGAACTAACAACAATCACCAGTTATTCCAATCACCAGCATGTTTCAATTTTCTACTTGTTGCCCATCTGCCTCTCCTGAGCATCTTTTCTTTCTGTCTTCAGATTTAATTTCACAAACAAAATTCATATTTGTAGAAGAAGTCCCTACATTTGTTGTTTACAAGGTTTTTGTAGGGTTTTTTCCTCTATCAAAGGAGATTGGTGAATGACAACAATTCTCTGCTAAGACATTTTAAAAAATGAAATAAAGTGAACACAAAACACTGTGTGACACCTCAGTTAAGGTGTTATTTATCAAAATACTTTCCTAGTGGTTTCTAGTGAATCAACCTGTCCCCATGTCAGTGCACATGAAAAGCCATAGCTTTACTACCACAGTAAGAACACAAAGGACTAGAGTCACAGTTTGGTTTGTGCAGTTACACTTCCAATATACATCTAGCTGTTATTTTGTCTCTCCCATTTCCTTTGTCTTGTCTCTCAGCACCTCTGCTATGCCCCTATTTGGGAACCACTAACTCCAGCAATGACACAGGCCACCACATAATCACCTGCTGCACCAACCTACACCCTGACAGGCCTAATAAATACCACAGAAAGCTGGAATACAAGCCTTGAGAGTGTGAAGCGGGGGTTACTGAATTCCCCTGAGGAATTTTAAACAAAATTCTTCAGTTGACCTGCTTCATATCCCTTCTGATCCCCTCACATCCAATGACAGCATTTGCTTCTGATCCAGTGTGCTGCCAGATCGACCCGCAACACACTTTAAAGGACAAATGAAGCAACTGTTTACTTTTGAGTATGCCAAGAACAATATTCAGCACAGTCAAAGTGAAAAAGCACCATCCTCAGCTGCACATAACTAGTGAATCATCAATGTGATTATTTCTAAATGTCCAATGAGGAAAGAAAAGCAGACATATTTTTAACAGTAGTGGCAAAACTATGGGAACTTAAAGAAAAATTCTGCCATTACTTTAGTTAAAAAACGACAACAACAAAAAATCTAGAGATGCCAGCTGACAGACTTCCAGGAGGCCTTTGAGTAGGCTTTGAAACTTACCACAGGTTCACAGGTCCATTAATGATGTCACTTCTGCTAGACTAAGGGACTGTATACACATGCATGACATACACAGTAAGGAAAAGTATGTGTGTATTAACTATGTTACTAGTGTCAACCATGTCATGACATCTGGTGCTTCTAAGCCATGAGCAATGATTAGCGAATTTGTGTGACCTCAGGCCATGTACAGATTCTACCTGGCATCAATGTTTTCTTAAGCAAGAGCACAGAGAGAGTGAGTTAGTTCCTGTTCTACAGTGGAACTATTTATAATATTAAATGCTAACTGAAGAGCTGTAGAATCCTGTTTCCAGAATAACAGTTACACATAATTAACTCTTATTTTTCAGATGTGCTTTCCCAGGAGTTAGGAACACACTCAATATGATCTATGAACAAATTTCTAACTTGTTTTACCTGTGGCCAGTAGTCATGATTGCCTAAGGCTGGGAAAACCTGAAGATCTGGAAAGAAATTACGGATTGTAGAACTCAGATTACCGATGATGTTAATGACCAACTTCGTGGAGAGCTCTTTTACAGGAACATGAGGAGGGCTATCTCTGATAAAGGAAAAGGCTTGATTAACAAAGGTTTGTTAGCAACACAAGGAAAGCACAAAACTGTGCAAACACATCCACATTCTAGCATGTAACACCACTGTACACTTTAATTAAAATCACAGAATCAAAAGCTCTCTGCAAAGGCTTTTGCTTAAAAAAACCCCAAGAACAAGTAATCTTATTTAGACAATGTCTATCCTATGATTTCATATTTATCATAATGAAGATTTCTTGGAAATTAAAGTCATCATTTTGAGCTACTGTGAAGTTTGAGTTATACATCTTTCATCACCTGCACATCATTGCTAGGGATTTTTTTTCCCTTTTAACAATATCCTGTTGAAAATTCAGTACAATAAGGTAAGTGAAATAAATTCGGCACTCGACTTCATATTTCCTAACACTCTTTCCCACAAAAAAAAAAGTAATATAACATACTAGTTCATATAAACAAACTAGTTCTCACACTCAAAAATACTAATCTCTGATAAATTATCTATCGATGTGTGCCTTAAAAAAATTGTGTCATGGTGGAATTGAGAATTCTGCTGTGACAGAAGAGTAAATCTTCTTTGTCTGGTCTTCTTTGTCTGGTCCCACTGCTAAGGCATACAAAGCCTCACAGGTAACATCTCTGTGAGAGAGTATTATTAAGCCCACTTAATAATAATGAAGAGTGGAACAGAAAAGGCAAATGTTCTTACTCAACAGAGGCCTGCAATGAATCAGTTACTGCCCTGACCATTCTTTTTGCTTTTTCTACTTCCTACGCTCCCTGCACCATTTCTATTAACTCACACTAATACAGCTGTGTGCTAAATATCACGATGAACAGTCCAGCAGTTATTACAGAGATCAAAGCCTGTTCCTGAGGCATTGTATTCCCACCCAGTATTCCACTTAGTAGCCATTTGGACAATTAAAGGGACAACTAGCATTTGTGAGATACTGAACTTAAACCTATTGGTGCAAATACAAACTTGTGAGTTGCCACACTATTTCGCTATCCAGCTTTAACTGCAGAGTGACTTGAGCACTTACCCTGTCCAAATCATGAATGAAACCTGCTCTTTTGAATCCTTCATGAATTCAAATGCTGACAAAATAAGTTGATAAGGAGAATCACATAAAAAGTCTCCAAAAGGGCCTGGGTTGGAGGCATTGGCTCCTTTGGAAGAAGAACAAACTTTGGAGCGATCAGGGGTAATACGGTAAGTCGGATCTAAATGTAGGTCAGATACATGCCAGAATTGTCCTGTTTTCAGAAAACAAAGGTTAAAGGAAATGCATTATTTGCATTTGAACTAGATATACAAGGGTAATGCCAAGTTTACTCCAGTTTATCTACTGCTACTCCTATTTAAAGTTAACAGATTGTTGATTAGCCTGTAAGTGTAGGCAAGTTCTTCCTGACAAGTCCTTCAAGTAGACTGCTTAGAAAAAACAAAAACAGAAGCAGAGGCATGGGTTTATGCTATTCACCAAAAATGAAATGGAGATTGGAAGGAACTGAAAAATCAGCTTCTTTTCGTTAACAGCAATCTGGAAACCAGGTAGTAGAGGAAGCAATAGAAGGACTTCTCCACTCCACTTGAAAAGAAAGGGAGCTGCATTTTAATTATTTTTCTAGACCTTCCCTGGCTGGAAGCTACTGTAAAAGATGACAAGAAAGATGTTTAGAAAGAAAGGCAGGAAACAGCATGTGTGCAGAGACTGGGCTTCTCACCACAGAGCAGTGTCTCAGTCTTACTTACTTCATTTCAGGCTGACATGCTCTCAGCCATTGTTACATAGCACTGCATGGATAAAGGAGCTGAGAAGTATAGGAATGTGCTGAATAAGATGAACGAAGTCTGTTAGACTATCAGTCTTCAAGTTTCATGTAAAATAAGAGTAATGTCTTTCTGTCAGTTTCAAAGCACTTGGTTAAGGGATACGTGTATCTGGGGCAGTGGTTGTGAAAGAGGGACAGATACTAATTGATTTTTCCCAAGGTCACATGCTCACTTTTTGGCTGAGCAGGCACCACACGACTGTACCCCATTTCAGGAATCAAAGACTAGAGGTGAACCTCCAAATCTGTAAAATTTTCAGAGAGGAGGAGACAGGACACAAGACAAATGCCGGGAAACTCCTGCGTGCTTGTTCCGAGGCAAGAGTGAGTAACGTGGAATGAGAATTCTGTGGGACACCATTTGGGAGCACTCACCTGCACGCACGCCCCGACGGGATCAGGCCAGGCGGAGCGTGTGTTTGCTGCCAGCACAGTACAGGAGAGCACAGCAGAGCAGAGCAGAGCAGAGCACAGCCCCAAACGCGGTGTTTGCAGTGCGTGCCAAGGGCTCGCCTCACCTCACCTCACCTCACCTCACCCGCTGGCCTGCCCGGACAACTAAATATAAACCCCGTATAACCCCCGTACCTGAAAAGAGCTACGTTGACTGATCTAGCAGTCACGTGTGGCCGAAGCCAGTTGGGACAGGGAACGCTACGGCAGCGGGTTATGTGCGGGAAGCAGCGCCAGGGGGAGGGAGAGGAGCCGCAAGCGGGGACGGCGCAGCCCGCCCCCCCGCTCCCCTCCGCCGGGCTGGCAGCGGTCCCCGGCCGGGCCTCCCTCGCCGGCCGCTCTTCACCCGCCTCCCCCTCCCTCCACGGGCGGTCCCGGCCGGGCCCCTCAGCCGCTGACCCCCGGCCGACTCACCCACGGCGGAGCGGGGCCGCTGCGGGCCGGCCGGCGCCGACTCCAGCGCGGAGCAGAGGAGCGCCAGCCCGAGGGCTACCCTCAGCTCCATGTCCGCCGTGCGGGAGCGCCCGGCCCTCCGACGGCTCTCCTCGTGTGACCGCCCCGGCGGCCGGAAAAGATGCGAGCCCCGGGCGGCTTGTGCAAGCCCCGGCCCTCCGCGGGGCTGCCGGAAACCAGCGCGCCCCGCCCGCACCGCTCGGGGCCAGAAGCCGCCCCAGGCCAACAACCCGCTGTCGGACGACGGCTCGGGCTGTCGCCTGGAGCCGGCCGTGCCCGGGGTGACCTTCAGGAGGTGCCACCCCCTGGGTCAGCGCTAAGGAGCTCGCAGGAGCCAGGCCTGGCCGCGGGCAGGGCTGAAGTCGAGGCACCGGCTGCTGTGAGGCAGCCAGAAGGAAGGCTGTGCTCGATAGCCCACACCAGTCTGAAGCATCTCGTGGAGGGAAGGTTTCTCATGGCATACATATAAAAACAGATCCCGATTACCTATTAGGCTTTAAGAAACAAAACAAAACCCCAAAAACACCCAGCTTGATGAAAAATATTATCCGAGTACGCCTTTAATACAGCTTAAGGGGAGTGATGGGATATATTGTAAATATAAGTCTCCACTGCCAAGGCTTTCAGAACTGCTGTCTATTGAAGTCAGAGTAGTTCTATATAAAGGAAGAGTACTTGGTGTCAGTTTTAGGAGAAGATCACAATAATAATGTCATGGTGCCTGTGGCTACCCTGAAATGTCCCATGACACACTGAGCTGTTCCTGTCAGGGCTCTGCAAAGCTGTATCAGCAGCAGCTGGAAGCCCCATGTGTCAGTATATTCCTCTCTTTTCACTCCTCTGAGCAGCAGCAGTTACTTTACAGGCAGAACTTCTCCACTCTTCTCTTCCTTATTTAATTTGACACTAATATTGTTTATATTTAAATAGGGAAAAGTAGCTTTTGTTTAAAGGGCTACTTATCTGTTTAAAAGTGACTGTAATGCATAATATTTACCATTCAGGGTTTATTTGTAAACCAAGTCTTAACAATTTCCCTCTGCATTCCTTTCCTAGTAATTAAAAAAAAACCCAACCAAACAAAAAAACCCAAAACGCAAAAAAACTAGTTTTTTCAATTCATGAGCCCACAAATCATTTGTTGTGCAGATAAATGGCAGTATTGGAAAAGCAAGTCTGTTTACTCCAGTGAAGATGGAAAAGCAGCTACTCCCAACTTTGTGAGAAAAGGTGGCTGGTAAGGACAGTCATGCATCAAATGCACCCACAGGCAAGCAGGCAGCAGCAGAGGGGAGGCAGATGAAGGCTGTATTAGGTACTGAAGCTGAGGATTAAATATATTGATAAAACCAAAGGGCAGAAGATGCTGCTTAAAAATAACTTGCACAATACCCATGAAACAGCCCAAAACACAGAGAGTGGAGCTCCCCATACCACTGGATCACTTTCTATTTTTCATTTCTCTGATTAAAAAGAGATAGCTTTTAGATTTTAAAAGCTATCAATGCCCACCAAATAAAACATATTTATAAGGGTTTATAATGAAGGGCTCTGTCTTCCAGCTGCATACTGTTCCCCACAAGAGAAAACAGACTTCATTTGTTTCAAATTGGTTTTTGTGGGAAAAAAAAAAGCTAACAACATTGAATTTTGTGTGGGATAGGAGCCAGTTATGTGTGAACTTTTATCAGATGAGTTCCCCATGTTATCTATACAGGGAAGCAAGAAGCTCTTCCTATATCCCATGGCAGAGCTGAAGGATGAGGCCTGGGAAGTTGGGCAAGATGCCTCTCCTGCACCTCTGGCTGCAGTCACCCATACCACTCACAGAGCAATGACCAGCTAAATCCACAGCTCAGCTTTGCCTTTGTTTACAAGGCTGTAGGTAGCTACACCTCTATGTAGTTTTCTGAGTCAAGTGTGCAGAAAACATGGACTCTCCAAACAATCTCCTCCATGCTGCAAAAAAATCTCAAAATTTCAGTTTTCCTAAGCATAAGGCAGTTTTTCCCACTCTGGCCTTCTAGGGATATATTGTTTAGGCAGAAATTTTGATTTCTCATATAAGAAGCATTTTATTTTAAATTGCTCACAGTACAAATTGTTATCTCTTGTACATATTAGCTATGAAACAACAATCCTGAGAGGGAAGTGCAGTAGGTTCATGAGGTACTATTTTCCTCCCAGTTCCTGTGGAGATTGATCTAAGGGAGTTACCATGTTGACCCTTTCCTCCTACCCTGTGAAAGACTTCAATATTTGCATATTAGCAAAAAAAAAACAAACAACAAAAACCAAAAAAAACCCCAAAAAACAACAAAACAAAAAACACCAAACCAAAAAACCAAAACCAAATCTGTCAAAACAAATTTAAAACTCTTTAACTATTAAAACCAAAACTCTACAAACTCTGGAACATCATCTGTCAATCTACTGACTTTAAGCTGCACATAGTAACAAGTTCCCAGTGAAGACAAGAGCTGAAACTTACATGAACATCTCACTTCTCTGTCTACATAAATACAGTTAAGTTTAGATTTCTCCAACGAAAAGCCACCAAAGTCAATTTTTCATTTCCCCAAGTACTCTACACAGCATAGAAAGGCTGCTGCATCATTGTGTACCACCCACATGCTTTTCTGGCCTTTAACTCAGAAAAAGGCACTTTGAACACCTCCCTCCGAGACACAGGAATATTAGCTGATTAAATACAAAAGGAGCACAGGTTCAAAAAATGTTTTAATTTGTTTTAGCTGCACTGCAAAAGAATTCAAATATTTTCCATTTACTGTAAAAAAAAAAAAAAAAAAAAAAAAGCAAGTGTTTCAGAAATTTAATGCCAAGTTTAACCTGCTTCGGTACACAGCACAAGCATGCCAATTTGATGGCATAACTTTTTTTTTTTTTGTAAAAAACACCTCCACCCCCCCCCCCCCCAAAAAAAAAAAAAAAAAAAAAAAAAGGAAAAAATCTTTATTAACCTTTCATGACAGAAATGTACATTTTAGCTATCTTCAATCATGGACAGGACATTAATCCATCCAGCAGAAGTAACATCAGGACAGAAGTCAGGTATACTCTATGCCTTCTCATAGTGGCGAACAGCAACCACATCACCAAAGGTGAGAGTCTGCAAGTCCAAAGAAAAGAGAGACGTGTTAGAGGCTGGACCATCTTCTGCAATGGTTTAACACATTATGAAGTCCGTGCTAGATCAAGGTTGGTTTACATTATGTAATTTATAGAAAAACAAATAGATCTAAGTTACTGACATTTTAAATGAATAAGAAGCCAAGCCTTAGCTTTCTTATGGTTCCCATAAGATATGACACTTTCTCCTTGCTGCTTTCACACCCAAGAAACACATAATGCAAATTTACAAGGCAGCAATTAAAAATTTAACTTTCTGTTTAATTTTTTTAAATACAGCATTGTTTTAATACAGACTTACCACTTATTTTCCCAAAGCTTATCCCACTAAGATGTGCAGCCTGAAATTATAAGGCCTCTATACTGTTATACATAAATATAAACTCCGGGAGAACCTTGTCTTTAAAAAATGCATTCTGTAGCTTGTGTCGCTAGAACTACCAAATACTCTAGTCACTGCAGTTGAGCAGAACACCAACTACAGTGTGCATTCTGGAGGTATTTCCTGAAGTAGAACGGGGCACCTCATTCAAATTCCAAAGGACAAGATTTTCTGTATCAGTGTGATTAGTGCATAGCTGCTTCCAAGAGGAAAATATGTTTTCCCTTGAAACACTTGCCAAGTTGTGTTTCAATATGCTTTAAAGTTGGTATTATTTGCAAGTCTTTATCCACACAGATACTCTCTGAAGTAACTAGGAAACAAAATAACTGGTCTTCTCCAACAACCAAGTCTGATAAATTAGTATAGCTGAAGACATTTTACTTTTGAAAGCTACATCTCCTGTGTCATGAAAGGTGCTATCCTGGACATTAGCTATAGTAACTTACAATATTTATTCACCACATAGTCTTGTTTCTAAAAAGTCAGGAAAAGCAGGTGAATTTAAACTCAGACTTTTCTCCACACAATTGCTGTTTATCATATTTCTTAACAAGACAGGAGGACTAAACCCTTTATTATTAAATATGAAAATGCTATTAGTTCCTGCAATATTGTAATTTTATTTTCACAGGAAACTACTTGTTCTGTGTAAGTATTTACTATTTATGTGTGCATACATAAAACAAAATTTTAAAGAAGTCTAAATTGCCACTGGCAACAGATAATTTCCTATATCATCAAGAACCTTGTATCATTTACAAGCTCACCAGGACTTTTTTCTTGGGTATTTACACAAAAGTCTAGAAAGAGAACATCTATACTCCGGAAATCCACAGGCTGGCGTTTCTAAAGTCACTAGCAATTTTTTAATTGCCAGCAAAACAAGACAGAAACCAAACCAAAAGAAATATTTTTAAAATCCCCATTAGCTTTCCCCACCAATCAGTTTAAGGGTTTGTGTCTCTGTCCCACTGTTCACAAAGCTTGAGATAAGGGTAAGTTGGAAGTGTTTGCAGTGCATGCAAATGTTCAGTGTGCTCTATACTTACCATTACCATTTTGCCATCCTTAATTTCTCTCACAAAGTTTGTCTCTTTGCCATCCCATTTCTGTACGTGCACTAGCTTCTCTCCATCCAGGGTCACAACTGACTGCGAGATACCAAGAAACACAAAGACATGCCTTTATTTAGGGTACTTGGGATTCTGCTCACACATTCAGCATGCACTGTTGTATTGAATTCTCTTCAATAGATGGATGTGGATCTAGAATGATAAAGTAGTCCCAGCCATTTTAAAGCCAAGGCTATGAATCATCCTCGTTTTTAAGCATGAAATCCACACAATTCTTGTTTGTGTCGAAGGATGAAAAAGTTGTTTCCTTTGAGTTCCAGTCTCACAAGAACCTACTCCAGATGTGCCTTGGAATAATATTTGATGTTAAGCCACCAAAGGTGCAGGTAAAGAAGCATCTGACTATTTTGACTGGGAAAAGTAATGCCAAATGATATTTGGCTTGTGAGAAAAGCTGGCCAGGAACACAATCAATTGACACTGAAGACAGGGAGCTGCAACCTGATACATTCAGAAAAGGCATGGTGTAAGCAGCCAGGGCAAGACTCAATCTTGTCTCTCTCTCTCTCTCCTCTTTTTTTTTTTTTTTTTTTTTTCTCCTGTCCTTTGCGGTGCTGTAACTGGTAGCAGCAGAAGTTACTTTTTTTTTTTTTTTTTTTTGACCCTACGAATGCAAGAGCCTGGGGAGTGGGGGAGGGAAGAAAAAGAGAGAGGCGGCTGCAGCCCCAGAGTTCACTTACTTTGCAGTTTCTGTCATCGGGGGTAGTTTCATCAAATTCCTCTCCGAGTTTAAAGCTGATTTCTGTGTTTTTGAAAGTGCTTTGAGTTCTGATCACTACTTTGTCCCCCTCGCTGCTGATAATCACAGTGGGTTTAGTCACATTCCCCACCTGTCGTGTTGCAAACCCCACTCCTAGACCATTCAAGGGAAAAGAGAAATACATCAAACTTCGGGATTTTTTTTTCCCCCCACATATCGAAGTACAGAGGTTTTTCACCCCGCTCTACAGCTGTAAGCTATCCCTGTGAAACGCTGCTTTCTGCTTCTCTCGTGCCCTTGTACCGAGAGTATCTATCGCTACTGTCCTGCCCGCTGCAGCTCCGCGCCCTCCCGCGCCACCGAGCAAGGCAGCACCGCGCTCCGTCCGCGGTCACACACGCGGCCGCGATCTCTTCCGCTGCTCAGAGTTTCTGTTCTTTATCACTCCAGCCTTATGATTTCTTTCTTACTTGTTTGCTGCAAACTTATCCGCAGGCAGCACGTGCTCGTTTTCACATGCTTCCCTTAGCCCGGGGGCATTTCCCCGAGCCTCTCCCACACAAACACACCGTCTCCCCCAGGTGAATGATTTGCATCGAATTAGCTCTATGGATAGAAGCACAGCCGCCAAAACCACCCCGTCCATCACCACCACTGCCAATGTCTCACTTACACCTCTGGAAACTGCGGGGAGCCTTTTCATTTTTTTTTTTTTTCCAGATGGTGAAAATTCCAATGTTTCCTAACATGCCGCCGCCCGGCCGTACCTACCCAGTGCCTTCATGTACTCGTCGAAGTTGTGGCTGTCTACTAGCTTCCAGGTGGCGCAGAAAGCCTCGACCATGGCGGCCGGCTACGTGTTCCAAACACGGTGCTGGAGATGGCAAAAGCACTAGTGCCGCCCCGCCGCCCCGCATTTAAAGCCGGCGCCCGGCGGGGGGCCGGAGGCGGGGAGTGGCCGCGGTCCGCCCCCGACGGCCGCCGCGGAGCCGCCCAAACCGCCGGGGGAGGGCGCTCCTGCCACCGGGAAGGGGCGCGGGGTGCCCGGCTGGGCGTTCGGCGGGACGTGGAGCGGGCAAGGGAGAGAGGCTGCATCCGTGTGCCGCGCCGCTCCTCGCCTGGGCCGCCCCGGGGGCAGCCCCGTCCGCCCGCCTCCCTGTTAAAGGAACGCGAGGGAAAAACGAGAAGCGGGCACCCAGCGTGAAGGGCTACTGCGTGAAAACACAGGGTCGTAACGCTACTGAAGTTTTCCCATGAAGATTTTCAAGGCCGTTTTGGTGCTGGCCAAGTGCAGATTCTTTTTCCCACAACGGCATCTGTATGGATGCTGTCTGAACTTGGTATTTGCTGTTCCTGGCTCAAAACAGCATCTTGGCTCCATAACTGTCATCATTTGGAGATTAAAAATGAAGAAAAAGAGGTTAAAACTTTTTTTTTTTTTTTTTTTTTTTTTTTTTTCTCTGCGAGAGAGGGAATGTCTTCCTTCTAGCTGTTCTTTGAAATTTGTTGAAGGCATTAGGTGGTCAGTCATCTTGTCTCATCATGAGTGCTTTTCAGAAGGCAACCTGTCTCTGTGGGACATCCCACGGTGTCCTGACCTATGGCTTGGACGGATTCCAGAATAGTGAATCAAGCACTGCAGCTCTTGCAACTAAACTCAGGGAACGAGCGAAAGAGAATTTACGTGATTTAGGAACAAAACCTCAACAATTTTCCACCTAGTTCAGCCATATGAAATATAAATAATTAGGAATACTTTTCCAATATTTTAAAATCATCATTTGCATTTCTGTCAGGCTCTTGTAGTATGGCACATTCTTTGGGTGTAAGGCAAATGATGGTCCTGGTGGGATTTAAAGTTAAGCATGCCAGGTTGGATGGGGCATTGAGCATCCTGGACTAGTGGAATGGTCCCTGACCATGGCAAGGGGCTTGGAACTGGATGATCCCTTCCAACCCAAATCATTCTGTGATTCTGTGATATTAAATTCTAAATTATTTTAGCAATGTCCTCATGAACTGGCAGTGTCTCCTTTCCCAGTACTGACAAGAAAAAGTTATCTGCTCATACAGATTTTTTTTGCACTAGCCATGGAGCCCCTGTTTATTCTTCGGGTGCAGATGTGTGCACAGAGCCTGGGAGGGCTTGTGCTGTCTTTGCTCACTGGGGCTTATATACAACCAGCCTCACGGACTTTGTGATATAAAACCCCTGAAAGTGATTCAGTGCCACTCCTGGTAGCTGGACTCCTCAAGGACACTTCTGCCTTGCACCTTCTTCCAGACAATGCTGCAGCCTGGCCTTTGGGAGGCAGCCTCTTCAGCATCCTTCATAATTTAAGTAGTCATACATACACTGATGGGACAGTTCTGTTCTGCCAGGATTTCTCAATCTATTTAAATAAGACAAGTACTTAGGGTGATGACCCACCCTTAAGGGGAAGAAAGCACATAAGAATTTCTTAAGAAAAACACATTTTTTAACGCTTTGCACCATGCTTCAAATATAAAATAGGGTCTGTTAAAATAGTCACATTCCTTCTTAAGTTGATAGGTTGCCAGAGTCCTCACATTGTGTTTTATGATGGTGAGATTCCATTTGTTAGTGATGATTTGGGACCAGGGTGAATCAACATTAGGAAATGTTACATTATTGACTCCTTTGTGGGGTGACAAGCCACAGTTCAAAATGTTTTCCATGGCCTCCTATGCCCTGTGTTTGACTGTGGACCCTTATGCAAGAGTTATGCTAACATCAAAAACTAGTACAAGTCATCTTGATTGACATAAACGCTTTGCTATGGCTGAAACAGAGATCACAGTGTGAAATATACTGACCTGGCATGCATTTTAGGTTGCTGCACAAGAGACCAGCTTGGAGTTTCTTTCGTGATATCAGCACTTGGATGGTTTTAACAGACTGTGTACTCCTGTGAAAAATAATATCTCTGGAGATTCTGAACAGACAGGGATTCATTTCCTTTACACTACCTGAGCAGTGTAAGTAGGCACATTTGCATTCTCTGTACAAGGTCTGCTTAAAAGATGAAAATTCTGCAAGATATCCCTGTGTAATGAGTAATCCTTGCATCCAAAGGCCATTTGGTGAGACTGCTCTAACCTTCAGCCTTCAAATACTGGACAGACCATCTGCTTTTGGCTACTTTTCCCCCTCTTATATCCCTGCTTCACATGCCCTCAGACAGTCAGAGAATGGGACTGTCCGCCTCATTCAGCCTTCATTCTATACTTGAAAGAAAAAAAATAAATTACTTCTTCAGGAAAAAGGAAAAAAAAAAAAAAAAAAGGGTGTGGGGAGTATGGGGAAGAAGGGAGAACCACAGGATGGTCACCAGGCTGCTGTGGTAGAAAAGTCTGACCATGAGGTTCTGTCATGTGTGGATTCTTCATAATCTATGTCAGGAACTGGTGAGCATCTAATCATAATCACTAAAGGCTGTAGAAAAGTAGGAAAATTTGTGCAGTTAATATTTGAAGTCAGGTTTTATCAGTCCTTCTGCTCTGTCCCACTCTGGATATAATGCAGGCAGGGCTCTCTTGCTACACCAATTCAGTTCAATCTCTGTCTTTTTACCATCTTTGTTGTACAATAGTCAGGAATACTATGTTAAGGGGATACTATGTTATAAGACCTTCAGATAATGTAGTAATGATTGCATTATTCAAGCATTTCTGGCAAGGAAATCCAGGAACTGCAGAGCATCTTGTACCCACATGTTCAACAAAAGGGCAGCAGTGATACCAGGGCCTAACTCCCCTGGTACAAAAGCAGGTGCAGGCATTCAGACGCCTTTCAGGAATTGAATTCCATTGAAAAACAACAGGATTTGGCTGTTCTCGCTCACTTAGGCATTTCTTCAAACTCTTAGTATTATGAAACATATAGGGGACTGCTTTTGAATTAAGGAAACTGAAAAAAATGTGCATCTGAAAGAAGTTTCCTCTATTTATGAACAGCATGCAAGGGTATTCTCAGCAAATTTTAAGCTCGTTGGAAGCCCTGCTGGAAATCTCTGTGCAGCTTTGATCTCAGTGTAATAAAGAAATGAACAGAGTTTAGTAGCTATTGTGTCAGATGTGTTACTTCATGGGCTGAGTGTGATTTCAGTTTTGGTGCTGCGGAAAAACCTAATGTCAAACAGGGCAGTAGAATGTTCTTAACTAAAATTATCTCATATGTCCTCTAGCTGTCTGAGATTTGGGATCCCTCGAATAAAAATAAACCATCTCAGTGCTGTTGGTGAGTCACAGAAAATACCTAGGTTTGTTTACTCTGTCAACGGACAGCTCATTAGAAATCCCAGGTTCAACAAGAGATAAATGCCTCACAAGACACCCAATTATGCAGCTGCACAATCAAGTGGTCACAGAATGGCCCCAGGGACAAAGCATCTGTATGAATCCAGTTTTGTGCTGCACAAATGCCATGGGAAGAGCTTTGCTGGAGCTTTGGACCAGATGATGGGCAAGGTGCAAGGTAATGCAGGCAGGAGCAGGAAAAATATGTTTAAAGCATATCCTTTCTAAGAGCATGACATATCTCAGTCAAAACTTAGGAGCATGTTCAGCAGGTTTCCTGCCACTGTAAATCTCAAGCAAAATAATGCTAGGACAAGCTAACATTAGACACAAGTCATGGTAAGGTCTAATTCTGGTGTTGGTTGCTAATTGGTAAAAACGAAGTGGTCTGTGGATCACGCATTTCATTCTTGTAGACTCTTTCATATGTTACAAATCGGTGTGACATGAGATTAGGAGAGTTCTGGAAAGTAAATACCCACTAATACCTCATTATGAACTATTAGACGTATATTTGGATTGGTTTAAGCTGGGAGGACAGCCGAATGACAATGATTTAAAGGAAGAAAATGCTATGAAATATCTCCAGGGTTTTCTCTGCTTCTGAAAGGCATTTGGGAGGTTGTTATCTTTTGTTTAATATTACTGTGTTTAATTTTACTGCGTTTAATATTTACTGTGTTTACTGTGTTTAATATTACTGCGTTTAATTTTTACTGTGTTTAATATTTTGTTTAATATTACTTACAGTGAGATGACTCAAGTCAGACATTCTCCTCAAAAAATTAGCCTGCATTAAAGCCAGCCACCTTCCTGGCTCCCAGTTCAATTTATTGAAGATGCAATTACTTTAATTTTGTGCCATTAGGCCTTTGTTATTTTAATATTTGTCTTTGCTTTCTTTTACATTTAAGACTAGAAAAACTATTTTAAAGCCTTTAAACTGTAACAGAAGTGCCTGATACTGGGTGTCACTTACAATAGCTGTCTAGTTACTGTAAAAAATCAGTACAAGAAATCAGCTTTCTGGACTTACAATTTCAGCATGGGCATATGTAAGGAAGAAGAAACAAAGCTGTATAAATAAGCAACCTTACTATTTCAGGGGTAATAATGACTCAGAGAAATTTAGAAAGCATGTGAATACCATGAACACACTGAATTAAAATAATTCTTATTAGGAGGAATGGAAAAATAGAACATAGTTTTAAGGAGATAGGATGATTTGCATTTGACCTGTTGCAGCTGATTCTGAGAGATGTGAAGATCTGGTGTTCAGGGCAGACTAGTGAAAATATTAATCGAGCAGAAGGACTCTCTTTATTTAAGAGGGTTCAAGGACTCTGTATTATAGCAAAGGAGAGAATGATCTTTATCATCACCAATATAAATTTTACAGTGTTAAAGGTACAAGTTTAACTTGTCATACGTCATAAATATCATGTTCTTTTTCCGTAGCCCTAGAAGACACTATGGAGGCCGTCAAATACATAAATTAACGTCATTATTTGGGATTCAGTACAACAAATCTCAAGGTAATCAATCCCAAGGTAAATCCTTTCAGCAAAACAAGAAACAACTGTGCAATCTGCAGGACTGAATTTAAGACATTTTTGGAATGACTCAATGTACCTTCCTTCCTTCAGTTTGTCCATGCCGAAGCATTCCATTTCCTGCAATATACTGAAATCACTCTCAGTACCAGCTGAGATTTAGGCAAGAAGTAAAATCAGGTTTATTTGACTGAATTTCAAGAATTCAAGAAGTTAAGAAAACAACTACTGAATCTGTAAAACAGATGCAAAGTTAAAACTTAGCTCATTAACTACCTGCATTTGGATGTTCCTAAGGTCCTCCTCTGTTCCACTGAGCTAGGGACTGCCAGGACACAGTCACAGCCTTTTGGAATCAGATATGATCTCCCAGGTGCAGCTGGAGCCACACTCCTCTGCGTTTGTGTCCTCTAAATTGGAATCTCTCACCCAGAGCAAGCTGTTTCCTCAGAAGTTCTAAAGAGCAGTGTTAGTGCACCTGGAGAAATATATTAATTCCACAATCCTGATAAATAATTTAATTAGGTTATCAATTTATGGGCCTGTCATGGATGAACAAATGCCTGACACAGATCAGGCATTTGAAATGAAACCTCATGCTGGGTGACCTAGCTGGAATTACACACCTAACTTGATTCATTCAAGAGTGCAACCATATCCCTGCTTTACATATTGGTTTGTGACCAAGCACTGACTCATTTCTGAGTTTTCATTAGTCTAAATACATAAACTTCCTGGAACACGAAATTTTAGAGCAACTTGAAGCATTGCAGAGTTATTATAGCTCATAACTAGCTTTAAATAAGGACTAGTACCAAGACAAGCTTGGGGAAAATTTTGGTCATACTGGATGTTTGGAGACAATCCCAGTCTCTTCAGTCTGGTACACAAAACTCCAGTCACTGAAAGTTAAACCTACAGAAATTTATATTAAAAATGAAGTGTATATTACTTGTGAGGAGACTTAAGCCTTAAGCCAGCTTTCAAACTGCCTTACAAGACTTTAATCCTGCAAATTGTAAACTATGCTAACAACCACACCTATTGGACATGATGTAGGAAGTAATTCAGAGAAGTTCTATATCCTGAATAATGCAAGAAATCACATGAGATGGTCACAATAGACAAGCCTATACCAGGAAACTGAAAAACACATCTCACTTGCTAAGTGTGGGTTCATACTTTGCCAAATCCAGAGTCTTTAATGGGAAAAAATACAGGTATACACAGAAAGGAAAGCAGGCATGTAGTCCCTGCCCAGATAATCATGGGACTCACTTTGTGGACTGTATTGCACTAAGTACTAGCGGGGAGGTATACATACTGCCACTGTTCCTTTAATTCCATACATTCATGCGTACAGGTTTCCCCCTCAGCGTGGCAACAGTAAACATAAACCAGACCCTCTATGGTCAAAATCATTAACTAATTTTGTAATATTTAAACAGGGCTTCTAATAGCATCTTCCTCCAGACCTTTGAAATTTTCTTGAGTGACTGATCAGCCTTGCACCCAAAGCTCAAAACATCCAGAGTCCAGAGCCAGTGGAGGGTGCAGGACCAGGCTGACTTCCTCACACCATGACTGGCTCAGATGTTCTGAAAAAGAAGGGCTAGGGATAGAAAACATGGTGCAACTGTCATGCCTTTAACTCCACCTCATTGCCCTTTGTCTTCCCTCCCTTAAGTATACTCCTTCTTACATTCCAGCATTTCATTTCACCCTTTATAAATTTACCTAGAAGTTTTGAGTTACAACAGCCAAAGTGAAAAGAAAAAAGATGAGAAAAAGAAAAAAGAAAAAGAAAAAGAAAAAAGAAAAAGAAAAAGAAAAAAAAAGATGCAAAGTTCACAAAGTTCAAAGGCTGTCTGAAAGAAGATGCCTGGAAGAAACTTATTTCAGCACTTTTTTAGATTGCAACACCACCTCTACTTGCATAATGACATGCTATTTGTTTTCCACAGAAGCTTTCCCTCTCTCCGTGTTAGAGACAAGGGCTGTTCGGGCCTGTCTCAAGGGTCTCTCATGAGTCTGTCTGATAGAGTAAAATTTACCCAGTACTTGCTGAGACGAACATCAATGAGTTGTCCTTCTACCATCTTATTTTAGCGAATACGGAGGTAATTAAAGAGATTAGTTTCCTGTACTGAGTTTGAAAGCACTAACAGCGGATGTTGGGCTTGAGGTGTGAGTGAAGCAAGGGGTGAACACAGAAGACAGGAAAAGAGTAGGAGGATGTAAGCTTTGAACGGAGTAAGACGACAAATCAAGAAGGAAGGAAGGAACGGGATAGGATTGGATTGTTGAGCCCGCTTCCCCCTGCTTGGGAAGCCGCGGGAGTCGGGCGCCCAGGGCGGGGACGAGCCCGGGGTGCCTGTGGGGACCAGCCCAGCGCCCGTGTGGGGACAAGCCGCGCCGGCGGCCCCGCGAGCGGAGGCCGCGCCAGGGCAAGGGCGCCCTCTGCCGCCAGCGCCCGGCGGGAGCCCCGTCCTGCGTCCCGCGGCGCTGCCACAGCCCCCACTCTCCCTTACGGCAGCCATCATCCCGAAGCAGACACGAATTCCGCCGTTCCCGGGGAGCCGGGAGCTGGGGGACGGACAGGGGCGAGGCTGTGAGGAAGGCGAGGGCCCGGCTGTGTGGCTGGCGCGGGCTCGGGCGCCATCTTGTGCCCGCCGGGCGGGAGGTGCCGCCGGACGGCTGCAGAGCCCCTCTCTCGGGAATGCTCCTGTACCATTAGGAGACAGGGTGCCTTACGGCAAAACTGTTTCTGGAATATTGCTGGGCATTAGCAGCAGTTGAAATGCTCCTTCTTTTTATGTTTACACTGCTGATGTATCATTGACAGACATGCCCGAGGAGTCTGGAAATTAAAATCACAGCCCTACACAGTAGGGTCAAGCCAGTCTCTCACAGATTAGCTTTTCCATACATTGCACAATAAGCGCTGGATTTACAGCATCAATTCTTGCACAGCAGAGTCCCAGGAATAAAGCACTGGTAGGGATTGTCCAAATCCTCACAACAGGGCCCTTACATTGCAAGCAATTATTATAAAAATGTGTAATGCAGAAAAGTCAAGAGCACACAGGGCCAGAACCCTCGCCTCCCCAACAACCAACCAACCAACCAACCAAACACCACAAAAACAACAATAAAAATCCCCACAACACTATCCATCAAATGTAAGTCTTGCACTAAAATCCACAGATCTGGCATCAGGATGTGGCACATGCCAAGATGAAGTGATGGCCTTCAGGCTTCCTGTTGCTTACATCCATCGGGATGGTCCCCACTGGGCTGAAGAGGGAAATAAACCAGGACAGTAAAGGAAGAGCTCTCAGTAATCATTGCTAATTACTAGCCAAAGTAGAACTGCTTCAGGTTGAGAAGATGAAACACAACTATCCCTAAAAAAGGTCAAAACAGTCATCTGTGGTGGGATTTGCACCCAAGCCCAAATCGCAGAGTGGGCACCTAAAGCAAGGTAGACTGCAAGCCAAATTCAGACACCAACTTTACAGTAAGTTTATGGGTTGAAACACAAGATGCTTCCTGTTTGCAATCGCATGGATTTCCGTGTACAGAGGCACCCAGGTTCTGGGCCCATAGCAAAACTCCTGAAGTGAATGTGTTGGATCAGCTAGAGACATTCTGCCTCTCATCAGCCCAGTTTGCAGCTGGGTTTGAGGTCTCAAACTTGTCTCCCTCCACTGCCTTGCACAGCCTACCTGGTAAGCTCACGATCCCACTAGATGGCAGGACAGTTTAAGCCTTTGCTATTTCTACTTCAGAGCAAGTGCCCTGGGACCCCGGTGGGCTCAGCCCCACTGGTCTGTGCTTTCTGTACCTGGGGGAACCCACACTCATCACCATCTGGGGCTTAGCTCACTGAACACACATGGAGAAATCCACGGAGAAGTCTTTGTTCAATTCTGTTTCATAGGCTTTATTACCCACAGAGCACTGGCAGACAGAAGTGAGGAATATGAACTAATACTAATTTGCTAAACCTTGAAGTATTCCTCTTTATGTGTGTGATACATAAAGAATATTTAGCCTACTAATGGTAGTAGGTAAAATGATAGTAGTAATAAAGTGCAGTTTAAGCCTCTTATGCTCTCCTGTAATTTTAAGTAGTCAAGTGCAGTTATAATTTCTTAATGACATCTGGAAAACATCAAGGCGAATTCTCTATATATTCAAAATACCTAAATTGTTTTATAGATGCACAATAAAAATACAAGGGTACTTCCTGCTTTTTTTTTTTCAGCATGCTGAGTGGGTAAGAATGGATAATTGCTTTGGTATGTTCTAAAATGTGCAGACAGCAAAGTTACCTTTTTTGCTTGGTACTAACATGAAATTCTTTGCTTTATGAAAGCCCAGGAAAGCACTGTAAGATGATGAAAAAGATGCTATTACCTGTACCAAACTTGCTGGAATGGAAATTGGGATTAATGCATTATAATACCAGATTAGCTTTAATAGACGTTTTCTGCTGTCATTTATCAAGGTAATTAAGTATGTACCTAATTTTAGGCACCTAAGTAGTTCTATTGACTCCTGTGAAACCCCTCTGCATTTTGAAGTTAAGCATGTTTTTAAATATCCTGCTGATTCAGGGCCATAAAGTAGTAGCTGTGTGAACCAAGAGAATGCACGGTTATCAATCACCCAGTAGTTGAATTAAGGGCCTGGATAATGGTTGAAACGGGATAAACTGGCTCAGTGACAAACATATTCAGAAGCACTTCATTTGCTCTTTACAGACCCAGACAAAGTTTAGTAGGACTATTATCTGTCTTCAGCCCACTAACAAGAAAATGAACCAAAGATTCCCCAACTTCAGCTGTGCTTAAGTCAGTAACTCTGCCCAAGCCCCAGAGTACTGGATAGCATGGCATAAAGCCCCCAAGACAGGCCTAAAGAGGTGAGTTCCCTTCTGCCTGAGTCAAGAATCATGCAGTAATACTAATAAACTCTGCTCCAAAGACCAAAGTTTATATGGTACAATGTCTCCCACATCAGTCAGTTTGTGAGTCAGTTTATACTGGCCAGAATTACGCATTTGGCTCACAACTGGAGAAACTTGATAAAATCCAGGCATAACTAAATATTCCTACTGCTACAACTAACTAAAAATGAGATCTCTCATGCAGTCTGGACTAATACTTGTTTAGACACAAACCGTACATGCACGTGGCAAAAAAGTATTTCCGTGTTTGTAACTTGGTTAATTTGCAATTAGATAATACACATATAACATATTACAGATCTTTTAAAAATGTTCTTCCCACTTTCAATTAAATTGCATTTTAAATCTTAGTTTTTACTACTGCCTTTTTTTCAAATTTGCTGTTAAAATTCTTTTATCTACACAAAATATTTTCAACGACAGGTTCATACAGCTCAAGTAAAAAGTAAACACCTGAGTGCTTACAATAAATTCCCCAGGGTGTTAAGCATTCTTGACTAGCTGTAAACTATACATTTGTGAGCACTTAATGCCGTTTATGTATGTAGTTATAGATTGGGGGGTTTTTACTTAGAATTTAGCACATGAATAATTTGCTAAATTCAGCAGTTTCAGAATTGGTGTTTCAATAGCAAAAAAATTCAAACTAGCGCAGACTAACAAAGTACCTAAAGGATCTATTTCTGTAACCCAAATTTCAATGTCTGTTTTGTATCAGAGAAGAAACTAAATATATCCAGTGCTGCAACTGTGAAAAAAGTGCAGAATTCGATATAGGCCATAACCCAAAAGAACAAACATATAAGGACTTGTGTTTCAGTAATACTCACACACTTGATTTTGATAGAATCACCACAGCTTCTTCTAATTTACCAATTTTATGTACTGTGGTGCTTTAAAGGAGGCTGGTGTAGGAGAGTGGGACTATAATCCAGAACGAGAATGTATACCACAAATACAGTTACCTCCTAGTCCCTGTCTACTGTGGTTTTCAGCTCTGGTCCTCCAGTGTCAGCTTGTTCTTTCAAGCCACCTGTTTAGATCCAGTGGAGTAAGTTATTTTACCTTTCCAAGTCTGAAAAAAAAAATTGGGGTGTTGCATTTATTGAATGAAAACAGCTTTAAGAGGAGGGAACTAATTGTCAGTTCAGTTGAATTAAACTGGATCCTTTATTGAATGGTCCCCAAAAGCCAGAGTATGGGTAAATGCACAGTAGGAATGAAAGTTGTGCCTTATAAGCTCTCTTGAGCTCTTACAAGCTGTCAGGTTTAGAGTACACAAATATCTCATTGATGAAGTATCAGTCACATGAGGGATGTACCCATCAGAGATGCGTCCTCCGTTTTCATGATGTACATAAATGGCTGCTGCCCAAGGAATCATGAAGGTTCATGTCTGTACCTGAATCTTAAGCTTCCTACAATAGGGGAATGAATGCCAAGTATTTTCAGGAGCATGATTTCCAAAACAAATCCTTTCAGTAGAGAAAAAAATTTTGCCTAAAATCTTTGTAAAAATCACAATGATTGAAACATATTCACTGTCAGCAAACAACAAAGCAAAATCCAGATGAAATAAAATAAATATGTATTATAGGGCTTTAAATATTGTCCTACAGGAGAAACATTAAGAAATCAACTGAAGACAGAAAAGATGATAGATATTTAATTTCCACAGTGAGATTAAACAATTTTCATCATATACAAATACACCTACTTTACTTTAGATACACATGAACAGCTACAATATTGAGCATGAAAACAAATGGCTGAAGAGGCAAGACTGCAGAGAGTGGGAGAACTGAGATGATCTGCCATAATCAAATAGAGGTAAGGAGAGTCTGAAAACAAACACTGATGTTTAAGTATTTTATAAAACCTTCTGGCGACAGGAGTAGGAGAAAATTTTACTTTATGTAATTTTTTTTCCTCACACCCATGTACATATGTTTAATGAGAACAAAGATCTCAGGAGATAAATTACAGATAATTTCTGTAATCTAATATATACTTAATATCATGTTGCGGGGAGTGAACACACCTCTGTGTCAGAGAAAAGGAAGCTGTTTTGGGAAATTAAGAAACAAGATTTTTATTTTGAAACAATGATTAGTTCCTGGTAGGTATATTAATCGGAACTGTCAAAGAAGATTAGTTAGGATGAATACTATAACCAAAACAAGCGAGAAAACAGAAAACTAGAGATACATTCTTTAGTTCTCTTCCTGTTTGGATATGCAGAACATTGCTTTTGAAAGATGACAGTAGAAAGAACTGTATGCCATCCACATAATCATCTAGGTACAAGTGTGTTGCAAAGTCATGTCTGTGCTGCTAAAGTTGCTACCACACTTCAGAAGGGGTGACACGGGGAAACTGGGAAGTCTGTTGACGGGATTCATGAACCCAAAAGTCCTTGGGTGTTAGGAATCATTGCGTTTTCCTTCCGCCTCTTGACTTTCCAGCAAGGCTTTGGATGATGACACTTCTCCACCCTCTGCTCCTGCATCTAAACAGAGAGAGAATAAACATTTATACCACACATATTCTCACAGCTTTTTTTAATGCAACCAAGTATTTGAGTTCACTGATCATCTCTGTTTGGACTGGTTCTTTACTACCACAGTCATGGGTGCTTTAGAAAGAGAGATTACTCAAGAGATAAAGAACTTTGAGAGACATCTTCTAAAAGCCGATGCCTGGTTGGTGTTGATTTGCCCACTTCTTGGACAGGCTGATCAATATGCATTTGGCTGTAAAAACTAGACAGGAAATAACATTGTATTACTGTTACTATTTTTTTTTCTGGGTCATTTCCAGAATCAAATTAGAATATTGCATTCCTTTGAGCACTGTGCAGTTTCAGGTAGATGACATTACAGTTTATGAATATGCCAGTTGTCTGTCTGACATTCTTGGACCAGAAATATCTACATGAATTTACCCTGTCTTCACAAGATGTGGGATTTTTTTTTACTCTGAGTTGGAAGTTCACTCACAGCCTCGAGTTGAATGCTTACATGACTGATAGAAATAAAAGCTCCCTAGTGACTCTGGTCTTTATATGTATTGTTGCATGCTGTTTCTTTTGATCAAGTTTACTCACTGAGAAGCAGAAACTCCTCTTGCTTTGATTTCCTTGCAAACCACAATAATAATATTCACATTATCTTCAAGCCCCACATAGTAGTACCAGTGGGAACAGCATACCCAAATCTATGGCAGTCCATAACTTTTGGGGACAAGGAGAGGTCTGCTCAGCACATCTGGCTGTACTACCCTCCACTTCGTACTCCTCCATCTCCTCCACAGTCATAATCTAAGGGGTACATTTTCTGACTTGCTATAAAATATTAAAAGCACCCAAAAGAGTTATATATCTTGGTCTCTATGTATCACAGCAAATATATAATGCTGTACACAATCAATCAGCTAAAGCCCTTGCCAGAAACTGCTTGATGTTTTAAGTCTCCTCAGAGATTCAGAGGCTTTGGAATTCTACAGCAATAAAGAACCAAGTTATTTGCCACCCTCCAACCTTATGTAGCACAGCACTGTTGTGGAAAGGGACACAGGACAATCTCCTCTATTGACTGCTTCTGTGCAGGCTGGACATCTAATATCAGTTGAGTCTTTCAGACAGGGTAGAGCAAAACAGTTTGCTAGAGAAAATCTAATCTCATACTTGGTGGCACTTAGGTGTGCAATAGGTGCTAGTTAAGCTGCTGAGTGTTATCGGCAGAATGGTACCCTAACGTAGATTACCAAATGTGGAAGACTAGTACAGCTTCTTGCTCTCAAACTTCTTACAGCCTTCTCTTCAAGCTTTGCATCACCAGTGACACCAGTCAACTATTCAACATGGTTCCAGACCACCTGTGGAAAATCTCATCACTCCAAAACTTACACACCACCAGAGGATGATCAGACATGGTACAGATGATCTGCATTTCAGAGTTAAGCTCCAAGATAATTAGCTGGTGCCAGAATCTCTCCTATTCACCTCACAATAACATCAGCTTCATGTGGCTTGCAGAGTACATGGACATTTGTATCATACAGATATGGTCCTTGTGCATTCATAAAAAATATAGAGCAAGGTCTCTCTTCTTTTCTAAACCAGAAGGTATTAGCACATCCTGTTCCTGACTTTTCACTATGACAGTAGCATTTAGAAAGAGGAAATGTATGATCCAATGAGCATTAGCTAAATTTGAAACAAGATGGAGAGAGTCCTCCTCACCATTTCCCATATTTTTCACTGAATCTGAATTTCAGAGTAGCAACAAAATAGGGCATAATTTATATAGCCACATGTTCCATCTTCTCCACTTCTCTCATTTATCTAATTTCTTTGTTCTGGGCTGCAAATGACTTTCCTTTTTTAACAACTTATTGTTAAAGTCAGAGATAGGCAAAAAAGATGCCTGTTAGAGCACAAATGTTTCACAGACAAACTGTTTCCCTGTCACAGCATTTGAACTTCAAAACTGTCTTTCCATTTTGATGAATTTTCTGTTTGCTTATTGTCTCATCAAAACTTTAACGTACAACATAATGAGGCTGAAATTCCCATCTGATACTTGTGGAATTCCTATCTCCAGAAAGCACCCAAGCTCTCAGAGTGGATCTAACTGCATCCTGTATTCATTTCCTATTATCACTACTGTAAACTGCTGACAACAGAATCTGCTGCCTTCCAACATGCTCTGGCACAGTTATATGTCAAAGACAAAAGCCAAGGACAATTCCATGCTCTTAACTGTCCTTCAAATCCTGGCAGTGCTGGTCCTGTGTTTCTAAGAAAGCATCAGTACATTTTGCTAAACCTAACATAGCTGCGTTTAATTTCTTCTTCTTCTTCATGAATTGGATGGAGACCAGGAGAAGAGGACTATTGTGTCATCTGGAGGACAAGATACTTTATGCCATGCTGTAACTTTTCTTACAAAAAGACTTGCACTGTTTGTTTTGTAGGGCCATAATTTTCATATTCATAGGGGAAAATGTCTCCTTAAGACAAAATAATACCTTCTTCCAGGACCCATTCAGATTCTTATTTTCCTCGCTTCTCCTGGTTCAAGTCAGGTTATGATCATTCCCCTTTTCACTCCTCCAGGAAATGTTCTTTCTACTGGATTAACAATCCTTTGATGGGCCCGTGTAGGCTTTAGATTACAGAACCCCAAGGACATGACTATAAATTTAATCACCAAAATAACAACAATTTGAGATCAAATAAATCCATCCCCCTGGCCTTTTTATGGTGCTTTAGGAGGCTGTACACCCAACATCCTGTAAATTCTTTGGGAAATGTAAAAGGAGGATATGCAACCCTCCTGAGACCAGGAATCCCTTTAATGATCTACTTCAGTTCAGATTCATGGACCATTCACACCTCAGCACAGGCTTGCCTTCCCTTTTGCTGCACTCACACCATCACTGTTCCTGGATGTGGGACTATCTGTTGTGCTGGTACCACAGCGACAGCAACAGTGATGGGCATGAGAAGAAAGTATTCTGAAAAAAGTTCTGATTCAAATTTAAAAAAAGTAGGGACAGACCACGCTCAGGGCCAGTCTATATTTTTTGTTTCCTAGGCATTAGAAATCAGATTTTTTCTGAATCTGAAAATTCCCTAGAAGTCACTCTGAAAGTAAAAAGAACTGACAAAGCTGGTGTTGATTAGACCTGTGCTATATCAACAGATCATCTCATCTAATTAAAGGACATAGCAAAATAGGGCATTGGTCTCAGATAGCAAAGTTGAAAGCCTACTAAACAGGAATAAAATACTATAAACACTACTCTTAATGTATTTGCCTGAGTTAGGATAGCTGTCATTGTATTAACAGCACAGCTCTGCTGTCTTATGCAAAGTTATCTCAGCGCAGTAGTACACTGGAATTTATAGCTGGAGTGATGTGTTATCCTAGTTGCCTGGAAATACAACTGTATTTTCTGTCAAGGGAACTGGAATTCAGTTCCCAGCACTGAACTGTTTCCCTAAGCTGCTAACACTGGATCTGTGGATGGGTATGGATATGGATTAATATGAACTTGAGTCATCACGAGGCACACGAGCTAACTGTTTTGGAAGCTTGAATTCAATTCTAAATGATGAAAGTAATATTAGTATTGATATCAAAACTGCACGGTGGTGGAAATCTTAAAAAAAAAAAAGCAAAGGACGAGTGCATAAAAATGTTCTTTTCTGAATGCACAGCCATTACCTTCTGAAACAGAGAGCTCAGCCAGTTTGTGTGGCAGGTCTGAAGTCCCAGCCCCAGCAGGAGAGCCCAGGATATCTGGTAAGGCGTTTCGGCGGCCTGCCCGTCCTGATGCAGCAAAATCTGTGACCACAGGCTCCACATCAGTCATTGCTGACTCCTTTCCTCATAGCAACATCTGCGCTTGGAACAAACAGAAGAAGAAAACAACTGTAGCCTGAGGGATGCTAATTACCTGCTCATAGTACAATAGCCAGAGGCTTTGCCCAATCGTTCTTTTGATATTAAAAGCCATACATTTCAATACTAAGTGTTTGAGCTTTATTTCTGCCCCTGAAGAAGATAGGAGACTGTCTGTGCATGTCCTTACGGTGCCATTTGCACATCAGACTGGCACAATGAACAGCTCTGCACCGACAAGAAACCTGCGAATAGGGTCAGCAACAGCCCTTTCTGCCAGCCATCTGTCTGTCCTTCTACGACCTATTCCCTCTTTTTAAGCGGTTTTGCCATACAGTCACTTGGAAAAGAACTAAAATTCTGTTGCCATACAGTCTGTGCAAAGTAAAGCATGTTTTCCTTATTATGAATCTTGTTTAGATTCTTATTTAGAATCTTGTTAGAACAAACTTATTTCACAAAGGAGCAAACTATATAAAATGACCTCTCAAAACACCAACTGAAACTCTTTGTAGAATTTCTTTATCCTTCCATATCAAACCACTTGTTTTCCTCTGCTACTTGTTAGCCTGGTTTAACCTTTACTTGAGCATATGACTTTTATCAAATAATTAACTGAATACTAGAAGTGATGGAAACAATCATATTCTGGTCCTGTGATCCCTGTCTCAAAGCCCATTGAACTGAGTGGGAAAACTGAGGTCCACAGTGGGCTTTCGATCAGGGATAGAGATGTTTGCATGATCACACCCCGAGTCAACAGATGAAGTACGAACACCTAGAGCAGAAGGATCCTTGGCTGTAAGTGACACACAGGGTGTGAAAACTGTCCTTAGCAGTCACAAAAGGCTATAATACAATCATTTACACAATAATGTGATAATTAACAGAGCAATTTGTAATTAAGTATCCATTACTCAATTTAAAACAGTAGTTACTTGCTCTATATGAATGAAGTTCTGTTTGCAGTGTGGGAGCAGGAATGTTGTCTCTTTGTGTAAATACGGTCAGTGCATTTGTGTGGGAAGGGATACAGATGGTACTGGAGACAAATCTGACAGAAGGCTGTCAGCTTCTGGTTGACAACTGGCTGTATTTAGACTAAGAACTGGATATGGAAAGTGTCAATCATGTTAGTGTTGTTCATATAAGAAGAAAAGCATCACAGTCCTCCTTTTAAAATTCTGCTAAGCTTGGGAAATATTATTGCTTTTATTTCATGGATAGAAAATATTATACAAATAGATATCAAACATGACTTGCTCTGATGTACAGGAATGAAGAGGCAGAACTTTGATTACTGATGCTGACCTGCCCTTTCTACCACATTTTCTTTTCTCCATCAAAGTGCCTTTCAAGACGAAATATTCTTATCTTCTTTGTTTCTCTAAGTACCTTGTAATAGAGGAAATGAATCCTTGTTGGCAAGAAACAAAGGCACAAGTAGGACCGCCAAGTCTGAAAGGTGACCTGAACATGCAAATAAACTGTTTGCTTTAACCAAGGGCAGTAAGTGAAAGGTCTCATTTGGAGATTTAACAGAAGGTTCCTGTTATGCAGGAAAACAGGTCAAATCCAAATGAAACTTTTCCATCAGTGGCAAAATGCAGAAACTATAGATGGGCATTCAAGAATGACATTATTCAGAAAACACATAAAAATCAAGGAGTCATCAAGGTTAGAAGAGAACTTTAAGATGATCCAGTCCAGTGGTCAAACATGCACCAACATTCTCAGTTAGATTTAGCATTATACTATCAGAGGGTGAGATCAGCACTTGGCATGAAATATGAAAATAAGGAGAACAAATCCTTGTTTATACACACAGTCTCATGGCTTTTTGGGGGGTTCATATTTACTAAACTCTAGGTGTCCTAAACGTTTTTTCTTCATATGCTTACTACAGCAAATAAAGAGACTACAAATTACACTTCAGAACAGAAAATTCTTGGGGTTGTCTTTTGCTTAGTAAACTTGTTAAAATTATTCTCAATGCCAAAATACCAGCATGCTTGCATTTCATGCCCATTTCAGCCACTACTACGGTGGAGCCAAAAGTACTGTAGTGAGTAGACTGCTGTTCACGTAAGATCTACAGAATGACATTAACATCACAACACACTTTCTCAAGCCTGTCTTGTGGACTTCCTCCCACCCCCTTTTCTCTCTTGCATGGATGTTTTGGCCCCTAAATGGTTACTTTTTAAATAGAGAAAATCTGGTCTATAACTCATGCCATAAGAAATTACTCTCTTCTGCAATACAGTTTGCAGTACAGTTTGCACTTTTGCACTTGTTTCAAAGCCCTCCCTTTCCTCCCCAGCACATCTCCTTCTCCTCTGACGTAATCTGCCTCCACTGCATAATACTAGGCAACCCAGGAAGATGATGAAGGACACAGTCTGATATGCCTTCAAGTAAGTGAATTTTGATTTATGCACTTGATTAAAAAAGTATGCAAATCTAGACAAATCTAGAACATCTGTCAGACAAAAAAAAATCAGCTGATCATTATCTATCCTTTTGATGGCTATAATTCAAATATGGCTATCTAAAAATACACAATCCTTTATATACGTCACATTTACCATTACGGGTTTTCACCTTTGTTTTTCTATCTATACTGCACTAGCACAGCAGTGTATTTGAAAGGTGTAGGACTGCCCCAAGAGGCTTAGAATTGACATTATAAAACGTAAGTCCATTCATAGGTCCATATAAACCAAAACTTAAGCTCAACTCCCAACATATGAGACACATTATTCAAAGTCGCTTGCTGCTGTACTTGAGAGAAATGCCATTTTGTTCATTAATGTTCTAAGGGAGTTCATCAATTTAATTCTGAGGATCTCTTTTATCAGTATTTTCTAAGGCCTACATCCAAGTAAGGATACAGAGTTTCTTTGCTCTTGATCTGTTTCTACCTTTACAATTTTTAACACATTCATTGGAAAATATCTACCTCTCTAGCATGTCTTGCATCTGTTAAGCACAGTATTATTCATGCCTCCTCACAGAGTAAACAGTAATTACAATGTGCACAGCATCTATTTTTCTCAAATCCACTCCTCCTCCTCCTGCTGCCAATATCTCCTTCTGCTTCATTGAACCCATTTTGCTCTAGCCTTATCCAAGATAAAGATACTCACATGTTGCCAGTGCCTGTATGCAGTTGCTTCTGAGTTTCCAAATTACTATTGTCATTTTTCTCCTGTGTTGCTGCTCACCAGAGTAATGGAGCACAGTTCCAAAAGAACAGTGCCAGATTTCCAAATCACAAAGTTCTGTACTTCCCCAGCTCTCTTTTTGCCATAGCAGAAGCCCAGTCCACCTAAAAGCATAACGCAACTGGGTGGAAAGGAAGAGCTGGGCAGGGATGGAGGCTGTCTGCAGAGGGTCAATAGTAGGAAGGCAGGTGCATGTCCTAGAAGGGCTCACCTAGCAGTTTAGAGACTGAAGGCTATAACTGGCATCCCAGCTAGCACTCCATCACCAGGACTAACTTTGCAGATCATTACTGGGCCAAGACAGTGTTAAAAAGGTTTGGGGAGTATTAGATTAATCCTCTCATACAGGCCTCTGAAATGCCTGCAGGATCACCCAGAGCGCACAAAAGACAACTCAGGTGTGTATGGGGGAAAGAAATGCTCTGCTTGTGAAAACTGACTACAGCCAAAAGCAAAACTCGATTAATGATCTATCAGATATTCAGGTAAGTGTACTCAGACAAAACAATGGCAGATAAACTACCAGTGGCATTTTTTCTAAAAGACAGCTAGTTTGTTAATCTTTGAGTCTTCTTTTGCTGGCAGCATAGCCAACCCTTTGGGGGAAAATGAGTCACAGAATCTGGTGAGAATTTATTTAAATAAATTACAGGAAAAGAACAAATAATTCTCCTGAAACAATTTGTGTTAAGAATCAAAGGAAATAATGCTTCAAGGTGTTTAGTTATAGCAGGTGCCACAGTCCACATTCAATGTCAGTATTGTCTCTTCTTCACTCTTTTTTGTTAGAAAATAGATAAATCACCACCTTAAGTATCTGTGAAAGCTATTTTTGCTTCTGATCTTTCTACTAACACTGACAGAACACCAGATTTGTTCTGCTTGGAAGGACAATAAATATCAAAAGGTTCCTAACATTGGCATTGTGGTAACTCCACTCTGTGCAGGAGCCTGAAAGACCAAACACATCACTCCTTGCTATTCAGGCACTTCTGTGAAAAACTTATGAATAGTCTCTGCCTGTGCTACCAGAGAAAGCTACATTTCCCAAACACTGTTCATTCTGAATGCCCTTTAGTAGAAACAAACTGGAAAGCATTAAATCCTCTCACAAAACAGATGAAAAATTCAAAAGACAAGTAGTACTTTCAGAGCCAGACTGACTGATTCTGTGTCTTGAGGGTCTGTTACTGTAAGATGCATTTCAGTATCTTAATATATTCAGAAAAAAACGATAGTCCTTCAAGTGGTGTTTAGTTTGTCTTTATTTACTTTATTTACTTGAAATTAGTGTTCTCCATGCACCTCTACCCCAAAAGCCTGTAGGTTCAAAATTTTCTAAGTAAGGAGAACAGAAAACTTGTTGAATGAAGTGCTTCCCAATGTGCAACTGAGATGAAAACCATGTCTTCTTGCTATGCAGTTGCCACACTTTTACATCCACTTCTGCTGCAGCTGCATCCTCATGTCTTTGTGTCCTTTTACCAAAGGTCTCAGAATAGGAACATTCTCATTATAAATGCTCACGTAATCCTTATGCTTTATCCTGAGGCATTTCTGGACCACAGAAAAGAAAAAAAAAACCTAGGAACATCCATGCTTTTAAGAAAGACATCCTAGAAATTATGAAAATAACTAACAGTCAGCTGGGCACTTGCCTGAATTTTGTGAGAAGAATTTCTCTTATGTGTTTTTTCACATCATGAACATTTGTTACACACAGACAACCCTACTGCTGGGAAGCACACAGAAAGATAAGCAAAAGTTCTTTACCAATACATCTTTACTGTACGTATATCCAGACACAGGAGTTTCGATTTTGTTTGGGGATTAGGAAAAGAAATCACACATTTCCTAGTATGCAGAAGTAATATAGCTAACTATATGAATGTTAGAAGCGATCCACTAAGGAAAAAGAAGTAAACTTGTAACCTTTCAGGTTTTTTAATATATCACTAAACTAGAAACAAAGAGTACTTTTTATTATTTCACATTAGAAAGATGAATTGGGTTTCCCGTACCAACAGAGTTGGCCTTTCTCAGAAAAATGTTCTCAGAAAAATTAATGAATTTTTGTTTTCCTATGCAGGGAAACTAGATTATATCCCTTTTCAGTAAATCTACAGTGCAGAAGCATGTCCTTCTACATCTGTTTCAGTCTATCTGTTACAGCCCTATCTCTTACACATTATATTTTTGGGATGATATTTGAAAGTTTGGTATATTGTATTACAGGTTTTCCCTTTTGGTTCTTTGCAGTGTACACAGCTGTACAGAGATTTTACACAAAGGTCTTGTGTCTTACTTCTGCTCTGGGTATATGACCTGCTATACACTATTGAGAGAGAATCAACATCCTTATCAATAGTGTGCAAAAATAGCTTCCATACATCATCTTCTTAATACCAAAATGGTCAGACTGGGATATCGTGATTGCACCATTCCTCCATTTCCCGGTCTCAGAAACACTGATTGAATACCCAAGACCTTGATCCTCTTCTTCAGAAGTCCATCATTTTAGGGCACAGGATCTGAAAAACTTGGCCAAAGATGTAGGACATTTTTTGCCTCAGAATGGAACTTGGAAACTTTCAGTTGAACTTTCGACCACTTCCATAAAGCCAATATCATACTCATGGGAAAGACAAGAGGGGGAAAAAAAAGCAACATAAGACTGATCTTGCTGCCTTTAAGGTTCTGGAGAATGCACAGATACCAATGGTGCAGTTCACCCTCTACAAACCTGTAGAAGGCTTCAGAGTGAGTGAGCTGTATCTGACCTCTGAGTATGCACAGTGCTCTTATGCACAGGAGAACACATTATAGAACTAATAGCAGCTCTAAATAATGGCAGAATTTTCTCTTTGTGAAAGAAAATAAGGGAGAGAGGAGAAGGGGTCATGATAGTGACAACTGAATCAGAAGTCAACTGCATCAAGTAATAAATGAAGTGACATTAGCTGAAGGCAGTCGATACCAGGCAACCACGCATGTCACTTTCCAAATGTCTGTGAGTGACCAAGAGCAATGACAGACATAAATGTTAGTAGACTTCATGGGAAATACAGTTCAATTCTAACTCATCGGACATGCTGGAAAGAAATCAAACACATCCCCTACTATGGATTAAGAAATGAAGCTCAGTGGTAACAAATCAACTGACCAGCCTAATTCTTGCTCTTGTATTTTGTCCATTCATCCCCACAGAGTTTTCATTTCCTGTTGCAAATGCACATGCCATTTTCGGAGTTCAGCCACACAGTTCCAATCTGCTAAATCCTTTCCTAGAAATCTGCATCTGGCCTGAAATTCAAGAGAATTTTGCCCACTTTCAGGAATATATGAGAGGAGTAATTTCAGAATTAGAAACAATTTTTACAGCTAATCTTGCCTTGCGGAGTCCTTGAAACTGCAACATTGCAGTTCAATTTTATTTCTGAACTTTTGCACTGTAAAAGGCACACAAAGTAATGAGTATCCCCCAGCCTCTCCAATCTCCTTTCTCCTCAGCTGTTCAACTGGGAATTCCTTAGGGAAGCACCAGAGAAGTTTTTTCCTCTGCTTTGATATCTGCTGCCCCCGCATCCCACAAACACTTCCTGTAACACAGACAAGTCATCTACATAAGCCAGCATATGTCAATCTGTATTCTTCTATAGAAGCAGTGAGGGATTTGTTTCTTTACTCGCCAGCTCTGTAGAAGAAAACTATTCTGACAAAACCACTGGGAAAACTGAGACAAGGAAAGAGCTTGAGACATACTGGAGTCCACTTACACAATGCACTCCAGTAAAGGAATCAGCTCAGTGAAATGTAAAATGCTTTTGTGAGAAGATGAATTTACAATTTAGCAGAAATAGGAGAATGGAACAATCCCATGCACATAACCAACATGGCGGTGTATCCAAAGTCTCTCACTTTGGGAAGGCCAAAATCTCCTTGAGATCTTACTGACATGAATGAGGAATGTTTCCATCTGGCTTAGAGTGAATCTGAGTGTACCTGTACGTACAGTATGTTCCCAGGACGGGAATTCCTTGTAGAAGCGCTTACAGAAGAGGAGTTGAGGAGCAAGAGGAATTTCCTAGTAGCAACACGTGCACACAAAGGGTTGAAAGCTAGGAGCACAAGGCTGACAGAGAAGTAAAAACCACCAGGACCTGTAACTGTGCACAGATTAGAAGCACAGTTACAGCTCTTCTATGTCAAGAGAGATTACCTGAGGGTCTGTGTGAGACAAAGAAATTACACAGGAAGCTAAAGGGACACGGGAAGAAAGGAGAGCTCTGGAAACTTCCTGAGGAAAAGGAACAAAATCAGTACTGAGGAGTTTCTTTGGAAGGCAAGCATGATGGGAGGAAGAGGCTTTTTCAGTTCTGGGGAACACTGCAGGAGACCATCTGATGTAGAATGAGCAGAGAGATGGGCACAATGGAGGCCCTATGTTTAGCAGCAAACTAGCTAGGAAACAGGTTGGTTTGTTTGCTTAACTTAAAAAAAAAATGTTAACTATACCAAAGATCTCTCTTCTCAGGTTTTTTTTGAGAGGGATAAATTATTGTGTTAATATGACGTGCTACAACACCTTGGCCACCAAATAGGTAGTATTTGTGACAACCTTTACAGACTGATATTGTTTGGAGCCCTCAAAAGAACAAGCAACTCCAATAAGAGCTTGTGCACAGAAGTGCATTTTCTTTGCCCTGCAGGCAGTAGCCTTCCAGGGAGAAAAGTCCCTGTTTGTTTCATATTAAGACCTCCAGATTGTCCCTTGGAGGTAGAAGTGGGTTTGGTGAAAGGGTTACCTTTCCATTATGAAACTGGTGAGGGACAGAAGCTTGTGCTTCTTTCTATTCAGCAGTTAGGTGGTAACAGTCTAGCAGCAAGCAGTGTGAATAGCTGCAGGCACCTTGCACATTCCTAAGCCTTCAAAACGTGGGACTGAGATAATTTCCATTAAAAAGCAAGGACAAGCTCTTAGAAGTACTTTATTCATTTAACTTTGCAAATAGGAGCTGACATTTTATTTTATCTTTGTCACAGCCAAGTATCATTCTGTAATTATATATAAAGCCAGATCAATTTTCTTTTGTTTGTGTGATTCTTCCTTCTTCAAACCTACAAGCTGTATTTTTTTAGCCTGGATAAGACCAGGAGACCATCCCATACTCTTCATGGACTTCTTCCCTGCTCATCTCAGTTTCACCTGACTGATGTGGAAAAACTTGGGTTTAGCCAGTTTTGCAGTCACACCCCCGAGCATTTCTTCACTGGAGCATAGGAGAGGATACTTTCTGTCTTATATAGTTTATGTCTGATGAACATTTTGGAAAAGTTTAAGTCCAACCAAATCCAAGCACCATTCCTCTCACTGAGTAAAACTTCCAATTTAAGTTTTTTATTTCTGCATTCTGGTTTCATAGTGCAAGCACACACCAGGGGAGTCACGATTTGCAGAACAAAAATTACTCATAGCAGTCTGTTCTAAAAAAAATACCCCAAAACAAAAACTAAACAAAAACCAAACAAGCAAAAAAAAAAACCCAAACAAAACAAACCAGAAAAAAACACAACAAAAATCTCAACACAAACCAACAAAAATTAAATGCAACTTAGTATTAAATTGCTACTTACTCATAGGGGACTGGAAACAGTATTTAAAACAAAGTAAGGTTAAATCTATTCTTTATTGAGTAGTAAAAGTACTAACGTACTAATAAAGGCTAATTTTATTTTCTTTACCATGGAAAGCTGCAAGAAAGCCTGTTTGTCTTTATCATGAGTGTCCCTGTAACACTCCAAGTTTTTTATTATTCTGCTGGCTTCCTTAAGCACTAGCCTGACTGGTAAAGCAGATGACAACTTCAGCTATTTCAGTAGCACTTATTGTTGATGGGAGCATCTCTACCACCCTCTTCAGCAAATATCAGTCTGACAGCCCCCCAGCTATCTTGCAGACATCACCACAACACTTCTCTCAAACACGGTTCTTGGGGTCTCAGTGCTCTTTGCTTTTGCCATGAAGCTCTGCATAACTATTTCCCCTGTAATTATTCAACAATTTCTCACTTCTGTTGTGTCTCATACTCCACAAATGATCTCGGCTTCCTGAACTATTCTTTTGGCTCATGCAAGAACACTCCTGGAAATCCAATCCAAAATACCTCATTTGGCATTCTTCACTGAATAGGATGGTGGAAAGAAAATCATATTTTCTCAATTCAATAGTTTGAATAGTTAATAAAATATTATTTTATTAACTCCATTCAAGGGCAGTAAAATTCTTTGATTTTGCTTATATAAGTGAACTATTGCAAGATAATTCTATAAATCTATCTCTGCTGGTCTACCCAAAGGTTTTTCCAATCATATTTCTCTAACTAATAAAAGATAATTTCTTTCCCTAAAAACTTCATCTTGACCATGTCCTTAGACCACCACAGGTGCTGGAAAATCATTCTGGTTCAGTTTGCTTTTAGGGGAAGATGAACCAACAGAGAAGAAAACACTGTGCTTTTCAGACTAATCTGGTGACTGTTAAAGTGAGCCCAGGCAGGAAAAAGCCATTTGGCAAGTGAACTCTAATACAAGGAAAATGGAAATAACCTCCAACTGCAAGTCAACCTGGTGCCCTGACACAGCCTTTAATGAGTAACTTAAGTTTCCTACTGCTCTCCTTGACATGTCAGTGACTTTAGCATTCACAAACATGAAAAATCAATAGGACATAAGGATACATTTTGAGAAGTTATATGACTTTGCTGCACTGTCTTTAGCAATTGCATTTTAAATGAGGACCCTCAGTTCCTTGCTCGGTATGTTCCATTTATACTATATTTATGCTTTAGCATATTTTTTTGCCTCAGAAACAGTATTTCTTCTATAGTCAATGAATAATTTTTCATTTTCATTTCATTCTCCAGCATACATCGTGCTTACTCTAATACAATTTCACTGAGGTCACAGTTTACCTGTTCAATCTTGGCAGTAGTCCTATTTACTGATTTTAATGAAATTACAGCTAGGAAAATTTGCCCCCTCTCATGGTGACTCACCAAGAAAATAGACTGAGATTTGAGAAATCAGTCTTCTTTTAGGCTTATAATTTAAGTTCAATAATGACCTTGATTCACAAGACTTTCTCAATTATATTTACAATAGACTTTAAATTGCAAGTAAAAAAAAAATAAATTCAATCAATTACAATTCACTGAGACATATCCTGATAGTACATGTTTACAATTTGACCCTGCAGTTCCCCACATACTTCATCTAATTGCAAGGCTTGTCTTGCTTCCACTGAAATTTGATAATACAGCCAGGACACAGTACTATGAAGGAGCACTTTGATATTCAAGGGCAGATCACTGAGTCAGATTAGGTGACAAGAGTTATCTCCAGGGGATAGGACACCTGAGGATAGAGTCTGTGGTTACCTGTGCGCTAGAAAATCTGTGACTGCCCCACGGTCAGAGACCACAGGGTATTTACACCCACAGGCACAAAGGATCAGAATAAGAAAACCCTCAGTTTTAATTCTCTGCCAGAATGTTCTGAGACTGGGGGAAAGGTTTTTTTCCATAGAATAAAGAATATAGGGGCATAAGTATTTGAGAGCATCTTGTTCTTAAAATTTCTGGAAATGAACCAGCTAAGCAGTGCTCCACTGAGTATGACTGATGAAAGAAATTAAGTAAATCAAAAATCCACAATCTCTTGAGGAGTAATGAAGGAAACAAATAGGCTGTATGATTATCCATAATACACATTAAGAATTTTTTCCTGAGAACTTATTTTGGATTAATTTTATGCTTCAGGTGAAGGTTTTATCTGCAGTACTATACTTGCTTCCCCCTTCCTACTTTTAGATGACTCTCTGCATCTCTGCTGAAAGGATACCATTGGTCACAGCAATTTGTAAACTTCCCTTTCATGCTGTTTCAAAGTGTCTCTTTTTTCCTAGGTGAACAGGTCTAATAGGTAAAATTCATAGTAGTTACAAGTCTAAACAAGTCAATAAAATACACATGGGATTAATTTGGTTTTATTTCTTTGGCCTTTCAATATACTTCTATTTTATGAAAGTATGAATCATCTCTATTACCCTCTAATGACCTTAGCCTGGGAAGCTAAACCAGTCTTCCTATCTTAGGGCTTCACAGTTATAGACTAGTTTCATAGAAAGGAAGACATATTTCAATCAAAATTCTATCAAAATATACTAAGGAAATTATTTTATGGTCTCAGCGAGCTTACTTGGCAATTAAGAAAAATTATTGTCTCTCAAAAAATCTAAGCCCTAAAAGCAAATCCCTACCTCTAATTGTTAGAGCCTATCTGTTTTTCAAGAACAAGAACAAAACTGACCTTTCCAAGGCATGCATGAGGCTGGCAGGCAAGTCATTTCCACACAGTTGAATTAATGTATTTTAAATTAATTCCATTAAAATTATCTCTAATTAAGGCTGATGGCTTTCAAATAAACCTTTCCATTTTGATAAATGATCCTCCAGTAAACATGCCATGCTATTGAAATACCTGGATTAAGTGCTTTAAATAGGGACCAAAAAAAGGTGTATTTACATCTCAAATGATAAGGAGGCTGCGAAAACCACCAGTACATATAGGATGATTTAAAAAATGAAAGAAAAAAGTTCAAGTGTGCTTTTTATAAATTATTTGAATGGAACACTCAGACTTTCAGTACTGAAAGGGGGCCTAGAATTTTCAGCAGGGCCTGTTACAGGACAAGAGATAATGGTTTTAAATTGAAGGAGGATCAATTTAGATTAGACACAAGGAAGAAGCTTTTTATCGGAGGTGGTAAAACACTGGCACAGGTTGCCTAGAGAGATGGTGGATGCCCCATCACTCAAAACATTCTAGGTCAGGTTGGATGGGGCTCTAAGAAACTTGATCTTGTTACTGGTGTCCCTGTCATTGGCATGGGGGTGAGACTAAATGAGCTCTAAAGATCCCTCCCAACCCAAACCATTCTACAATTTTATGATTCTAAGTATGGGTGGACCCTTAAGCTATTCTAGCTGGGATATCATGATCCACAGAACTTTTATTTAACTTTCCTTATCTGCATGAGCCGTTGATGCTTAAGGAGAGTGAAGGAATGAAAACCAAAATATAAACAAGCAATCAAGTCTTGTTTCTATTTGTCATACAAACAACATAATGTGGAAGTTCCATATACTACATCCTTTGGATTTAAAAGTTTAACAGTCAGCTTGCTTTCTCCTCATCTTTTTAGTTTTAATTTAATATTTAGTCTGATACATTCTGAGTGAGAGATGGGCTTAATTTTGACATGTTAGAGCAATGGCATTCTTGCACAAGAGTAGCAGAAGCAACAAGCAAGATCTGTATAAGCAAACGTTGCTTCCCTTTGGAGCAGAATCAGATAGGATTTTCATCTTGGAAACTCAGAGGAAAAGGAGAATCTGCATGTCCACTATGTAGGGATGGTACCATGTAATTCCTGAATCACATCAATTTTAATTAAACTTTTTTTACTAGATCCAGGCAAGAGAGAGACCTCTGACTGCTCCTGAAGAGTTGCTTGCCAGTATTCAGGGAGTGGCACAGGGGAGGACAGTGTGCTTGAGTTGCTATGGATATGGTGACTGCTTTAATCACCAGGCTCTTTGACCCCTCTGAAATTTTCACTTTTTGGTTTCACCCTTGGGAGCCCACAAATTTCACTGGGTTTCCTTGCTCTGGAAAGAGTCCATACACAGCCCCAGTGATAGAGATATTTCCTAGAAGATGAGGAGGCAGTGAAATCCCAGACCTTGCTTGGCTTTACCACAGGAGGTTTGTTCCTTTGTGCTCTCATCCCGCACTGAGACAAAAAGAGTCAAACCCTGAGAGCCACAGAGGTCATGCAGGAGACGGGACATCCTTCACCTCAACTCCTTCTGTAACCTTGAAAGAGACAGCACCAGCCCCGCCTCCCCTCTTCCTACCCTCCCATGGCAGCAAATGCCTTCTCTCCTCTTTGTCCTACACCAGCAAATTCACACACTCATAGACATGCTCTCTCCATGCAAAAAGTGCCAGTGCCCACCTCCTCACCCAGCCTCTACCACCCTGCCCCACAGAAGGACCACGGCAGAAGCCTCCACCATCCCTGAAGAGGCTTTTCCCCAGGCAACACCACAGGTGAATCTCCCCACAGAAAGACAGAACAACGAGCAATGCAACCTGCAGAGGGGGAGTTAAACTTGCCAGTTGGAGTTACACCTGCCATTTCAATCCCTCACTGAAAGCGCTCTGCTGCAGGGGGATGAGGAGCCCAAAAGGACCAATTTCTCTTTATACAAAAGATTACTGCTCAGCACTGACATTTTGTATCCTTCAGATTTTATGTCTCACTGGAAATAACAGCCCCCCCTGGCAAGTTCCTCTTAAGGTTTTGCAGGCTCTACGGCACTTGGTCAGAGCGTGTACCTACCTGTGTAATGTGTGAATTCAGGAACTGCAGAAAGCTCAGAAACAAATTTTCCCTATCTGCTAAGCTAATGACCTCTTATAGGATGCCTATGAGCTCTGAACATTTCCTTTTTTAGTTTTGTCAGCATAATCATATTACAGCCTGATACCTGACAGTGTAAATTAATCAGTCTCCTTTTATTTTTTTATTTTCCATGCAAATTCCTCAGAAGTTGGTTTTTTGTTTGTTTTTGTTTGTTTGTTTGTTTGTTTTGTTTCTGTTTTTTTTTGGGGTTTTCCCCCTTTTTTCCCCCATTTTGTCTTCTTAAGCACAGAGGGAGAGAACAGGCAAAAAACAGATAACAGATAGGCATTATCACTGAGTGAATCCTTCTGCAAGCTGATACTTCTTTTTCTAGATAGACTGAAACTAACACCAAGACCATTTTAGAGGACACGTTCTGCAAAGATGTGTCTTTCCCAGAAACACAGAGATCTAAGTGAATTGCTTAAAGTGGAAATTCCATAGGAGGGTTTCTTGGTGTTGTTTTTCTTTTTTTTCGTGGTAGTATGAGTTGAACATTTCAAAAGAAAGCCTGGAAGTGATACCGGTAAGTGCAAATCATTGAGGAATTACGCTGATGTTGTAGTACTCAAAATATTTACTCCTTCATTTATATACTGGGATTTAGTTCTGCATTAAGACCTATTTATTCAAAAAGTCAAAAATAAGAAGGTGCTTGTCATGATCTCCCAGTGAGTGCATATCCTTAGAGATGGTGGATTCTCTTCTTCTAAACTCCACTCAGCACTGGAGATGAATAGAGCCTACATCTCCTCTCTAGAGCCTTCCATGAATCTGGATGGAAAACTTCAGATAGGGAGATTTCTTTCTGCAGATGTCCTCTTGTTCTTGAAGAGCTACCGAAGATTACAGGCATGATAACATTTTTCTCTGGTCTTCTCTATAGCATCTTTACGTCTCACTTTAAAATAAGTAGCTGAAAGGTTTCTTTTGTTTCTAACTTGTGTTTTTCTTTAAAAAAAGTAGAGAAATAATTCTGCATTTTCTTTATTGCAGATGAGCAGACACAACCTTTCACTGAACAGGACCTGTGTTCTGGTCTCATTTTAAACTCATGGGTCACATTCTGTTCCTTATGACATCAACTAAACCACTACAGCTTTGTTCAATGAAATGGAGGTTTACAAGAGTACTTTTAGAAAAGAAATTTCTGCAGATACCCCTCCACAAAATCCTTGCTCATGTACGCTGATAGAGGGAAGAAAATAAGAACAAGATTTGTTCCTGCCTGAGAAGTTTCAGCACTCCTCCCTCAACCGTAGAGTCCCTCATATTTGTGGTGACTGTGTGAAGGCCAAGGACAAGCAAAACCAGCTATTCCTTCTCAGTTGAGAGCTGTTTGTGTCCAGTACTCCATCTCAGACTCCTCATAGTCACATACAGCTCCAGAAACTTGGCTCTGATAAAGATGTCTCTGCAGGGCTAACCTGACAAGTCTGCATTTTAAGGGCCAAGTAAATGGTTTCACGCAATGAATCCCTCTTCCCCTCTGAAGGAGGAAATTATGCACCCACAGAGAAACTGAACTAATTTTCTGTACTTCTCAGCAGGGAACTCCCTAAAACACTGATAGTCGTAGCCAAAAGACATAATTTTTAATATAATATGGAGGGCTTTTTTGGCTTTTAATCTAACCACATTTATTATACCAAACAACAAGCTAGTTCTAGTGTTTCAAAGGAGACCCTAGAAAGACAAATATGACCCCCAGTGTGTAAAACCCAGCAGCAGGATAACACTGGCAAGGCTATGAACATTTAAATAAAGGGAACTTCTCTGTTTGCTTAGTCTGTTCAAGGCAGTAAGGAAACAAGCACAGCTCGTTAACTAAAGTTCTTTAGGAATGGCAGATGATAATGAAACTCTGTTAAAATGTTATAAAAACAGCTCAAAAGTTACAGAACACAGTACAGCAAACAGAGCATAAGAAAAAAAGCTACTTACAGGACAGCAAAAAGAGGCTGATGAATACCAGAGACACCCAGAAACAACTGGAAAGTGATCTCAAAGTCTGTCTTCTCAGCTGACTACAGCAAAACACCAAGGGAAAACTGAACTGTTGCCAAGAAGGAAGATAAACTTGCATGCATTTAAAATAAATGAACAGACTACAAATTCACATACAGGAGGGCATGGCATACAGGTAGACTTCCAGACTTCAGCTTTTCATTCAGGGTACTTTTGGTACAAAAATCAATCCTTAACAACAGTTCCATTAAAGGAATTCTCCATCCTCTCATAATGGAAGGCAAATCCCTCTGCACCAGCAGTGCTGGTACATTCATCCCAAAGGTGGCAACTGGTGCCTGGACACCATGTGAGCAACAAGCCATGGCTGTCCCATGGCATTCTGCTCTCCAGAGAACACGTAACTGTGTCATAAAAATTGCTTTAACACTGCTCTAAGAGAAATACTACTTTGCCAACACATTTTCAGCAATTATCTAAAACAGAGTTCACATTTCAGCATGTAAACACAGAGAGTTTCACAGCAGACAAGAAAGCTAGCTGGAAATAACCACACTGCCCATTTTGTATTTGCTGTCAGTTGTTTTGCATGAAGAATTGACCAGCCTGCAAGAGGAGGGTCATTTAGTATGGCTACTTGGCAATCTGCACAATTCTACCCCCCAAAATGCTAAATACCTTAATGTTCATGATGCCTTCAGCCCCACAGCACAGCCTCAAGAGGGGCCAGCATGAGCTACAGAAGAAAGCCGCTGCTCAAGCTGTGCCAGCAGCTACAGATTCCACTGTCTCCACAAAAATAACCTACCATCACATAACTACCAGAGAAGCAAATTGCCACTGGAAAAGCCTCCCTGCTTGTAAAAATCAGAAAGGCTGCAGCAATTTGAAGCCACACATATCCTGTGTGTCACATACGTCAGCAGGGCAAAAAAAGGAAAGGAACGATCAGGAAAAATTAACTTCTTGGTTGAGGAAATGATTCAGTGTTCTGCACCAAGTCAAGTTTGCCCCTATCTGACATTTTTCAAGGATCAGTCACCTACAAATGGAGGGGGCAGGGGGGTGGGGGGGGTGGTGGCTGGAAGGGAGGTGTGGGTTTATTTACCACTGAATAGGTTTTATCCAACACAGAAGATCCAAGCTGAATAAAATTCAGCTGCTGTAAACCTAAAGCAACCCCACAGGAGTTATGTTTCTCTAGATGTGCACTGGAGTGATTGAGATAGGGGTCTTACCACAAACTTTTCACGTCAGATGACTATTTATTTGCTAGAGTAAAAAAGGGATATTTCGGTGGATGTCAGTGGACACATAAAGTTAGGTAGCAGAAACAAAAAATAATTTACCGACCTACATATTCTTTTTCTGTACAGTGTCACCTCTATTTCAAATATTTAATGTAGACAGGAAAAGAATGTTTAAAAAGCTAACAATTTGTTTAAATGGTTACATTAAATTAGCCTTCAAACAACTTATGGAATCATTTGGGTACAATATGAAACCACACTAAAGTCTACACCAATGTATTCAACAATTCAGCTCTTGGCAAGTATAACATTTTCTTCCCCAGATTCTCTTTTGGATGAATATTATTTTCACAGCACTTTCATGTTGAGAAATAATGAAGTCACTTCATGAAGCGCAGTACAAACTTTATGAAGGACTCAGAGAACTCTTGCCTGTTTCACAGCTACTAGTTGTAAAAATGCTGCTCCAGAAAGTTTTAAGAATATTAACAAAGGCCAGCATTTCGAAGTAGATATGGGTTCATCACACAGAGATTACTGCATTTCAAAATACTTCAAAATAAGTTGTGCTACTTTTCAGCTTCCACCTCACCATTTCTGCCACAGTAACTAATATAATAGAGCATAAATTTACAGGAAAACCACAATCTTGCCTGAAGCTTTTAACACTCTGTAAAATTAGTTTTCTTTTTGTGCATATCAGCTATGCCTATTTTATTGGTTTTGCTCAATTAACACCATGCAGGAGAAAATTCAGTGATGTACCTGTCCTTGGCCACTGATTACAAAATATGCTTCTTTTATTTCAGTATATTTGTCAATGCAAAGCAAGAATGGGTTTCTAATTAGGAACCAGGATCTGAAGAGAGTAGTGTGGAAACAGGGAGACAGAAAATGTTATCAGAGTCACACTGCCTGTTCCACAGCTGCAGAAAGAAGGTATGTGGTTGATACCATGCTGATGCTCACACACAGCCCAGCTGGAGTAAGGCAATGGCAACAGCATCATTAGCTCTTTTCCCAAGCTATTGTCTTCCCTTCCATTCCCCCTCCCTTCAGTAAATCACGCCTGGTATTGGCAGGGAAGCATCAAATTGTGAATCTCAAGTTAAAATGCTGTCTTATTCCAAATCTGTTGCTCATCTGAAGACCAAAACCCATGCTTTTACTACATTACTGGACAAATTGTTAGTACTGGACAAATTGTTAGTACAGTCAGTGCTTTAAACCACATGCTTAGCCCAAAATGCTTTCTTTGCACACATGCCCTTTCAAACCTGACATTTTGTGTATTGATTTTGGCTGCTTTGTAGGTACTTAAGTGCTGAGAAGAAGAAAACACCATGCACATACACAAAAGGTCTGTTGGTGGGTTCTCTCTATTCTATTTTGAAGTGCAAAAGCATTACACATTTTTGCAGCTCTTCAGGGATCCTACCAGCTAAAGGATAGATTTTTCTGAACAGTTACTGCAGCTTCCAAAACTGTGACTTAGAAACCAAACTTTCACACTTAGAAGTTTAGTAAGTGGCTTGGTGCCAGATAAACTAATGATCTAAGAGCTTCCTAATATGCAGCAGGATGCTTTAGCGAAAGTTTGCCCATTACATATGTAAGGAAACGTTATTTGCTGTAAACTTGGATAAACTTTGTTGGTCTAGCAGCAATGAGAGCATTCAAAGTCTCCCAAACAACACACTTGTTGTTGTGCAAAGTCCACCCTGGTATGTCATCATTTATTAAGCTACTTTTGCATTTCATGAAATTTATTTTTCAGGTAATACTTATGAGACTCTTGTTTCAAAAAAAAAAAAAAAAAAAAAAAAAGAGTTCTATTAATTAAATTATTAATATATGAATGAAGTATTCTGGACTTGAATTTAGTGCACTTGAGAAGGTCAGTTAAGTCTTTTTATAGACCAACCAAACTATCTTGTATGAAATTTTTAAAGAAATCAAAATTAAGACCATGAAATACATTATTGGATTGATACCCAGAATGTTCTTAAGTTTATGAGACACACATAAAGGCATTTTTGCTTATTTGTAACAAGCATTTATTTTGTATTATTAGGTGTGGACATACCTACACTGATGTCTGAGGAGATATGTCATCCAGTTTATCTCTGAATGCTCTTGCCACAGCCATTAAGGTGAGATAACTAGGGATGAGAAGAAGTTCTCTGAATTTCATAGGATATTAAACTGTTTGGGGTTTTCCTAAAACTAATAAACTCACACCTTTGTCTAAGTGAATAAAGGTGGAGTTAAGCCCAGTGCAAGTAGCCATTTGCAAAGTAAAACCTTTCGTGGACTGTCGTGATGAAGGCCCACAACTGTCCCTGGAACTGATTGTGCCTTTTTTCTTGTTTCACACACCACAATTCTTCGCAGCATCTGGGAGTGGATTTTCTTCATTCTTCAGCCAAGAACATGTCTATGTATGACAGGTGCCATGACACCTTTGCTTGAGGTAGCAGATCTGCAAAGTAGCAGAGAAGCCAAACTGCAGAAATAGATGATGAAGTTTCTTCTCCCAAGCTGGATGCTTCATAAAATTACTTCAGTCTACAGATTTCATGTACGAAGGAAGAGCCACCTGGAACTAACCAAAAGGTAACACCTGGAAGAAGGGCCTGCCTAGGGATCCCACCCATCACAGACTCTGCTCTGGGTTGCCAGGTAGCACCTGCATCTACTCACTGCTCACTTCAGCTGATAAAGAAATCATCACCTCTACAATGACTTCTTCAAACCACCAGGCATAGTTCATTCTTTCTTTTGAAAACATGCCCAGAGGAATGGGATGGGATTTGAAGAAAATGCCTTGGGATTTGAAAAAAAATTGCCTAGAGCTGATGTCTCCTAGGTGAATGGTTTGATCCCCGGGGAAGAAGTTAAGCTGAGCAATAGTACTTTCCACTGTGCAGAAATATTGCAACTGAAATTCTGTTTTTGTGATGTCAACTCAAGTTTTGCCCTAGTCTTTACACTTTAACCTCTAAGGCAATGCTTTCACTGAGTGAAAAAAAGAAAAAAAAGTCAATACTAAAGGAGGTCAGTGTAAGCTTTTAGACACACACATATAGAGATAAAGAGGCCACAAACATGTCCAAAATAAGCAGAAGTTATTTATGCAATTATTTTGGACCCTCTAGGCATCAATTTTTTGTGTTTGTTGTGTGTCTCCTACTGTCACCTCAATCCCCAAACAATGACAAGCTGCACCAAGTTCACAGGCTGGATCATCACATAATGAGGCCTGAACTGATGCCAACATGTACTTTATCACACATCACAAAATGCCCCTTGTTTTTTTGCCCTCACCAAATAGAAAGCTGATTTGCCCAAGTTCAGAAAAGCCTTGCTCACATGGCTTTTTTGGAAAGAAGTTCTCAGCACATTCCAAGTTAATCACTGAATTTGAAGTTAGTGAATTCTGCAACTGTTACGAAAACAGAGATGACCAATTCTCAAGGTGGCCTAACTGGATGAAATGAAGTGACTTTTGATAGGCAAACTTATTATTCCACCTCTCTGTCAACCCAAGCCCTGGGTGTATTCTGGGAGAGACTCTTTGCTCTCCTTATTGTAAACCAATCTAGCAAGTTTCCTCTTCAAAGTGACATTTTTAGGGAAAAAATGTAACACCAAGCGTCCAACAGTGGCCAAAAAAAAAGTGTTCTTGTTACATGCTTCAACACAATTTTAGAAACTTTACACTGATTAATCCACATTAGAAATTTGACCTTGCAATCCCTTCAATTTTAGGAAAGAAAATAAATTTTGGAATTTTCCTAACATTATTTCAGATTTATTATTAAGTCATTATATCAGACTATTCATGGGAACACTTTGGATGATGTCTTTGTATCTGCCCATTCTGTATGAATTCTGACTCTGCTGCTGAAGAAAAGCATGAGCTTTCTGTGCTTTTCTCAAAGTCGGCTGAGGAAGAGAAGGGAACAAGTAATATAATTAGGGAGAGTACAAAGTAGTTCAACTTTATTCTGTTTAGTCTTCTAAAAACAGTTCTGCATATAAAAATGAATTAAGGTCACTGCTTCTGGGACAACTAAAAAAAACCTATTTAAATCAAAGCAAGGAATCCTGCTTGACTTTGCTGAATACTTTCTGAACAGATGGGGTACATGAGACATGAAGAAAGGTCTGGGAGGAAGCAGACTCTGGTGGCTCCTCAGAGGCCACAATCCACTGCTGCTTCAGAATAGTAACACCCATACATTTAGGAATACACTAAAATGTCTGTATCCTGACAAAAAAAAAAAAAAAAAAAAAAAAAAATCAACACTTTCATGCTTTCATGGTGAAAACAAGTCAACAAAGCAAGGTTCTTCTGTTCAGATGGGAGTAAATAGATGAGGCAGTCAGGTAGAAATCAGTAACTTAAACTTCAGCATTGGTCATAACCATCTTCTTCCCCAAGCAGATTTACAAGGCCGCAGGCACAGGCCTGCATAAGTTTGAACTCTGGTACAGAATCAGTCAAAGTGTTGACTGGGTGTGAAACATGTTTTACACTTTTCTCACGCAAGAAGTCACTCAGTCTCTTGCCAATGACACCTGGTCTTGCTGTATGTGGTTTATTTTCTTTTTTCCATCTGTTTTTGTTTGTTTGTTTGTTTGGGGTTTTTTGTTTGTTTGGTTTTTTTTTTCCTTTCTCCTAAATGAACATGTATCCACTGTCTTTGACTGATTTCCTGCTCCTGCTCCCAGAAATTGCTCCACTCTATTTTGGACCCTGAATACAAGTTCTTTGAACTTGCTTGAGTCTGGAACATTAGACAGTATTATTTCTGCATTTGCTGAAGCAGAAAAAACCCCTTCATTTATGCGATATAAAAATACCTCATTTAAGAGTTTGCTGGAATTCTGTTCTGCCTTCCTGCTAGTTACCGTTGTGTCTTCTTGCCAGCCACCATCTTGAAAAGTCAAATACCAGCTTCCGGATGAGCAGCAATGTAAAAGACAACAAAGAATCATTCTGAATAAAATATATGGCAGCATGAAAGGAAAGCAAATATTTTCTTGCTGGGACAGCTGCCTAAAAGTCCTGGCTAAGCAACCCTTTTATGAAGACAAGGTAGGGTTTTGTCAAAATGGGGATTTGTCCTCATCTCAAAACCAGCACACTTTTCATCATGTCACCAAGGTTCACTCGGTGGAGAGCAGCAGTGTAACCCTCCACTGTTTGTAGGTCTCTGAGAGCAGGACAGGAGGAGGTGACTGGGACAGAGCCAGAAGTAGAGGACAAATCAAGGCTGCAAACTCTGTTATAAAATCATAGAATAATTCAGGTTGGAAATGACCTCAGGAGGTCATCTACTCCTGAAATATCACAACATACTTCAACCTCCTACTCAAAGCACACTCAATAACTAATTCAGATCACACTTCTCAAGGATTTGTCCTTTCAGCTATTGAATATTTTCAAGGATAAAAAAACCTCTGTGCCAGGGTTTCACCGTGATCATGAAGAGAAGTCTCTTCTTTACCTCAGGTCTGAATCTGTCCTCTTCTAGTTCATAACCATAGTCTCTCATGACCAGAGTCTCTTGTTCTCCTGCTGTGCAACTCTGTAAAGAGCCTGGTTCTACCTTCTCAGCAACATAAGGGAAGGCTTGTCAAAGGTCCTCCCAAGTGTTCTCCAAGCTGAACAAGCCCCAGTCCCTCATAATCTCCTCAAGTGTTCCTCCCTGACCAACTCCTGCTCCAGTTTATCATCATCCTTTTGGTAAGGCAGAAGCAAAACTGGACAATCTTCCATTCGTGGTCTAATGAGTGCTGCCCAGGATGTTATGCCTCCATTGGTGAGTAAAGTTTAGTTTGCTATGGGCAATGCACAGAGCAGGGTAACATGGTTAGAGTTACCAAGAGTTTTCAGGTTGAGCTGCTCACCCCAACAGGTGTGAAAAAGCTGGGGAACTATCCACTGATACAGCAGGAATCTATATTCTAAGAGTCTCCATGTTTTGGAAACTGGGCATGGTGACAGATTTCCAGTTCGGCTGTGAGACATATAGAACAGAGCATGTGGTATCCAAATCAGGCATCAAAAATCAGCCTTTTTATTCTAAATAGGGCTGGCACCAAGTCCGGTTTCCAGATGGCTTTCTGTTGCATGTTTCTGCTGCTTAGAGGAACACAGCAAAAGCAGAAGGGGAAGCCCTTCTCCACAAAGAAGAAAGGAATCAGGGAAACAGAAGTACAAGCACGAAGAATGAGTCATTATTAGTAAGTTACGTCACTTTCCATGTCACTTTTCTCCAGTAAGGAACCAGCCATGGAAGTTCTCACTTTTATGCCAAACAATTCAATGTTTGATTCTGCTGTCTGTAGTAGCTTTGGCTGGCATTTTCCAGTCTTATTTATACAGTTAGATGCAAAGCAACCCATTAAAATGCTTGTTATTTATTAATAAATGTGGTGTTTGAAAGGACAAATGCTCTTGTTTACCATCCCCTCAGATTTTAGTCAGTCTTCATATCATGCTCTATGCTATACAAAATCTGACTTCTTTTGTTCTTCATCTGCTTTTGATATTTAATTATTCAAACTGCTTGATGACTGCATTAGGGTCTGGTTTAGTTGTTTCCAAATATGGAAACTTTCCTTATAGCTCACTGATTGCACATTCATTTATTAATCTAATTAAAAGTCGGTGGGAATTTTCTGTTTAAGAATTTGGATCCTGGAGTAGCTGTGGCTTCTAAAAGATGCCCAGCACAGCTGCAGAGCACATACTTAATGCAGTGGGCACATGACAAAGTTGACCTAGAGGACTGCTAACTACACTCACCTTCAACTATGTGTAGGTGTTCCATTTATTTGTGGTATTAGAGCCCACCTAATACCTAGGAAAAGACAGCTCAAATACAATAGAGGATAATGCCAAATCAGTAAACTGAAACACACTATACAATCAAAGGTCATTTGAAATCTAAGTTGTAGCACTATGTACTGTTGTACTGCACAGCTCCAGTACACACAAGCACTCAATTTCATGTCCAAATTTCATAGCTGCATCCTTAAAAACAAATTCTTAAGCACTCTGTACAACTGGGACCATAAATACTTATTTCATCTTATTTTCTAATTTCATCTTTCAAAATAGCAGTTGGAGGCTTAAGAGACACTACCAGGACACAGAAGGTCCAAATGATCATCTTTCTGTTCTTAAGTCTGCAGAGTACCGAGCACTGCTGATGTCCACAATTCTCTGCCTCTGCTGGGGAGAGGTAAATCTATTTAGCACCTTAAAGGATCCAGCCCTATTAAAATTAAAGAAATGTGAAAGACTTCATCAGAAAGGTTTATTTAATTGGGGAAATTTTCTTTTCTAACAGTAAGACCTTTCCCTGCCATCTGATCTCCTGCAACAGACTGGGTCATTCTTGTAGGGCTATTTTGCTCCTGTGGCCTTGAACCCAGGCCCTGTGAGGAGACCAACAGAGCAAAGATACAGCCAGTTATAAACACAGGGTTCCCAGGATACCATCCTGCCTAAGGGCATCCATAGGAAGCTGAGCCTGAGGCTTTTGGCTGCTACTCAGAAGCAGTAGCTGGGGTATAGAAGAATTGGGGCACAATAGCCTCTAACTCACTGCTCTTTCAGCCTTTGCCTATTGACCTTCAACCCATCCTTATAGTTTCCTCGCTCTTTACCAACATTTCTTTTTACCTTTCATCTCACTGATGCAGAATTCAAGGTAATAAATAAGAATTGCAACCTAACTACTCTTTTGTGTCAACTACAACTTACTTGGCTTGAAGTAGAAATGCAGGCATCTACACAGTGGCAGCCAGAATGGCAAACTACCTTTGCACAGACATAAACAGTGTATGGAAGGAGAGGCACCTGTGTCCCTAATCCTGCAGAGGCTATGGAACAAGTTAGCACTGCTGCCAGCTGCATCGCAAAAAGGCAAATGTGTGGTTGCAGCATTAGGACACACAAAATACAAGGGTCAGCAAGCAGCATTTTGAAGGATAATGCAATTTTATTCCCTGGTCAGAGATTTGCCAAAAGGAGAGAATCCACTCCACGCTTGCCTGTGTCTGGAGTACAGCCACACAGACGCCAGTGTGTCAGTAAAACACCTTTTTTCACGTGCCCTAGCAGAAGGCAGACACAAGCAAAGCAACAGAGACACACCAGAGCTCCAATCAGCTTTATCTCCTGGCCTGGGACCGGAAAGAGCCACAGACTCAAATGGGGCTGGGGAGAAGGTGTGGCTACAAGAATTTAACCTTTCCCATTATATTGTAGAATCCGTTGTGCTTGTTTGTCACATGGAAAGGAAGAGAAGAAAGAAATCTCCTCCAAACATCAGTATACAATCTTCTGTGGCTTGCAGTCACAAATCAGCAAATTCAGAGACAGATCTGTGTCTGAGCAAGGCTACAGCTTATTTCCGTGCACGTTATCAGACTGTGCACAGGATTTTTAAAGCACAATTATAGCCTCTGACATCCTACCTAAAGGAGTGGAGTGGTCACCATGGTAACACCTGCATCACATGGCAGTGAACACCTGATACCAATCAATCTTGAAAACATCTTTTTAAAGAAATAGCCTCCTGGAAAACTGCAGATGGAGATTTCTTTCTGAAACTAAGAAGACGCTCTCTTATTAAAAAAAAAAATCAAAGTTTTACCTTACCATCTTTTCATCTGGCTCTCCCTGCATACAATCCTATTCTGTATAAGTTTATAAAAGTGATAGAAAATAAAAAGGCAATGGTGCTGGGTTGAGAAGAGTGAAAAGCATTGTAGTACAGCTGCTCTGTAAATGATAATTTTGCATTTTTCTCCCAGAGCATGAACTGTGGCTTCTGACAATATGGCCATGCTCTGGTTGCTGAAACAAAATAGAAATGTGCCTACTGTAGTGTCCCCCACCTTCCCAGGACAACAGATTTGCCTCAAATGTTAAAAAAACCCAGAAATGTCATCAGCTTCTTTCTCCCTTTTTGCTTTCCAAATCTGCAATTCAATTTCATTAATTAGAGTTGTGTTCCTTCGTGGGGGTATTAGAAGAAAAATATGTTTAAGGAAGTGATGTTTGTACTCAGCTTGGCACTGTGGGTTTCTGAATTGCATTCTGCCACCAGCCCTCCAGACATATCCAGCAGCCAAAGTGCAGATGTAATTGCTAAAGTCCCTGTGGTTTTTGGCAGGTTGGGTTTTTTTTTCAGCTTTGTTCCACCCCAACAGCCTTTGGGTTCTTTGTGCTGTGACTGCTCCTCTGCCTCTTTCAATGGTCTGCTTTCTCCTCTTATCCCAGTAAGGACAAATAATCCCAGAAAATACCTCGTACAAAGTTGAACAGCCTCAGCAGTATTTCCAATATAGTCTTTCTATTTCCTGTTTAATTCTATCTCAAGTTATTGCTGCTTTCATTATTTGAAAATCTGCTTCTTAATTTTCCTTTGAAAAAGACTTTCTTCAGATGGCTTCCATCTTTGTCATCTTCCATTTCCTCTACATTCACTTTTCCAAGTAATTCAGAGCTATAATTATCTATTCTGATAGTGTTTTGCACAAAAGCAAAACAATACAGGTGGTCAAGCAATAAACTCACACTAAGCAGAAATTCCTTTACCGAATACGATTTCAGAACAGGAGAGCCACTGAATCTGCAAATACCATTGACTGACAAAAGCTGGATATCCAACTGCCGTAGAACTGGTGAGAAATCTGCACAGGAATTCTTTCAGCATCCCGAAGCTGTGTGGGAAAACAGCAGCAGTAGACACTGCATGAGTCCAAGGAGGTAACAAGACATCCTTTCATAAGGTCACTGAAGTCACTAGAACAGGCCCCCCTCTGCCATGCCCTCCTCACTGCTGAGCAACCACAACAGATTATGTGCACAGGAACTGCTGCCACAGGTTGTTTGAGCTCATGTCTACACAGTACACAAAAACTGATAAGGAACTTGTTTCCAAAACTTATTTCTAGAGTTATGATTATATCCAGAACTAACTGCTTAACTCATCAGAAAAAAAGATGTGACTATTGCTGTTCAAGAAGAGTGCTATCAGGATTTTTCTGAGAAAGAAAGTGCAGTAACTGGGTGGTTATGGTATATATATATATATATATATATGTCACTTCTCATGTATCCAACTGAAATGTCAAATTGTACTTGTTTAGCTCAGGTAGGTAAAAAAATCCAGTTGTCTTCCATTTTAGTATAATATTGGCCTCTACCTACAGGTGTGTTTCAGGAGAAAAGCGAGGCATGTTGCTTTGAAGCTAGAAAAATAAAAGGAATTGATGATATGTAAAATTTGTGGGAGCTGTTCTCTGCCCTCAATATGTTATGCAAATAACTCCCGGCAGCTGTACCAGGTATTTATACTGTCTGTGATGCTCTACAAGTCAGCACTGCTGTCATGCAGTCTTGTGATATATGAGGAAGTCTGGATTTAAATCTGCTTTCATAGTGTGGAAGTTACATTTATTTAGCTGTGGTTCTGACGTGCATCTCACAGTAAATGGCATTATTGCTCAACAGGGCAACAGACTCCAACAATAGAAATATAAAGCTCCAAAATCAAAATGAAGATGTCAATAACAGTGTATTGGGTTTTAACCTGTGGCAGGGCCCAATTATGATTTTCAATAGGGACATAATCAATGACAGAAGAGATCCATTGATTCCATTGGTTACGGCCAGGACCAGAAACCACACTTCAACTATGTCCAATATCTTTTGCAAAGGTAAGTGGCAAGGGAACATCAGGCAACTGCAAGAGAGTTGTTGCAGGATTTGAGAAAGCTCTTGTGGCTTCCTGTGCTTATCAACCTGTAAAACAGTACTCAAAACCTGCCCTTCCCAAATTCTTGGTTTAAAGACAACAACATTATCCATGCAGTGAAACACACAAAGGCAGTCTACCCTCGCTCTGGAAGAGCATTGTCGTAAATAAGTAATTAACTACGCACTTCAGCCTGGAAGCTGAACTTTACACTTGCCACCACAAATGATGATTCATGTTTCCCATATCCATTTATAAATGAAGGATCAGCACAAAAAAATAGCAGTGAGGGTCAAAACTGCCATGAATATTTTCATTACCTTCTCTATCAGGGCTACACATGCATTTGCTGACAAGAAAATCAGAAATCTTTCACCTCTATGCAGCCAACTATGCTGTAGGAGCTCTCAGTACTGCAAGTTTTGAAATATATGCTAAACTGATGATTTCTGATAAGTCTGCTACTATCCTTTTGTGTATGAACTTCAAATACCAAATTCCAGCTAGTGAACATGGCATGTGACTTTTAGGCTGGTGTTCATTTTTAGTGCTCCCTTACAAATACAATCTTTGTGTAGGCACACCTACGCCCTTTTTTATCCCTTGATGCTGTGCAGTAGCAATAACTAATAAATAGTTTGCTAAAGAGTTATTTATGCAAGTACAAACACAAACCCACTAGATTTAATAATATATTTTCCTTTTGCACTTGTGTGAGATAGAAATAAACACAACTTGATAAAAATTTGGTCCAGAAAGAGAAAACAGGATCAGAACAGCAGATCTTTCCAGCAAAACAAGTAAGACAGTTTTAAGTTCCCCTTTCAGATTCAGACTTCCGTTCCTGGCACCTGTGGTGAAGATTTTTTTCCCTAGTCCAGTCACAATTTCTGAGTCTCAGTACTATCACTCAGACACATCTGATGTCTTTTTTTCTCCTCCCTTCAGTGTCTCAAAAAGCGAAAGGCAAAGGTAAAGCCTGGATACCCTGACAGGGCCTTTCTTCACACTGTAATTAATGAGGTTAATGTGCTTTACTGAATTTTCACTCGAAAATATAAAAATCCAACATCCCTCTGAAGCAGTGTGGCAAAAAGGCACAAATTCACCTCCTTGCTACTGGCAGCATGGCCTGAAATTGCTTAAAAAGGCTCAAAAACATTTGGAGACAGACGGTCTGCCCTACTTCTTGTATTTCCCTATGAAATTCTTTAGACATAAACCACTGACCAAGTCAGTGACTAAGATTGGACTCATCTGCACCAACACTCCAACAGGAATTTAGAAGCAAGGTGGTCCTCTCAAAACCCCATGACTCATTGAGATCATCTCCCTCACCTTTTAGACCTTTATCCTTTTTCATCCTTGTTCTCCATGTAAATAATTTAAAATTTGGTTCTAATCCAAGTTTGCTTTTTATGCTTTGTCTGTGTAGTCAGTCATAGAATGAACCTTGCCACTGAATTTTGTCAAGATGCACCTTCTCAAATTCAGATTAAACATGCTGCTGCTATTACCTTTGGCAGTGATTCCTTAAGTGACCTAAACCACTCATCTGTGACAGTCTCCTAAGAGAGAATTCATGGTAACTCTTGCCTCATTCTGCCTTCAGTTGAGTTTCCATCTGTGTTAGGAGAAGCCTCCTAAGGGCTGACTTCTGCTAAGTGGCATTTTTTGCCAGTTGTTGAGAGGCACAAGATTGCTGGCTGAATTCAGCTGCACTGCAGGGGAGGGACCAAACTTCAGCCTACACACAAACCCTTCTCTTTTATGCTTCCTATTTCCATTACTGCAATTACAGCATCTTAGAGGCTGTAAGAGGCAAACTTGCTCTTTCTTCTGAAATACACAAATATGGCACCAATTTAGACTGTGTACTGTGTAATTGTATTGATCTGGAGCACTGTTTCCCCCCTTCAGTGTGGTGCCCAGTCTCTAGAGGCTTTAAAATAAAAAAAAGGTGTCTATGTTGAAGAAATAAAGATGTGACGTTAAGGTGATTTGAATACTTTATCCAATTCATGCTTATGTCAGTGGGAACATTTCTAGGATCTCAAATGCAGGGCAGGGGTCAAAGAGGGGGATTTTATACAGGTTTGGACTAACAGCAAGTAATTCTGCCTTCTGTGAAGCATCTTTGAAACTTGAGAGGATGCACAATGACTTAATCCTCCTCACACAGCCTCTGCTGCACATGAAGGATATTGGCAAGCATGATTTCCACATTGTAAACCCATATTTGAGGAGTTTATCTTTCAAAAATGGTTGGAGCTTATCAATTTGCACATTTTTACCATTCCCATACACAGAGAGAGGTGGGCTCTACATCTTGAGAGATCCTGCAGGTCAATTCAATTTCCAAACCCATTATTGCAACTATTAAGCTAAACAACTTATGCCATAAACATCATCTGCAGTGAAATATGTTAAAAAAAAAAAAAAAAAAAAGACATTTTATGAGTTCTTTTATCAAGGTTAAAAAAAGTCTGTAGCTACTTGGTAGGTTATCTTATGCTTAAGCCAAATCTGCTTACAGTTGCAGTTCTTTCCTCTACCAGCAACTTGCATAAGGACATCCTACTACTTTCAAAAGAAATTTCACAGATGCAGGGGAAAAACCCCAAAACTTTCCATATAGAGTGTTATTAATATTTATTGATACACATTTAAAACTCTAAATCTGTTCTAAACATTTGGGAATGAGCAAAAAATGAAGATTGTTTTGAGCAGCAGAAAAAGTTTTTTTAAAAACAAATCTGTCTGTATTAATGAGGCTTAATTAAGCAACATTTCCTTAACAGTCCTGGCGGTAAGTACATACTGATTTACTTACTCATTTGCAGAACTGCTGCGTAACTACACTTTTCATGTGGAATTTCTAAGAATTTAAGTTAAATGATAGAATGTAAAAATAATCTTCTGAAACTAGGCTTTAAGTATTAATTACACAAGTCCAAATGCTTTGTTAACATACATTTTCTTAAGATCTTCAAATACAATGAGTAACGCTGCTCTGCTAAGGACAGCAGAGTTCCTGTTTCTTCTGGAGTTGTAACTAGTTCCTGTATCATTCTTTTCTTCTGGGACATCTCAACATAAACCATTAGTGTAATCAACAGAAAGATCATCTAAGGGATGTTCACTGCACATGCACCACTTCTCACCTGACACTATTTCTGTGTGTGCTGAGAGGCACAAGAGCAATGCTTTTGCCTTCAAAACTGCTCAGCCCACTGCAATGCACTGGCAACTTCTCTACACACCTGAAGTGGAGCAGAAAACAATGGCTACAGCTGTGGTGGGGACAAGGACACAATCCCACCAGCTTGCAGAGGGTGATGATGAGACAACAGTAACATCCAGAAGAGAAATATGGCAGCAATTAGTCTTGGCTTTGGGAAGACTGTGCTATCATTCCAGATGTCCTGTCACTTGGCCAGGATCTCTGTCAGAAGCCAACACTCTACAAATTCACACACCTCCACAGATTTATGGTTTGCTTTCCATTATACATCATCTCAGTATTTCAAACATTCACAGAATTAAGAGGCAACAAATATCAATTGATTCCAAGACAGAACCTGCTTCATGTCATGATGGTGGCTTGAGAGAACAATTTCTGGATGTCTGTGGCAAATCTACCCTGGATTTGAAAACTGTGTTCAATATAAAGAGCTGAGTGAGAGGTTCAGGAGGTAATCAATAATGTTGAGGATGTCATAAAAAATCTGAAGGAAGCAAAATCTATCAAAAACTATTAAACACAAAAATACTATGCCTCACTCAAGTAACCCAGGAGCTGCCGAGCACAGGACACATGGAGATTATACAGTGGTAAGCACCTTCGTGTGCTCACAGTGGTTTCCCTTATTTTTGACCTCTCTCAGCAACAAGACACTACACACTAGATACCCATTTGATAAGAACCAGCTCAGCTGTTCCCAACTGCTCTGGACGAAAGTATAGAAACAAAAACAAACTCCCCAAAATAAATCCCTATTATGTTAGTTCTAAGCAAAATAAAAACTTCCTTTCCATACCAAAAAGAAGTCCAAGTCGTTTAGTCAACATTGGTTTAAGAAAACCCATTCCTTTCTGTGACAAGGCAGAACATCAAGTTTCTAACAAAGAGAAGACTACAAAAATATTTTCAGTTTTGATTTCAACTTCCAGAAGTCAGGGTGTGAGATAACCTCCAACTAGCCCCACAACAATTCCCTACAGAGAGGAAAGGACTATTCTCTCCTATGGCAAGAGGTCTACTGTGTCTGCTGATTTTGGAGAGGTAGAAAGCAGAATCTGAAAGTGGAAAATTGCAAGGGTATTTTGTGCTAATAAGACATCAGCTTTCTGATGAAAATGGGAAAAGATCTTATTAACTGTTCATTCAGTTTAGTTTTTTGTTTTGTTTTGTTTTGTTTTGTTTTACTTCAAAGAAGTATTAGACAATGAAAAAGCACTCTAAAGACTGAAAGAGCTCAATCAGAAAAGAATCTAAGATTTTAGATTTTATCTTCCTATTGAAATTGTTACCTCGCTACTTGGGCTAAACTCTGCTTGAATGGTAAAATGGCAATTTTCACAGTGCTCAAAGAGATGAACACACAGTTTTTTTCCCTGCTGGCCACCCTGTAAGCCCAGCAACTCTGGGCTGGTGGCTGCAGAGGCAGCCCTGCAGTGCTGCAAGGTGCCCTTCTGAAAGGGCGCCAACACAAGTAATCAACCCCTGTAACAGTGCCCTTAAAAACAAGGTGATGATGAGGAAATTTAAAAGTCAAATGCCCCAAAGAATCAACATCTGCTTTCCTGTCTACAGAGACATCTCCAGAGACATCTTTGACATTGGGCAGTCAAGAGCAGGAGATGACAATTTATGCGATGTCTCTACCATTAATAAAGCCATCAGCATAGATATGAGAACTGAAGTCTGCAGTTCCAAAACTAAATCCCTCTTTAAAACCTATGAGAAGAAGGAAAAGGGGTCAGAAGCCTAGACAGACCCCAGCTGCAGGACATGGTCACTTGCCAATGTTTAACTAAAGCAATCTGCTCTCACACCAGGGTTCTCCAATGGCATTTGGAAGTGAGGGGAAGGTGGTCCAAGGGAAGACAGTGAATCATATCTGATCCCTAAAGAGATGCAGAGGGACAGAAGAAGTGGAAAAGGGGTTTCTCCAGTCTTTATTCTTGTGTTTTGCAGGCCACACACAGCTGCAGCCCAAGAGGTTCCTTAGCAAATTCTGGAACAACAGCATCTTTGCAAAGAGCAGGAGAAGAAAAGTAGGAATCGTTAAACCCCAGCCCTAACCTCTGCATACTCCATTATGGCTTCATTCAACAGGATTTTTACAAGTGTTTTGCAATCCTTCCTGCAAGATTTCTTGCTGCTATCAGTAGGAGAGTGCAATTTTACATGTCACGAAAACTTGGTATTTATACCTGCATGTAGCAAATAACAAGAGTAAGATGCATAACTGGTATCAATGGCAGAATAAGACTGAAGGCTGGATGAAAAGAGAAGTGTCTTCAAACACTGCTGCCCTCCCTAATTTCATGTCACATTGTCACTGCACCTTCTCCTGCCTTGCCCCCACACAGTGTCCTGGACAAGAACACCCATGTCTGTCAGCACAAGGGTATCCATCAGACAGGCTCTGTAACTGCAATTCCTAATGCTTCTTTTGACCTAACAGGCTGCGACTGACCATGTGATATGCCACGTCTGGTGTCACAGAGATCAAGTCTGACATAAAACAATGGAAGGAAGCCTTGGCCACGGGGTATCACATGAAGGTCGCCTCCAGACTCAGTCTGCTGTGACACCAAACCTCAGGCAATGTGGTGGTGTTCTTGCTCTTCTCTCTGCTGTGCATGCACACCACTGAAATGGTGGGAGATTACCTGTGCAGCTTTAAGTGGATTGGGAGTGAACATAATTCTGATACTAATTCACCAAGTCTTTTTCCTAGTCCATCTCTCTGTTAGGTATGCACAGAAACAGCATTCCTTCTGTTCATTCCAGGAGTGAATTCTACCCTTCACCTATACTGAGGAAAAGGATGCTTATTCTGAACACAGTTCACATGTCAATGCTCTACATAAGGATATGGTCAAGCCACACATCAATCAACCATGCAGCTTTGCAGCGACAAGCAGGCAGATCTATAGATGTTTTATTTGCCCTTGGTATAGAGGACATCTCCAAAAAAAAAAAAAAAAAAAAAAAAAAAAAGCAGGGCCGGTGTACCACTGTGCTGCAGAGATCCATCTGAGAGGCTACTGTAGCCAGGAATATTTTGTACCAGATGTTCTGATAAATAGCAGAAGCCAAATTCACCCTAATTTACCTTCATCTTCCATACGGCAGAGAAGTACTAACACAAAACCCTATCCTTCAAGTCCTGGGTGGTCCATTCCTCAGGTCTTGATGTGCTGTGGGTCTAAGCTGGCTAAAAATACCCTGTGAAGCAGGAAACTGTTCTTTCAAAGGCTGTTAAACAGTTCTTCTAAGGATACATTGCTTCCAAACAAATGCAAAAAACTCTTGAAACAGAAATAGGACAGGATACATCTCACAGAAAGGAAGACACATGGCGTAAGGCCTCAAGATGGCCTGTATTCAGCCAAGTTCTTTTCAGAGTTTTATTCAATATCATAAAAATATTCATGCATAGCAATTCAAGCATGTCTATTCCCAGTGAAAGGTATCCAGGCTCTACAGTTGAATTATCATATTATCAATGCTCTCTCTGAGTTTTCTCTATTTGTCCTTAGTAATGTTTTGCCTCTCCAAAGAATCCTCAGGACAGCATGAAGGAGAGGAGACACCAGGTATTTAGCACAACTGTCATGTCTGTTAGGAGCACAAAAGCTACTCTGCCCCAAATGCCATCAGTCAGGAGTTTGTGCCTAACTCTCTTCCTACCACATGCTCTTATCAGTTAACCAGTCCTACACCATCCTCTCAGTTTTCATGGTCACTGAGTTTCAGGAACTAATACTTGACTCTTTAGAGATGAGTGCTTTCATCACATCTGGGAGCTGACTGTCAAAATACTCAATATTTATATGAAAATTGTATCTACATGAAGAAAAAAAGGAAGCAACTTCAACAAATAAACTGCTCTCCTGAAATTCCGATCTTTCAGCTACAGAACTGATGGCTGAAAAACAGGTGTAGATAATAACCTAGTTAAAAGAGGTGCAAGTTCACATGAAGTCCTTTACTAGTGCAAGTGGCAATTTCATCTGAAATTGTAAACAACAATAAAGGGAAAAATCAAAGTCAGGATTTACTAATAGCCTTTCTGAGATTTCATACAATAAGAGAATGTGCTGAACCTACATATCCAGGAAAGCTGTATTTAGTAGAGTGTGGTTTCAGATTGCTTACAAAGTGACCCAAAATGTTGAATGGACCTGGAGTCAAGGGCTGTAGGGAAGAACAAACTGAGTGAAAAAACATTGCCCAGTCTGTGCAGTGGCAGAAGTCTTGCTTTGTGCAATATGTCAGTACATGTTTCTGGGATCATAAACATTTCACAACAAATTTCTATTATCATATGGTAGGCACAGTGAAATCCAGGGCACATTACTCATTTGCCTCACTAGAAGACACAAAGTGCTCAGTCTTTCAAGAAGCCTCCCTGGTGACACTGTTGTCTATTCTGTGCTCTGAAGACTTCATCTCACAGCTCAGAAGGTAATGTTTTGCCATTTTAGCAGGGACAAGCTGGAGATTCATGAGAAAACCTGCTCCTACCTCAAAGATCCCCAAAGAAAGGATGACCTCCAGCCACAGAAGAACACTTCCAATGCAGGATGCCCCACAACCATCCGTGTCACCAAACCACACGGTGGAGGGGATCTTTCAGGTGCCACAGCCTAGACCGTGGGACAAAACAACTCTGACAGCAAGATGTGCTTCATCATCAGGCTGAAGTAAAGGCTGGAGATGAGCAGAAATTGTGGCCACAAATGGCCACAAATCCACCAAGACAAGGTGGAGGTGTGAGGCCAAAGCCAGTGGTGTTTATCTCCTTGGATAAGGCGGCACTTGCTATGCTGCCTGGAGGTGCTGTGAACCCACAGGGTAGGCTAGGCCTTGCTGAAGCTCATTCTAGATTAACTGGATAGCTGTCCTCACTACTCAGTCCCAGGGGAAAAAAAAAGTAACACAGAAAAAAATAGGGGTTGCATGGTAAAAATGCTTCTTCAAGATCAAGTTATGAAAAATAAGAATGGCTTAAATGCATTTCTGAATTAGAATTAATTTGGTGGTGTAAGAGAAAAGGTCTTTTGATCTGTTAGGGTTTTTTTGTTTTTGTTTTTGTTTTTGTTTTTGTTTTTTTTTTTTTAATTTTGAGCTATCCATCCCTCTAAAGCTCTGAAGCTCTGAACAATTCCTGCATTATCTCAGTAGGCACTGCTGATTCAAAGCAAGGATTAGTCACAAATCTGTGCCACTCCAGAGTCATTAAAACAGCAAGCTGGTGGATGGGAAAAGGGCATATGCATCTAAAAACTAAGACGACCTTTCCTACAGATATTAGTGTTTGATTACCAGTATCTTTTCTGGTTATACAGTTCCACCAGTACACTGCAACATCCCAACTCTTTCTGAATTGTGGAGACAAAAATAAGACAGTCTTTACCCCACCACAACAGTGCTGCTTATGCAGTGCAAAATCGTGCAAAATCACCAGAACAATTTTATTCTTCCAAATAAGGAAGATACTTTTATAAGCCCTATTAAACCCAAGCATCAGTACCAACCCCAGAATTAAATTGCTGAATATAGAACAGTTTTCCTATGGGCAATTTATGACCCAAGGAAATATGACCAAAGGAAATATTCTAGCCTTGGTATTTTTCTAGCATCCATTATTTTTGAATGGAGGATGGAGCTACCCAAGATTTAAAATGTCATTCAAAGTGTCTTCTACCTTGAAGAAGAAAAGTAATCTGCATTGGCATACCATGCCACAGCCCCCAAAAGATGAGACAACCCCTGGGTGCAACTGGTGTTGCCAAAGTACATTCACTTAGTCAGCCACCATTCTCCTCAACAGACATCCTGCCCATTTTGGTTACAAAACAAAACCATCCTGACCTTTCATCTCACTCCTCTCTGCTAAGTAACACTGATGCTTATTGTCAAAGTGCACAGACAGGGGTCCTCAAGCCCTTTGCAGGTGCCACAGACCTTGTCCCCTGAGCTCTTGCTGCTCTGTCACCTCAGATCTGCCCCTCTCTCCCACTGGTGGCTGCCTTTCCCAAGGCTTCCAAGTAAACACCCTGTAAACCAAACACCCAAGAGAAGCACAGACAGTTCATGAGCTGTTTAGCAGTGACTTATTACCAAGTGCAGCATGACCTGAGAAAAAAATAAAATAATAAACTCTTATTTTTGTTCCTCTAATTTAGAAAAAGAGGGCACAATTTCCTCCAGAAAACAGATGCCACAGAATTATTAGTGAGTGTTTCCTGGTATTTTGTTCACGGTTAAACATTAAAATTCGAGTTGTAATAAGTGTTTGTTGAATGTTTAGCACAGTTAAGCTCTATTTTTATCTAGAGAATTATCATTTCAGATGTTACAGTTCACCAACAAATTCTGAATGCCATATTTGTTCAGAGTGGCATTTCTCCTAGGATCTACAACTCCAGAGCTACACTGAAACATAGTTAACAATATAACACATCACTGCAGCTCCTCTGCATCTTCCACTTGCAAACAAACTGGTGCTAAACTCTGTCATATCCCAGCAGCGCTCTCTTCTCAGCTTCCCTTCCCCCTCACCTCAGCTTCCCTTCCTCCTCATCCTCCCCCTCTAAATTCAGAGACACGAATCAACAGAAAACATGCCAAGACACTTTCTAAAGAGATGTAAAAAGGAGAACCATGTCATGTATATTCCTCACCCAAAATAAGCTTATGTGCTTTTTATACAGTCCATATGCTTATTTTCTTAACAATTTCTGAGACTCCCAAACTGATACCAGACATGAACATGCCATAATATTCCTTCCTCAGTTTCAGGGCTTTTCCCCCTGAGGATATTGCTCCTCTGAACATTTCCAGAACATCTCCAGCCTCTCCCAAGTTCAGCACTGGCTGTGCTCGCACTGTGCAAACACAGCTCGCAACACCACAGAGCTGTTTTTAGCTCCCATGCTGCCTGAGGCTGAGCATCTTCCCCCTCATCACATCCCATTTAGTGATGAGCCATCTATCCTCATGCTTTTGAATGCTACACTCTGTCTTAGGAGATGGAGACTTAAAAAGACATGCTCCAACAGAAGAGCATGTCTCTGTGTGTTCTGCTGTCAAGGTCTTTGCCCCAAAATCAGAAATCAGAGGTCCTATGCTGCACCTCTTTTGTTCAGCTGTATAAATAGACTGGGCCTGCTGTCTTGCCAGAGCAGTTCAGACTGGCACAGGAGGAGTGAAGGCAGATCTCCCTGCCAGCTCCTGGTAAGACATCTGAACAAATATCCCCATTTTGGGAACAGCTTAGCTTCAGATGGTAATTATGTCTCACCTTTGAGGGGCTCCTGCTTTTCTAAGCCTGAAGGCTGGACCGCCTCCCCTGCCACAGCCACAACCAAGGGACCTGCTGCTGTCAGTACATCCAATGTGACTCCTGTCAGATGGCAGCTTGGGCTTTCAGCATTGCTTCTCTTCCTCCACAAAAAACTGGAAAGTCTTAACAAGGAAACCGGGATTACGGGAGATGTCCTTTGCCCCGGAGACGGCACTGCCGGCTGTTATCTCTGCTTTCCAGTTCTCAACCAGGAATAGAGCACTAACAAATGCACTCAATCCTACACTGAAAGGCAGCCAGACAGAAAGGCCTGGGCTGGAAATACCAGCTTTTTGGTGGCTTTAATCAAATGGAACAGCACTGGGAGAAGAGGTGAGAGTGGCTGTGGGGAGGTACAGAGCCATTCAAATTAAAATTGACCTTTTTTTAATTTGCTTTGATTCACCTTTAATCTTACGTGCTTTTTCCTAATTTCTGAAAAGGTACAGAAATTATGCCAAGATACAGATTAGAAAAAATAAAATTATCATTCCCTCTCAAAATGTATACCTAGAAAAATTGCATGGTTAAAATATTTATAGTAAGGACTAATCAAGCCATTAAGCCATAAAAAGCTTCATTTAAAAAAAAAAAAAGGCACATCTCTAAATCTCATCTTTCAGTTCTTCCAGAGTATTTATTTAATCTTAAGCAATAGAACTTCAGGTTCTAGGTTTTACAATAATCTAAAGAACAAGCAACTGTTAAAATCATTAAGGTGCGAAGTTTTAATTGACTTTTTTGGCTGTCAGAATCATGAGGCAGATATCACTCCATGTGGATGTGCGAAATTGATCAGCTGGATAAATTGTTCAGCTTTCTTCTATGTTCTGCAGACCACCAACTGCTACTAAAGAGGCCTCCTGCTTTCTTCGATCTCCCTTTACATGACAAAATTTAACTCTCTACAAAGGCTGGATTGTTAACCATTAATTAACACAATGAATATACAGCTGAATGTCTTATTACATCCCTTCAAGATAACTAAGTTTCTGTAACAACATTCAATTTCCATGCTAAAATGTGTGAATTATTGTAGTTGACTCAAACCAAGAAATTGTCTCTCCTTAAATGGGATTACAGCAAGTAGGTTTCCATCTGGAATTATTTTATTACTCAGTAAAGCTAAATGAATTAGTATCATAATATTAGTATCGTAATAATCTTTTTATTTTTTTAGCTTCAAAACTTGTTAGAACAGAAAACACCGAGTCTCCTGGGAAATCTGTTTGAGAAACACACCATCCAATTTAATCTGTTTTACTTTGGAGTGCTTCTTCCAGCTACCTGTAACAAATGAGAATCCAGAAGGAGAGAAGGAACATAAAAGTGAGTTACTCATTAATAAAAGGAACTGCATGGACAGCATGTACTCTCTCTTCAAACTGTAAATAATAAAACTACCAATTCAGAACAGAAAAAGCCAGCACTGCCTTTTCAGTGATGCTTTTTCCTAAAAGCATCATGCCATATGATAAACACCTTCTATGTTCAAGTGGAGACCTTCCAATCACGTCAATAATAGGTTGTTCCCATTAGAAATTGGCTGAAAATTATTTTATTCAATTTAATTCCTTCCACAATTCTAGCTTTTGCAGCAATCAAATGCAAGTTCAATGGGAAAGAAAACAAATATTCCTCCAACCCTCACACACTCATCTTTTTAAGCTTTTTTAAGCTCTCTGAGGTAAACAGCAAGCACTTTTAGTGACAGGTTCTGAGTAATGATGGGGAAGAGAGGGGAAGTGGTTGAAAGCACCACTGGCTTCTTAATGCCAACGCTTTTATGTTACTCAGGGAACACATGTTCAATCACTGCTTATGAAACAGCTTTGACAACATGGAGAGGAGCTTTTTGCTTGATGTTTGCTTAAATGAAACTATTGCAGAAGCAATTGCTTATAGTTTACTTTTTGGCATGGTTCTTTAGTATTTTCTTGTTAAACAGAAGCAACACACAGCCTTAATAATAGACTAGTCAGTGGCTGTCGTCTCTGGAGACTTTGTTACCAAGAGGTTTCATTGCAATCCAGCTCTTCTGAGAAGAAATTTAGAGAAAATATCAGAAGGGTGGTAACAACAGAATTTCTAATACAGATGAGACACTTTAGAAGAACCCCATTGCCACTTAGGGACCTTTCTTTTAAACATCACACTCACACCATTGGACGTGATGCCTACTTCCAAGAAAGCAGTAGGCTCTGTGTTTCATTTTTGAACACAGAACATAACTATCACATTAAAGCTTTAGCAAAACGTGTTTACAGAAGTCCCTGCATTTTTATTATACTGTATTGTGCCTTGGAGAAAGCTTTTCTTAAGTGAACAAAAGCTGCAGCAGACTGAATTAGACTTAAAGCCTGAAACAGATCACATACAGTACACTTACAAATTGTTTTACAACACTGAATTTAACCATATCTAAGGCAGACTGTATTAGCAAGATATTTTAAGGCAGGGAGTGCAAACCACTATGCTGTTGTTAGCATCTATTTGGTTTTTTTATTAAAGATACTGTCAGCTGCCCTTCTTTCTGTCTGTTAAATAAGGTTCCTCTTCCCTGTTATGTTCTCCATGCATCTTTTGACAAAGACTTCACAGCAACTTTTCAGAGGCTCAGCTTTGAGCTTGGAATGACAGGGTCACGGGACAACTCAGGCTGGAAGGGACTCAGGATTCCCTGGTGCAGCTCAGCTCCAAGGTCAGATGAGGCTGATCACAGCTGTGCTCCCTTGGGCTGGAACTCCCCAGAGCAGAACTGGCACAGCCACTGTGGGCAGCCCACACCTCTGCCTCCTTGGATTCTTTTCCTTGTGCATCATCTGAACCTCTCTGGCTTGGTCCAGTTGATGCCCCATGTCTTTGGCTCTCTCCTTTTGACCACCCCCCTCCTTGTGGCTGCTGTCAGCCCCTCCAGAGCCATCTTCTTCCAGACTGAGCCAGCCTGTCCCTCTGCCTTTTCTCATGGGGCAACTGCTCCAGCCATGACCATCATGCTTTTGATACTCCAGAAAATGGCTCCTTCCCTGGAGGAGAGTGCATCCTGTTCACAGCATCATCTGACTCCCTGTGTCCAGAGAACCTCAATCCAATGTCTAAGCCTGTCCTACAGGCAGGGTTACAGCTAAATCAGTGTCTTCCCATTACAAATTATCTGTATAGGAGCATCCCATCCATCCTCTGGAAGAAGTGGCAACAGAATTGCAGACCTCTGCCTTGCTTTTCAGTTCCAGGGTGGCTTTCCCTTTTTTTTTCCAGAAAAGCCGGTCCTCAAAATTTCTATTCATATAAACAGCACAAAAACTTCAGCACTCCCACTGTATTGTGGACTTAGAACAAGATGAAGTGCCATATAATTGCTTAACACCTTCTTGTGTCATCTGCCAAAGCAAACAATGCTATTCACAATTGGCTAAGCCCTGAGAAATATGTACACTTCAGGCAAACCTTCTACTTGGTACTATGGGAGAAATTCTAGTTCAAACACTATTTTTCAGAACCGCTTGTCCACTCAGAGACAGAATATCCAGACATCATCTTCCCATCTTCTGCTTCCTTTCATCCTCTTACCCAACCAAACCTCACCCACAACAGACAGAAGAGACATACCAAGGTCTCCACATGGATACTTCCAGGACAAATCTTATCAACACTATTTAATGGAAACTCCCTTAATTAAGGACTATAAAATCCACCTTCATAGATAGAAATTGCTTATGAACAAAGCATACCATTCATTGCCCAGGAACGAAAGCTATTTTTGATGAGGCAGAGGAAGGGTACAGAATCATCTCAATGACAATCTCTTTCTCATCACTCAGTGAAATACCACAGAGCACTTTCATCAGTTAGTATGAAATATTTAAGAGCTGCCAATGCTTCTGCATCTGTCTGAGCAAGACCAAGGTACCTTGTAACGAAGAAGATATAAAATATTGAAGAAGATATAAAATATCGATGGGTCAGGTACTCAATTAAAGGATACAAATGACACAAGATTCCAAAGCAGGCAAAACAAAACTTCAAAAGGATGTTGAGCCTGAGCACAGGGCAGTACCCTATACCAAGAGAACATCAAATTGTGTGGTGTTGAATGCTGCACATCTTCCAAGGGCATTTCAACAACTCCAAAGCTGCATTGCTAATCACAGTTCCAGATTGCTCAGGAGCTTATGGACAAGTTCTGGATTTCCAACATAACGTTGTGAAATGGTTGCAAAGGTAATTGAAAAAAGCTAAAATAAAGGCTACCATTTGTTCATTGGGGCTGGAAAGCAGTATAAATTATTCCCTCTGTTCTGCCTCAGCAGGTGTTCTGAACTGCAGGCATAAACATCACTGTGTACTGTAAACCAAGTTCACCTTCCTCAGTTGGATGGAATATGTGGGCAGGATGGGGAAAGACAACAGAGATAGCTTTGCTATTATTATGTATGTAGTAAATACTGCTTAATCTGTAGATTAAAAGAAGAAGAAGCAAAATGGAAAAAGCAAGTGGTCCCTGATCTGCAATTGTTTATCTCAGACCTTCTTAGGGACACAGAAAATGGAATATTTTTAATTCAGAGCTGCATCCTTGAAACCCAACCCAGCACAGAAACTGTCCCTACCTCTAGGTACTGCATGGAAAGATGTGTGCCACACACCAAAGCAAAGACATGTAGAAAACCTCTGCTGCATATATTCAGTGCTTTTTGTGCTCAGGGAAGCCAGCTGAAATCCTCCTGACAAAATGCTTCAGCCTGGGTGCACCTGGCCAGAGCTCCACACCCAAAGGCTGCTCAAGGTCTGTCCCCCGATGCACAGTGCAAACCTGACCCTGGTAAAATCATCACCTCCCTTTGCTGACAGTGGTTTTTTAGGCTGTACTCAGATGAGCTGCCTCAGCCACAGCTACACCATGTGAAGGACCCCTGCTCCCAGCCCACCCCAGCCCAGCCCCTGGTCTCTGGGCAGAGGCCACACTCCCTCTCTGCAGGATGTCACTGCCCTTCTCTGCCCTGCCAAGGTAAGGGCACAAGTTTGCACGTCCTACCCAATCTTCCAGCACAGCACAAGTTAAACACTTCCACTGGCAGGGTTTTAAGATCCCTCCCTGGGATGCATTTGAACTGAAGCAGACTGGGTAGCACCTACGTACCATGCTACATCCCACGTTTCTGGGAGTGATGCAACCACTGGTGAGAAACTGCTGTGGGAGCTGTCTCTGACACCAGCTGGGAGCCACCCAGCCCAGGGTGTGAGGTGGAAGCTACCTGGAGCACAGGGAGAGCCGTGTGGGGCTGCCAGAAGGCAAGGTCCTTGCAGCAGGGAAGGATGTTTGGCTCCATCCAAGTGCAAGAGGATGAGGCAGGGCAAGACACTACGTAAGTGTTTGTGCTTGTTCCCAGAAAAAAAGACATCACTGTGCAGCTCATCCTTCCTCTTGCTACTATCAAACAAATGTAATTGCTATACAAGCATGGTGGTGCTCTGACTTTAGTGGGGAATGAAGGCTTTTATGTATATAAATGATTGTAAAAGATGTAGAGGAGAGCTTTGTGCAATGTAAATGCAGAAAAATATTTTCAAAGAAATCAACGTTATCCAGTGAGAATTTTACTAAATTAAATTAATTTATAGATGTACATTTATGCCCAGAGAGCAAGGCCAGTTGACAAAATGTCTAGAACAGAAAAAAAAGCTAGCAAATCAAATTAATACACTATTAAATCTTTCTAAAGGAAAAAAAAAATTTAAAAAAATCAACCAAACTCAACCACCTCAGAAAAACCTACAAACAGTAATTTTATAGGGGGATAATGAAAGAGAAAAAACAGACAAGTATTGTGATGTTATTAATGCTGGCAAGACAAGGAAGGAGAAAATGGGCAATTACCCGTAAACACAGCTCCTCAGTTGTGCAACAGAGCAAATAATCCGAACAAAAACCACCACTTAAAAGTCAATAAAAGCACATGTATTCATAAAGGCCTTGCTAGATAAAATCACAACACCTTTTCATATTTCTCCTCCATTATCCTTCTCATAACACCAGGAGAGTGTAACAGCCTCCTGCTGTGCAGAGAAAGCAGAAGAGGACGTTTGGATGTGGCCTTAACCAGAAGAAACAGAAGTGGAAGAAGGAAGCAAATTAAAGTCTAATCAAAAACCTGTAAGCAATTGAGAGAAACTGACTGTGGAAGAAGCTAGATTTTATTGTGACCACAGTAATCAAGTGTTGGCACTGCGTCAAGATAACAAAGAAAGTCACTGCACCACTGGCTATCAACCCTGTATCAAGAAGTATTTAAATTATGGACAAGGAAAGCGACACATCAGCTTACGAAGTCAAGGAATGACAGTGTCTGTATTCATAATTCATTATCAGAAACATCTCAGACCTATTGAGCTTATTTTGAGAGGACTATGGAGAAGAAAACGCATGATCAAAATTTCCACAACTGTGCACTCCCACGGAGCAAAGAAATTGAAAAATATAATCACCAAACCTTGAGCAGCAGAAGTTATAAAGCTCAGCATCCTATAGAGCACTCACAGAAATTTTCTGATGTCTATTAAGTTGAATGCTTGCTACAGCTCTTCCTTCAGTGGGGGCATCAACTGCATCTCCCTCATCTCCCTGGTCACCAGAAGTCTTGAGGTTTGTAAGATTTCATCACTTTGAAATCTCTGCTCTTCTGTTTATATTGGCAGAACCTAATCCCCAAGGGTAAAAAAATTACACCAAGGCAATGAGGGGAGCTATCAGTCAGACCGCATTATTATTGTTTCAGTTTCATCTCCCTAGGAAACCAGGCTGAAATTAATATAGTCAGGGCAGAAGGGGAGAAATAACAAACATCATTCTTAAAAGGGAAAAACTTCTAAACCCAGAATTTTTAAGCCAAGTACAGAAGACATTATTTCACGTGAGGAAAGCCAGATTTGGGAGCTTTTCACAAACAGATCACCATTTCTGACTTTCTAGGATTTCTGCTAAGCCATACTCTTAAGGCTGCAATGAAAATCTGGATCATCCCCTGGTAAAAACGCAAATGCCAGAATCTTAATCCATTCTAACACAGATGTTTGACTGTCTAAATACTTCTACCAGACAAGATCACTTGGATTTACTTTTGTAATTCTCCCCTTTCAGTGCTGGGGGTGATCCCATGGGTCTGGGCGACCAGTCTGGATGCCATAGAGTGCAAAAAAATCAGTCCAAAATCCTGAACTGTTCCACTGCTCACAGAACTATTTGAGAGAAGGAGGGAGACGCCTGCAGTGCATGGAGGCTCTTTGGACATCAAGAAGTGGAGAGAACACACTAATTTCCCTCACTTTCCCCCCAAAAGCCAGTCAAGAGGAAGCCCGGCCCAGAGAACCAAGTGTGGTCCTGAGGCATCTTCTCCAGGAGAAGAAATCAACAAAGTACAGCAAAAAGGCCAGCAGGAGTTCAGGGAACATAGGATCTTGAGCTGGTGGAGATAACTATACAAATGATTCCTCACAGATCTTCCATCTCAGGTTTTAGAAACTGAAGGAAGCAGTTACATTCTGAAAGGTTCACAGAAAACCCTCATCTGTATTCTTATGGAAAATATTATTTGTTAACAGGACAGCCAGTAAATGGACACAAGGAAACAGTTCTGCACTTTCAGACAGATTAACAACATGACCTGACTGAGTTTCTGTCTCTCTGCATTTCATGATTTTTATTATTTTTGCATCAATATTTTTAAATTTGCCATGATTTTGAAGTTCATGTATATTTTTATGGCATGCTGATGTGTTTTGCTGTTTTGCCTTAAATTGTAACTGTCATGACCCATCTAATTTAAAAAAAAAAAAAAAAAAAAAAAAAAAAAAAAAAAAAAAAAAAAAAGGAGACTGGTCTCGGTTCCAACAGGGTATATTACAAAACCAAGGTACAGAACTAAACCTACACTCTAATGGTACACTTAACTGTGCGCTTTTAGAAGTTATGTGGATATTTATAGTTGAGTTTCAAATTATCTTACATAGGTATTTGCTATCAACCACAATGTAATATTTTAAAACCATCATGGCATGAACATTCAAGTTCAAAATTTCAAAGAGAATATTAAAAGTTGAAACAAAAAAAATAACTCAGACCATTCTCATCCCCATGACTTCTTCAGTCAGAAAAGGTAAACAAAGATTCATTGTCTTTCCTTCAGCTGTTTTTAAGGTCTCTGTTTGATCAAATTTTTCATCAAGAAATGTTTTCTTTCCTAGATACAGAAGGTGATGAAGTTATACTGTGTAAGTCAAAATGCCATATATATTTCCACATTAACCAGTCTTAACCACAATGCCCCCAAAGGTAGACAGTAATTTTATCTATTGCTTCAGGAATTTTCAGTCTTTTACTTCTCTGTTTGCTAAAAACACTTGTGTGCTCTGCAGAGCTCACAAAACTTCAACAAATGCTGAGAAGCATCATTTATAACTGGATTAAGAAACAATTCTCTTACTGCCAACGTTCTGTGTGGCAATCAGAAAGAAAAAAAATCCTGCCTGATGCACGATCTAAGTACAGGGACATTCCTTGCAAACACAGAAAGCTGAAGTCAGGGATGTATTTTAACTGGTTTTCTAGGCATATATTTTGCATTGTCAAACTGCATGTTAATTGTTCATTATCTTGTCCGTGCAACTTAAATTATGGACTTCATGCAAAACCGTTATGTTTAAAATATGTGTTGTAATATCCTTAAGCAGTAAATTACTCTCTAGCCTTCGTGTTGTCACCACTGATTAATTTGACCATATAAACATAATTCCAGGAAGGAGACGTGCTTAAAAATCGCACCTGGTGCACTTCTGATTGCTTTTCTGCCGGAGAAAAAGTCCTTTCAGTTTCCTTGCCGATGAGAGGCAGCCTATGTATGACACCGATTAGCGGCTTCCCCTAAAGGTTAATAATACCTGGCGCTAAGAAACATTAAACCTGGTTAGTCCGGAAGCACCCAGGGCAGGGAGGCACAGGCAGATCACCCGTGACCTATCCCGAAGAACGCCTGGGACACGGTGGTCGGGCACGGGACATCACGTCCCCAGGACCACCCTCCGCAGCAGCTTCACCCGGAGCTGCCGGGCCGCCCGCCCTCTGCTCCAAACTTCTCCCCGTTCCCTTCGATGCCCGGGGCCGTGAGGGACGCGCACGGTACCTGGGCACTCCGCCTCGCCGGGATCGCTCCGGTTTGCGGGCGCAGGACTGGCGGCCCCTCCCGCCACCCCGCCGCTCCTGCGGGATGCTCCCTGCCGGCAGCCGGCCCGGGCGGCCACGGCCCGGGCGGAGCGGGACGGCACCCGCGCCTCTCGCCCCCCGCCCGGCCCCGGCTTCCCCCGCCCGCCGCCGCCCTCACCCGGCGCCGGAGGTCCCTGCCCTCGGATGGCGCTGCGCCGGGAGCCGCGGGATGCCGTGCCGGGAGCCGCGGGATGCCGTGCCGGGATGCCGTGCCGGGAGCCGCGGGATGCCGTGCCGGGATGCCGTGCCGGGAGCCGCGGGATGCCGTGCCGGGATGCCGTGCCGGGAGGCGGCGGGATGCCGTGCCCGCCCCCTCGGCGAGCCCGTCCCCGCAGCCCGTCCCGGCGGGAGCGGCGCGGGGGGGCCGAGCCCCAAGGGCTGCCAGGCCTGGAGGTGGCGGGCGTGGGGCATCATTTCCCAAATTACCGATGGCGGGCTGGCTCAGGCTGCCGCCGCGGCTGGGAGAGGGGACCTGGCTGGGCCACCCCCTCCCATGCAGCAAGCGCGGAGGGACGCACCTGCCGAGGGTCCCTGTCCCCCGTGGCCCTCACAGCGCACAGAGCTGTCCCGCTGCAAAGTGATGTCGGGGGGGAAAGCAGGTCCCGGTGCCCTAAATACAATAGGGAAAATAGCTCTTACCTGGAGCCTTGCTGACTTTACTCCCTTTTCTTTCTCCTTTTTTTGGCTGCAGTCTCTCAAACTCCACCAGCAAAATAACACAGGACATCCTCCCACTCCTGCCCGACGCAAGCAAGAGAGCGTGTGACAAAAAGTTGGCACCTGGATGTAGCCATATGTGACCCTTTTTGGCTCCGAGCCTCGTTACGTCGCACAGGGAGAGGCCGTGGTGCAGCTGCACGCCTCTGTCAAGGCTGCTGGCCTCTGGGACATGCCTTCATGCAGGAGTTTGGAAAAACCTTGATCTGAAATCAGCAGTCTTTGCCGTTTCCAGCTTAAAACGGTGAAGAATGCCGCAACTTCTCTATCTTAAAGACTGTGGTTAGTGCAAACACAAAATTAACATCTTCAGGTATGTTCTACCACATTATACCAAACTGAGTTTGAAAGTTTTTTTTTAAAATATCTAGACATTTTGAGCATAGCATAAATTTGTTGGTTTTGGTTTTCAATTGTACCAAAAGGACTCTAGAGTATCTATTTTGAAATCACTTTAAGCTGTTTTGAAAATCACACTACAATCTTTCTATATACATATACATACATGCATATATATATATATGAGACTTCATCCAGCTGTTTCCCTAGATCCAGTCAGAGCCAAATGAAAGGGAAACCTGCATAGAGATTTTCCATTTAAACTCAGAAACTTTCTATTTATATACTGAGAACTGGACAAATTCTGGCAAAGATGGATATCTTACCTGTGTTTTTCAGTGTTTACACTACAAACCATGTCAAGCTTTTTTATCATATTTATTTATGATAACAAATAAAAACAGAGGATTAGAATTCTATTCCATTTTGAAAATGAGATTGGCTTTCATGAACCTAAAATCCCTTGGTTTTACTTCTTACATATTTTTGGCATGACCTAGAATACTTAGGATCTATTTTTAACATAATTTAAGCCATGTTGTTAAAGTAATCCTATTTACAGTGGGAACTTTAAACACCAAATAACTCAGGTGGTGACTTAGAATTGGTTGATTATGTTGCATTTTTATTAGAGCTTTCCAAATGTCGTCTTAAAGTACAAGAGCTATACTTTGGCGTCCTGCCAATACTCCCTCTAAAATATTTTTCTTAGAAAATAATTTGCTGTATCTCCTTTAATGATTATTCTCTTTGCCATTTATTTCATTATTTGGGCAGATGGCTTGATTTCTCAAAAAACTCTCTTACAATATCTAGTTTTAGCTTAATGACAAAAATAACTGGTAGGTGTCTTTCCTTTTCCAGGTTATGAGGAAGGTTTCTTCAGAAGAATGATCCTGCAGTTACTCTCTCACAAAGACAGTATTTGTACTATAGATTTCCATTCAGCAGCTCCTTTTTCCAGCAGAAACTGAAATTCAGTGTGCTGGTCACTTTCAGAGCTTTGTTTGTGTGAGAACACATGAGCTAAGGAGGATACACAGGTATTAGTGCCAAGGTCCTGCCCTGCACCCAACTTGGCAACGTGAAGGCCTTAACATCCTTCTCGCCCACTTGTATGTCTTCTGAGGGAAAATCCAACCTGTGGATTCCTTCAGGCTGAGGCAGTTGTAGAAGTTCTGAGGTAGCAGGAGATGCTCCTCACCTTTCCTGATGCAGCTGGCATATGCTGTGTGCAGGTGGGATTTCATGTGTGGGGTTTGGAGTGGAGCACTTCAGACACCTGCTCTGAATCAGATCCAGCACAAATGCCTGGAGGAACCACTGATGCCTGTGGAGGGAGATGATTACTCCATGACAATGAGTTCTTCAGGGATGTGTGTGTTTCCAGTGTGGCACTGAGAGAAAAATCCTTTTTGCAAAGGAGTGAATCAGATACCTTAGTGGTGTTCAGTAGTGGAAAGCTGCTTTGAAGCAGCTGGGATCAATTTATTTTCTGCTGTGAGCATGCCTTGTCAGAAATGTGGAGCTTCCCTACTTAGAGCCACAACTGAGTTTCTCTTTAATTTCTTTAGTAAAAAAATTAATCAACTGCTATTTATTTATTTTATTTTCTCCTTTCTTGTAGCAAAATCAATGTCACTTGAAAAAGAAATTTTGTATTTGTAAGTCTTGCTGGGAAACTTTTCTTATTGTAGCCCTGTGCAGTTCTTATATTTTTAAATATCTGGAGGATTAGGAAAAAATCCTAACATACTTTAATAATATTTATGCCAAACCAGTCTTTCTTTATATTATATTGTACTTATTGTTGAGAGTTTCAGATTCCCAAAGACACCTCTAATTGAATCAATTGCTATCAGAGGAAACAAACCAGTGAGGAAAATAGTGTAGACAACTGTTTTTGAATTCCAGTTGCAAATTCTATGAAGAAGATTATGGTTTACTGTTCCCAGGAGACAGGGAACAAAGTCAGTGGTCCAGATGCTTGGTAGTCCTGTGACCATGTTCCATGTTCCACTTGGCATCTAAATTTTTAAAGATAAACAGGACATAAATAAAGTAAAAATGAAGCAAACCCAAAATTCAGACTTTTATGACTGTTTTGCTCTCTGCAGCAGGCATTGGCAGAATAGCCAGGAGGGGAAGTGGATTACACCTGGGGAGCAGTGGGGAGTTGCAGGAGCACCATCCTTCTCCATCGGCCACCTCACTGGATGGGCCATGGAGAAAAGGTCCTGCCAGTGGCCTTTCCCTGGTATTTGAGCTTTGCTGAGTTGGGTTTTCATAGGATCTGAGCAGCCATGGTACTGGATATAGTGATGTATCAGAGGCTGAGGGTACCTTTTAAGCTGGAGAAAGAATCTTGTCACAGTAAAGGCTTCTGAACTCTCTCCCTTCTGCTAGAGCACTGATTTTAGAAAGCTGATATTTTGGACTCCTTAAAAGCATCAACTTAAGAGGTGTAAAATAAATGAATATTCCTTGGGAAAAAAAAATCTTAGATAAATAAGATGACAAAGCTAAATAGAGGAGATTTTATCTGAAGGTAAAAGACATTTTTCCAGAAGCAGAAGTTATGTGCAAACAAGGGAGCTTACACAGATCCTAAACCTAAAAAAAATAGGCTTAAAAATAGAAATGAAAACTTTGTAGAACAACTTGCTATAGGCAAGTATAAAAGTTATTCATAAAACCCTAGACCACAAGAACCAGGAAGTTCTGCAGAGCTGAGGGATTACTAAGGAGTTGGAGGATCACAAAAGGCCATGAAAGAGATACTAATGCAACTCTTTCTCTGCAGTGTTCTCTACCAAAGAGCTTGGAGATGTTCATATCTATCCACTTTCTTTACGATAATCAGGTCTGCAGAGTTATATTGAATGGTTGGAAGAAGAAACAAAAAGCTCATGTAAGTAAAAAGGATAATAAAATCAGCTTGCCTGAGTCCTATTCACCTGGGAGTATCTTGAGAGGTCATTGAACAACTGTCCCACTAAGTTTGAGGTAAATTTGCCATTCAAATACTTTTTGAACTCAGCAAAATAGACAGATACAAAATCTTGAGAAGGGCTCCAGAGGTTATTTGTATTTGAGACAATCCTCTTAAAAATAACCTAAAAAATAGTATCACTTTGCATATGAATAACTCTGAACTAATACCATCCTGGCCTGTATCAGCAATAGTGTGGCCAGCAGCACCAGGGCAGTGATTGTCTCTCTGTACTCAGCACTGGTGAAGCCACACCTAAAATTCTGTGTTCAGTTTTGGGCCCCTTACTACAAGAAAGACATTGAGGTGCTGGAGCTTGTCCAGAGAAGGGCAATGGAGCAGGTAAAGATCTGGAACACAAGTCCTGTGAGGAAAAGCTGAGGGAGCTGGAGTTGTTTAGCTTGGAGAAAGGGAGGCTCTAGAGGGGGCTCTTATCACTTTCTACAACTACATGAAAGGAGGGTGTAGTCAGGTGGAGTTTGGTCTGTTCTCCCAGGTAACAAGCAGTAGGGTCAGAGGAAATGGTCTCAAGCTGCACCAGGGAGATTTAGACTGGATATCAGGAAAAGTTCCTTCTCCAAAAGGGTCATTCAGCATTGGAAGAAGCTGCCCAGGGATGTGGCTGTGTCCCCATTCCTTGGAGGTGTTTAAAAGATGTGCAGATGTGATGCTTGGGGTCACGGTTTAGTGGTGCACTTGGCAGGGCTGGGTTAATGGCTGACTCAATGATCTCAAAGGTCTTGTCCAACCTAAAGGATTCTGTGATCCTATTGTATGATTCTATTGTATAATTCTTATGAGGAAGCTGCTCCTCTTCCTATCTCCTGGAGGCTTCATCAAGCTCCTTCATATGTAAATGATCCACTTTATATAGACTCTTAAATTCCATTTATACTTCTGTCTAGGTCTTTCTGGTAAGAACTGTGAAGACCTTTATAAGGAGTCCCAACTGCCTTGAGTTTAAAAGGATTAATAACTATTTAAAGAACCATCACAGGATATTAAAGAAAGTCATCCAGATTCAATTTCTGTCTTACACTACAAGAAAAGAGTCACTAAATGAAATCTTTAGGCAGTGTGTTAGAAACAAATAAAAAGAAGCACCTGTTCTATGCCACACATTATTAAACAACACTTTGCCCATATGATCAGAGAATAAAGTAGAAAAAAAATCACAAATGGGTAAAAAACGCAAATTACGGGAGAAATATTTATCAGGTGCAATTAAACACAAAAATTGAGATTCCCAGTTCTTTATATATATGAGGCCTCTAATAAATGACCCATACCAACAAGGCCTATAATAGGGTACAGAAACAGAAAAGCAAATGCATCATCTGTGTCTCACCTTGTTGCAGCTTTAATACCTGTGGTCTTTTCTTGAGGAAAGCTCAGACTCTGGAGACATTCAGAAATTTTCTCAGAGAGATTGTTATTTGGGAAAGGTGACTAAGTATACTAAGAATAGGTTTTTTGTATACTTATTTACCAATATTTGCATTAAAATATCTGCAGCATGAGCACTGCATGGAGACCCCCCTAGTTTGCATAGCACAATTACTCTAAATGACAGCATCTTGTTCTTGTTGCCATCACACCCTCACATTGATCAAAAGCTGGACAGGGCCTCCGACAAGCTGGCCTCCAGCAACTGGCCTCTGAATTAGCACAAAGCAAGAGGGAACTCCCCAGAAGCTGAAAGCAACTGTGAGGCAAAAATCAAGCCTCTGATTCATGAGATTGATTACATGCATGCATCCAAATACATGGAAACGTCCACACACAGACATCCTGTCGGCTGTGATACAGCATTGAGCATCATGTCTTGCTGCCACCTCAAACAGAACTGACAGCTCTAAATGCACATTGAGTTAAAGCACTCTGAGGGGAACGGAGGAGATTACATTGCCCAGAGGATCTGCAGCTGCAATGTGTGTTTGTACCAGAATGACAAAGCCAGGGTTTGAACAGAGATGCTGCTTTGTCAGCCTGGAGTTGGCCCTGACAGGTTGCATGTGAGATGTGCCTTGCAGATATCCAGTTCCTGCTTCCTGCCCCTCCTCATGTCCAGGCTTGCACATGAATTCATAAAAGCCTTAGAGGATTTAAATAGCCTGGTTACAAAATTGTATTGAAACATAGATACTGATGCAAACTTTACAGCCTGTTGGCACTGCATGAATCATGCCAGGCCTAGAAAGTGTCTACGTTAATTCCAAGTATGCTGTATTTCCATTTCCAAACTGTTCTTTTTTCATATTCATATTGTGTTTTGCCTTCATTTAGATTATTTTCTTTCTCTTTTTTTTTTAGTTTTCTTTTGCATCTGTTAATGCTTTTGCCAAGTCTCTGTATACATAGCTAATTTCCAAAGCTTCCCTCATCCTGTTCTGTGTTTGATCTCCAGTCCTTCCAAAGAAATATACACAATGGCAATCAGAAATTGAGATAAAGAAAGAAGCATCTCTTGGGCTAGTTGTTACAAACAAATCCCTATTATAAACAGAACCAAAAGAATAAGGAGAGGGTTTTTCCCACTATAAAGTTGTTTTTTTGTATCCCAAATATACACACAGTGGATTGGTGTCCTACCATTTTGGTCATGCTCACTTCTTTTGTATGAAAAATTTGTGCTAGCCTTTGAAGGCCATTTCTGGTTTCCAAGGGAAAGTGAGCTGCTCCCAAGTCACTGCCATGGGGAACACAGGCACACGGGCAGCCTCACCAACAGCTCATGCACCATGCCATTGACAGCATCCTTGTCAAAAGATGGAGAAGAAGGAAGCCCAGTCTGGTTGATGAAACTGCCACTGAGCAGGCTCCTCGCTGAGAAGGCTGCTGTGAGGCATGGCTGTGTTCAGGAGATACATTTGAGAGTGGCTGTAAAGCACTTGCCATTAGGAACCTGCATTTACAAAGTCAGACATAATTTTGGTGATGCCTGTGGGGATTAACGGGCAGGACATGCAACTCTGTGTGCTGCAGCAACTGCCATGAAATCATGACACTATTGTTTGATAGTCACTTCCAAAAATTATAGAAACACTCGTATCAAATACAGTTGTTGATAAATCCCTGGAATAGTCTGCTGGGTGAAAAGTTCATTAAAAGTCACATTCTATTAACAAATGACTGTCGCAGCCAGATGTGTGTATCCTGAGGTACAGTTTAATATATGTCAGACACAGACAAAATGACAGGCTAAGTGATGATTAATGCTTAACTGACAATTTCACAAAGCATCACACTAAGTGAAGGAATGCCTCTGAAATCAACAGCCTAATTTACACAGTGCCAGCTAACTTGAGTGAAAATATGAAATAAAAATAGGTGATATTAAAAAAAACAGAAATGCAATGTGCTTGCAGTCATTCCCCAGTCTATATTTCTGTTTGACTGAGCTGGGGAAGAAACATCTCTTTTTCAGGTCAATAATTAGACAAAGATTTTGTTTGAAGTAATGAACCAAAGCAACAGAGCTCTAAGTGCATTCCCTGAAAGGCAAAAAAGGCAAGGTAGGGTGTTAAATGTGACTGAGTGGGTTTCTGAAGAGAAGCAGCATCACACAGAGGCTCAGAAGACCCAAAGTGGAGGTGTTCATGAGCCTTTCCAGGGCTCTGTGAAACATCCTCCAGGCCTGACATGTATAATTGCAATGTTACAACAGAAAGACAGGCAGCTGAAACTGTGCTTTCATTATATGAGTGTGCTGGCAACAACACTGAATTAAGGATTTCTTCTGCCTACTTCACAGATGGTCACTTTTAGCTCCATGAAAAGGTGCATCATCTCCCACAAATGGCTGTGGGCTCATGCTAGATCCAGGAGCAGCAAAAGGAGCAGAGGGTGGGCCACAGGCACTAGTGAATATTGCCAGAGGATTATCATGAAAGCATGGTCTCCACCAAGCTATGTTCCACTCCAACTATCAAAAAGTGCTTAATTGTGTGGGTGAGGACCTGGGCTGACTTGGCAGAGCTGTGTGTCACCAGCTGGAGTGAGTTCAGACGTGGTCTTTTGCTGGGGTGATTTCCAGTTTATGCATTGGCATTTAAAGAGAATGTCCCACAGCTCCAAGTTCCTAGTGCAACTGAAGCAGTGCAGAAAACTGCAACTCAAGCAGTGTAGAAAGGTTGCCAGGCCATTATCTGTGTCATAATAGTTGAGTTTTGCAGCATGAGGCACAGAAAAGGTGCAATGCAGGCACTGGAAAATTGCACTGTTGGCTTTATAGCAGTGAAAAAAACGATGAAAATTGCTCTTGTTTTGTGAAACAGTTTCTTAACAGGCTCTGATGTTCATGATTTTGTCTTGTCTACTCCGTGACCCCTGAACCTCTGGTGACAGAAATTACTTAGCAAGTTAGTTCGGTTGGAAGATTCACACAGTTCCTGAACTCTGTGGTATTGAATTCTGGACCAAGTGCACCAGTTCTTTATTCATTTATCTTTGTATTAATTTCTTCCTTGTTCTATTAGAAAAGTACAAGGAAGTTAGAAGACATTTACTCATGTGGCTGTCTGCAAGATGTTTCTTTACAACTTAGGTCAGTTCAGACTCTCAGAGCTCCTAATACTGGCTGCTGCAGTAATGTGAGAAAGTGCATGAATTCCTGAGCTGAACATTTTCACTTTTTCTGAGCTATCTACCCTCTGCACACCATAGCAGGTAGAAAGGATTATACAGGATGGCGAACCAGTCCCAGGTAGAAATGTTGGGAAATTGTCCGACCAGGAGCAGGCTTGTCAGATGTCCAGAATAAGCTGTAGTTACTGGGGAAAAGTGCTAAAAAGGCAGTAAACTGAGGGGGGAAAAAAGAAAGAAAAAAAAAACAAAAGAGAGAGAGAGAGGGAGAGAGAGAGAGAGAGAGAGAAATAGTTGAATATGAAGAATAATCTCCAGTTTTCACAGTCTACAAAGGCCAGCTTCACAGCATTCCTCTTGTTCATTTGTTTATGTCATGGATATACGGGCTGCAGTGGCATCTCTGAGGTCTTCTAATGCTATTTATAAAGTACTTGATACTTCTGTAAGTGTTTTGCAATATTATTGTCTCAATTCTTACTCTTTTTTTAAAATTACTTGTTTTCAAGTAAAGGAAATTATAACTTCTCTTTCAGCTATAAGTTCCCAGCTCTGGGAACTGGCTTAGGAGAACTGCTCTTTTCAGATGGCAGTCCCAGCTAAACACGTGGCGTGTTAAGGTACCCAGCTTAGCTTGGTCATCTTGAAAAAGCCAGGTTGTTCCTAAGACTTTTGTTGAGAGCCTTCTTTAGTAAGCAGTGTGTAAAGGAGCTGGAGCTTTTCAAAGGACATAAACAGGACTCTCAGTGGCTGCAACAGCTGGAAGAGCAAACAAGCACCAAGATGTGTCAGTGACAAATGAAACATAAATCAGTAGACAGACAAGACAAAAGACAAGAGCAACAGCATTGGGGAGAATTATCTGCATGTCATCACAAGGTGATTGGACAAGTGATATTACAGGCATCAAAGTACATCACTATCTATTAATCTGGTGTTAGCTGTCATTTAAATTTAGTATCTGAGTAATCTGGACTAAAAAGTTCCAGACATAAAAGACACTAAATGCAAGTAATTTGGACTAAAATAAATCAGACAATAGAGTGGACTTGAATGTGAGTTTCCACTTGAGATGTAGGGATCATTATGTCAAGAATGATGTAAGCAGTAATAAGCTTGCATTGTGTCTTCCTGGGAGGTACTGATTTCATGGCTGGCTGAGAGAAGTCTCCAGGGAGAGAGCACGTGGATACTGAAAAGCAGAAAAAAAAATCAGTTCTCAAGAGGGGTGAAAGGACTTTTTGTCTTAAAAAAAAAAAAAAAAAAAAAAAAAGGACAAGAGAATATGTTTCATGAAAGAACCTCTCAGAATGAATCAGCTTTTTGGAGTGCATCAAGTTAGCTTTACAAAACAGACTGTTTCTGTGTATTCACCATTCAGGAACCTTCAGTGACTCAGTGAATTAATTTCTTTCAGAAGTTTCTCAGAAGAGCCTCACCAACATTACTGGAGAATTAATCTCTATAATTCAGATGTCAAGCAGTGTGACTGATCACCTACAGTCTAATTCTTGCTCCCTCATTAAATGGTCTGTGTTTCAAAAAGACATTTTCTCAAAAAAAAAGTAATCACCTAGTCACAAAATTAATCTCAAATTTAAGCAGCCTTGAAGACTGAAGTTCTTAACTTTGCGTTTATTAGTCTCAGGAAGTGAACATGTCTAGGCCATAGACAATGGATTTGAAGATACAGACTGACCCTCTTAAATAATGTTGTATAAGACTGTCCAGGCTTTTGTAAGATGGGAATATAAATGAATCAGAAAATCTTTAAGATCTTTAAGAGAATGATGGATTTGGAGGTCCAGAATATCATACCAGGTAATGAGTCTGTATGGAAAGAGATTAAAGATGGAAATACCTGAGATTTGATCAGTTCTGAGGCAGGCAGTTTGAACAAGAGTCTATCCAACAGAAAAAAATGTCAGCAAAGGGTTGGGGAGAGAGATGAAGTTTTAGAAAGCAGAACTGAAATATGTCTCCCTTGGTGGTAATTAAAGTGTGAACTGTCCAATGAAAACTATCAAAACAGTTTCAAGAAGAAATCATATTCAAATAAAAGTTGGATGTGATCAGGTGCTGCCAATTAGAAATTTTGTCCTTATCCAGAGCCACTGAACGTGCCTATCTCCAGTTTATTCATACATTATTAGGCTGTCAGGGCAGTACCTCTGTTCACAGACTCTCCATGCTGCTGAGAACAGCTGTAATGACTCACACAAAAGTCTGGTGACTACAGAAAGGGTGCATGTGGCCTTTCCGTAACTCAAACGTACAATGAAGTTCCTTCCTGCCACAATAATTTAGCAACAGTAAAGGGCTTGGTTACTGTGGAATGCAAAAGTTTCAAATCATCACTTTGTAGGGGACACACAGCCTGAGGGTTTTTTTCACTTCCATAATCCCTGAAAGACATGCTTCCTCTAATTGTCCACTAGAAAATATTATTTCCTTTTCAAATTTGTAGACATACCATGAGATAGTTTACAATGTGCAGAGATGGCTGGTCATCTACATTAAGAAATCAAATTATTTGAGGGGCTGTCACTGAAAAGTTCATTTGCTATATTGTTTAGACTTCATGCAATGTTTACTCACTTGAATGCGCTTTTAAATTTAATAGAGCTGCTACTATAATTAAGTCTTCATACAGCGGACTGACAATGTGGTTCTTGCAACATGGAAAGTGCTAAATACTGACCTACGTTTTTTCTGGTTTGGTTTCATGCAAGAGAACAGAGAATTTCCTCTGCTCCACTACAGATGTGAAATATGCAGCAAAAAAAGGTGTTTCTCAATCGGAAAACCTGACACTTTCTTTTGCAGTTTGTGTGTGTGTGTGGGGGGTGTTTTGGGGTTTTTTTTAGTTTAGTTAATTTAGAACAATACAACTTGATCATGACAGAATAATGCCTGGAATCACAATGTGAAAATAAGAAAAGGAAAAAATGCTTTTCATTGAAACACTGAAACTCAGTGAAAAAGAATAATTTTCCAAACTTTAGTTTTAATTAGCACCTATTAAAGTACAGCCCCACATCCAAAGCAAAAATATGACAACATCTTATTCCAAAGAACCTAAACCCTGATGGCAAGATATAACTTCCATAGGATTTTTCTCCATTTTAAGGTGCTTCTAAGGATGTTTAAATGTGAATGAACCTCTTAAATATTTTGCTCTTAAGCATTAACTGGATAACCAGGTAATGTGACAGATACCAGGAGCAAAAAAGTAAAATATATGGTACCAAACATAAACAGTTTGAAGGTGAAACTATCTTAGACTTGGTTGTTCCAATGGACATTTTTGTTGCAGACAGTTCTCCTTCAAATTCATTATATTCCTATTTCATCTAGGTTTTCTTTCTCTCCTAGATCACACAGTGCAAACTGAGGAGGCGTTGCTGCCTTAAGACTCCCTTCCACAAAATCCCCATGAGATGGTCACAGATGTGCCAGCGTAGGCGTACAATGGATCTATGGTTTGCTCCCTTTTCTTCATTCCCTGGAGCATGAAAGTTTCTGGGCCTGATGTTTTTCCTTTCCTGCAGTCATCTTTAAAAACTCCACTTTTTCTGTTAATGGCATATTGAGTCTTGACACGAGAATGACAGAGTGATCCACAAAATGGTGCCAGCCGCCCCAGCTTGACTATGTGTTGTGCTTTCTTTAAGAAATGTGCATAAAGACTTGTACAAACATGAGTTCCAGCATTTATACTGTTGCATATGAAAATACCTGCTACTAAATGGAATGCTAGGAATGTTACCTGGGGCTCAGGACAGCATCTGTTGCTAGCAAAGCTGACAAGGATAAAAACACAACACTATAAATTCAATTTAGAGGCATGGTATAATGGAAAATATTCATGATGGTTTCAATGTATTTCTTCTGCATTAATGTCTGTGTTTTATATGCAAAGATATGCTGCATATTTATAGGCCCAAACTACCTTACACACTGGGACACCAGACTGTGCCTCCTTGGATGTGCAAGGCCAGATTCATCCCATCCCTGGAAGTGTTCAAGGCTAGGCTAGATGGAGCTCTGAGTAATCTGGTCTACTGAAACGTATCCCTGTCCATGGCAGGGAGGTTGCAACTAGAGGATATTTAAGGTCTCTTCCAACTCACACCATTCCATGATTCACTCCAACTGATCATGCCCTCGTAGGCAGCTCTCCACTTTCATTCTCCATCATCTGGGTTAGGATATACAGGCAGGAAAGAGATTATCTGCCTCCTGAAACATGTCTCCAGTCCTGAAATTTGGGGTCCAGTCACCAAGAGTCCAAAGCCTTCTCTCCTAAATCTCCATCTTTAAATCAATAAGAAAAATATCAGTGGGCTAACCATCATCTGCTCACTGACCACATAGGGTAGGGGAGCTTGGGGAACCAGACGTTTATCTCAGGTACGTCATGCTTTAAGAAAGCATTGGGAAAGCTTTCTATTTGGTATATTGCAAGAGACAGATGAGAGCATCCCTGGGCCTGTAATTTACCCAAATTGATGGACACCTTTAATCCAGCACCACCTGGACCAGTACACTTGGCCCTTTCTCTTTCACCATCCTCACTGTCCTAAAACTGTACCTGACCTCCTTCAGACCTGTTACATCATCTGCCTCACTTGACACACTGCTGTCACAGATTTTACCACTCCAGAAAGAAGACAAATTCTATTTAATTCTTTTTCTTGGAGCACTGAAATTGAAGTCTGCCTCTGTTATTGAGTAGTTTGGAGCTGGCTCTTCTTACCTTGCTTTCAAGTGGGTAGGCATGATCATTTTTATCAAGCTCTGGTTCACTGCTCAGAGCTGGAAGAAAATCTCATTGCCTTTTTTACTAGACCTAGCATGCCCACCTGAAATAAGTTTGCTGCAAGGAGATAGGCAGTTTCTGTCTTGGCTTAAACCCTAAAGTCAAAATAGGAGTTAATCTAGTTCAGCATGTGGAAGGTTCATGTCAGGGTAGGTGTTTGAACAGTATGGCTGCTTGTGATATGACAAAAGAAAATGCAAAGAGGAACTGGCAGAAAGTCTTTATTAAATAAAAAATTACTGAGAGTCCTGTGTTTCTCATAACGAGCTTCCACATGCAGTGTACTGAACCAGATGTGTGCAACAAAACCTTGCTGTGCTTGGGTAATCCCACCGGCACAGAGAGAAAATCGGTGCTGAGCATATTAAAGCAGTCACAGAAATTCCAATGCTTCAGAATGCTTCCTCTAGCCAATGGCTTTTCCATCATTGCTACAAAGTGATTGCTCCAATACTACCATTCCAGTGAAGAACACCATGAACTATGAAATACAGATTTAGCAGTGAAAAATCTTTGTTCCAGAAACCAACCTGTAAAGCCAGAGAAGAAAAATGGCAGAAGTATGTTTTTGTTGACCAGTATGTGTTTTTTTCTTTCATGGTATTAAACAGTTTAACTCTGGTTTCTGCAAAATAAGTAAGCTGTCCATCATCATAAATAAGCAACCGTTGAAAAGAGAATTTTGGCTCTAAACATTCTTTCAAGGTTTTTATTTTTTGGAAATAGGGACTCCAAGTTAGGCATAATTGGCCTGAGTGGTCTGCTAGCAGGAGGTCCAGAGAAGCCGACAGTTCAGCTGAAGTTAACAGGACTGCAGAGGAATTGTTAACATATTAATTTAGGCATTATTAACATAATAATTTCATTAATTAATAATCAAAACATTGGATTCTTCTTCTCCCTGTTTAAAAACTGGTTCCATAGGAAGTCAAAGTATTCTGAAAATAAACTCTGATTTACTTCCTTGAATGCCTTGATCAGTATATCCACAGTGTGTTTTACTATTAGGCTATATTTGCACACAGGCAATTTGTTCCACTCCAAAAAATAGCAGCAAACTGTTTTAGCTTGCCAAGAGATCATACCGACAGCTGAACAGATTGAGAGAGCAATTTGCCCATTTAGTACACAGACATAAATCTTTGCACCTAACAGCTTTGTTTAAGCGTCAGGACTGCTCTCTCCTACACCTGAACCTGCCATCAACACATGTATGGTCGCGCTGGGAAAGAAGTAGCAGTGAGGCAGAACGCATGGATTTACAAATGTTGACTTGAATAGCGTTGCTCTCTCTTAAGTGAGTTTACACAGATGCAGAGTTCATGGTGTAATCCAAACTTTTGATATTCAGTCCTCCAGTGCTTGTGGCTGTGTGAGCCATACTTGTACCAATTCCAGCTTTGCCTTCCCCACACAAGTGCAACGCTTTGTTTGAAGGATTATGGTCAACTTGTGCCTCTGATGGTCTCCCAGGATTCTGCAGAGGAGGGATCTCGGTACAATTTAGCAAAGTGCAGGTACCATGTGTTGCCCTGATTTTTCAGCCTTCTGATATTTTGCATTTTCTACTGGAGCTTTCTCACTCTTGTAATATAAACAAAGAATGATGTTTTGTAAATAATACATTCCTTTCCAGGGGGAAGGACAAATGGATAGACTTCCAGGTTGACCAGTGGGGTCAGAGAGGCATTAACCTCGTCCCCCAATCCCTGATCAAACTCCAAAGACCATATAAATCAGAATCTCAAAATAAATTTCCTTCTTTTTTGCCCTGATGCTAACTCTGTGAGCGTCCTTCTTTTCGCGTCTATCTGGCAACAACCATGTTCTTTTCTCCAAAGTCTTCTAAAAACAAGAGCAATGACAGATTTCAGCACTGCCCCCCCACAAATATGCTCAGAGGGCTGGAGCACCTCTTCTATAAAGACAGGCTGAGAGAGCTAGGGTTGTTCAGCCTAGAGAAGAGAAGGCTGAAGGGAAACCTAATGAGGTCTTTCAATACTTTAAGGGAGCTTATAAAAAGAAGAGAGAAGGACTTTTTATATGTGTAGACAGGACAAAGGGCAATGGTTTTAAATGGAAAGACAGCAGTTTTAGGTTAGATGTTAAGAAGAAATTCTTTACTCAGAAGGTGTTAAAGCTCCTAAACAGGTTGCCCAGAGAAGCTGTGGATACCCCATCCCTGAAAGAGTTCCAGGGCCAGGTTGGATGATCCTTTGAGCAACTTGGTGTACTGGAAGGTGTCCGTGCCCAAGGCAGGGGGCTTGGAACTAGATGATCTTTAAGGTCCGTTCCAACCCCAACCTTTCTATGATTCTATGTGAAAATTATTGTTCTATTTTTACCTAAAAGTATTAAGCTACAAAAGGAACTGTCCTTTTATCATTAAAAAAGAGAAAACTACAGATGGTTGCTACAACTCAGAGCACAGTGGGACACTTAGCTAAGAATATCAGGAAGGCTGCACTAGGTCAGGGTAAGTACCCTCTTGCCCAGCATTAAGACCCTGAACAAAACCAATAGCAAATGCTTCAGCAGAGTGTAGCTGAAGGACAAGCAGATGGTGATATCTTTGTCATTCGAGTTTCAGCAATTACCATTTTAAGGATTTTCTGAATAGAGATTGGAGCTGGACAATTATGCTTAATAGCCTTTGATGGATCTGGCTAGTAGCTACTAATCGAAAAGGGAGCCTCTTTTGTCATTTTGTGACTGATTAGTTGCTTTGAAAGGTCTTAGTGAAGACCTTGTGTAAGGCCCTCTTTAGAAATCTGGGCAACTGCAGAAGCCAAATCACCCTTATTCATACATTCACTAACTTTTTGAAAGAATGCCATAAGGTTTCTGCAGAATGTGTTCCCAGGGGGCTAAGCTGCACAGGTGCCTCCAGAGCCTTTGTGGCACCACATTTGTTGCTCCCTGTTTTCTGGGACAACTCACACAGACAGTTAAATATCAGCCAGTGGTTCAACATGTTCACATTTTAATTTGTTCAAAATAGCTGGTAAGCTGCATCTGATCTCACCAGTGTTATTAATGTATTCAAAATTAGCCACAGTGCCCAAAGTATCAGTCCTAATAGCAGAATGATCCCTAAGTTCTTGCTTTCTTGTTCCAGCTAAATGCTTTTATGGACCAAATAGTAAAATCCTACATCTTTTCCTCCTCATCATTACCTTTTAAGAAGATCAGAACCTCTGTATTACCACCCATGACTGGCAAGGTTTATTCTTAGCCAAAACCCATAATTGAGGGAAATATATGTTCACTGCCTTTAGGAATGAAAGGTCATTGACAAAACAGACCACTAACAGCTGGTGTAAATCAGTATAGCTCCAATAATATCCCTGCAGATATCTGAAAATAAATAAAGATATAACCTTCTCTTAAAATACATAGTTTTTCCCCAACAGCCTGCTGCTTGGATGGATGGATGGATGGATGGATGGATGGATGGATGGATGGATGTATTTTAAGGGTTATTTTTAAAAAAATCAATTCACTTCAGTAATCAACTGGCTTCAGAACCTGGCCACCTGGGCACACACTGGCTCATGCCCAGCTGACTGTCAACCAACATCCCCAGGTCCTTTTCCCACAGGCAGTTTTCCAGCCACTCTTCCCCCAGCCTGTAGTGCTGTGTGGGGTTGTGACCCAGGTGTTGGACCCAACACTTTGTCTTGTTGAACCTCATCCCATTGACTTGGCCCAGCGATCCAGCCTGTTCAGATCCCTCTGCAGAGCCCTCCTGCCCTCCACCAGATCGAGACTCCCACCCAACTGTGTCATTACAAACTGAGTGAGGGACTACTCAATCCCCTTATCCATGTTGTTGACGAAGACATTAAACAGGACTGGCCCCAGTACTGACCTGGGAGGACACTACTCGTGACCACCCTCCCTCCAAAGCTGCGCTGAAAGCTGCCTTCAGCAAAGCCACTGTGAGGAGCTCCCTCTGGAGACTGGAGCCTGCCTAATGCAATGCCAGTGATGCGTCCTCAGGCACTCTCAGGCATCTCACCCGTCTGAACCTTCCAATACACAAGAGAGTGTGATTTTGAAGAATACAGATGAATTCTAAATTCTTGCTGGCTGATGAAAAATAAGGGTAATCAATCATTCCTTGATGAATTCCACTTGTTTCTTTAGACTTATGCCCAGGATAAGTGGTACAAACACAAAGCTTCTCATGGCTGGACCAGTAGGGAAGATGGGAATAGACTGAAAGTTGTCAGTATTGGGTTTTAAAGTCATCCATCACACCCTGTTACAGTGCTAGCAGCAGTCTCCAAAATGCCAATTATTTAGAAACACCGAACCGTACTATGCTATACAAATTGTAGGGCGCTCGTTTTATTACAAATATTTCTGTCTTTTCCAATTAAGAATGTAGCATTATGTAGCAATGTGAAACTGTCTTGTTAATTTACCCTTGGAGAGCATTTATTCCAGGCACACAGTAACAGTAACAGAGTAGAAATTAGTTTTCCTCTCTCACTTGCAATGACTGTCATGGGGCTTAATAGGAATGTTAATAACAATCTTGACCCAATCTGCATCTAATCTTCTGCTGCCATAAATGGAGTGACAACAATCTGCACAATCTGATGATATTTTGTTCTTTGCTTCATGACAGTAGCTGTATAAAACAGTTTCAGATTATCCATGTTTTTGTAAAGGATTAAATCCACATATATTTACAAAAAAAAAAAAAAAGAAAAAAAAGAGAAAAAAAAAAGAATGTTGTTACTCAGAATGCTGTTACTCAGTTTCTACTCAGTAATGTATTCTTCAGGATGATAAAACATCATTTTAGAAGCATACATGATAATGCTTTACCATTTAAATTCAATGCATTGTTTTTGATCTACATGAACATGTATTGCTAGAAAGAAAAAAATGACAAAACCCACAAACTTGTAAGAGGGAGATAGAGAGGAACATTCATTCTATATTCCTATCTATTTGAATCTATTAGATTTCTATCTAGGTCAGTCCTTGAATAATATGGCCTCTGAATTCCATTAAATTTCTGATATCCCTATTACAAGTCCTTGCACAGTCCATCAGAAATAAGAATTTTATTCTTTTGTGTTCCACTTCTCTCTCACAATAGAGATCGAAACCTGGATATTATTAATCTGTTGTCACAGACATTATTTCAATATTACTTTTCATTTAGAGGATAAAGGGGGGGAAAAGGTGGGTTTTTATTTATTTCATTTTAAAATGACATAAAGTAAGTGAAATGTAGAATCGCACCGTGTATACAGATTCATTCCAGAAAATACACCCCTGCAGAGTATTTTTCTGTTAACACTGTTCAGATAAAAACCACATTTTCACATTTCCTTTTTCCATTTGAACGCTTCCAGGTAGAGATTTCAATTCCTTAAGTTGCACTGCCCTCTAGGGGAAAGGATCTTCAGCTGTAGTTCCATGTACATGCTGCGAGAACAAAAGCCGTTCCGGCTTTTCTCCTTCAGTTTTGAAGGCTGAACACTTCGCTTCCTCCAAATGTTACGCTGATGCTTGGCACGAGTTCGGCATGAGCGAGGCCTCAGTACAGCCATGTTTTATTTGCATTTTTATTCCCTTACATGTTCTATTTGTGTGTGATGCCTCGCCAAAAGCATAAGCCTATTTAGTAGTGAATCGTATCCTGTCTAGCTCACCCTTCCTCTCAGTGGTCCGGGGACATGAATTCAAGAGACAAAATGGTTACCAGGGCTTTTCTGCTGAGGATTAAAGCGTGTGTGACCTTGTTTAGGATCCACCACAAGGCAACTCTGGGCTCTCTGCAGATCTGGTGTTCACTGAAGGAGCTGATCACAGTTGCTTGTGCAGACCATGAAACTGACAGGTGGTCTCTAGTTTGGAAAAATTATCGATTTCCAATAAACAGCTGACAAAAAGGCAGATTTTAGTAAGAAGCTCCCTAATAGAAACAAGAAAAGAAAAAGTTATTTTTGCTATTTGAGTCCTGTTATATTCTAAAAAGAAATAATCAGAGAGCTAGTCAAATAATGGACAACTATGATCATCATATTCATACAAGCTCAAAAGGGTCACAGGGAAGCAAGATATGACACTGGAGAAGCCACTTGGGACATATATCAGGGTATGATGAATTCCACCCCCCTTCAAATGAAGTAAAATTGGTATTTCATCATATAATTTAATGCTGCCAGGCAACGGTATGACTTGAAAATGTAATAAAATTCCAGAAGAGAAATTCCTATAGCAGATCTTTTCTCTTTTACAATTTCTTAGAAAAGATGTGCAGTGAAGGAGGAGCAGGACTTGGTTCAGTGAAGTGTACATAATGCTTCAGTATCTTTCCACAGTAGACGCTCCAAATAAGACAGCAGAAATAATGACTAAGTCAGAGAACAATGATGGGACTTAGAATCTGGAAAAAAATAAACCAAACAGATCAGGTTGGTATGGAGATAAATAGGCTACCATGGCTCTCTGAAATTCTTGTAAGAAAAAAGAGCACACTGTGAAAATCGCGAGAATACTGAAGCAGAAAAAAAAATCAGTAGCTAATGAAAACTCATCTTTGAAGAAGATTAAGGGTTTCACAAAGGATAGGCAATGGACATTATGCATTCATCACACGGAGCAAGCTGCAATGTTAGCTGTGAGCTGATGCTGTGCCTCCAGGACCTTCTGGCTACTGCGGTGGTGTTATGTGGAAGATGAGCACAGCACACTTCACAGGCTCAGTTAGTGCACTAACAAAAGTGAACATGAAGAATAACTCTTGTGGGTCCACTGGCTGAACTAAAGGCACTCCAAAATTCCTCCATGTCCACTAATCCTGTGTACTTACCTTTCAAACAAATAGCTATACCCATTTTATTAACTGTTCCCACTTTTTTTATCACTAGACACTTGCAGGCTTAAAACTTCAGCCTGCAAAAATTCCTTCTTAGCCTTTTCATCTTTGATTTTGAAAATAGGATTGCCTTTAAAATCAATTACAAAGGATAGATTTAGCAACATCCATAAATAAAGCCAATCTGAGCCCAGCATGCAGTAGTGTAATGTTTGCATGTTAGTAAGAAGGGAAAAAAGTAAGAGACTAAAATGTTCTTAACTTGTAAAATGATGTGTACTGCTAAGTACACTATTTAAAAATCCAATTTCTTTATGTATCTTTAAGTGTCTAGCTTTCGATCTTAAGACATTTTACAAATGAAAGGGTTGTATTTTTCAGCTGAAACCGTATCCTTGGTATTATAATACACCTATTATTAAATATTTTTAAATAAATACATGTGTAAGTATATATTATGTCTATATTATTAAACATATACTTAATATATTTAAATTTCTGCTCCTTGGTTGATTGTTTTTAAAAGATTTTTAGGTACTACTTTTTCTTTGAGGACTATTTTTTTTTTTTTTTTTTTTTTTTTTTTTTTTTTTTTTTTTTTTTTTTTGGTGAGCCTTTTTCCTTCTCTGGGGCTGTGTTCATCTGCTATGATTAGTTAGGAGTTTCCATACAAGCTACATAACCCCAGCTAACATCTATGCACGCAAAAGGGGAAGGTCCGCACCTGACATAGGGTCTTCGTTATCTGTGACTTTTAGTATTATAATGGACATAGTTCAGCTATAGGACACATGGATATCAAGTATTTTGCCGAGTGAATAACTTATCCATAGACGTGCATCGACACCTTGACTTAGTACATCCTTAAAGTCTGTTAGTTCCCAGATGTCCCAGACTACCTGTTTTACTGACATAAAACATTTTGATTTACTACATCTTGATTTGCTACACCCACAGCTTACGACTAACAAGCGTTAAGCTTTAGCTCCCGGCTGTCCCTGACTGTCGGCTGCTGCCTGTTCCCCATGTCGGATCTCCTTCCCTCTCGTTGAGTTTGAAGGCTCGCAGAGAGCACGGAGACCAGCCCACACGACCCAGACTCCACACGATCTCAGCACCTTCTCCGCGGAGGCAGCGCCCGGCTGGAAGTGACGTGCCCGCGATGTCAGAGCGGCCGGAAGCGCCGCTGGGAGCAGTAAACAACGGCGTCGGGAGCCGCGGCCGCCGCTTCCATCTTGGAGGAGCCCGAGCCCGCCGGCGACCATGGGCAGCGTCCTGGGCCTCTGCTCCATGGCGAGCTGGGTAAGGTGGACGCGGGCGGCGCGGGGGTCCCTCCCTGCCCCTCCCTGCCCGCCGCAGGCTCGGTGCCGGCGGCCGCTGCTTCCCCTCCTCCTTCCCTCCCCACCCGGGCCTCGCCCGTCGCCTCCCCGCGCCTGTGTCACTCAGGGCGGCGGTGGCGCTGCCTTCTCTCCTCCTCCTCCTGCGGCACGGGGAGGCTGCGGGCCCCTTCCCGGCCCCAGCCGGGCTCTGTCCGCCCCAGCCGGCCGCGGCCCCCGCGCCGCCGGGCAGGGCTCTCTCCCCGCCCCGCCTGGCGCCCCTCTCTCGGGCTGCTCCCGGGGTCCCCAGCGTTCTGTCAGAGCCGTTCCTGTGCCGGCGCTGTGGGGAGCTTTGTCCTTGGCGCAGGCCCGTCGGGCTGCTGGGCGCTGCTTAATCCGCCTTCTTGTGCGGGAGGTGTTAGGGTGTCCGCTGAAATCACCTCTCCCCGAATCTGTAAAGAGTCTGATCAAATGCTTTGAACTCCAGGCGTTTCTTTCGGGAAAATCAAAACCCGCACGTTTCCCCGATTCTGATATTTGTATTTAATTCCTCTTTCTTACGGCTTTGTCTTGAGCAGCTCCACCCTTTGTAGCATCTTTGTCTCGCCGAGCCCTCCTTTCCTCGCGGCACTGTAATCCGTGGTGATGTGTCACCACCGTCAGGTGATTTTTGTTCATGGGAAACAGCAGATTGAGATAGCATTTAAACTCTTGGCACTGTGCAGGAAAGCAAAGAAGTTGGTGAAGTCTTCAACTGAGGCATTGCTTTTTTTTATCCATAAGTGATATGTCTGTATTGACACAATCAAGTGGTTTGTGAGTTTTTAGATGTTTGCTGTAAGAATGTCAGTGGGACTGTGAAAATTTGAATTTTTCATACTAGAAACATTGTACCATACATGAATTAAATTAAATTACCTATTATTAAAGCATTCATACACACACATCTAGTGATATAACAAAACCTCATATTTATCCAAACTCCTGTTTTTGTGATATCTGAATGTGTAGGTTTTGGCTCCTCTAATACAGAGTGACCTTTAATTAAGAGAGATGACCCATAATCCCTTAATCTCATGTGAAAATTATATGAAATTACCATAGAAAATGATTGGAGAATCTGCTTAAGTTAACTTCCAGGCTGATATGCCTATAAATAATCACTAGAACACTGATATCCTTTTAACAAATTACTGTCAGGATTCATTTCACTCTTAGTAACATTTTAAATACTGCTTAATGGTTTAGCCAGTTAGGCTTTAATTACTAACTGAATATAGTTAACATTATTATTTTTGATTATTTTCAAATCCATAATGACATTGTGACTATAGGCTTTAATTTAAATACTTGAGTTAATATACACTGCGTATTCAAGTTCATAAACAGCCTTTCTGACATCTAGTTGGTGTTTGTAGTGTATGAAGAGCTCCTGCCTACTTGCTCTTGATTGTTTGTTTCTCTACAGAGAAATTCAGCTAATAGCCTGTTAGATAAAATGATTTGCATGAGATCACAATCTTAAATAAATCAGACTTACTGTGAGTAGTTAACCCCTGTCCCTTCCTTTAAAGTGCCCAAACAAATCAGGGTGGGTAGTTTTTGTTGGTATTGTTTTTCTCTTTCCCCTGGTGACTTTAAAGCGTTCATTTTCTTTCCACATTTAAAACCACAGCTGATCAGCACTTAAAGCCTATACAGCAGTTCTGAGAAGTAGGAATCCGTCCACACTGGTCTCTAAGGGTATGGCAGTACAGGCTCTGTCTGTGGCTCTGAGAAGGAGGCACAGAGTGAGGGAGCAGCTGAGCCAGGTGCAGTGGGGCCGGTATGGGCCGTGCCCTGGCCGTGTCAGCTGCTTTTCCTGCGAGGTCGCTGCTATGGGTGTTGCTGCTCCGCAGGGCCGTGCGTTGTGCTGGGCCGAGCCCTCTGATTAAGGCCCCTGCTTGTGTCTTCTGTGCTTGGTGGGTGTCACTGCTTTGCCCTCCCGTGTGCTGATCAGTGCTCCAGGTTAGCATTTTTAGCAGCAAGGGGGGAGCCTGTTGGAGATGGGGGTGAGGCCAAAGCTGTACGTAAGAGCAGAGCCATCTCATCAAAAGTATTCTGCTCCTGACAGCCTAGATTGATAAGGCAGCACCGTTTTCCCTCTGCTATGTCTTGCCTCTGTTGTTCTCTGAAATGGCTGAGCTGCTGTTTTGCTCCTTTAATATTCTCTGTCAAGGCAAAGGTCTTGATTAATTCAGTGTCTTTAAGCTTAAGAGTAGGGATGAGGTAGCTAAACCCTGACTAGGCCCATCAGGGGCTTAGTGTTTTTGCAAATAGTTAATTCAGTATCCAATCATGTAGTCATTACTCCAGTAGGAAGATTATGTTTGATATTAAAAACTTGTTCTGTGTGCATCAGGGGCAGTAACGTTTGACCTTCCATGATTTTGTGGGGTTTTCTGTCTCCTGCTCTCTCCTTCAGTATACATCTTGTTAGGTGTTCCTCATGCAATTTCCACTGCCCTGGGCAATGAAGTGACTAGTTTAGCAGGCGTGAATTAGCTTGTCTGCCCAGCTGGCTGCTCCCAGAATAGGTGTGTGGGTTGTCTTTTTTTATTTTGCCTTAGTAAACACCATTGAGCTGCTTATTTTTCTCAAAAATATAAAGGGATATGAGTTGTTAGGTAAGTAAAAAGGTTTCTGGAGGGCAATAGATTTTTTTTCAGTTGTGTCTGAGTTAACTTTTGTCTAAGCCTCCTTATGGAAGCAAGTGAAAAAATAATTGTAGAGTAGCTTTTTGTCTGCATCTGTGACTAAGCTGAGTCACACCTGGGGAGTTCAGCTTTGATCTCCATCTTGCTGTTTGTACTACTGAAATTCTTGTGGGAGGTGTGCTTTAAATTTAGGAAGAAAGTGGCACAAACTCACCTTGTCTCCTGCTGGTAAGCTGGGTTCCATGGGCTGAATGTTCTTTGGTTTCTGTTCTTTTTGAAGTCTGTAACAAGTAATTTTGCTGATAGTAGAATACTCTTTTGTTGGAATGGTATGTATTTTATTCCCTTTTGCCAAAGAAAGGGAGACTTGGACTGTAATGTGATTCCTTGTGTAAGTAGCTGGCTTGTATAAATAGTGTCATGTATCAGTAAGTGTCTCTTGTTCAGAGATGTATGTGCATGAGCTGTTTAGGGGCAAAACATTTTAAAAGCTGGTGTTGGAGCTCAGACACCCCAGTGAGATGTATGGCCTCTCTTAAAGCACATTGTTTCCCAGTGAGGTGGAGACAATCTTCATTTCAGCTACTGCTTGTCTCCCATGTCTGTAAGAAGCATTCCTGCTTCTGCTTCCCCTGAGACAAGGAGCAAGTGGCTTGAATTATTTAGGTATTTCACAAACAATGTAACACTGGGATTCTTTACAGAAGGGAATTTTTTAACAGGTGCTCCTGCCCCCACCTTTTCTGCAGTAGATGAGCCTAGTCATATAGTCTATTCTGCCAAATTCAACCTTTTATTCAACAATATGTTTAGAAATATTAATGCAGACTGAATTAGTTCTAGAAGGTAATTTTTTGAACAGAGAACAGATATTTTTCACTGGAAAGGTTATTTGTGTGTGTAATAAATAGTGTAAGACAGTAGTGCATTCAGAGACGATATTTGCCATATGTTTCCTGCTTATGAAGCACAGATGCTCCTTGTGTAGTTGCTTGCAGTAGTAGAGCAGCCCCAAAGGTCCACCTGCTTCATCTTCTATGAAAAAGAGGGCCTGAGTGGGATGATCTGGTACCCTGTCCAGTTGCATCATGGAAACCTCCAGTGATGGAGACTACCATAGCCGTGGGGAGGTTTTTGCAGGGACTGGTTGCTCTCAGTCTAAATAATTTCTTTATTATATTGAGGTGAAACCTTCTATAATCATCACTTTCATATTGTTTGTGCTATAAGGATACTGAGTGGAGGAGAAGATAAAAAGGGGCAATGTAATAACATATACATCCTGAAATACTTATAATGAGAATCTGCCTAGTTTCACTGGTTTAGCAGGACAAATGTAATAGTGAAGTTTGCTAATTCAGAGATGATTCTGTAGTGTAGTGGAGTGAATTTTCTTGGCTCTTTGGGAAGGAACACATGGCACAAAGAATACAGGGAAGTTACTTAAAAGATGGCGTTTGTGGGTCCGGTGTGTGAGTCTGATTGAAACTGTAAGAATGATAATTGGTCTTTTTGTGGGAGCTTCTCAGGAGGCTGCCGGGAGTGTTTTGGCTTTTCCCAGCAACCCATGGGGCTGCTGGCATTTTTGGTTGTCACGTGACTGAACTGCTGAGAACTCTTTCTGACACATGCCACACTGGGTCATACTGGGTGATTGGCATGTCCTGCTCATGTGGCCTTGTAACTGCTCCTGTCCTTATGTGACTGTCTCATGCAGTGATGAGCAGCAGTCAGTGGCTTTTGTTCCATGGTGGTGTCCCTGGATGTGTGCTGAGGGAAGAGCTGGGTTTTAACCCTGTTTTGTGTCAAAGGTACAAAGTATGGTTGTTGTAGCTCAGAGAAGGGCAGTGATCACACATTTCGATTGTGCCTCTCCTCCTTTGGCTAGTGTTTACTTGTGGGACCTTGCCATTTACTTCCCAAATTGTCACTCAGCAAGTGGCAGAGAATTGTTCCTTCTTCCCAACCCTTTCCTGGTGAAATAGCTCCCTTTTTTTCTTCCCACAATTTTCTCTGTGAGAATTAAATACAGGTAAATTTTGTCCTGTTTGGTTTTTTTTTTTTTTTTTTTTCCTTGTAGTATTACAACTGTACAGCGTTTCCATCCACTTTTGGTGTTGGTATTTGACATCAATAACACATGTACTGCATGTTTGCTCTGTTCTTAGTGTTTGTAACTTTTACATTGCATAAGTTAATTTGCAGACTAACAGCATTATGTGATATGTGAGTAGCTGCTAATGTTAAATAGTTTGCAGCCTAAGATTTAGGCTCTATCACACGTTTTTTGTGTTTTGGAAATATTTATGGCCCCAGTAAGGATTGTATCCCAACTGTGCCAGGTGCTGAGGATGTACCTACATGACAGTTGTGCTTGTATCTTTTTCCTGTGATGTGTTTGTTTAATTTCTGCAGCTGCGGAAGGGAGGATGTAGTTGCTAACAAAAGCAATCCTTGCATGTCATTTAGCTGAAATGAAATAAAATTCAAGAGAACAGATGAGCCTGAACCCAGTCTTTATTTCTTCTGAATGGCGAAATGATTACTTCAGGCACAGCACTAATTCTGCTGTGCAGCGGCGCATTGGGGAGCGCTGATGTTTGGTGTCTCTGTAATGTGTTGCAGTGACTTAGTCCCCACCAGTGGTGGGATGCACAGGATGAGTCATTTTCCATCATAAAATCTGATGATCTGCACAGCCTGATTAAGTATTGAAATCTAGTAATCCAGAGCTTTTTAAATAATTCATGTTCTGTCTTTCTGTCAGATACCATGCTTGTGTGGAAGTGCCCCATGCCTGCTCTGCCGATGCTGCCCCAGCGGAAACAACTCCACCATCACTCGGCTGATTTACGCCTTCTTCTTACTGCTCGGCGTCAGCGTGGCCTGTGTGATGCTAATACCAGGCATGGAGGAGCAGCTGAAGAAGGTCAGGTTATTTGTTGCTAACATTTTTGGTGGAACAAATGTCACAGATAATAATAACTGACACATTGAAAAGCATAAATTTTATTTGGAACTATGTCATTTTGCTACCTGCTGTGCTTCACAGTCACCATTAATTTGATTGTAAGTCAAATGAAGAAGTTTGGGGAGGATCCCTCTATAGATGAGAAGCATTATTTTGAGGTAAAGCCTCTTTTTTGAATGCTCAGAGCAGAAAAAAAAAATTTGCATCACATTGACTTAATGTGTGTGTAGTTTCAAGTTAAGTATTATTGAGATGCTTGTATTTATGGCACTCAATTGATTTTTATTGTGGTTGCAATTAAAAAAAATAACCACACTCTAAGATATCTTCTAGTTTGGTCATGCTGTACTAGTTAAAATTCTGTTTTAAAGTCTACAGTGTGTAACAACAATATTTTCCATATTTTTCGTATTTTTCATATTAATCATAGTAGCATGTTTTCCACCCAGGGAATGAGGATGTGTCTGTAGGATCTTAACAGTTTATTAGCTATATGAAGATGCAGTATAAAATTGGAGAGTGGTAATGGGAGTTACAGTAGAGCTTACAGGCTCACTGAACTTGGGTTGCATGTATTTCTGTTCTGTTTTGCAGTCTTCAGGGTTTTTTTCACTAGATAGTAGCTTTGGTGAGGCATGGTTTTCATGTTTTTTTTTCCCCCAAATGATTCATCTGTAAATGTGTATTGTAGGTTGGTATAGTTACCACATTAGAGTTTCAGTGAGAGCCATGTTAGTCACCTAGGAAAGAAAATTGCACCCTTCTGGAGTATGATTTGACTTCTAAAAGATGTTGCTCATGTCCTGGTAGTGACTGGAAAGAATGTTCTCAGCTGTTTCATATGGAAGTTACAGATACACCTAATTGATGGTGATGGTACCTTTTTGGAAAAGGCTGTGTCTGTTTTAAACAGATGTGAGCAGGCTACCACCTCCCAGCTATGTCATAAGCCTGATGGTAACTGTCAAGTCAAATTTACCAGTTCCCAGATCTTTGATTATCTCTTGATTCAGATCAACAAGGGAAAACTGCATTTCTTTGGGAAGTTCTGAAATTGCTAATAACGTAAAAAACCTGTTAATAAGATCCTTGTCCCATTCCTGGAAACATTCAAGGTCAGGTGGAACGGGGCCTTAAGCAACTTGATGTAGTTGAAGATGTCCTTGCCCATGGCAGAGGGGTTAGTCTAGGTGAGCTTTAGGGGTCTCCTCCAACCCAAACTGTTCTGTGGAAAGATCTATTTTATTTTATTCTGCCTATGGAGAGTTATTTTTTTCCTTGCATGTGTTTGATATTCTAGCTGGAGTGTAGCTAATGATGCAGTCTTTCAATATCATATTTTCTAACAGTGTTAGTAGTTACATAATGTTACAATATTAATGAATTGTGTATTGGAAATTTATTAATATGCATTTACTGTTGGGAGGTCTTTTAAAGATGGCTGACTGACGTGTCTTGTATTTATCCCAGATTCCTGGCTTCTGTGATGGAGGGTTGGGAACAAGTATTCCTGGTGTGCAGGGCCATGTGAACTGTGATGTCCTGGTTGGCTACAAGGCCGTGTACCGCGTGTGCTTTGGCATGGCCATGTTCTTCCTTCTCTTCTCCCTGCTGATGATCAAAGTGAAGAGCAGCAACGACCCCAGAGCAGCAGTGCACAATGGGTAAGATGCAGGAATGAGTGCTGAGTTAGTGATGAATTTTTGTTTCATTCCACAGAGATTTTTTTCAGGAAATTAAAAGATTGAAGAGCCTCATCTGTTCTCTGAGAATTATATTCCTCTTAGCTTGGAAATTTGTAAGAATTTTTGTTCTTTTCTGGACAGTTTTCTTTTAAAGGTTATAGCAGTTACACATATATATCTGTATAGATGTATAAAATGGATCTTTTCTCCTTCTGCTATCTTTTCAGTTGCCCCTCCACAAAAAGAAATGATTTATATATCTAGTTTCTGAGCTTTCCAGTAGATTTTCTTTTGTATTTTATTTTAGTTAGGATTATCAGATGGAAGAATATAGTGGAATTTCAGCTTGTGTGTTGACACAAGTAGTAGTTTTCATCCAGGCTCTGCCTATGTGTAATGTAGCAGACAAGCTCCTTGAACCAAGGAGATGTTAATATCTGTAAGAGGGGATGATGCTAAAAAGCCTAAAACCTTTTATGGTGCCTAATCGTGGTGGTTACCGTGATTGCTTAGACTACTGCTTGTTCAAGGTGACTGTATTTAACAGAAGCTATGAACATCTGAGTCATAAAATTTTATTTTATATTCAGTATAGTACGATTAAACATGTCTAGCATAAAATGAGAAAAAGCTTCAAATTATTTCTGTAGGGGAAAATAATTAGGACTGAGCAGAATATTGCTTTGTTTACTTTTGGGTTTTTTTGGTCTAAAGAAAAAGAGTACAGTGTTAAGATGTGTTAGCAGCAGTAACTCAGTTCAACCTTTCCCTTCACCCTGCTTTGTTCAGACCATGCTAGTTGCAAGAAAGAAGAAAGAGGTTCAGCTACATTCTGTATCAGCTCTGTTTTTTTTGGTTTTTTTTTTCTCCAGAAGAAGGCACATGGTGATTTTACATGATGTGGGATGTTTTTTCCCTAAAATTGTTCTTAAGTATTTGGCATCTTCATGATAACCTTATTTGGAGTTGTACTCTCCAAATTTAGGTACTGTTTATGCAACCCATGGCAGTTTGCTCTTCTTAGCCAATCTAACATAAGCACTAGGATAAAAGGAAAAAAATTATGTTATTTAACTGTTGCTGGTAAAACATTACTTTCAGCGCTTCTGTAATAACTAATTGCTTTATGGCTTTTGATTTTTGAAATTGTGTGTATGTTCAGTAATATTTTGAGATGTAATCCTTTTGTTAGTGATTTGAAATGCTCAGAATACTAGGTTTTTACTTAAATGTGTACTAACTTTTTCATGCTTGAATGCAGGTTAAGCTCAGTAATATGATCTAGTGCCAATGTTCACCTTCTCTGCTTTTTTAGTGTCAGAGTGGTTTCTTGTCTCAGGTTTATGATGACAATAGAAAAAAAACAGTTAAAATGTATCTATGAGATAGTTGCTGGCCTGTAGAGAATGCACAGCAGCTTTAGGTGTTATTTCAGATGACTGTTGTTTTCAGTTGTCGTATGTGGTAGAGCATTAAGATTTCTTTAAAAAAGTCTAGAATTAGAGATTAAATATATACAAACTTGAACGCATTCTTAGTTCTATAATTGAGAACGACATTGATTTTAAAAAGTGGGTTCTAAAACTAGTTTTAGTTGGGTTTGTATTGTATTGTAAATGTTACAGCTTAATTCAGCTTTCAGACTGGATTTAGTAAATTCTCTGTATCCCAGGGAATTAGTCCATTTTCTTTTGTATTCTACACTTCCGTCATCTCACATAGTTCCTCTCCACACAACTGGCACTTGTTCTTCTGGTCTCCATCACTTGATTGTAACTGCCAGCAAGAGAGATTAAACTTGTTCACAGTATGGGAAGAAATGGGAAGGGATAGAAAACTTGAAAAATTGACAAGTGTTTGACATTGTGGGGGTGTGGTACATATCTTTGTGCTGTTATATTCAGTTTTGAAGTGCATGTAGATGGCATCATGCCTGTTTTTGGAGCTGCCTTTCACTGAAATCAGAAAAAAGTAGTCTTCAACTTCTCACAGTTATGTTGGCATAACAGTTCCCTATGCAGGGTATATTTATACAGTTAGTGTTTGTGGTGAGTTTGGTCTGTCTTTGGTGAGGGATGCTCCCCTGTATGCTTTCTGGAAACATCTCATCTGTTTTGATGGTCTGTGAATGCATATCCTTTACTGGAAGAAAAATTCCAATGACACTGCACTGAAACAGGGACTTAGAACTTGATTGTGTCTTTTCTGTGCAGGATAAATAATTTGATTTTGTTTTTGCGATAAATCTTCATCAGCTGTAGGCCTGAAGAATCTGAAGTTGGGTGGGAAGAATGTCCCACCATATTTTGTATCATGTAGGAAGTGAAGCAAGACTGGTAGGAAGCTCCAGCGTAATATTTTATGTCATTGTAGGCGCCAGTCAGATCTTTGATATTAAAAGCAGGAAGGGGTTTTTTAACCTCTTTTTCTGATATGCAGATAATTCAGTAATCTCGCTGCTGTGGTTTAAAGCGTTCTTAGGAAGAAAAAAAAACCGCTCACAATTGGCCTAATTTGTAATTCATGAGTAAGAAGATACCTCCGGGAAACATGTCAAACGCTGTGTCAGTCTAGTACAGTTTAAGCATAATTTTTTGGAGAACAGAAATTTTGGGCAGATAAAATTTTTATCCTGCTTCAAATGAGACAAGTTCAGAATGAGCAAATTAAAAAAAACACCAACTCTTAAGATGTGTATTTTATGTGCGAGTTAGACCAGACTTCACAGTTGCCTTATTTTTTTATTTCCCTTTAGATTCTGGTTCTTTAAGTTTGCAACGGCACTTGCAATTAGTGTTGGAGCTTTCTTCATACCAGAGGGACCATTTACAACTGGTGAGGGAATATTGTCTTCCTCTGTGTCATGGTGCAATCATTTGTAGTTTTTAAAAAATAAGTGCATGCTGATGTCATACAGTTTTAATTGTAGCTGTGTAACTGAAGTGTTTTTCGGTGTTCAGGGACACTAAGATGGGGGGGTAAATCACCTATGGTTCTTAACTGGTTTTGTTTTACTTCTCTCCTAGTGTGGTTTTATGTAGGTATGGCTGGTGCATTCTGCTTTATTCTTATTCAGCTGGTCTTGCTTATTGACTTTGCCCATTCCTGGAATGAATCTTGGGTTGAAAAAATGGAGGAAGGAAACTCAAGATGCTGGTATGCAGGTAAGGAGGGACTGTACTATAATCAAGTTTTAAATTTCATTTAATGTGCACTGTGTTAAATAAGTTAGTCACTGAACAGTTCATTTTACCAGTGCAGAAAGGGCTGCATCATACATAAGTATCATTTTCTCAGATGTGTAGTTCATCTCCATTGATGTCCTTCTGTTTTCAAGTTAAATAAGGGGAAGCAGGGAGAGGTGCAGCAGCTTCTGAGTAATAAGATCTATTCCCTGGGAGCAGGGCATGAGTTTCACAGAATGGGAGAGGTTGGAAGGGGCCAGAGCAGCTCATCTGCTCCAGCCTCCCAGCTCAAGCAGGGTCATCCCAGAGCACATGGCACAGGATTGTGTTCAGATGGTTCTTAAGTATCTCCAGTGAGGGAGACTCTACAACCTCTCTGGGCAATCTATTCCAGGGTGCAGTCACACACAAAATAAAGAAGTTCTTCCTCGTGGAGCTTTGTGTGCATCATATTAGAGAAGTGGCAACTGCAGCTTGTTGTTATTGTTGTTGTTGTTTTTCAGCCACAGGTTTTGCCATCCCTTTAGTGCTGATTAAAAACAAAGTAACCTGTTAGTGTGTCATGTTGAGTAGAATCATCTCAAATAATTTTTTTTTCTGGTTGCCAGTCAGTCATTCTTTGAAGGTATATGCTGAGTGAAAGGCCAGGGTAGTGGAGGACAGTACAGGTCATCTCATTGGAGAAATGATATTTTAATAAAGTGTTTCAGGTGTGATAATTTAGGTGTTTCAAAAGACAGCATGGCCTGTCTTCATTCCGTGTCCACTGTTCTGTTTAGTGTTTTTATTAAGGTGTAATTTAGAAATGAGATTTTTTTTTTAGCCTCTGTTGGAGAGGGATTTTTTCAGTTTATTTTTTAAGCGGTTAACCAGAGTGTGTGCTGTACAGCTGTGTTCTGTTATCCTCCTTGCTCTCTGCAGTATTATTCCAATTCATAGTAGTCTTTGTTATTAACCAGTTTAACTATGGTTTTGTTTCTTCACAGCTCTTCTCTCAGCTACAGCTGTCAACTATCTGCTGTCTCTAGTAGCTATTGTCTTGTTTTATGTTTATTACACTCATCCAGAAGGTTGTTCTGAAAACAAGACATTCATCAGTGTTAATATGCTCCTGTGCATTGGTGCTTCTGTAATGTCAATTCTGCCAAGGATTCAGGTACAATTTTCATTCTGTTGCCTCCTGTGTTATCACAATAGAATCATGCCTGCAGCTTTTGGTTGCCTAACCCTTCCTGTTTTGTGACTCCTGTTGTAGGAATCTCAGCCAAGGTCTGGTTTGCTGCAGTCTTCGGTGATCACAATTTACACAATGTATTTGACTTGGTCAGCCATGACCAATGAGCCAGGTAAGTGTAGCAGCAGTCTAGAGCTTTTTGGGTAACCTGTTCAGCAATCAATTGCACTGGCATTGTTTTCCAGTTCTGGGGTGACTGGGGTACCCCATCTATAGAGTATGTTTGTCAAACTTCTTTTCTAGCAGTAGAATTTCTGAAGTTTATTGTACAGAAATTTTTGTTTTGTTGCATCTAATTATGTGAGATGGAATAGTAAAGCAGTTGATGCATATCTTACATAAGTTCAGGATCCTTTTATCTACTCCAAGAGACAGATATTTATGCCATATATACTGTCATTTCTCAATCTAGAGAGATTCAGTAAGCTAAAATTAGACTCAGATTTTACTTCAAGACCGTGACAGTCACAAAGTTCCTTTCTATTTCTGTGCATTCAGCATGGAAATGTGCTGTTAAATATTTGTCCTGTTCTTGTTTTATGTAAGTTCTAATGCAGTTTCCCTCACAGACAGGCGCTGTAACCCCAGTCTGCTGAGCATCATTGGTTACAACAGCACCACCATTCCAACCCAAGGTCAGGTAGTGCAGTGGTGGGATGCACAAGGAATTGTAGGACTGGTTTTGTTTTTGCTGTGTGTTCTTTATTCAAGGTAAGATTCCTTTTTAAAAAATACATTATTTTGTATCACTTCTTTCTGTTGGGTACTAAATGGTACTTCTTTGAGTAACTGTACCTTTCTTGGAAAATCCAGCATCCGGACATCCAATAACAGCCAAGTTAACAAGCTGATGCTGACCAGTGATGAATCAACACTGATAGAGGATGGAATGCCCAGGAGTGATGGCTCCCTTGATGATGGAGATGATGTTCACCGAGCTATCGATAATGAGAGGGATGGAGTTACTTACAGTTACTCCTTCTTCCACTTCATGCTTTTCCTGGCATCACTGTATATCATGATGACACTTACCAACTGGTACAGGTAATTACATTTGATTAGATGTTGTGCTGATAATGGAGATACACGATGCCATCTCTTGCTGGGCAAGGAGGCACAAGTTGCATGCTCTGGATTCTGGGTCTTGATTGGGCCCTCTCAGTTTTCCCTCTGTTTCAGTTACATTTAGGGAACTGTATTTGAAAACTGTAGCCAACTTTGTTCACAAGTGCCTGTCACATTTTCTAGGATGATTCTTGTCATTCACTGAACTGCTGAAACACATCCTGCTGAAGGGAACACGATAAAGTCTTAAGTTACTTAACAATTAAAAATCAGTAAACACTAGGCCTGTGTCTGGTACAGAGAGCTAGAAAAAGGACATGTTATATCAACAGGTCAAGGGAGTGGTGTTTCTTCCCATCTCCTCAGCACTAGTGACTCCTCCAGTTCTGGGGCTTCCCAGTACAAGAGAGACACGGACATACTGGAGAGAGTCCAGCAAAGGGCCACAAAGATGATGAAGGGACTGGGGAATCTGTGGTATAAGGAGAAGGTGAGAGAGCCGGTACTGTCCAGCTTGGAGAAGATAAGGTCCAAGGGATGTCTCACCAATGTATATAAACACCTGAAGCAGGTGTGTGAAGAGGATGGAGCCAGGACTTCTCACTGGTGCCCTGTGACATGGCCAGAGGCATAGGGCACCAACACAGGTGATTCCCCCTGAACATCAGGAAACACTTTTCCATTGCTAAGGTGACTGAGCACTGGCACAGGTTGCCAGGGGAAGTCGTGGAGTTTCCATTCTTGGAGGTACTCCAAAGCCATCTGGGGCAGCTGGATTTAGGTGTCCCCACTGGAACAGTGGAGCTGGACTAGAATGGTGGAAATAAATTGTGTTGTCTGCTCCTTGAAAATATCTTGACAATAAAATAGTTCTCCTGTGCGTGAAGTGTTGCTAACAGCTTGATCAGATGTTCTTCAGAATTAAGAAATACAAACTAAGGTCTCTAGTTACTTGGCAAAGAACAATTTCTGTCAAAAAAGCAACACTAAAAGGTACTTCCTTCAGGAATAACTCTTCATAAATAGTTCTGCTGTGGATTTGATTTGTGGCCCTACTTGGGTCAATGACAATCAAGATGATTAATTTCTCTAGGTAGTGTCCTTTGGCAAGGCAAAACACATTCTTTGTATCTCTTAAGTGCTACCCATTTATTGCCTTTCTGCAGATTTGTTAGAGATTCCTTGTAATTATTTCTGCTTCTTGGCAGCTTCTCATACTGAGTATTTTTTTGTGCTGCTTTGTTTTTCCACCTCCTGTGACACCAACTTGCCAGTGCTGGTCTTGTACAGACTGGTGTGAACTGCCTGGAAGAAGGGTCCTTTGAGGTGTGAATTGAAAATGATCTCCTGTGAAAACAGTGCTGAAGGGTGGCTTAGAACACAAGTATTGAAAAAAAAATTACAGATTATCCTTTTTCTTTCCTTTTCACAGTCCTGATTCTTCTTACGAGACAATGACCAGCAAGTGGCCCTCAGTGTGGGTGAAGATCTCTTCCAGCTGGATTGGCATCGTGCTGTACGTGTGGACTCTGGTGGCTCCGCTGGTTCTCACCAACCGCGACTTTGACTGAGCTCCGCTGCTCTGTGTTAGCGCCTGAAACAAGCAGTATTCTGGGTAATGGTGGGGTGTAAATACGTGTGTGTGTGTGTGTGTGCGCGTGTGCTGTTCAGGTAGAATTCCCTGCTTTATCCTGCATGATTACCTTGAATCACGTCTTGTCATTTCATGAAACGACTTTTTCTAGCTGAGCTCGATGGTAATTGCTGTAATGATGGTTTTCATAGGATTACTCCTAGTTTGAGTGCTTTGGGAGCACGAGATGTAAGATCAAGAGCTTTTGGAAGTATGATTTTTTCCCCTCAATTGCATTAAATGGTTTTAGGAAAAAAAGTACAAGTGTTAATTAGGGTAACTGAACAGTGTTAGGTCAGGCTTTGCAAGTAAAGGAGGGGCTGCCTTTGATGATCCCTGTTGCCTTGATTCCAAAGTAAGCCTTGAATAAGTGTTGTTAGACTCAAAAGTGAAGCATGTTGGGGTTCACTGCACATCTTGCAGCACTTTGGCACTAACAACCTGACCTTCCCCATGCCGTTTGGCACTAACAGCCTGACGTTCCCCATGCCGAGGGCAGCAGTACCTCCAGCACAGGTATAAGAGGGGGAAACTTGCACCTGGAGCTGCAAAGGAGCCAGTCCAGTGTGTTCCATTACACACTGGAGGACAGGCACCCCTGGGGAGAAATATCCTAGTATCAGATGCTCAGAAGCATGTTTTTAAGGCACCTGTTTACAATGTGCATCTACATATTATTATTATTGTTTTTTTAAGTAGTTTAAATGGCATAGCTGTGCTGTAATTTATTGCTGTTTTGTGTGCCACTTTCTTCTTGGCTAAGCTACAATCATGGAGTTTGCAAGGAGCCGAGTGGTGAAAGCTGTGTAAGCCCTTTGGAGGAAGTTGAGTATTGTGATTGGAAAAAAAAAAGTGGAGAAAAAGGAGCACTGAAATTACAACTACTAAAGGGGAGGTTTGCATTCACTGAGGCTTCAACTGAAGGGTTTAAATATTTGGGGCTCTGAATCTTCAGATCTTTTACTGTATTAGGTATTTTGCTTGTTGTTCATTGCCAGAGATGGACTTGAGCCTAGAAAGTTTAAATCCAGGCATAGTTCCTGTGCAGTTACAAAATCTTAAAATGCTTTTGTGCTTGCTGCTTTGTAACTGAAGTACGTAAGCTGCATAATTTCTCTGTTACTTGCTACAACTTGAACCTAGAGCAGCCTGACTGGGAGTGACCCTGGAGCCTGCAGTAGATGTCATGCTCATCTCTTTCCATGGTGTTTGTAACTGTGACTTCCTGTTGCTATTCTCTAAGCTTTTAATTCTGAACACTGACATTTACTGCAAAAGTCTGACATGCCAAGTCAAACTTGAGACAGTAATGGAAAGATTAGTAAAGGCTTGTAATAATTTGGAATATGTTGTTACCTTATTAATAAATAAATTTGGATGAAGATGTCCCATGACTCTTGCTGTCTCATGCTGCTTCTGGCGATGAAGTCCTCTGACAGTTCTGTGCCCTTGGCAGCCGTGTCCCAGCAAACACTACACATGCCTTGCACCTGTAATTGCATTCCTGCTTCATCAGCTGCTGCGACCTCACTGGATTGCACCTGTTTAAATTTGGGTAAATCGCCTGGACACTGAAATGAATGGACAAGGAGACCAGCTCCTTTTCAATGCCTTTATTAAGATCAGCTCTCGTGCGTGCCCAAAGGGTTGCGGACACCGCCGCCACTCTCGATAGATAACGCAGGGGAGGAGGGGTTCAGCTTTACCGCTGAGCAGAGCTGGGGCTTGTGTTCTCGCGAGAATCCCTAGGAAAACAGTGGCTCGTTGGAAAGCATAAGGCTAGTCCTGCAGAGAGGGTACTTTCAAGTTATGGTGACCAGACACGAAGCCCCGGCAGGTAGCCCGATGCTTTTCCCTGCTCACTGATGTAGTTTGGAGTCCAATCTGGACAACGGCTCGCTTGTTTTAGTTTTTAGGTATCAATTCCACTTCCTCTGGGGGCCAAGGCTCATGGGAGTCATCTTTATTTGCATGCCGGATGTTGTCATCGGTTGCCATGCGAGAGCAGCAGGGGAGCGGGAAGGATACAGTTTCAAAGAAAGGGGTCCCAGATAAGTACCAGAGAAAACATTTAGGAAAGGCATTTGCAATTACAATGACAATAGGTCTGAGATAAACGGTATTTAACAGAGAAAGCCTTACAACAGGTAAGGTAAAGGCACTTCACAGTAACAACACTTAACTGAATTCAGGAACTTGGTCTCTTATTTCTTACAAATACCACTTCTTCTACAGCGGTTCCTGAGTCCTGTAACAAAACAAGGAGCTGAATTCAGAAGATTCAGACTGCTCTAAGAATTCAGCTCCTTGTACAAGTACCCAGATTACTCCCTTGGAAAAAAATTTTGGATCCATTGCCAGAGTTGGGGAATGTAATTTTTGTGTTGCATGTATGAAGTTACTGAAACCCAGTTCCTCTCTTTGCTGAGCCTTTGTGCTCTGGAGGTTCTCAGACTTGATTGTCAGTTTGGTTTACAGTTTATATTATAATCAGGAGCTAAAGGTGAGACGATCTGGTTTAAAGTGAATCAGCTGCCCCTTCACCCGGTGGGGCAGGAACAGGCTGCCCTCGAGCACAGGTACACAAACTCACTGCAGCACCTGTGGCTTCCATGAGGGCATCAGTGGACACACACCTTGGAGGAGGGGTAGGGCTCCTCCACTGGAAGGAAAGCGATAGAGCTCTGCCACAGCTCTCTAAGAAATCAGAACACCCTGTTGTGTGCTACTACTGGAAAACAGTTTGCTGCATTAGAACTTGTTTTGGAGGCTTATCAATAAACCCTTCAGGCTGGAGATAATGGAACTATTTTCCAGGAGACGTGCACAGCAAACCTTGCACAGCTACTATGATAGGAAAACAAGAGGCTGTTGAATCTATAACCACCTGGCACACAGAGTAAACGACAAACTCTTGACACGTATCACACTTAAGTAACATTTATTTTGTCAGCATAGATGGTCCAAGTTAAAAGTACTCATGCAGTCATGGGGCCTGGCAGCCGTCAAGAACTTTTCCCCAGTTTGTGCTATGTGTGAGCACTTCCACTGAAGTGAAAGTAAGGCAGAACCAAGATTTAGCAAGGTACAGGCACTTTGTTCCCAGTTGAAGCAGGGAAAAAAAAAGCCTACATCAGGTCCTGGTCCCCCCACCCCAAAAAAGCCTCATGTGTGTTAAACAAAATGTAAAAAATAAAAACCCCAAAATACAGAAAGTCAGTGTTCCCTAACCATACACTACTAGTTTATGTCATCATAGGTAAGACAAAGTATAGGAAACCATAAACCAAAGCTCACTATTGACAAGTGTTGGTTACCTGCAGCATGAGCAATGTGTGCAACACCAAGTGTTCACATCAGTGCAGCAGCAGCCTGGCCCAGCAGTGCCAGCTGGCCTGTCTAACTCCATAGCTAAACAACTGCTTGTATAAGATAGGAAAGGTACTTCAGATTACACATATCTGGTTACATAAAACGGTGATTTACAAAAAACTCATACCAAACAATATTCTAAATAAATAGTTCATCTTCATGACTATATACAGAGCCTCCCTCACATCAGTTATCCAGGAAGGACATGTCTGTGTCCATGGGTGCTGGGGCAAGTTCGCACAGGTAGAACAGCGTGGCTTCGCTCGCCTCTGCCTCCGTCAGCGGCTCCAAACGCACCAGTTTGCTCTGGGTGGGCTGGGGATCCAGGCTGCTCTCCAGGAGCTCCTCCCCTTCCAGGGATTTTTCAACAGTGGAAGGAGTTTCAGCTGTGAAGCTCCCACCTTCAACGGCAGAGACTGGGTTCCCATCGAGGAATGCAAGGAGTGGAAACGCAGTATAGTGTATCAGCTGCTTATCTATGGGGAAAAAAATGCCCAGAATATCAATTTGTGTGTCGTTCTACATGCAGAAGGAAAAAACAAAATCCAACGCACAGTACTTTATTTAAAGAAGAATTAATTTAAAAAGATAGGTGTTTATGCTTTAAAAGAATTGTTATGTTCATGCATAACATTATTTGTGCAGATTCACATACAAAAAATCAGTTTCTCTGCATCTAGTACAGAGACAAAAAATCTAAAAAGCAAATATCCTAAGTATTGTGTTTTGGTTATCAGCATAACATAAACACCAGATAAGGAGCAAATAAATGAGCTGGCTTTTAGAGTAATGTTCAACTGTTGAAGCATTTCAATAGATCATTACAACTAGCCCTGATCTGGGCTTAGTACCTTGCATTTCCTGTGAAGCTGCTGGACCAGCATTATTCTTGTTAGTTTCTTTTCCCTTTGTCTCTGCCTAGGAACAAAAGCAAACTCTTAAAATACATGTTTAAAGCCTGTTCCAATGCCACTGAAAACAGCTGACCCACTACTACAAAAGATTTTTTTTTTTTTTTGTGATAAGACGCAGTGGCATGATCACTATTATCCACACTAACACACCTTGGCTGAGAAAACATGAAATGGAAACACGGGCTACAAAGCAAGAACCAAAACTAATGCTTTAAATGAACAAGACAATTTCAAAGTGCTACATCTTTGCTCCACTGCTTACTACTGTGTTTCTTTTCCCACTAGACAATACAGACAAAACCATTCTGATAGAAGTGCATACCATGTTTGCAAGTAAAAAAATCTCAGGGGATACAAAAGTCAAGAGACTGGTGCAATGTAGAGGTAATACAAGTTTTAAAGGACATTACTAATTATTTGGGGTGCTTTTCCTTTTACTGTTTAAAGCCCAACAGGATGAATTTAGCTGCAGTCTTCCTATTCTCATGCAAGTCTTAAAAGCCAGAGCACAAAGTGCCATGATTCCAGTAAAGAAAACAGCAAAAGATGAGTGAATTTTGCATCTCTCACTATTGCGAATGTTGAGCAATGGATTTAAGACTTACTTTGGTATTAGTGACATGATCATGATCTGTGGGATTCATCTGCACAGAACTTGTAAAAAGCTGAGTAAGACAAAAGACATGAAGTTTTAGGTATCTCAGTGTTGCTATTAAGAATACAAGACCATTGCTTCTGCATGTGTAAGAATAACCCCTGTACTTATTCCACCCTCTGTGAGGACTGGAGTCTATTTACAGGTAATTACTGCTTTTACAAAGAAAATCTAGCTTTGGAGCACAATGGTTTGGAATTCCAGGAACCCTGATCACAAAAGAAAAAACTGTATGGCATCTAACACAGTTTGCCACAGTCTTAAAACACCAATTTCTTCTGACATTGCTGCCTGGGTAATTCTGTCTACAATATGGATGAACTCAATTTGCAAGTGACACCAAACCGGAAGGAGTCATCAGTAAATGAAAAGCAGAGCTGCTTTTAAGAGGGATCTCAGTAAAGTAGGAGAGGGGCCAACAGGCACCCCAGCAGGTCCGACAGCCACATGTCACCAGGAGCCAGTAACCTCAGGCACTGGCCCAGGTTAGGGTTGAGTAACAAATGGACAGGGAGCAGCACCTCAGAGAGTGGACATGTGAGTCACGGCAGACAACACCCTGACACCAGCCAGCAACATGGCCCTGCTACAGGGAGCAAGGTTCTTTTTAACCCCAGTTCATTGAGAAGACCACAGATGATGTGCTGGGTTATTTCAAAGCAAGAGTATTAATCGACTTGACATCTAAGTTCACATCACAACAAATTAAGCATTATTTCAGTAAGAAAGGCATTGTTCAATAAGAAACTTAAGCATTCACTTGAGCAGTGGTGTAGCATTAAGATTTATACCACTGCTCCACAAACTCAAATATTTGTAACTTCGCTTTGTAAAGGGAAGAAAACAAGATCATTTTTAAATCCTTATTAAACAGCAACAACGCACACAAATGTTTTCTATATCCTATTATGAAAATACTTATAATTAAGTCAAAATTACATCAACCAGGAGATCTGGATCTATGCTGAATTGTCGTCCTGACAACATAGCCTGGAAGTCCTCTAAACTGCAGTCGATACTGTCCAGATAATCCAGAAGTTCAACTCTAGAAGGCAAACAGTATTTTATTGCTGTATCCCTCAATAAAGTAAGAGAAATCCTTAAGTAAGCTTTACACAGAGTTACTACATGCATCTAAAATTCTTCACCAGAAGTAGAATGAACTAAGTCTTTCACAAGAAATGACCTCTGGAAAAAAATGAAGACTTTTAGCCTCTTTAGAGGAGAACCCAAGTCAGCAGACAGGTGCTCTGGAATAGGTAGCACAGGAATTACATCAACATAACACTATTACATGGCATCAGCAGAGATGCAATTCTTTCATCCACACAGCCCTAATGGGTCTAATCCACCTGCTGGAGTGACAAAAATCAATCCTGACAGTTTAAACAATCTTCACAACATTACACTGCCAGATTAAACATCTCAACTCACTCACTTAACAATGAAAATCAGAGGTCGCATCTTAGGTAACATCTTAAAATACTTAGAAGGATCTTCAGAAACTGGCTGGAGTAAGTGGCCTGTAAGTTTAAAGTTCTCAGAGGATACTGCCATTCCGTTCTTTTTACTTCAGTCAAATAATCAGTTCTAATATCTGAAAGAACAAAAGACCAGACTACTCACTTTCCAAGAAGATTTATATTCTGTGAAATTACTCCATTTTCATTGAGTATGGAATCCATCACAGAGACTGGGTCTTCTGCAGTTGAAGTTGACTGGTTATTCAGCTGTACAGCACTTGATATGAGTGGGCTTGTACTGTCACTGACAGAGCTGACTGGATCATTACCTGGGACAGCAACTGATTCAGTGCTTTTATCCCCTTGAATTACAGGGGCATATTCATCTTCATTATCATCTTCCACAATTACAATATCGGGAGAATGGTAGCTACAGCTACAGCTGTAATGTGAGAAATAAATTACAGCATTTCATACACATTTAAACTGGTATTATCCCACAGGTTTAGTTACCTCTCACTTTAGTCAGGCTACTATCAGGAAATAAACTTATCTACTGCTTTTTAATACTAAACAAAGATACTCAAAATATCTGCTTTCCATTGATATGGTCCTGGAATGATCAATGCAATTAATGCAGCTCAGTTAGCAGACACTGTTGTGCCAGACCACAATAACCAACTGCTAATGGGCTACAGGAACACCTACACTTGAACAACTAGACGCTTGCATATAAATATGAAGTATGTACAAAGTGAACCAAATCACAAGGTCATCAAACCAGACAGACAATATATGTTTTGTCTATTTCCTGTTGAACAACTTTAACTCCTGAGCACCCATAACAAAGCTTCCCAGTCTACAGGTTTGTAGTTAACCTTATTATGCGTACCAGGAATGAAACCTGAAAACCAAGAGCAAACCTCAACTTATTTGCTTTCATCCCTAATCTGGTTCTTAACCCTTAAGAAGCTGTTTGTTAGGTTGCCTCTCTATCACTACCTTTTTCTCATGAAGCTCTTCTACCAGAGAATGCATTCAGGCATCAGCTGAGCAAGAACAAAGGTGCCAATTCACTATAAGGTACAAATATTGAGGTTTTTTCCTTGAGGCATAATACAGGTCCTACCAATCCAATGTAAGTCAATAACAGAGTTGCATCTAAATCCTTGGACCAAGTTTCAACTTGCTTGTAGCTGAAATATGAACAACCTCCGTAGTATTGGAGTACAGACAGGAAGGAACATAATCACAAAAAACAACTGGGACTGTAAAAAACCCAGAACCTTGAAATTAATTGGCTTAATGCAAAGACCACACCAAAACCTGACAAACACCACACGTAAACTGTTCTCCAAAAAAACCAGCAAAAACAAAGAAAGTTGTTCCTGCCTGTACACATAACCAAAAAGCAAGAAGACTTCTCTTACTCTGGCTTTAGTACATTTAACTACAAATGTTAAAGTATATATACTACGAAGTATATATGCAGTAACACAGATTGCTTTCACGAGTTTCCTGGTATTAAAACTCCAAGAACCAATTAACTATTTGGAACAAATTCAGAGGTCAATAAATCGAAAGTTAGTGTGAATTCACAGATAAAGTTTCTGTATGTGCAGGAGGGCTCAATAATTCTAACCACTTCACTGAAAAAAATTATCTAAGGCATCTGAATTAGCGCATATTATACAACACTGAAAGCCATTTCTCAACACACACTTCCGGAGACTTCTTACTTGGAAGAATCTGAAGTGGTATCTTCACTTGTTTCTGGTGTAACAGGAAGATTTTCTTCATCAGCCATGGGATGTTCTTCCTCACCCACATCCTCGGTGACATCATAAATAACAATGTCATCTGAAATCTGTTCCCTTTGTTTTAAGCCCTCATTTCTGTTGAGAGGTACCTGAGAATTATTTTTACAAGAGTCAGGGTACAGAGGGATGGTAAGGTTCAGCATTTTGACAGTTATCATTGTATCTTACAATGCTTCACATCTAATGCAGTCTAAGAGCTTTCCTACACCTTAAGAGATTACAAGCTGTTTGTACAGATCTATGTTTAATAGAAAAAGTTCTGCAAGTAAATAAACAAGCTGGAGAATAACAGCTACAGGATAAAGAATTTGGCAAATGCGACAGGCATAGAAATAAAATTATACTAGCACTGTCAGATAATAGAACTAAAAATATTAAAACAGTGATTGCTGTTTAAACAGTACTTTGTTATAAAGCTACTGATTCTATACTACATACTACAGCACTTGTTTTAACGATTTCCTCGCCAATCATTATTTGGACAGCAGAAAACAATTTTCAGTGGTGTGACTCACTCAAATGTAACAGGAACATGACATGATTTTGCTGGGTTGGATGCTGCCTATACACACTGGACCCTTGTCCCTGTATAGGGCCAGGGGGGCCAAATTCCCAGAGGTAACAATGCAGCATTACACATGCTATTTCTAACAGCACCGTTCTTAAAAGCAAACTACTTTCAGCAGGATCATGTCAAGCTGTATTTAATACACAGGTAACTGGTTTATATGTGCTTATGTTGGAAAGTGAATGGTGATTATCAACACATCTAGCTTCTGAAAGGAAACAACACAGCCTATCACTTCTACAAGCTGACAGCCCTCAGTACACAGCTGTGTTACAGTCTCCACACGACAATGAATTCAATCCATCTGCCCACCTGCACTCCATCATAACAGAGAGTACCCATAACAGAAAACTTACATGGTGGCTACTGTCAGCTGGTTCTTTCACAATTTTCGGAAATACATTCGACTTTGTAGGTCCATTAGTGTTCAGAAGTAGAGGCCTACATCAGACAGAGTAAAGGAAGAAGGCCATCTCAAACCCACCTCTTTGGTAATTAGTCAACAAGGCCTGTCAGTTTACCAAGGCGACAGAAAGCTTTTGAAACCATATTTACCTCTTGCGTTTCAGGCTCACTAGTTGGTTATTCTGCACCAAGGTAACAATGAATTGTACAATCTGTAAGGGAGAGAATACTATTGTTGGTTGCTCTACTTTGTAATTGTTTCTCTTGAGTACCAAGGCATCTTATAGCAAAAGATGCCAATAATAAAATCTATAAACAGCAAAACACTTCCTTTGTATAGTAACTTTTATACAGAGCTGTTCAGAAAACCTAAAAATCAAGGTAAAAACCAGTGCTGATAGTATCTAAATAGTTATTCAATTGTTAGAGAAAGACTTTTCACATAGCAGGTGATAAGAGCCAGCTTTTACACAACATCATACAACACACAGACAGACATGCAGCAACTCAAACGATTAAAAGGATTCTAATTAGCAATGACAAAAGGCGTATAGGGATGTGGACCATACAGATAATCTGTATCTGTAAATACTGGTTCTGGTGAAAGGTATTTTTGACAGATTCAGAAAAAAATTACATGTACAATTAACAATATTCATCAGCTGCCTTTCCTTTTAAAACATTAGCCTTCCTTCTCTTACATTTTAAACCTAAGGCTTTAATGTACATATCTGGCTTGACGAAACTGGGACAAAAAAACCCCACTAAGTCTATGCTACAAGGCTACTTGCAGTGATGCCCCTTCTGGTATGTTAAAAAACAGATCTATAAACTTAATGCATTTATATCAGTTTTAGTAGATCACAGAATCAAATAATCTAAGTTAACATATCAGTAGGTTCCACTCAATTATCTAGTCCTCTGGTAACTAGGAATATACAGTCAGTGAGTCAGTTAAGTGGAGTAGCAGTGGACTTCCAAGGAAGTTTCTCCCGAGATCGGTTGACATAGAGAATTAGACATCTGATTCCCAAAGTAATAAAAAATAGATGGACCAAATTAAGGGCAACTTTAATGACTGATGTAGGATGTTCTTGAGCCTCATTCTTTGAAAATGTTTACAAGACTTTGGCCTTATTTTCCGCTTATGCAATAAAATTCCCTGAATGTTTGTATCACTAGGGTTTGTTCATCATATACCACCCTGCTGTTTTTTCTAATAGAGATTTGACATTATAAAAAGCTGAGTGAGGGCAAAGCAAGGTAACGTGGCAAAGCATTCCTACTTCAGAAGCACTCACTCAAGCACACATGACACCTGAATGAAGGCTTACCTTTCGAATAACTTGCTGCTGTTGCAAGTGTTTTGCTCTCAGTTCTGACACTTCCCTCCAAAGGGATTCATTCTCTCTGTTTAAAAATGATGATTTAAAAGTCACCTAAAACTAGTTGTTGATTTTTGTTAAAGATCAGTTGGCTTCATTAAAACTCTTTGAAATGTGTTCCTAGATTGTGGGAGTGTCCCACAGGCAGCAAGCAGCCTTGGAAAATCACTATGAAACAGAGACCCAAACACAACAAATTCTGCAGAGAATTTTCATCTGCTTTAAAGGAAAAAAAAATTCCCAAATTTGGCAATAATCATTACACATACATTCAGCATTTAAAAATTAACTATCAGCATTTAACAGTTACCTCTATTAGCTCCAGTAAACAGGCCTGTTAGGTGACAAAATAACAGGAGCATGTCAAAGGTAGCAGCTTTCATGATACACTGTCATTTTAGTAATCTTGGTTCTTCCAGTACTGACAGGACTCCAGTCAGTGGGATAGTGTAAAAACTGCCCTATTGTAACCATGAGCCTTGCTGTTTCCAACAGTGTATGCCATAGTAAGAGATAGATAATGAGTACCAAAAGCTTCAACAATTATGGGCAGACAACGTATCATTCTCTTCTCTTTTGTAGTTTAATTTTCAGCACAAACAACCCAGCTCCACTGGTGTTTGTGTTTTTAGAAAACCTTAAAGTTTTCAAAAACAGCAGCTCATATGCAGTGTGATGCAGGATAGTACTTGCTTCTCAAACTGCTCCCATGTCCAACATACAATTTAAGAGTACATTCCCATAACAGCAGAAGTCAGGGATTCTGAACTTTCTCAACTTTTTCACTAGCTTTATCAAAGTGCTTTGCAGGACCAGGTCTTCTGATTTAGCTCCAGTTTCTACCTCAGTAACTTTAAACTGTTGGGATGACCATATGGATGTCCAAGACCAACCACTATGTTCTCAGCTCTACAAACTGTCATCTCATTAGCAACTGGCTGTCATCTCAGTCAAAGCCAGCCCTGTCTGGGAAGAGGTTTGGACCTGATGGCTCTTGAGGTTCCTTTCAACACAAATTTGTCCAGGATTTCAAGAGGGCAAATACAATTTTTACTCTAGACTGGCCAGATTCTAACAAAGACTGTGCCTAAGCAAAAGAAGTTTGCCTCTGAAGACTCTACCACTCAAGTCACTACAACTGAAGTCTAGAAATGACAGAATTTACTTCTTAAAACCTGAACTAATTAGTGACTTCTGCCACAGAGGTACACTGTCATAAGACCTTCTACTAGAAGAAATAGAAACTCTAACAGAGTTTCTATTCAGGCGATGTGACTTAATGTGCATGACCTTATGCTCATGTATATTGTCTGTATCTACATATTCTAAAGGATTAAGTAATTTGTGACACACATCTCTCTCACTGTTGAGGATAAATCAACTTCTAAGCAGGTAGTAATGAAATTCTAAAAAAACTCTATTTACATTTGGATTTTCAACTCTGCTTCTCTGTCAAGGAGGTAACTAATGAATTTCCAAATTAGATTTCTAAACACATTTTCAAAGGTATTAACTCTTCCACAATTTCAAACAGCGGGGGAATGAGGACAAAAACAATAGGAAAATAAAAAACAATGAGCAAAGACATTAATTGTCCCACAAAAAGTATTATATGCAAACTGCACAAACCAAACTCTGCCTCAAACCAAATACAGTGACTATTTCCAACCTGAAGACAAAAACCAGCATACTTTATATGAAGAGCTGATTTAAATATTCATGCTCAGCATCTATATGGAACAATCATTAAAGGTGTTAATTGCCTACTACTAGACAGTTCTGCAAACACCAACGTTGCCTATGACTTTATCAGAAAATTCAATTTTAAAGCAAATTTTCTATTGAAATGTATGTTCCTAAAGCAGTAATTTATATTAGGCAACTAGAAATCAAGACACACCTAGAATTAGTCTTTGTCCAGATCTAGCATCACAATTACTCAGCATTAAGGACTGGATACTGATGAAGCAACTTACCTCTTCAAAAGAGACAACTGAGATTCAATAGTTGTTTGTTTAATTTGCACTTTTTGAGCACTGCATATTATTTTAGAGAGATCTTCCTGACGTATCTTGTTCTCTTCAGGTCTCGAAGAAGAAACCTTTAAAAGATTAGAATCCAGAAACTCCTGCTTGACTATTATTCTCTTTCGGTGATGAAGTATATTTTCTTACTCATGCTGACAAAATATGCACTTAATTTAATAATAAACCAAGCATCCAAAAATCCCCAAAACCAGAAACACTGCTGTCACCACATTAGCTTTAGTTTTTACCAACATTCGTGTACACTCAGACTCTTCAGGCATTTTCCCAAGTACTCTACTTCACCCTAACTGCGTCACAATAACCTGGTGATAACAAGTACATCACTGTTTGCTGGTTTTGGCTGGCATGGGGCAATTTTCTTCATAGTAGCAAATATAGGGCTGTGTTTTGGACTTGTGCAGTTGTGCTGCAGTGGTGGCAACACAGAGAAGTTTGTTACTGCTGAGCAGTGCTTACACATGGAGTCAAGGGCTTTTCTGCTTCTCACCTCACTCCACCAGACAGCTGGCTGGGGCTGCACAAAAATCTGAGAGGGCACACACACAGCTGGGATAGTTATCTCCACCTGACCAAAGGAGAATTCCACACCATACGGTGTCATGCTTAGCATATAAAACTGGGGGGAAAGGAAGGAAATGGGGAGGATGTTCAGCATGATAACATTTGTCTTCCCAAGTCTCCATTACATGTGATGGGGCCCTACCTTCCTGGCGATGGCTGAACACCTGCCTGCCCACGGGGAGTGGCAAATGAATTCCTAGTTTGGCTTTTCTTATGTTTGTAGCTTTTCCTTTATTTATTAAACTGCCTCCATCTCAACCCATGAAGTCTTCTCACTTTTACTCTCCCAATTCACTCCCACATCCTGACATGGGGGCAGTGAGCGAGTGGCTGTGTGGGGCTGAGCTACTGACTGGGGTTAACCATGACATCCAGTTTAATTTGCCATATTGCTATTTGCCATCCATAATCACTTGACTCAGTAACAGCAGAGCAGACTTCAGAAGCATAACAAACGTGTTTATAGGTTTTCCCTATCCTCTTGGGTGTAAAGTCTAATGTTTACAGTAGCTTTGTTCTGAAACAAGTTACATAAATGAGCAGTTTCTTATATTGCTGATGGTAAAGTCAAAGCATGCTCTGCATGTCTAATAGTCATTTACAAATTGTCACATTACATAACTCACACTTCTTTGCCACCTGTGAAACTTTACTATAATGACAGCAAAGTAGATAAAAAACCCTTGTTAAATCCCCCAAAATATCTTTAAACAAGCTCAAGATATAAATGAAAGCAGGGCAGTTTGCTTCCATAAACTCCGAACTTACTTGCACTCACAGTCCTGCAGTTAAGCTTGACATGAACTTCGCCATATATCAATATTCAACAGTTCAGGTTTCCCCCACACTGAATTTTCACTGACCTTCCTTTTAATGTGTTCCAGCAAGTCCTCCCGGCCCTGCCTAAAATACGCATGCCGGAACTCTACTGGACCGTCCCGCTCCAGTTTGACAATCCCAGAATCAACATGGACCACTTTACGGAAGCCATCTTTAAAAAAACAAAGGCAAAGAAAAACCTCAAAACCCACATTAAGAAATTCAAAGTATGCTGTCCCAACTATCTTGTTGCCAATTTTGAAGATAAGACAGTATCCTAGCTGCAGAGAACACAAGGCCACTGTTCAAAGGAAATTATAATTTAACTTATGTACAGGATTTAGAACTGTGCTAGAATGCAAAAATCCAAGAACTTACACATATTTAACTGTCTGACAAAGCTTGCCATGTTGTTATGCTTGAAGTACTTGGGAAGGATCTCCTTTGCGAATCTCTGTTCATTCAACACCAAGAAACTCTTTCCATTCTAAAATGAGAGAGACACATTAAGCTACTTAAAAACCATAGCAGAAAACACACTGGGCTTTTAGAATTAATCAGCAGATTGGAATGTTTCCTTTTGCATGCAGTACATTACTGATCTGCCTGCCTACAATTTTCCAAAACAAAAAGTGTACAAACCTTGCAGTTGCAAAGCAACTGAGTGCTATCAATTTACATCCTCATCTGTATCTGAAGGGGAATATCTTTATTGTTACACACTGTTTCATCAGATACGAAGTAATTGTTTACCAGCAATTATCACAGTTTCACTACAGGACAATACTATCGATTTTGACTGTAGTTTTGAAGCCCTGGTTAAGAAATCTTAACAAAGAACATGAGCAAGGGAAAAAATACCAACAATCAGCTGACAGTCCCATCTGCTTTTCAGTATAAAAGCATGATCAGTTTGCTAGGACTTGTAAGGCAGATAGAACTGTGAAAGAGGTGATGGTGTCCACTGGGTTTTGGAGTTACCAAAAAGGTAGCCACCTAAAGCAAAATTCCCCTTCTGGAATGCCAGTGGTGAGGGAAGACTGATCTTTTATTTAATCTACAGGCTTTAACTAAAACAGAAGGATCTGCTCTTTGTTCTTCAATGACTGCACTCCATTTAACTACAGGGCAAGGAGTTGGCAGAATGCAAATTACCTACTTCAAAATGGTTTAGGTTCTGTCTACACATCCACAATACTCTCACTCTGTAGTTAATAAAAAGTTTTATCTCCAACAAATGTCAACACTTTTCCTGCATCTTCTTAAGAGGCTTTTTTAGTTTAATGAGTCACTTTTCTTCACTTATCCTCAAATGCCAGCAGTTCTATGATCTCAAGAAGCTTAAAGAACCAACTGTAAGACCATATGAAGGTCCTTGTCCAAAGGCGGGTGTCCTTGTTCCAGCTAGGATAGAAATAATTTTTTTTCTTAGTAGCTGGTAGAGTGCTGAGTTTTTGGATTCAGTGAGAAAATAATGCTGATAGTAAGCTGATGTTTCAGTTGTTGCTGAGCAGTGCTTACCCTAAGTCAAGGTTTTTTCAGTTTCCCAAGTGCTGCCAGCAAGCAGGTGCACAACAAGTTGGGAGGATGCACGGCCAGGACAGCTGACCCAAACTGGGCAAAGGGACATTCCATAACAGAGAACAACACGCCCAATATATAAACCAGGAGACTTGAGTTATCCAACAGGAGGGCCAGCTGCTGGTTTTGGATGGACTGGGTACCAGCCTGCAGGTGGGAAGCAATTGTATTGGGCATCATTTGTTCTTCATGTGTTTTCTTTCTGTTTTATTACTGTTATCATATACTTCATTTCAATTTTATCTCAACCCACGAGTTTTACTTTCTCGACCAGGGTGTGGGGAAGCGAGCAAGTGGCTGAGTTGTGTTTAGTTGCCAGTGGGGGTTAAACCACAACAGCTTGTTCCTGCAAATCAGCAGGGAGCATCAGAAACAGGATGTTACAAATGGCTCTCCACTGAACGACTTAGGTGCATAACACTGAGAGGAAGGTAGGGAGATGAACACTTCCAGTAATGCCTACCTACCTCCTGCTGAGAGTCAATCAGTGGAAGAAAAAGAGGAAGCAAAAGAAATGGCAAGAACAGACTATTTTAGCCAATGCTGTGTGAAACTCACAAACTGAAGTGACAATCAGGTTGAATCAAGTGACACTCCAGTGACCTGTGACACCAACAGATAACTTTTTGTGGTGCCTCACTTTATCATCACTTTGACATTGTCCAGGCCAAGCACAGGAAAATCTGGGAAATGCATCCATAAGCCGTTGTTGCCCTGACAGTCACTTACAGCAAAGCTGTACAGACTTTAAGGCCTGTAAGCGTCACGACACAGCTAAATAAGATTGTCAACTCCAAGTGCCAATGACTACAGCACACAGCAGTCTTCCAAGTGCTTTATTTGGTACTCCTCATCCATATCAAAAGTAATCCCAATACTTCCCCCCAACAAGAACTGCTGGCTGCTAATAATATTGACTGTGATGGGTGGACCTTCCCCTCTATCAAAAGCCTTGCAGAATCTCAAACAATTATTTTTACTGTTAAGTAAGAAAATAACACAAGGATACCTAACAGGTATTGGTGTGTTTACTTGAGATAAACATGAGCTATGGATTTGGAAATTCTCCATTAAAAGCATAAGGCAGCAAAATCAGCATTTTTTAATGTAGACAATATCAATATTCATGCAGCATTTAGTATCTATTTTCTAAAAAAAAAACCAAAAAACCCACCCCAACACCAAACCAACCCTAAAAAACCACAAAAAATCCCACTCCAAAACAAAAACAAACAAAATGAAAAAAAAAAAAAAAAAGAAAGAAAATCTGCTGAAATCTACTGAGGCCTCCTGCTTCCCTCTTTGGGAAGTTTTGGCTAAAAATGGTCAAGCATTTTCAGTAAAACATTTAAGACATTTCATTATTTCTAAAGCATTCAAAATAAGGAACTCTCAGTTGAGTTTCACTCAATACCACTTAAAAGATATTGATATGACTTGAAAATAAGATTTCATTGAAGACAGCATTTAGGAAAAAAAATGAAGTAGCTATTACTAAAAATTGTGCTTAGCTTTCAGCACAACTGTCAGTGATGCTCACTGCAGCAACTCGTCAGCCCTTCATCGCACTATAAGAAGACTGGTACCCACTTCGACTTCCCCCCGGTGCATTCCCTTTCCGCCACCCCAGCAGGTGGACACCGAGCCCGGGAACCCCACAAGCATCCACACGTGGCCCTGCGGGACCCTGCCCCGCGGCAGCACACAGGAAACAACAGAAGGCCTGAGCACGATGCTCTCCCCACCCTCCGGGGCTCTCCCGCAGCCCCGGCTCACCGAGGGCGAGCCCCATTCCTGGCGCACCCCCATCCCGCTGTGGGAAATCCCCCCGGAACTCCACGTTCCCCACACGCCGGCTCCTTAAGAGATAGGCAGAATCCCCCCGGCTCCTGGGCCCCTTCCCACCCTCCACGGACGCCCGAGCCTGCTCAGTCAGAGCCGCCAGACAGACAACCCCCCTCCGCGGGGGTGCCTGGGGACGCGCCCCCAGGGCGGGCACCGGAGCTCCTGCTCCAGGATTAAAACAAGAGAGAGGCTGAGGGCCGAGGCCAGCCGGCCTCTCCCGAGCAGCTCAGCCCAGCCCAGCCCGGCCCGGCCCAAGCCATGTGGCCCTGATTTTCCGCCCTCCCCAGGCGCACGCCGAGGCCCGCGGCCCCCAGCAGGCCCCGGCACCCGCCGGAGCGAACAGCAGGGTGATGGATGGCGGGGGCTCCGCCACACGCGGGCGGGCGGGCGGGCGGGCAGGGGGTGGGGGCGGCCGACCTGGCTCCAGGTGATCAGCTGGTTGCTGGGGGTCTCGCCCAGCAGAGCCCACAGCTTGCTGAGGAAGGCCGGGACCCCCGGGCTGGTGAAGGGAGGCGACGGCTGCTGGGGAGGCTGCGGGGCTGGGGGGGATGGTGGTGGTGGTGGCGGCGGCGGCGGCTGCTGCTGCTCCTGCTTCATTGTCGCTCGGGAGTCTCCGGGGCCTCTGTCTGGGGAGGGAGCACAACCAGACCGGCCTCACCCCGCCCCTCGCCCCCATCCCGCATGCGCAGCGGGCCCGCCGCACGCGCGCGTGCTGGCCCCGCCCCTTCCCCCTGCGCCTTACATAACGTCCCCACGTGCGCCGCCCTCACGTGTCACAACAGCGCCGGCACGGGCGGGACCGGGCCAATAGGGGCGCGCTTCGCCACGGGGGGCGGGGCCGCGTCGCGCGGCCGCACGTTCCCGGCGGGGCAGCGGCGCGTGGCCAGGGGCGGGGGCTCGGCTGAGGGAGGCGGGAGCGTGAGTTGGAGTTCGCGCTCCAGCTCGCAGGGAAGGGGAGCGAGGGCGCGCACCGGGGCTTTTAAGGGCTTAGCCCAACCTGGGGTTTCCGAGCCGTCGGGGAGAAAGAACAGCTAATCATCTCAAAAACATGAGTACACAGGGCGTATGCACAACGGGAATATCCAAGCCAACTTCCCCCCAAAGCATCTCAGGCAGGCCCTAAGCAGACCCCTCTGCAATGCAACTTGTGTTTAGACTTCAGACCTCTCAGCTGCTAGAACTGCGAAAAGAAACTGGGTATCTCAAGGAAGAAAGCCTATTTCTTTGTTTTGTTTTGTTACTGTACCAAGTATTTTGCAAAACTTAATGACATATTAACTGCAAATAGTTTTTAAGAAGTCGTTCTGTGCAACTAATATTGGTGTTTTCACAACAAACCTTAATCGACTAGTAGTGTTACTAATATCTTCATTGAAATTTCTCAAAACTCAATCTCAGGAGTTTGATCTGCTTCAGTTTGCAGTGAAAATGAAGCACAATGGCACAGGGAATATAACAGAACCTTTAGCAGGGTAGCCTGCAAGAAAATTAAGTTCAATATTTCTGTTTCAAGCTGTATATCACCCAGCTTCCCTTTCGTCATATCATTAGCAGCCTACCACAGCCTATAAAAAACCCTTTGATGTTCACTAGATCATTCCTGAGAGAAGTCACAGTTGCTAAGTTTATGGCTCAGCTTTTCAGGGCCAGTATTTGGAATGAGAAAACTTACATGAATACCTTTTGAATTTAAACACAAATTTACAGTAATTTTCCAAGTAGTTTTTCATCCTGACATGCATGTGCAGCAAGGTCCCACCGGATTCCATTTATCTAGACAAAAATGCTAGATAAGCAGAGTGAAGAATATGGTTGTGACCTAATGTGGACACAGTATTGCTCTGTATCTTGTATTTCTTGTTTACAACTTCCATTTGAAAATAGGAACTGATTTGCAGACTTGTTGGACAGTATTTCAAGAGGTCAGCCCCTATATTGATGTCTTTGGCTGAGAAGTGGAACCACGCACTTAATTTTTTTTCATTTCTCTAGTAGACTGAACACCACCATGGTGAAAAAAACTGCCATGTAACTTGATTTCCAATATCTTAAAGCTGAGGGAAGTCTTTTAACCTTTCTTTCTAAACCCCAGTTTAGGAAAAAAATATTTCTTCTGAAGCTTTAAGGCTTAAGAACTGGAAGTTATTTATTTAATCCTTACAATAACATAAAGTGTTAGCAATGTACGACTCAAATAAGGCTTCCATTAGATTTTTATTTTATTGTCTTACAAGGTGTGAGCACAAGGTAATTGCTTGTCCCTGTTCAGAAAGCTTCTGGTTACATTATTTTACAATCCAGCAATTGCAAAACTCACCAGTCTTTACTCTGGGGCTGTTTGACTTCCCAGTATCTTCATAAGCAGTGCTGTAATCTTTTTCCACACTGCAGTAAAATTTTCCTCCACTTAGCTTTCAGAAATCTGGTAATTATCAGCTCTGAGACAGGTCGAGCTGTTTAAATCTTCCCCGATACAGTTCTCACCCTCCCCTCTCCAGAAAAACATAACACTTTAAAACTCTTCAGGTATTGTGAAATGTTGGGAATTCAGATTTCTTCCCATATCCCTGAACTAACCCCTCAAGCCCCAGCAGATTCTGTTCCTCCTGAGCCTCATTCTCCCTCCCTTGGGCCCATAGTTTCCCCACATGTCAGAGTTCCAACTAAGACCTAGTTCTCGGGGACTAAGGGAGCACTGCCAACAGGAAACATCTGATTTCCAGCGCTTTTTTTTCCACAGTTTTCATGGAGAGGCTACATAGTTAACAGCACCTCAAATCTGGGCAGGAGGCCAAAGAATAAAGTTAGATAGCTGTTCATATCACTATCTGTTTATTTTGACATCCCATATGCCTAAAAATCACATCCATCTCTGGTCTCTTCCTCTCATGCTCAAGCAGCAGGCAGCCCCACAGCACCCCTATACTCTCTTACAGCAGCTCTGGCCACTGATAGTCTAGTTCTGATGCGCTTTAAGAAAATAATTTGGGATGGGGACTCTGTTCCACAGCGCATTTACAAGTAGGGGTCACAAAGCAGCCCTCACGTAACAATACTTTTCTGATATGAACTTAACCCATCTTCTCTGACTTCCTATTTTCTTCCCCTACAATGGAATATGCAGCAGGGGTCAACAGCCCTGCTTGTGCTGTTGGTCTGGCTCTTACAGGTCTGAAGTGCAGTCTCTGTGAACTCCAGTTACAACAGACCCTGAGTAAAGCCTGAGTCAACTCCCCAAGGGATACCAGTCTGCAAATTTTCCTTAAGACAAACAACATGATGCAAAACAAGAAACTGAAAATGACAGGAGAGACAAAGGCGGGGTGACAGATTCCAAGGCAATGCCCTCCTCTTTTTGCAACCACTGTTTGTCCTGCCTGAAAGGCCAGCATTTGAAGGTTATCTTTATTGATTCATCGGTATTGATCCATATGAAAGCAAGACACAAATCAGACGCTGAGCTTGCACAAATGTTATCCCCGGAACAAGCACAGGCAGCCAGCCACAAGTACGTTGTCCTGGATCAAACACTGCAGAGCACCTCACAGCCAAATTTGGTGCAAGCCTTCCACCTTTGAAAAATGATTACACCACTTAAATCACTGAAAATGATCCTGGAAGTCCCAGATCTGCACATATTAGGGTCTCCTCGAATCAAAAGTGACCCTGAGAGGCCTAGCTTTAAATTAATCCTCCTTGAACCAAGGATGGTCTGAGATGTCTGTATTTGTGATGAAACTAGCTAGAGTAGGCAAGGTAGGTGACATTTCAGAGAGCTTCTGTAGAGATTAATCTTCCAAAATAATATCCATTCAGTTAGTGTTATGCTATCCTTGTGCATCTGGTTCAAGTACCACTCAGTGTTTTGGATGGCTAAGTAATTAATTTTCCTTCTTAGGCCCTGCAGGAAGAACAGATGGCACAGTCATCACACCGGATATTTAATAGACAGTGATAAAACAAAGGCTGGCATCAAGTTTCAAAATTAAATTTTGATAACTGTTCCCCACAGTATATTTAAAATTAAGCTATGATAACTGAAACCAACTTCCACTCATGATCAATGGCTTTCCTTTCTTGAAAGGAAAATTCAGACCTACATTCATATTGTCTACAAACCCTCCAAGACAGCTTGCTTTGCAAATAGCACAGAAGTGGTATCCATTTCTTATTTGCTTATGTGTGAGGAATACTTGAAACAGACTTTCCCAATTAGACAAGATCTTCCATTCACCTTGAAAATGCTCGGTGTTTCTTAAAAGACTGTTTTTTTTTGTAATATGAGGAAAAGTTACAAACTTGGAAAAGGTATCTTGTAAACAAGCATTGTTTAGTTGAGATGGGATTCAATTAAACTTAGTGTCCTTAAAAGATTCCAGGCTTAAAATGCTTGAAGCTGTAAAAAAACCCCAGGAGGCAAAATAATATCTGAGTTGAAACCCACTTCTTAACCCCGCTAACAATGAGTTCAGGCCAGATTACCTGATTTTCAGGTTATTTTACAAAGTTAATCTTTACATTGAAGCTTTTGAGAAGGTGGTAGATTTGGAAAAAAAAGAGGGAAGGAGGTTTCATGGGTGGTACACCTGACAGAAAACTTTATTGAAGTTTTAGAGCAGCTTGCTGTGACTATGTTGGTAATTATGGAAGTTCAATGGTAAGGAAAAAAACCGAAGTATTTGTGCTCATTTGGTCATCCAAACTTAACACTGTTTTACTCTAAAATGAAAAGTAGATACAAAAACCTGTTAGCATAATTTTCTCTGCTGCAAAGAGGATTTTGTTACACAGAAGTTCTGAACATTATGGTAATGAAGGGCTCATAAGTCAGAGTAAAGTGTGAAAAGAAACTTATCTCCCCTGAAGCTCGTTTATAAACCACATTCTACATCCATGATTGACTTATTCTAAGGCCTCCATTTCATGCAACTTCACACTCCAAACCTTAGGACCTCCATAAAATAACTATTCTGTCAGCTCAATTTTAGAGCATGGCAAAACTTTCTTCAACGACAAATGTCCCTTGCATTGGTTTATTCTTATCAAAAACACAGTGGAAATTCTTCACAAAATACCAGTGAGTAACCTTAACCATGTATTTGACAAAGAAAAGCAACAGTGTTCTGATTAAGTTTTAAAATCAACATTATTTTCAAGAGTAAATTAGATTGATTAGTCTGCTCTCAAGGCCATTCAGAGATGCAATTTGAATGGATAAAAACCACCTACTCTGTGGGTGTGAAGTCTGTCATATCATGTCTCCCCATGCTAATCACCATATAAAAACTCTCTTCAGCCTGTTTAAACCATAAAACACTGAGACTGAAAACAAACCAAACTGGCTAATCTCAGTCTAATTTACCTGAATCTGAATAGGTGGAACAGTAATATCCTATGTCTGTGCCTAATTGACTGTTCTTGTTGTTGGTCCGGGTTCCTCTAAGTTTTTATAAAAGAAAAAAAAATTACTTGATTTCCAGAGACATGGCCCAAATCACTAGTTTTCCTGTATTATTAGAGGTACCAGAAAAAAGCAATTATTTACTGTAGCGTCCACAGGATTCTGCTATTTCCTTCCCAGTTGGGTTAAAACTACTGCTGTACTGCTGTAGTCCACATACCACAGTTGAGTGGACAGCTGGTGACTGAAATGCTATCTATGCTGTCACTGCAATTGCAGCTGTCATCACCTTTGTTAAGTTGATCAAATGTAATCAAACCCTTACCGAATGTGCATCAAAATGTTGTCTTCTGTGCTAGGCTGCTTATTCTTCCCCACACAAGTTGACCATTAAGTTGAGAATTCCCTGCAACTGGTAGTCTTCTGTATTATGCAAATGTAAAAACTCAACCCAGACAGAGCATCTTGACTTCACAGTTCTGGCAGATTCTGTCTGTGGTTTGCACATATTTGGTGCCTTATCCTGGAATTTTAATATGGTCTCAACACTGTCACTTCTTCCTCTCCCCTGGTCTAGATAAGAGCTACAGTCATAGCCCAACAACACATCTTTTAGGGACATAACAAATAAATTAATATTCGTTTGACTTCACTCCTCATCATTAAGGTCTGTCCTCCCGTGCTGGGGTACAAGTGTCAACAGAGCACCTGAAAACCGTGGATTTATGATTGTAATCATAATTTGCTGTATGAGCAAAGCACCTGAAAAAAAAAAAAATGGAATCATTTAGGTTGGAAAACATCTTTACGATTAAATTTAAAGATCTCAAGTCCTGCCATCAACCTGACACTGCCAAGTGCACCACTAAAACATGTGCCTAAGCAGCACATCCACATGTCTTTTAAGTATCTTTAGGAGTGGGGACTCCACCACTTCCCTGGTCAGCCTGTTCCAATGCTTGACCACCTTTTCAGTGAAGGAATTTTACCTAATATCGAATCTACACCTCCCCTAATGCAACTTGAGGCCATTTTCTCTTGTCCCATTGCTTATTTATTGGGAAAAGAGACTGACCTCCACCTGGCTACACCCTCCTTTCAGGCAGATGTAGAGAATGATGAGGAAGGAGACTCTCCCCTGAGTCTCCTTTTCTCCAGGCTAAACAACCCCAGCTACTTTTCATAAGACTTGTTGTCCAGAGCATTCACCAGCTCAATTGCCCTTCTCAGGACACGCTGCAGCACCTCAGTATTTTCTTGTAGCGAGGGGCCCAAAACTGGACACAGGACTCAAGGGGTGTCCTTATCAGCCCCGAGTACAGAGGGGTAGTTACTGTCCTGGTCTCACTGGCCACATTATTTCTGATACAAGTGTGGCATTACTGGCAAGTATTATGAATCTGTACTCTAAAAGCTGTATCTTAAATTCTTCTTTTACCAAGGCAGTAACACTCATAGGGGACTACAAGGACATTCCACTATTTATTAGTTATATTACTAAAGAAGATCCATTAACATAATAATACTTTTTCTCTGAAAGAAACAAAGGTTTTTCTCCTGTTAAGAAATTGCTGTCCTTAACTTCAACTAAGTGTTGCTCTTTCATAGAGAGAACTCTGCAAGAACCCTAAGGGCATGAAAGGCTCTAGTTCAATAACATTTTCTTCCCCCTCTGCCTCCCCTTACAATGCAGTGTTATTCAATGGTTTTCACTCCCTTACTGCTGTGCTAACTCCCACACTATTGCAATAACTGTTAGATCAAGGCAAATTGGATTAAAAAACACACACAAAAAAATAATGCTTTAGACACCTGGGGGAGTGTAAGCTTTCAACCTGTATCAGTTCTATAATCCAGTTCAAGTAATTCAGATCCAAAAGCAGTTGCAGCATCCCAGCCAAAACCGTGTCCTAGCACTGGAAGTGAAGAGCTAAGAAGCTTGAGTTAGGGCACGCTTGGGATTCTAGTTAGAGGATACCTTGGGATTCTCTTCTCCCAGCAAAGGATTTATGAAGAGAGGTGAAGCACAATAAAAGCAAGATTATTCTATTTTCAAGTACTTAAAGTACTTGAAAACAGATCCTGACTAAAGCAGATCTCAAGCTTAGTAACTTTATTATATGGACTAGTTTCTTTTCACAACTATTCAGCAGACTACTCAAAAATCCAGCTAGCTAAAAAAAATATTCAAAAAGTTGAAAATTTTATTATTACTGCTGTAAAAGCTGCATTTTAAAGGTAACAATGAAAATGCTAGAACAAAATCTCACTTTCTGTATGCATTTCTGTTGAAGCCTGTAGGAGATATTGTGGAAGTAAAATGAAAGCATTGTTTGTGTAATAATTTTAACACTGCCCTGAAAGCAAACACAGATCTACTCAAACATGCAGCCATAGTAACCATCAACAAACCATCTCAGGAAAGTATTGTTTTGTTACGCCTGTAGACATGAAATTTGAAATGAAATTTGAAAAGAAATACCAATAAAAAATATGTTGTTAGATCTGTGGAGTTTCTTTGAAACAGGGGAAAAAAGTCTATGACCAGAGCAGTTTATAACTATGGCTAGTTGAAAAAGGTAAAAACTCTGTTGTATATGCAGTTGCCAGGTGGAAATTAAGTGCAGAGCTCCCCTTTAGAAGGCTACAAGGCAGCAAAGGCCACAAATGCAACCTACAGGCTCTAACCACTGTTTGTACAGAATGACTTTCTATGAAGTATTTTCTTATTCTCACTGTGAGGAGGGATATTTCTACTTAACATCCATAGGGCAGTGCTACCAAAACCATCGTGTGTATGAGACCAGTACCCTCTTCTCCTGACCCTATGTTATGTGGTTGGCATAACCAGTACTATTCTATAAGCTAAGCAGCCACTCTCTGTAACCAAGTAGGTAATGTGTTTGTTCACTTTCCCTCATTATCAGGCCCTGAAGGTCCAGTGAACCAAGTAGACAAACCAAAGAGATTTCTTCTTCCCCTCCCAACCTACCTCAAGGTTGCTGGGCGCCAGGATAATTACTCCCTTCCCTGCCAGCCCTGGAGGCCCCAGGCACCCAGCCAGGAAGGTGCTGTTGTTGACCCTGAGGGGGGCCTAACAGTGCACAGAGCTGTCTGTACCTTAGGTTGTATTACAAGCTTGAGTTAGGGCACAACTGTAATTGTAAGTTAGGTTGTACTGTAAATGCTGTATTAGGCTACTTCTAAATTGGAGCGCCATGATTCTGCTTCTAGAAATCCAGTGCCATTCCAGCAATAAATTCTTTGATATACTGATTATAATAGGCTGCTAAGAAAATAAACTTTAATTGTTACTACAGGTTATCATCATCATCATTATTCTGCCTAAGATCCCTAAAAGAACCTGTCTGTCCTCTTAGCATCAGGTGACACAGGCATAGATATCTCAGGACTGAGCACATGAATTCAGTCTGTGTGTATGTCGTATATGTATCTACCAAACAGTGGGAGTGCCCAGTTCTTAATGGAGTCCTCTCTGCCTTAGACCAGACACTTTTCTTTCAGACTCAAGGGAACCACAAACCAATCTCATGCTGTTCCCCACATGTTCTACAAGTTCAGCACCTTGCCCCAAATGCCAGTGTAGGAAGTGAACAAAGTGTTCCGTACTATCAGCCTCAGAAGTTACCAAGGACACTTGTGTTTCTATTATAGCCCAGTGAGCTCAGTTCCCCTGGAAAATACTGTTGTCATTATCAGTGTAAAATAAAACAAAGGACAACAATACTTTCCTCTCCTCTCTGAAAGATGCAGGAGCACTCTGAAAAAGCTGCTGTCACCTCAGTAATACACTAGTTCCCATCCTGCCCCAAGCTGCCACATCAGTTATGGTAACAGCTGAGCTTTCCAGATTTAGGGAGTGTTAGTTGTAGGACTCCAGCTTCTGACTCATCCTCACTGACAGGACAGCTGGAGAGGTTAAAGACATCTGACAAAGGCATTTTGAGTCACCCCACTATCTAAAGGATAAAATCAGTATGATTTGAATCAATAGTCTAACCCTTTAAATACTCATTTGAGATAACTCATGTAAGCCATCATTGCTATACTTATTAACTAGCGCAAGGGTTTGAAGAAAAGGCTGCGTCATAGAAGAAATTAATATGAAAGCAGTGAGGTAGGTGGACATGGTTTTTTCAAAGTAGCTTGGTTAACCCGCAAAGATTTGGATACTGACATGCCAGAAGTGACATATTATCCATAGATATTTAAGACTCATTTTCCTGAGCATTCTTACAGAGAAGATCCAAATGTGATGCAATGCTCATTTGAGTGTTGAAGGGTTCTAACATAGTATCTGCTGTGGTGATACAGATGAAGTAGCATCAGTTCTCCTTGTTCCTTCTCTCTTGATGTAAGCTAGGTTTGTGCCAGTGACACGGTGCTCTGCTCGTCCCTGAGTGGCTGTTGATGAGAACAATACCAGTGTAAAGCTGTTTATACTGATTCAAACATGTACAGAATTCTCACTTCAAAACCTTTTCTACCATGGGGGGAAAAGAAACTGTGTTAGAAGACACTGATACTAAATACATTATTACTACATACAAGACAGTAGGTGTATGCAGCTCTATTTAGATACTGATCTAGATCTGGTAAAGAATACAGAGATATTGCATTGAATCAGCTGCTTACTCAAGACTTTTTTTTTTTTTAAGACATGCATAGGTATTGTCAGACAACACAAATTTAACTATGCTGTTTCTGAATTAAGCATGTAATACACTGACAACAAAAGATTTTTTTTTTAAGGAAGAATAAAATGTTTTGTTGCTGCTTAAATAAGTAAAGGAGCAACTCTTAATTTATGGATTAAAGATTTGTGGCAGGAGTAAGAGGCACTGTATATGTCTGGCCAGTTCTGTTTACTATTTTATCTCTTTCCTGAAGGGAAAGCTTCCTAGGGCAAGCTGTCAGAGCAATGGTAAAAATGGAAAGAGCCATTACATCCCGCCCTACCACCTGTTTTCTTTTTCCACTGTGGGATCACAAGATCCATGACTCTCATTTAAAAGCAGTTTAAGTTCAAGGCTCCACCAGTGGAAGCAGTACTCCAAAAGTATGTTCAGAAATCCTAGGGAGCCTGCTGCAAAAACTGCAGTTTGTGAACTGCAGGCAACTGTAAGTTTGTTAATATTTTTAGATCGATAATTACTGAGGTAAAGCAAGAAGTAGCAGCCTCTGCTGCTTTGTAAATATACAGTGCTTTATACCACAACATAACAAAATAATGGTTTTGTTTTGGATGAAGATTATCAAGTGAAAAATCACCCACCTCTCAGAAAATATAACTTGCTAGCTGAACAGGAATACATCCTCTTTTAGGCTCCTTCATTTCCTAATGTCTTGGAAAACACATTCAGATTTTCCCCACGTCTGAGACAACACATTTCACACTGCCTGCCCTAATCACAAATAAACTTTTACTCTTTGCTTTCCAAAAAACACAAGTCATTTTGCCAGAAAAAAAAAAAATCACCCCAACTGTCACAAATGCTGATTTTAGATTAAAAGCTTCCATACAAGATTTTCATTAAAAATAGAGGCTGCTCGATTTTGCAGTAGTAGTGGAATGTGTTTGGGCAAAGCGCACCACAAAATTTTGTTTGATTTTAATTGTTAATGACTTAACAGTATCTCAGCATCATCATTCAATGTACTCTAAAAACATTTATAGGCAGATGAACTGCAAGGAATGTGACCAAGGAAAGCCAGCTCATGCTGTAGGGTGGAACAGATAGTTCTAGCATACTAAAAATAAAAATAAAGCATTAACACACCATGTGCTGTGCAACCTCAAATTATTTAGAAGTGTTCCAATAAAAGGTAACCATGACAAAAGTTCAGACCTCCTGAAAAAAGCAACCAAAAGTGAATGAAGCCAGCCGCATGCCTCATTGCATAACAAAAGCCGAAGTTTTAACCAGAAATTTAGTTTCTTTGATTTTATACAAACTTTAGGATAACATTCATCCAGTCATAGAGTTTTTTTGGTAACATGTAACATGAGTAGTAACCATGCCAGACAAGTTGAAATGCAAATGATGAAGCAAATTTTGGGTTGTACACAGCCCACAACTGTGTTTTTCTTAAGTGACTAAATTGTCTTGCACCTCAGTTGTAGAAACTTCTTATGGAGTAAGTTCCATTATAACTCCTGTGTTCATATTACTGTGCTGATTCTCTCTCAAAGTGTACGAGCAAAGGTGTAAAAAAGGAAAGAGATTTTCACTAAAGAAAGGATTTTATTAGTAAGTCAAATTATTTGATATCATAGAGTCATGTCATTTCGGCTTTTTTGGAATCCACAAGCAACATGGGTGCCTCTTTGAGCATACAGTTAATAGTCAACAAGCAAATGATTTTTTTCCCATAACTTTATACTGAAAATAGGAACCAGAACTGGGTTATTCCTCAGAATGTTTCAGCTAATGATCTTGCAATTGGGGAGAGGCCAAAGGAGATTTAGGAGAGGTAAATCTTTTAAATAACAGAAATGCTTCTAACCACAACACAGTAGACAAATTCCCTGACTGTAGCAGGGAAGTGAGTGAAATAACTTAATGACATCACAGGCTTGTACAAATCTCTATCAAGTTTTCACTTTGTTTATGAAGTGGTGGTGGTTTCATACACACTGCAGCAGAGAGGTGAAATCAGTTATACTCTGAGCTCCTCAGAACTGGCAGCAAGCTTCTCAGTCTCAACCTTCTTGAAGTGCTCACTCATACTGTTCGGGTAGCCAGCTCCAGGAGCGTACAGACTGCAATCACAACATTTCCTTAAGCTTTTGTTCTGTTCTCTTGGAGTCAAAACACAGTGGTCTGCCTATCAACTTCTTTGGTCTTTTGCTTTCTAGCAAAGAAGTTAAAGCATGGCATCAAAACAGGACACATTTGCTCAACAGCTTCTCAATTCCAGCCCACCAGAAAATGTGGAGCAAAATGCAATCCACTTTATCCATATTAAAAAGCTTCATTAAATTATCATTCTGCAAGATAACCTGACATCAGCCAAAACATGCGTTGAAGATTAAAACACTCTTAAGGGTATTCTAGAAAGGCAGCTTTAAACCAAATGATGCCCGGTTCAAATTTGTCAGATTTTGCCTGGCAGGTGTTAAGTATTACTGAGCTGTCTGAAAGAACTGCAGTTGATTCAAAACAGCAACAACTTCACATCTCTGTGTTGTTCAAGAAGATCTATCTCATTAGCATATAGGATGGTAGTTCCAGAGTCCACAATGTATGTTCATTCTGGCATATCCATTTGCTGAATACTACCCAAATTCCCTTTTAAGAACCTAACTAGAATATTTGTTCTTAACAGAGAAGTTGGACTAACAAATGGCACTTGCACTCCTAGGGTAGTGAGACAAAAAAACCCATTCCCACCTCAGACCAGCACTGAACCCAAGCTGCCATTCTGAGGCCTTTGCTTTTGTACATGGCAGAACTCCACACTGAACAGCAAGAACTAAAATGCATCTGGCTCATGACTCACTTGGAGCAACTGTTTGACCACAACAGCTTACAGTGACTCAACACTTTGTCCTCACCACTGCCTGCTTCTGCCTTAATTCCCCTTGCAACACAAACAGAAAATCCAAACAAACAAAAATCCCCAAAATTTACTTTTCAACTCATAACCTACCAAGTAAAAATGAATAGCACCCTGAGAACTGGCAGGCCTGTAAAGAAAGAGTCTCCACAGAGACAGAAGGAAATTCCCTTTTCTCGCTCTTGTTCTGTCACCACACAGCTGTCACCACTTCTTTGTATCTTAATAGAACTTGCAAAAGTTCCATTTCTTGTTCTTAACTCATGAATAGAAAGGACAGGTAGGATTATGGAGTAGCACACTATTTTCAGCCATCTCATTGCTCTTTTTCAACATTCAAGCATGTAATATCTACTGATCCTTTCCAACACACCCTCCTGCCCTACATAATAATCGTTCTTTCTTCTACTGCTAATTTTTCCCTTTTTAGTTCAAAATCAGTTGACTCAAACCGGCTGTGATCACAAGCTAGCCAATGCTGAACCAGCTGTCATGAATCAGGGCAACTTCAGCCACAGCTGAAGGCAAACAGGATACAAGAAGGAAGGACATTACTTCAACTTGGTTACAGAAAAGCTCTCTAGTCATTTTTACACAATGCTAAACTTCAAGACCAGTCTTCTCCCTTGCTTAGCTAGATCTAAAAAGTCTGGTACTGTTTTCCTCCTAAAATTAAATGCACTGCTCTTACTCTTCAGCTGTCCTTTTCTGTAATTGAGATGTGTCTGCTCCAGCTCTTCATTGATCAAAACCGCCAGCTCCAGCTTCAACTTTGGTTCTGCCTTCTGTCCCATCACATTAATTTTCCAACTTCTGAAAGAAAGAAAAAAAAACAAACAAACAAAACAAAACAAAACACCAAAAAAAAAAAAAAAAACCCAAAAAAAACCCAAAAAAAACCCCCACAACATCTCATAGGTTGCTTTTAGGCAAAAAAAAATCCAACAAAATCCCAAACAGAAACAAACAAAAAAAATCCCAGCACCAGACTTTCCCCTATACCAGGCTGCAGTTTTCTTTGAAACAATTAAATCTTTATTCAGTGTAAAGCAACATAAAAATAAAATTCAGAACTATATGGCCCTATTTAATTTAAGTTGCAAGGAATTATCCAAGTTTAGCTTAAATTATACAAGGAATGTGAGGAGGAGGCTGCTACCGTCACAAACAGGAAATGACAGTATTGAATAACCTCTAAAATGGCCTTGCTTCAGCACTGCTAAGGTACAATAGAGGGGGTTCATAGAATGACAGAATCAAATAGGTTGGAAATGACTTTGGACATCATCAAGTACAATCTATGACCTAATTCCACCTTATCAACTAGACCTTGGCACTAAGGGACATGTCCAGTCTTTTCTTAAACACCTTCAGGGACAGTGACTCTACCACCCTTCTGGCAGGCCATTCCAGTAGTAGGTTTGCTCTTAAGTGTAGGTATTACACAGCATATGAAGGCTTTGAACTTCAGTCATAACACAGATTTGTTGATCAACATCAGCAAGGATCAAGAATGGGCTTCCTAGTACTCTGTTTCCAAATTCAGAAATTTGATTCATTGAATTTACCAAAATTCCTTTTTCAGAGAAAAATAAATCTTCTGGCATTTTGATCATCATCACTACATTTAACACAATAATTTTTGTCTTCAGGGTTCTTTGGTGTTTTTACAGGAACTTTTGTGGCAAAATATCAACCTCAATATCCGAACAGCTTGACCAGCAACAGTTCAATGTCTGTCATGGAAAGGAACATGGTCCTCTGATGGCTGCAGCTCTGAGGCCACCAATTTATTTTTCTGCTCTTTTAGCAAGGCATACTATTTTTATACAGTCCCTCAAAAACCCTCTCTTCTCTGATGGCTCCAAACTCCATGTCTATCAATATTTCATTTTTAACAGAAGTTTAAAATAAATAAATTTTTTAAAATTCAGAAAACTGATCTTTTCTAATCCCAGAAAAGGATCTGGCACTTGAAAATTCAGTAGGGAAAGGAGTGCTCCCAGGTGACAATCCAAAGAATATGGAAAAAAGAAAAAAAAAAAAAAGATGTATTCATTTAATTTAAAATTTTACCCATGCTGGCTGAATTAGAGCCCCTTATAACTAGTATGTAAAAGATTAAACTCAGGTTACATAACATTCTTCCTTAATATTTCAGATATTAAGTAGCATAGCAAGACTTTATGTAGTATATCTTTCAGGAAGTGAATGTTTTCCAAATGAGTCTAATAATGAGCTAACTCCTCATTTTCCAAATATTGAGATTGCTGTGCTAACAGTATAGTGTGACTACTAAAACATTTTTTTAAACTTTGAGATTCATTGTCTCAAGACTGAACAAATACCATTTCAATATTAACTTGAATATTTAAAAATAAACACATTTTGAAGAAAAGCAAGTTAGAATGACGATGTGTGGGTAGTAAGAATTTCTGTCATATTTTTGCAATGTCATGAAGAGTATGCTTTTTTTGATCAGATGTTTGACCCTGGAAAATACACAGCAGAACACATGTGAACTGTTCCAATTAAGCACCTAATTTTTCCTTTTAATTTAAACACTTCCACCCCTTAACACTGAGACTCCCCAAAAATTGCACTGGTACTATGCAGAATGGAGAAAGAGCACTCTTACAGGGAGGTCACAAAAGTCACTTCATATTTTTCAGTGTATACACTCCTTGTTGTTTTCTTATTGGGTTATTTAGATTGCTCATCGGCAGTAAGAAAAACAAACATGATGCAAAACTCTATTAGCTGCATCAGTGTTGTTTTAAGTGATGAAAATTATTACTAAGCTTAGGGCCAAATGAAAAACCTCTAAGAAGAAGAATTCCTTCCTCTACATCCTTAGGAAAGATTGAGTAGAACTGACTCTGTATGAATTAACTACTGTGTTAATTGTAATATCTATCCATAAACTATGAATTCAAGTGCAGACTGAGTGAGCTCGAGAGGTGACAGAACAAATTTGTATTGAACATCACCAGTTACTTTAGAGAAGAGCTGTAAGTTCCTGGGGTTTGTGGTAGAACAGTTACTGGCTAAGAATACAGGAAAAAAACCCAAATAAACATGAGAAATTTTATGGGAATAGAGACCAGTAGTTTTCAAGTTCTGTCTCAAGTGTATGGATCATTAATTACTTTTAAGGGACCTGCAAAAGACATCTGGTAAAAACAAACCTAAATCTACTAATATTACAAGTGCTGTATGTGTATGTTCTTACCTATCACTTTCATGACCAGTGACAGAGTCGAGGAGATGGCCTGAAGCTGTGTCAGGGGAGGTTTAGGCTGGGTATCAGGAAAAGGTTTTTTACTCAGAGGGTGGTTGGGCACTGGATCAGGCTCCCCAGGGAGGTGGTCAGAGCGCCAGCCTGACAGAGTACAAGAAGTGTTTGGACAACCTCTCTGGCACATGGTGTGACTCTTGGGGTTCCTATGCGGGGCCAGGAGTGAGACTCGATGATCCTGATGGGTTCCTTCCAACTTGGCATATTCTATGATTCTATGATTACAAATTTTCCAGGAGTTCTGTTTAGAAATAGGCTTGAAACAGATTTAGACATACAAATTAAACACCACAAGCTGTTGTGTTAAAAAAAAAAAAAGATTCTGAAAAAAGTGTCTCTCATTTACAAGCACTTGTGGAAAAGTATAAAATTTAAGTCACTCAAGTAGCTGTGAAGCAAATACGCATTTTGTAACCAGTGACATTTCCTTTATGTAGTTGCTCATCACCTTATGTATTTTGCAAAAGGGCTAAAACCCCACTAGCCTCACATTTAGATTACTTGAACATCAAGACATGAAATCTCCTAAACTGGATCTGAAAAAGGAGACTGAAATTCTAAGAGAAACCCATAGGATACACTGTAGTAAAGACACAGATAATGCAGAACACCTGGCTCAAATATTTTCAGAAAGTAAAAGTTTCACTATTGCTTTCATTTAATTGTTTTTTTTTTTTTTTTTTTTTTTTTTTTTTTTTTTTTTTTTTTTTTTTTGGTATATTTTGTGTCGGGCCAAGAGTTGGACTACAGGATTGTAAGGTGATATTTCTGGGGAAGAGAGGGAATGTGAACTGGAGAACAGACCACTTGCCACTCCAGTTAGTAAAAATAATTCTTCCTACATCAGTTGAACTCCAGGTATTCATTCTTAATCAAGATGAGCAACATGTCAGTGATTGTTTGCAATCGTAAGACAAAAACCTCAGGACCATGAGGTGGCATTAACTATATTAAATTCCTCTGTCCTAATGTTAAGGATACCGTAACTTCCAGATCAGTGAAAGAGGTATGAATCAGAAGATTACTGATACCCAGGTAAGGATAGGTAAGGTAAGGATAGCCTACTAGCAACTGACCAAAATTCCTTTAAATATGTAATTTTGAAGAGCCATAATAGAATCCATAAGTGCTTGGAGAAGGCTACAGCTAGAGGTTTATAGATTACTTCTGAGAGTATTGTAATTTCAGTAACATTGAAAACACAGAGATCTGACTTCTTCAGATAATCATTAGAAAACTTGAGGAGTGTTTGCACATTTAAATAGAAAAGTAAGTGCACACAGTTTATGAAGATGTTTATGTTTGAGCACTATGGCTATATTTTCTGCTCTTACAAAAATCAGGTTTCTCAATAACTAATTAGATCACAGTTAAAAAAAAAACCCAACAACTTACATACTGAAGAGCATTTAGCCTTAAATTGCCTGCAAAAAAAAAAAAATAAATATTGCAAGTGAAACCAGAGGTACTACAGGAATTGTTGACAGTATGAAAACCACTAGAGTAAAGGTGTTTTGCTGGCTCCCTCCTCTGGATAATTTTAACTGCCTAGACAGATACGTCGTATTGATACTTCTTGTATACAAACACACACGTTTATAAGATAAGGAAAGACATTAAATATTTCAGCTGAAATACCTCAGAATAATCAGGTATAAGTAAAGAATTCTGAAGAGAAGCAATATAAACCCCCACAATATTTTACCCGTTTAAGCCAAAATTTGTCTTGAAAGTCCATACAGCTGGCAAACACAGGTGGACACCAGTATGCTCCTCTGTGTCAGAACTACTTAAGTAAACTGAACATAATCCCACAATTTTAAACCGAAGCAAGTTTTAAGTTTTAGCATCCCTCTGGAGCTATGGTTATTCACTCCCTCAACAGAGCTATTGGTGCCTTATTTGTTTCTGCATTAAGATCAGTAACTTCCTTTTGACGGGCTCTTTTTCCTTTGAAACTTCAAGGGAAATATTTCAGTAGATCTTAAAAAAAGTCCAGCATTTAAAGAAAAAAGGTGAAGGGAAATTGGAATCTTGTAAGCAACACTAAACTCTTTAAAACAATCAATAAATGCTTCTGTAAAGCCTATTTACGTGAAAACAGAGATCTGTGGAGATAAAACAGGGCAAGTAAAGAGACCATTACTGACACATTCTAACACTTCATTAGTTAAACTGCTTTTGAGTGTAATCATTATATCAAACAGGAAGTAATCTTGCACAAAGTAGATCTCATAAACAAGTTCCTAGTATCCCTCACTCAGTAACTGAAAGGCAACAATAAATGTTGTCCCATGAAGCATTGTACTGCTCATGCACACAAATTAGTTTTAAAGCAAACATGACATGGTGATAGATTACACCCACTTATACCTGAAACATGGATGACCTTTGGGTTCCCAGAGTTATAAATCTGGGTCTCACTTACCAAAAACATGCTCTAAATTGATGATGAAACATGCCAGAGGCACTGCAAAGCAAAATTTTCCATTTCATTTTAAACACATTTTGTTTCCCAATTTACTTACAATTCACATTGATTAAAGAGGACTTTACATCTTGAATATAAAATCCCCTAGACCTGAAAAGAAAGGTGCATATGGCAAACAAGAGAGGAGGGAACTGGTGTGACTACATAGGAAAGCCTGTTGCTCAGTTTTGATAATTGTTGCCATGCTGCTGTATATTTAGACCATGAAGGCTGCAAGTCAGGCAGTGTTTCTATGGAGAGGTAATTCCTTTTATTAGATTAACCAATATAGCTGGAAAAAAGACCTGATGAGCGTCTGGGCACATAATCTTTCTGAGGTCACCATGTGACCAAAAGCTTGCCTGGGATGCTGTCCCATTATAAGCCAGTGTAATAAAAGAGAGCTACCTCCCTCCACAAACCTCATTTGATAGGTGTCATTTTACCACACTTAGTCTCTGCAAAGAGATGATAGTGAAAAATCAGGATACTGGTTTAGCAAGATTCATGTACCTTCATAATGCAGAATCTCTCAAGACTGTTACAGCGCTTCATCAAAATGTCATGCGCAGCAAAAAATCTAGGCCATACAAAAAAAAAAAAAAGCCCTGATATATCAGAAAGCCTTGATATATCATTTTTGGGAACTCCCTAGATTGAGAAAGCAGTACCCTTACATGCTTTATGTTAATTTTGTAATGCAATTCTTTGGAAAAAGGCAGCAGGAAGAAATTGAATCCCTGGGGACAGGGAAGAACTTAATTATCGTAATGGTGTTTAATAAAAGAAATTCCTGTATTGCAGGAGCTGTTTCTCTTAGAAAACAAGAAGCAACATGGGAGAGGAAGTTAGCCAACAATCATCATGAAGAGATGAAAAGATATGGTATTTCACCTGAAGAAGCAGAAATTATGTACATCCAAGGTACTGACACTGGCTGTTTCCTGAATTAGCTTTAAAGGTGAACTCTTCAGGGAAGTGTTCAAAAGCTGTGAAAAGGACTCAGTACCAGTCCTCAGCTGGCTCCTTGGCTTTCACGACTAGGGGTTCTCCAAGAAAAAAAGTTGTGCAGGAACATGCTAAGCAATTTAGGTTCCCTGACTTTCTTTTACAATACAAGACTTAAAATTCCATTTAAGAAATGCATTCTCATAAATCAGTTGCACATCAGACTTAACTGAGTAACTCTGCAACAGGCATATGGCACTCCAGGCGTGCTACATTTCAGCCATCTTCAGGCATCTAAAAAGGTGAGATCTAAGCTAATGAATCCAGATGCAGGGAGCCATGAACACCTAAAAATAATTTATTGCATACTGGAAGGTGACTTTAGAGATCTAATTTTCGAGTTCCTCAGTTTAGTAGTTAGATTATCTCTTGTCTCTCCTGCTTGGTACATGATTGCAAAGAAAATTATTACTAAGTTGGTTAGTACTGCGGTCGTAAAGATGTTATTTAGGAATGTGGTTCAACATTGGTAAAAAAGGGCAGTGCTTTACTTAAGTCAGGTGCAGTGGCCAGCCTATGAAATGCAGTACACAGCAAGCTATTAGCTACCACATTTCATTAGCAGATCAGTCCAATCCCATTAAGCAGACCTTGTGGCAACCAACAGATGTGCAGTTGTATAATGGGATAGTTTTCCAGAGAAAAATTGGAATTACTGTTTCCCAGCAGTATCCAAACATACAAGGATTTTCACTGTTGAGGATGATGGTAGAGAAAACAAGTAACCATCCCACCTATAAACCAAGAAAGAATGCACATGCTCAGCTCTGATAAATACCAGCTTTAGAAGGATTTAACATACTGTTTTAACAATCAAACTGTGGAATCCATTATATCATGCTTTCCTTGAACTTGATGAACTAACACCTTGTCAGTCTCCTCTACATCACGCTTACCAATTTCTATGCAAGGTAAAAGTCTCTAAAACAACCAAAATAGTTATTCCCACTGAATAAAAGCAGTGGAAAAGAGACAAAACAAATGCTTAACAACTTTTTTTATTCAGTATCTCCCTCACATTCTCAAAAAGTTCATGGAAAGGAAAGCACGTATCTGTGGCCAGTATCCCCCACTGTGGTTAGCCTAACTAACAGCATTGTGTAAGTCAGGCCACCACTCTGTCTGAGCAGAGAATTCATTCCTTTCTCCCCATTATCAGGTCCCAAAGGTCCAGTGGACCAAGCAGACAAAACAGAGATTTCTTCTTCCCCTCCCAACCTGCCTCAAGGCTGCTGGGTGCTACAGCAATTACTCCCTTCCCTGCCAGCCCTGGAGGCCCCAGGCACTCGGCCAGGGAGGTGCTGTTGTTGACCCTGACGGAAGCTTAACAGTGCACAGAGCTGTGTAAAATCAGCAAATCCTAAGTGTAGAACTTGGACACAAACTGCTGTGAGACTGTGAGACTCAACACCTCCCCATGACCAGGGATGCCTCCACTGCTGGAGGTTTGAGGGAGTCACCTGTATTCTTGTGTATGAATGTGAATCTCGATTATGGTTGTTATATTGATACAGCAAACCACATATTAAGATCTGACTCGACCTGCAGGGGGTCCAGGTGATTAGAAATTGAAAGATTGGTTGCGTTGCAAGTGCTCTACTATGAAATTATAAATTGTACTACATTGATTCTGTTTCTAGAAATACTGTGCCATAGTAATTGCAAATTCCATTCTGTACTAATCATAGAAGCCTGTGAAGAAAATAAAGCTTTGATTTTAACTACAGGTTAGTATCATTTTTAAGCCCAGGATCCTTAAAAGAACCTGTCTGTCCCCTTTGTGTCATATGATGAAACAGAAGGAAAATGAGCTTGAAGAACCAGAATAAACAAGCTTGTTCTCTTCTAACATTCACATTAACTGAAATGAGGTCTTTAAATTCCAAAATAAGAACACTGTTTATACAGCTCCTTAGACACAGCAGTTAGATTTGCTTGAGTTGTCAGCACTTCAGGATCAGACACAAATTGTGTCTTCCGAGACAGCAGTTTGTGCCTGTGAGTCTTTACGTTTTTAACTGAAGATACTGTATTATGTGGCTCGCCATGAAAAGTTTTCTTGTACCACGGTGCTAACAAAGGACTACAGAGCATTCAACCAGAAAAACTTCATAGTGGCAATACCGACGCTCTCCAGCAACACCCACAGAGGCCTCTCATACCTTAAAAATGAATATGACCAAGAATCCAAGACTAGAAGATATCTGTATCTAATCTGAGATGCCCTAAGACCAAGGAGATGTGTAATATTTCAAACCAAGGAACAAACTCAGGCTATTATTAACTAGGAGCTTAAATTGAAGCTACTTTTCTTTTTATCTTTCAAAACAAAATTTCTTGACCTTTATTGAAAAAGGAGGTGTTGGTGCTTTCCAGAACCATATTGTTCTTGCTTAACAAACCCCCACTCATATTGTATGTATTATTGAAAGTAATTTTAAAGGGAATGAAAAACAAATACAGAGTTTTTGGTAAATGGCATGGCTTTGTGTGCAAAGAAAAAGGCAAAACAAAAGAGTTAAGACTTGCATTAGCAAGGAGAACGATACATTCAGCTGCCAAAACTGGATACAGATGTGGCCAAAGTTTTGATCTTTTGTGAAAAAAAAAAAAAAAACAACAAAAAAACCCAAAAAAAACCTATCAAAACAGACTGAAGTTTTTCCCCAGAATGGGACTAGGTGCTGGGGAGAGAGAGAGGGAGAGAAGGAAATCTCTCTTTGGAATTTTAAGGTCCTTTTCAAATATTCTAAAGTCTAAATTACAATTGAGGTATCCACATTTTGACAAAGACCCAGACTGAAAAAGCCTAAACACCTCCCACTCACCACAAAACCATACCCCCACTAAAGTGTTTGGCCTATGTTCTTAGCTTCTGTACAGAGATACTAGCCAGATTTTCAGTCCAAGTAAACTGCATTATGGATCCTGATACCCCTGAGGAACTACTTGAAACACAGTCTCTAATACATAGAAGTTCTTCAGCATTAGATTAAACAACTCAGTGCCTAGAAAAGAATGACACATCTTTCTTCCAGCCAAGGACCCCAAACTGAACAACTGAGGAACTGAAAAGGACAGAGTTCACAGCAAAGAAAACTTACAGAATATTATATGGGGGCAGAAAACAGTTAGAGGAGATAACAAAGGCACTGAAAGATGAACATATGACAATTGTACTCTGCCAAAATTAGAAGGGCTTCTGTTCCATAATGTAGACATGCACATGCATTATTTTCCTTTTCCAAAATATTGTTTTTAATAAGTACAAGTTATTTGCAATTTATTTTAAACTTATTATACTTGTTTCTGAATTCTGCCACTGAATTACCAAGCGTAACAATAAAATGTTTTTTTGCCTGTTAAGATAAGATGAATGCAAAATTAAGGTCAGAAGTAGTCGAGTGACAAAAAAACTCAAGAAAAACCAGCAACAATGACAAAAAACCCCAACACCAAAACCCGAAGACAAAAGCTTTTTTACTGTCTTAGAGTATATAAAAATATTTATGAAACCTGTCACAATACTTGGAACAGTTTTCTTGCGTTAGGATGTGACAGACTGGTTACTCAGACAATTTATGCAAAAAGAAAATAGAATCACAATCATAGGTTCTTCCGATGTATCTATAAGAGGTTACTAAAACGTTTTTGCTGTGTTGACTTGTAGTTTACATGTGTATGACATGCTCCTAAATTTTACTGTAACCAACAAAGAGAAACTAGCCAGGAAAACTAAAGTGAAAAAACACAGTGAGAAGTTATCATAAAAAGATGATGTTACAATCTTGTAAAAGGAGAACACCAAAGTAGGAATAGATTTGGCAGATCAGTAAGATAGATCTCATTGAATACAAAGTAACCTATAATACATTAATAAATTAGACAGTACACATGATGTCCTGTAAGTGGAAACACTGCATTTTTCTACAGAAAAAAAATAAGAGGAACAGTCATTTGACTGTCAGGTTAACAAAACAAGCCTTTAGATCAAAGCAAGTACTTCTTGTCTCAAGGGTATGTAAAGCTCTAAGGCAGGGCTTTAAGTACTGGGCTTTGAAGCTGTAAAGATTAATCTTGCCTATGCAACTAATAGTTGTCCTCTGTGTCTGGGCTCTGACATTGGACAAGACAATCAAGCAGGTATATCTTCAGTAAATCTGACAGAAATGTGACTAAGACAAACCAATGTATTTTTAGGGCTATGGTGACAGTCTTTCACAAACTCCAAAATGCCAGATTTCAGCATGTGGTAGCTTAAGCTTTGCACAGGAAAACAATCAGCACCAACTCTGAGGAGCAGAGATACAGAGTAATTAGTTTGGTAAAGGTTAACCTATATGGAAGACAGAACAGAAGACATTTAGAAGATTTTTAGTAACACTTTATTACTAGCAATTATTTAAAATAACCAGATTAATGTAATGTTTTAAATAATACTAATCAATTTAAAAAATTGAGCTAATGATTTATTTTCATTCCTGGTCTGCACTTGTCAGAAAGCTTAGCACGACTTTCAAAACCTCATATTGCCTTCCCTGCCAGTGGAATTGCTGAGCTAGTTATGCAAATGCCCAGAATGTCACACTGCTAATCTAACAACTTGGGCCTCATATTTGAGATCTGGTTTAATGAACATATTCTGTTTTCAATCTTTTGAGTCAAAAGAACAGGTTTAGGCTTGTACAGTTTATTTTCTTAAAAAAAACCCAACAACAAACCGGTACCCAAATCAAAACAAAAAATAAAAAACACCGTTCAATCCAGTAATCTGTCCATACAATTGCATTCAATTTTTCATTCCTATTTCTTGCCTTAGAAAACAAAAAGCAAGCTAATTCTCACCTTTTCAATGTGGAGGTTAAATTACTAGACTGTGCTTTCAGTCTTCTTGACATTATAACCCAATTCTAGATGATTACTTCCACTTTGATTTAGTGCTCTGATTCAGAATGATAGCGTAGAAGCACTGAGTGCTTTGGCTACTATCTTTTCACCTAAGAACACACAGAGTCCTTGGCTATTCTAGAAAGCAGTATGTTGTTTAAAAAGAATCATCAATGTGACATCATTACTCAAACTGATCAAAAGGTAAGCAGTAGCCTCAAAAAAAAATACTGTCATTTTTCCACATTAATTAATTTTGTTCTGTTAATGCTCTGTCAAGAACAGAATAAAATTGACGAGAACAGTTGACATACATCTTTCCCAAACTGTTTTTGTGAGCCTCAATTTGTGAGCCTTTTGTGATTCAGAATCACTAAGTCTTTACCAGGGACACTCTGTGATGCCTTGAAGTCATTGACATGATATGGACCAAGGAAAAGATAGCAGGCAAAGTATATCTGAACCTTAAGGAGATGCTGAAGGTGGCTCTACATCGCAATAAACTCAAGGGGCTGAACTTAATTAAAAGACAGATCTGAGCAGCTGTGTTCAAAATCAGGTATACCAAGACTGCTTTAGTACAATTTGTTAATTTGTTTAAAACAAAACCATTAGTGGGTTTTGGCTCTCATTGCTGTGGAGATTTTTCATTCAAATTATATGAAAAGAAATCTGATTTTATTTTCTTTCTAGGTTTCTTTCTTTCAAGGCAGAAGATAAAAGAAAAGCAAACAATCCTTTTCTTTGTGATTAAAAGTATCATATTTGATGGTGTTGGAGTAGAAGTTTACATATTAAATAACTGTCAAAACAGCTGGCCCAAGGGGCCTCTTTAAACGAAAGAGATATGACATAAAGACAATTTCAAATGCAAGTATTTTTGGGTAACAGACAGACATTTTCAAATTAGTCTTTCTGGGTAAAACGTAAGCGTGTTTTTTACGTATGCCTCTAGGTGGTGCTAACGCTATTCCAGTGGTTAAAATCACAGTTTTAGGAAACATTTCAAGCACCGGCAAAAAACTTCTGCCCACAGCTTTTGAGCAGAGGGAAGTGCATCTATGCAACAGACCGCATATTGATGATTTGCAACTAAGGAGAATTCACACAATTAATTTCTGATAAATGAATCAAATAACGTTTAAAGTTCTTGTTTGAACCCACATAATCTTGTTTCAGAAATGAAGAAGAGAGCCCATCTTTAAGCAAATGTCAAATCAAAGAGCTGCAGCATGCTGAATATTAGTTTACTTGCTATTTGGGGCACCATGTTACACAAGCACTAATCTAATGACTGAGCTCATGTTTATATCATATTACAGCTTGCAGTTTTGATTTTGCCTGAAAGTAGGATAGAGTAATTCTCATGTTGGAGGATCTGTGGCACTAGAGTCCCAGCTCTGCCTACCAACATTTTTAAGGCCTTTGGGAAAGCAAGCCCTTGTAAGCCTTTAAGTATTTTGGTGAAAAAGCAAAGCAAAGCTTTCTACTGGAAGAGATTTGTGCACAGTGTACAGGAAATGAAAGAAGCCTTTTATGCCTACAGTAAAACAGACTCTGTCCTTTCATACTAAATAAGACATGATTATTCATTCAGACATGTTTCCTTTGGACTGTAGTGTAAAATTTCTACATAGTTCAGGATACTTTTTCATCCTCCTGCCTCATTCACACATACTTCCCTTGGCAGCCTAGGATACTTGGCATTCTGATGCTTACTTAATGGCTTTTGGATGGCAAAAAGTGGGAACTTGCTTCTGAGTCACTGTTGTTGATTGATAATTTTCTTTTTTAACATTACAGTTTCCAGTTGAGGCAAAGTTCAGAGACAGGTTGTCCTGTAACTCACCTCAATGCTTTATTAAATTAAAAGAAAATCTTTTCAAAGCAGTGTCTCATTTGTGAGATGGTATGTGGGCTGCACAGCCTGGTGAGAGAGGAGACAGCTGGGTGGTGGTGAAGTGCCTTAAACTCACCCGGATCCAGTGCCAGCCAGGAAGTGCTTTGTGCTTGGTGGAGTGCAGCATGAACAGGCTGTGAGCCCGCTCCCTTCCTGGCACACATCTGTTTCAGGTCAGGTCACAAATTGACCTTATGGATTCACCAGAAAACTTGGCAGTGCGGTGTTGTCAGGGGAAGTTTTGGTTTCACTGTGGTCAATATAGTAAAATTACACAAATTTCTCTGAATTTATTTATTAAGGTTTATTTAACCATGGGTACCCAACTCTGTTGACCTACACATTGCATGTGTAAGTGTTGGTATGACTGAAAACAACAGACATGAACTAAAGAAAGTTCAGAGAAACTCTGTGAATGTGTTTCTGGGAAAAATGAGAAATTTCTCATTTTCCTGAAGCCCCAGGGTGGGGTGGGTGTTGGCATGCATATGGTCAGCAGCTGAGGCCACTCCAACAGTAATGTTTGTCTCATTTCCTACAGCAGATGATTCCTGTGATTTCGTGAATACTGAATAGACAATAAAGGAAAATTATTATAAGCAGAACAAGTATTTAGTTTTGCTGTGGAGGGACACGTTCACTTAAACTTTCCTTGTCCTTTGCTTTTCTTGACTATTATTTTCAAAAGTACGTTGTCCTAGGGCGGCCCATCTATTCCACCACACATTTGTCATCCTTTAGGAATCTCTTGGATTAGGTGTTGAACACTGTTGGAACAACAATAGGACTCAAGGACAGACAGTGCCTTGCAGGGTTGATCCTTTAATTTGTAGTGCAACACAGACATGTGCAATCAGCATGGGTCTGAGTGTGGTGAGGTAACCGCATAGGTAATACAAATTACTCACTGCTTATGGGTAATTAACCTGCTAATTATTCACAAAACATTTTGCTCTGTGGCAGTCTTTTAAGTTGACAGGAATCACCCAAGCTGAAAGAAACCTTTAAAAAATCTTTTTACCGTTGCCTCACTTCATGTCAAATCACATCATCTCTCAGAAGAACGTTTTTGTATATACAATGAGGTAATAGTGAAAAAAGAAACTCCTTCCTTCCACATGAATGCCAGCTGTCATTCCTAGTAACCAGAGATACCCATCTCTGTAAGGAATAAAGGAATACAAAGAATGTGCCTTTGAAGACCCTGTACCTGTTCCTATTTCAGATTTTAATACTTAAATAAATTTTAGATAAGGTCTCTTTTAGATAATACCACAAACCTAAATTGTGACTCTAACCTTTTATTGCTCAACATTTTTTTTGTTGTTGTTAAATGGGAGAGTTTCTTAACGTTTGCTTTTTCTCTAGACTTTTTTTTGCTCACCATATTTTACAAAGGGTGACCTATATGCATTCTATCAGTGCATTCTTAGTACAAAAATGATGGTGAGTACCTGAATCTTCTATAGTAATGTAGAAGGAAAGTAGAGAGCTGCATCAAATATTGTGAGCTACACCGTGTTCCTGGATGTGTGATCTTTGAGGCTGTTTGGGCAGTCAGGTCTTGTTTTCTTAGGACTTCAGACTATGATGGCGGCAGCTGCTTGCAGTGGTACTGGGCTTGCTGGGGCTTCATTTTTTTCCTTCATCTCAAGTGGAGATAGATTTCTGTCCATCATAACCATCTCCCTTCTCCTCTCTGCTGGGCTAAAACCTTAAAACAAATCTCCCTGATAGCTTTTTTTAAAATTAAGGACACCCTAACCCACCAGACCTTTTCTTTTACTTTCCCAGAATTGCCATGTTTTCTCCCTACACTGCTCCAATATGTAGCACTTTCTCTAGTCCTGTTGCAGCATTTTAGTAGAAAGAAGCACCCACCTTCAGGTTTATAAAGTAGATGGCATTATTTTCTCAAATGTGACACTGCTTGAAAAATAGCTGTGCTCTGAAAACCTCTATTCTTTCCCTTAAATGACAGGATGTGAATATCTCTGAAGGTTTCTAGAAACGAAGTCTGGTGTATGCACTGTAACTAACCTATAAGGATAACATGAAAGCTGCTTTCCAAAAGGGCAAGTGGAGGACAGGGCAAAAGCCTTTTAAGATTTGTTAGTTCGTACTAAGCCATTTGTCCATCATTCTTTTGTTGCCTTTGAAAATGGCTATTCTTCTGATGTGCAGGAGTAGCGGCACTCATATCATAATGCCCTTGAGCACTTATGAGTTGCAGTGAATTGCCAGCCACAGGGAGAGAAAGCATCTTTCAAGACTCTGTGCTCATTATGTTTCTTGTGGCAATGTAAAAAGTACTAAAATTAGACAAAGTGTCCTGAATTCGTTAGAAGTACGTGCCTGCCTTATGGTGTTTTGGTGTATCAGGCAAGTGATGGGGATCATATTAAATATGGGTTTGTTAAAGTCACACTGATTGAGCAGCAATTGCCTTTTATGAAAACATTTTTTAAAGTGCTTTCCTTTATCCTAGATTTTTAATTGCTCTTTAATTAGTAATTGTCCTGAAAGTTTCAGAATTATCACCTCTATATTTTCTTCTTACTGCCAAAAGAGTTTCCATATAGGAAATGGAACTGTATTTTAACTCTCATTTTGATCCTGTCATTCAGGTCTTTTGTATATTTGTTTTACACTGTGCTTTGCTCTTTATATTATGCATTCAGGTAAGGAAAGGATTTTGGCCTACTGTTTTCATTAATAAACAGGGGGGCTAATAAGATAACTGATGTAACCCTACTGGGTTTCAGCATTAAGAATGTAGAGATTCACAACAGAAATATTAAGACTGACATGAATGAGAGTATCTATATATAAAAGTACCAATAAAATTAATTTTTAAAACCTCAAAAATCAAGAAGAAGGAATAAGAGAATGGCACATGTTGAATTTGCTTCCATATTTTCAAGACTTCAAAGGGAATGTCTTTCCTTCTTTCCTTGAAGAAGGAAAATGAAGGACAGGCTAAGATAAAGGACAGGCTACACATGGAAATGGAATCCAAAGAATAATAAGAAAATCATCAGTGTTACCTGATGATTTACAGGAGTGCTGCTTGGTGGAAAAGGGAAAATACCAGATTCCTGTCAAGCCCTAACGGGCAGAAAAGGCAAATCAGGAGACCAGCACATGCTTGCCAGTCTAAGACAAGTGACATCCTGAATAGTCAGTGTCCCTTGTCTTGTCACTGAAGTGTCCCTAGCCAGACTGTTTGAACATGAGAATGGGGGTGTGGGAGAATCCACGTGAGTGAAATCAATTTTGTTCAATTACCATTAGTTATTATAAAGTTACATGCTGAGCTTTGTGCAACAAGAATATTGCAAAAAGCCTAATTAGTTTGTGGCTGTGCTCAGAACTGTAGATATCCAAGAGGTAGATAAAGAACAGAAAGTATTACTCACAGTTATTTGTTCATTAATTTTCCCTACATACAATGTAAGCTTTGTAAACACTGGTGTAAGTTTTTGAGCTTTTCTCTGTGTTAGACACAAGTTATCTGAAAATATCACATTGCCTATAGGATGGTGCTGAAGCAAAATACAGGTTGGGATTCAAAAGTCTAAAAGATCTTTTTACTTCATATTTGGTAAGGGTTTTCAAGCCTAATCAATTTAGTTTCACTTAATTTCTTTGATTGTATCCTTTGCTTGTATTCATGCCACAAAGATCATAAAATACTGTAAACTTCACTGTTCATCATGCCAGAAACTGAAGGTGAAGCTCAACAGCAGTTTATAAGTGAGTCTTCATCAAAGACTTCACAAGGAATCAAAGAGCCAAGTCAGCTGGTAGCTTACACACATTTACCCGGGACAAGTCTGTTGTGCTTTTCATCCTAGACATGGTTTTCACCATGCTGCTAAAGGACTGCAAAGTTTTCTAGAAAATATTACCACAGTCCTGCTTAAGTAAATCAGAGTCATAGAAATTTTTTTTATTGTATAGACTACTTTGAGAAGTTCTTTGAAAAGTTGTTTCCAGTAACAGTTTGCAATTGCCAGGTGTACTGGGTTCTATTTTATTGAATTGTCAGATGATGAGGAAAAAGTCACACCAATGGTCTCACCATTCTTTCATTTATGCACTATTTGCCACAGAGTAAATAGGCAGGATGGGAAAGCTGAAAACGAATTTCTGCGGAGAAGCAATGGTTTATTTTATTTTTGATATTTTCTTTCCCCCTTCAAAACACAGGTGAAACTAAAAGATACCGATTTGAAACACTTTGGGTTATATCTTCCTAGGTGAATGGCCAATTACTGTGAATGAGTTTCTTTTCATAGATGGAGAACATTTCATCTTTTATTGAGGCCAAAATATGGTCTTCTTAATGGCACCTGACAATGAAGTTTAAAACACAGTATAGAGATAAAATGCCAAGCACAACCATATTACAGTGCACTTACTGACTTCTCTGTTGAATGCATAACAGCTAAAATTTCTTTTCCTTTTGTTTTGGGGAATGATATTACCTTCAGAGCAGTCATGCTGTTTTCGTGATTTATGACTTCTGTAGTGTGTAATGGCAATTCTTACCAGAGTTCAGGAAGTTTAGTGGAACACTGTACAGGAGAGTAGAGGTTTCTCATACAGAATAGGTTAAAAGAATAATCAAAGGCTTTACTATCTGACCTTTTTAGCGTAGCTCTTAGTACTTCACTCTGTATTTCTTGCATCAAAACCATTGCCTGTGATGGAGTGAAAATATTGGAAGACCTGGGAGTTAATATTTGTACTGTGGGGGAAATTATTGTCGTATTACTCCTTATTTTTACAGTACATATATCTGCACCTGCCTTAGTTGCTCACCCCTTATGGGGAATGGAGCCAAGTAAATACTTAGAGTGAAAGCCATCTGATTTATTTCAGATATAAGACTTTCGGAAGTAATGGGGTATAGGTAGAAGTTACACTGCTCAGTATTGACTTAGCCTTGAGGTTTGTTGCCCACAGCATAATCACTATGGCAGTCATCTTCCCTTAGAAGAAGAGATTGCTGTCAGAGGTGCCCAATGATGTTTCAAATACCCTATGGTGTCTCTGAAGGCTTGGTGCATGAGGAATAAATCCTACAGGAACAAATCCTGCGGTCCTGGGAAACTTGTTGGCAACCGAGGCCAACTGGGATACACTAGGATATCTAAAATGACATAAGAGGATAAACTAATCCTTTTCTGTTTATTTCACTTTATTCTGCTTTTGAAAGATTTACTGTATCTTACCTCACCTTCTTTTTTAATTTTGTCTATCTTCCCTAACAAGATGTTCTCTAGTTTTCATTTTTCTTATTGCTCTGCTTTGCACTTCTGTAGTTGTTCTAAATCTTCCTTGAATTTTGGTCAACAGATACATTTTATAGCAAAGTTCTCGATTTTGGATGGAACAGAAGGATCCCTTTTTAAATCTTGCAGTCTGTAATCCTAATTACAAATCTAGTGCATAGTTTATCCTTTTCTATTTATTTATTATAGCAACAGCATTAAGTTATTGTGTATAACTTGTTATCTTTTATAACTTTCCAATCAGTTTCACCAGAACTGTAATGTTTTCAGCAGCTTATAATTCTGTTTCAAAAAAATTATTTTATAAAGTTTTTCATACCTGAATAACACTACTTTTCCTGAACAAATTTGGTTTTTTGATCTAACATGATTTCATTCCCTTCCAGTTTAGTGTTGCCAGTGTTTTTTATTAAGTGTACTCTATATTGTATCCCTGAGGTGGCTAATATGAATACTGAACATACTGCATCCAGGGAAGACCCTTACAGAACCTTAGAATTTGTTTGGTAGGAACAAGTAGGAAATAGATGCTTTGCTAAAGTCAGTTATTACAGTGCCCTAGAAGAAAGATAGAATGGTTTGAAACAATGCATTCTTGAAAAATTCCCAGTCTCCTCTTTTTCTTCTAGGTAGTAATTTTGTTTGCCTGTTTGTTTGGGTTTTTGGGTTTTGTTTGTTTGTTTGTTTTGTTTTGTATTTTGTTTAGGGGGTTTTGTTTGGTTGGTTTTGTTTTGTTTTGTTTTTTTTTTCTTTTTGTATCTGAAACAGAACTGAAGTTCTGTCGACTCAAACTTTTATATCCTTGTAAAGAGTGGCACTATTTTTCATTTCTTAGGCCTCTGATGCCTCCCCCTTCCTCCAGGAGTTCTCAGGAATAACTGCTGATATGCTGGCATCTCAGAAAGAGCCCTATAAGGTCAAGCAGATTTGGAAACATCTAGTTTATTTGATCATAATTTCAAGGCTATTCTCCCCATCCCCTTTTCTTCCTTTTTCTTGTACCGGGAATTGCAGGCTTTGTCATTTCTCATCTTATCTACCAGACCTGTTGATCTGTGGTGTCTTTGATCTGATGATGGACACTTTATTGGGAGTCAGTCTGAAGTAGTATTGCTACACTTGGTGTTTTCTGCTTACAGTTGGAGTAAATAATTTTACCTTCACAGTCTTCTGTTTTCAGACCTTTTCTTTCTTTCTGCTGCCTGGATAAGGAGACTCCCTTGCTAGTTGGGCAATGTTCAGTGCCCAAAACAGACAGTATTCAATAAATTCTCATTCCTGGACATCCTCTCCTTTTGCTTCTGTAGAAGGCAGAAACTCTTTCCTCAAGTCTCCTTACAGAGAAACACAAATAAGAAGGTAACACTTTGGGTCAAAATATAGGCAAGGAAATAATTTACAAATTAATCTAAGTATCTGGATACAGATTTCTGTATTGAGAAAAAACAGATGAAAAAGACAGATATTTAAAACACCATTTATCAATGCCCAGGCTAACAGACTCCTGGTAGGTCACAGCATCCATTTCATGTCACCATACTTGTTTGGGTTGTTCTGAAAAACTACATGGAGTTTTTGGGAGACCAAATACTTATGTTTCTTCTCAGTTCTGAAGTGTTGGGATTGTCATCTCTTCAGGGGTGACAGCTGTGACTGCACTGGTCAAAACTGGGAGAAGAAGTAACATAATATGCAAAAAAGTGATGTCACTATATTCAGGCATAAAAAGGGTGAGAGGGGAGGGTTATATTGCCTGTAAAGACAACAGACTGTTAAATATTAAAGAGGGGAAAAAACTGTGTAAGATGAGCACTAAGGTCTGTGGAGTAGCACAGATAGACTCATCCAGGCATGGAAAATGTAGTCTCCAACTGTCAGAGTCTGGATGCTCTGGAAAAATCTGCTAGGACAAGTAACACAAACCAAAACCCAAACTACTTCAGGCTGAATTTCTGAAAAGAATGATATGGCAGGGTGTGATAGCAGATGTTTGGTTCCCAGGTTTCCTTTCCCAGATTTGTCTTTTATTGACTTGAAAAAATGAGGAGTTAAAAGAGCATCCCATGGCTTCTTTTTTTTTTTTTTCCCCTCACAAAATGGGGTTTTCATATTCATTAAATATAAGTGACTGTCTAGATAACTCCTTTCCAATGCAAGTTTATTTTCTGAATTTTCAGTTCTGTCATGAAAATCTTTCAGGTTTTCACAATGAGCAGCTGTTGTGTTTTTGTCTAGAACTTGTTTTTGTGCAGAAAGTTTCTTCAACCTTAATGGCTCTATGATGATTTCATGATCATGAAGGTGCTGACCTCTGCTTGCCATTGGCAGTGAATCCCTGAACGGCATTTCGTGTAGGAAAGATTTATTAGAAAAAACTTTTAGTTGTTTGGTAAACTGGCCATCACTCTTCAAAAGTGGTTGATGTATCTATAGTCAATCCTTTAAAGTAGACTGGACTAAACCTGGACATTGTAAATAATATGGACTGCTTTTTTGCTGGTGTTGAGAGGACAATTTTCAGTGAACATTAGAAGCAAGAAAAAAATGAACATGGAAGTCTTTGAATAGCTATAGGTCATACATGAATAAATTGTATTTTGGCTCCTGTTGTCAGAAAAAGGGGAAAAAGCCTAAGGTTCCTGCAGATCTCACCATTAATTTCTCAGACCCATGAAAGGCAAATTATACTATCTATTTACCAGACACTGGGTATAACTAAGCAGAGGAAATGGCCAGCATGCTGATAAATTAATTATACTAATTTCATGCACTACAGGTAGCTCAGATTGGAGAATTGCATTTGAATTTATCCTAAGTTCAACTTACATGTTGTTAAGGCAAGAGCAATGAGAACTTAAAGGCTGATAAATTAGGTTTCATATATCCCAGAGCCATATTGACCAACAGCATCTACTTTCCTAAGTGAATTTCTATTATAAAGTTCAGTTTTGGTGTAGACCCTCAAAATAGAAACATTGTATGGATATTAAATTCATTTTGGTCACACTTTTATGGTGCATAGTTTGCTTTAAAGCACTGGCCATGATTTGATTCATTTGATAGTTTTATGGCCTTTCCATATCCCCTTTTGTTTAATTGCCAGCCTTCTTCCAGGCCAAAGGCGCTGCATTTCAGTGGGGAAATTTTTTCTCATTTGAAAAGGCATGTAAACCAAAAGAAACCAAAAGAAACCAAACACAAAACATTTTGGGATCATTCATGCTGAGAAACACTGTAAATATGAAAGTGCTTTCATGACAGCTAGTTGGCTATGACAAGAAGCTAAACAAAAACATTTGAATACAAAATATTCTCAGTGACATAATTTCCTCTCAGCATTTTTTGGAAAGATTTTATGAGGACAAAACTAATTTTTGTGGTCAATTATATGCTTTTATTTTAAGTCTAACTGGATACAGAATTATGGAACAGAAGTCCTTCTGTCTGATTCTTCCCAGACCTTGGCAGCAATAACCTTTCTGCTTACCAGTTTTCAGTGTGACAAAAAACCCAGTGAATTGAAAACTAAATAATGCACCTATCTACTAAGTAGAATGGATTATCAATAAATCAAATAAAGTAAAGCTCCTTCTTGGGAATATTATGGAACGCGTACTTAGAGTGTGATTGGCATTTCTTCACTCCTGTCTACTCATTGATTTCAATGGAGATGTGCAGAGCAGAATGTGCAATAGCTTGTGACTTATGATGTGTCATTCTTTCATCCATGAAAATTTAATATATGGACTTTCTCCAGTGGTGCCTACTACTGCTCTTTGCTTCTTTTCCTGACTGCTTAGTTATCCAGTACGTAGTGATTTTCATTCTTGCCTTTGGTAGCAGTAACCCATAATAAATTATATTCCTCAGAATAATGTGGATTCACCATGTCTTTTCAGTTTTCCTGGACCTTCCTCAGAGCTGTGTTGTAAACGTTTCTCTCAGAGTAACCTCCAAACAGTATTCAATTTATAATCAAGAAAAACCAGCACAGCTTCTTCTCACTCTGATCTTGATGTTTTGGTATTTCCAGCATCCTCTTGTAGAACTTCCTCTCCTCTTTCCAAAGGGGTTCCGGCCATTTGGTTCTGGTCTCTGGATTCTTCCGCATGGCTATTACTCTTACCCTGGCTTTTGGTTACTGCTGTAGACAAAGACAACCCCCACCCCATAAGTGTCACTACTCAGAGCAAAGAGATTGCTCTCCATTTTATATGCCTTGGCTGTGGGCAGCTGGGCTCAATGGGACAAACAGAGCTCTGGGCACAGCACTTAGTTCTGTTTTGTCCTACTTCATACAGGGATAAAAGCTGAAGGGAAGAAGCAGAGTGGACAATCAACTTGTTCCTATCCTTTGCACACCAAGTTAAAGACCACCCAGACAAATCTATCTCTTGGGTGATACAAGCAGCTTTTATAAGGCAGGCACACCTTGACTTTGGATCTTTTCCTGAATCCTCTCTAGATCTTTGCCAATTTAAATGTCATATGGAACAAAAGTCATATTTGGGATCATGGTGTCAGGTCTTTTTTTCACGATGACTTATTTTTGGGAGAAAGGTGTTAAGGATAATGATGATAATGCTAATCTTTATGAATTAGTAATTTCATTTTCAGAGAAACAAAATTAAGATCCCAAACAGGTCCAGCACATTGCTGGATCTTGATTACCAAGCTCACAACCTAAGTCAAACACCACACCCACTAAATCTGGTTACTGGAGAGAAGAGTTTCACTAGAAGAGGGACAACATTGTCTTGCCTTTAGCTTCCTCCACTGAACTTCTGGGATGGCATTCATTGTTTCTGAAGGGCCAGGTTTAGGACACCAACCGTAAATAGCCACAGAGCCACAGAAAGAAAATATCTATGCTTGGTCTAATTTCTGGGGGTTTTTTGGGTTTTTTTTGGTTGGTTGGTTGGTTTTTTGGCGTTTTTTGGGTTTTTTTTTTTGTTTGGCTGGGTTTTTTTTTGTTGTTGTTTTGTTTTGTTTTGTTTTGTTTTTTACATGTATTTTGGTTTTTCTTCTAAAACTAAAAGTGACAACTCAGCCTCTCAGGGCAATGAGCTGCTATGCAGCAGCAGCCGGAGTAGCCATATTTTAAAGAACATAAGGGAAAAGCAGTAAGGCAGAGATTTCATCCTATAGGCACTCTTGTTCCCTGTCACCTTCTGTTTCTTCTTATATAAGGATTGTCTGATCTTCATCCTGAAGTGTTCGTGCTTTTATTAAGGTTTTATGCTGACAGATCTGAAGAGTTATTGGATAACTCAGCAAGACATATGTACAGTTAATTAGAAATGAATGCGATATTACATCAAAAGGCTTCAACTGTTAAGTTTTAAATGGTTATAATTAACTTGCTCTTTGATTCTGAGCTGGAATGACTAAAGAGACAATGAAGGTCAATTTCCGTTCACTTGAAAAAATAAAAAAATAGAATAGCCACTAATTTAAAAAAACCCCAAGCCTTTCAATTGTGAAGCTGTTCATTTATGCTGTAGTGCCTTGATGTGAAGGCAAGACAATGAAAATCCTTTTAATAGGCACTCCTGTTATCCTTTATTTTAAAAATACAGAGTCCAGTTCATTTGATATGGGAAAGAAAAACGAGAGTCTGGTCAATGTTACTTAGTCTGCTTGGTGCATACTTAGATTTGAATTCAGGTTTCCCAAGCTAAGGAATACTGTTGCTCTTTAAGAAGTGCTTTTTCAAATAAAGATCCATAATAAATTTTCAGAATTTGCAAATATATCTAGAGATAATGGATTCATTTTATTAAAATTACGGATGTTCAGTACATCAAAACATTTATAATCTAAATAAATACGTAAACTAGTTTTTAAGTATTTGCATAAGATTGGAACCCCTTCACCCTCAAAACCCTCTTCACCAGACCCTACATGCATAACATTCAATTATTTTCATTAGGTAAAGAGGGATGCCAGGCCTTTTGAGTTTTTCTCCCCATCTCTTTTGGATATATTTATTCCCAGACAAGTAGCTACCTTGGTTTGAGATTTGCTTACTGCTTTGTTTAATCCTGAGGGGACGCCATTAGTTCCTTTGACATCACATGGAAAGGGCAAACACACACAATGCATAATCACATCATTAGGACAAATACAAACACAATTATCCCTCAACAGTGCAGCAGAAGGAAAATACAATGCAAACACTAAAGTCCTGACTGAATGCTTATCCAAGTGAGTGGTTGGCTTTGGTTCTGGCAGAAGCAGCTTGGCTGTGTAACTTTCTTATATTTATTCTTCCTCTCCCAGTAGTGCAACAGCAGAGCATCTCTGTGGGTGGCAGTCACACTGAAACCAGCAGCGCAGGCTGATTGACTAGCTGTGCCACAAAATATTTTTAAGACTGTGCCCTTTAAAACAGCACTGATAAAATTTGTTTACTCTGCAACAGAAAATGTCTGCAGTTGTGCCATTTCTGTCAAAAGTAAAAATGAAGAACATGGAGCCTGTAGGTTTCTTGCCTATCCCAAATCCTACATCCCATGGTACAGATTTTTTTCTGTATAAAGTGCTTATGGCCAACTAGGATCACGAGGTACTTGGGAAATTCTAGTTCCAACCTTGTGCTGGATTTTGAGGAGCAGATTTCCCAGGGCTTGAGCGAGGGACTTTTGGGAGAAGAATGACTGCAGCCCCAAACCCTTCCCAAGAAAGGAAACATCCAAGTCTGGATTTCTTTTGTCATTGGTTTTGGTATTGTGGAAAAATGACTCTGGATATAGGAGTTCATAGAAAACTATGTTGGTATAACGTTAAGATCTATAAATATTTTTTGAAGTAAACTGTACATTATTAAAGTGAAGGTACTGTAAAAAATGTTAAAGGACATGGAGTGACACCATACAGCATCGTAGGATAGTAAATAAACAGTATTACTGTGAAGGAAACAAAGTTTTAGGAGAACAGAATACTGCAATTTTCCTAATTTGAATCTTAGCAAGGCACTAGACTTGACATTTGTGCAGTGGGACATTTTTATAACCACTAAGAAAAATTGTTTCAGTGCAATGCTGTGTCCATTTGGCAACACTGGGCCCTAGCTTGTACAGCACGTGTTTGGTTTATCTCAGATGTGAGTAAAGAATGTTGCTGGTGATTTCTGGTTATGCTTCCTTTGATGATCCCATTCCAGTTTTGAGATCTGACAAGACAAGAAAAGAAATCTGAACTAATTCATACAACCACAGGTTTTTATAACTCCTTTAGATAGAATTCTCCCAAGTTTTAAAACCAAAATCATTGCACCTGTATTGCAATTAAGATGCCTTTATTTGGTTGTTTTGTAGATACACCCTGAGATTTATAGCTAGATCCTTATTTAGATATCCACTTTGTATCTCAGAAATCAACAGTGGGAAACTTGAATATTCAGTGCTATTAATGCTGAACCTTTTCTGCATTCAGGTCCAAGTCATAATGAGAGCTCACCAACCTCAGTCAAATCTGACACCACAGAGCTGAAGACTCATTAAATATCTGAGCATTCCCTTGATTCTCACGGGAGTGTGCCTTTTGGGGGGCAGGTGAGACCGAGGGCTCACCAGCAGTGGACTTGGAGTAAAGCTTTGATTTTCAGCTGTGTAGCATCAGATTCACTTTGTTTCTTACTGAGTCAGGTGCCACAAACCCAGAACTGCAAAGCTCTCTGACTGGATTGGCAGCAAGCCTGGTATAAGTCCTGAGAGAATATCTTGAGAAATAAGGAGCATTAATAGGAAAATAGATTTACTCTGGGAAAAAAATGTTTCTTTTTTTTTTCATTTTTACTTGCTCCATAGAAGTTTCTCTCTAAGAAAATTCTTCACAGTACTTGACAGGTGAGAAAGGCCCTTAGGAACTCTATCATCTGACATACTTGACATGTTTTCCTAGGAGAATCAGGGCTGGAAGGGTAAGGCTTTAAGCAGCATATTTGCATGGTTAACAGAGGAATAAGTCAGAATATTTGCAAGAGTTTCTAAATCAGCCTCATCATATTGTACTTTTTCTAATTCACTAAGGAAGTCTCTTCTCACATGGAAGCTGGAGTTTTCAGAAAGTTAGCAAATAAATTAAATGAGGCCTGTATTTAGTTTATCAAGTAAAACCAATTAGGAAGCTGAGGATTAACTAAGTTAACATTTCAATTTAAAAAAATTAACTAGTTGATGATTTTAACTTGGCACAGCATTTCTCCCCCTTTTTTTATGTAGATAGAAGTTCGTAGAGCATCCTTTGGAATTTTTCTGTCATGCTTTATGTGTATCTGGTATCTGTGTGTATTTATTAATTTTGAAATGTAAATAGTTGTAAATATTGAAAATGGCAAAGAACTGTTCATGATTTATGTAATTCACTTATTTTCTTGTTGAGTACATTGTAAAAGATTTATTTAAAAATTTGTTGTTTCAATACACTTAAATCTGAGATAGTTGAAAATGATACAGTGGATTATACAGTGCATATTATATAGTAATCTGGTGCTCTTTAGACAACACATATTTCAGAAGAAAAATGAAAGAAACTGTTTGAACTTGTACCTCTGTTACAAAAATAATTTGAATTGTAAACTGTGCTGTAATTTTAAAATCAAATTAATTCCTTAATATCTCTTCTTGGGCAATTTTTTGCATTCCTCACTGGATTTACTGGATAGTGATTGTAAAATGCATGGGTTTTTTCTGGCTTTATTCATGAGTTTATAGCACTATATAGGAAAGACATTTTACAACTGTTTTGTAAAATGAAGGCTGTGGCTATAAAGTTCATATATACAGAACTCACTGTCTAAAATAAAGTAGAGAACAAGGTGAGAGCTTAACTCTCTTTACCTTAAGGTCAAATTCTCTTTAGGTTCATTTCTAAATGATATAAAACAAAGAGATAAACCTTGTGTAAACTGAAATGGGCTTTTGCATAACTTTTTTTTTTTTTTTTTGTATCAGTTTCAATTAAATGCAAACCTTAAAGCATATTACTTTCCATCTAGACGACTCTTGGCTGACTATTTCGTTGGCCTAATATGCTTGTAGATATTTGCTACTTTTGTCATTGTTGTCCTTAATTTGTAGCACATTGTGTAAATGCAGTTTATATTTATATATAAATAACTTTTGTGGTCTAGCATGGCATATACAAAGCAATATGCATGCTAAAATAGATTAGCCATGTGCAGCTAATTGCAAAAGGGTGCAACAGATATATCATTGTGTGTCATTGTAATTAAAGATAGGAATGCAATGCAAAAGTTAAACAGAGTAAAGACTGATATTCAACCTTGATTTTGTATTATGTATTCTCTGTTACATCCTCATAATATTCTCTAGTAACTAGAATCTGTTAAAGCTAATTCATTTAGGCAAGTTGTTACTCCTATAAAATACTGTGAGTACAATTTTTACAGGTCTTATTTTGAGAAAGATGATGTGAGACTGAGGCTGAAAGCATTCTTAAACTGTTGCAATTATATTATCTCCACACCATGCTGGAACTCCATAGTTTCAGGTTGGAAATGGTAATTCAGTGTTTTTGTAATTGTATTAATAAATAAATTTTACTTGTTCAGGTTTTTTTGGATGTAGAATTCATTTTCTCTAGGCGGGACTTGACTTTTTTGCAGTGTTTTTAACTTGTTTCCCAAGCCAAGGATAGAAATTTTGAAAAAACACCAATGATAAAATGGCTCTTTACCTTAAAGACTATCAAATACAGCACTCTTTTTCCCTGTGGACTAGATTAATCTGCTTAATACATACAGAATTGTAGACAAAATTATGAAATTAATTGGTGTCAATTATCACACTAGCATCACAGCAGAACGATTTAAGATCAAGTGAACAGAATGTCCTGCCTGCCCTTTTTATTTTTCTCTTAACAGTTTCATATTTTCTAGTAACCTGGAGTAAGAGGGGAAAAAAAAAGGAAGAAGAAAATCCTTCATCTTATTGTGAAATATGTGTGATGATGATTTCACTTGCTGCAAAGCTTTTTAGCTGTGCATAAACAATGACCTTTAGCAAATCTGAACTGTAAGATAGCACGAAGATTAAAAGTTGATTTAGTTTTTATAAGATTAAAAACATGGTGAGACAGATATTAGTTCTGTAACTTTGGTCACTTTCGTTAAACATCCCACTCCTCGCCCCCCCAGAAAAAAGAGAAGAAAAACAGTAAAGCTTTTTTTTTTCCCCTCAGCTGAAAATTGTTTGGACAGCAAACTGTCTCTACGGTGGAGAGAGAGTTTTTTGTGAGAGTTTTGGCAGTCTGTGGTGTGCATCACTCCTTTCAGCAGCGCCAAGTTTAGATGCTCTCTTAGCTGAAAAGTTGATTCTGGAATTCTAGAGCATCTTTCTGTTCTGAAAACTCCCCAGAACAGGAAAAGGGATGACATTCATTCACACAGACTCAGTTGCAGTCCTACATCTCCTTGCATATCAATAATTGCTTCCTTCCCAATGGCTTCACTCATCCCTTTGCATGCATGGGGAAGACCTGAAGAGAAAGCAGGAGAGCCTGGTCTCTTCTAGGTTTGCAGCTGGTGAAAGAAACACGAATTTTATAACACTGAACCTAAATAACTCATGATGAAGAAGGCCTAATGCACGTACAGCCTGCAGAACAATGTAGAAAATGTTCCTCTTTGTTATTATCATTTTACCTTTGACTAATCTGATGATTTTTTAATATTTAATTAGGTGTGCAGACAAGTGCTCTGTGTGTGTAGAACATGCCATTGAAATATTTCAGCTACTCTTAAGAATATGGTTGGAAAAAATACATTTAATTAAGTCAAAAGTCTTTTCTAACCTTCTCTTCTCATTACACAACACCCTAAAATGCCTATATTTATGTGACCACCGTCTCATCCACTGCTGGGGCAGTGAGCAGGTCTCCCTGTGGAACAGCCTGGACTTGAGACGGTGAACCCAGATTTGCAGTGGACCTTCTTGCTTGGTGTCTGCCTCTTGTGCTCAGAGCATTGCTGCTGCCACCATCATGGCAAAGATTGAGAGGCCTGACTTCTTCAAGGGAAGGATGAAGAGGAGCTGCTGATGCAGTTGGATAGCCAGGGGCTGGAACTTGAGCCAGAGGCTCATGGTGGGATTCCTGGGGGTAATTGATTTCAAACTTGGCAAAGATACGTGTGATCTCAAAATACCTTGACAGAGCTGTGACTGTTATCAGTCAGTACAGAAGGAGAACTCAGGAAATTTTACAAAGACAAGAAGCACAAGCCTTTTGGGCTGTGGGCCAAGATGACACTCTTTTGGTGACCCAAGCAAAACAACAACAAAGTCACAGACCAAAACCCATCAACAAAGGAAACAAAAAGCTATACCCTATCCAGACACTCATTTTTAGGTCATAAAGCTGCTATGTAGTAATGTTCATAATTATTTTGAACAAGTATTTCCACTTTAGCAGAAATTTGTTTTGGGGAAGAAAAGGATTTTCCCAGTTGGTTCATTCAGCAAGCGGAGGGAAGTTATGGCTGCATAGGCCCACTGACTAAATCTGCAGAAGGACATTACCTGATTTAAATGCAAAATGGGGAAAAAATTCTTGTGTAGAGAAGAAAAAAAGAAATAAGAAAGAAATAAAACTGATAGGATTAGGCAAAAGCCTGAATAAAAGAAGTGGAGCATGAAACTGATTGGGACAGGCTAGGAATTGAGGAGAAAGGGCAAGTAAGATCCCAGTTGAGGCATATTTTTGAAAAAGATGATGGGTTTGGGAGTTTGAGAAAAGATATCTGTAACTGGAAACCTGAAGACTGTCAGATGATGTTCAGACCAGAAAACATTTAACAAAGGAGAGGGACAGGGAAAAGGCACACTTTTTGGAACAAGGTGACTGAACAAGACTTAGAGCCAGAGAGGATGAGGCTCCCTGGCTGAAGAGACAGGGGTAAGAAGACCTGAGAAAACTGTAGCAGTAATGACAAGGATGCTCCAGATTATGCCTTGAGGTTTGTGGTGGATGTCTGTGAGGAAGAGCAAGAGGCTCCAACCCTGAAAAAGGCACATGTGGATCTGATTATGGTGCTGCACGCTGGAATTTGAGTTGGTTTCTTTTTTTTTTTTTTTTTTTTCTGGTGTGTTGTTTTTATTTTCTTTTAATCTGGTGCATAACATAAAAATAAACTGTCAGAAAGCATTATGGAAGTTGCAGTTTCTGCCAGCTCAGGCGTCTCTGGAGCATGAGTCTCTGTAATGTGAGTCTCAGTGGCACAGTACCTGTACCAAGGGACTGCTAAGGCTTTGCCAAGACAGTAGTTTGTGCCATTCAGTTTGTGTCATTGTGTCACTTCTTCTGAATGGGTATCTGGAACCAAAGAAAACCATGGCTTTTGCTTTCGAAGGAATGTGGACATGGATATGTAGACATAGGTACACATGCATATGGATATGTGTGTGTGTGTGTGTGTGTGTGTGTGTGTGTGTGTTTATTTATGCAGAAAGGGGAAATGTGTGATGATACAGCTAACACAGTTTTTCAATTTGCCTCATATATAATGGCATAAAGATGTTTTCACTTGTTCAAATTAAAGACCTGCCTTTTGTATCAAAAGGAGCATCTGCTCTTTGACAGTGGCTGTAGCAGATGGCTATGGAAGAATAATCAGCTATGCAGCCATTTTATTTTGTTATGTCTCCCTCCTTCACAGTTTTCAGGTTCTAGTGATCTATGGCTCAGAGATTTCCTGTGCCAGAGGTGATATCTTAGTGTTAAATAGCCCTTGATGGATTTTTCTTCCCACCCACAATATCCCCTGGCAATGAATTTCAGTTTTACATTGTGTGTGAGAAAAGATCTGCCTTTACTTGCTTGTACCAGCTGCTTGATGTTTATTAGTTCCTGTCATATGAGGCACACTGAAAAATTGTTCCCTGTTCCCTGTCTTGCTGCCATGTTTCAGGATTATTTAGATGCTTCTCATTTTTCTATTTTGATCACCTCATTTACAGGGTAAAAAGACCAAGTCAGTGACCTGCTTGGTACACTTTGATTGTACTAGCCACACTTTCCTGTGAGATATTATCATCTTACTCAGAAAGAAAAAAAAATAATTGCATTTGAATTGGATTAGGTAGCCTAAAACCAGCAATAAATACTTCTGTCCCAAAATCTTTTTTTTTAGTATATACCATGAAGATAGCAAAACATGATTGCAGGAGTATTCAAAACAAATTGCAGACTTTTTACAAAACAGATTCATCTATGTCTTTGATAGGGGGATTCTATATATGAAAATTTGAAGGTGACCATGTGTCCTCCCTCTTCTTCCCTTCATATAACTCAGAATAATTCAGTAATACTTGAAAATGTGACAGCTTTCAGGTTAGATATAAGAAACTTTGTTGGTCCAGTGCAAAAAAAACTTCTGAATGTTTCTTTGCAAGTGGGAATAAGCCTTTCTTACAAAGCAAAAAACTAACATTTTAAATTATGGCCCTTTTGAGTACAGAAAAAAATTCTGTCATTGTTATAGGAAAAATCTGGTATTTTTCGACTTCACTAACATGAATTTGGAGGCACAGATTTTATAATGGAAAGAAAGGAGAAAGTATTCCTAATATCAGTTTGATTACATTCATTTATTCATTGATGTATTCATTTTGGTGTCCACACTGTCTTCTTTAAACTTTAAACTTGGTCTTTCCAGACATGATTTTACTTAATTGTACAGGATTGGCAGGTAGTTGTCTGATAAACATTTGGAAAACTGGATGGCTTTACAGGTATGGGGAATTTTTGAGATAAAGTCATCAATAAAGAGGAGGAAAAACTACTATGATTGTATCCCAGGAAAATAGTACTATATAGTTCCTGAAAATACCATGTATCTGTGTCTTTCCCGTAAGATTTAGAACCTGAAAATGCTGCCAGGATTTAAAAAAAAAAAAAAAAAAAAAGAAAAGTGTTTTCACTAACTTATTTAGAATCTCAGCACCTTCCTTTAGCATTCTGGTCAAATACTTTCCTCCCTTTGCTTTGAGGCAACCCACTATTCTCTAGAGAATGGCAAACCAAAGCCATTATGTGTAATTAGAGTCTTGCCCCTAGGATCTTGCTTTTATTGAAATATTGCAGTAATTTTAAAAAGTAACAGTAATGGTAAAAGGTCAGTGCATTAACTCTTGTAAAAAGTTGTCGTTTGTCCTGTGTTTGTCAATTATAGTCAGTGGTAATTTTATTTTCAAAGGAAAAGAAGGCGAGGTGTCCTATGAAGGCATTAGGTCACTGGTCCCCCTCTTCATTTTCCTGTCAATAAACAAGGGGAAAAAAAAAAACAAACTTCATTGGAGCAGTTCATCACCAGCAAAGTGTCTTCCACAGCTTGGCTCAGAGGACATGCTAGGAAGGGCCCAGCAGACAGCAATCTGAGACTTGCTGGGGTTAGAGAGTAGGTACTCAACACAATGTGCAGCTAAGCCTGGAAACAATATATGAAGGCTCTTGGATCGTTCCTTGAGGAGGTGTGTTGATAAACCCTACATATACTTCTAAATTGCCTGCAATCCAGTCCACTTAAAAAAGCATTAAAAGTTATCACTGCTGGAAATGCTTAAACTTTAGACCAATCACTGCAGAAACACTAAAAATGTTTGAGAATTAACTCTGAGAAATTACTGCTTTATGTCTCTTTCTATATCTAAGTGCAGTTTCCAGCTAAGTGCCTGTCAGGTCTTCTTGGTGATAGCACTTAGACCTTAGACATTTCATGGAAATTTCCTCTGGCCTAATTCCAATTTACCTAGTCTCAGGCACATGAAACTAAAATGTCTATATGCACACACCACTTGTGTATTTTGGTTTCTATATGAATTTATATGACACAGGATTTTTCTGTGTAGCAGGTAACAACTGCCAGCAAGAGATGGTTTACTGTAAAGTACAGGGTGCTTTATGTTCTTTCTGGACTAACAGTACAGCAGACAGAATTGAGTTATCATCCCACAGCAGAAAGGGGCACGCTTCCCCTGGGGTAAGCTTTACTACATAACAAAAAACTACCCTTCTTTCTAGGCTGTTAATTCTTGTTGAAGCTTGGCATGCCATTACAAGATTAATTTGTAATCTTTCTGGGGCATGCATGAGGCAGGATGCCAATATATAATTAGATGGATTTTATTCTCTGTCATCATGTGCTTTACTTGGTAAAAATGCCTGCTTCCAAGACAGATAAGAAACTCCTGACTAAGCAGAGTAGAGCATCATCTAATCCCACTTCCCATCCTTGGTGTACACCAGTCCACTTTCAGTGAGGTGTGGACCAAGAGGACGCAGGTCAGAAGCTGATCTGTTGCGAGGCTGAATGTGTGGCCTTACTGGTTTCTCTAACTTGACTGTATTATCTCCTTACGAACTTCATTTGAAAAGACTTTGCAGTCTGCTTCATCTTGAACAACACAGAATTAGATCTGATAAGGTTGCAGCTGCCCATAATGTGCTGATATAAAAGACCCGTAATTTTGTCTGTCTGAATGAAATAAGACCACTGTGTTTGTGTAACTCCAGTTTTGGAGCTAAATGGGGTTGAAGAGCAAAGAGAATCAAGCATAGTGAAGGAGGAAATCTTAAAGGACAGGTCTAGCAACCATGAAGCTTTGGGAAAAAGTTTGTTTTAGTGCTTAACAGAGAAGGTGAACCACAGGAAGAAATGGGGGGATATCCAGGATATGTAATTTTTATTTTTTAATTTGTAGAAGGACGACAGTGCTACTAATTCTATTGCACCGTTTGCCTCTGTCTTAAGTAGAATAAGTTGTCCACAACACAGATTTGTTTGTATATGTTCACCTTGTGTGTGACTTCCTGGGCAGAGTTAACTGGGAATAATTAGACCACCTATCGTTCTGACTTCCCATACAATTTAATTAGGTTTTCTTTTTTCCTTGTACGTCAGAAGCCTTTTATGGTCTAAGACCTTTGATGCAAGAAAAAAAATCTGTGATTGCTAAGGCACAGTTTGGAATTTCCTAGTGTGTTCCTTCCAGCAGTGCATTTTTATCCCATTTATTAACAGAGGGTCTTTAGCCTGGGTTTGAGCAGCTACACAGCACAGAGGTATATTTGTGTGTCGCCAATACCGTTTTCAAGTCTTTTAGTGTTAGGTGTCTATAAATGGGTTTCAATCCCAGCACAATTCATATCTTTGAGCCCAACAGACTAGAAATTTGGAGAAAAGCCTTTGCTTTAACTAAAATTTCAGAATCACCTGGTTTGTGTCCAGACTTTATCTTGGTTATTTTTGTGACATCTCAGAAGTGCAGAGGTTGAGGCCTCCGTAGACTTCTGTGAGATTGATTGTTAGCTGCTCAGAGGAGCTCCAGGTGTGGAGCATTATCAGGTACTGCACAACCACAGCTTCTCTGTGAGGGCAGACTGGGTGGAAAATGGGACAAGCATCCCTCAGACACATCAGCTGTACTAGAAAACATCTGCAATGGCTCTTTGTTCAAGTGAAGAGCATTTACTACTCCTTGTGGGAACAGATCATCAGGGAGGAAGTTCTTCATCATAAGGGGCACTTTGAGAAGATTTTTGAATATGCTGTAGTTGATTTTCAGGGTGGTTCTTAGAGGCCCTAGTTAGCCTAATGCTATTCTTCTGAAGTTTATAGAAAGCATATTCAGTGACTGGGCCAACATGATATATTGATTTTGTTCATGTTTTTCTGTTTATGGTGACTGACATTGGGATTGTGGTGATACAGTGCCAAAGATCATTAATCTTCTAGTATCTTTTTTGTTCTTGTTCTCTCATGTTAGATCCTAGCTGTAGATATAGCTGGAAAGCGGCTGTCAGAATGGAATACGATAGAGAGTTGCTGGAAAGGAGCCATTGCTGTGCCTTGTTACAGATTCAGAGCAAAAACTTTCAAAGAGCATTCATCTAGCATTCCTACAATCACAGTGTGTGGCACTCCTAATACTGTTTGGAAGAAGGCATCAGGCCCACCTACTTAACTTTTTAAACTGACTATAGGGAAACAAAACAAATGGAGGTTACTTTTTAGTTTTCCTGGATGGAATCAAAATGAAAAAATACCTTTTGCTTAGTAAGAGCTATTAAAATTCACTAAGTCAAATAAAGCACAATGAGGAGTAAAATGATCTGTTAATTTGTCAGTGTTTACTTTGTTATAGGAAACTGAAATAAAATTGAGACACCACTTATAAAGTCAAGGCATGTAATTGTTAAAAAAAATCATCTGTTAATCATGAAATGCACACATCCTGTGAAGAACTCTGATTCTAATTGCTGTGTGTGTAGCTCCAGCTCTGAGAGTGTGAGATAAATTCAAGTGAAAGCAGTGCCTCTGACTGGCACTGTGTGTTGATCCAGGTGTAAAAAGGCATCCAGAGTTATCATCTGTATCTGTTTCCTTGCTGATGCCTCTCACAGGGATGACTGTTCTCTCAGACTGCTGTATGACTGCAGCCTCAGGTAAATAACAATTTAATTACTCAGTTTTTGGTTTGTTGATCAATGTCATTGATCTAGAACATGCTTTCTGTAACTCTGTATATCTACTGGCTTGGTAGATGTATATGCTCATGGGCTGAACTCTGTTCTGTTCAGCTAAGATAACAGCATAATATCTGTAATTAATACACTGACTTAGATAAAAAATAAATCCTGTTCCTGGCTGTGTTAGTATTCATTCTTCACTCTGAAATTTCATGAGTAATTTTGTAAATCTTATGTTAAAGTATGCTCTCAGAAAGCAAAAAAGCAAGGTAAAATTTGAACTATTTCCTAAGTTATGCTCTTTACATAATGCTGTAGTTAAAAATTTTTATGGAATGACTGGATAGTGTTGAAGGACTTAAATTCATTAGTGTTTCATATAGAAGTTTGGTTATTTCTGTTGTTTGCTTGTTTCATTACACATGTGTCAGAGCGCAGCTACAATCTCCTTCCAAAGCAATATGTTTGTGACTTTGGAAATCTCCTGGGAGCTGTGATTTCAGTGTGCTTGAGCATGTGAATGGATACAGCTGGCTATGTGGCTGAAGGTCTGTTTTCTTCATACTGCATTTAATGACACATCTATAATCTACTCAGATTCTCAGTGTCCCTCTGATCATGGTGGCTGTGGAGGCACTGTTACAGGCAGGTGACTGGAATCCACTTGCATTGTAACTACTGCACATAAAAACTGCTTTGTGCTTTTCACTGACAGGATCTTCATACACCATGGCCCAGAGAATGGTGCTCTAATTGACAGCTAATCCCTTAATGTTTAGAATATTCCTACAAGCAAAGTAAAAAATGGTATCTCCAAGCTGAGTGAAGATACTTATGCTGTGTCTAGTATGGCACATGCTCTTCTAATACCTGCATTGTGGCAGAACAGCCAGCTTGAACTGGGTGGTTCTGAAATCTGTTTAAGAATCAATTAATATTCCTATGTTCAAATTAATGCACCTTAATTAATGGATATTTTTTCTTACTCTAAAACTGTTTTGATTCCCAAAAGGAGGATTTGCCAATAAATAGGTTTGGTGTATGTATACTATGGCAGTATGGTGGCAAGTTGTCTCAGAATATATGACAACGAACTCAGAATCTGCTGGGGTTTTATTATTGTTTGCTGTAGAAAATTCCCAGAAAAAGACAGGAAATGCTTTGTTCTGTTTTGCTTTTCCTACAAGAATGGATAAGGGTCAAAGGGCAGAGCCTTTCCCTGGCTTTCAGGGAATGGAGCTCCTTTTCTACCTCCTGTGTGAGTGAGGCAAGGCCAGTTCTGGGTGGAGGCAAAGCAGTCATTCACCTGCAACAGCAAGCTCTGGATCCCTAATTCAGCTTTATCTGTGTTAGAGACAGGGAAGATCAAGTTTGCTGGTGTCAGGTAGTGCATCAGAATGTGTGAGAAGGCAACTACTTGTGGAAACATTTATTATTCTCCAGCCAGGAACAGTAGGATCACAAGCCAAATTTCCTGGAGTTCCCTGACAAACCTGATTGTCTCTCACCTACCAAGGCTGGAGGTACTCTTCCAGACAACTCAGTTTCAGCTGATGAGGTTCAGTTTTTGATAACAGACTCTGAAAAGATAACTGGCCTGGGATTATGTTTGTCTTCTGAAGTTGGATGTGACACAAGCATGAGCATATGTCACATAGGAGTAGAAAAAAATGAAAGGTTCTGTTCATAAATAATTCTTATATATCTGCCTTATAAATCCAGGCAAAAGAAGTTCACTGTGTATGAGCAGTATGAACCACTAACCTTCTGATAAAGCACTTTTCACAATTTTTTTATAACCAACACGTCTGTATTCCACCCAAAGTCATCACAATGCAATAATTTCGAAACTCCATGTGTGTGAAGACATAAAAATTGCTGTGTCTGCAAGCTGACTATAAAGTGACTGGAATGTGTGCTTTTAATCTGTTAGTATGTGTCCATTAAAATATTTTTCCAGAAGAATTCTGCAGAAAATAACTTTTTAAAATGGGAATTGAGATTGTATTTCAAAAATTGTTCTTAAAAAAAAAAAAAAAAGAAAAGGAATCTCTGTCTTTCAAGTTGTCTATAGTAAAACTTCTGAATCATTTTCTAAGCACTGAAAAGTTGACCCTAAACCCAAGTCTTTCCCTTATTTTAAAACAGAGGCTGTCCAGTTGCATGATTTTGAACTGCAGCATCTTTCATACATAGTTCTGGTGCACATCCAAGACATCTCTGTTTTTGCAGATGGAAGAAATGAGTCGAGTGCTATTCAGCAAAGACTGTGTGGGCACTATGAGGATGTAGTGGCATTCCCAGCCTCCCAACCTCATCTGGCAGCAGTACCCTTTGGAACCATTACCCTGTCCCATTTGTGAACTGTTCCAGGAGTTCCTTCTCTTCACCACTTTAAAGTGTCTTGTGGCTCTCAGGTAGGTGAAGATTTTGCTATATGGCTCACTGAACAAGGATATTTGCCAGCCTTCATTAAAATATTTTTGAGGTAATAACAACTGAGCTGCACCAGATACTGGCCTTGGAGTAAAGGGGTTTTTTTGCACATGGGTTTTTGACTGAACCACACTTTACATACAAAATAAGCTTGGTTGAATCCTAATGCACACGTTTTGTTGAGAGACAACCCAAGATATTAGCAGAAATTCTGAACTGAGCCACTCAGGACTCACATATTTTTGCTTTGATTTTCTTCTGCAGAAGCCATCCTCTTTCCTTCAGCTGACAGCAAAATGCAGATATCTTGATTGTGTGCAAAGGATATTGGTATGCTCTACAAATACTTTTATCTTCACTTGGGAGGGGATTCATACACAGATTTCATCTTGTTATGCAATTACGGAATAAGGATATACCAGATCCTAAAGATGTCTACATGCTATTAGATATTTAAGCTTTATGCCCATATTAATTAAATTCTGTAATAGACCCAGAACTAATGAAGAAGTAGCTTCTAAGATGATGCAGTAAATATTTAGAGTTCATTTCCATGTTTTGTACTGAGCCTTCTCTGCTGTAAATACACTGCCAGCAGTGTTGCACCAAGCAAGTTCAAAATTAGCCTCCATCCATAAATATGGGCAAAATGCATTCTTAAGTGGAAATCTCCCCACAGACTGATCATAAACTATGTTAAGTATACTTAGAAGTAAAATTCCCACCACTGTCCCAGCAAGTGAGTAGAAGGTTTAGATGATGGAATTTGCTTCCTAGATTCTTACACAAGAATAATGTGTTTGCATCTTAGTAGAAATTGTGAGTGCCCTGGGAACTATTTTAAATCAGATTTTACATCTTGAGGTTACTGAATGGAAAGCTATTTTATACTATCTAAAGCAGAACAGTGATCCCTCCTGGTTTTGTGTTCAGTCATTTTGCTAGGTGCAATTATGTGCTGGTGAGGTACCACAGCTTTAAATGAAATGCCTTGATACTTTTATAGAATTTCCCAGATTATGAAAAGTTAATGGTAAGTGAACAATTTAGGCATTTCCAATTGTTCACTGTTAAACTGACTTCTGCCCTAGATACAGAAACTAAAATTACTCAGATTTACTCGGGTTTAACACTCTATATTATGTCTGCAGGAAATGATAAGCTGCAGTGGAATTATTCAAGATGTGGGGTAATCTTTAAACAAAAATACAGGGGCAGGTTACTTGGTGTGGGTTTTTTTTTTTTTTTTTTTTTTTTTTTTTTTTTTTTTTTTTTTTTTTTTGGAAACTCTGGTTCAAAGAGTATGCAGGCATATAATTTGAGGATGCAATGCAATTACCAGAAATAATTCAAAATGGGTTACTTCACTTGACTATGACTCTTTGAAGAATAAATAGTAATTGTTTTAAGTGCATAATTACTTTAATATTGGCTCCTTTCAGCAAGTTGCAGACTTCTAGATTAAGCTCTAAGTCCTGTGCATCTGTCCACTCAAATTCTGTTTATTCTTCAGGCTGTCATAGTTCCATTATTAAACCCCTTGAAGCCCTTTGATGTGTTCCTGCACATAAAAAGACTGGTGCAGACTTCCATGCAGCCTGATCTTTGCTGTGCTAACTTTTTTGAGCATAACTGAAGTCTGAGAACAAGTTAAAGCCATCATTAAGAAACCCTGCTACCAAGAAATACTGCCTTTTATAAATGTATTTGCGTCCACGTAAAAATGCTTTTTTTTGCAAGGCCTTGCTTGTGAAGCTGCAGATATATTTCTGATTTTCAGAAGGAAAGCTAGTATTGGAACTTGGCTGTGTTTCTTTGGAAGGCAGAGACTGCTGAGCCACAGAACAGCATGCTTTGATCTTATAGCTAAGTACCATGCTCGGACCCTGCTGGGAAGCAGTGTTTGGGATTGAGGTAGCAGCTCCTTTTTGGGCAGTGCTGTGAGTACCATCTTGTGGATTCTAAGCTCCTGATCACCTGTGACATCAGCTGAGCTCATCTACACCACTGATTATTTCGTTTTTGCCTGATTTGCACAGGTTGGCAGTCATACTTTCAGCTGCCCTCAGCCACCAGAGAGTCTTGTCTGAGCTAATACATCCGGAGTGTATACAGAAATCCCACCTCTGTGCAAATACTTAACCAAGTAAATACAGTCAGAGGCTCCCTTAAGTTTGCTATATGCCCTCTACTTTTCAGAATCTCATCTCAGAGATGGCTCTCTAAGCCTCTTCTGACTGGTAAGCTGTTGAGATCCTGACTCCAATGGAGTCACATTGCCACGAAGCTGGCAGACAAGGGCAGTCAAATCTCGAAGCTGAGGGAAAAGACATTCTCAGGAGTAGTTCGACATTTCTGCCAGATCCCTAAAAACTATACAAATACCAGAGTATTTCAGGGAGTTACTCTGAGGTGAGGGTGAAAAGAAAAAACATCTTTTCCTATGGTTTATTTGGGAGACAATTCCCTTTACATTTTTCTTCTCCTTGATCACACTCATGTAATTTTTTTCTATTAAGAAACCCACTCTGTTTTGTTAATGAACAATAAAATATGTTGAGCTCCATGTGTTAGCCCGAATATGATCTGAACAACTAGTTTCTAGTTTCCTGCAATTCTCCTGCTCATTTCTATTGTTTTTAATTGTAACAGAAAGCTGCAATACACAGAACCTACATGTGTTTTTTCTAAAGCATTTTCTAAGCCTTTATTTAGAAGAAAAGAGCGTTTTACGGGATAGTAAATACTAGTAGACATTAAGCTTTTGAGGAAACATGGAAGCATTTATTCTGCTTGTTTCCTTGCAGTTCAAAGATGAATGTTGAATGTAAATAAGTATTAATATCACATTATCAACACTGTTATTGTTTCTTGCCTTTTCCTCGCCTGCCCGTTTCTCAGAGCAAGTTTTACCTTTATGGGAGTTCTGGTGACCCTCTCTTTGGTCTGAAGGTGGCAGCATCTTACTTCCGTAGCAAGTTTCAGTCTTGTTCGTCTGTGCGGTGGCTTTATCCTGATACTGCTCAGTTTCTCTACATCAGACACAATTTTTTTAGCTAAGAAAATGAAGACGTATTCTGAGCTTCCTTTCTGATGAAAAAAACTTTCAGTATGAGATACAGCATCCCCAGAAAGACTGCAAGTTGTCCACAGATGACTTGCAATATGGTGGTAAAAGCAGAGTCGCTGAATACTTTGCCTTTTAATGCTGTGGCAATACTGTTGCAGAAGCCCTCTGACTGCGGCTGTCACTCGTCCCTGGAAGTGTTGTGGCATGCCTGTTGTGGCAAACCCTGGGGATGGGATGCTCTTTTGGGGTCTACCTTCAGATGCACCACGCCCTCCAAATCTTTTGGGTTTTGGCTGCTCAGCGTGGGGGTCTGTATGTGCCCCCATTGCCCTGGACAAGGCAACCTAGGCCAGTTACCTGGGCCAGTTATACTTGAGTAAAGAGCTATCAATTTTGAAAACTTCTGTTTGAAGATGGTTTTATGGTCATACTGGGGACTGAGACAACCCTGGCTCCCACTCCTGTCACAAACTTTCCTTGTGAATTCAGGCCTCTTCCTTCAGGTCTGCATGCCCTGCTTGCCCAGTTTGGAGGAGAGATAACAGTAGGGCAACTCACGCACCTTTTTGCTGCCCTGCCATCTCTAGGCTGGAGACTCTAGTGACAGGAAGCATCTTCCTGTCATTTGGCCGGAGGCTAGCACTGGGAGAGGAGCAAGGTTCCCCATCCAGACACAGAAGGGCTTGTCATTATCACTGAAGCATAAATAATGATTCAATATCCACTTAGCACCAGTACAGCCCTGACTGCAGCTAAGTGGGAGGCAGGGAGGAGGGAGGGGAAGTTTGCAGAGCTGTGTGGTGCAGGCTGTGCACAGGGGAGAAGCTAGGTAGCTAATGATTTCTCAGCCACTTTGGTAATTCTGTGTCTTTAATGGCCCAACAGTAAATAAAATAGTTTCTCTAGCTGCAATACATCTTCCTGCTTTTGATTTTCTGATCTTTAAAAAAACGTATTCTTCCCATCCCCTCACCCATCAAAATGGCACCATTGAAGACCTTCATAATGGTTGAATATATCTGAGCTATTAATAACAGCACTGATCATGCCATCTCAACAAGGCTGAAACACACACAGCTTATGCTTCAAGCTCTGAGTGCAGAAGGAGAGAAAGTGGAGAATGTTTTGTGCCTCTGACCTCTCAAGTGTCATTTTCTTAGCAGCTCAGATCACTCTTTGAAATTATTCTATTACTCATCTGGCTCCCTGACATCTGCTTTATCATTTCCTGTCCAGGCAGTAATCCAAGTAACCAAAATAAATGTTTTTTTTGAAGCAGAACACCTTGCCTGTAAGCTTGCAGGAATGACAAACCACAGGAAATATTCCTAATTGTGTGAAGCTCCATCTTTGCAACTCAAAAATCCAGCTGAGAGAAGGAGAGTATTTAAAAGAAGTAGTTCTTTGCTGAGCTAAGGGTTTGTGGCATCCCACGTATATTTCTACCAGTAACATGAGTGGCAACATCACTGATAGGAACATGCCACTGATTCCCACTCACCATTCTAAATTAGGAGTGCACGCTTAGAAACAATAAACAAAAGTATGAGAGGATCAATGGTTTGTCTTCATCATCTAAATTACTTGGGTGGTAAAGAATTGTCAGGACACTGTCATTGTAACTCAAGCTACAGACAGTCAGAACATAAACTATACTGATAATTTTTACAGTACTGTGACAATAACACCAGCTGGGGTCTGCTCTGTTGAGAGAGGGCCTATTGCTGATCTCATTTGCTGGGACAAGTATGAATTCATTACTTCACTGGCGTTCCTTGGAATATCAGTGAGCTCAGAATTTGGCTGATTATCCATTGTTGATTTCTAAAGCATAGTTTTACAGCATTAGCTTCTTATTCTAAAAATCTAGGACTTTGGCTAGACTATCCACCCCCACTTTGCACTACCTTTTAGTAACAGGATCCACAGATTACGTGTTGAAACTACTAGAAAAGATTATATTTTTTCAAAATTGTGAGGAAGTCCCAGGAATGCTTTGAGTCCCAGAAGTTATGCCTTGCAATCACAGGTTACTGTGCAATGGGCCTTCTGCTTCTGCAGAGCAGTCCTGGAGACATACAGCCTTTCCTCCTGTAGACCTTCAAACACTTTATGAAGGCAGTTAAGCATTATAACTACATGTACAAGACCTATTTAAACAGCAATAGGCCGCAGTAAATTGGGAATATGAAGTATACTAACACATACTGGTGGCTGAATGCAGGACTGCTCATGATACACCTGATGGATTTGCCGGTAAGTCTTGCTACAATTCGACAGCTTATTGCTGTAAAAGCACACAGCAAATTAGATTCTGCCACAGTTCTGGGTGTGGAAATTGCAGTCAATATTATCTGTCACAACTGTGGCATATCTTCTAAAGGGGATCCAGCAGGCATTGGGTGTTTAAATTAAATGCAATGTATTAGTCTTGATGATAATTAACCTTTTCAATGTTTTAAAATATAAGTTCAAATATAGGTTAGCACAGGAAACAAAGGTCCTTGATAAACTGGAAGAAATTTCTGGAGATTTCCCTGGCAACAAACAGAGAGCAATTGACAGTCCCTTGTGCCCGCTGTTTCACATGAACAGTTCAAGAGGGGAAGGCCATTTAGGTTTTTCATTGGAAGGGTGAAAACTGTTTCTGTTTGTTCCCTGTGCTTTTATAGTATGTGGTGTCAGTTTGCCCCCAAATAAAGGGGTTAGCTTTTCAGATGGGCAACGTTTTACAAAGTAATCATGGCACATATGAAAATGATGACAGACAAACCACAGGCAATCAGGGGACAGGTCTGGCTCAATAATGAAATAAGTTTTGATGATTCTGTAAACCTCTGAGATATAGGGCACATTTTGAGGTTTTTATTCCTGACCCTTACCACCAACTCTCTTCCTGCTAGCTACAGCAATCCACTGTTCTCAGAGTGTGAATGCAGCTTCTCTTGCTCACAGACTCATGGGATAGCTCTGTGGTCCAGTGCTCCCAGCCAGCAGCAGTCAGCAGAAGTGGTTAGTGTGGTTGCATTGCTCAGCACTACATTTGAGGAGAGCTTGTTTGTTGTCTTAAGTGTGGCTGCAGTGGTGCTGTGTTACATGGCATCACTGGTAGCCTTGACTTGTGTGACTAACTTGTTCTTGTTTATTACATTCAGCTCAGGACGATAGAGATCATCTCTGGGAGAGTACCCAGTGAGACACATTTAGTGGAGACGGATGATAATTTAACTAATGTTGAATTTAAAACTAGATCTTTTTCTGTCTAAATATGTATCTAAGTTTATGTGTATTTATATTGAAGTCAGTTTTACAAGGGGAACAAAAGTTTGGCCTTTTTTTTTTGGATACCTCTGATTTTGGTAGATCCTACTTGGCTTGGTTATATTGCTTGCATGTCTAAAGGATCCACAGTTGTAGCTGTCTATCTGACATTGAAGCCAGAATATTTATACAGGCAATTTTATTCAATCTTTCTAAAAAAAAAAATGGTGAGACAGACAAATATGACTTAAAATACCCCAACAGATTGTACTGCTTTGCTCTATTATGTTCCTCAGCTTCTGCCAGCATGTCCATGAAAAGCAGAGAAACTTTTATATGAAGTATAGTAGTGAGGTGAGGGTGCTGGAATGGAAACTTCATGCTTTAATTTTCACATGTCACCATGTTGGTGCCTGACCTTTGGTTAGTCCCACAACAGCTGTGCAACTCAATTTTCTGTCCAGTGGCCTTGCCATTCACCTTCATTAGTTCCTGGAAGGCCATTAACACTTTAGAATCTTTGTCTGGAAGATCTTAAGAAGCACGTACCATTGTAGTTTGGAATTATAATGATAATAAATATCTAGTTCATGCTTGTATATTTGTTTTTGATTTCTTGGTTTCTTTCTAAACCTAAACCAAACCACTTTCATATTTTTTCCTCTTCTCTTTTCCTTTCTCCTCAAGTTTTGTCTCACTCTCTATCATCCAAAATGCCACTATCTCTATTGCTCTTAGAAGTAAAGCATGCATTCTACTTTTATTCTACAATTTCTCACATACTCCTATATGGAATTTACCTGGTAGCTAGACACATTTGATAATCAGTGTGCAGGATTATGGTTTGCCACAACTAAGTTTCTATCCATCTGGAGGCAATCAATGTGTTTCTGTAAATTTGTTTGCCAATATTGTTTCTATAGATTTCTTTGCTTATACCCAAGTACTCTTTTATGTATATCACAGCTTTGCAATTATCTGAAGCAGAATATGGTGGTGGAATTACCCTTGGAATTCTATTAGAGCACAAAAAATTATTCCCTTGTTGAATCCTGTGCATGACTAAAAATTCCCTCTTTCAGTGCTCTACTAGTCTAAAACTGGAATTGGAAAGATCTGCTCTGTGTTCTTTATTGCAAAGCTGATGTTTCCTGATATTACTCTTTCTGAGGCTGTAGTTCTGGCATTCAGGGTAGCAGAAACCCACGGAAGAGTCTGATAAAATCATAGTTTCTGTTCTAAATGTGTTTTCAAAGAAGTTTTTCTCTTAGTAATTAAATTCCTAATTATTTAATATTTTTAACAGCTGTAAAACAGTTTACTTGTGAATGAAAAAAATCTATAAATTCCAGGGAACTACTGTAAAGTGGTTTCCCTCATAACTGAAAAAAGGACTGGACTGTGTTAAGCTACTCAGGTAAAATTAATGTTATTTGTTCCCTTTTTAAAGAAGAAATAGCTATTTTTTTAATCTACTTTTTATATTTATCTGTAAACAGTGCTGGAGACCGTATGTCTCCTCTGTGTAACACAAAGGTCTGTAATACAAAGAGATAATATCATATCGATACATACAGATACTATCCCTACATATGAAAACCATCAAGTATCTTAGAAGTCTTTACAGTGATCTAAGACATAGAGTGGGTTTTCCAAAAATATCAATAAAGTGCTCTCTGAAATCAAATTGAACCATAATTACATTTTTCCAGATACTTGTCTATAACACCTTTGCCTGCATACATGAACAAGACTTTAAGCACCCAAACATGATGGCCACCTCTCTGACAATGTAAAACACATACAGTGCTTCTGGAGAATTTTGCACTAATATATTTGGGGTTGTGTGTAGAAGTGTCAGAAATGGTGCACGTGGCTTATAGATTCTACTTGCTTTTTTAAGATAGTAGGGAGCAGGCCATTGTGTAAAAGATTAATTACATTTTCTCAAAAAGATCCAGATGAATGCATTATTTTTATATATATGACAGAAGTCTTGTCCTTTGATCATCATTGAACTGGTGCATTCACAATGCTGTTTTCTTTAGTGAAACAAGTTTTAGATGTAAAAGGGGCTTGTCTCTTCACTCTCTTTTTCATGCCATGCATCTGTCATAGGTAATTTTGCATTAGTTTTTACTGTTATATAACTATTGCCTTTGTAAATGCCAGGTGTGAGCTGTTGGCTTGCCTAGTTGTACATTGAACTGTGGTTGAATTCTGCATATAGTTAGGAAACAATAAATGAAAAGGCCACAAGCACAAGCAGAAACATTTCTCATTTTCTGATTTTTTTTTTTTAACAAGAAGTAGCAGAAGAATGTTTTTTGATAGTATAGGAAGAGAAAACTGTGCGCAAAAAGAAAGAAAAAAAGCAAATTAAGTGTAAAATATGACTCAATGAAAAATTGCTTTCTTTAGATGTACATTTGCTTTGAAATCCATGCTGGGTCTCCTAGTACCTGCTGAGCTTAGCTTTAAGCCCTGAAGCTGTGATTTAAAATGATATATATTTGCTCTTTCATCTCTGTGCTCTATTATATCAATTTCCATGAAAACACCTGGAAGGATTCTTAGAGCTCGTCATGAACTCTGACTCTAGAGATTTTCATCTTTAGGTCCTGCTGTGAACTGATACAACACATGCCACAATCTGTCTGTGGTTTCTTTCTAATCTTTGGAAAAAAAGGAAACATATATCACAGGAACCAGTGCAAACACATTCACCCGGCTAACAGCCTTCTAGAAATTTGTTTCTTTTTGAGATTGCAATCTGAACTCATTTTTACTTAGAAAACTGATTTAAGATGCTGATCTCCAAAGACTTGGAATTTCTAAATCCAGAAACTTTAGGCATGTTGATCCATCCAAAGTTGAGTACCTAATTTCCAAATGTATTAAAGCTTTAAAGTATCTTTCACTTTTTCTTCCTGCTTTTCCTTTCTTTTGTAATGGTTATCACAGGAACCTTTTCTGCTGATGCTGGTAACAAGGACTTGAGGCCCCTCTCTTTATCAGATGCTCACATTTTTCCATTTCAAGGTTTTCATTGGCTGAAAACCCACAAAACCCTCTGAGACTCTTTTGTAAATGAATGAGTATTGATTTCACTCAAATTAGATTATTCACTAATCTTCTACTGTTATTTAAGGGGCAAAGATAAAAACATCCTTTAGGTAGTTCTGTGGGTTACATTATGATGATTTTGTTCAGAGACCTTAGGAAAAATAAGTCTGGCTATCTTCCTCAGATGGTATACAATGATATTAGCAGGTAAATGTTTGCAATATAATCCTGAATTTTAGAAGGGTGCTTAAATGTAATTTCTTTTCCAGAAGTCTTGAGAAATAGAAAAATTACGCAGTATTTCCAATTCATCAACTGGGCCACTCTCCAACAAAGAACAAAGACTCTTTAAGGCTTCAGTGAGGAGGGCTGTTTCCATAATTATTATTATTTTTTGTCACGTAACTTCCAAGCTTTTCCTAGTCTTCAGAATTTTTTTTAAAAGGAATTACACAAAAATGTTTCAAATTCAAACTGAGTTGTATGTTGGCATTATCGGGGCAGTGATACTATCAGCCGTATGAGTAATTCAGCTACCAGTAAAGTAAATTCAAGTTGCTAATTTTGCAGAGTGAGAATTGTCTTTTAAACACAAAAGATGCCCTGGCTTTGTGAAGTTTAGGCTGTTGAGTACAATCTTTTGTTAGATATTTTGATGAAACATGTACTGAAATGTGCAGGAATAATCTGGAAGAGTTTTGAACAATGATGTGCACATCAGTTTTTCTCTGTAAGTGAAGATAAGGCCCCTTGGCATTTCCCATTTCCTCCCTTGTCCTTAGGACATTAGGAGGAATGTCACCAGCAGGTCAAAGGAGGTGATCTTTACCCTCTGCTCAGTGCTGCTGAGGCACATCTGAAGTGCTGGGTCCAATTCTGGGCTCCCTCATTAAGGAGCAAAAGGGATGTACTGCAGGGACTCCAGAAAAGGCCCAAAGAGATGATGAGGGGACTAATGCATTTGTCATATGAGGAGAGGCTGAGAACTGGGTTTCAGCCTGGAGAAGAGGAGGCTCAGTGGTATTGCATCAATGCATATTAATAAATGCTTGAAGAGAGGATGTAAAAAGGGTGGAGACAGGCTCTTTTCAGGGATGCCTGGTGACAAGACCAGGGGCAATGAATGCGTAAGAAAACTCAGAATTCTTTCCAAATATCAGGAAACACTTTTTCACTGAGAGGCTGACCGAGCACTCACACCAGCTTCCCAAAATCTTGTGGAAGCTTCATCCCTGGAAGCCACCTGGACAGGATCTTGGGCAACCAGCTGTGTGTGGTAGCGCTTTGGACTAAATGACTCCCAAAGGTCTTTTCCAACCTCAGCCATTCTGCGATTCTAGGATCCAGATCCAAAATTTGGACTAGAAATGGCATTGGGAGCTGAGAATGAAAGACTATGTCAGAAAGTCAATAAAGGCATTTGGTCTCTGCTTTGCAAGGCAGGGGCTGAGCTGGCCTTGCTTCCTTCTCAGGTGGCAGCTGCCACCTCTTGCTGCTGCAAATCCAGAAAATTTCTACTGTTTCCTATTTTCTGTCCCAACAAACCTCACCCAAGCCATCCTGATCCCCAAAGCTTCTCAGCTTTCAAAAAAATTAAAGGACCCTTAGCATAGTTTAATAATGTCTTCAGTTCCTTCATAATTGGCTTCCAAAAATACTATGATTAGCCATCTTCCAGGAAACAGAGCCTCTCCTTCCCAACTACAGATATTTCCATAGTTGAATGTCAGGGAGAGAGCAGGAAAAGATCCTAAAGGCCTTCTCTGTTTCCAGACCTATCAAATACAAAGGTGTCCTGTATGAGCAGCCACTCCTTGACAGGAGGAGCCAGCAGTGGCTGTCTGTGTGGGATTTTTCTCAGAGGGTTACAAGCCAGGGTCCAGCTTTTAAATCTGATTCTGTAGATCTGTCTTCTCACCCCTCTTGTTCAGAAGTACCAAACGTGGGTACGCACTTGCATTGCAATGACTTGTGAAATGTCAGTATTATCTGATCTGGTTTTTGGTGGTATTTTTTTCTCTAGGCCTTCCTAAACCCACATTATTCAAAAGGCAGATATGGCAAATTTAAGTCTGAATTTCTTTTTTGGGATTTTAAATTAAATTGGTCCCTACAAAAAGCCATATGAGTTGGTTACCTCAAACCTTTTTCAGAACATTTGCTTTAATCCCACCAAAACCTTAGACTTTTATATAGCCTCATAGACAGTGTTTAAACAAAACTGAGCATAGTGGCACTATGACTATTACCAGAAATTGAGGAGTGGGGTTTGCTAAGTAGCTTAGAGTTGTGAGTCCTGTTCAGCCACTTGTCACCATCCCCATAGCCACAAATCATCAGATCTACTTGTAGAACTAGTGAGTCTCCAGTGAGTTTTAAAGTAATCCAAAGGATATTGTGATATTGCTTTACACAGTAACTAAGTACAAACTGAAGAAGAGAAACCTGTCTTTGTTCACTGAGTGTTCAGATCAATTGTGAAGATTGGCCATCTCCTATCTTTCTATCACATAGTCCGTGTTAGCAGTCCAACTTCCCCATAATGGAGTTTATGAAATGTAAACAGTTGTGTGAAACACTTTATAGTCTCTATTTTGGAGAAAAAAAGACAACCTAGCTTCTTCAAATGTCTTGCAGGGCATTGGAAATGCACTGCTAGTTGAATAATTTCAGTATCTTCAGCTGCACTTTCTGATATCTGGAGACAGAGTGCCAGGAAAAAGGAAAAAGCACAAAAGTCTATTGTCATTGGGACTAACTTAGTGTCTTTAGATAGATAGCAGGTTAAATAGAAGAGTAAATTGTCATTTTTAGGAACAATTGAGTCAAGGAACATAATGATACAACCTCTACATACAAATTTAAAAGCTGTGGATCTCTCAGGATATTCCTGCAAATGGCTGTTAGCAGCTGTAGCAAATGACTTAATTCTGGGATCTGCAATTTACTGTTTAGTGCTGTGAAGCCCAAGCAGCTGCAGAGTTACTTTGCCTGGGAGTGATGTGTTTCTTCAGAGAATGTAGTAGAATAGGGAATTTTTTTCTGTTGCAGCTCTGGAAGCCTCCTGGTGCTGTCCTGAGAAGAAATCTTGAGCCCCACCTCCATCAGAACATTGCTTGCTAAGAGTAAAAGCCGTTTGTTAAGTTTTCTAGATGTTGCTGGCTTGAATTCCTATTAATGGCAGATGCAACAGTCATCTGTGATGTGACATGTTTTTCAGATATATCTTTGTTCTGCATACTGATGTTCTTGGAAAGCCTTTATTTTTATATAATTGTTAGAAAATAATTATGTAAAATATGAAGTTAACCACTGGGGAAATTAGTGAATTTATTTCAAAGCCTTCAGATCTGTTTATGATTTGGGAAAATATTCTCAAACTGAAGCACAGGGAATGCTTTAATCACATAAGTTATTGGCCTCAAAGAATGGTTGAAATTTGGTGGTGAAAGGGGAGGCAAGATGACCCACTGGTTCATCCTGACTTCTCATTCTGCTAATTTGCTAAAAACATCTATGGGATTAAAAGAGTCTTCAGAGATTTAAGATGCCCAGACTATTTGTTATGCTAGTTCAGTAATGTCCCAGGCTGGAAAAAAAAATCCAGTTCACTTGATGTCCTCCAAGTATGGTAGGTAATTGCTCAATGTCTTTTGGATTAGTTCAGGCCATGTAGTGATTAAAAGAACTTATGTGAAGCTCAAAGTTGTTTTTCCTTCAGTCTAGCAACCAGAAATCACACTAGTGAGCCTAATTCTCTTCTCTGTTATGTTGTAACCCTGCTGGTTTCAATAGAGTCATGCTGGTGTCAAAATGATTTAAAGGACCAGTGAGTGAAACATAGCAGCGGAAACATCAACTATTAAAAAACCTTACAAAATATAGGAAGTTGATTGGCAGCTTCATTTTTTTATTATTATAATAATAAATTATTTTAATTTTTTACTCCAAGTCATGGTTGCTCATATTTTGGGAGTTGCCATAAAAGTTAACAAATGCTCAGGTCTGGACTTTTTTTCCCTTGGGCATCTGTTTATCTTCCTTTCAGTTCACGATTGTTCCTTCTTCTGAGGGTATTCTTTGGTGCTTTGTTCAGCACAAGGAGGTTCCTGCCATTTCCTTTGGGCAATGTGAACTTGTCTGGATGCTACAAATGAACAAAGAGACTATTTTTCCTATTTTTTATTTTACTTTGTATTGACTTTTCTAATTTGAATGTTTTTCCATATATTGTTTTTCGTCTTCTCACACCCTAGCAAGATATTATCATATATGATAATACAATCTGCTATGAAATGCTTAGGGCTTGCCAATAATTTTTATTTGAATCTTTAATAATGTCTTTATGAGAGAAGTGGGAATTGCAAAGAACAAAGAATCTCCAGACGTCCTAAAAATGTATGATGTAGAATTTGCAGAATATTTCTTGACTTGAGAGATCATTAATTTTTATTTGAAACAGCACGGTCCTGCATTGCATTTTCCTGAATTAATATGAGTTCAGATTCATTTACGGATTGTCTCGTAGACTAACCCTGTATCCTGGATGTGCCTGGTTTATTACTGAAAGTGCACTCCTTGCTACTTCTTCTATTCTCTGTGGGTTTGTAAACTTACTTTAATAAAAATACAACATATAAATACAATTCTTCTTGCAGTTCACCTTGTCTTCAGACAAGAAAAAGAATATCAAGAAATTAACAATGAGGTTTTGGCATATGTCTTCTGAATGGCAAGCTAGCTCTCAGCTTCAGTGTTTTCGTGCTGTTTGAATTGTGCTGTACAGAGTCACATGCTTTAAACTAATTTCTCCCCTGCAAAACTTGTAGGAAATAGAAATGTGGAGTTCCTGTGGTGATTTTTTTTTTTGATTTTTTTTTTCCTGGGGGTTGAGCTGAGCCTAAAATAGAAAAATTTCTTCTCTCCTCTGTTTTTCATCCTTAGGTTCTTGTCATTTTTATCTACTTCTTTTTAAATCACCAGTAAGATATATATGAATTTAGTAGGTTCCTCACCCTTACGTCTTCTCAGGGGTCATACAAACCCAATCAGTAGGAGGACCATGCTTGATGAGATACTGTACAGAATAAAGGAATAGCAATGAACAGACTATTTCAAGGAAACTATTTATAATTCCAAAATTTTGTTAAAACACATTATTGTAAGCATTGCTTCTCACATGTCACCAGCTCTTTGGAGGGGTGATGGCTGTTGTTCTGGATGATTCTTCTCAATGTAGTTCCACTGCTGGATTTATAGGATAATCAGAAAAAATGAAGAGAGATTTTTTCTTTTATTGCTTCTCAACAGCTTTTCAAGAGAGATTTATCTCACTTTCCTTTGCTGAACCCCTGCAACTTCTTTTCCTGACTTACATTTTGATTTTTGCTAAAGCTGGTACTCGTAATCAGTTCACATCTTTATCTATTTTAATGTCAATTACATTCTTTCATTTATGGGGGAAACAATCCTGTAACTCATCAAGTTAAACTCCTTAACAGTGGGAAGGATTTCTAAGGTGTATTTTACTTAATTTTTAAAAGATGTACATGTATTTAAACCTTCTAATGGTATTTCTGACGGCTTATTATGTTTCTGAACTGTGTTCTGTAGGGACATGCTTTATAAATAGTTTCTGTCATAATTTTTTTCTTAATTATCTATCTGTTAGGCTGTGATTTGACAGTGAGGCACAAGGATTTGTCTACTGCAATCACAGATTATAGCAGTCACAACAGTTTCAATTTCTGTTGTTTTAATTAATGATATTATAATTTTCTAGTTTACCCATAAGCTTATGGTCATTCATCTTCACTGTTGCTTTTAAGTGTTTTAAATAACAAGACTTACAGTCAGGAACCCAACATTCAGTGTTATAAACCAGTATGCTCTTGGGAGGAGTAATTTTTTTAAGCTGCTTTCTGGAAGCTGCCCATCCCCAGTACTCTTTCCAGTGCTGCCTCCAACAGCTTGTTGTCAGCTCTGGTGAGCTGGGTAACCCTTGGCATAGGCAAATAGTTCATATATGTACTGTCAAGAGCTTAGTCCTATATACCTAGATCCAAACTCCTTGCCTTCCTGAAAAAGAAGGGGAAATTTCAGAATAGAGTAGTTTACTCAGATGAAATCAGTATCAGCCAGGATGATTTCCTCCTTGGTAAACTGCTGTTGTTCTTAAAAAATTCAGGAAGTAGTCTGCCTTTTGCTGAAAATGCCTATTTAATCTAGTATTAGGAGGGAAAGTTGTTAATTTTTAACTTATAGGAGCTAACTGAGTTTGATAGAAATTGTTCATTTTGCATCTAAATCTCTCCGCTCATAGCTGGCTATATACACATAGTTTTTCTTGTTAGTGTGTGTTTTACATCTATAGAAATGTACCTGTTCAACCTAAAGGGCCCCGCTGTGTTTATGAATACTCAGATTCATTGCCGGCATGAATTGTCTCTTCAAAATAAAGCAGGAGGTAAGTCTAACCAAAGTCAAAGTGATAAGTCTAGAAACTATCACTGACAAGAAAACAATGTTTCTTTCTTTTCCTCATAGAAATGGAATTTCGCTACTGTATTTGTTAAAAACCCCTTTGGTTGTACTGTTCTTCATGGGACTTGGTATGAATCAATTTTATTTGTGGTTCTGTGCTGATTAGAATGAAAGTCTGTGGGAGAGGGACAGTGAAGTTACAAAAGGCAGCCACAAGCCTTCTAGAAGCTACAGTCTTGGTTAACTAGTAATTAGTGGTAATTTCATGAGTTAGTGAGTGAGGCTGGTAAGGTGTGGGTTATGCGGGTGATGTAATGATATCTTCTGGGCTTGTAAGGCATAACTTCTGTCTGCTCTTTTACTTTTTATGAGGGATGCAAGTCTATTGAAGATAATTCTGTAGGGTTGTTTTAATATCCAGATGGAGCCCATGATCAAGAAATGCTATGTAAGTTTAAATTAGGAACAGCTGTAAAGAAACATCAGGAGAGAGAGTACAAGCTTGTTAAAATCTTGAGTGCAACAGGGGCCTACACCCTGGAAATAATGGAAATCAAAAGGTGGACATGGTGAAGGGTAAGTGTGAGGAGGCTGAAGAAAACCCAGGATAGATGGGGGAGTATGGGGCTATTTAGGCTGCAACATATTTTGGAGGTGAAAGAGATGCAGAAAAGTGCTTTTGAGTAGCTAACAACTTCTTAAGGAAGCCTGAAGTTGCAAGGAGATTCCTTTTGAATTCCACTGACTCAGAAAAGAAGTGGTGTGGACAGTCTCCTTGCTTTAGGAAGCAAGAGGGTTAAAGACACTGAAAGAGGAGACTAGAACAAACATTATTGTTTCCTAGGAAAAACCTTATTGCCTCAGATGTGAGGTCTCCTATGTTTTTCATGTCTTTACCAGGCTGTTCCCATCATGCTGGGGAAATATTGCTTTATGGTGGCGTAACTTCTGTGCTGTAAGGCTTCCATATCCTAAACCTGTGATTTAGAGAACTAAGTCAGTAACATCCTTAGCTGAGATGACCATGATCATCACAAAAACAGTGTTCTGTCCATTCATGTGGGAAGTGCTGTCACTCTTGTAAAATTCCCAAGTGCAAAATACAGATCATTCCAGGTAAAAAAGGCCATTAATCCAGCAGTAATGGAAACTTCTGAAAACACTGGTTTGAAAAACACTGTTCTACCTCTTCAAAAGAATTTAAGAACAATTTAAATATTAATTAATTAAATATTATTTTAATTAAGCTTCTAAAAGATATTTCCTATAGTTTTCAGATATTCCTTCTGCCATGGCCCTTATTTATTACTGTTGTGTGAACACAGTCTTTATTCCTTTGAATATGTATATAGAACTTTACTGCCCTACTTGCAGCCTTTAGGCTATTACAGATATTGTAAAGTTTAACATTTTTCAAAAAGCAAATACTGCCTCCAGGGTGCTTAGTGTAAGCTCATTAATCATTATATGGGTAGAAGGTTGAAATATTGCTGCTGCTTGAAACAAATATTCTAATACGAGCCAGCACTCTCTGGCAGGAGGCAAGGCAGGCCAGAAATGTCCTCTGTAGTTCTTCGTTAGTGTCTTTGATCATGCACTCTTCTGGGAAGATCTTCTTCTTTTGGGATGAAAAAGGAAACCATTTCAGACTGCTACAGCTATGGCAACAGTGTCTGAGCTATTCTGCTCCTGCTTCTGCAAAGGCCTATTCCTGATGGATACTGTCCCCCAGGACCCGTAGTATCTAGCAGAGATGGGCCTGAAAAAAAATTCCAAGCAGTTTCTGAGTTTCAAGGAAACTCCACTGTACCAAGTTTTGAAAGTCTAGCCTTCATATAATTGTTAAATTTCCTCATTATCAGCATGCAGTGGTCCAGGTGGAAGTAACTGAAGGCCTAATTTAACAATTTAATAAAATATATGTATGTCCACGCTAATGACTGTCTCTGGTACTCATTGATAATTGATATGCTTTTTTGGGGGGTAATGAGTGTTTAGGTGATTGAGAGTCTGACAGGGTGTCCTTCATAGTATCACCATTCATAGTGAGCATTTCAAAATCAAGAGAAGGAAATTGTGTGTTTAGGTGTTCCTGACACAACAAAAACTTTTTTTGAGTCTTAAGAAATCCCAGAAAATGTTTTCTGCAGTAGAATTGCACAAGTATTCTGGGGTCTTCTGAAGTAGCCCGAGGCATCAGTGCACATGTTCAGAGTGTGAAAAACGGTCTGTGTGTTGGGCCAGTGTAGTCCAAAAATTGTTTTTGCCCAATTTTAGGCTTTTTTTTTTTTTTTTTTTTTTTTTTTTTTTTTTAAGGGTGTTTCACTTTTGAGTTACTATGTTTTATGAGGAGATTTCTGTATCTCACAACCATCAGTGGAGCTCTACAAGCACACTTCAAGAATGATGACAGTGACATTCCATTTCTACAAAAACTGGGGACAGGAAAAGTACATGTTCTTTTGCAGAACTGTAATGCACTCTGTATGACATAATCTATTCCATGTAAATAGATATAGGAGGGCAGTGGGGATGAGGGCCACTGAAGTTTTGTGAGGAGGAATCCTGAGTAAATTTCTTGAAATAATTTTCTTGTTCAGTGACAAAAAGAAAATTATAGGGGAAACCAAAGAGAGAATTCAAGATTTTTTTCTTCTCCATGAAAAACTTGAAGATTAAAAGCAAAACTACAAAGCTTTTCATGAAAAAGTTCAGGGTTTAGATGTGAGGCATTTATCACAGCAGAAGAAATAATATTTTTGCATGAAACATTGCATCTGGCTCAAAATCATAATGAATGATGGGGACAAACTACTTGATTCATTAGGTACATAATTCACTTAGAAAACCATCCTGTTCCTGTGTTGCTGACGTCCATGAAAACATTGTCTTTCATGTCAGCAGACCTGGACTGAACTATAAAACACAGAAATAATCTATTTATTTAGAAAATGCTAAATTTTCAAAACACTGAAAAGTTATGTGATATACTGAGTACCCTTGTTTCCTACTGGCTTACAGAATTAGGAAAAACTGAATTTTATTTCATTCCTCCATTTAGGAATTGTTGATATTATTCTTTGTTGCTTATCAGTGGAAATGTTTTCCTGAAATGCCTTTGTGCTTTGTCTCAGCACGCCTCAAGCCCTGGAGGATTTCTGCACAAACTGGGGACAAGACTAGAAGGGATGTGCAGAGACATTGTATTTGGAGCTCCTGGGAGCAAAATTTACATATGGAACAAAATAAAAAAGCTTTTGGAATACATTCTATTGTCCCTTTTTCTACATCAGGGCTGCAAATCCATCTGCTTCTGCAGCACTATGTTTTACAATAACTCTCATAAACTTATCCAGCTCTGTCCTAGCAGTACTCTGGGTTTGGTCTTGCCAACGTGGTTGCAGAGTCTTCCCAGTGTGCTGGCTGGGGAATCTCTGCTGGTCTGCAGCTTGTCCTGTTTTTTCATTCACCGATAATTTGCTGCTGTCTGGTTGAATAGTTATCTTCTCCTTTATGTCTGTCCTCATAAGAATGTACATTTCAGGCAGCACACATATTCCCCTCTAAAGTTTGTCTCTGCTCACCTAAACAAGCTAAAATAATTTAGTTCTTTTCTTATAAACAGAGCTGTGTCAGTACTCTAGATAAAGCCTCACCACTGTTATGCACAACAGCCTTAATGCATCCATATCTTATCTAAAAGTATCTGTTTAGAATAATTTTAAGGACCACGTTAGCATTTTTATGAGCACATTGCTTCAGTGATGCTGTTCTCCTTAAAAGGGAACTGCAGCCTTCATTGTAGCCAGGGATGATACACTTCTAACAGAATCGAGGTTACAGCCACTGCCTTTGCATTAATTTTCATGGTACTGTCATCTTACAGCTTCTGTTACATCTTTTAACATTGACTTCTGACACAATCACTTCTGTGCTTTTTAATCCAGGAACCACCTTTTTGTTGAGGTCTTTCAGTACTACTGTAGCACTATACAGACCACCAAATAGTTCAGGAAGTAAACATGGTAAGAGTAACATAGCTCTTTACTGCTGTTTTTTTCTACAGTGTCAGAAACAGAGGACAGGTCTTTGCTAGAATTCAGAAAGCAAAAGAAAGAACTCCACAATTTATATATTCTGGAACCTTAACGCCACCTGAACTTGCTTTAAAACACATAAAAATGCTGCTTAGCGAGGGTGAGAAGTCAATTTTCAGAATAAGGAAAAAATGTCAGAGACCACAGCTAAGTAAATACATGGAAAGAAAGACTAGACACTAAAGGAATGAACATAAAAATGTGGAGGTACCTCAAAGGAAACCATAATCAATGAACACAAAGAGAGACGTTGCTGGAAAAACTTTGCAGTTCCATGAAATCTTAATAAGCCAAGCCACAAGTCTATAGTTGTAGGAGCTGCTAATTTCATAGTCATGAAAGACATGGCCCTTGAACATGTGCCAACAAAGTACAAAAGTCAAGTGTGTATCTACGCTAATAATTTCTTTTTTTTTTTTTAAGAGCAATACTTTACTCACTGTGAAATGGAGAAATGACTATTTAGGTTCTGGGCATTCTGAGCACACTGGCAGAATGTGCTTTGTAACTCCTGCTGCATAATGTTATTTTACTAATGAAGTGAATCCTAATGACACTTTTTAATTGATTGCTTCAGCTTATTTAGGATACATAATGGTTCAAAAACATTAATTCAAACAGGCTATAGGCCAGCAAAGACCCATACCTGCCTGCTGTGTGCTTATTCAGGACACTGTTTCAGTAGGTCCTACTATGATAAAGGAAAACATTTCTCACTTACATTTTCTTACCAGTTGGGGATGCATAGAATTTTAATTAATTCTTCACTTTTTTGATTAAGGAACTACTCCAGTGGATAGAAGACATTTTGCATATGTCCATAGTCGCAACTGAGACCAGCATTAAAGTCAGCTTCTAACTCACCCTTTCTACTCTTGCAGTGAAACATTTAAACCCTTAAAGATGCACTAATAACAATTCCGCCATGACTCTTTCCTGACTTCTGTTCCTTCTGCTGTCTGTATTTTCTGCCTATTCTCCATGAAAGAGTAAGAAAGTTGAGTATTGGTTCTTAAAAGAGCTGATACAAATAGCCCCTAAAAGGTTGATGGAGATGCTAAGATGCTCACAGTGAAAGTGTCTCTCACCAGCTGAAGATGACTGGTCAGGGCAGAACCTCAATGTCTGTGGAAACTTAGCTTGAATTGCTTAGTCAAAAGTCTGTGACTTGTTATAGAGCTTTGCAGCCATTGTGGCATTTTTTTGGTGCACAGTAATGCTAAATATTATAGATTCAGTCTGTGTTCATTCATTTCTATGCCGAGATTAAACAAAAATCATCAGTTTTCAGGAGGTAATCGCTTTAACCTTAAAGTAATCACTGTAATTTGAAAAACAGAGTCTGAAAATTGTGAAAATAAATGCTGCAGTACAAATGGCTTCAAGTATATCTAAGTCAGTTCTGCTGTTCAACAAAAAGCAACATGCACAGGTTCTTTCATCATCTGACTACTTAAAAAGGCCATATTCTGTGGCTGAAAACTAGTAACATATTAAAGCTCTTGAAGGTGATGATATGATGTAAACTAATTACATCTGGAAACAATACCCAACTATTTTCAGTTAATATTATCTCCTACACCTCAAAGAATCTCAAGCTGACTCAGAATATGTAGCAAGGCCATCTTTGTAGAATTTCTCATTTCTGTTGGAGGAAATGCAACGGACTTAAGATGCACTCTCTGCCTGAACTACTTGCCATCAGAGTTTGCTATTTGAGAATTTTGCAGGGATGTTGGTTGTCTGACTGATGCCTCTACTGTGTGTATGGGACATTGCCTTGAGCATTGCCCTCCTCCTGTGCTGTGCTGCTCTTTGAGGAAGCAGTGTGACTCCAGGGCAGGCCCCTTTGTCATCTCCCTGGAGCAGCTGGTGACAGCAGCAGCACATCTGTGGAGCTGCCTGGGTTTTCACTAAGCTTGCAGAAGGATCTCTGACCGTTGCTGAACCAGTGGCAACTCCAGTGACAGCAGCATCTCCAAATGCTCTGGTGGTCTACAAAACAAATACATTTGCATCTGGGGACAGATGTATATGTTTGGAGGATGTATATGTAGATGCGGTCCAGAGGGGGAGAGTGGAATGACAGCAGGTATAGAAATATGCTCAGACCTGTTTCAGATCTCTGACCAGTCTTTCTGAACTCCTGAAGTTTTGAGTCAATCATTCTGGTTTTGATCAGGGTCAGCTTAACTAGTTTCTTTATAGAGCACATATGGGCCTGTCACTGGACTATTTAACTGACACATTTGCAGTAATCAGTTATCTGGCATGCAGCCATTAGCATATAAAACACTAGGTCTGCAAATTTAACTTTAATAACAATGTATTAAAAATGTTCAGCAGACTTTCCCACCTTTTTTTCCAGGAAAGCAGTCTGTGGGGTATCACATTTGCTCATAATTGGGCACAACAAATGAGCAGCAGCCGTCTAAAGACACTCGGTAACCTGCTGGAGAGAAATGTTTCTGTCTTTATTGATGGGGCACCTATTTAGCTCTTGTTATTTCATGGAGTGGTGAATTGGACTGGCCAAACTTCATACCCACGTTAGTTTAATTTCTGTGTATGCCACATGTGACTGATCATAACTAAAACACAATCACATTCCTTGTTCCAAGGCTCCTGCTGGCACAAATCTTTTGCAGTTTTGTGTAGGCTTAACTTAAAGATATGCTGTTTCCCTTCCAGATGCATTACCTGAATACTTCTGCAGTGTTTGGCAACCTCCAGAGGCGCAATTCTTGATTTTGCCTGTGGTGTTTAATGGCTGCTGGAGAGGTCTCCTCCTGTTGTTGTTAACATTGTCATTCAGGTTCTCCATATTTCAGCAGAACTGTCATTATTTAGCACAGCAGAGGGATACTCGATATTTCCATTTCTTTCTTACACACTCAAGCAATCACAAGCTCTGTGTGGAGCAAGAAGAACACAAAGTACAGTATGTATAGTTGAATTGCATATCGAATGCAGCTCAATTGTACATCATCAAATGTTTTGATTTTAAAAGTTTCCAGTAGTACCAAATTGTGCTTGAGATTCAATAATGTCAGTAATATATGAATGCTTTTACAAGCACTTATTTTGGCAAGACTCTATGTGCAGAAACTAATAATAAAATTTCAGTATTCTTAATCAACCTGATATATGATGCAATGGTGAAAAATAGCATGAGAAAAATGTTCATACAGAAATGTATTATCAGGTAAATTTTCTTAAAATAAAACAAAACTGATTCAGAGAAATGTCAAATCTTTCTTTAGAAGTGTGCTGAAACAAACTCACTTCAAACTACAATCTTGTGGTCATTTCTCAAATGTTTGCCTAACTGGAGAAAGATTAGGCATTAAAGAAAAACTTACTAGTCAATTATTTTAGTGCTGAATCCTTGTTCTGAAAAAAAAATTTGTATCCCTTTTGCAGTACTACTTGGCAGCCACTTAATTAGTCTGTGATTGAAACTCTGCTGCAAGGGGTAATCATTCAAATGCAATAAGTACCTATTTTTGCATGAGCTGTTTCTGCATTTCTTCTGTGCTTTGATGAGCAGTGGAACTGTTGACATTTAAAGTGTCCTTGTTGCCATCAGGTCTAGTATAAGCAGAAACAAAAATCTTTCACACTTGGACTTGTCATTTCTTGTTCCCTACAAATTCAGACAGGCTGTAGGCTACATTTTTGAGGCTTTCTTGGTAAACATAACAGCTATATGCTGACTTGTTGAAAACAAGCACCCTTCTTCCCCAAAGGAAAACAAAATGCAGTTAGCTGAAACTCTGGAGAAAATTTAAGATGCCTAAGAGTTAAATTTGCATGTAAGTAAAAAAGCTTTCTGACAAAAGATTGTTTATTTCAAGTAGTGGTTGTTTCTAATGCCTGGATGGTTTTACGTCTTAAAGATAAGCATGAAATCACACTGCAGAAAAATCTGTAGTGAACTGGGGTCCCATCATGTAAGATTGAAATAGGCTATCTGGTAAATGAAAAAAGCCTAACTAAATTAAGTTTGACAGGTCTATTTTGTAATTGAACTCTGTGGGGACAAAATAGGACAAGATGACAAGATGCTGCCCAAAAGAGGGACTACTGGGTTTCCATAAATAACTTCTGGCAAAATTAGAATTTGGCAAAAAATGTACCCAACTAAAAGATATGTCTGTGAAGAATATAAACTCTCTGACAATACGAAATTTCAAATTTTATATGAACTTGGTAAAGTTTGGTAGATGTGTGTGCTCTTTCGACCATTTAATAAAAGGTCAGGAAAGCTAAGAGCTGCTCTAGATTATGTCTGTGTCACTCTGATCACAAAGTCCTGTTTAGGCTCAGGGTGCAGCCTAGGGAAGTGTCATAGCTACTGCTTGGACAAAACCCAGTGGGTAAAACATTGACGCTGTGAGCACAGGTGGCCTGGACCCTGTTTTGCCACCTGTATTTGAGGGAAAAGTTGTTGAAGGCACACATAGTGTTTGGCAAGGTGAGCAGGAAAAAATATTTAGAAGGAAAAATGAGGGGTAAACAAAAGTCTGAGAAGGTCCAGAGATATTTCCTGTTGACCTCAGTGAACAGTAACATTGAGAAAGTGGTTTAGCCTTGTCAGAGATATTGTAAATACAGGCCAAGTTGATACAAACCCATCATATTAACCTAAAAAAACCCCCTGTGCTCTTGCAGCCAGTGTGCATAGCTTTGTTGTGTGTCACCATTCTAAACTATTTTGCTCCATTGGTCTCAACTAATCTTGCCGTGCTGGATTGTATATATCAAATGATTTTTGTGAATTTTAGTGTATCTGAGGTGGCAGACACTGAAAATAGGGTATAGATTCAGGGGAAAGTTTGCAGTCAAGTGTGAATAAAACAGCTAATTCTGGGAAGAATAATAAAAGTAATAATAATAATAAATAAAAACCTACTATCCATTAAATCATTAACTGACCATTACCCCATCTTATACAATTTCAAAATGGCAACACTGAGATTTGATCTATCAACTGTTATTGACTATCAGTTTGAATGAAAACAATCGAACACTAAAGCTGTAACTCTGAACGACTTAGCACAGAACAGGGCTGGCAGCACTGCCGTAACATGGTTGTATTATTTCTGAAAGAGGCTGGTTACTTGGTATGGGTATCTCTGCATGACATGGTTTTTGGTCAGAAAAATTACCTTTGCTTAGAAATTACTATAACTCCGATTTGAGCAAGAGGGGCAAAAAAGAAAAATAGTTAATTAAATAGATGCTCATTTTTTTGAAGAATACAAGTTTGTACTTCAGCTTCTCCTTCAGCTTGCCAAGAGACTTATTTCAAAGACTGGGAGAAGAAAAGTACAGAAAATACACAAAGTGTGTGAACACAGCAGGTCCCTCCAGCATTTTGTGCAGTGCTCAAAATACAAAGAAAACACAAAGCAATGAAGAAATAGGGTCTGACTGTCCAGCTTGTCATTCCTGAATTTAAAACAATAACCTGGGGCAAAAGATGCGCAAAGAAGGTCAGCTGGAGCGTTGGAGGGAGTAGAAGGACTGGTGGTTTGGGAGACATCTCCCTTTCCCAAAAGCAGCTGAATAAATTCCTGTGTGCCTCTGACTGAGCAGCAGGGATTCGAGCTGAGTCTCTGAGTGCTGCTGAAGCAGTCAGTGCTGGCTTTTCGAGCCAACAAAATGTTCATTAGCTTGTTCACGTTTGTGAGGGGAGCTGAGCTGGCATGGTCATTGCTGGAGAGGACGGGGGAGCGGGAGGGAGGAAGGCGAGGGACACTGGGGTCTTCGGCTAGAGGGTGTCCGGGGAAAGGGATGAAGGCGCTGAGTCAGCACTATTGTCTCAGTCTCCCACTCCATCAAGGTGACACATATTCCAGACAAACGGGAATTTAGCTGACACGTCCTTCCTTATAGATATTATTCTAGAAAAAAAATGAGCTTGAAATTTTTTTATTATACTTTTATTTTTGCAACTGTGGCAATTGCTGTCAGATCAGAGGAGCAATTTCTTTAACACTGCAATCCTTTTGGCAGAGTACAGTGTGGACAGTGTGCCTATTCTTAGAAATTATTATCCTACTAATCATTGCTAAGTACTTTAAAACAATGTATTATTTGCTAAATACAGGCAGGGAGCTCAGTGGTGCCCAGAAAGGGAGGAATATACAGATTGTATCCTGGAGTTTACAGTCTAAAACATTATTGTTGCTAGACACAAAGCAATTGGAAAGATTGCAAGCTTCACTCCACAATATCAAATTACTGCAGCTCAAAGCACCTCTGCAGCCCACTGAAACTAGTAAGAGTCTTTCTGCTCAGTCCATCTTCCTGGGATGGGACCCAGGGAATGGCTGAAGAGATGGAAGCTTCTGAGGCCACTGCTCACCTGGGTGGCCACCTGCCTCCTCTCTTGGCTCCTTGCTTCTCACAGCTCCAGCTCTGCAACAATGGTGCAGAGAAACAGGCCAGCTCTGCCCGGTGCTGGTGGGGGTTTGGGAATTTTGCTGTCTAGGGAAAGAATGTTGTTATGTCTGATGTTTAATGCAGCGCTGGCACCGGGAGGCTGCGGGCAGATTTGTTTGCTTGACAGGGTCTGGTAGGTTGACTTTCTAAGGGTAAAAACCTACATTCCAGTGTGGAAAGACTCCCATAGGAACGGATCAACCAATTGCTTCAGCCTGTGGTTGCTCAGAGCCAGCAGGGCCACTCAGGTGTGCCTGATCGTGTTCTCTGCTTCAGCTTAACAACAGCTCACAACAGCTAGTTTTGATCTCTTCCTACAAGAGACTCCCAAGGGCACATTCTTCTGCATTATGGCTGGTTCCTGTCTTTCAGAATTCTACTGCTGAGGTTTGAACCTTCATGGAATCAAAAATGCTGTAGCCTTCATGATCAGCTTTCATATTATTTTTTATATTACATGAAAGCAAGTTTTTGTTTCTTCTTGTGGCATGATAATGGTTAAATTATGTCTTAAAGTGAAGAAATGTTTGCAGAGATTGTTGATGACTCAGATGGTTTCTAGGGCAAACCATTGTTTTAAGAGCAGCATGTGCTTGTTCAGTAGACACCCTCAACGCCATCAAACATAACTAACAACACTGACCAAAAAAGGCATTTGTCTTGAATTTGAGAAAGCATAAATATTTAAGTCAAAGCAGAAACAGAGCTTCTGCCTCAAAAAGCCAGTGGAAAAATAGCAAAACCATCATATCTGGAACTGGGACTTTATAAAACATATTTAATGCAATAAATATCTATCTTATTTGTTGAAATGAACTACATGAGCTATGTCTGTATTAAGGCCAGCAAGGAGAGCTGCTATAAAATGTTATTTCCATGTAATAAAATTGTGTGCAGCTCTGTATAATTTTAGATTATGTGAAAATATTTTGCATATAGACACATACACAAAGATTAACACATACAAACAAAATCCTGTGAAAAACATGTGTTCTATATTGTATGTTCTTACTCTATACTAAATATTTTCAGTTGTATTTGTGCTCCTAATGCTTAAATGAAAAATTCATATTGAAGAATTTTAACAGTTGATCTCAGATTCATCTCCTCAAATTTCCTGAAACACTTAAAATTGCTACTGTAATCTCATCCTTCCTATGCTAAACTTATTTTGGACCACAAGCTAATGGAAATAAAATTAATTTAGGCCAAAGATTGTAAGGATTTTGTCATATCTAAACAATATAAAGAGGTTGAAGTCTCAAGAATTTAGTCTGACACAGCAGGTAACTATTTGTTATTGACACTCTTCTCATTAAGAGCAAATAATTTTATTAGTTTGTTTAAAAACTTTAAGCTGCTACATCTTTCAAAATGAAACCTCCTACTAACATGTCCCAGAAAGTCAACACAGTAAAACAAACTTTGTAGTATTTCATATCTGATACTACTGAAGATCAGACATCCAATGTGATTCATGCACAAAGTACAGTGGATGGTGAAGTCCCAGATGCCTTCAAAAATAATTAAAACTTCAATATGCCTTTGAGAAGATGTGCAACTCCCATTTATCATTTGACTTTCCTTCCTTTCAAGAATAAAAGTAGCAATTTTGCTGCTTGCTTGTCATCTTTAAGTGACCTGACTGTAACGTGCTGCTGTTTCCTGCTTTTTCACAGGACACAATCTCTAAGCGTTTCCTGTCGCTCTTATTGATTAGCTATCAGATTAATTGCAAAGTTGTCCCATGTTTTTGTGGCATTTTCTGTTAGGTGAGTTTTGCTGTAGGGGAACAAGCTATGCAGAAGAACACAGTTCAAGAGACAGATGAAACAGTGATGAGTTCATTAGGTTCTCTGGAGCATGGGGACTCTTAAAAAGTAAGTACTCCAACTTCTTCTTTTTTTTTTTTTTTTTTAAATAGGATATTATTGACTTAAGAGTTTTAGTATTTTACTTAGATTTAAATCAGAGATTCCCCTTTCTGTAAGTGGTCCAAGGTGCATGTTCAATACAAAACCAAAATCTTTTGATGTCAAGGAGTCCTGAGTTAGCTTTAATAATGCATATAGTGAGAATTTGATAATATTTTTCCCCCAAAGACATAAAAATTATAACAAGATAAAAAAAGTTCTCTATTGAGTTGTGATTTCAGAAGCACCCTTTTTTGGTCTAGTTATGTCCCATTGAATTTGAACCTTTATTTAAATCCAGAGAAAAATTAAACCCATTTTTGGATGCATGTGCAGAAGAATACCATGTTGAAACTGCTGAGAAATTTAGGCAGGAAAATTGAATTATAATCAGGTTGGAATTTAGACATTTGTTTAGACTAGCATTTTTGCTTATCACAGGTACCACTCACTTCCTAGTTCCTTTACTTCATGATTAACTTCTTGGATTGAGCTTTTGACCTAGAAATCATAATTCCACTGCTTTTAATGGTCTCCGTCTCAACACTTTAAGTTCGAGGTACATAATTCACAGTACAGATAAGCAGATAGTAAAGAACATTGTTTGAATACTACTGGTTATCTCATAGCAAATTTCCATTGAGAGTCACACACTGCTGTTCTTTCTTATTTCATTTTTGAACCAGGTCAAATTCACACAAAATTGAATGCAGAGTAATGCATGAGTTTAACAATAATAAGGCAGCAGTTGTGAAAAAGGCATAAAAATTCAAAAGCTAAGGTCCCAGCTGAAGGTCATTTTTTTCTTTAAAAAGAGTGTGTTTCTGGTATGTTTTATGGCTGACAAATTGAGTTTTTTCAGGCTCCAATGTCCAAATCAGTAGCTGGAATGGCGACCGAGTCCACACCAGGAAGTGATGCTAGGAGGGTGGGTGTGCCTGCTTACAAAGCCACAGATGCCTTGAGGTAATAAGGAAGGACTGGAAATTGTACAGACATACAACAATTCATTTCTGTTCCTTAGTGTTTATTATAGAAATGTTCAAGCTGGAGACTTGGCACACTCCCTGTTAACGTTATAACAACTTCCAGAATTGTTTTACAACAATAAATACTTCTGATTGTAAAAAGATGTACTTTAGCAAGAGATTTCATGCAGTATGACCCCATGCACTGCAATATTTCTTGAGAGAAGCGTCACATACAACATTCTGGCAGTTGCTGCAACAGTCGTTCATCTCCATGAAAAAGATCCAGGTTAGGTGAGTGAAAGGGAGAAACCTCCTGGTTTTTTTAGAAGAGCCGTATGGTTCATTTTGATTTAAGGAACAAAACTAGGAACCATGGTTCCTCTCATTTTATTAGAAGTCTGGTTCCTGAAGCTATAATAAAAATCAGTTATGCCATTCTAGGTCAGCAAAACTGATTTCCTTCTTCTGGACGTATTCTGATGTTGGACTTGCCATCTCAGTTGTAGGACAGAAGATATTATTTGCCATCTTCTTAGAGAATGCAATAAATGTGGGCAGAAAAGGGGTAAGAGGTGGAAAAGAAAAATGGAGGGTAAACAAACACTATTTTGCTAAATACTTTTCAAAAGATTCTGTGATGCAGATGTGGGTTAAATTGAACCTGGTCTTCATTTTAACATGTGGTTGAGGTTGAAAGTGGATTTTCATACATGGGGCTGTGTTTCTCTCTGTCATCATATTAGTATTTATTGATTTTAATTTAATTCTCCTTTTCAGAGCTAGTGGAGCTTTCCAGAGTTTTCCCTTGCCTGATTTCCTATTTATTCATGGCCTGCTTCTCCCTTTTGTTTTACAATGTTCTCTTAAAAAAGAATTAATAAATGCAGCTCTGCACATCTTTTCTTATCTTCCTTCTAGAAATAAATATGTCCAAAAGCTTGGCAATAGTCCAAGGATAAATCCCCTTGTTTGACAGGACTTTACAGCAGTAGCTGCTTTCTAATGGCCAGCTTGATAGAACCATTAGTAGGCAAATCCCATGTACTACCAAGAATTCAGGAAAACTTTTTCATCAGAAATGGTGTAGACTGCATTTTACTGAAAAATATCTTTGTCTTTAACGAAACAGGGACAATATTGCAAACAACTGGTGTTCCAATTTCTAACAAAAAATTGTCTTGGGGATGTAAATCAGAGATAAATATTTGTAGGTATTTGTATTAACTAGCTTCTTGCAGCAAAACGGAGTTGCCACAAACAACATCAAACTCAGTATATCCAGGGAACCTGTGTCATGAAATTAATAACTCCATTCTAAAATAGCAGATATCACATCTTCATCATTTAAATGTCAAAATATTTGAACTAAGAAAGTGTAAATATTAATGGATTAAACTAACCTGCCAAGTTGCTGTTGGAGGACGTTCCAAGTAGGAAGATGGTGAGTTTCACCAAAGAGAAAAGGCTTGAATTAAGGACAATTTTTGTTTGTTTTGTGGTTTTTTGAGGGTTTTTTAAAATTTGTTTGTTCAAAATTGAAGTTTTCTGTTGTATATTATCAATTTCTGGTCATATATCATTGCACTAAAGTACTATTCTAAACTATACTAAAGGAAAATTTCTGCCAACATTAAGATTATCCTGCAGAATTTATACACATGAAAATGTATTCTTAAATAACTACTTTTGATTAATTGTTTTCAATTAGCTTCCTGTGTAGGTGCTGTTATGGGAAATATGTGTCTAATTTTGAATATCGTAGCTATTACACACGCTTTGCATGCATGAACGCATTTCTTTTCTTCTCTTCATAATGAAAAAAATAACCTCATGTTAGAACACAATGGTGTTCATTAAATTACATTTGTCTTATTTTGCTTGTAAATTATATTTAATTTCTATGCAACAACCTTTTATCTTTTTATAGGCTAATAAAACCAGTTGTGCTTAAAAATGTGCGTTTCTATGGTTTGAAGACTCTGATCTTTAGCCTTTGAAAGTTTCAGAATGTGTTACTTACCATTGTCAGTTATTTTTTCCTTTTACTGTGCCTTGCAAGAGCCGTGACAAAGTAACGATTCAGAGCAGAGGATATAGACCAGATTGAAATACTTAGCATTTTACTTTAGGCCTCTGTCTCATCCAGTCATATTTAAATATAATCAAGAAATTCTTGAAATACTTTAAAGTTTATATTTCAGGGGAAAGGCGGAATAAAAATTCCTTTGAAAATTAAACCAAACCGACATTGCCCGTATCTGGACACTATGTCTCCTCCCTGCTTCTTGATTTTCCTGCTGCAGAAAGAAATCTATTTGGGGTCATCTTAGAAAGGTTCCTGTCTTTTCAGCATGACATTGCCCCAAGGATCAGAATACTATTGTGAACTTTATTTGTATTATTTGTATTTCTGTGGGCATTAAAAAGTACTGATCTGGCAGAAAGTTCAGCAGCAAATTTTATATATCACAACATTCACAATCTAATTTTACTTTTACGACATAATTCCTTTCTGTGCTTATTCAGACAATTTAGCATCATTTTGTTCTGCTTGGGGTTTCTTTGCTTTTAGGGGGTTTGGGTTGTTTTGTTTTTTTTTTTTTTTGTTTGTTTGTCTGTTTTTTAATTACCAAGCAGATGTTGGTATTCATGAGATATAATTGTAAAATTTCAGGGTAGAAGAATAAGATAATAGGTGTTGAGGATTAATAGCACTTCAGGTGGCCTGTTGCGAGTCACCAGTGTAATAATCTGTGTTCTGGCAGCACAGCTGCTGTCATGGCCCCAGGGCTATACAGCATCCATCTGTCCTTGGGCAGAGTTCCTGTGGAAAATGGGGGCTTTTGAGGGGGTGGAATGTGATATAATATCTGCCTGACTTCAGCTCCAGGTGCCAATGCTCAAACATTGTTCCTAAGTGAGCAGCACTTATAAAGTGATCTGAATAAATAGTTATGCTCCATCCAAGTGGGAGGTCAGTTGATAGACATCATGCTGCTTCTGAGAAACCACTGTGAGACGGCATTCAATACAGAAAGTGATGATTCTCTTGTCTCATTTGGTGGACAACTGGCCACACTCCACTCTGCTGGGAACCTGCTCCTTTGGAAGCAGTAATGGGTATTAAATGATTTGGGGTTTAAAGAAGTTGAAAGGAAAATACTCTGCAGGTCATAGAGACTTATACTCCGTCACCACATCTTGGATCTGGATGAGCTGCCTACCGTCAGTTTCTGATTGGAAGAAAAACATTGGAACTCGTAGGTATCTTTCTTCTGCAAAACAGATATTTATTTTACTTTCAGATTTGTGATTTTAAATGCCCTGGAAATAACATTCTTTAAACGCTGTCCTGTCCTGGAAAGAAGAAACACAGAACAGGAGCCTCTTGGGAATACTGATCTGCCAAGGGTATAAATGGATTTATGCAGCATTATTTAACAGCTACTGCCCGGAATATTGTTAGGAGCCATAGATCATGGTTGCAACACTAAAAACCCTGGAATGGAAACAAAATTTCAGTTTTGTTTTCCTCCAGTCTGCAATTGCTTTACTCAGTCGGTGCTGTTTTTTGACAACACTGTGTAAGCAATGCAAATATTTTGCCTGTGGAGTTCAGAAGCATCAAATTATGTTGAAGCTTTATCCAGAACACAGCTTTTAGAGATAAGGAATGTCCAGCCTTCCCCCGCCCTCCCTGTCCCCATTACTGGAAGATAGCCCTGATAGCTTTGTACCTTAACATTAGAACTGGAAAACACTTACTCCACCCACCAAAACATGACAAAGACAGGATATATCTTTAGTGCATCTAGCTAATTCAGTGCTGTTTTAAATAGTCAAATAAAAAGAAATCTTGTATATACCCTGGGAGACTATTTCCCAGTTTAACAAGACCGTTTTATTCTGATTGCAATTCTGTCACAATGTTTTCCACATTTGGAAATGAGCACAAATGACCATTGTGATCTTTTAATCATATTTTTTCCCTAATACTGCCCACTTTCTGAATTAATTTCTGTTTTAGTCAAATTGCTTTCAAGAGACAGAGACCCGACTGCTAACTTGGTGAAACATTCCAGTTTATTGTTTTTCTTTTAAATGTATGTTTGACTTCACTTTCTAGCTACATTGCACCACTATTAACAGATGTCTGTATTTTTTTATGTTTTGTTCTACATTCTTTGTTTCCTTATAAAAGAAATTACAAATTTATATATATAATATATAAATACATATATATATATATATATATATATATATATATATATACTAATCATACTTGAATTACAGATTTTTTTTTGTGTGTAAATCTTTGCAGCCTATACCAACAAAGCCTGCTCTTTTGAAGTTTTTAAAGTAGTTTATTTCTGCCTTTCTACTCCTATTACTGGACTAACTCCTCTGAGCTGTAATGGTGACAGGGAGTTGTAAATCTCTGAGGAAACTTAAACTCATGGAGTTGCCATATCAGAGCAGATCATTGTTGGACCAGGTTCCAGGTTCACCTAGTACCAAGGAATGATTGTTACTTCCTGCGCCATGCAATTTTGGAGGTCTAATATGAATTAATTTTTAAACTCTTTTTAGGTTTTTTTCATACTTCATGGTATGGAGGAAAATGAGGATTAAGTGGCATGTTTAGACTAATGTTTAGACTGACTGGCAAGTGGAATTCAAGAATTAAATCCCCAGCCAGTTGCAAATAGACAAAGTTTTGCCATTCATTCATTCCCAGTATCTTTCTGAGCAAGAGCTTTCCATAGGTTCTTCTGTTAGAAATTTCCTTCATATTTTCAGAAATCTCCAAAAATCTGCGCTGAAATTAAAACTAAGTTCCTGGGGGTATGACATGATTGCTGGAACATGGTGGCAGGTTCCCCACAGAGGCTGTGGAATCTCCTTCACCTTTGCAGATGTTGCAAACTTGACCAGAGATGGCATAGAGCAACCTTCTGTAGCTTTGAAGCTGGCCCTACTTTGTGTGTAACCAGACCTCACTTCTGATTCTGCGGTTCTGCTTTTTCAATTTTTTATCAATGATTTCTAGAACAAAATCTGCTAAGTTACTAGTTTCATTGTCTTTAGATACTGCAGTCACACACAGGACTGACAACCCGGAGAACCAAAGCACATGAAGTGCTTACAGTGTCACATCAGATTTCTGCATCAGATGTGGGAGATTGAACGCAATGTTTTCCTGGGAGTTCTTGGTTCTGGGGAAAATCTTCAATGAGCACAGCCTTTAGGTTTTTAAATTGGCATATGATGGTAGAATGATTTAAATTCAGGAATGAGTGAAAGGCTATATAAAATATGCTGCTATATGTTATTCCCAGATTGAAAAGAGAGAGTCTGGTCAATGTCTTTGGTGGTCTGTTGCCATGGTTAACAGGGATGTCAGAAACAGTGAGAGGTCTCACTGATTTTTTCAAAGGAGAAATGCGTTCTTGGTCTTCAATTATGAGAAAGTACAAAGAAATAAGAACTTTGTGGTAATGTTAAAGAGATTTTGTTTCAATTTCCCAAATTTAGAAGTAAAATAGAGAAGAGCAGCAGTTCATTAAATGAATTCACAGGTTTTATGGGTCAGCCATTATCACAGGTAGGTCTGAATCACTCAGGACCAATGCAAAGTGCTCTAGAAGTTTGCTTCAGTCATGTTCTCATAGCTCTAGGAGGAAAGAGAACTCAGGACCTCTCCAAAAATGCCCAATTAGGCAGTAAAAAAACTTTAGAAAGTGACTGTGAAAAGACAAAATCACTGTGTTGTGTTTCCCCACCTACAGTTCTGAATTTTCTTTGCTTTATATTTATATTTCGCAAGGTTGCAAAAATTTTGCTTGTTGTTGTTTGTTTTGTTTGTTTATTTGTTTTTTCCATTTGGATCTTCCCATTTCTTCAGTTGGTCTGTTCACCTGCTTTGGTGGCCTTCATGAAACTGCAAAGCTCCTTCTAAAGCAAATGGAGTAGTCATTAACCAAAAACTGATGTAAAAACTTGCTTGGTACTTATCGCTAAAAGAAGATGTATATAATGAAGTGTGTGAAAGAAAATAATCTATGCCAACAAAACTGTCTAATGGTGAACTCTATGTTTCTTTTCAGGCTGCCATAAGGGTATTCAGGACCCTGAGTTCTGGAAATCAAGTTTCAGAACATTAACTTACTTAGTAGTTGTTTTTTGATAGTGGACCAATATTTGTTTATTGACCAGAACAGGAATTAGAGGTAAGATTTCCATTTTTTAACCTGTCACAGGACATCTTGGAAAGACAGAAGAAAAATATCTCTACTATCATCACAGGAAAATAAAGTTGAAATTGTACTCCTTACTGTTAGTCTTTTCAAAATAGGAATTTATTTTAAACTCCCCTTTAGACCTTCTCTAATCCTAGGAGGGAGAGAGAAATTACTTCCTAGTAGAAGTAATTGTATAGGAAATAGATCCTTGAGAAAAAATTATTTGCTCAGCTTTAAAATAAATTTTTGGTTTTCTTTCACTGAGGAATGGCTGATCTGTTCCTCCCTCTTCCCACAGGGACGTAACTTGTGCTGGATTGCAGAAAATATTTTTTGTTTCTAAATTTCTAAAGAACCTTTCTAAAGGTCTTTGCAGGATGAAGGCAGAAATACTAATCAGATTTCTGTGGGAGGACTACTGCACTTTCTGAAAAACCTTGATGAAATCAATAGAGATTTTCACATATTTCTGCACTTCTGCAGAAATATCAACTACTGCATAGGGAGTACATATCATAGGGGTGTCTACAGCTACATCTACAGAAACACGGATTAAATGCTTATGCATTTAAGTTTATTCAGGTAATGTAGTAATGGAAAGTAGCCTCTTCTGTGAGGAGACTGATGACCATTGGGATTGAGATAGAAAGATAAAAATCAATATACTTCTTATCTAAGAATAATGCAAACATTGATGCTTTCAATCTGTTTCTAAATTATCAGTATAATTTAACTAAATGACTCTTCTGTGGCTGCCTGTACTTGACAGAAGCTTGCTTTTGGGGTTAGTAGACCATCCTACATGAGATAAGCAATCTAGAATGCAGTTTGCTATGGGAAAAGCCCCCACTGGCTTTCCTCATCTGACAGCAGATTCTTAAGAGTGATGTCAATGACTCTGTATCTTCTGCTCCCTAAAAATCTACCTATTTTGTCTTAGAGTGTGAGTTTAGGTTTGCGATTGAGCCCCATTTGTTTCAGGCACCAATACTGGACAAACCTTGTAGGCTAGAAGCTGACTTTTTATATAATCTGCTGCAGACACAAACCTGCACCTCCCCAATTCTTCTGACAAACATCCGCAGATGTTGTTATTCTACATCTGGCAGTTACCTCGGCTAGGCTCCTTCCTAGCCTGGGTAGGGTCCATGGTTCCTTCCTGTGGTCTGAGATGTCAGCAAGGGGGGCCAGATGTAGGACAAACGGTCTCCTGCTGGCAAACAACATGCAGAAAGATTCTTAAGACAGAGCTAACACAGTATCTGAACATTTTCTGGCTTCTATTCACTCATTTTCCACCCCACTGTGAGTTCACACACATTTAAGTTTACTGTCCTCATTCCTGACTCCTCAGGTTGTTGTTTCTACCAATGACTGCTACAATTTTCATCACCCATCGTTAGGCTGAAGTTCTACAGTCAGCAACAATTGCACTGGGTTTAAATCAGTGTTGCTGGAAGTATTACAGCCTTTAAAAGCAAATATAGCTTATCCTATATATGTATACATATGCATCACATACATATCCTAGGTGTTCTTTTAATATGCAAAAAATATTTGTTATATATATATATATATATAATTGCTACCCTTTAAATTAACTTCAGTATCACTACACTTATGAACAAGATTGCTTATTTTGATTTTTTCTGCTTAATCTGGGAGTGTGTTCTTTAATAATACAGCTTCACCCTTAATGACTGCAGTCATCCTAAACTCATGCCAGAAAAAACATCGTACTGCGGTGCTCTATCATGTGTTACATTCATTATCTGACCAAAAGGCTGCACTCCTCCACACAATTACACTGAGACTGGGGGAAAAAAAAAATGTGTTAATGTGTGTACTTCTAATAGAAATGTGCTCTGAGGGTTAGATGTCTTTAAACAAAGACAGGCATTATCTCATTTTTTTTGCCCAATCTTGATCTCTTCTTAAAACAGATCAACATCTAGCAGAGAATATCCATGGCAGCTATCATAATAAATTCTCTCCTAAAACGGTAAGGAAGACTTCAAGGTCTGCTCTGAATCTGGATAAAAGCAGGAGACAACAACAGCCAACAGTGGTAAAGTATAAAACAAACAAATTAAAACTATACAGTAAAGGAAGTAATAATATCACAAATGGACTACAAATGTTCAGTGCATTTTTAATTTTAAATATAGAAAATAAATTAGAAAAGCACGTTTTGGCTTGTTTTTCTATCCTGAACATTTGTAGCTGATTTCAATGTGTTGAGGTTGTTTTTTATTTAGTTGAATAGGATCTGTGTTCTTCTGTGGATGTCCGATGTCTTGGCAAGGACACAAAGGTCTGTAGGGCAGGGAAGCTGAGCAGCTGGGACTGTGGGCTGGTATATGCACAGTTATGATGAAAAATACAGTGACTGGAGACCATCTGTGCAATGGGATTCCAAATGAAGCAAAGACATCTCTCGAAGCTCAGCACCACGTAAATATGTTTTGAGCTCCAAGTGCAAAGAAGTCAGCAGTAATGGAGTCAGAGAGTAATTAGTGAATCCAAAGGCACATTTCTCTCTCTATCTGAACTTGGTAGCTCTGTGCAAGCTGAATGAAGATGTCTTTCATGTTTGCAATTGCCCTGAATATTCAATTACCAGTCTGCAGGTCTGCAAAGCAGTTGCAATCAAACCTTTGAACCCTCTTGTAGGAAACCAATGATGTTCATAGCTGAAACTGAATAAGCTTTGTTTGTCTAAGCTCTGTCCTGACTAATATCATGGATGCCACTAAGGTTTTCTTGCAGTGCGCATTCAATGGAGGGGTTCAATCCACTTTCCATAAAATACATTTGTGCTAGTAAGTCGCACAGTAACAAGGGGTATTTCTGTTTATTGAAACTAGCTCTGCTTTTGGTGTAGGAGGGTTTGTTCACATGGGTAGGGGTCTGCTGTGCTGGTTGGCCCAGTGCCAAAGAAAGGTTCAAGGAATATTTGATTCACCAGGAATCATAGATTTAACATAGGAATAGACTCCTATTAACAAAAAAAAAAAAAATAATTAAAAAAAAAAATACTACCTTCCCACTGAGGACAAACCAGTTCTCATTCTGACCAGAATGATGTCAATATCCTGGCAATAGAATTCATCCTGATATATGACCCAGGGTCAGTTTGCATGTATTTCATCATCTTTCACAGTTTAGCGAGTATTCCCACAGTGCATTTATCAGTGAAATATAGAATCTTATCACAAGTTGCAAATATGTGCTCAACATGCCCATAGTCCTTTGGAGGATGAACAATTGTCTGACACCTCACAAAGCCCAGCAGCAGACAGCATTTGGAGTTTCTGGGCATCCCCAGCAACACAGATCCATGGAGGAATAGATTCCTGCTTCAGTTTCATTCTTTGCACACCCTGACAACAAACTGATGTAATTTTAAGGTTGAGTGGGAGTTGTGTGACTTAGATGAGAGCTGCACTAAAGTCTGTTGTGAATTTGTGGAAGTGTACTTCAAGACATGTTGGCATGTCGAGCTCTTGAATGAAAAGTGTGTTTTACTGTGTGCTCTGGGGGAGCCTTAGAGAAGAGTAGTCAATCTCAATTAATGTGAAAAGAATCTGGCCACACATATATTGAAAAAGGTTTGCTTTCTGCCATCAAAGGGCTTCTCAGCTGGATGTTGTTAATAAATAATTGTCTGGTTTCACTTACTGCCTTAAAGTTCAAAATCTTCACGTTTTATGGGTAGTCAAACAAAGTAAAGAGCACAAAGATTGGAAGATCTGTGTTACCATTCCTGGATATTCCAAGACATTTTATATAACCTGATGATATGGGAGATAATTGTTACAGTCATACACAAAAAGTTCGAGTTCTGCAACTGCTTCCTATACTACAGGAACCTTTCTTTAAAATTTTATTTAAGGGTGATTCTAGAAGTTGACACTTGCGTCTTTATCAAATATTTCTTGGTGTCTCTTTTTCTAAAATTATCTCATAGCTATCTGTTAAACATTTTATTTAGGACACCATCATAATCATGTAAACAAGCTATTTTTATTTAGTTGATATTCGTGCAAACAAACTATTGTATTTCACTTTGTTGCATTTTATTTAGTGGAAAGTTAATGGTACATGGTACACCTAATCTGTGTTTCCTTTAACCAGAATAAAATCCAATCAGGAAAAGGGAAGTAATGTAATTAGCATTGGTCTGCTTCATTACATTTTACACATGCAAACATACATTGCATTTATTTTCTATAACCTGTTTGTTGTGAAAAATGTTTTCATCACAGTTAGGATATCCAAAGATGCCTAAAGGACTTGGATGCTCAAATCGTGTTTGCTTTTCTCCATTTGCTTCTGATCACTGGAGAAGTTTTCCTGTGGAGAAATGTCTGGGAAACATTTAACAGAGGTCTCACCTCAGAAATGTTATGCTAATTTTTGTCTGCTCTGAGACTCCAGGAGTTCAGGACATGGAATGAATTCGCATGTGTTTAATGTTTCCACGGTTTTATTCTGAAAGTCTTGAGCAATTCCTCCTTGTTATGCTGGGACTTTCCTTCTGGGTAAGGGATATTTAAATCCCTGGATCCACATTTGCACCTTAGTATCTAAGATGGCAGTTAAAAGTCAAAGCCCAGTTTTCTCACCTGAAATCAGAACTTTGAATGGTTTTTGTTTCAGAATCCATTTAAATCAGGTCCAGACTTGGGCATTTGAGTTATAAACACTTTTTCATTTGCAACCTGACTGATGTATCGAGCAGATGAAAAAGTCTTATGAAAGACAGGCCTCAGCTTAGCTAAATGGTTGAGCAAAATGCCTCCCTTTAAGGTGGCTTTATCTGCACTGACATAGCTAAGGCTTTTGTGCAAACATGACAAAATATCACCTTCTATCTTCTGCACAGATATAGACTGGTTAGGATGCTTGCCTCAATAAGATGTGCTAGAGCCTTCCAATAAAAGCTGAGAGGATGGTAAGAATAACATTAAACAACAGCAATTATCCCCAACCCTGCCCATCATCTCCCTTCCACTGCAAATCCTCCTGATGTTTTAAAAATGCGTGATGTAATTTCTGATGTAATATTGTTTTTTTCTGTAGCCTGTAGGTGTAGGTCTTTCCACAGAGTTGTCTAGCCTAATTTAGACAATACATTTGAAGGCAGTGGGATGTAGGTATCTGAATGTTGAAGGAGAGGGCCCTGCAAATGGGGTTCTGAGGACATAGGTGAGAGCAAAAAATGTGTCAAAGAATGGCAAGTAACAATATGATGCCTAATTTATTAAAAATAAAATGTAGGTTTTATGATCTCACTTATCACTGCACATGGACACAGCAGGTTCTTACTCACCAGCAGGGACACGTTGTAGATTAAAGATCTTATTGAGATAGGACTGCAGCTCAGACAGGACTGCATTGCACACCCTGAATATTACTTAACAATGAGATTCATTACAGGCAGCAAACAGCTTAAGCTAATTAATAGGGATGTGTTTCTGGGTGTACCTAGGTAATGACTTGTAATCCTAAGTTAGGTAACTGAGTGGAAATGAGAGGGTTCATAAAATCACAGAACAGCCCAGCTTGTGATGATCTCAAAAGATCATCTGGTCCCACCTTTTGTAGGAAAGGAAGCCTAGGTAAGATTATGTAGCACCTTGTCCAGCTTCATCTTGAAAACCTTTGGTGGTGGTGGTACCTCCAACGAGTCACTGGGGCAGTTTCTGTTGACTCATCTCTTGGAGATGGAAACTGCACTCAGATAAAGAGGGGGGACTTGATGTTGTTACTACTTTTACTATGGTACTCCAATGGTCAAGGCACTTAGCGAAGACATCAGAAATTCAGGCTAAATGCTTTTCATGAAAGCACAGCAGCCTTGGAATAGGAGACATGTCTAATCACAGCATTGTACAAAATCACAGAATAAGCTGATTTGGAAGGCACCCACAAGGATCATTGAGTCCAGCTCCTGAGCCCTGCACAGCACCATTCCCAAGAGTCACAGCACGTGCCTGCAACTATTGTCCTAACATTTCTTGAGCTCTGTCAGGCTTGGTGCTGTGACCACTCCCCTGAGTGAAGACATTTTTTCTAATATCCAATCTAAACCTTCCCTAATACAACTTCAGGCCATTCCCTCTGGTCCTGTCACTGGTCACCACAGAGAAGAGATCAGTGCTGCCTCCTCCTCTTCTCCTCATGAGGAAGTTGTAACTGCGATGAGATTTCCCCTCTGTCTTCTCAAGGCTGAACAGACCAAGTGGCCTTGGCCCCTTCTCATACAGCTTCCCCTCCAGAATTGTTGCCATTCATTTTTATGTATTGCATCAATCCCTGGCCGGGAGAGTTTATCCATGATCTTGTAGTCTTGATAAGCCACTCCATGGGGAAGGACTGTTTTCCTCTGGGTGCAGCTTTCGTATGAAGCATATTGGCTTGTCAATCTCAAGCCACACAGGGCACTAAGGGGCTCTTCTCAGCTCTGAGTTCTTGACTGAAACTTCTCATGCCTCTGCAGACCTCCCTGGGCAAGAAAGGGTTGTTGTTTACCTACACAGACTGAGGAACTACTTTCTTGCCCAATTTAAATTTTAGATTCTGGTGTCCCACCTTGTATCAGGCCCACAGAATGTAGTAATCCACTAAAAGAGATAGCATGCCTAATTTAAAATACAGAAATAATAAATAAATACCTTTTTAAAAAAATGAAACATTTCCTTCCTACATATGTTCATATAACATGTATTTTGGCTGTACATGTAAAATACACATTCACTGAACTAGGTCTGCAATCGTTTATACCCTTCTGATATCAAAGTGTTATTGCTTGGTGAGATTACTTTGCCTGATAGCCAAATATATGGTTTTGAAGAAATAATGAGGAATTTATCCATTATTCTGGATGAAATGTTCTGGCAGTTCAAGGCAGTAAAATTCCTGTCTTGCAGAAAAGAACACAGTTCTGCCTCTGTCCAGAAGCAAGACAAAAATTCATAGCTGATTTCAGCAATGAGCTCCCAAATTTTTTCAAAGATACTTTATTTTACTAAATATTTATCTCAGAAATATGCAGCTAGAGACCAATTGCTTCTCTGCACCAAACAGGAAATTGTATCTGCTTCCTGGCTTTGTTTTTCTTCCCCCTAAATTTTTCTACCACAAACATTTGGTGCGTGAAATTTATTTGCGTTCATTCTGACTAATTTCAATACCTTTATCATTGCTCTTTATAAAAAAAATAAATTACGAATTTATAGATCTGTGAGCAAAATGAAGGGTCATTTCTCTGTGGTTTAGTATATGAAATGAGTGGATGGTTTCAACTCAGTTCCTTGTTAAGAAAAATTGCTGTCTTTGAAAGCGAGTAGAAAACCTGGCATCTTTTACAAAAAGCATATTTAATTTTGGAATCAGGGAATGAAAGAAAAATTATGTTTGAATATGCTCATTTAATCATTCTCCTACATCAGTGTCAGTTTGTAACAACCATGTTTAGTAGAACATTTGACAATTTTGAAAATATTCATTACTGATTAATGCAAATTTTAATAGTTGTTTCTAGTTTATCCACAGCCCTTTTGTTATCTAATGTGTTGCTGATAAAAAACGGGAAACAGAAGCACATGATGTATGGTCCTAAATTTAATAGTGAACATTTTGAATGGAGGTCAGTCACCTCAGTATTTATAAATCAAACCAACATAGAAGGATAAGACATTTATAAAACAAGTACAAAGCAGATAATTAATTCATCAAAGTTGTGGGTAACTGATTAATATCAATCTGCTTATTTTAAATATTAATAAGAAATTATGAACATGACACAGACAGTAGTGGAAACTGAATCTATCTGGAAGACATTCCTAAGTAACTGTTCATGGTAAGGCAATGATTTTTTTTTACACAACAGGGAACAAAGCTTCAGTCTGATTTACAGACTGGATCTGGTTGAACAGTGAAAGATTTTTACTCCTCAGTATTATGTACTGTATTTATGCCAATAGTAATTCCAAATGTAATTAGCCTGGCTGTAGGTATTTAGTTTGGTCAAACATCTTGTTCAATCTGATTTTGCCCATTTTCATCTTCCTCAGACACGTATCTAACCACATTCACCTATGAAAATGTTTGTAACACCTACACTTATTAAATCAATATATACACTATCACCTCATATTAGTACACTGCTCCAGCCAGATTTAGTTTATAGAAATGAATGTAATTCTACTGCTACCAAATGTGTGTTACCCCAAAACCATACCTGGTCCTATGGTTCTATCAGTAGCCCCCTCACATATATTCTGGACAGGACAATTTTTCTTTGAAAAGGGCACACTGAAAATAGTGGTAAATCCTTCAACATGCCATATGATATTGTGCATTTATTCCTTGATCCTGTCCTTGAAAGGCTTCTAAGTCAGTTACAGGCCAAGTGGGCTATGCTAAAGAGTTGAGTTTGGAGGGTTACTGATATTAAACCTAGACAGAGTAAATCCAATCTCTTTTTGTTTATTATAACCAACTTATGAATGCACCTGTTCATTTTTTGATCAAAGCAAGGATCTTGGTGTGTTGCTTTGTTGTTTTTAAAGAAATTTGCTCCGTCAGTTTTTTTCTTCTTCTCAAAGCATCCATGCCATTTTTCTTGTGTCCTGAGGCATTTCTTGGGCTACCTCTGTGTTTCCAAGTGAGAAACCTGAAGAAAATGATGGATAGAATTGGACTCAGCACTGAGAGGTATCCCAGCAGATATGTGTCTCTTGTCTCCAGTTCACTTCTAGTAGAAATGGATGCAGTTCAGGGTGTGGTGATTCATTTTCTCTTGTGTGCCCCTTGACCCCTGCCTGGGCCTTTAACTTTCTCAGTGCTCACCAGCTGTCCTCCTTGTGCTTCTTTCCTCACAAACCACTTCCCGGCTGGGGATGGGTAACAGCTGTGGTTAGGGCAGAACTGTAAGGCACAGCTGTTCCCAGCTCTGAATGTGTGTTGAGCTGTGCCTACATCCTGATGCCAGCCCTTGGAGTGGTGGAGAACACCAGTGGGACTCCAATGGGATATCAGCTGTGGAGATTTCTAATTCTCTTACACAACAGACAAACAGGGAACAAACCCCTCCATCAAGTAGCTGGTACCTCTATCATTCCCACTACCTGTGGCAGAAATGGCAGCAATGTCTATCTTTCAGACTGTATTTCCAGTTACACATCCATATTTGTTCCTTCTCTTCTTTCAAAGCGCAAGAGTAGGCAGCCTTCAGTCCTCACCTGTGGAAGGCAAAAATACAGTTGTAAGAAATCTTGAATCAGCAGTAGTGACTAACTGCAAAGCAGCCCCCAGGACAGATAAATAGTAGCTGACAGAGCAGTCCTGAATCAGAACTCTTAAAGAAAGTGTTTTTTTCACCCAGTACCAGCTAAAAACAAATGTTATACTTGATTGATCATGGTTTATATTCTACCAAAGCACATGACATATTTCTCAAAGCTACTCTTCTCAGCTTCTTTGCTGTAATCATGTGCAGAAGTCGTGGCATACAGGTGCAGTATTTCTATGACTCTCTTACGACATATCAAATAGCATTAAATTGAGCCATAGCATATTCCAAATGCTACATGAGTAAGCAGGCTCCCTCTTGCAAGCAGAATGTCACACAGGTATTACAGAATCTGGGAAGTGGGAAACCTTTGAGATCAGCTGAAAGAGACATTGCAGTGGCAGGCCTTGCTGGAGCTGAGCAAGGGATCCCATATTGGGTTGTATCTGTCTTGCAGGAATACAGGTTTCCAGTACGATTTTTAGGCATCTTGAATTAGAAAACATGGTCTAAATAGGAGAAAAAAACTGTAGAACTGTGAAATAATTATCTGTCAGGGGTTGTTAAAATGTGTTTCTAGAAGTTCACCCACCCAAAGAATGAAGATTAACCACTGCATTTGAAACAGTCTCACCTGTGCACAACACCACCGAATCTTTTGTCCCTGTGTTACTCAGTGGAATATATCCCTAAGTCACTTCTATGTATGTTGTGAGGGGGTCCAGATAGCAGCATCCTTACTGCCCCATATTCTGCAAACATCACTGGGGCATCTCAGGGCTTCCCAAGCCAAGATCTCTTTCATTGTCCCCCGAGCTCTATGGTCTATTTTCCCTGAGATTTCCCTGAACGTTACTGAACCCTTACAATTGCAGAAAAACCTCTAGTCCCTGAATCAAATTTTATTATCTCAAAGATGAAGATGAAATAGGGTAAGTCTTTTCAGCACTGAAGACAGACTGTGAGCTATAAAGCACGCTTGGCCTTACATGGGAGCTGACTGCTCAGTTCATTGGGAAGTGCAAGTTAGTTCCAGAAGGACAACATAAAAGTGTAAAAAAATGGCTATGAAATAAAATCATGTTCTGTTTAGAGACAGAACAAAAAGTTTGGCTTAATCTCTGAAACACAGGCATGGTTTGCTATTTCCTCTGAACCAGTAAAGTTTATGTGTGCCTGTGGTGAAGATAGTAATTTAGAAGTTTTCTGTCTTGGCCAACTGCAAGGAGCAGAACAACTTCTTGAGAAACTGGTTGTGCCTGCGGCCCTCAAGTGTTCCTCTCCTTCCCCCAAAACAACTTTTATGTGAAGACTGGGATTTTGAAAACCATGCGGAGCTGGCCTGATTTTCCTCCTAAATGTCACAGGAAATACTGGAATCCACTTCTTCTGTGGTTAGCCGGCGACACATACAGGCTTTGGAAACTGTATAACCACACAGATTTCCACATTAATCAAAACCAAATGCAGTTGTCCTGAGAAGAGTCTCAAAGGTTGGAATGGTCTTGTATGTGAGAGGTGAGCATCACTTAGGGTAGGTGCAGCCCCTCTCTTCTTCTCAGGAGCACAGAAGAGCTGGCAGTCTCTTCCATGCATTGTGGATCAAATCACAACCACACTGATGCTAATGGGAGCCATGCTACTGGCTGAGATCTAGCCAGGATCTTACCCTCTGTGACTCTAGGCCATCCAAAATTGGAGATACTCTAAAGACACTCTCTGGTTTATTGCCCAGACTTCCATGTAAAGACTTACTTCTGCTCCATTCTCAGCACATATTTCCCATCTGCACTTTTCTATGGCTTTCAAGATTTCCTAAAATTGCATCACTTTGTGTCTGTATCTGTATCATCTGTATATGTATTTGTGTTTTCATAGTCTACTCTGTCAGTTTCTGGAAAGGATTCTGTAAATTAATATGAGAATTACAAACAGGATAAAAGTATTTTAGGAAATTGAGGACAAATATTCTGTTGGAAGATATTTTCGTTCTTTGGTTGTGGTTCATCTGGAAATCACTCATTCTGAGAAGACCACCCAACATGAATGAAAACAAAAGTCTAGAAGGGACTCCTTATTCAACAGGTAGAGAGTCTCAGAATCCTGCTACAGGTGAAAGATATGTGTGTGAGTGGGACTGAAATTCAGGAATCAGTCAGGTTATTATTTTCTGAGGAATGACAGTTAAAAAGAGAAGCAAACAAGTAGAGAAAAAACCTCCTTCTTCCTCCCTCATGGTATGCCTCATTGAGGAGCCAAAGAGAAATTGGTGGTTTTATTTTTCTCATTCATTTGTTATAAATTATTATAAGTCATTAGAGAGATCTCTCTGATTCTTCAGGGACAAATGTCATTTGTGACAGCTATGATGCAAAGCTGGAGAGTGATTCTTCACCAGGACTGTAGTGGAAGGGCAAAGAGTAATGGGCTCAAACTGAAACATGGGAAATTTAGGTTTGATATACAGAAGAATTTCTCTTCTGTGAGGGTGGTGAGGCACTGAAACAGTTTGCCCAGAGGCTGTGGATGCCTCATTCCTGGCAGTATTCAATGCCAGGCTACATGGGGCCCTGAGCAACCTGGTCTAGTGAAAGGAGTGCTTGCTTATGGCAGAGGTTTGGAACTAGATGATCTTTAAAGTCCTTTCCAACCTTAACCATTCTCTAATTCTATGAGAAATAGCTGCTTTGGTTGAGGGAGTGGAGCTTCCCCAAGACACACAGAATTTTTCAAGGAGCAGAGTTGTTTGCAAAGTGCCCGCAGTTCAGGTGAATAAGGTCTTACTGCCCAGAAAGTTGTGGTCATTTTTCAAGAACAAGATTTTATATCAAAAATATGTACACAAATATATGGCACCTAGCAACATATGAAGGGATGGAGTGCAAAGACCTATCCACACTCTTGTCAGAGGCAGCATCTGAAGCACATTATGCAGAAGTGCCTGAGAACGTGTCTGTTGCTGCACACATCTCATGGATCTGTGTTGAAACTAGAATATGCAAGGAGACAAGGATTGTTTATTTCTTTTGGTTTTTTTAATTGGACGCAAGAGATGTTCAATCCCTTTCTCTTGCACAAATTTCAGTCATAACAACAGACAAATCAAGGAACAGTGTAGTCTATTGCAAGCTTTTTTCCTGAGTTAGGAGATATGTGAAATTATTTAAGTCGCCTCTATCTCAAAAGATTATAGAAAAATTGTGACAGTCTGTCACAATTTAGACTGTCCAACAGTTTCAGTCTTTTCAGCTGTTAAGGTTTTCTTACTTACATTTTTAATAGTGTGAGACCAAAGTCTTCCAGGTGAAAATATAATGTGTTAATACAACAATTCACCAAGAATCTGAGTAAGTTAATTAAATGCAGAAAAGATGTAGAAATGTTTGTCAATATTATGCAGAAGTAAAATAATATTTGAAAGAAAATAATGAAATGTGTCTTGGTGCTCTTTATATGCATATTTAAAACAGTCCTAACTGAAAATTAATTTTCAAAATGAAGGTGAGAGAAAATGCTGAAACATCTTGGCTGAATATTCTGAATGAGAATAATCCTCCTTAGGTTCCTTATTTTCTTCTTATTGATCCCACTTGCTGCAAAGATGTAAGCTGATGGTGTCAATGGGGTCCCTCAAGTACTTCCTTTCCTGTTGCCATTTTTGGATCCTGGAATTTGAAGCATTAATGATTGTTTAAAGCATGTTGAAGAAAGTAACAGTTAGACTATAGATCAAGCCACATACCTCCGAAATGCATCGAACTGTTGCTCTTTTGCTTTTGCTAAAAAGAGGGAAATCCTTGTTTGGAAAAATTGTGGTACACTTGAAAATTTTAAATTATAAGCACTAATTTAGTGAGGGAAATTACTTGTTCTGCTGCAATTAAGTTATATGTATCAGATTCCCTTTCCTACCAAAACCCCTCCAGACCTGGCCACCAATCTTTGCAGGGATTCTCACTCTTTTTTTTTTTTTCTTTTCTTTTTTAATACTTTTTTTTTTGTTTTCTTTTTTTTTCTTTTTTCTTTTCTCTTTTCTTTTCTTTTCTTTTCTTTTCTTTTCTTTTCTTTTCTTTTCTTTTCTTTTCTTTTCTTTTCTTTTCTTTTCTTTTCTTTTCTTTTCTTTTCTTTTCTTTTCTTTTCTTTTCTTTTCTTTTCTTTTCTTTTCTTTTCTTTTCTTTTCTTTTCTTTTCTTTTCTTTTCTTTTCTTTTCTTTTCTTTTCTTTTCTTTTCTTTTCTTTTCTTTTCTTTTCTTTTCTTTCCCAGTATCCCTAGAAATGGCTGCTGAGGAAAACCAGTGGTGGGTCAGGGTCATGTGTCAGTGTGCATGAACAGGGGTGCCAGAGTGCAATATTGGTGCCAGTGTGCAGGCAGCTGCTTCTAACTGGGAGACAGGAATGTAGGAGCTGTAGAAGTGTGATTATGGCTTCCTCCCTTTCTCCTTCTCCTCTCACACCACCAAACCTCCCCATCTCAGTGTCTGCTGTTTTTTTCTTGGTTTCCCTTCACTCATGTCTTCTGCTCTTCAGCTGATCTCAGGGTCCTATGTCTGCTTTTCCTTTTCTGGTTTTGTTTTACTTCATCTTGTTCATCCTGACCTAACAAGCTACCCAGTTATAACTGTGCAGTCTTTATGTGGCACAGAGAAAAGTTTATTAATGATTACACTAAAATTTTTTTGTTTACTGTATCTTCTAAAGATTTTTTAGATATGTGGGAAGACATTGAGGACTCTCTGATTCAGTGGTAAAAAAGAAGCTATTTTTTAACCCAGGAATTTGATATAAGTTGTTCTCACAATACACACACATGAAGACTAAATTTTTTGCATCGGTGGACAACCTGTTAGTTCCTCTTTAATTTCCTGTGGATTGCTTTAGAACGACATACTGAGGATTCCCATCATAACATAACCTAGTAAACAAACTGTGAGTTGGATGACACCATCAAGGATCCTTAAAAAAAAATTTTAGGTGTGTTTAAAGAACGTCAAAAAGTCCACTTGCATGTTAAGAGACCATGATGAGATCTCTTTTTCCATAGAAAGCAGTGAAATCTCAGGATACCACATCCTTTACTGTGTCAAGTTACAGCTGGTCTCTGGACTACTTGCACAGCTTGGAAGAAGTGAATCAAACCAGTTTAGCACATCCTTGCCTTCTGTGTCACAGATAACAGTGACACTATTTTAAAACTCATACAATTAGATAGAAAAGGAACTGAAAATCAACTCTTGACCAGGCTGGTTATATTGCTCCTTGTCAAGACTTTCAAGATGTGTGGAGAATAATTTTAGAAATGCTACATATGTAAGATGCTCTTAAAATCCTTTGCAAGCCTAAAAGGATGTTTGGAGTTATAATTTAAATACAGTGGGATTTAGTGCAGCAGGTTTTGGCAAATGGATCACGGCAGTTCCTACAGCTGACAAATTAATGCAGACCCAACAGACTAACATGTACCATGTGTTTATTTTGGCAGCAAATATGGAAAAATCATTTGGAGAAAATTTGTATTATTCAACTGATTTCTATTTTTGTTTTATTTTGTGTTTTTTCCTTCCTTTAATTGAAATCACAAAGGTAAGGTTCAGAAAATCTTTCTGATTGGTAACATATTTATCATGGTATGTGAATCTAACGATACCATTATGTGATTTTTTTTTCTTGTATTAGGCTATCTGGTCACAGTAATTATTTCAACTACTAATATGAAACAAGACCCTCCACAACCCAGCTTGTAGGTAAATAGAGCAGATAGATGCCAGACCAGAGGATGTACTGCAATGTTTCATGGTTTAACATTCATTTGCAATGTGAAGTTTCTGAGCATCTGATTTATGAAAATCCAGACATATCTATTTTCAAGATAGTTTATGAAAGAATAATCCTCTTTTTCACTAAAGTATTATCAGCCTGTTTAACTTAAGGTTATGGAGAGTAAAATATGCTAATAATAAATTGTTTCTTGTTAGTCATAAGTTTACAAATTTCGTTATGCTCAGGTGCGCAAGTTATGGCCCTGCATGACTTAAAGGATGAAAAGGACAAAACACCAATACCATGCCTGGATGGAATTTGCATGTTCACTGTGTCTTTTTTGAACCTTGTAAACCCTTGATACACGCTGATTTTTGTACTCAGAAAATGCTGGAAGAACCCTCTCTCTGTTTTCATTGGACATTGGACTATTTTTTTCCTTTTTGACTAATTTTCCTTCCTTTTTCTTTCTTTTCCTTCCTTTTCCTCTCTCACTGTCTCCCTCCCTTCTTCCATTCACCCATTATAACAAATTAGGTGAGATGTAATATCCCTAGTGACATCAGTTCTCTCTCTTCTACAGATTGGGGTAGAGCAGTACTTTGTACCTCTCCAAAAATGCCTCAATTCTTTTGTGACCATGTCTACATACCACAGAAGCTACAAGGCTATTCTTGTGCACGAGTGTTTAAATTAAACTGTATGTGTTTCAGGAATAAAATAAAAATGTTCCAACCCAATTGTGAGAGTGAGCTAATTTTATGGGTGGCATTCTATGAATTTGTACCAGTTCTGTCAGGCAGGAAGTAGATTTCATGTCATTAATGCTTTTGGTCCTAAGATTTCTGACAGATAGTATCTTGTTGGGTTTCCCAACCCTGCTGGGCTTCTTTTTTTTTCTTTCTTTTATTTTTTCCTTTCTTTTAAAAGTTCTGATTACAAACAGTGAAAAAATAACCAGTCTTTTCCATCTGCGTGGAATTTAGAATTAGATTTCATTAGTGATTGGGAAAGTATGCCGTGGAAACTTGGGGAGAAGTGAGTGGAGGAGAGTGATTGCCAGTGACCATCAGCCTTGAATTCTCCTTGTTGTGTCCTCTTTCCTCTAAGCTTTTCAGCTGGCAACATCTATAGAGGCACTGTCATTTGGATTCCTGCATCTGTGTCCTTCTTTTCCCACCCTCAAGGATGGAGAGGGTTTCTAGTGTCCCTCCTTTTCCTGGGAATACATGATGGAATGAAGGGTCAGCAGTGGGTGCTTAGGGAAAGATCCTGAAAAATTAGCTGACTGTAAAGCAGGCTTTTTCCCCACAGCTTTCACCTCACCAACTACTCTTAGATAAGGATGTTCATTAAAATCTCTGCTTGATCTTGTGATATCCTTGTTGTTTTATTTCTTTCTTGATTTGAGTTTCATGATGGTGGGACGTAAGTCGTTGTCAGGTACAATGAAACACTCACCTGGCTGCAACACCATGAATAACCAAATCCATGAAGAGCAAGAAGAGTCAAGTCATGGTGACATCCAATATTTTACTTGCATTGAGTTTGAAGCAGAGAGCCATGACAGAAATGCAGATCAGTATCCAAGAGTGTCTCTGGTTACCAGAGAAAGAATAGCCTTTCCTGAACATGATGATGGCTGCTTGAGAGCTATCCCTGTGCCAGGAGATGTCTAAAGCCATCAATTTCAGAAGTCTGCTTTCAGTCAAACCTTTCACAGCCTTGTAACAATCCCGCTTAATTTAATTTCCTTTTGTTTAATATAATTTCCCCTCCCTTAATTTAATTTCCTATGTTGTGTTTTAATAGAGGATGAAAAGTAAAAATTGAAACAAAATACCAAGAACAGGGATGAAAGGAAGATATATCCAAACATATATCCATGCCCTTAAGATTTAGGTAGCCTATAACTGATGTATTTGATAAGACCGTGGACAGAAAGATGCCAGTTTTTGCATCTCTATTTCCATGTCTCTAGCTATGGATTTTGATAGCTCAATACCAAGCTCTGTGCTTAATGGGAATATGAAAGAAAAGCAATTGTCTTGCCCTACAAATAACTATAGCTTTATCTCTGACTAATGAATCAGTGTCATGGACACATCCCAAATGGAAAAAATGATCTTGCTAAGTTTGTACCTATCTCATTGTCTTGGCTGCTCTGGTGGGTGTTGGGATAGTGCTGGTCACAAAAAAGTGGGAGGTTTTTATGTGTCCCTTTCAGCAATGGTCTGAGAGGAAAAACCGTACAAAGCCAGCTGAAGAATATTCCAATTGGCTAACACACTAAGAAAATAGTTATAAAGACAAAAGCAAACCAAACCAAACAAAAAAAATCTTTCACTTAATTATTTCCGATAGGTATTAGAAAATGTTTAGACTTCAGCACAAAGATAAACACAGTAAGATATTTTAGGTATTTAAAATATCTGATTTTAGAAAGGATCTTGTATTCCTCAGGTTCCAACAGATTGGCAATAATAAAAAGTGAAAAATTAGTTCTGGTCACTAATTGGTTTCCAGCTGTTAATTTTCCCCTCCCCTTTGGCTTGTTCAGCTCATGCATTGGTACATAATTAAAACACTCTTAAATGTCAATTAACAGCTGTCTGTAGTGAATGCTTGAAACATTACAAGTATCAGGGGCTGTTTCTGAGACCTTATTGCCTGTGACCATAAGGCTTATGGGAGTGCTTAGAGGAATTTTGTGTTTAATTTTTATTTTGTAGCCTGGCCACAACACTGGCCAATTAATTGAGGCTCATAAAAATTAAGACCTCTTTAAGGTCTTGGTTAGAATTATTTGGGGAAATCTCATTAAAACCACTCTTCTTCTGCTGAAATTAAACCTGCTTCACCAACTTTGATCAGTTTTTTCCTTAGGACTAAGCTATTCTAAAAAATGTGTTCTTACTCCCTGGCTTAAGTATTTTCAAACAGTTTGGAGAGAGGAAATATAGTGCAGTGAAAAAAAAAAATTGGCAACAATAAATATCTGTGTGCTTATGTTCAGGAAATTGTACTTGTCTCTGAAAAGGAGGATGACAATTCAGAATGCATCTGGAAGGATATAGATGATTCAATAATTAAAATGACTGTGATTATACCAAAAAAACTACTCATGCTGCCATTTGTGACAAAAATAATTTGCGGAAGAAAAGTATGTCTTGGCATTAAAAAGATCTTTGTAATATATATAATTTTTCTTCTAGGAATTCAGCATAACTGACTGCACAAATAAAGATTCAAAAGTCTGAGATGAGTGGAAAATAGAAGGAACTATCGAGGTAACTTCTGAGCATATGTTTGTGCATGTTCCTCCTGATAATATTTCCATGCTGTTACAGATGGAGAGGAGCATCTGCTAAGCACACAAGAAGCAAAAGAAATCTGGTGTTGACAAGCTCACCCAAGACAATTAAGGATAAGTTATTGCTTTAACAACATAGCCCCAAATGAGGGGCAGGGCAGAATTACATCACCTTAAGAGGAGCATCTGCAAAATTTCTGAAAGCACAGCTCCTGAGGGCATTTCTCCCTGGGTAGGAAGACTGGTTTCAAGAGTTTTGCTTTTGACTTGGTGGTCCAGCTTTCCTGCCACATGTGAGCGTGGGTGAGTAGTGTCCCAAGAAAGTGAAAAAACTGCTTTTATGAATGGCTCTTTTGAAAATGTGTGAAGTGAATGGCAGCAGCTGGTTTGCCTAGGCACGGCAGGTTCATAGCTAGCTAGCAGAATTTTATATGACAATTTGACAGCCTACTCATAACCTTTTATGTGTACAAACATTGCAGAGGGTCAGATTCTCAGTTATCAATCTACACATTTATATATCTCCATTCATCATCTCAGTCTTGCATTCAGTGTGGATTGTCTTGGTATTTTTGTTTTCATTTCCAGAGTTTAGTGCATTGTTTGTAGCCAAATCTGATGTGTCCTTCCAGTTTTGCCTCTTTTCCTACATTGACTTTCAGTTGACTTTTTAGCTGAAGAATATGCTGGAACAAGCAGACCTGAGTTGCAATTGGGTTTGAGCAGCCTGGAAACATCAATAACATCTGGTCTGCAATTAAGTAATGCTTGAACTTGTCCATGGACATCAAGTCTTACTTTTCTGACTCAGGCTGGTTGCCACATGACCCCCATACAAGTGGCTTAAAAAAGAAATAAGAAAAGACTAGCTAAATGGAATATTTTCTTGAAAATCTTTAGGAACTGTAGTGAAGTGACATGACTGCCAAGAAAGCTTTATTAAATAGCCACTACAATTTGAAAAGAAAGTTCTTTTGAGAGTCTTGGCCCCAGTCATGTTTGTGGACTTGGAAAACATTCTAGAAATCCTAGGTTTCTTTTAGTTCTTTACTTTTTCTCTGTAACCACTGTTTGACTTCAGAGCCAAAGGCCTATCTTCTTGTTCAAGAACAAGTAGCTCCAATTTCTATCTGAAAAGTCACCAAAAGATTGGTCTACGGTTTGGCAATTTTATGCCCTTTGTAAAATGCCATAAAATGCAGTTCTTCTCTACCATGTCTTCAGCAAAAAATAGATGAAATCCAGCATCTTATTTGGTAATACTGACTGTTGCCACATTAATGTTACCAGTAGGACTTCATGCAATATTGAGGTGATCCCTCACTGTAAATTATTATTTCTTGCTGTAAATAATAAAACTATTTTAATATTCAAATATTTCTGAGTACCGCATTCATATCCTACAGAAGGGCTCAAGGTTTTCTGTGTAATCTCTGCTCTACTCACTTTTTTTTTGCTTGTTTTATTAAGGATGAACTCAAGGCTCCAATTTATCGTCACAAAGCCTAATGGTAGGCACCTCAAATGAAGCCTGTTTCCATTGCTGTGGTTAAACACTTAGGAAGAACATGTTTTAAAAGCCCTTCACTTCAGAAGCTAACAGATCAGCTTGGGTAACCTTACTTTGGAAGATTTTTATAGTGTTTCTGCCTTCAGCTGTCCACCTCATGCTTATGCCAAAAGCTATTAAATGATGCTTCTTTTTTTGGCTGAACTGGTTGATGCCAATTCATGTTTTTCTTACTCCTTATTTGACAGTAAGATGATAAATTCTGGTAGGGTGGCAGAGCAAACAGCTAGGGCTTTATCATCTTAAATTTCTGCTGTGCATAAAATTCTCCAGACTTGCAAATACTATATTTCTATTATGAAGCCTCCCTCATCTGCTGCAGAAAGAGGGTGCTATATACCTAGTCAGTTAAATAGCATTTACTCTTCTGAAATTCTTTGAATAATGAATTTTTTAGCTTGAAGCAAACTTTTGGCATTTTTGTTTGTTTTGACTCATAAAAAGGAGAAATCAGCAAAGTACCAGACCTGCCTGAATAGCAACAGTACTTGCTAGTGTGACACAAAAGTTCACATCAGGGTCCTGCACATGTTGAACAGTAGAAGCAGGAAATCCTTCCTAAAACATATCTGATGGATTTCTGGTGGCTGAACGAAACCAGCTCTCAGTGTAACCTAACCTTTCCAAACTCTGTGAATTTGTATGAAACTGTATTCCAGAAAATGTATTGCAATTACACATAGGCATGACTCCACAGGAAGCCTCTTTTTTTTTTTTTTTCTTTCCTTCTCCATTAAGAATTCTGATCCAGAAGCAGAAACTGGTTTAATTTGGCATCGAGTTTCTCCTGCCACTATTCTCTCTATTCTGTCATCCCATGATATCAGCTTCCCAGAAAGACAGGGAATGGTGCAACGTGTCAGAACGAAACAACACGGATTTCAGTTTTCCAGGGTAAAATTCATTGCAATTCAGTAGTTCCTGCATGAGAGGTGACTGAAGAAGAGGTAAGAATGGCATTACATAGCATAGCATTAGAAAACAATAAAAATCCTAAAATAAGATCCTCCCTGACTTGCATGGGAGAACAAGTAAACACAGGGCTAAGTACTGAAAGTTTGGCACCTTAATTCTGCTTTGATGCTCCACAGGTTTTGATTGACTCAGGGCAGGAAAGCTAACTTGGAATGGTTTTGTATACCTAAGCATATATTACTTTTTGTTCAGACAGCAAAACAGAGACATGATTGCAGCACTAAGTAGAGCAGAAGCCCTCTGGGCACCAAGGGTACCACACATCATCTGCAGCCAGTGTTCACATCTAGCCTAGGATGTCTTCATTGCTATCATTATCTCTAGGAGTTTAGTTTGGTTTGGTTTGCTTCTTAATAGGATAGCCAAGTATGGCAAAACAAGGCCATTTGTTGTTCAGACCTGTCCTAAGGAAATTTAATCTTGTCCTGACAGCATCAGTGTGTGGGATTCATCTCACCTAATTTTAGCTATTTAGTAGTTTGGCAGCAAGTTGAACTAGTTAACAGTTTCTGGATGGGTATGGTCATGTCCAGAGAATGGTTTGTCCTGGCCTGTGTCTGCAGTGAATCATTTTCTGTAGGCAGCCATCTCTTCCTGTTGACTGTTGAGGAGTCCAGATGACCAGCTCAGATGATGACAGTAACTTTCTCGTAGCAGAAGTTGGGTAAGAGGAATCCCTCCAAATAATTTTGATCTAGGCAAGGCAACATTCCCATCTCAAGGTACATTGTACATAGCCAACGCTTGGCATGCAATGTCTACAGAAATAGCTGCAGGAGCTGCAAACAAAATGAGTCTGATACTCTCTTCAAGCCTGGCCAGAGAACAGGGAGTGTCTTATGTTCTCATTCTCCTTGTTTGGTATAATTACCTTAAGCTGTCTTTTCCCAATGAGTCATTATAAAGCACACACAAAAGGGAATTGTATCACTACTCTTCATTTATGCTTATACAGGGCTTTGCAAGCCACAGAGAGATAAATACACATTTAGACCATCAAGAATTACAGTTCTGGGACTTGTGCATCTTGTCATTCTAGCTGTAAATAAGAAAAGGAAAGTCCTAGCTCCAAGGAATTTAAGCAATTTGACAATAAGTGTCTAAAATATCCTGGAGGTGACCAAGCTAAGAAGTGGACCAGTGGTATTGAGCAGATTCATACCAGGCCTAAATTTAATGTTAGGTGTTTAATGCCAGGCTGGCTCAATTATGGTGATTCACAATGCTTTCTTGTAACACATAAAGAAAGAACCAGCCTAATGTTTGGAGAAGCCTGACTTCTCCAAACATGTTAGACATGTAGTTTATTTCTGTTCTGAGGAGGGGAAAAAACTCTCATTAACAACCTTGCATATAATGCTTCTGTTCAGCAACAAGCAATAATTTCTCCATTGCTTCAGTGATCTTTTGTCATGCTTTCTTTTTCCCATCCAGCTAACTCAGACACTGAACAGGGAAAAGTTGAATTCTTTGTTGGCTCTGAGTATTTTTTCATTAAAACTTTCTAGCACATAAAAGGATTTAGTTTGAAAACACCAATTTTTTGAGGCAGCTAACAAAGTTGTCTTTTTTCTTTACGTTTTCTTGGAATTGCTTCTTAGGAAAAAATCAGAGGGGGGTTAATTTTTTAAATAAAAGCTGCTACTTGTAAGAGACCTTTCCATGCTTAAAAATTTCAAAGAAATATTGAAACTTTTGATACACTGCACAGTTAATGTCTTCACATGAGAATCATTGTACATCACTGAAATGGTCTGTAGTCTTTGTGTTGTGATAATCTACTGCCTAAAACTAAGCATTCAGAGAAGTAACCATTTAGGCAAAAGGTTGCTATTTCATCTGGCAATATAGTTGTTACAATAACAGCATATCTGAGACATGAGAGACTTTAAGAAAAGTGTAGACAAAAACAAGTTTAAAGCAGCCAGTGTCTGTTTCCACTAAGCTACTAAATCACCTCTTATTTCAGACAGAGGTATATGTTTAAGTTTCCATCCAAATTCTAATCCAGTGGCTTTAAACTAAGCTAGTATCTGCTGCTGAACTGGATCTGCTTTTGGATTAAGGTTCCAGCAATGCTTTTTTCTTAATCGTGCCAAGCCACTTGGAAAACTGCGTGCATACAGATGCAGGGCACACAGAACTCTCTCTCTTCTTCTTCAAGTTAATTTATTCTTTTATCTTTCTCCTTGTGCTAGTGACACAAGATCTATGGATGAAATAATCTGTTTTAGAGAATGCATTATCATTGTAACAATATAGTGTGTTATATTAGTAGAATAATGGCACACTTTAAATTGATTCATATGTAAGTATACAGTTAAACACTCTGCTAGACTACACACCCAAAGGGTTGATATTCACTGTACCTAACAGGCACTTTTTCTTGGGCCTTCAGGTCAATGCTTGCTCCCTCTATATAGTGAAGTATGAGAGACATTTCTAAAGGTTAATTTTAGGTGAAGCAAATTGATTCCTAGAGGTGTCTCCATCAACAATAAGAACAGTCTGTATTGCTGCAGACCTTAACCAGGTTGAATATAATTTAAAAGGCATTTTCAGCTCACACTTTGCAAAATGGGAACCCTCTCTTAGAGGAAACAGGAGACCTGATTCCCCAGGATTCGAAGAATTCTGAGGTGCTTAACAATATTTTTGCTTCAGTTTTCCCCAGCATGTGCTCCAATCACACTGCCCAGGTCACAGAAAAAAAGACAGGGACTGGGAGAATGAAGACCTATCCGCAGTAGGAGAAAATCAGGTTCAAGAACATTTAAGGAACCTGAACATGCATAAGTCCATGGGATCTGATGAGATGCACCTGTGGGTTCTGAAGGATCTGGCAAATGGAGTGGTTAGATTACTGTCTATCATGTTTGAAAACTCATGGCAGTCCAGAGAAATTCCACTGAAAAGGGAAAACAACCTCCATTTTTGGAAAGGGAAACAAGGAAGACCCAGAAAACTACAGGCTTCTCAGTCTCATCTCGGTGCCTGGAAACACCATGGAGTAGTTCCTCCTTGAAATGTGCCCAGCAGATTGAAGGGGGTGATTCTCCACCTCTACTCAACTCTTGTGAGACTCCCACCAGTGCTGCATCCAGCTCTGGGGCACCCAGCATAAGAAGGATATGGACCTGTTGGAGTGTTGGAGTTGCTCCGTCTGAAGAAGAGGAGACCAGGGAGATCTTGTAGCAGCCTGCCAGTGTGTAAAGGGGGCCTGCAAGAGAATTGGAGAGGAACTTTTTATAAGGGCATGTAGTGATGGGGCAAGGGGTATATTTAATGGCTCCAAACTGAGAGTAGGTTTAGATTAGATATAAGGAAGATGTTCTTTCCTATGAGGGTGGTGAGGCAATGGAACAGGTTGCCCAGAGAGGTTGCGAATTCCACATCCTTGGCAGTGTTCAAGGCCAGGTTGGATGGGACTTTGTGAAACCTGCTCTAGTGGAAGGTGTCACTGTTCATGGCATGGGGCTTGTAAGTAGATAATCTTTAAGATTCTTTCCAACCCAAATGTCTTTGTTTCTGTGATTGCATTATTATCTGATTATCTGTATGAGAACAAAACCTTAGAGTGCAGTTCAATGACTATCTCTAGAAATAAAGAGGTGACTGAAGCAGTAGAGGACTTAGATGCAAACATTGTTTCCACTCTATGGAATATTCAGGCGTTTTGTTTTGGACCTCTACCTTGTAAGAATTTTGCTGATATTCAATACATAGTATTTGATGAAATTGTTCTCCCGGGACTGAAAACAATTGATACCAATGTGTACCTTTACCATCCATCTGTAAAAGAGGAAGTTTCAAAAATTAGGAAGGTTCTACCAAACTACTTTAGAGTCAAGACTTTTTATTCTTAGATAGGAATATTAACTTCCCCACCTGGTGGGAAGAAAAGAAAGCTTGCATAGCTTGTAGCATCTTTGAAGTATAAACCTAGACAAATAAAGGCTTGTCTTGTTCTTTCAGGCTATGTACATGCAAACAGAAACAGTGGCAGATGGATGATAACCTTGCCATGGATGGATGATTACAATTCCAGTGTATTTGTACATAATGGTTATAAATAGGATCAAACTAATAAAGTTTTATTAAATGTGGAATCTCCCTATTGAGCAATAGATTTCCCTGACCCCTCTTACTCCATTTTGAAGCAAATAAACTTTAGTTATAAAATTTTTAGGAGAAAATCTTTTGATCTATATTTCTCTTTGCCTTCATGGTGGCACGGAGAAGATCTATGAAGTCAGGATAATGTATCTCTCGGGGATTTGATCAAGCCACTGTAAAACTGCTGCCAATAAATCCAGACATTTATGTAACTTGAAATATCCTGCCATGCTTAAAAAGAAAAGTTGACTGTGGAGCACAAGGATTTCTAAAACATTTTGACATATTGGATCATGGATTTCCCCATGTCACTCATTTTACCATTTCAGTGCAATACCATATTTCCTTGAAAAATTTTGTAATGTGGCCCATATGTTTGCTTTTCTTGATGAAAACCAAGAAGGTGGCAAATTATCTGCAGCACTGACACACAAACTGTATTTTTGTTTTTACTTCTGAGTTTAGAAATTTTTTTTAATATATTTTGCTGGTTAATTGATCTCCACTGAATGTCCACATTCATGAAAGTTTTGAACAACTTTTTAGTGATGGAACATTCTTGAATGTTTCTAAATAAGAAGTGTCATAATATAATCTATTTAGTTTTTAAGCTAGAGATGGTATTTACAAAAAATACAATCTAAATATAGTGTTCTGCAAAATTAAGAGAAAACAAGATCTAATTCTCTCTGGCAAGCAGAATTATGTCAGAAGTTAGTTTGGCCAAAATATAAATATGGATCTAGCTGTGAATATAGAAATGGGTTTAAATGTTTACTGATGAACCTCTTACCAGGCTTGAGCTGAACAGGAAAAACTGAATGCAATGAGTATGGCTAAAAGTGACCCAAACCATGACTCTCTCCACCTCCATGTGCGTAAGCGTGTGCTTTTGTGTTTTTATGTGAAAATAACTATGTAGCTTTGGTCTTTGGACTTTGGGTAACAAATGTTTTAATCTTGATATGGTCCAATTAAGTATGTAACTACATATAGAGCAGTAACATAGCTGTGACATTTTTTCAAAGCAGAAAAGGTTGATTAAAGATACAGATGGTCTGCTTAAGTCCTCTGCTGTGTTGCAGTATGCTTTATTGACTATTGAAATTTTCACAGGGTTTTTAATTGCTTATGGCATACTTCTTATTGTTGAAACTTCTACTAAAATTCTTGGTAATTACAAAAAAATGGTACAGATACTCTATTAAGGGACATTTGGAAAAACTAAATTAAACAAGGTAAATACATGAATTCAAACCAAATTGCATGACTGTGTGGGCACTTGATCTGGTAATTACGATGTCCTTCATTAAATTTAAGTCACTTCCAAGCCAAATACAAATAAATCATATTAAAGTCACAAGTTCAGCAGGAGGAGATCCACAAGGAGATTAAGGCTGAGCAGCAAGTCCACATTGAAAGCTTATTCAGCATAATTGGTATGATGCCTGTAATTTATAGTTACAACTACAAATATTATCCCAGCTGATCTAAATATTTCCCTTTCTTTACTCTGAAAAATCAGGTAAAAGAAAAGTTAGTATAAAAATTTTACTTCAGCTCTTAACTCTTTAATGTTTTTGAAAGTGTTTTTACTATGCAACTTCCAAACACTGTAGCCCGTTGTCTGCCCTGAGCACTGCAGACAAAGAGAAGATGGAATTAAAACCAAATTTTCAGAATATTTACAGAGTTAATGCATAATGCAAATGCTGTTTAGCAGAGTGGGTTTGGGGTTTTTTGCAGCTTTTTTTTTTTTTTTTTTTGTAGGTTTGGGGTTTTTTTTTGTTGGTTTGAGGGTTTTTTTGTTGTTGTTGTTTTTGCTTTGTGTGTGTGTGTGTGTGTGTGTGTGCGTGTGCGTGTGTGTGTGTGTGTGTGTGTGTGTGTGTGTGTGTGTGTGTTTGAGCAGGTAATGAACCCTTCCAGGCTGGCTAAGCTCAGTGTGTAATTTAGCAGGATGTGTGGATGCTGCAGTGTGGACTTCTCCTGAGGCCCATTACTTCCTGATCTCTGCTATCAGATCAGATTTATGATATGCATAATGAGGAATTTGGGTGCATTTAAGGTTTACTGCTTATTGACCACTAAAACTGCTAAAGTGATTTCTAGCAGCAGAGAACATTATATTGGAAATCAGGATTTCACAGGGCCTTTCTATCTCAGGAAGTGTTGATCTTTCTTAAGGCCTAACAGCTTTCTGGTTCTCTCTGTGGCAGAGAAAAGACCTTTCCTGTCTCTAGTGGGACTTTCTAGTTGAAACTCACACCTGGAGACACTACAGATGCACAAAACAGTTTAATAAAATGTAGTCCTAAAGTAAAAGAAATCAAAAGATTCGCCTGAATCCTTTCTGCTTTAAATTCAGCAGTCCTTAAAGTCTGATGGACATACTGGAGTTACGTCACAACTTTGTGTGTTTGTTTCATACGTTCTTCAAAAGGGCACAATGACTGCCTTTTCTTAATCCAGAAGTGGGAATTGCACTTTCTGCTCTTGTAAAGGAGAAATTTTTTCTGCTATCATTTGTTTGTTTTTAGCTTCAGCATCTTTCACTGGTTAAGCTTCACTAATCTTTCACAGATTTATGTTTTAATATCTTTGTGCCATTTCAGTATCACATCCATGCACACTCTATACTGAATTCAGGGTTAAGAGCAAAAATCTTAAAAATTATTTCGTATTTCTGCACTGACAGACCTCTACTTTCTGAACATTACTTTTATGAAATGAAGTCTGAATAAATAGTACATTTTGAATAGTTTTCCATTTAACTACATCTTCATGGAACATATCAAAACCTTGGGTTGGGGAAGTGACTTAGAGTCAGATGAGCACCAAAATACCAAAATGCTTTGAGTTCTTAGAACTGGGCTGGAAAACAGGCTTTCCAGTCTATTTCTGCTTTAGTTTGGCCTGGAAATGCTGCATCATCAGCACTGGAACAATAGTTCATTTCTCCATCTTATCAATGGGCAGGCACTTGCCAAAACTAGCCCTGGCCAGGCCTAGATTGTTCCACAGCACTGTAAAGGGAAGTAAAGAGAATGTACTCCAAAAGTAATAAAAAAGTTGGGGAAAGCCCTCTGAAGGGCTTTTTTGAATGCATTTTTAGTAGCAGTGGGCAACATTTCCAAAAGCAGTCAAAAAACTTCAACATGTAATCAAGGTAATTTTGAAAAAGTTACCCATTACCGGGAAAGTTACAGTGTTTCTGTTGTTTCTAAGTTCTGAGCATTGTGCTATTTGCATTTTGCTCCAGAAAGCATAAAACAACTAGTAGAATGCTAAACATCAATTAAAACTAAAAATTATTTTGCTCAGGTTAAGGTCTAGGTTTTGGAAACAATTCAGTCTTCTGAAAACAAGACACCTACTCTTACTTTAAAATTGGCTAACATTAATGTTAGAGTTAAAAAAAAATGGTAAAAAAATGTATGAATGGCTCAAAAATTGGCTCATTCCCAGTTGAATCAAGTCTTCTCTGGTGTTGCATGAGCTAATGCCATGGCTATATTTTTCCCTAAATGAGTTTGGGATGGTTGGTTTCACCAGCAAGAGATTCTTATTCTGGAGGAGTATGTTTTAATGAGATCTTACATCAAGAGTTTTCTTATCGGGTATACTAGCAAGAGTCAAAATCTGTGCCCTCAAAGGGCTGGCTCATGAAAATAATAAAAATAGTACCAGTTCCTTGTTTATAATATTTAGTCTTCCACTAGTTTATACTCTGCCATGTAAAGGGAATTCAAAATTAGCGCTGGTTTTGCTGTAGCTGTGATGATTCAGAAGCTGTTTCACAAGTATTTCAGCAGTCAAGCAAGTTGTGGTAGAGAGGTTGAACATATATGTAAATACCCAGAGACAGAGACTTTTCTGTCTATATTTAATCTATGTTAGCCATTACAGTTAGGAAGCTTGCTTCCTGCTATCCCCTGACATCCTGATAGCTTGGCTACAAGAAGCTGTTTGGGGATTTCTTTGTACTTGAGAAGAATTGTTTGGGAAAGCTGTAGTGCAGTAACTATGTCAAACACAGTCCTTAGAGGGGGAATTCTGTTGGCCTGAAGGAGCCCTTTTATTGGCATCCTCAAAGAGAATTATCTATACTAACAGATTTCTTGCTGCAATGGTAATCATAGTTTACCAGGTTTTTTTGCAGACAGAGTTATATCATGTAGGACTAAATTTTTAACATTTGTAGCTGCTTCATTTATACTTAACAAATGTTTCACACCTTTTTATTCACCAAAACCTTACTTTCTTATCTTTTCAATAATCCCTTTTCCTAAACTCTGCAGTGAACACTACATCCCTGTGCCAGATACCACTGTGGGAGTAAAGAGCACGAGACTTTGCAAATTCCAGTAACACAAGTAAAGGTTCATGAAGATAATCATAACATTTCAGTACTTGAGGGAAATACCACTTCATATGTAGCACAAACCCACTCTTGTCTTTTCCCTCTTTTATGGTAAGACTATATGTGTACTAGGATGCACACTATAATTATGTAGGAATTAAGAGGTTTTTCATCTTTCTACTTCTTCTATTTGGGCATGAATCTATCCCAAAGCAGCAAGTCCGGTATGTAATCAAAAAGGAACTGAGATAGAGGGTTGTTCTGCCATCTTGGGAAACAAATAATAGTCTCACAGCATAGTTTTTAACCAGTTTCCTTTGAAGCATCGGAGATCCTACAATGATGCTAAACCAGTTAATCTGCTGACCAAAAACAATGGGGTAATTAATGGAATGCTTCAACTTTGAAATTGAATTCTTATGATCCAAGAGTTATGAGTTGGATGGTAATCACTCTTTCAACTGTTTGAAGGATTTGCATATAATTTTCACCCCATAAGTCATGGAGCATGCCATTACTGAGCTGTCACATAACTACAGAGTGTTTTCTCAGGGATACATGGTTTATAAAACTGAAAGAAACTAAATATTTATTTTTGGTTTATTATGTATCTTTATTGTTTGGAATTTTCTTCATCAAAGTATATAGAGGTTCTAAGGCAGAGTTTAGGTGCACTTGAAAAGTATATTTCTTTCTTTACAAGAAAAAAGAGTTAAAGCAATTGCTCCACTTCCTTCTGGACAAGGCAAAGGAAGAGCACATGAGAAGGTGCAAGGTTTTTCCTTTTTGTATGTGCAAAGGTCTCCACATTCTGCAATTATCATCTCTTGCAACAAAGTAAAAACAGGGAATAGGTCTCATTAAAACTTTAGGGTTTTTCCACCATTTGGTGTAGGGAAAATGCTTAAAGGAAAATGCAAATATAGTGGTTGATGTAAATTAGATTCCCTTAAAGAGCTCTGTACACAAGCAGGTTGATAAAAGTTAGTCAAGTTTAATGAATTTCAGGTAAGGCATGTAGACAAAAAATTTTAATACTTATCACTACCTTAATTGTATATCCATTTTGATAATACACACATCACCTCAGGGGTGTGGTAACTAAGGCCAAGTTTATTCTTGGACCACTTTACTTATAAACTGATGGATAGGCAAAGCATTTTTCATGTGGGTGCAGTTAGTTCTGCCATAGGAACACACCCTTCCCTAAAAAAGGGATTTTTTTTTTTAATGATATAACTGTCTGAAGATTAGAAATTTCTGTCAGCACAGCTATGCCAGCCAGGAATCAATCCAAAACATGAGTGTCAAAAGTCTGAAGGGGGAAGCAGACCTTAAGAATGGTGCAATATGGTCCCTGTGCTGAGAATGATGAATATTACTAACTCCCTGGGAAGAGGCATGAAACATATACATATTATTTCAGATTATTGCCTGTTCCATTTCCATATCCAGTGCCTTTCCCAAATGACTTGTTCAGTGTAATAATAATAAAAAAAATTATATTTTATCTGGTGCTTTCTCTACTGTTCTCAACCACCTCCCGATCTTGTATTCTTTCATCTGTATTACTCATCTTCTTTCCTTTAAAAAAGCAAGTGTGCCAGGACATTCCGGATAGAGACACATTCAGGTAGCAGAGAAAGCAAGAACCTGGTAAATTTGTTTGATCTCTTTTCCAGGCATTCTGTTGGATTTAAAAAAAATAAAAAAAAAGCAGTTCCTCAAGTGGAATATGAATGGACATGTTTGGAATATCAAGAAAATTAGGTTCACAACACCATTATTCATTTTCTTGTGGGATTTCAGATACATTTGCTGAATTTGGTTCTGAAAATTTGGATTGATGCAATATGCTACCTAGGAACCTCAGTCACAGTTCAGAGCACACTGTGAGGCTCATAGAGACAAACAGAAATGTATTTTGTGTCCTAAGGAGTTTAAAATCTGAATGGAAAATCAGATAGCATACAGATAGAATCAGACAGAGGAGAATACAAGGTAACTAGTAATCAGGTTTTTTGCAATGTCAAAACAGATGTAGGGAAACCTGTCTTGTATGAGAGACGAAAGTGAAAAGAGCTACGCTTATTTTGTCTATCAGAGTCAAAGTGGAATGTAGTATTCAAAGATACATTTTGGAGATAGGTAAATATCAGGGAAAGTGAAGAGCTATTGAAATATAAGGATAGTTCAAAGCAGAATGCACACAATTTCATCCTGAATGCAGTTAGCTAGATCTGTATCTCTTGGAAGCACACAAACGTGCTTCCAACATGCAAAGCGAGAGGAAAGAAATACAATCGCTTTAAGACAGAGCATGAGGCATTTACAGCAAGATAGGGAGAATCCTGGATTTAGGATCTACAACTTGGCATATGAAACTGGCTCTTCAACTTGCTGATATCTGCAAGAGAAGATAGATGAAAACTTGATTGATGTTTGATGGTCCTATCTATTTGCACTCCAGTCATCTTGAACTTAATTAGCTCTTTGTTTCAAAATCTCTGCCAGATAGGTGCAGGAACAAGGAAGAATATCCTCTTTTCTACCCTTCAATGTAAAATATTGTTTCTGGGAAAGATGGAATTTTACTTTCCTTTCATATATCAGTGACCAGTGGGAAGTCCTTGAGGGACTTAAGATAATTTCAGCTCTTGTGCTTTAATCATGTCCTCAAGGCTAAACCCAGTCATTATATTTCAGGATATGTACCCCTTTTTCTATAAAACCACTAATGGATTGGTATTTGGATTTTCATGGGGAAATTGCCTTCATCTCTTCTACTTTCATCTAACCAAACCCTTGCTTATGACATGGACCTCAGATACTGCATTTCCCCTCTTTTCCCTGGTCCTTTCCTTTGGGAGGGGCTAGTTTTTGGCACGTTTGTATGTGAAGCTTCTAATAATGTTACAAAGATTTCAGTATGGTTTTGGGGTTTTCTGTGTGCGTGTGGTTTCTGATCCATGGGATCATGTAGTATAGAGCTTTCTGGCTCCGTGTGAAATGTGAAACACTTCACTGCCTTCAATTGCAAAGGATTTAGCCTTTTAGTTTTGGAAAAAAGACAGTGAGATAACTCATGGATGTTTCTTTTTAATATAGGGAAAGGGAGGGCATGAAGGGCATGAAAATGCTTGTCTAAAATACCTGCACATGAATGCTGTAGACTGACTTCCCAGGGGCAAAGTTTTGGTAATTAGAGAGCTTACATCCTTGTCTTTCCAGGGCATTAAATCTGCGAGTATAAGGGAAACTGAAGTCTCTGGTGAAGGAGAGGGAATGATTGGGAAAAAGGGTGTGGAGCATTGTATCTTCAAAGAGCATGCCATGGGGCAGGGCATGAAGCCAACCTTTGTGAGATTTGCTGTAAGAAAGAGAATAAAGCAAGCATGGGGAAAACCTGGATTTTTGCCCCCAGAGCTCAGAAGACCTAAGGCACCTGTGTCTGATCACAAGAGCAGTTTAGACTAGTTACTGCTGCTGGCACAGGCAGCAGAAAAGGATAATTTCTTAAATTCATTTGTGGAAACTGCATGAAGTTCCCTTGAAGTGATTTTTACTCTATTTAATAATCACAGGAGAGATTGTTAAATGTTTCTGTAGCAAAATCCACATGAGACCTCCACTGACTCTATTAATTGAGGGATTGGATTTACCTGATGAACAGATGAATGTAGATTGAGAGGTGTTCAAGAATTCGTGGGCCCAGTAAATGGAGACTAGACAGGGTGCAATCAAAAGGCATAAAATCTTCTCTGCTCCTGGCATGTTTTTTACTCTGCCATTCAGTCAAATGTTTTACAGTACTGATAAAAGTCACAGGAAATAATAAAACAGCAAACAAAACAAAGAGCAATTCAGAGTATATAATTCCAAATTCCACTAGAACTTTAGGTTTTGAAAAAACTATTTTGCTTTGGAGATGCATATATTTTATTTAAAATTTATCCAATATATATCTACTTTTGACACCTCTTACTTGAGGCCAACCAGATGCAGGCCGCTGGCCTGCCACTGAACACAGATATGTCACTGTCAGGCTCTGGCATCCAGGTAGGTGTTCCCCAGACCCATATCAGGGATTCAACAGCTGTTTTTCAACTGAAGCTCTTCTAAATAGATAAATATGGCTGAATATACCATCACTTTTCGATAAGGTATTACCTCATGTAAACCTTCTCATCTAGATCTTACTCAAGCACTGGATCAGAAAAGCAGGCTGGTGCCTGATGCAGACCTAATCAAATTCCCAAAAGAAATTAGGAAATAACCTGCTGAAAGTTTCTTATCAAGGAAGAAATGAAATTTAGGCCTCTTTGTGGAATCACTACCTTTTGTTTCAATTTTAAATTATTGTAGTGTTTTCTAAGTGCTGAACGTCTCATTTTCCAAATAAAAGTCACTTTCCTGCCTGAATTTTGCTAAGTTCTTTGCCTCAGATAAACCCCATGATACTGAATAAAAGAGATTAGCTTAGTGAATAAAAGAGATTACATGCAACTGCTGCCTTCTATCAGCCTTAAATCAGAGTCTTTCACATTCCTTCCTCTTCTTTTCTGGTAAGAGAAATTGAAAATATGTTGACTTTGCCATTCATTGCCTGATATTATCTCCAAGATTTCAAATAAAATTATTGCTATACATAACATTAGATCCTTATATGTGGATGGAATCCATTACTTGTGTGACAAAGAAGATATTTATTTTGCATTTATTTCAAACCATGTTTTAAAATACCTCTTATGGAAAGGGAAAGGAAGATGCAGAAAACTGTGGTGAGGTCATAGTATAAATCTGTCCTGAAACAATGCTTTTACTGTAAATTCTTATGACAAATAGAAGATTTCTGTGTATGAAGAGCATTCAGAACAGGAAGCTGCAGGAGGAATATTAGTTAACCATGGGTATTCTGACAGCCATTAGAAATCACTTACTCATGAGGATATAACAGCTGATTTCATTGCTGATCTTTAACCATAATTAAAAAGCATGAAAGCCAGGGATTTGGCTAATGTAGTTTCTATCCAAGGAGTAAGATTAATCCTTTATAATCGAAGCAGGGATTTTTTTTTTCACTGACTCTGCATGATCACAATGGCATAATAATATTGAATCATGCCATTACTAAGCATTTCTCTAAACCTCAAAATTTACTGTTGAACTTTTGTTCATTTGTATGCGACAGCTCTGATGTTTCCCTCTTTTGTGTTATAGAGGGGAAAAAATTCCTTCTCTCTTGAGAAGTGTTTCTCATCTGGTTTCCATCAGAAACCAAAAGTTCTTGTTTGTAACATTGGATTTTAATTGTAAATGCAAACCCACCACTTTGGAAACTTTTTAAGTTTGCAAATAGATGTTGAGTAAATTTTCAGTGCATGGAATCAGAACACTTTTTTTAGCACCATCTGATGCTTGGTCCTACATATGTATAACCTTCAACATTTAGCTTCATGCTGAGAATAAAACCAAGCTACCTGCTAGCTCTCAAGCTATCATTATGACAGCCTTGATTGTCTCCACATTGTTTGGCTAAGGAAGGCAATCTTTTGAAACTTCCTTAAAGTCACTCAAGGGATTTCTTCCATCCCCTCTTCACCAAGGAGCTGGGTATTGACTGAATAATGAGGTTTGATACTGTACAGTCTTGCACTGCACTGCAAAACATTTCACTTACAAGAAATTAAGCAAATTGCATAAAAGCAAATCACATAGCAACTGTAAGCAGAGCCCTGATAGAGAAGAGTCCCTCTGTCCCCAGACTAACAATATTTTGTTGCAAACATGTGTCTACATACAATGTTTTGGGAGAAACAAGGTCCCACCACAGACTTCCTATATAATTTGGGCAAATTGCTGTTTAATCTTTCTCTCAGTTTCCCATCTTTAAGGGATGGACCACAATATTTTGATTGTCTTGCCTGTGAGGCAGTTTGTGAGGGTGTTTGTGGTGCAGACTGTCTCTAGTTTAAAAGTACAGCTCTTAGTACAGTGGAGCTATGACCAAAACATGTTTCCCTAGGGACTTTTGCAGTAAGTATGGTATGTATTTGTCTTCATCATGGCAGAGCACATATTTTTCTAGCCAGACAGGCAAAGTCTGGAGCTTTAGAGGTCCACAGTACTGGTATGATAGAGATTTTCTCTCACCATCTCTGTAGATAGCAGACTGACTGCAGCTTGCAAATTTCTTTCATTCTTGGTTGCCCTTTTGCAGGAGTCAGAGGGTCCTCTAAGTCTAAAGACTCTTTGAGCAGGCAAAGGATCTTGAGGTCCCTGCTGTGACCAGCAGAGACCTTCAGATGGAATAATTTTAATGAACTTCATGAGTTTGTAGTGTTGACATTTACTTGAGAGACAATTTCCTTGACTCCTTTTATAGTCATTGCAGTCCAATAGTCACTTCCAAGATGGGATTCATTTGCCCTAGTTAAACTTACTATTTTAGGGTGACATAAATAATCTCCTGCAGTTTCCTATTTTTTCTTCATTGACTACAAAGAGAGTCCAAACAATTACGTCCTGTGCAAACTTCTACTCTGTAGATATGGACTTCAACTTGTGGGGCTTATGCAGCATATATGGAGCCACCATACTTTCCCAACAAAGGCAGGTGGGAAGTCCATTTTATTTTCCCTCTCTGGGGAAACTGAGGAGCAGTGATACAATCATGGTGCAAGGCCACCAAGGAGTCTGATATTGACCCAATGCTTGTTACAATGAGTAACAGTCCAGACCCAGAACTGCTGTTTTGTAAATCTTCGCTGCACTTGCTTGAGACATTCTATAGTTGAAACTGCTGAATGCTTGGATGCAAAGATCTTAGATAAATCTGCCTCAAACTAGAAACACAAGTTGGGCATCATAACTGATGCTTATCATTAGTACAATGAATTATACATTTTAAGAAAAAGAAATCACCAAAGGCACCACAATTGCAGCTACAAATTCCACCTGAACTATTTCCTTAGACGTGTAACCTTCTGTTGAGTGAGCCCTCTTCTGAGTCATTTCCAAACCAAATAAAAAGCACACTATGTCTGCAATAGCTGAGTAACATAGCTCTTAAGATAGAAAATTCTCGTGGTTTCAATTAATTTTGAATTTCTCGGGGATAAACAGAAGGACTTTTTAGCAAAAAAAGTGGTGTCATGTGGCATGTGTGAAATAAAAATGAGTGGAAAAACTGTTAATCACTAATTAACAACAAGCTTGTCAGCAGCATGATATCTAGCTACTGAATAACCAACTGCTTAAAGCACAGTGTTCATTCCTTGGGACCAGGCAGAGCAGAGTAGCCTGTGGTGGAAACGTTGCCATGTGGCCTCTCTGAAATACTGGAACTCATGTGACTAGTTTCACCCTTTGGTAAAATCTGTCCAGGGGAGGATATTAAACACACATAATCTTTTCCACCTATTACACAGTTGTACAAGAGCATGTTTCTAGTCACTGGCAGAATAAGTCCCTTTGTGCCGGCTGCTAATAAGTATCAGCATTGTGCAAGGCTCAGGTGATGTAAGATCCATTTCTAGGCATTTGAACTCTTGTCAGTTTTCTGAGGGCCAAATAATGAACCCTATTGTTTCTATGGAAGTGCTCTATTGTGAGTGCTGCTGGCCACAATCCTGTGCTCAGTTGTGGCACAGTGATTTGCACCCTGAGCTCAGAAAGGGCCTCTGAAAACACAGAGGAGCCACAGGGAACACAGCAGCTATAATGAGGAGAGGAGAGGAGAGGAGAGGAGAGGAGAGGAGAGGAGAGGAGAGGAGAGGAGAGGAGAGGAGAGGAGAGGAGAGGAGAGGAGAGGAGAGGAGAGGAGAGGAGAGGAGAGGAGAGGAGAGGAGAGGAGAGGAGAGGAGAGGAGAGGAGAGGAGAGGAGAGGAGAGGAGAGGAGAGGGGAGGGGAGGGGAGGGGAGGGGAGGGGAGGGGAGGGGAGGGGAGGGGAGGGGAGGGGAGGGGAGGGGAGGGGAGGGGAGGGGAGGGGAGGGGAGGGGAGGGGAGGGGAGGGGAGGGGAGGGGAGGGGAGGGGAGGGGAGGGGAGGGGAGGGGAGGGGAGGGGAGGGGAGGGGAGGGGAGGGGAGGGGAGGGGAGGGGAGGGGAGGGGAGGGGAGGAGAGAAGAGAAGAGAAGAGAAGAGAAGAGAAGAGAAGAGAAGAGAAGAGAAGAGAAGAGAAGAGAAGAGAAGAGAAGAGAAGAGAAGAGAAGAGAAGAGAAGAGAAGAGAAGAGAAGAGAAGAGAAGAGAAGAGAGATTTGGTATATGAGGCAGAGTAATCAAAAGGCACTCAGGCAGTATGATGCCTATTATATAAATGAATTTCACTTTTTGTCTAACTTGACTGATTAGATGTAAATCGGGGGAGGGCATTACCTTCAGTGGCTGTTTAAATAGCTAATTTCTAATATGTAATAAAATACGACATTCTACATTAGAACCCCAACATGTTAGGATAGGGAAAGGACAGGGGCACAGAAAATGATTCACAGGAAGTTCTATTTCAGTATAAGTTAAGAACTTATTTAGTGTGAGGTTGACTGCACACTGGAACAGGTTGCCCGGAGAGGTTGTGGGAACTTCCTCACTGGAGATACTCAAGAACTGTCTGCCTGGATACAAACCTGTGTCCTCCAGAGTGATCCTACTTGAGAAGAGAGATTGGACCAAGAGATTGACTGCAGTTCCTTCCAATCTTACCCACCCAATTTTACCCACTGTGATTCTGTGAGGGCAGTAAACTTCTAAACAGGTTTTGATTTTGTTTCAAGGACTGACTGTGCCAGTATAACATTTTTAATGGGTATTAAGATTATCCTAATCATGAATCATAAATAATATTGCCTTGCTGTAGAGACAGCAAAAGTGATAGCCTATGGCTGATGTCCATCTGGGATGCAATTAAGATGGTTGAGCCAATATTACATTATGACCCATTTCATCATTTACTCCCAGCTCCTCTATGCAGCTATTACATCCATGTATATGCACAAATTTCTTCAAGTAGACTCTTGAGAAATAATAAAAATGCAATACTTTTTGTAAAGTTGGTTTCTGAAGATTAAGGTTCAGGCTGGACATCAGGAAGAATTTCTTCACTGAAAGGACAGTTGAGAATTGGAATGGGCTGCCCAGGGAAGTGATGGTGTCACCAACTCTGGAAGTGTTCAAGAAATGAATTAGATGTTCAAGAATATGACAAGGATGCAGCCCATGGTTTTGTTGGTATGGTGGTGTTCTGCCAAAGGTTGGACTCGATGGTTTTAGAGGTCTTTTCAAACCCTAATGATTCTATGAATTGACAACATATGTCGTGTGGTTTGAATTAGGATCCAAGATGTATGATGACACTAATTATTCAGAGCAGCTTTGGCTCACTCAGTGCTTATACTTGCATATTTACTCTGACTACTCACTCACTTTCATTCTATTCTAATTAGTTAATGCATTTACAGTTCTTAAAAAATCTGATTAGCAATATACTTGTCAGACTTTCATGTGGATTCCTTTTATGCTCATCTTTGCTTGAAAGTGTTCCTAGATTTCGAATACAATGTTAGTATGTATGATGGGTTGACCTTGGCTGGCTTCCAGAGGCTCACCAAGTCTCTGTGTCACTTGTCTCCTCAGCTGGACAGGGAAGAGAAAAAATGACTTGTGAGTCAACAGAAAGATAGGGAGATCATTCATTAATTGCCATAATGGGCAAAATAAAATTGACTTGGGGAAATTAATCTTATTTATAGATAAAGCAGAGTAATGAAAAAAAGGAAGAAACCTAAAATTACCTTCTCCTCATCCCCCCTTCTTCCCAGGCTCATCTGTACTCCCAACTTTTCAACTGCCTCCCCCAAGTGGTGCAAAAGGATGAGGAATAGGTCTTACAGTCAGTTCATAACTCTTTATATTTACTGTGTCTTCCTCCCACTTCCTTTGCTTGAGTGTGGGGAAAACCTGCTCCAGCAGGGGTTTTCCATGGGCTGTAGCTTCCTTCAGGACACATCCACCTGCTCCAGTGAATGATTCTCCAGGGGCCACAAGGTGGATCTCTACTCCAATACTGATCTCCATGTGTTGCAGGGGTACAATTTCCTCATCATGGTCTTCACCATGGGCTACAGAGAAATCTCTGCTCTGCTCTGGTACCCAGAGTATGTCCTCCCCCTCCTTCTTTGCTGATGTTCGTGTTGGCAGAGCTATTACTCTCAAGTTCTCACTCTACATGGTGCTGTACAGCTTTTTTTTTTTTTTGCATTTCTTAAATGGTGCTGTCACAGAGGTGTTACCAACACTGCTGATGGGCTTGGCTTTGGACTGTCTTTGAGATATCTAGATCTGGCTCTGTTTGACATTGGAAAACATCTGGTGTTTCTTCTCAGAAGCCACCCCTGCAGCCCCCTGACTACCAAAATCTTGTCATGCAAACCCTAAATAATTTTCCTTTGTCTTCTCCTGATGTCCTAATTTTCTGTTCTCAAACTATACTTCTATGGTAGTTCTTAATCCATACTCTGGGTTGGTGGATTCCTTTACCCCCACTCCCATCCCTGCCCTCTAGTATATATATTCTAGTTCTTGTTTTACCTGGTCCCACTGTCACTATGTGTGCTCATCAACTCATTCCCCTCAGCTTTATTATGTCACTGCAAGCAACTCTAATTTTTCAAATCAGCCAGCTCTCTCCTAGATTTAAGCTGGATGCCAGCAGGAAATCACTGCAAGATAAAGAGGGTCTGGCATTCTGTTTTCACCCTGCATCAACGGAGTTAACAACCCCTCATGAAAAACAGCATGCCTAGTTTTTAGTTTTTCTGGGTTGATGCCTTCTTTTTTCTTTAGTGTGATCAGCAGGAAAATTCATGAGAGACTTGAACAAGGTTAGTCAGATTTTTGTAAAGACATGAATTATGTCTTCCCAATCAAAGGGACCATGCCACTTACTAGGATTTACAAGTTACAGTTTCAAACCATGGAGGAGTTAAAGGGTTACAAAATGAATACGTCAAGAACTGAAACAAACTGTCCCTTCCCCAGTAATTTAGCTTTTGGAAAATGTTTTTGGAAAATAAATTTATAGCAGCCTGAGGCAAGCCCAATGCTTACCATTGGTTCAACAAGGAGTCTGGAATGAGAAATGAGAGGCGGATGTAGGGAACCAAGGCAATGCTCCATCTGAGAGCTGAGAAAGAAGTGGTAGCAGGTTGCCATGAGGATGCCTGCTGTGGGACGATGGGCTCTGAGCTCAGATGAAGAAACGGCTGAAGCCTGACAGACTTGTGAGCAACAAAATGTTGGTCCCACTGTGAGATGATTGTGTCAAGGGATTGATGTCAGGGTCAGGACACTGAAGGTCTGAGGAGACCACGTAACTTGCTGAAAATATTCTGGAAGGCAGTATTTTGCACAAATATCTATGCTGCCTGTTTGTGGACACTGGGTGACCAAATTGCCTTCTGAAATGCATCCTGCTTCTTTCTGTGGAAGGATCTGTACATTCCCCTCTCACCTGCAGACCTTGAACAAAGTGGGAACTGCACAAAACGGATAGGACATATAAAACCTCTAGCAGGACACAATTCCAGTAACCCCCTCAATTTCAACTGTCTGTATCATGTTATCTACTCACACACACAAAACTGATATATTTTTAAATTTTTTATGAGTAATTGATAGATCTCTTATTAAACTTAGGGTTTCATTCACGTTCAAGTGCTACAGGCAAATAAAGGAAAAGATGTGTTATTTCCCAAGATCATATTCATCATAGTCCTGGGTCTGTTTTTACATTCAAGCATATAGCTGTGCCTTTTGGTTTTTCAGTGAACAGAGGGGTCAAGTGTAAACTGTATCTTTTCTTAAATCACTGTCCTTTGAATTTTAATTGCAGAATAACTGTTTCTTGGAAGCTTGTTCTACTGAATCAGGTCCATTCAGGCAGATTTTAGTGTAGGAAACCTCAGATGAAATGAGAGCTGTTTCCACAAGCACAGCTGTTAAGCAAGAAGAGACAACAAGCAAACCAACAAAACATATAAGGAAAAGTCACAATCTAGTCTGGGAAGGAAACCTGCTGGTGTTTGTTTCGGGTGTGGGAATTCCCTGGAGACTCTGCAACAGAAATGTGTTGCACAGCCAAGGAAAATTGTGAGTCAAGTCCCAACAAGTTCTGAGCAGGAGAGCCTTGCTCAGCCCGGCCATGGGACAGCAGCAGCCCAGCACGGTGCACCAGCTGCAGCCAGGTGTGAAGTGAACTGCCTCTGCCTTTTCCCCCTTCACCTTGGTGCTTGTCCCACCATTAACAGGCACAGGAGATCAGGCTGCCATGCAGCAGCTCCTGTGAGTGCCTCTGGGGCTCATCAGGCCTGCTTCCCACCTGCTGAGATCGTGTTATTTACCTCAGTCACTATTTAGCTTTCCTGACTTTCAGTGAGGAGCACAGATGGGTACTCAGCATTTGCAGAATCTAATAAAAGACAGAGGATGTGCCTGCTCTGAGAAGCTGAACAGATGTGCTAAAATTGAGCAGTATCCCCAGAAGGCTTTTCATGTCGATTTGTTTATTTTTTGGACAATATCAGTCTGACTGAATTGAGCTATCTGGACTTAATGTTCCTGTGAACCAGTTTCATTCACAAAGCTAATGCCAAAAAATTAAAAAGTAACTAAAACTAAAGGTGATTTCTAGAAACTGGAAAGACCAGATGTCCATAGGTCTGCCTTCTCTTCTGAGAGTAGAAAAATAGAGCTAGAGGCTTTAGAAAAATTGGGCCAACTTCAGAACTCATTCACTGGAAACTCATTAACTAGCCCCGGATAATACCACAGTAAGTCAGAAAGATAGAAAGGCAGGCTTATTGTTGTGATAACTTGCTACAGGAGCCATGAGATGCTCATATTGCAGATATCAAAGGACTTGAAAAATTTCCTCTGACTTGTGGGCTGATAGTCTCAGATATTAAATGAAATAAGCAGTCCTTATTCATTTAACAGAGACAACGAGAAAAAGAACACCAAGAATGCTGAACACTGCACATTTCTTGTGGAAGTTGATTCAGTAGGAAAGTGGCCAAAAGGCAAAACTGAGCACTGGAGACATCAAGTGATGAGGCCTGCAACTCAACTATATTACGCATCATAATCTGTTTAAATGCAACCAGTATCCTAAAAGATGGAATTGTGACCAGAAGACGTACTTAGCTCTTTGCTTTTCTAGTCATCCAAATCTCTGTTTATGTGACTATTTTGATCCTTTCATTGATGATAGTTTACTCAACCTTGAAGAAGCTTCAGAAAAAAAAAAAAAAAACACAGATTTTTTATTTTTAGTAGTATGAGAACAGTAATTTTGTATTTTCATAAATATCTGAGATCCTTTTTTATATATTATTAGCCAGAAGTATTTGCCAAGGTAACAGTTTTGAATAGAAGCTTATGTAAGTCTTCTATGTGTCAACTGAGACACTTGTGCATGGCACTGTATGACATTAAAAACTAGAAAATATTTGATCTTAATAATTGACACAGGCTGCTGTCAGTTTTACAAAAGAGTAAAATCTTGCATATGGAAAGTTATTTACTCCTTCAGAACTGGAAGAATCACTTTTTCTTATAGAGCTGAATTTATGAATATGATCTGATGGAATTTTATTATAATTACCTCTTTTATGTGCTGTGCAGTGTTGTCTTTGTTCATGGAGGTTAGTGGGATGATGCAGGATCAAAAGGTTCTGACCAAGTTGTTTAGTTTCCATAGTACCTTCAGCTCACTTTGAAGGTACAGCACTACATTTATTGCATATATTAAATAGACTATTCCCTTTTCACATATCCCTTTCCCGCAGCGTAAATATACTGGCTTTTTCTAGAAGATGTATAAATTACAAGTCTAAACTGCAAACATGAATTTAAAGTATAACTAATACAGACACCAGTGTATGACTATAGGGAAGTAAATATTATAACCAGGCTAACCTGATCATTTGGAATAAATGTCAACTTTTCAAATGAAGGAAAGGAATGATTTTGAATTGCATCTGATCCAACTCTTTTGATTATCTCTTCTATATACATTCTTTCAAAAAAAAAAAAAAAACAAGATCAAAGCACTCCTGAAGAATTTGACAGTCCAAGACTCCAAAAAACCTACAGAAACCTTCATCATATGATTTCATACATTTGGCTCTTGAAAGTTGAACTGTTAGTCCTCCCAAACCTGAAGTGACTATATTTGATTGAAGTCTAATTTGCTCCATGTGTAAGCATATTTTCCAAGTCCTCATGCATGAGCAAATAAATGATGATGAAATATTTTGATTCCGCAGAATACTTTTAGAGGGAGTGATTTTCCCCTTCCCAGCACTTTCAGCATAGCTTTTAGTGATGCAGTAGTTCAATAGCTAGGAATGTTCATTGCACACCTGTACTGATTTTGGCTGAGACAGAGTTGTTTACTTAATAGAGAGTTCTTTTCTTTGTAGGAGCTGGTACAGGGCTGTGTTTTTTTGATTTGTGCTGGAAACAGCGTTGATAATAGAGGTCTGTATTAACTATCTCTGAGCAGTGCTTGCACAGAGTTGCTTGTTCTGCCTCTCCCCCCACCCCACCACCCAGGTGGCTGGGAATGCACAAGGAGGTGGGGTGGAGCACCGCTGGGAAAACTGAGCCAAACTGACCATAGGGATATCCCATAATATGTGATGTCATGCTCAGCATATAAAGTTGGGGAAAGATGGCAGAGGTGATGTTTGGAGTTTACCTTCCCAGGTATCCATTACCCAAGAAAATGCCCTGCTTTCCTGGAAACTGAGGGGCTGTGTGGGGCTGAGCCACCCACAAGGATTAACCAACATCACCTCATCTCTGCTGTGGTAGATGAGTTACTCTACATATCAAAGCATGATTTTCATTAATTTAATATGATGAAATTATTCCTTACTTTAATTCTCTGTTAGTTCACTGTTTGGGACATGACTGTACCCTTCTGTTTGGTCAGCTCAATTGAATGAAACTGGTTAATGGTATTGCTTCAGAGGAGGAGTCATTTTCTGGTACTTGCTGTGGGAAGAGTTGAACAATTGTTGGTGTACAAAATGAAAAATTTGTAACAAAAGCAATAAGAAGGACATATGTTCCTCCAAATATCCCCTTGTTTAGAGATTATAGTTGTCGCCCTGATTTTCAGCCTTCTGATGACTGTTTACATATTTCTAGTGGAGTTTCTCACGGATGTAACATAAACAAGTAGATTGTTTTCACATATCAATGTGTGATGGACTTCTGAGATGACCACTGGGGTCAGAGAGGTGGCCCCTTTGTCCTCCAATCCTGGACCAAACTCCAAATCCTATTTAAATCCAAAGTGACAATAAACGGTCCCTTTTTTCCTCACTTCAACCTGTCAGGTGAGTGTGGTTCTTTCGTGTCCGTAACAGCGACATATAGTATCCGGAGTAATTTTTCCTTTTGAATATTAAATAATTCTTTTTGTTTGTGTTTGTACTACCATGTACAGATACCCTGTATGCTGTATTTTTTTTTTTCAGATTTAAAAGGAAGTGATGTTGCAAATTCTGTCTTTAAAGCTGAGTTTCATGGATAACTTTTATTTATCTAAGGCCCAGACAGACAGTAAGTTTTTGATCCCTTATAAGCTCTTTTTCCAGTGATCACTGACAGTGGTTCTCCCACATCCTCTGATGTTAGACTGCATATTATAGACCTGAGATATTTATTGGAGTGAGCCTTGAAGCTTATGGTCCCAGTACTCAAAGACCCACACATCTAGAGTTTCTGAACTCACATTATCAATATGCAATTAAAAACACGACAAAAAGCAACAAAAAATATAAAATCAGAATTTCCAACTATTCATAATTTTTCTATGCCATTTATCTGGTTTTGGCATGTAATTTTTAGAGTAGTAGTTTGAGATACTTGAAAGGAGTCTTCATTCATGGGAAGTGGTGTTCAAAGCTATTTGAGGAACAAGTTTCCTTTGTGGTGTGTCCAGAAAAACAGTATTGAAGTTTGAAATTCTTAATGGATTGCTTTAGGTGGGTCTTAAATTTGCGAAAAGGAATATAAAAATTAAGAAAAGCCATTCCCAGAACTTTCCATCTTTTTCTTTAAGTTGAAAAAGAGCTCCCATTCCCAGTTCTTTAAAATCTTTTTGGATTAACTGTGGTGCAAATGAGTTTAAAACAGGTTTTTCTAGCTATAAGAGTTTTACAGAGCTGCCTACAAGCTAACTTGAAGAATTCAGTCATCTGAGAGAAGCATGAGAACCTACAAAACCCTGAGGTGAACCTTACTGTAGGTGGCAAAGTTGAAATGTATCTTCATGCCTGGAAAATCTATCAGCAAAGGGACAGTCTCTTTCAAAAATGCCTATCAAGGATAGTATTGTGCCTTTTTCTGCTCTGACCTGAATGACCAGCTTGTAAAAATCAAATATACAAATGAAAAAACATGGGTACAGAACCAAGCTGTAGATCAGGATTACCACCATCCACTGCGTCACAAGCAGTGAAGTGCGTGTGCCCCAGTGCCCATAGACAGCAGTTTTCCAAGTGCTTAGCATGTGTCCTGAAAATGTCCAGAATGCATTGCCAGATATAACTTTTCTTATAAACTGAAACAGTGCTGGGTGTGACGGCTGTTCTGACATCTCATGAGAACCGTTCTTGCACTGTGTTGAATGTTACACTTGCAGCGTACTGGATGTCCTGTCAGCACGTTCCAGTAATTCAGTGGCACAGCCAAAATCAGTAGAGAAAAGAAACTGTACAGACAACAATATGAACTTGTTAGTTAACTTATGGCTCAGGATGTTTCTAGACAGGAATGCTGGCATCAGTTCCCTAAAAACTAGTGTAGCTCTGCCAACACTCTGGAAGTGGTGCATGAAATTTTAGTATGAGGGCTGTTCAAGGTAACCTTTTTATTCAGGATTAGGAACAGTGAATGCTAAACCATGGAACACCCCTGCGGTGTGCCCTACTCCACACTCAGAAATACACTCCAGTTAAATAGAAGTTTGGGTGGAAAAAACATGGCCTACATGATGTCATCTCTTTCTGAGACGATCTTGACTCCCTAAGGCAAGGGTGAATATGTCTTTGCTCAGCGACACACTCTACCCATCTCTGTGCTCCTATTGCCAAGCAGACTGGGCTACTCTGAGTTTCAATGCAGACTGAAAGAAACAGCAACAAATAAAGTATTATGGTTTCAAGACACATCTCCTCATGTGGCAGCTCCCAGAAAGAAAATCTCAGCCTATCTAAAGTAAGAGTTTATATTTAAAGTACAGTTAATTCCAGCAAATTTCATGTCATGATTTGGTGCTCTCTCCTTGCATTATCTCCATTTGATCAGAATAACTGTAGCAGGGTATGCAATGACCTTGGATGCTGGCCAGATATTGCCCTGGAGATGAAATCCAAGGATTTCTTTCTTTTTTCTTTCCCAATTCAAAGCACATCTCAAAGTTGTTCTGGCTCTTTCTGGGAAGGAGGTTAACACAGATTTTCTGTGCTAAGGATGTTTTAGTTTTACAGGCACAGTGAAGATTTCTTCACTTCTGGTGGAAAAAGGAAGCGTTCCAAAATGTTTACTAAAGAATAGTTGTTTACAAAACTAGCATCTTGCTTTTTGTCTTGGGTAACTTAGCATCCATAAATGGCAAGAAGATTGTTCTAGTACTCCAAGTCTTCCTGCATTATTCATTAGGGAAGCTCAAGCTGAATAATTTTCTCTGGGACAAAGCTGTTGCTAAGCTTAAAGTTTGGGAGATCTAGTAATGCAATTTTGCTTATCCTTCTTCCCAGGAAACTCTTCCACTCACATGATGTGAGGATATCGTGACTTGGCAAAATCACGCTTTGTGCTACTTCCTGAATACTGGACAACAGAACAACTGTGTGAACTAAAACAAAGATTTATTAACCCTGACACTTCAGCAATCAGTCAAAATGAAAGGAAGAGAGGGCAGAGAGTATGAATGAAAGGGTGGATAGAACTAGTTCCTCATGACAAGTATGATATGACATATCTTTTCCCAAAATGATCAAAAAGAGAAAACCATACGTATATGTACATTTTATAATATGTATCCTAATTTCCATGATAAATGTGACTTCACCTCTGCCAATTAAAGTTCTATCTTCTATTTGTCTTAATATAGGATGGGACAAAACATTCAAGATGTCTATTGCTTTTTTTCAGTCACTGGTGTATAGACAGATAGAGTGCACAGTTTCCTCCCCTGCAATTTCACTTAAAAGAAATTGGGGTTTCCTTTCTGGATAGCCAAAGAAAACTTCACTCCAGTGAAAAGGACTGAAGTTCAGAGCTGAATGACAGCTTTTGCTGATGGTCAGCTTTTGGTCACAGTGTTAGCAGTGTGATCATGAGAGCACAGTCTCTAGGCAAAGACGCTTTGGCAAAGAATGAAGGGTGAACTCATCTGGGGAGGCATACAAGAAAGGTGATAGGAGAATAAAATCTGGAAACTGATTTGCAAGTAAGACATTTTACAGACACTTAAAGCATTTCTTCAAGACTATAAAAGGTCAAACAAGACTGTCAGTCTCTGTGCATCAGTCCTTCAAGGAATGACTTGACATATATAAAAGTAGTAGAAGAAACAGTCTGGAATTATGTCCTGCACCACTGTATTGAAAGAAAGCACAGAAAACAGTGAGTTAATTTGGCTGCAATGTTATGGAACATTTGCCAAAGTACTACTCTGGTCCATTTTTCTTAGCTCTGACTCCCTAAGGGTGTTCTATCTCTCTTCCAACTAACACTGCAACTCTGAGAAATTACTTGTTTCAAAAATTCTATTCAAAGGCTAGAGGCTCTTGGAAATGTACTTATTCTGGCACTCTCTGCAGAAAAATCATAGGCTGAGTGAACACAAAGACTACCTGTTGATGCCTAGAAATGCTTCCTTTGTGCCTGTGTGGAGATACACTGGTGGATTGTTAGGAAGAAAGCTAGCACCACTTTCCCTTTCACTAGGCTGCTTCTGCAGATAATCATATAAATCATATCATCTCATCTCATCTCATCTGCTTTCACTGTTGTCTGGAATAAGACTAAAGTGTGAGCAATGTCTTTGAGATCAGGGAAAATCACACTTCCGATACTATTCAGATGTACCTTTTATGAGATTTACATATGGTTTATTATACTTGAAAACCCCAAATATAAAAAAAACCAAACCAAAACAAAACAGAATTCCACTGACCCTTCATTGTCTGATTTTTACAACATGACATATATTCTTTGTAATATTTTGTGCTTTTTAGAACTCCCAAGTAATTTTCACATGGATCTTGTGGGTAACATCTTATGAAGTTCTGATAGGAGATGAAATCAGACTTTTTCAGTCAGATATTTTCCAGTAGCTACTTTTTTTTTTTTTTTTTTTTTTTTTGCACAAATTAACTGAGATTTGCACAGTAGTATGCACTGACATACAACACATTTGTTAAAACATCAGTTTAATAGTTAAATTTATTTTTGGGCTCAGCTCTGGTCACTTAAAGCTGTAATCATGTAAAGTATGATTGAATAGTTGCAGTTACCTATCTTAGAGTGGATATGAAAGTATTTTTTCTTTCAGCTTTATTGAACACAGAGGATGTGCAAATTCTCTGTCAATGATAAGTATAATTATTATTACATTTTGAATGTAAACATTAATATAATAGTGAGAAATTAACAAACCAAACCTGAGCAGCAAGTAACTGAATCCCGTGTTACTTTATCTCTGTTTCAAGCCAGGGAGTTTCTTTGCAGAGCAGTGTAATTATTGGTACACTGTGATTTTTATATTCACTTGTCATGCAAGTTGCCTGTGGTATGTTCCCATTTATCTTAAATATCCCCATGTTCTTAACACGTAAACATAGGCTGAGTGCCTGCAGGGATAATTGCATAAAATAGGTGTGTTGCAGGAACACGGTGTGCATTTAGGTGTCTTTATTTTGGAAAGTGTATTTTGTATTCAGTCCTGCACATTGTGCTTTGCAGCTCAGTAGCTGCAGTTCATGGGCATTTGTTTAAAATGCTGATTTTTAAATAATTCATCCACATGCATTTGCTTCATTGATTGTAAGTGATTGTAAGTCATTACTAGTACTGCACAGCTAGTAGTATGCATATATATAAGTTCAGAAGAACTTTAAAACATGTATTTGTCTTCAAGGCTCACAGTGACCTAAGTCTGGTCATGACGTGAACTCAAGGATCAAAGTGACAGCACTGAAAACCCAACATTGAGATGAAAATTGGGTCACTCACATCCAGTCCAGCTGGGATGAATATTCTAGCATAATTTAAGAACATTTTAGAATCATCACCAAAGAGCCCGAAGTCAGAATTTTTGTGTTTGGCCTCCCCTGACCCCATGCAAATGGTGATGTCACTAAGGAATGAGGGAAAAGAATTGTTTATGTAGGTCTGCTTCTAAACAGAATTATTTTCAAACTTTTCCATGCAGCATCAGCTGTTTCTAAATGATAATATTTTTATTTACCACTAATCCACTCAAGACAAGACATAACATTCTTGTTCTGTTACTTTACTGGAATTCTTATTTGTTCTTATTTTCCGTCATTTATTTTGATGTCCCCACATCACTTCTTTAATCCAATTTCAATCTGAACAGCAGTGCAGTAACTGGTTTATAGTCATGAAAGTGGCCTGTGCCAAATTAGAAAAAGTCCATTGTTGTTATTTTCGCAAAGTTGAACTTGTTAGGGAAACTACAAGGGTAATGCCATGACAAAATAAACCGCTGAACCATCATTCTCCTAAGTCCAATACTAAGGCACTTTATATGGTCACTCAAGGTCTAAAAACCTCACTGAGGAGGAGCCAAGAGAAATAGTAACAGAGACCAACAAAAGGCCCTGAAGAGTGAGTGTATTTTCATGTGTCCTTTATAGGAAATTTCTTTGGTAGGTTTTTGAAGCTTATGACCAAAGAGGGGTAGAGATATTTCAACATCCAGGACTTCAGCAGTGGCATTTCCTCAAATAGATTGAAATCCAGAAAAAAAACCCCAAAACCAAAAAAACAGATGCAGAGGCATGTCTGTAGAACAGGGTCTAGAATTCTGACAAAAATTATGGTGAACAAAAAATTATGATGTCAGAATGGATTTCTTTCTAATTTTTTTTTTTTTTTTTGCAAAAACTAATAATTTCTCACTTGAATAATGACTAGGGCCTAAAAATGAGCATGCATTATCAGTTATTGCATATAAATAATTACCTATAGCTGTGTTATCCTACTGCTTACAGAAGGCTTTGCATATCTGAAATGTATGTGTAAAAATGTGTAATCACTCTTGACAAACATGATATTTTAGGCTGCTTTTGGAAAAATAAGATCCTTTATTTCTATATGGATATCTTCCTACCACACTTGAGTTACCATGAGTTCTGATATAAGTGACTTATATCAATGTGGAGCAGAAATATCAAGACTATGGCATAACATGATTTGGAAAGGAAGATGTTTATGTTTGATATCATGTAAAGGAGAGCAGAGACACGGTCAAAAAAGTCATCAAGTGAAATGGTTAATTAGATGTGCAAGTAAAAACTACCTTCATTAAAAGCAGAAAAAGAGACATTGTGCTAGCCAAGGCACAGCATGAACCAAAAATGGTTCCAAAAGGTCATATAAGAATTCTCACTATGATTATCCATACATCAAGCTTTGGTCATGGATGCAATTGGAGGTTGTGCATGATGACATGCCAAAATGAAAGACTAAATGGTGATATTTTACATAGAAACTTAGAAAAAGAACATTGTGAAGAATATTATGTGCTCTCTTTTAATAATGACAGCTAGACAATGGAGCTGACAGCTAGACATTCCTCAGAAAATGTCAGAGGCTAAAATTTGGGTTTGGATGGGATCAGAGAAGTTCAAGTAAAAAAAATATAGTTTTGTGAGACATTCTGTTGAGATGCTACCTGAATTTGGTTTGGTGGAAGAGATTACCAGAGAGCAGCAGGGGAGGTGATGAAGGACAGGAGAAGACATAGACAGCAAATAAGGAGGGAAAAGAAGGGTAACACCAAGGAATGTAATGAAAAAATTTCAGTAGAAGAGCAGTAAACAGGAAAGAAGCATGAAATCCATGAAAGAAGAGGAACTAGGAAAGAAGCACTGCTGACCCACAATATTGGTGAGTCAGGAAGTAAAAGAGAAGAGCTATGCATGATTCTGAGCTTTGGTTTTTATGAGACTTTTGGTAGCAAAATTTTGAGAAACTACCAGACTGGGAAGTATCTAGGATTGAAGACACTCTTCAGTCACTGACATTGAGATGAAAGCTGAAAAAATAAAATATGGAGGTTAAAGCTGATGAGATAAGTTGTGTTATATGTGATGTTTTTAAGATGCAGCAGACTATTAGACTACTGCTACAAGATAAAAGTGGAGGGACACTCGAGCGTTAAAGGGAAGAATACAGAACTCTTGGGAAATATCTACTGTTGTACCTGTCTGCTGTTTAATTCAAGATACATATCACAAATAGATCATAAAAATACATATTTTTTAAAAAAATTGGTGGGAGTAATTCTACATAGGAAAAATATCATTGTTTTACTATACACCTGCTTACCAGTAGCATATAGCTGGTTTCCATTATTTTTCATGCTCTCTTTTACCACCTATCCCCTCTTCTCAAACTGTTACCACATGTTATACACCTTATTTTCATAAAAACCCTATTACTGGAAGTCCAGTGGTTTATGTGCAATGTTAAATGCTATGCCATCCTCAACCTGACATGTAAACATATAGCTAGACTCTGCTCTCAGAAGGAGCTGGAAACTTGACTTTGGCTCTTTAGCATCTCTGGAAATCATGTCAGTTTTTCCAGTGGCTAAATGTTGATTTATTTTTCTAACTGTAGACATTCTAGCAGTGATTTTAAATAGGCTGAAGAATAACTTACAAAAAACAGTTTTTAGAAAACTAAAGCAAAGATTAGATGAAATTTGTGTATTTGATTTCAATGTGACTACTCTTTCCTATCTAAACTATGCAGGTGGGTGTCTGAGAGCTTTGTATATACACTTGGATAGAATTAGTTAATCTGCCCATGAACTTAACATCTAGATACATATTTTCAGCCTTTGCACATTTTGTTGTTTAGAAATCTGCTAAGGATCCAAGGATTTGAGTCCAGAATTGGGTTCAGTGGTTGTGAATGCCTTTCTTACAGAAGCAGGGTCAAAGAGGAAAGATTGGTGGCTGAGCTGCTGTTACTCATTCTGCTCCAAAGAAAACCACTAGAAAAGAGCTGCAGGCTCCCTGAATTTTTAAGGCAGTTTACTTTAGACAGGCACTGGACAAGGCTCAGAAATGATCCAGAGCACCAGGATTCCCTATTCCCGGCAGTACGCTCTTAACGCCATGCTCCCTCATGTTTACTGCCGTTCTGGCCTCATGGCTAGTCCTGGATACTCTTGGCCACATTTGAAAGAAACTGTTGATGTTTGCTTTCACCGTTTAAATATTACCTAGCTTTGCTGTTTCACAGATGTTTTCTATTTGTTACTTCACTGAAAACTTTTGAAACAACCTTATGTACTTCCCCTCTTCTCTTTTCAAAGTCTAAAATGGGGCTGCTTAATTGACATGCTTTATACAGCAGGATTGGTAGAGGATTAAGAGCATAAAAGCCTTCAGCCTATTCCAGGGGAAGATGAGAGGTTGAATAGCTTTGGAAACCAGAAGTCTCAAAATTCACATTGCAGCTAGATTTAGTTTATGTGCTATTCAACTTCCTGCTCCAGATTTTACTTTTTCCTTCCCCTAGTCTAGCCAGATGTATGGCCCAAATGTGTACAAAGCACAAATAATTATGCAATAATTAAAAAGAATTAGGAGCTCCTCTTTTGTTCCTCGTTGGAAAACTTTACAATGAAAACTCAAGTGTTGTTCCCACATGTAGGCTCTGAGGCTTCAAACCTGAATATGTTCAGCCGAATAGGATCCATTTAATTTATTTATCAGATGCAAGAATCTTCTCGTGAATTTGTTCCTATACATGTTTTATTAGCAAATAATTCTCTGTCTCAGTTGTTTACATTCCTACGTGGCCTGTTTTGTCAGTAAATAGGCAACCTTTGCCAAATGTACTTCCTGGAATTTCAGAATTTCACTCTGATTTGTTTCCTCTCATATGTTGAAGTATTTTTTTTCTTCAGTTTAAAAAACAGAATGCAAATGAATGAGCCAACTTTAAAAGGGCTAGCTGGTATCAATGTCTATGTATTTTTGGGTTATCCTGAAACTGAAACAACATGAGATTATGTGGAACTGGTTGCATTATTGACCACTATATTTAGACAAAAGTGAAGGAAGTGTCTCTCCTCAGCATTGTGTGGACTTCACCTGCAAAATCCATTACCGCAGGAAATAGTTCCAGTCAAATATTATGGCTAAACTTTATAAAGGATGTGTACAAGTATTGTCTAAGAATAACATCTGTTGTGACAAATTTTAAAAGAAGAGTACTTCAATAGACTGATCTCATTAAAAAAACATTGCAAATGACATTTTGCAGCCCAGGAGGACTATGGGTTTGTTTTGCTTGCTGGCATTTGCTGTGAAGGACTGTCCAGCCTTGGGGGAAATATTCAGAATCACAGGACGGCTGAGGAGGAAAGGCCCCTTGGCAGTTATCCAGTCCAAATCCCTGCTTGCCCAGAGCAGGCTCCCACAGACTGTATACAGCTGGGTTTTGAACACCTCTGAGACTGGAGTCTCTTTGACCTCTCTGGGCAACCCGTGGCAATGCTTGACCACCCTCTCCAAAATAAAAGGGAGTTTCTTATTTTGAATGGAATTTCCTGTGTTTCTGTTTGTACCCATTGTTTCTTGTCCTGTCAGTGGATACCACAGAGAAGGGCCTGGCTCCAACTCTTTCACATGCCCACCAGGTATCCATACACATTGATAGAGTGTTGCTGTGCAGGCCTTCTGCCTCCTGGTTGTGATTTCCTGATCATGGGAATGACAACTCTTGAGCATAGAGGAAGTGATTCTTGAAATTATTAATTGTCCTACTGGATGCTTCTTCTCTTCAGGGTTGAATGTTATGTGATTCTTCTAAGCAGATCCCTGGAAAGGCTAAGATATGCTGTCCTGGACTCCAGGGTGGTGATCCTGATTTTTTATTTGCAGTTTCTTCTCCGGAAATTGAATTCTGCTATCTCATGGTCATTGCAGCCAAGGCTGCCTCAACCTTGACAGTCCCAAAATGTTCTTTCTTGTTTGTATGAAGCCCAGCAGAACAGCTCTCCCCAACAAGTCCTCAAACACTTGGTTAGAATGTTGTCATCAATGCACTCCAGAAACTTCCTGGATTGTTTGTGTCCACTGTGCTGACCTTTCAACAGGCCCCCTTGCCAGATCTGTGAGTGTGAGACTGCTTCCATTTGTCTGAGAAGGCCTCATCTACTTCTTTCTTCCTGATCAGGTTGCAGTAGATGCCCACCATGACCTCACTTGTGCACTTGTCCCGACTCATGAGCTGTCATTGGCTTATTACCCAGCCCTAGGCAGAGCTCCATGCATCTCTCCTTTCATGTAAATGCCAACTCTGCCCCCCACCCATTCTCCATTCCCTCCTGAAGGGTCTGTATCGATCCTGGGCAGTGGGCCATGTAAGGTACCCCCCTGCTTGTTCCTGATAAGATTGCAGCCCTCCTATTTTTTCAGTTTTCTGCATGAGTTAGTGTATAGGGACTTCAGAGAAGATCCAAAAATGCTGATTTTACAGAGAAAAGTGTGTGAATTTCCCCAGCTCTGGCAGCAGTTCTTTATTTGTCTGCTCATGCTTGAGATGGTTTGTTTGCGCTGGTTTTGTTGATTATGAGATGTCTTCTGGCCACACTGGCTGGCACCATTTGCTTGACAACCGTGTCCACCATTTCCTCATTTGACTGGGTTATCATCTTAATCTTTCTCAATCCCAGTTTTAAATGTCTCATCAATTTGGCCAGCTTGTTGGCAAAAATGTTTTGCCTCATTTGGACAGGTGGATCTTATCTCTTCCTATCAGGCCTCAGCCTTCAAAGAGTCATAAAAATGGAATAGTCATAAAAATGGAATCCCTGTTGCAAATAACAGCTGTAAAATGAGTTACTGTTCCACAGGATCTATTCATTGCTCCTAATTTTTTTCCTCCTCACTGGTAGTCTCAAGGAGACTTCATAGACCACTTCCATGATTCTTGGGTATTTTTTAAAAAATGAAAAACTTTTCCAGGAAAACAATGTGCCTTACCAGCCATGGTTTGAAAGATTCACACTGGAATATGAATATAAAATAGATCAAGTAGTTTGAAAGAAGCTGGATTGTTATACATCTTCAGACCCAAATGCTGGTGGCTCCTGAAAGACAGGGACCAAGAGGGAAAGCACAGACATGACTTACGGAATCTATAGGAAGAGTGTCTTTGGAATAAGTTTCTACAAGCACCTTTCCTGTGGGCTTGTTGGTCCACCAGCTAATTTTTCATGTTGAAATTTTGGAAATGCAGGAAGGTAGTAACATAAATGGTTTTATACCATGCCTCTGTGTGATCCTAGTCTTTTCTCTTAGACAATCCCAGTTGGAAACAATGACTCTGAGGTTCCTTGAAAAGGGTCAGTGGAGGACACAGAGAAAAGGGAAACTTGGAAGGAATACATAGCCAAAGACATTATCACATTCAAAGAGGCTTAATAAGCAGTGTGGATGAAGCCATAGAAAATAATTCCAGTGACTTTATGCTTACAGAATAGGCTTTTCAGGGCTTCCTTAGTCTAAATTTGTTTACCCCTTTAAAATTTTGATAAGAAGCAGAAAGCAATTATGTTTTAAAAACACTTTAAAGTGTAGGATTTTTTAGCCTGTCAGAGAGATTTTTCATTTCACATTGTAATGCCTGAACATAAGGGGAATTTTTGTTAAAAATACTTGGTTTATTTGCACATAAAGTTGTGCAAGAATTTGACATTAAAATGACTTTACAGATCCCTATTTACTAGTAAAGCTTTTCTGTTATTTCTAGTGTGCATTTTCTGAAAGTCTCAACTTTCTGCTTCCTACACTGTCCTGTTGCTCAAAACACAGTCTTCTGTTAACTTCTGCTGTCAGATCTGGTGATAATCATCACAATTATGTGCAGAAAATAGAGACTCTTAACTGTTATGAAAATTTTCACTTTTTGCACTTTTGTACGAAGTCCAGGTGTTATTTATAATGTGGCATTCTTCCAAAGGCAGCTTTGGGAAAGCAATGCATTGCCTGTTAATCCTCAATCTACTTGCTTGGGACCTTCCTTATTTTCTTCTTTCTTGGGAAAATATTTTAAGCCAGAATAAGGGTAAATTCATCATTAGTAACAAGGAACTTGCATTCTCTGAGATCATGAAACCATGGAGAGATTGTTGAACAAGAGACAGAACCCTCATCCTGCAGTAATTGTGTGTGGTTTTGACCACTTCTTCTCAGGTCCTTTTTTTGTTTTTACAAAAACAGTATCTGGCCTCAAATAGGTGCTTGTGTGAGCCATATGCTTTGTAGATGGTCAAATACTGCAGAGTAATGAAGTAAAATAATTAGCTACAATCATTTTGAAAAAGAGTCTAGGTATCAGATAGATGTAAATCCAAGCTGCGGTAATCCAGTAAAAATTATGTTAACATGAATATCAAATTGCTTTTCGGACCCATTCCCAGGTCAGACGAATGCTTAGCCTGCAGATTTAGCCAGTTGTGGAGCAGCCTGGTCAAGACTGACATATGGGAATACAGCTGGAGAAAACACCTAGGCTTGACTTTGTATTTTCTGGCACTCTGAGGCAAGGCAGAGCCAGAGTTAGTCCAGGACATCAAGAACGATTTATTCAACAGACACAAAACACTGGAGTGAATCTCTTTGGATCAGTTTAAGTGCTTAGACAGGGAGCCTAGACTGTCCTGGAAACCTTGAGAATCTTTCCTGGTCTCTGCTTGACATCCCAGAATGTTTTCTACAGATCATATGTCTATGCTAGTCTTATGAGGATGTTTCAGATAAGTCTAGCATGTCAACAATGGCATTTACTACTTGTGATGGGGCAACTGAGTTCCTCCCTTAATGGCACGACATCCAGCTGAAGCTGCTTGCAGACAGAATTCAGTTCCCAAACTGCCTAAGCCTATTTTAAAATGATCTAGTTTTTGACTGTTCTAGAGATTATTCTGTGGTCCTGGTGGCTCATATAGTGAAAGGGAACATGCACTTAAGTTATCCTGATGAACTAGGACTAATTTTCACCTCAAAAAGTGGTGTGGTTTTTTTTTTTATCTTGAAAGAAAAAAACTTTCAGGTCAATTGATTTTTGACTGCTACCATGAACAACTCAATTTTCAATCACATGTTTACACCCTTCTCAATGAGACCATAAATATAGTGAGTAAGGTGAGCTTTTTACATAGTCTTTCCAGAGATGGTCCAAATTTCAGAGAATCCTAGGAGTGTTTTCTGACTCACATCTGACATGTACTATCTTGAGCATGACTGACCACAGCCATGCAGTTTTACCAATTCCTTCTACATTAATGTTAACAAACCCCTAATACACTCTAGAGTACATTAGCCTTTTTCATATCTTAAAACAGTTTTCAGAGCCAACGTTTTGTTTTCTGTCTTCTCTGGCACTAAAGGTTCAAGTGGTGCACATTACCAACAGGGTAAGAACTGGGTTAGTTCTGTACAAAAATTGCAGGAGGAGTAATCTGAGACATAAAAACCAGTACTCAGAAAGACTTTTCTGATTAATTTTACAGGTGTTAAATGAAACTATCTGGAGTCTTAGCACAGTGAATTCAGTGATATTCAAAAGATATTTCTTTCTAGATCAATAATCTATAGCGTGTCAATAAATGTAATTAAGTCCTTCCTCAAAGTTCCTTTTAATGGCTGGTCTGTGCCACTCCAATAGAAGTTTAATCCATTTAATATAATATATAACAGTAAAGTTAAAATTCAATATATTGCATATTCATATAATATAATGTATATAATATAATAATAGATAATATTACAATATCAAAATATATAATTAATATTTTATATATATAAAAATTGAAACTATATAACACTTAAAATTTAAGGGGTTATTTATTTTAGACTATCATAGCAGCATTCTGGGAACTTTTGGTCTACCTACCTCATTGGAAATGCAACAGTGATGGCATTTGTATATGTAGATTTTACATGGCTCAGGAACACTGTATACTCAATGGTTGGCCAGAGTAATTGATATAGTCCTATCGTGGACTATATTTTGGGACAGTTTTGGAACTTGCTATGAATTTTTGACAAAAAATAGACTTCTTTCTGCACTGACCTTCAAGTGGCTTTTTGGCATGGATATAAACATTGCTAATTCAGAAGAAGCTCTCTGGCTTTAAAATAAAACCTCAGTTATTTTTATAATTGTTAAACTTGTATTTGTAAACAGATATTGATATTTTGTCATGCAGATACTCTGCATTGCTGAAAATCCAGTGACACTTGTACAGAGTGCTCACAGTTATTCCAGCATTTACCCAGGGGATTTATAAGCATTGCTGTCTGACATATGAGCTTTTTAGGGGATAAAAATATTGCAAATTGTCCTGTTCTATAATCTTGCTAAGACCCAAACTGAAAGAGTTTATTGACCTTTAAATGTATAATAGATTAAAAAGTCTGGCAGTGACCATAAAACTGATAAAGTATCATAAAATATCATCTTGTACCATAAAAAATATGTCAGAGAGCAAATTAAAGCCTATTTAAAGTCGTGTACTTAGTCATCGGTTAGAAATTTTCCTGAACTTGTAATTTTTATGTATATGTCTTTTGGTGAACTTGGTAGGATAAAGGAATAAATATATCCAAATTTTTGATGGAGAGAGAAACCAATGAAGGTATTCTTGCTATTTATTTTCAAGCAAATGTTTTATTCTGTCCTGTTTCTAATGTTTCCTTGTTTTGTTTGTGAACTGTGCGCTTGTACCTGCATAAGTCAGTCTTATCCAACACTCCTCGGGTGATCCCAGATGGAGACTTGTAGTAGTAGTGTTCATCTGGCCTAAGAAATGTGCTTCCATATTTCAAACTTTGCTGCCAGAAGCACAAGGGCACTTCCAGCCATCTTTTTTTTTTTTTTTTTTTGGTCATTCTCTGGCCTTGCTAGCAGGTGTATCTCTTTTACCAGCTATAAACTTTGTTACTGAGAATGAAGATCCTTTCTGAGAATATTAACTCAATGTTATAAAATGTCAGTTTGTAGAGAAAGATACACTAGAATTTGCTAAATGTTAGGGATCAGTCCTTTTGTAGTACTGGGCTCCTATGAGACATGAAAATTTTGACTAAGGTCACATATTTAGATCTCAGCATGTGATAGCTGGAGGGATGCAATTTCTGTGGTTTGAAGACTACATTCCCTGACTGCATTCTTTTTTAACCGACACATATCAAGTATTCAAGCTGTAATTTGTGTACTGCCCAACTTAATGTATTGTTCTATCTCACCTACAAAAACTTTGCGAGTTCTGTATTTTCATGTACTTTCTTATTAGTTTAAAAAATGTTTTCCTATACCACACAACTATGATGTATACAAAAATGAAACCTTTAAAAATTCAGTATTCTTCATCAGCCTGAGATGGTGATTTGATAAACTCAGTCCCATATCAGTTAGTTTTACAATGATGTTGCAAATGTCACATCTCTTTTTTCTGTAAAGCTAGTCTCAGTACTGAATGTAGAGATGAACATAGAAGAAAAATCTATGACTATAGTGGTCCACAATGCTCTAGGGAAGAAAAAAGCATAGAGAGGAAAAAGGAAGAAAAACAGGGAAAAGAACAAATTAAGAGTGAGAGGAGAGTGAGAGAGACACTCTCCAGGCAAACAGCTTGTGCTCAGGCACAACCTGTCCCCCATTGCTAGGTGACAACTGCAGCACAAATCATAAATAACTGCCACCTAAGTCTTACAAATCTGCCCTTACTCTGTTCAAACATCTCAGTTACATCTGTGGGACATTTACTGTAAGCCTAGGCAAGTCTATAGGTTAGAATTTATATCCCAGCTCATGGAATGCAGCTCTTTCCTGAAGTTGTTTTGATATAACCATTGTGCTGAGAAACATGAAAGGCTGTATTTGGATTGGTTAGAAATTTACAGCTTCTCTCTCAGCCAGTCTTTGAGTAATGTGAAAATTTCCATCTGTTTCAAATCCAGGCTGCAATGTACTTATGTTTGCTTCAAAACTAGAGGGATAATAAGTGCAAATAGTACATTTGCCCACGGCAAGAAATAGCTTGCATTATGCTTTTTCACGTGTTCAAATAAATTTAAATCTCACATGATCATAATAATCAGCCAGTGATATACCTGACTCTCGTACCTTTATTGGAAAAACACAAAATCATAACTATGAGGGACTGGACTAATTATGGGAATGTTTTTAGACTTCCTATTATGTACCATTTTCCTATGCTATATAGGCTGTCTACAGATATAGGCTGACTACTCTTGATGGAATGATGGACGCAGCAGAAATTATAATTTCCTAAAAATAAAAGGTAATTAATAGCCAAAAAAAATTAGGATGTATACCTGTTATTAGCAACTGGTATGAAAAGCATCAGATTTTACTGAAGAAGAAGACATCCCAAATAGTCTAGTTTAAATTGACATGAACATACCCTCTTCAAAATAAGTGCTAGACTAAATGATACATTTGCCATGTCTTTTCTTGAAATTTTTTTCTGCAATTCCTGTATTCTTTCAACAACCTGAAATGAAATTTATTCAGGAGACAATAATTACGAATTGTTCTGCATTAATACTTTATCAATAAAAAGAGATAGAGAGTCTCATTTTTTTTCTTTCTCTCTTTCCCCCAGAAATTGGAAAGCAAAGTAAAACAAGACAAAGTTAAGCAAGGAAAAATGAAGCAAAAGAAACCTTTATACAAAACACAAAATGGATTTTTTCCTTAAAAATTTTCTAAATCTGTCAGAAAAAGAGAAGATTTTCCCCCTTTCTTCTATTGAAGTAGTTTTCAAAATGAACCAATACAGGTTATAAATCAATCACAGTAAAAGGCTGAATATACAAACATATTCAGCCTAATGGTACAAAGATAACGTTATCACAATCAACAAATGATAGCATCAAGATGAAGAAGCAATTATTGGGTGCAAACTGAAATTTTCACTAAACATGGAAAGGTGCATAAATGGAGCATAATTGCAGTGTGAATTGCAGTGATCCCGGATGCTACAAATGCATCTGGGTGGGTTGTTATCAAAAATGATAATGTGTGCTATTATTCCCGATTTCTAAAATTGCTTGTCTGGTAGATTTTCAGCTTTTCAGGCCTCAGCTGGTGCTGAATATGATGTAATGGTTCTGAACATTCTTCCGTGTAAAGATCTCCCTGTTATTAATATCCCCTTACAGAGCTGAGAAAGTACCATTTTACACAAGTAAACTTCTAACACTAGAGTTATACCTGGAAAACCAGCATCTTACGAGCTATTGGAGGGAATAAAGAAAAGCTGGTGTATGACCACATTTTAACTCTGAAGTTTGTGTGCTGAATTTAATTGCCACAAAGACTATTGCCTAAGTACAAGATTTTAGCTACTCCCTCCATTATCAGACCATTTTTCTTATTCCTAAATTCTTTTTTAAATTTATCACCTCTTGTTGGGGGTTAGGTTTGTTCCTTCTTTCTCTAAAGAATTTTTTCCCCACGAGTTACCAAGGAGACCAAGTGTTGGATACTTGAGAGTACTTAACTGAAACAAAGAGGTGGACAAAAGGTGGAAGGGGGAGATAAAGCAGGTAAAAGACAAAGCTTGAGGCAGCTGCGTGCTTTTCTGCTTCCGGTGTTCGGGGAGACGTGTGTCTGCCGCTCCTGGAGGAGCTCAGCCGACGCAAAGCACGCCGAGCGGAGAACGGCTGTTGCTGGCTGGAGGAGTTTCACTGTGGCCAAAGGGATCCAGTCCTGGGAAATCTACTATCACCGGTTCGACCTGAATCCTGAGTTTTTTCTCTGCCACTTGCGGAGGCTGGGCCGCTTTTCTGCCTCGCCTTCGAGCTTCTTCGGCGCTGCTCCTCTTGCTGCAGCGTGACCCTGCACCCCCTGCGCTGCCGGGACATCCTGCCCCTGCCTGCCGGGACACCCTGCCATCCCAGCTCCCAGCCCGGGACTTTTCCACTGTTCCAGCTTGGTGCTCTGAGGTGTCCCTCTGATATTGCAGACATAGAGATATATGATACCAGCACTGTACTGGTATTCAGGTTTCTGAGAGGACTCTAGCCATAACTCTCAGGCTTTTGTGCGAAGGTGCATTTATAATTTTGGAAAGTTTTGAAGGCTCAGCCTCTAGCTTAAAATCCCCTTAAGATATCGAAATTCTTCTCCCATACAGAAATAATTTAAGCTTGCCCACCTCCTTCTTTACTGCACTGGATTAATCCACTCAGCTATAGAAAGCTGCCAAGTCCAGTTATGAATCTTGGTCTCTACGTGCACTTCTTGCCAAATATCAGCAGAAGACAAACCACACAGTGGACCATGAGCATTTGCTAAAAGGTGTCTGAATACATTAGCTAACATAGGACATATTCCATCTCACACATACTTTAAGTCCCAGCATATTTTGCAAACTTAATATAATTCTCATTAGCTGCTGACTTCTCCATTGACACAGCTAGTCAGAAGAAAAAGATTAAATTTTCAAAAGAAAACTTTAAAATTAACAGCCATCCACTTTTTCTTTTATTCATAATCTCTTGCTCTGCCCTAAAACATTAAACTCTTGCTGAAGTCCTTGAAGAAATGCCCAGTTTTATGAACATGAGGGCAGAAGTGTTATTTAAAGGAAAGGATGATACAGGAACTATTAGGATATTATGAAGTTTAAGTTAACACAGAGAAATGGCAGTCTCAATGGCAGGCAGAGAGTCAGGTAGAAGAGAGGAAAATGAATATGGAATTTATCTTGATAAAACAGAGATGCTGGGAAAGAATAACTAAATGAAAAGGAAAATAAAGCCAAAAGTATTTAGTAGCAAAGAATGGAATGATGTCTTGATCCAGTAGCTGTTATTAAGTGGGTTTTTTTCAGTAGCAGGTTTGTTTTGGTCGGTTTTGGTCTTTTTTTTTTTTTCAATATGAGACTTGATTTTGCATTCAATGAGGATGCAAGTTTACTTCCCATCTCAGAAGTGAGAAAAATAGTGACTTTCTGCTGAGAAGAAGCCAATGAAGAGTTTTAAACAGAAGCTGGAGAAAACTGGAGTAGGATACAAAAGGGTGTCTACTAAAGTCTGCTAAGGGAAGACTTTAGTAAGCATTCTATGGATCACATCAGACTTGTTGACAATGACTGGCTTATTATGTAGCTGCTGAAAGAAATGCAGCTTTGTGCAGAAGACAAAGGAAGACACAGATAGGGAATGATTTTGGAAAACATGAATGATTTTTCAGACAGCAGGGAGTCTGTATAAAGTAATGAAACAGAATCCATGATAAGCTGCTGGAGAAGAGGTTGATGCAGCAAAAAGGAACAAATAACAAGAGCTAGAATAATCTCAAGCAGAGTGGAGAAAGACATGGACATGGACAAGCACAAAGTGTAAAGATGATGAGGAGAGGAAACAGGGAAAGAATATAAAAATGTCACTGAAACTGTAAAATGACCAGGACTAGGGGAGGAGGTTCATTGCCAGGAAACAGAAGGAGATCAGTTTTGAAGGAGTTTTGTTTTCACAGTACTGTATTTGAAACAGTTAGGTAGGTCAGAGGATGTAAGCAAAGAAATATGCAAATGTTTGCCTGAATGCAGAAGTGCAGACAGGACATTTGGACAAAGGATAAAAGTGCAGAGAAAAAAGGGAAAAATACAAGACACAACATTTTTCAATGCTGATAAAGATGAAGGTTTTTCAGAGTGTTTAGTAGAAACGGCTCAAAGTCTAATGGAATGTGTGAAGACTAACAAATGGAGATAAATTTTCTTGTGCTGGATACCATGCTGCCACAGTTGGATCCTTATTAATATAAGACGTAGGTACATTTTTGTTTTTTGTTACATGGCAGTGATAGGAGATTCACAATGTAGGAGGAGAGACAAAGTTGTAAGAATGCACACAGATGAGTTAAAAGTAGAATATCTGCATATTAGGTTATGTTACTGAAGGCTAATCATATTGAACAAAGAAAAAAAAAAGGGAAAAAAAAAAAGATGGATGGTGGAACCTCCATAATCTATTCCATTCAAACAGAGTCCCCTAATCTGGCCACTTCCAGAGTTTTTTAAAAAAGATCAGATCATGGTCTTTGGGAGGAAACCCATCAAGGGGACCCAAGAAAACACTGCACAAACTGGCCAGGATTACTGTTTTCAAGGACACATGGCTTGTTGTGGGCTCTGGGGGTAGACAGTTGTGGGACTGAGTAAACTCGCCATTAGACCTTTTAATGGGATTATGTAAAGGTGCAAAACTTACTCACAGATATTTAAGGGAAAGACCAAAGGAAAAAAGTATGATCAGAACGGATTCAGGAAGAACAAACATGTATCCTATCCTTTTATTTAAATCCTGTTTCCGAGTGTATCCAAATGGATGCTCTTTCCTGTTTCTGAAATATTCTGCATGTGATGTACAGGTTCTAGCAAATATCAAGTTTCACTGGGTGGTAGATAGATAGATAGATAGATAGATAGATAGATAGATAGATAGATAGATAGATATAGCTATATAGATATATATTTTATGTGCATGTATATTTTGATATTCACATTTATATTTACATTTATTTATATATATTCTCTTAATCTGTGTCCTGAATGTTCATTTGAAAGCCATTTTGCTTTCAATTTTTAAATGGTGCCTTGGTGTCATTCTTGGATACTCTCTAATTGTAAATAAATTTGTATAGACAAGCAGATGTTAGCAAGGGACTGGCATGTCTCCAAAAATCAGTGATTTAGAGTCAGTGTTAGAAGAGTTGGCCTGAATAGAAGCTGATGGGATACAATAGAGTTTTGAACTTCTATTCATTTTTATGAAATGATGTTTTCAACATCTGGAACAATTCTAAACTCCCAGTCACATTATAATGCTCAAAACATTTGAACATCATAAAATTGCCCCTTAACACTTTGATTAATTGCTGCTTGTCTTGAATCTGCTTGCACCAAAGTATAACTGGATTTAAGTGTTGAGAAACGCACTGGTTTGGTTTAATAGTTGCGTTTCTTTAGCCGTGTGTCCCCGTAGAATCCCTATACTTAAAGGGACTGTTAAATATCAATTTGTGTGGTATTGGAGAACAACACTTAAAACATTTTTATATGTCAGGGATTGGAATGGATTAATACTTGTAATTTTTAGTTTCAAGGATGTGTCAAAATAAAGCAATATTACACCCTGCTGTTTTGACTAAAATGACTGAACTAAATCCTGTCAAATTTAACAGGGTTCCTTGGAAGACAGTGCAGAATGTGCATGAATTGAATAACAATGAATTCAGTCTTGCTGCCTGACCAAGAAGCCCAGTATATTCTACCCTCACTGCAGCATGTCACAAGTGTCTATAGTGATAAAGTTCCTTATATACAAATCCTGCCTTACTCAGATATTGCACAACCTCAGATACACACAGGTAAGCATAGCATTTTAGGTAAGGTTTTCTGCCACTCCTTCTAATCTTTGTAGGAAAGAGTGGTAATAAAAGCTATAACTAAGGTAGGTTGTTATACTCTGAATGCGTCAAGTTGACTGATTATAATGGCACCATAATTATGGAAGCTGAAGTTTTCCTTTTTTTTCTTTTTTCATTTCAGACTAAATTTCTTTGGAAACCTAGCAAAACCATTTTTGCCAGTTCTGTGAAGATGAAAAAGGGAGCACAAAAGAGTCTTTTAATACCATTTAAAATAATTTCCAACTTTTCTCTAGCAGAAGCTTTCTTATGCTGTTGGTTTCTGCAGAAAATGGAAGTTTGGACAATTCAGCTCAGGATTCACTCTTTGGTTGTTAATAAATCTGTGTACATCAAAGGATTTGTAACTGAGGGAAGTCTTAGAACATTTTATTAAGGACATCAGAAAGCATGGGTCAGATATTTGCTAAAGAATATAATTAGGCAAATTTCAAAAAGCTGTCCAGAAGACTCAGAAATAGAAGGAGCTAAGTTCTTTGTCAGCATGGACAGACAGTTCATGATTACAATGGTAGAAAATAATAATTTTGCTTCAAGAAGAGTTACTTTGGTATGAAAATTTAATCATGAATGCTCAAGCTGTCCTTTATATGTATTTATATGAAATGTGACCATGTCAGAAAAAAAATTTCAGATATTACAGTAATCTTTGTTGATATTACAGTAATCAGTCCATAAAAACCCCAAATATTGGAATCTTAAAAAGCTATGAGATCTTCCAGCCTGGGTAATAACATTGATCTAGAAACTCCCTCAGAAAAGTATAGCAAATGTACTACTTTAAAATATTGAACATGCTATTACAACCATACACTCTAAACAAATAATTACTATATGAGTAAAACATATGCAGATACCTTCGAAATACCTCACACAATTCCTAGAGATCTTTTTCCACTTAAAATGTGTGTTTTCATACTTTAACCAAGGAAGATTTATGGAATATTCCATCTTAAATCCCTTTAACCTGTAGGAGAATGACCATATGATTGTAATGTATTCATGGGTGTACATATTTATGGTAGAATTATACACAATCTGTATTTGCTGTAAGTAAAGCTGGTGGTGAGAAGACTTGTGAAGTATTTACTGATCTTCATTTCCTGTGTAAGTATATCATAAATGCTCTCATGGGCCACAGAACAGGTGGATGATGCTGGGTGAGCATAATCCATTAGTCATAATCCACAGAGCAGTAGAGCAACAGGAACGTGACATTTAGAGGAGGAATACCTTTGATGGAACTGCATAGGAAATGAAGCTGATCCCTTGCTAAGGCTAAGTTCAGTTTTCAAGTTGGTGTGGAAATTGCAGAAATTTTGATTTCAGAATGCAGGTTTATACCCTGAAAATTGGCTAAAAATTTCTTATTTAGGTTCTTTTCCTCAGTTTCATGTTCCATTTTTTCCTGAAATGCTTGTACCAGTAAAATTCAAGCATACACTTAGTTTTTTTGTGTTGGGGGATGATGCATCTTACAATTATCCTGTCAGAATACCAATTAGTTTGCTGATCCAGCTCAACATGAAGCCACTAAAAAGCAGAATCAGCGCAAGAAATGTAGCAGGAATGAGACCACCCCCTTTTGGCAACAGCTGCTCCTTACATCAGAGTAGAGTGATCACAGACCTACAACCAGAGTGAGCCAAGGATTTTGTTTCACTCACCCAGTCTGTCAATGGCAGAATGACAGAATAATGTACCCAGTTGCAATAACTTCTGTGCAACACTGCATGAGCCCCTGACAGTATTTAGTGTTGCTCTAAAAGATTCCTCTTTGAATCAAATGCAGGTAGTTTGCAGGTAGCAACATTTAAATTCTACTCTACTCTAGTTTTCACAGAGATAAACAAAAGGTTGAGAGGGTAACCCACATGCGTTTTAAATATAGAGGGGCACACAGGTTAGTTTTAAGCCAGCTCATGATATTGATTTTTAGGACCACCTGGTAGTGGCCGAATGCTTGAAAGAGGAATTAATGTTAAGAACAGGGGGAGCCTTGGAGTCATTGAAAACACAGCAGGGAGAAAATTGTTTTTTGCAAGGTTGAACAGGGCCTTGTTTGATCTGCAGGACTGCTGGTACTGCTGTTAATGGATAAGAAGGAATGAACTCAGATGTGAGTGTCAGGGTCCAGCCTATGATGACAAAGGTGATAATGAGGAAAACAAAACCATATTTTTGCTTGTGTAAAAAGTACATTTGCTTTTTAAAACACAGTAAATATGAGGCCCTTGTGGTGATATTTGTTGTCTGAGCTTATAAGACCTTGCAGACCAGCATCTCTGGATGTTTGGTGTTAACACAGTAACCGTGTAATGCCACATTTAGCCACTTCTGCAGAATGTTCTTGTGTCAATGGGCAGAAACCTAGGGGTTTGAGTAGAAATCAGAATGTTAAAGAATGAGAAGGGAGACATGCAGAGTCCCTGGCATTTGGTTAGTTGACAGAGCATCTCTTCAATTGTCTATAGACGAAAGTCCTACTTTCAGAAGACTACTATCACATTCCAGCTAAACAATGTCCCTTGTTTTAGCTGTTCACTGTGGCTTTTCAAGTATACAGTGGAAGAGAAAGAAAAATCAAGGAAAATAAAATTATGAATAGTAGATGGAGTGGGCATCTCTCAGACAGCTGAGAAAAAGATGTATGGGGGAGCTCTAAGTAGGGCATAGGCCCTGGAATAGGGTGCTGAGAAGAGAAGAGCAAGTGGGAGGGTTTGGGATTGGATCTGGAGAGAACAGGGACCTAGGATGAGAGGGAAGAGTGAGCACAGGGAGATAGCAGGACTGGGGGATTAAACACTGTGGTCTGGGCATGGGTGTAGCTGCTTATCAGGGAAGGGAAACAAACTTTGTCCAGGCAGAAGGAACACACAGAGATCACAGTTTCACAGAATGGGTAAGGTTTGAGGGAACCACAGTGACTCCAAAGGCCCTGCTCAAGTAGGATCACCCTGGAGCACATTGCACAGGATCATAAACAGGTTAACCTTGTGCCACAGCATATTAGATATGTTGTGGTAGTGAGCGACACAGGGACCCCAGGCAGGTGCAAAAGAGTGCTCCTTGTTGCAAAAAACCTGGCCTTTTTACGCAGTTAGACAGTTTTCAGCTTACATGGTTTGGTTTTCAGGCACAACAAGCCCAAGTCAACTGACCCCCACACACCACGACATGGACATGATTTGGACACGCGGCAGTCACTCAGTGCATCTTTCACGTCTGTCACATCTGTCACATCTGTCATGTCTCTCGTATCTCCCCTACCCCTGTTCCAGCTGTGTCACTCTTCCATGGTTCCCTTCTATTTAGCCCAAGTAACAGGCCAGAGCCATGTTGCAAGGCCTTCCCTTTATAAAGCCTCACCTATTAGTAAAATAGACACACAAAGTAATGGAAGAAGTGCCTAAAAAAAGTGGGTACTGGTAAAAAATTCTTGAGGGAATAAGAAAAATAAAGTGGGCATGCACAAATACTGGCACTGGATGGTAGAAACAGCACTTCCACAACAGCAGGATCTTCATCATACAAGAGAAAAATATGTGTATTTCCGCTTATTTTATACTATTATATTATTTGACTGTTAAAGGTCTGAGCTGAAATCCATTTGGCATTTGACTGCTTTATATGCACACTGGATAAAGGCTTCAAAGATTAAGATATTGGTCTAGTTAGTTCCTTATTGTTTATAGTAAAGAAGGTAAGAAAAAAATATACATCAGTTTTCAACATTAGAATTACCTCTGTTTCAGCACATAAATTGCTACTTGATTTTATTGCATTTCTGTTCTGGAAAACTTATTAGTACCAGAGAGCTAAACTACAGAGAAAAAGAGAACCACAAGAAAATATCCAGAATATATAAATGCCACTTTCAATAGCATAGGACAAAGCAATTTCCTCTAAAGATCCCAGCTTGTCAAACACTGATATGAATTACATCCTATTGCATTAAGAACTAAAAGCAGCAACTGGCACACACTATCCTTGGCTTCCGCAATCATTCAATTCAGTAAGTCTGAATTGAAGTGATAGCAGCAGAATTTTCCATGCAAGTAATTCGGTAAGAAGCCCTCACAATTTCTCACTAAGTCTGGCTGGATATGATCCCTTGCAGTTCACACTGAACGGACAAATAGTCACTCAAGGCCTGTGCCAGGGGTCCTAGTACTTCCAGTCAGCATTGGAATTAGATTAGAAATTCTGGATTTTATTTAAAACAAGGAATAAGTTTCAAGTGCCTATGTTTTGGAAGATAAGTTTGAAAAGTTTGAGTACCTGGCTTAGATTCACTTAGCACTTAATTGAAAACAACCTTGTTCCTTCAGAGTAGAGGAATGCTAGCTTAAAGATACACATTTTGCAGGGCAGAAGGGAAAATTTTTTAAGTCAGGAGGCTCTGCAAATTCTGGTCCCTTGTAAAGGTGTTTTACAAAATAAATTATCAAGCCCAACTCCAGTGAACCTTCTGGTCTCCCCCATAGGAACAGAAAGTTATTGGCAACATGCTTACTGGTTATATGATGGTGGTGCTGTCTCTTGAGACATAAGGAATCTTGGAGATGGCAGGTTGGATAACAGATAGGGTCAGTGGGGTAGGATTCATCTCCTAAATTTGTTCTCCAAAAAGAAACTACAGTCTGATGATACTTTCATGGGAAAACTTTGACAGGAACTCTGATAATAGTCTAAGGACTACATGGCCATCAAGCTAAGAAGAGAAGGCTCACATAATTTGCCCTAACTCTCTGGGGCAAATGAGAAGCTCTGACTCCTGGCAAACCTAATGTCATCCATGGAGTCCCCAAAGTCTTGGCTGGGTGACACTGCAATTCCTTTAATGAAAGAATACAGTATTTTAAGGTAGAGGTATAGACAAGATGCTGATATATCTCATTCTTCTGGGATGAAAGAGCACATGGCTTGTGAGATGTTCAGCCCCTGAGAGAGGAGCTTCAGCCCAGTCTTCAGGAGTCTTCTGTGTCTGGCCTAGACAGGCTCTGCTCTTTTACTAATCTACAAGGAGCAAAAATCTCAACCATAATAATATTGAAGTTTGTCCAACAAAAGCTCTGTGGGCTAGAATTTGAAAATTTCTTATTTCTTTACACAGCATAATTTTTTAAACATTGAAATGTGTGCAGAAACACAACTACAGATAATTTAGATCATCCCATTAACATTTTTTTGATTTGTTTCTTGTTATAATCAAAATAGGAAAGGAAAGCATCCTTGACAGAAATATATTTGGTCTTGTTTCATTAAATGCTCCTCAATAAAGAAGTTTTTCTTTCTCTGTCTGGAAGTCCATTATAATAGTCATTCTGTGGCACACAAAAGTAGTGAACATCCACTGGGCATGCCACACTGCTAGAGTCAGAAGGTATTTGTCATAACTGAATTCCAAATAGTTAGTGTAAGAGATCATGAAATGTACATAGGAAATAAGATAACCTGAGATGTATTGCAAACAAGAAGGGGGCCAGGACATTAACAGGCAATCTGCACTACTGTTGTTCCCTCAGGGGTTTTCTACAGATGGTTCCTATTTCTGGAGTTGAAATGTAGGCTATGTGAAAAGGAAAATTTCTTTTAAAATTTTGCCATTATGCCATTTGAGTTTTGGTACTTCTAACATCTGTAGTCCTTAAGGGGTAGGCAATTAATTTGTTATTTTTACCACTATCTCATTTTGAAAAAGCTCTGCCTCTTAAAGCTCCATTTCCATTTTAGAGAAGCATTATTTTGTTGTTGGGCCTCAGCAACACCCACACTCAGAAAATGTAAAGATAGTGACAACTGGGGCAAGAATTAAAGAAATAAGCAAGGATTCTTAAAAATTAAATGTACAGAGCCCTAATATTTCCAAATAAGCTGATGCATGCCTCAACATGGGCCACTGAAGAGAAAATGAAGTATCTGTTTGGAACTCCGCTATATTATTTCCCAGAACAGCTTTTATTATCAGAATTTTTTACATGATGAGAAGTTCAATGTTTCTAAGGGATTCTGAATATTTACTCTTAAGGTAATAACAAACTGCTGCATCAAGTAAAGATCTTAGGAAAGAGCTATCTATAACAAAAATGAAAGAGAAATCCAGTGTTCTTTGAGGTCAGTTGATTTTTTTTTTTTTACAAATGGTACATTATAAAAAATTCTTGCTGTAAAGAAAGCTGTTCTGAATTTCTGGCAAAGCTCAAGCTCCATTTACTGCTGTGAAGTCAATCCTTCCTGTGGAGCACATGGTTTTCCAGATTAGTATTGCACAGTCACTGGCCCTTGAAGTCAGGTTTGGGCGTGCTAACACTATTATTCATCCCATGTGGTGCTGATATGAAAAGAAATAAAGGTGAAATGTTTATGAGGGTGAATTTTTAAATTGGCCAGTAGATGAATTTAGCGCACAAAAGTTGATAACATTTACTGGACCACAGAAAGGCAAAATAAAGCTATGAAGCATTAATAGACCATCCTTAAAACTTTAGCTCTCTTAAGGGCTGAAACAAGAAACATCATTAAGAGACCAGTGAAACGTGAGCAGTATGGTAGACTCATAAAAGAAAACATTGATGGTGCCATACCTCTACACATTCACATTTTCACAGGAAAATATTTCAGTCAAAGAGTAATTTAACAACATGAATCCTTGTGCTTTTTTGTTCAAAACTCACCCAAACCCTTTGAAAATGCATGAATATTTCTTTTTAACTGATGGTCATTCTACACGGTATTTCAGAATAGACTACTTATGACTTTATCTAGCAATGCTCTTGTTAAGATCCCATAAGAGAACAAGTTCCTTATTAAGGCCCGTAAACTACCAGGTTAATTTTCCCACTGGCATTTGTTGGGGCCCTGATTCAAAGCCACTGAACTTGATGCAAAACCTTGTTTTGACTTCGTAAACTTTGGATCAGGTTCACTGAGTGAAGCATATGAGAGGCTTTCTAGCCTGGAAGAATCATCTCCTCTTTAAAAGAGCTCCCTTTTCAGGAAATATCCCTTATTTTCAGTAAATGTTTGGGGGCTTTGGTAATTACCGTTGGTATGTGAGTAATTAGCACCATGTGCCAAGGATGAGATTTCTCTATGAAAAGATGTATGTCTGTCTATCCTGCAGGGAGTATGGGGCAACCAGATGGCCTCAGCCCTTTTGTGCCTGTGTTGAAAGAGAGTCACATACATCTTATATGCCAAGAGTCAGGTGTGAAGCTTGTCATGCACTTTGCCTGTGGAAGAAACACCTTTTGTGCTATGTTAACGAGGAGTTAAACATGCTTATTGACGCAGCAAGTACCGTGCATTGAAAAAGAGAGGCAGAAAAATATAGCTAAGCTACCTTCAAACTGCAAGCAGAACGGATGATCCAATTCCAGCAGCACTGTATTCACTGCACAGAGCTACTCCTGATAGACTTGCTATCCTGGCTTGTTCTTTTCTTGATGTATGACAAATTTTGGTCAAATCATTTTAAAGATAAGTACACTCAAAATTTCATTTTAGATGGCACGTTCATCAAAAATAGAGCTTTTCCTCTTAAGTCCTTGTTTCAATTTGATACTTATACAGTGGTGCAAAGTTCCAGAAATTCTTTGCTGGAATAAAGATTTTTTTTTAATGGTCCTATTTTTAAAACTGATGAAATTAACTCTTTAATTTCAGGATGCAGTCATTTAGGAAATTAATGCTCTAATGATGTGATAAATGCCTCTGAACTGTATCAGTTGTACGTGATTTACTTGAGCTGAGACAATACAGAGTTTTAAATTAAATCAGTAGAGGTCATTGTATTTAGACAGGAATGATGCTTCACAAAGCAGTGTCTCTTTAACATGGAAAACCAGTGAGTTATTGTTTGCATGACTATAATATTTTCTTATGTTCCAAGTTCTAAACCAACAGCCTTCCTGCCTTTCTCTTCTGCCAGCTTAATACTGGTTACCTGCAGGGAGTTCAAGCACTTAAAGAGAAGATTGTTAGAAAAATGTGTCACTTTTTGCCATTTCAGTGGAGATGGGTATTCTGTTATCCTTCATCACAAACACTTATGACTTGACTAAGCAGTGTGCTATAAAGAGTAAAAGAAGTTCTGAGGGAAGGCAGAAATATACCATATGTTATTGTAAAAAAAAAAAAAAATCACAAAGAAAGAAGAAATACTATGCCAGATGTGACAATATGTTTTGGCCTGTTTCACTTCTTTGAGGTTGCTCTTATGACTTGAGAGTGAGGAACTCTCCAGAGCTGCTCACATGCTGTGAGAAGGGTGGGAAGACAAAGTAACAGAGAAGCAAGCTGCGGGAGTGAAGCTTTACTTTTGAGTACATAAAGAAGCAGTATTTCTGAAAATCAGCACTTACACATCAGGATTGCAATTCCACAGAGTATAAATGAGGAAACTTTGGACAGCAGTCTCCATATTGTCATATGTTCTCCTCCGGGCAAGAATGTTTTCACTGTTATATTTTGACAGCCAAAACAGATTTTCTGCAAAAGAACAGTTTGTAGACTGTTCCATTTTAATTGAGGTAAAGCCAAAACCAAAACCTATGTCATGTCCTTTTGTCTTCAGAAATACAATTTTGGGGGACTGGTGTAATCCTGGATTCCCACATAGACTTCAAAGTCAGAATCAGATTAAGAGATTTCATCTCCAGTATTCCTACAGATTGGTGGGCTGGTTCTTGCAAAAGAACAAGAAACAAGAAGAAGATGAGGAATAAGGACAACTACACAAAGAACTGCTGACACTGCACTGAGATGCTGTCCTCCTTTAAACGTGGCTTTGACTTGTGAAGGGCCTGGGCATCTGCTCTGATGTCAGGCCCAGATATATTGTTCTTCAAGGTGCAGTCAGTCTCTGTTTTGCAGCTAATTCATAGCTTTTGTGATGTCTTGCATCATACGCTCCATAATATATTCCAACTCTAATTTGACAACCAGCTTCAGCTACGCACAGATAGGAAAAAAATTTTTGCCTCTAAGAACATGATCAAGATCAAAGCCATAATGAAGACTTCAGAGATCATCTCCCTGTGTGAAGACATCTGATTTCATACTATTTTTTAACATTAAACCTATAATGCCATTTGTTCAGCAAAACTTACGTGCTAAGCAGAAATACATATGTTTTCCCTGCTGTGCTTAACTCAACTGGTTCATTGAGGAGATTCCTGGACTGTTCTGAAATTCTTGGATGTACTATAGATCACTAAGATACATGCTGAAAAGTTTCTTAGTATTAAAATGAATTCTCGATGGATTTTTTTTTTTTTTTAATGAGAGAAAAAGATTTCAGGAAAGATTACTCATGGGGAGAGAGAAAATGTCAAACAATAACACTGAAAAATGGTTTGATATCAGGTGCAGATTAAAGACCCTACCTTGTTGTTCACAATGTGACCAGATTTCTTTTGTAATTAGAGACACTGTTAAAAATTAGTAAGTAAATAGAATGCATAGAAACCACCTCATTAAATATTTTTGTAACAGAGGAGAGAATTGGGGCCTATGTTAATTATTCCTTGACCAATCCAAGTAACAGAAGAAACACTTCCAATGTTAAATTATTTTGAAGTTTGGCACTTTTTTTGTACATAGATAATTGTTAATTGCTGGGCAATAAACTGTATAATAAAAATGTTGGCAACATCAAAGTTTTTGTGATTTAAACTTCTGAAGTTTAAAAATTAAGTGTGAAATTCCTTGAAGATGCTTTATCTTGCATAGCTCAATAGGAGAACAATGTGCAAGAGGGAGTCAAGAAAAAAAAAGATGCCTGTTTCCATGTGAAATTAATGGGGAACAGCAGGCTACTCATTAATTGCACATCTCATTATGACATAGTGACTACTCCATGCTTCAGCATGGGAATGGGCTAACAGATAAGTTGCTTTCTACTCAGCAGGCTCCTTAGGAGGTGCACAAATGTTCCTATGCCACACCAAAGACTCTGGAATCACCCCTAAAAATGACTGAGGAAGACAGATCATTCAAACAGTACATAGACAGGAAGGGGGTTGAAAGATATATAACAATTATCAGCCAGAGAAAATGGCCCAGATTATCACTTCTGAGTAGAAACTAACAGAAGCAGAGTCCTGCTGAGAAAGGTGTGTTGGTCTATTGTGACACAAACTCAGACCAAGACATGTCATAAAAGATAGCTGTGATTCTCCACAGCCTCACCAGTCAAAAACTTGGATTTACAACTGGAAAAATATAATTTTAAGGGAACAGAATCTCCAGTTCTTGGATTATTTAACATAAAGCAAGGCTAATTCATGCCTTGCTTTCTTGATTTATACTTCCCCTGGACAAATTCCAACCAGGAGTTCAGAGAAACCTCAGCCTGTGAAACAGCATTAGGTTGGAGGAAAAAAAGTCTGGAGCATTTTTCTTTATATCTCTGAAAAAAGCCATCCTCTGTCTGACCACAGAGTAACTTACGACCAGTAACTAGAAACCCTTTGCCCTTACCTCTTGAGAGATGTCAATTACTGCAGACCCTTTGCAGCACAGCTGGTGCTGATTATACATGCAGCTATGTCACATAGATAAAATAGTCCAGGAACTGCATTTTAGTTCTTCTGAGAGCAGGAAGATTTGTCCCTCAGCTTTGTCCATAGGCGTGCAAATTGCATCAGTAAACATGCATCTGCACATTTGACGCTCTGAAGAAGAACAAAGGATACAGCTTCCCACTCTGCTTGGTTGCTAAAATCACCACCAGCAGTTGCATGGGAGACACAGGCTCCTTGAACTTGGGTCTTGGCAAACAATGCAGTTCTTTGGTTCATTTTTAACTGGATAATTGATGCAGAACATCTCCTATTATAAATTCAGTCAAGTTGCACTCCACGAAACAGAAACAGTTTTTCAGAATGGATGGGCCATTTCTTACAGACAATGAGTACACTGAGAGCAAATTAAGCATATCTAATAGGAGAAGCGAATCTCTCACAGTTTCGGAAGACTTTGGTCTCACTAAATAAGCAACCCTTCCCATGCCAGAACTAGCAGTATCACAACAAAAGGCTTCTTATGCTTTGTACAAGCCAAATGCCATCAGTCCCAATATAATTACCACACCTGCTTTTATCTAGAATAGATGAATAAAAATCCATTATGTTAATTCCTTTTCCAGTGCTTATAGCTGTAGTTGGTGCTTATACACCAATTAGTCCTTTAGTAAACAGTCTTTTATAGTTATACAATTCTTTTAGATGCACAGCATAATTTGTCTTTTGGAGTATGGGCAGCAGCAGTGACAGGATCCATTGGAGAGCAATAGATATTTTCTGAACAATTCCTCTTGAAGGTTTCGTTGGGCAGAACAAGCTGAGACTCTGAGCAAAGTTAAGTAATGATGCCCTCTGCTCAAGTATTTTGGAGAGGAGTCTGTTACAAATGAATTTCTGTATGGACTATGACAAACAGGATGTCTCATCAAATCCTAAATCCTTTAGGCTGATTTCTGTGCAAGTATAGGACAGAAGGCTGCCTTACCCAGCTTTATAGTGTATATACTAAGCAAAAATAATTATTGGCTAAACACAAGGATAGCAAAGAATCACAAGGTGGTAAGAGACAATGCAGGTACATCATGCCTAAGGCTACCATACAGCTTAATGACCCAAAAGAACCATATTCATCAGAGTTCTAGTTCCTTCACTTGTAAGAAAAACTTTTGCAATCCTCTTCACGCATTACTATGTGTGAAGAGGATTCATAATAACACCAGCTTCACATAAAAGGGCTTTCAGGCTTTAATTTGTCATTAAAGCAGATAAATTTCCATACCTCACTAAGCAGATGCTTTAAAAAAATATGCTTTTAAACGCTTAGGTTCACTCAGCATCACTTCAGTGACACTCCATTATTGCATAATTTTGACACAGATCTTTACTACAATTGTTTTGTATTTTTACTAGAAAAGAGTAAAGGAAAAAGCAAAACAAAACAAAAAACAGTGATCAAATTCAAACTGGAGAGCCAGAGTCAGGAGATGTAATAATACACGTTCTCAAAACCATCCTGATCCAGTTTTACTCTGGTACCCTGTTCTGGGAGAATCATGTCCAGTGTTACTGAAGATAGGCATGGCAGAGAAAGTCTTAGTTCTTATCAGTTCTCATCAATATTTTTAAGAAAGCATAGCAGCAAATTTCTTGAAAACATAAGAACTATGCCTTGCTTGGTTACATGCAATCTTTCTTCAATGAGGCAAGGGATTTATGAAATAATTGCTCCATGACTGTGGAATTAAAGCTTTCATTGTAAAATAATGAAGATGATTTAGGATAGCATGGGCAACCTACAGACTGGCTTTTCCCAACTTGATTTTTTCCCAGTATTGTACAAAAGATGCCTAATAATCAAAACAATAATAAAAACAAGACACCTCCCCCCCCTCCACAAATCCAAAAAAGTGTCCAGTCTCAAGGCAGTACAGTTGCAGTGGGTCTCATTGTAAAGTAAGACTTTGCTTAGAGCTAACTTAGGACAATTACTGTCTTTTCTCAGAGGTAATTCTTGGCAAACATTGGCTATACAAATCACATATTGTAAACATAAGTTGTGGACTGTATTTAAGCACAGATATGAGGGTTCTTTATGTCCCCTTCCTTTTTCAGCACACTTGAGATATAAAGGCAGATGTCAGGAGCTCCATGCAGTTACTTTGCCTTTTCTGATGCCCTAAGTTATCTTGCATGGCATTTAGAGACTGGCCCAGGTCTCCCACACATCCTGGTTCTCTGTCACCCCTTGTAGATGTCATGGATAACCTATGGCACCAGACATATCTGTTGGCAGAACTTTGTCGTGCTGTCTGGGTCTGGATATACACAGCAACTTGTTTTCATTTCAATGAAATATTCACTGAAGTTTCCATGGCAAATCACTATTATTCCATTTGTGACTTCCTGTATCTTTTTATAGAATGGCAAAAGTCACAAAGCAGAGAGAAAGAATGTTCAGACTGGTGAAGGCATTGGTATTTGAGCTGAGAGAGGCATCCAAAGCATTTATCTACTATTAATTGTCTGTGTGACAAAGTCCAAACCACTTTTCAACTGTAAGCTTCATTTCTCCGTTCATTTAGTGAGAATGACAAACAGGTCCTTTCAGAAATGCTTTGAACATAACCCATTAAGACATATAGAACCCTTACAGAAAGTAGTCCATACACAGTAAAATGTGAAAATATAGCAAATCAAAAAGTTGACACATTTTTTCTTTAAAAGTACTGATAGTTTTTACTCCAGGTAGCTGCAGTAGGTGGAGGAGAAAGGGGTACCAGTATGCTAACAGAGGGTTTGGCAAGTTTTACTCTCCTTCTTTTTGAAAGAAGTGCGAGGGATGGAAATTGGTTGAGCAGAAATTGTATGCCAGAAGCCAGCAGTAAATGAAGATCTGGCTACAGGCAGCTGTAAGATTTTTTTCTGTTCTATAAAACAGTGTGTTTGGACTCTAGGCTGCCATTCTGATTGTCCTTATGAGGGTGAGTTGAGCCAACAGCTTCTTGTTTTAAAATATTTTTTCCATAACTAACGAAAATCTGCATAGTTTCTCTAGAATTGCTGCTGCAGACTGGTATTAGTGGTCTAGCTTTGAAGTTAGAAAACATGGAAAACTTCTGTCAGAGCCAGCTTGACGATGTGTTTGTGTGCACTGCTGTTCTGTTTAAGATGTTACTCTTTGGACTAGCCGCAACTGGTGGAGCTGCTGAAGTTGTGGATTCACGTCTATACAGAGAAACACCTGTAAAACAGAGTGAATTATGTCTTTCCAAGATCAGTCCTACTTGAAGTAATTTTGTTTGGGAAGTAGTGTAATCTACTTATCTGTAGCATGGAGGCCTCTGTGGTTCTGAAATCTTCCACAAGGATGTATTCAGAAAGTCAGGTTTAGGACCAGCTCTGATTGATTTGCGTAGCAGAGGTTAATAATAGGCAATGAGAATTTGTTTCCTTCCTCCTTGTCCAAGAGAAGCTGGTTTTCAGGATCATTTTTCCAGAAATTGGCGATGTTTAGTATAGTAGGGAAAACACAGATGCTAGAACACAGAAGAGATGCTGAAAAAGAGAGAATGTAGAATTTGTATGTGGTAACAATTCTGCATACCTCTCAGTACCAAGTAGGAGTTTTTTAGTCCGCAAGGATGGTGCATTAAACCAGAGCTGAAATTTCATGAGGCCAGATCAATTGACTCAGCATCCTATACTTACCAATCCCTTTTGCGTCTTTTCTTACTCCCTGCTTTCAGCTCTCTGTCCTTATTGTGCATCAGCTGCAGCACTGTCCACCAAACAGCCTATGATGAAAGACTTGGGGTTACATATTCCATACATTCCATGTATTCTTTCCTGTAAAAGGGGGTTTCCCCTGTCACAACATTGAGCCTACAGGCTCTGGTAAATGGGAATCACTTCTATATTGTAATTTAACTCTATGTTGCAACTGCTATATTGTGTTTGTATTGTGATTTCAGTACATTGCGGTATCACTGTGATGAATCAAAACCCCATGTAATGTCAAGCACATGAAAATAAATTTGTATTAAATGTTAAACTCTCTTCATGTGGAATATGTAACAGAGCTTAGTCAGCGTGTATTGTACCCTAGTGTACACACATGACATCCCACCAAAAGCAGATTTAGCTCATAGCTAACATTGAAAAAAAAAAAAAAAAAAAAAAAAAAAAAGCAACCAAACTCTTATAAAAAGAGCTGAATGGCTTTCTGTCAACTCAGCGATGTTGATTTTTCTTGGAATTTTATGAGAGTCATGAGACAGTGGATAAGATGGGAGAAGGACAAAGGCAAAGAGATGGAGAAGTAAGTGGGAAGAGAATAAGACAAGTCCCGGTGGCTTTAGTGATCACTGATTTAGTTGTTAGAGAAATCATAGCCTAAGGGTTTTTTTTCTAAGACTGTGCACCCAGGTGTTTACTGTTGATATATGGTAACTTGCAATAATTGGACCCCTAAATCTTGAGCCCTGAAATAAGATCTGTAGCAAGTAAAAGAAGGAAAATGTCAGAAAGAATAGGACGAGATTTTGTAGGCCACCTCCAGTCCTTTCACAGCTGAACCTTGTGAAAATAGAACATTCATGGGGCAGTTGCAGTCATATCTGCTCTTTGACAAGCAGATGATGTTTACTCCAGAAGTTAAAATATGGACATTCTAAGTACAACCATGTGAGAAATCACAGTGATGCTCCCAGCTTTCTCCTGGGAATGGCCATTCTGGCAGAGTCGGGCCCCTAGGCTTTCATTTGTAAGTGCAAAATCAGTACTTCTATTGTTCATGACCAAATCCAGACAAGGCTTAAAGAATGAAAAATAAAACAAAAAAAATTGATGAAGGGAACACTCACTCTAGCACATTTTACATTCAAATGTATTCAGTAATAATCATAATCAGCCAACATCTTGATCGTGTTTTTATTCATAACATTTCCTGCTCAACACAGGTCTGGCTCTGATCTAAATTACAGAACAATCCTGGCAGTCTTTGTTGCAAAGGCACAGTTCTTAACAGCACTGAGGGCTATGGACCCACTGTAAAAAATATGCCAGCACATATTAGCTACTAGACAAGTATTGTTGTGCTTAACACATGTAAAATTTCTTCCTAAATATGTTAGAGAAGTGCAGATGTGAGGCATACTTAGTAGCAATGTGGTTGTCACCCCTGACACAAATTCTTTGCAATTTGTTTTGTTTTTCCTTTTCCTCCTTCTAGATCTGTGCTGCTAAATGCAGAAGGCTTTCTGTGTGCATTACATTTGACACTTAACATTAAGCAATCATAAGACACTAATCTTACTATTAAATTTTTGCTGCTGATGCTGCTGCATTACGTTCTTCATTTCATTATGATTTTTCTTTATCTTTTATATGCAAATCCCTGAATCAGTTTGAGAGCTCCATTTCCTTTTCCCTTCTCCCAAAAAAGTGACTCAAGCTTCATTTTAATTGTACAAGTTAGTCTATATTTAACTCTTACATCCATTACTAGCCCCAAACAAGTAGTAGACAGGACTAATTCTTTCTCAGGCCAAGACAGATGAACTTATAGGATCCATGTACATGTTCTTACTTTTCAGGAGTGAGGAATAGATGCTAAAAAGTCTTAAAAGCACATGAACAATTCCTTGGTTGAATGGTAGCCATACCATGATTATGGTCCTATACAAAGTGAATGCTCCAACTACGAGCTAAAAACAGGTACCTCTGTTGTGTGCTGCATGAAAAACACTTTTCTCCTTGCAGTTTTCTTTTAATAATGTAAAAACATGGAATGCATAAAAAAAGAATTTGCTCAATCACTCAGTGCAACAATTCAGGTCATGACTACTTCATAATCAGTAGCATACTAACTAGGAAACATATAAGGTACATAAAACATTATTGAAAAGCAATGGGAAGGGAAGGGAAGGGAAGGGAAGGGAAGGGAAGGGAAGGGAAGGGAAGGGAAGGGAAGGGAAGGGAAGGGAAGGGAAGGGAAGGGAAGGGAAGGGAAGGGAAGGGAAGGGAAGGGAAGGGAAGGGAAGGGAAGGGAAGGGAAGGGAAGGGAAGGGAAGGGAAGGGAAGGGAAGGGAAGGGAAGGGAAGGGAAGGGAAGGGAAGGGAAGGGAAGGGAAGGGAAGGGAAGGGAAGGGAAGGGAAGGGAAGGGAAGGGAAGGGAAGGGAAGGGAAGGGAAAGGTGGAAGAAGGTACTAAATATCCCTCAGTATATTTTCATGATACAATGGATGTTTACTCACAACACTCACTAGTATTTGTTTCTTACCATCTTAATTGATATTATTTCCTTGAATTCTTTGTAAAAGCTGATTAGAAACAGAATCTAGAAGATAATTTATTTAAGTATTTCTGTATTAAATTACAGAAAATGAAATCTCTGCTTTACAACTGTTTAGCTTTATATTTATGATACAAAAGGTCTTTCTTTTATATTTATGATACAAAAGATTTTTCTTTTTAAAATTTTGATTGGTAATTTAAATTCTAAATACCTCTGTCTACTTTTATTACTGACAATATCTTATTGTGGATAAAATTTTCATAAACACATTGGATGACTTTTACTAATTTCAGTGGTATGAGAAAGATGGGAAAATATTATGTGACCTTTAATGGACAAGAGATTCCTATGATAGTGAATAAGGATCCATTAAAGTCCACTGCTTGTTTCCTGGATATGAAGGAAGCTCAAATTAACCTCCAGATGTAAGGTTTGTAATTTATTCTATTTCTTCAAGAGAACAAATATGAATCTTGGCACAGATAAACCATAACTCCAATTTCTGATCCAACAATGTGCGAAAGCATATGCTTAATTTCAATCTTGTGAAAAATCCCATAGATCCTATAGTTCATGGACTAAATGTGAAACACAGCTTTGTGGGTCAAGTGTATTGCAAGCTGAATAATCAAATTCATCATCTACTTTTCTTCATAGATGAACAATTCAAAATGTATAATGTAATAGATTCGCATAGAGAATCTGAAAATCTGCCACAAAATGTCCAATAAAATTACAGTGACAGATAAAATTATATCTGTGAATGAAAAGAATAGAGGAATTCACACAAAACAAAGAATTATGTAAGTGGTGGTTCACCTTGCCTGTGCGCCTGGTGTCATAGGACTACAGTTTTCTTTAAAACAGTAATGTCCAAATAGATCTGTTTCGGCAAGAGTGAAGTCCTATGAGAGGAGACACAGTGCAGCCCGAGAATTTTGATTCCTTGTCTGCTTTGGAGGCCCCCTTGCATTCCTTCTTCTCTACTGAGAAGAAAATCTGAAAGTTGCTGAGGCAGCTTATTGCAGTCACTGTGTCTGAGATGGAGGGAGTGTGTGCTCGATTGCCAGAACACTGGACTCAAGAAAATCACTTAACTTCAACAGTCTCATCAGATTTAACTTGTCCTTCCCAAATTATAATTCATTCACATAAATATCTTTCCTGAAAGTGAGAGAGGATCCTAATACTTAGTTGAAATAGTTGTAGAAAAACACTTTGTCCATTCCCCACTTCCAGTTAACTTAATGGAATACTACTTCCAAAAAATCCATGGTACCTTGGTTGCATCAGTGCATAGCTGAAACTTCTTTCAAGGAAAATTTGATTCTGGAAAATAGGGCAATTTAAAATCCAAAATCTGTAAATAAAAACAACATTTAAAAAGAGTCTAAGTGTGATTAATTTAATTCCTCCTGTGTTTTGTGTTCAAGTCTTAGTAATTCTTCAGTTCAGGGATCTATTCCATTTCTGATACCAGAAATGGACAACATTTGAAATACAGCAAGAGGAGGGTGCTTTTAGGAGACTTTCAAACCAGTGCTGTGGATGCAGTGGATTGATATCCAAATTTTCAAGTGTGCATCTGAACAAATGTGTTACGACAGACATCTACTACTTTTCAAGTACAAGTTTCTCTTTTTCTTCTTCATCTGTTTATGAACTAATGAGAAAAGAACATCTGTTTTAAATTAGTAACTGGACCATTGTTCTGAAACCAGACCTTATAATTCCCTTTCTTATTGTTTTTCCCCTATTCTCTGAAATTTTTCTTCCAGTTTATAACAGCAAGATTTTCTGTGAGCAGCAAAGTTAATGAAGTTCAGTTTCCTATGAACTGTCTTTTGTCCTGTGGACACTTCAGTGGTCAGAGGCAGCATGTGAAACTATTCATATGTGGTCTGGCTCCTGGCAAATATGTACAATCTCTGACCATGAAACTGTGTCTGAATAAAAATAATTCTGACTGCCTTTTCTTGGTAGAGACAAGGAAATCTGCATCTTTCTTCCTAACATCACATTTAGTTTGCAGAATTTTTGAGTTTTGCATGCCTCCCTCAAATAAATTTACAAAAATGTTTAAAACACATTTGAAAATAGAGTTTGCAGGCAGATATCAGATAAACAAATATGATCATGTCATTGGAAACTAATCCCCCTGCCTTCTTCCTCCCCAACACCCCCCACAAAAAAAAAAAAAAAAAACCCAAACCCAAAAAGAAACTAAACCACAAAACTTCTACTAGTTTCAGTAGATCACACAGGTACATTTCTCTTAGAGGGTTACTGAGAACAGACAAACCAATTTAAAAGGCAGTTCCTGGAAATAATTTCCTTCCTTCCTTCCTTCCTTCCTTCCTTCCTTCCTTCCTTCCTTCCTTCCTTCCTTCCTTCCTTCCTTCCTTCCTTCCTTCCTTCCTTCCTTCCTTCCTTCCTTCCTTCCTTCCTTCCTTCCTTCCTTCCTTCCTTCCTTCCTTCCTTCCTCCCCTCCCCTCCCCTCCCCTCCCCTCCCCTCCCCTCCCCTCCCCTCCCCTCCCCTCCCCTCCCCATTTCTTATCTTCCGATTGAATTAAATTTTGAGTATTGGAAGAATTGTTATTAATGGAAATTAAGTTTAGTTTCAGGTACATTTCACTTTTAACCTTCATGGTTTTCAGTGACTCTTTTCACTGCAATAAATTGTATCTCTAAGGTTCCTAATCAAACTCTTAAGTTGGCTGGTCTCATTTTACTGGAGAGCGGAGTGACAGTCAAAGTTCTGGGCCAACTGAGTAAGGTGGTCAAGTACCTTCTCAGCAGAGACAGTACAACACTGACAGCTCTTTTGCTTTCAGTACCTGAACAGTATCTGAATTATACTTATCCATTGCACTGCCAACTATGGCTTAAATGTTAATAACAGTTCCAAATTGTTAATTCTGGTTCAGGACAGTTTACAGGTATTGAATATCATAAAATAAAGGTACAGGAAGCGCACTAAATACTCACAGATACATTTTTTATCTCCTGAGGTTTTTTTTTTTTTTTTTTTTTTTTTTTTTTTTTTTTTTTTTTTTTTTTTCTTTTTTTTTTTTTCTTTTTTTTTTTTTTTTTCCCCTGGGCAGAAGAATTAGTTCAGTGACTGCAGCAAGGAAAATAGGCTTCAGCAGAGCAAAGGTATGCATCAGCTGAAAATACTGCCTTCTGGAAATGAGTAATTTTATAAGGTTAAGTCAGAGTTTCCATCAACGCAACCATATTTTTGTCAGTAAATCACAAATACTTTCCTATTGATGCTACTCTGCAATTTCTTCAGAATTTACTCAGCAAATAATAATAGAAAGTCAGAAGAAAATGACTGAGTCTAACTTAATTTCTGTTTTTCCACATTTCTAAACTGTTTTCAGTTTCAGCTCATTATCTGAGTCCTAATTTGAGCATAACTTCAGACAGCAGCACTGGGCCATAGGGCCATTTCTATGCCTTTGCTGTAAAACCTTTAGGTTTATATTTAAGCTGTGACATCTCTGTGTAGAGTATAAACACACCCTGATTATATAATTTTAACTTGTGTATCAGCATGAGGGAAGAATTTTCAGTTCAGTGGAAACAAGCAATTCTGCCTGAGATGGAGTGGGTTCCAGCTCACACGGCCTTACCATTGACATTTCTTGGAGTGAACCCAATCTCCAGCTTGTCTTCTTTACCCCTGTACGCCTTGATACACAGATTGTGATTGGTAATGCTGTGAGTCTTTTTGCAAATGAAAAAAGATCTTATAAACATAGCATTGAAGGGTTCTGACTAAAATCCTGTTGTAACACTTGACATTTGTGCAAGAGGAATAGCTGTTTTTCGAGAAATTGCTGTTGTGTACCATATTGGGGTGCACATGTGGAAATAAGGCAAAGTAAAAACCATCTAAATAATGGAGCAGTTTATAAGATAGGAGCAGTGGGAAAAGAGAAATAAAATGGCATCTTTTCAGGAACCATAACTGAACACTCAGAGGACAAAATAGAAGAATTATTGTTTGCAGATGTGATTGTGGCAATAAAGGGACATAATAAACTGACAAACAAACCAACCACTCTTATTGAAAACTGCTACAGAATTCCTCAGTTATCATCCCAAACATTGCAGTGTACAATTGTCATATCACAGAACCATAGAATGGTTTGAGTTAGAAGACATCTTACAGATCATCCTGTTCCAACCCCTCTGCCATGGACACCTTACACTAGATCAAATTGCTCAGAGTCTCATCCAACCTGGCCTTCCACACTCCCAGGCATGGGGCATCCACAGCTTCTCTGGGAATTACCCTGTATTGATAGGGTAGTAGTAACAATGACTCTGGTAGTAAAACCTTTTGAAAAACTATGCTTCAAGAATGCTATTGCAGGAAGTTTTAGACTGATTTCACAGAGAATGAAAGAAAGTAAAGTGGAATGGGTAGTCTAGGAAAGCAGATGAGTGTAATAAAAAACAAATGCAAAAAAAAAATTTGGAAGACAATAATGGAGAAAAAGATGTCTGTATGACATTCAAATAAACTGCTCTATGTGGAGGAAGTTAAATCATTACACTGGATAAATAAGGAAATGAAGGCACCCTGTGCTATCATACTTTGGTTAGCCTAATCTAAGCCTGTATAGCAGCTCTTAGATGGTAGCTGTTTAGACGTGGCAGTATCAGGTCTAGAACATGGTAGCAGCCAGCCTATGAGCTCTCTAGGAAGATCTAGGCCAGTGACATAAGTAGTTTCAGATCCTAACTCCATGGTATGTTGTCTTCTCTGTATGTTCTCACCTGGCCAAGGGTCGTCTTGCTAAGGCAGGCATGTGCCACTGTCACACATCATTTTGCTGGGCAGGCATAGCTTCAGCTTCTTCTCACCCATGCATAACTGTCTGAAGGCTAAGCACATAAACAAGTACTTTAGGTTCCCTCTTTAGTCATTAGAGAGGATGTGTCCACCAGAGAGTGATTTATTTAATCCCAGAACAATTGTGCTGCTGGGAAAATGATCCAGATACCTAAATATAGGAGCTCAGTACCCTCTGAAGTGCCCTAGACTATCCAAAACCTCATCATGGGGCTGGCAGGCATGACACAGGACTTATGAGAAACCTTGGCCTTCTGTGCATTCAGTAGCTGGAAGCCAGGTTCCTATGGTGTCTGAAACAGCACTAGATGCCTATGTTTAGGCAACAGAAGCAGACCTGGAGTGTAACTTTTCTTCAGCCAAGAACATGTTACCAGGAAGATCTGTGCCAACAGTACAGCACAGTCTTAGAAGCTGTTTGCTATTTATTTTCTGTGGAGAGAAGGAAAAGAGGTTTTTCTGGTGTTAGTTTTTTTGATTTATTTGCAGGGAATAATAATAATAAGTTCAAGACAGAAGCCTGTCTTGAACTACACTTTGTCTTGCTGTGTTTAGGGTGAGGAAGAGACTACAGAAATAGAATAATTATAGGGGAAAAGTGTTGCTGTAAAATAGATTAAATTCGATGGCAGAAGATGGGGAAGAAAAGAGAGTGTTTGACAGAGTGAGAAGAAATTCTTGCCCAAAAGGAAGAACTTAGGTGCTGCAGTTGAGAGAGTTATCCATGTTGAAACACAGGAAAACTCAGAATCTTGGACAGGAAAGACTTTCGATCAGGCCATAAAAAGTTCAGAAACATTGAGGTGGTAAAATGACCTATAAAATTAACTGGCAGATTAGCAACCCTAATAGAAACAAGAAATCAAAAAGAAAAATTAAATTAATTAGAAAGATTAAAGACTCTTGGAGGAAAGCCCATCTTGGTCAGATCAGATTTTGACAAGGTGCTTGAATTCTACAGTGTTGTATTTAAGGTAGAACAGGGACAATGACAATGCTAATGGCTATAATATGCTCTTGTGATGGCCATAAAAACCTCACTGATTTTATCCTTGATCGTGAAATGCAAAAAAAAAGCCTCTGCATTTCCAAACTGAGCATTACTGTTAAGATCAACAGGTAAGATAGCTGGCATGGTATGAGCATGCTGCAGTAGAGTATAAAGGCTAATGCCACTGCATCTTGAGATGCACTGTCCACTGGTATTTTCAGATTCTCCATTATGTAATTCTACTTTACTCATATCACCTAGGTGCTATGACATGATTATTATTCTTATTATTAACAGTTTGTCCCAAATTCTCAGACACAGATGTGATCCACAACAGGGTCTGGCTGGAACAACCATATTTTGGTTGTTATGCAATGGCAATCCAAGTGTGTGGGAAGGAAGGTTCACTTTACATGATCCTTGGTAAGGAGTCAGAAAGTGTATAACAGGTCACACTGCAATACAGGCACAGCTTAACTAAATGGGAGCTCAGGGTCTGGACTTGAAATCATTGTTAGCACTGTTAATCACACATGATTTCATAAAATATTTCAATAATCTTAAAAGTACTCTGACCATCTAGGTCATAGCTCTCTGGGCAGAGATTAAGGTCTTAATTAGCTACATTTGCAGAAAATTCAGTGTGTAAATAAAACCATATGAAAGAGGATAAAGTTCCTCCTAGAACAAAAGGGCAGAGAATATGTGCAGCTTTTTAGGGGAAATGCGAATATATTGCACACCTCCCCAAGGGGTAACCAAGGACAACTTTTTGTTACAAACAATTTAGAATAGAAAAATCTCTAACCATAAATGTTTATGCTACTAATTATTTGAAAACTAAACAAGTGAGAATAAGGACAAAAATCTCTTTACTAGAACAAACTTCCTGCTTCATTCTTAAGCTAGTATAGTTTTAAAAAAAAATTGTGTCAATATGGAAAGGCTTAGGTTTCCCAAAACCTGATAAAGACAGCACAGATCTGATGAACCTCAGAAGAGTGTGCCTTCAGAACTTCAGCTGCTGCGGAAAACTAGATGTATTTAACAGAGAAAGTATTGAAAGAGAATATTTCCTGGTAAGTTGGTAACTCACCAGCAGGGCATAAGTGACTGTCCACAACTGCAAGGGACTCAATATTCCTTAAGCCACCTACAAGAGAAAGCATTCAAGAATATCCAAGGCCTCTGCATTTCAGTGGACATCTTTTGGGACATGAAAAATCAATACAGCTTTTCTCTGAGCCACTAAATGATGAGTTTAAATTCATTGGTGATACTAAGAGCAGAATCTAGTGCTGCAATTTAATTACATCTTTTACTACCAAGTGTGACCTGTACAGCAATTACATATGTGACTACATTTCAGTGATACTAATGCCTAATTCACTATTGCAAATTGTTTGAGGCCTCAGTAGAAAACTGAAGAGAAAAACCCAAGGTAAAAACCCAAAATGAGTGTGCAGTGGGACAAGTTGGAGAGAGCTCAGTTCTGTGTATGCCTTCTGTTTATGACAGCCTAATTGAAGATGACTAAAGAAGCAGCTTTTATTATAATATCTAACAGAATTATTTGCTTTGTAAATAGATAAATCTCAAACTAATTAGGGCAGATGGATCAGAAACAGGAATTGCTTATGGATAACTCTCCTATATACTCTGCCAGCAAATACGTTTTTAAAAGCTTGGTTTTTATTCACTCAGTGACTTTTTGAGTCTCAACAAGTCCGCTCTCTGACCAGGGATAAAAGAAGGGAAGAGTCAGCCAGATCCTAAAGTAAATTAAAATTATGCTCTTTGTGCCCATGGGGGCTGCTGAGAATGACATTTAATTAGTCTGATTATCAAGTTTATTACTTTATTTCTCTCCTGTTCCATTATTGCCTTATAGTCCTAGTACCTTAAGCACCATGCAGACATATGGTGAGGTTATACTCATACCCTAAGGATTTATAAAGAAATTTATGATCTACCACTCATGGAAGTTATCACCTAGGGAGGCCTAGGTCTTCTAACCTGAGGACATAAGTTATATATGCCCCAATGAACACAGAGCCCTGATGGCTTTTTTCATCCCTCCCAACACCTGGAGCAGGGTTAGAGAGTGAGGAGGGGGCTGTGACAAAACAGTCTGGTGGGTGGGGAGATGTCCCAGCAGAGAGATGTCACTACATGCAGTCACAAGCTGCCTACCAATTTTGTTTTGCTTTAATAGATACAATCTTATCTCAGTCCTTTGGATACTCCTCCTGTTACAGGAAAATCTTACTGCTTTTTCATAAAGCAAAAAGATTTGGTATTCTGTCAAGCGTTATACACAAAGTGTAATGGTGGAGCCAGAAAATGAAGGCACAGCTTGTGAATTGCCATATGAGTTGCCCAAAGAGAACACTAAACATTTTTTTATGAAGGTAGAGAGCAAATCAATGAATTAACCAAACTTTATATACCACCAGGGTACCTTCACTCCAATATTAAGAATTTTAAAAGTGTGTCTTAAAATAATAGAAGAATTTAGGCAAAACCATACTTCGACATATAAAACCAATTCCATATACATGCAGTGTATAGATGTATATGTGTGTGTGTGGCAGAACATATTATTTTAACTGGCAGGAAGCTCATAAAATGAAATGCTTTTGGGATTGGCTCAAACTTTGAATGCACTTTAACGTGCTGGTTGTACTTTATGAAGAAATCTCAAATGTATCCCATGTGTTGCAAGTGTTTAAGAATGGGCTCAAGAGGAGCTTTTGTCTGCCTGAGACATACAACTATTTAAAAAATATCTTCCTTCAGCAGCACCAATATTTATTTTAGTGTGCAAGTTTTGCAGTTTGAATGCTGAATTTGAGTTTCCACATAGCCATCAAAAAAGTGAAGAAACCAAAACCTTTAATAAAGCTTACAACAGAATCTGGTTTCAAGACTATTTCCCATGACTCAGAATTTTTTTTTGTCAGAATAATTTTTCTTAGAACAGTTGACATATCATTATTGTTTTCCTTGTTTTAGAATATTGGCTTCCCAAAACAGTCCAATCCATCCTTGAACTAAAAAAGAAACATGTCTTCAGAAGTCTGGCTCCTTTCTTAGTAACTATAATGTTCTCTTCCCCTTTCCATCACCACTGTTGTGTTAAGTGACTGCAGGCTCAGGCTTCTGGGGTGTGCATAGAAATGTACATAAAAAAACCTGCCATAACTTCCCCATTGTTCTCCAGTTGTGTGGGATCAATATGACTAGGTGCAACTTAAGTGGTGAACTCCTTTGTTATCCTCAGTGGTCCAATTCCATGCTTCTACTCTGTTTTTGAAATTGATTTTTTTTTGCTGGGTTTTTCTTTTGTCATCTTGTCTTCATTTTCTGATCTGCCTTCTCTGTCATATCAGTGAAAAATTTTTATTGATGACTACAATGTCATATCCCATCATGAGTTAGTCTTTCTTAAGTGACTTTAGAAAATGCTTTCATGACCCGACATATGGCCCCTTGATATCAATGAGACTTCAAGACTGACAGTTTTGCTCAAAACTTGAAAATGGACTGAGTTAAAATACTGCTTTTCTGTTTAAGTGCTGCTTTCTCAAATGAAAATTTAAAAAAAAACAAACAAAAACAAAACAAACAAAACAAAACAAACCACAAAAAAACCACCTAAACAAAAAAAACCCAACCCAAAAAAACAACAACAAAAAACCCCAAACCAAACCAAAAAAACCCCAAACAACAAAAACCACCAAAAAACCACCAAACCCCAAACACTATAACAAAACCAAACAACCAAACAGAAGTAACAGTCCTATCCTTACAAGTAGCTGCTTCTCCTGAGCAAGGAAACATATGAAATAAAACCCCAAACAACCTCTAAACAGTAAGTCAACAAATCATGAAAAATTTAATACTCCTACTTCATTTTTTCTAAATCTGGTAAATAAATAAGTCACAGGGAGAGCTCACTGCACACATTTTAATGTTTTAGCAGCAGATGGTTGATATTTTGTTGACAAGAAGCCCAATTGTCTACATTTTAACTTTTCAATAGCTCCACAGAAGTATGCAATCATTGTCTTTAAATGAATTAGGACTGAAAAACAACACATATCTGTTGAACAACTTATCAGAATCCATGTTTTTGATGGAAGTTAGGGACATGAACTGCATTTTCAGAAGTTTTTAACAGAATTTTAAAATATTTCTTCAGAACATCTGTGAAGCAGCTCAGTCATATGACAAATTCAGCAATGAAGTAACAGATAGAAGCACTCTGAACTATAGACATTTCATTGTGATTGAGAAGAAATTCCTGTGGCAAAGCATTATGAACACAGAAACAGGAAGATGACTTGGGAGTACAGTGTGAACTAATGGTCAAATTGCAAGGAATAAGTATCAACATTTTTAAGCCTCCCTTTTCAGAGATTCCATAGTTCACAATCTTTCTATGATGCTTCTTGCTCTTTTGGAAAATACTTAAAGCTTTATGATGGACAGTTCAAGGAGTGCAAGTGAAAACCTGTAGTAAAGCATTCATTTTTTCTGACCCATTTATGGAAGCTTCAGCAGGTGCAGGGCCACCCATCTGGAGGTCTCCATTATTTTATAAAGGCAATATAGGTATTTACATAAGAACTGACTTGGTAGGCATTTAAAATCTGACCTTATAGCAGGGACCTAAGTCAGAATTTATTTCATGAGCTCAGCTCAAGACTCTGTGTGTGCTGTCCTCTTCCACTCTTCCCCACACAGTTGGCAGTGATTCCACAATGGCTTATAGTAGTCCCTGCTCTAATATTGCAGATCTTTTTTGACAGGCTGACATTGAGAATATAGACTGGCACCCCACACTGTCTATTAGAAGATGGGGTACATCTTACCCCTGCTATATAGTACACCAGAATCCAGGACCTTGGTTACTGAGCTTTCACACTGGATTTCTATGTCCCTCCTTACATTCCCAATACTTTGTTTCCTGTTAGGGACTATGGGAGCTGAGCTGTATTCCTGACAATAGCAGTATCTGTCGCTCCTCTATTTTTATTTTCAGACCTTACTGTGCTGTGTGTTATTGTTTAATTGCCCATTGCACAGTGTAGCATGATTTTTTTAAATTAGCTTGACATTTTATGTGCTTCTTTTACAGCTCATCTCAGTTGTTAACGAGCCCTTTGCCAAGTATCTTCTGTACAGAGAATTACAGACCTTTAGTACTGTCATTTGAAAGCTAATACCAACAAACAGAAAAATTACTCAGCAGAAGGAATGTAAGTATTCTATGTTCCCAATTTTTAGTTTGCAAAGGTTAGGCACTATTCAGTAAAAGGAAGCTTTTTTATTTTTTCAAGTGTAACAGTAACCAATTAATGTGATTTGTTCAGATGGGCATTATGAGTTGTCCAGATGCCAACTGCATCATTCCAGCCTTGAAAGACCTGCACAGATACAGCTGTGGGCTAGTTCTCTCTGTATCACAAGCAGGTATCTTTTGATGTCCTAGAGATTATATAAGTCTTGTCAATTGAAGGATATCACAAGGAAGAGGAGAGCCAGGCCTTGGCAAAGATTTGGGCCTACCTGGCGACATGCTGTTATCACAGAATCACAGAATGAGCTGAGTTGGAAGGCACCCACAAGGATCACGAGTCCAGCTCCTGGCCCTGCACAGGACACCCAAAAAAGTCACAGCACGTGCCAGAGAGCATTGTCTAAATGCTTCTTGAACTCTGTCAGGTTTGGTGCCATGACCACTTCCCTGGGACCCTGTTCAGTGCCTGTTCAGTTCATCTCTGGTTGAAGAATCATTTCCTGATATCCAGCCTAAATCTCCCCTGACACAACTTCAGGCCATTCCCTCAGGTCCTGTCACTGGTCACCACAGAGTGCTTGCCTCTCCTCTTCCCCTCGCAAGGAAGTTCTAACTGCAATGAAGTCTCCCCTCAATCTCCTCTTCTCCAGGCTGAACAGACCAAGTGACCTCAGCCACTCCTCCTGCAGCTTCCCCTCAAGACCCTTCGCTATCTTTGTTGCTCTCCTTTGGACACTCTCTTATGGCTCAATGTCTGTTTTATATTGTGGCACCCAAAACTGCTCTCAGCACTCGAGGTGAAGCTGCCCCAGTGCAGAGCAGAGGGGACAATCCCCTCCCTTGCCCAGCTGGCCATGCTGTGCCTGAGGCCCCCCAGGACAGGGTTGGCCCTCCTGGCTGACAGGGCGCTGCTGGCTCATGCTGAACTTGCCATTGACCAGGATCCCCTGGTCCCTTTCCACGGGGCTGCTCTTCAGACTCTCATTCCCCAGTCTATAAACATAACCACAACCCAGGTGCTGGATCAGGCACTTTCCTTTGCTGGACTTCAAATTGTTGGTGATTGCTCTGTCTTCTAATTTATTAGGGGTCTCTCTGAAAGGTCTCCCTGCCTTTGAGGCAGTCGACATCTCCTCCCAGTTTAACAAATCTGATCCAGCGGTGGTTACAGAAGTTACCTCACCAGAAAATTCTGATCCTGAGAGCAGGAAAAAATGGAGTTTCTTATAGGACATGGATTTTGTTTGTTTTTCTTTCAATTTTAAAGTTTTTGGACTACTTTTTCCTAGATATTCTTAGACCCTGGATAACAGTAGACGTAAATAAATAAAGCCCGTTCTGCTTTCTCCTACTCTAACAGCATCCTTATGTGAGCGCACACCAAAACCAAAAATGATTGAGCTGCTAAGTCTGTAATGAATGATTCATAATTTCAGGAGAAATGGGTGAAAGGTTGTGCAAGGTCGTAAGTGCAAACGTCCAGGCCGGTATCAATTTGACTGTAATGGTTAGAGCTCCAAGGCTGTGAATATGCATTTGATGCCTCTTGTCAATGTTGATAAGAACAACTACTAAAATGCCTTTTAGCATGCAAGGAGGCAAGAGCTTAAATTGAAAAAAAAATGTAACTCTGCAAGGTGCTTGTAAAAGACTGAGAACTGTGGTGGGATGGTTCTCCAAGATAACCAAACTGTAGAATGAATGCCTTAAACTGTACACTGACCATAAGACAAACACACAAAGACTAACACAACTCTGATTATGAGAAATGCTTGTGAGAGTACAAATATAAACAGATTGGCTATTCTATATAAAGGCAAAGGACATCAGGGATGCAGATCAGAAGCCACAAAACATGAATGCGCAAAGTGTGCCTTGTGTTAAGCGGCAGTCAAAAGAATTTTTTTCTTGTTTTGCATATAGAAAAGTTACCAAAAATAGCAAATTCATAGCCACTTATAGGCCATGACTAAGTTTAAATTAGCATAATTCTCCATGTAACACTAAGAGCTGTTAAAAAGTTAAAATAAAGAGATTAAAAGTGTCACAATGTTAAAAATGGTGGTTAAGAAAAGAGTGACAGCAAGCAGTCCCAGCTGACTGTTGTGGTAGAGCACCAGAACTCTCAAATACAAAGCTTACTCCTGCATTACCCTTGAAATAAAACAGGGTTTTAGAATGGGTCTCCTGGCATTGTCAAGGCCTGAATTACATTTAAATGAAGTGATGCCTGGAATAGTACACAGTGCATGATTTTAAGAAAACAGATTTTTTTCACCCTAAACAGCTGAAAAGATGATAAGTAAAAGTCACAGCTTTTCAATAAATGAAATAATGCTATGGGAGTTCCAGAATTTTCTGGTTAAAGGCATATTGGTTTTAAATTATTAGATGCTCCCATCTCAAAACACGTTCTTGGGAACAATAGTATTGCCTCATCTGCACTGATTTTAATAGTGTTAGTTATCCCTATTATGTAGAGGTTCTATTGGTTTCAACAGTCTTGGGAACATAACCAATCATTCAAACCTTTAATGGCCCAGCAGAGTTAGAATTGCTATGTTTCGTAGGTACGTGCATCACTAATTGTAAAACTGATGGGACAGTGAATGCCCTGATGTTAACAGTAACAAAGTCACCAGACACCCCCTTTACATGAGTTCTGCACAACACTAAATAAAGAATGGTCTTAAAGAAGGAAAGAAAAAATTGCCTAATTTACAAGTAAATTTGCACCTTCTCCATCATAAACAACTCATTAAGATGAAGTAATCACTCCACTTACTAATCCCATTATTGTAATTCCCATTTTTACATGAAACTTGTTAGGATGATTGCAGTTCTGATACAATCTTTGTCATGTAGAGATTTTAAAGAAATATTGCTAAACACTCTTAAAGAGAGAAAACTTAAAAAAGCCTAGTTGCAATGTCCCTTACAGGGAGAGAGTTACATTAAAAGGATCTTATAATCATTCTCAAGCATTAAAATTCCAGGAAATTAAGAAATGAGTATAGATTTAAAAAAAAAAAATCATCAAGCATTTAACTGTATGAAAATGCAGAGGTAGTGCTTCTGTACAAAATTATCTTTGTCCTGAACTGACACCGTGGTGGATGAAAATGAGAGAATAAACCAACTGCTCCTTCAAAAAAAACCAGCTATTGTGCTGTTAAAAATTAGCTTAATTTAAACCTAATTAGTTTAGGAATTTCACTGCACTGAATTAATGATATAATTTACTTTCTGGAAAATATTATAGATCCTTTTGGATATTTGAACTATTGAGCTTGTTTTCAGTTCTGTAATAGGTTGTTTTGCTTGAATATGGGCTGTAGGTTTTGATATTATTGTTCCCCTCACAGCAACTTTTAACAGGAAGAGAAGTGAAACAGTTCTGGTTTGTGAAAGGGTGTGATAAATGTAGTCAGATCCTCGCCAGGAGCAGACTGTGAACCAGCTCTCTTGATTTCAATGGGTCTACAACAGCTGGTGATACGGAAATGTTACATACTTTGAAGATTTCTGCAGAACATAAATAGCCTTTTATTAGTGCTCGAGGATTTTCAAGAGAAAGAGATGCAAGCTGGTGAAACTGAGACCATAGTTCTACAGTACAATAAATCATACTCCATGTCTTCAAGAACCAGATTAAAACAGGTGTAACTATAAGAAAGAAATGGCTAAACCAATATTAACTCAATTTACTGGTTCTATTTTGTGCAAAATTTTGTGAGGGACCATCCTAAATAAGTAACTTCTGTGCTAGATCATATATCATCTATTGGAAATACTATGCCCCTTCAGGTATTTGCTCTATCATGCCCAGCAAGAAAAAAGTTTAACAATACCATGATCTCTGTATCAGAGAGAGAAGATCTATGCACAGAAGTATTTTAAGGATATCAGACCCATTCCTGAAAACTCGAGGTGAGATGGGGATTCCTCAGGATGTCAAATGGGAAGTATAGCAGTCACTTGACCCAGTACTTACAGCAAGACAGGGTTTCTGCACTACTGAGTCAGGATCAGGAGAGCCATATTATGCTTGAAAGTATTTTTCAGGAGGCTTTGATCCCCATCTGCTCTAAGGCAGAATCTGAAGTGATTCTCCATTGTGTTTTGTGGTGTTCCTCATGCAAAATATGCCAGGCCATGGTTGCCTGCAGCCAGCAGCCTTTCTGAAAGGAAACATTGAAGAGGATCCTGCAGATAATGCTTCTACTCATGTTTGAGCCGCAGTCAAAAAATGAAAACACAATAGAAAACAGAACCTTTGAACAAGAGAATTAAATGCAAATGGGTCTAAGGCAAGAATCAAATACATGATTAATAGCAACTTTCCAACTTGCCAAGTGGTGTTTTAAATTATGATCATTTATTCTGTATTATAGTAGCACCAGAGGTCAAATGATGCAGTCAGGCCTGATGCTCTTTCCCTTGCATTAGATGATGTAGAACATTTCCCAGGTGCATTTTCTAGCTAAGATAAAATAAAAAGCAGTCTAAAAGGAATATAGGTATTCCAGTGTTTCAGTTCACAGCTCTGCAGAGTTCTCTGTGTTGAAGAGCACTCCACTGACAGGAAATGTCTTCCAAGCTCAGAACCAAGCTGGATGACATCTCTGGAATATATTCTCAGGGCTCATGCATTATTTCTTTATTCAAGTTTCAGAGGAGTGTTTGACTTTTACTGTGAAACCATGAATCACTACCATTTTTGGCATCTCAGATGTTTTCCTCAGTTAAACACAATGAATTTCCTCCAAGGGAAGAAGGAACAGTGCAAATAGTGTTCAAAATGTGTTACTAATTTATTGGAAGGTCTTGTTGGGTTTAATTAATGCAAATGTTTTAGTATATTCCAGCAGAACTCATACGTCTTTTGATAATACATGCACTTTGAGACCCCTGCACACAGTGCATGTATTTTAGACCAAGAATTTATCCTAGAGATGGCAGATACATTTTAGCTGTAGAGGTTGTGAATAATCGACCAGAGTTTTGTTGTCTTTGTTCAATAGTTTGTTAGGAAGCACTTGTTATTGTACCAAAAATTAAAAGTTTTTCTCACCCTTTTTTTTCACTGCAAATGTCTTTAAAAGAAAAACATAAGGAAAAAAAAAAACATTTACAAGGAAAAGGAGTATTTGCAGTGATGTAAATTGCCTTGGCAGACTTATTTTGGTGGTAATTATATAGGAAAAATTTCTGTGCAGACTTTTTGTATTACTGCCTGTAAATATTACAGTTTTCTATTAATGTGTATTACTAGAGCTACTAGGTTTGAAAGTTTTTTGGCGTACTTTGGGGACAACTGCTTTGAGGAAAAAAAAAAACAAAACAAACCAAAAAACAACTATTTGCTTCTATCTGACCAGCATCAAAAAGCATCGTCTACACAGTTAACTGAATTGTGGCAGACTGCAACTTTTCCTGGCAGCAGTTGTTCTGCAGCTTCTTATCCATGCTACTACTTGTTATCTCTTGTGGTGTGCTATTCCAGAGGAGAACTCCAGTTTTTAGATTTGTCTTAAGTGCCAAGCAAACTGATATTTTTCTGCAAGTACTTTATTAACTCAGTTTCTATTGATTTCAGAGAATACCGTAACTAGAGCTATAGAATGTGACTACCATTCTGCTATAAATTTATGAGCGTGATTTTCTACTTCCTCCAGAGAGAAAAAGGGATGAGGAATTCTCCTTTCTTTGTTTATATCAGGGTTAATGAAAGTGTTCTCTTGGAAAGTGTTTTGACTAGTGTCGCAATAGGACACAAAATAAAGATGCTTGACTCCAGCCAGAAGGCAGTAAAAATCAGAAGCCTTTCTTTACAATTCATTCAGCACTTTAATAACATGCAGTGCTAAGAAGACACATTTTTGGTCCATAGGACTGACACCTCTCCCACTGGCTAAGTAACAGAAATAGCAAACAACACCTGTTGTTATGGGAAAGGAATATTATTTACATAAGGTTGTTTTGGGAAAAAGAAACTGTTGAAAAGTTTCCCTTGGGAAGAGATAGCAATTCTCAGGCCCAGAAAATATTGGGTCCACAACTAGTATGTTTCAGACCATACTACCTGGTGTAGTAGCAGTCCCTTTTTAGTTGACAGGTTTTGAAACATTTGTGAAAGCCAACATGTGATGGATTAATACAAAAGAAATTTATGCATAATTTTTCTATCATAATAAATATGCTAAAGGAAACTAAGACTTGATAGCATCCTTATTTCATTCCATCTAGCAGTGATGGAAAGAGACTGCAAAAGGTAATGGTTAAGGTCATCCAGGATCCTTGATTTGGGCTGCCATGTGTTTCATCAGACATGTCTGCTTCTCTGACCTTAACATTTGAGACAGATGGATTTTTGGCATATGCAATTCATGTTTTTAAATCCCTACTGGAGCAGGATCCAGGATTTTTTCCTTTGAAAAAACCCAACATAAAAACCTCAGGTGGGTCTTCCAGCTTAGCCAGCTGGAAGTGGTCTACACAGGAACTGCAGTGGTTATCAGTCAGCAGTCAAGGTGTGAGAAAAGCGAGAAAAGACTGTCAGGCACACTGTCTGAGCATGTAAAGACAGAGGGAGGGGAATATAAATAAAGTGCATTTCAAGATTTCTTGGGAGAATTAGGGGACCTGGACTTTCTCAAGAGAACATGAGACACTTCTGGGCACAAGCAACTGTAGTTTCTGAGGAGCTGGCTTGCTGTATGGGCAGACCTTCCTCTTTCCTGTGGTGCTGCCATGAACAGGACTGCCATGTTCTCTCTTCAAACTCAGGCCCTTGCTCTTCTGCCACATCCCACAGGGTTGTCTAAAGTTCCTACTCTACGGTGCTCTTCCCTGTTGGAAATGCTATGAACTCTTTGTTACTGGTTCTATTCCTAACAAGGCTGAATGGAAAAAGTAATTTAACATGGCTGAATGATCTATTAATGGATCTATTCATATGCAATTTTCTCATAGGAACATTTTCAGGATAACAGGACATTTGTTAAGTGATTTTGGACCACTTGATTAGACATATTTTTCTAAAAATTATTATCATTTTTGTGTAAATGTATCATGTATTTAACATATAATTAATGTCAAAAATTCTCATTATTCATAGGTCCTCATTGTGTAATTTTTATTTTAAAACATATAAATATTTTATCTACTGTTTGTATGTACACATATATTGGATTTAAATGCTGTTGATTTTCTTTGAGCCAAAAAAGGATTAAAACAAAACTTGGGAACAAGCTGAGATGTTGCTTTTGCTGAATAGTGTTCATATGCTTTAGGAAAAGAATGATGGAATCTCCACTCTGAAACCTCAAATGTGCTTCTTAAGGTAATCCTTTACTGTTAGAAAGAGGGAAGTGGTTCAGAATAAAACCAATTAAACTTTACCCAGATAACTTTGAAGATAGAGTCTCATGATCAAGGTGTTGTAAAGCATTGTATTTGGAACAAATCTGACCTGTGCTTCAGGGAATTTGCCATTAGCATCTTTTGCACAGTCATTCTCTGAACCATTAAGATGTGAGGTTTAACCCTGATGTTAAAAAACCATTTGAGGTCAGTATTCTGACGTGAAAGTTTGTTTTTGTAGATCTATTAAAAATCTAATAGTTTTACAGCATAGCTTTTGAGGGCTTGAAATGCTCAACAAGTTTTCTGACATGTAGTAAACCACAAAACATCCATTTAATTTGTGAACATTGATGGTGTGATGGAAAACTACGTTGCTTCTTTGATGTTTGTGGAGTCGCACCAATTTACACCAGCCCAGGAATTTGGTCTATTGTTCCTGCAAACATCCTATGACATTCTAAATTATCAAGATGATCATCTTGCAAATACATCGAAAGTATTAGAATAACAGTTCCCTGGCAAATGCTCTTGGGAGACTTAACTTATTAAATAAATAAATTACATGTGTTCTTTTTATATGAATAAAAATTTCTTTCATAAGAATGCATGACTTACTAGGAGGCTGAAGCTGTGATTTCCTAGCTGTGGATGCAACTTTATGAATCAGAAAGGCAGACATCTCAGTGAAGCACCTGATGTTTGCTCAGACTTGTAGGGCATAAAGTTTTAATGTCCTCAAATAAATGCATCTAGGAGCTAATCTCCTGTTTTTCAGTTTCTTTACAGGAGTTTCTCCCTGTTGTTTCCATCTTGTCTATGTCATTAAGAGTCCATGTAAAAACACATATTAAAAGAAAGACAGCAAATACTTTGTCTTGCCTTTTCTGTGTCTATCTTTGTAGAATTAACATTTTTTTTACCCCAATGTTGTGTTTGATCCTGAAACTGATTTCAAGCAAACAAACTGAAAATGGGCTTTAATTTAGAGGAGTGGGAAAGGTATCAGAAGGGACAGCTATATTCTACAGAATGAAATGCAGGTAACCCACAGACATCTGTGTGTTAATCTGCAAGGGTCTACATACAGGATGATATGTTTCAGTAAAGTTTGCTATGGCTAATATTAGTTGGAGCCTTTCAGAAAGGAGAGAGATAGGAATAAAGGAATGCTCAAATTTAGAGCAATGCCCACTCTTTAAGAAAATATAGGTTAGGTTGGTGGCAGAACTCAGTAGAACCAAGAATTCCGCCTGAGAAGATTTCATGTGCCCAGAGGGAGAACACATGCGTATGGAGTAATGGGACTTCAAGAAAATCTGAAGCAATATGAAGATGCTTCTGACTCTGCCACAAGGCTCACAGATGCGGTTTGGTGAAATTTTTTTAATCAAGACTTCTTTATATGGCAAGAAAAGGAAAACACCAACCTGGGTTTTCTATCAGTGAGACTCCATAAAAGGAAAGAAAAAGCAGTTGAAAAAAGAGCTAAAAGATTCATGGAGCTTTTTCAGCATAACCATACTAGGAGATCCAATTTTATATTTTGGGGTATTGCTATGTCAAAACAGTAAAATTCATGACAGGCTTAGTTCTCAAGTATTCTACCTTGGACAACCTTTGTTGCATGAGAAAATTAATCTACTCCTGAATACATTTATATTAATTTTTGATTTATGCAGATATATACAAACATAGAGGACAAAGCTGTTACCTTAAAAATGAATTTACACTGATTACTTCATTGTTTGGATGAACTCCAACTAACAGGGAAATATAATTTAGGTAAATTCACTCATGGTTTTGCTTTCATATTTCAGTAGTAAAAAAAAAAAAAGACTGCCTTGAACAACACCAGAGATGAAAATATTTAGGAATCAAACTGTTATGAAAACATCATTCTGGATGAAGGAACCTTTAGCCAAAGGAATAGTTATGGGAAATTGGTACTTTGCTAGAAATTGGTAGAAGCAGTCATCTCATGTTGTGGAGAATTTTTGCTATTTTGAGAATAGATTTGATCTCAGTATGGGGTGAAAAGCAACCATTTAGAAATTCTCAGGTTTGTGGAATGGAGAACTGCATGCTCTGAGCTGAATAAATTCTTTTCCTTTTAAATATTCAGTGGTGAAGACCTTTGTCTCTCAAATCCAGCTGCATTTTATTTATTTAGTCTGAAGTTACTGAAGCAGCACAGGGAATTGAAAGGATACATTTGAACTGGCACTGAGAAAGCCTAACACTTTGAGGTAGACACAAAAAAAATCAGGGGAATGCCCAGAGGAACAGTTATTTTTTATAAAAGCTATAGCAAATATATATATGAAAATACATGCAAATATATGAAAATGAGCACAAACTGAACAGATACATGCAGCAATATTGAGAAAGGTAGAGTGCTTATCAGACTGATATTCTGATACTTAAGGTTTACATAGCCCTATATGCTTCTTGGAAAAACTGGATTTCTGATTTGAACCAAGATGACAGTGCTGGATTTGGAAATGCTTTGTCCTGCAGTATCTCCAGAGCACTAGACACATTGTTTCAGATGCTCTCTGTTTTAGGACACCTCAGAAATCAGTTACGTGTTTGGTTTTGTTTTTCTTGATGACAGAAGAAGGAAAACAGCAAGTGAACTGTACCTGAATTTTGAGGGAAGTTCTCTACATCACTTAATATTTAAAAGGAGATTTTATTTGTCCTAGCACTTTATTTGTCTCTCCTCTTCTTGACCTGTTTGCCAAAATCTGTTGGTTTTCTTATTTTAGAGGAAAACGACATTGAGGTTTGTAGTGGAGTTGTGGAGATTTAACAGTAAACAGTTGAGAGTGTTGTATTATCAATTACGAGGTGTAAGTATATGGTTTCATGGATTGTGTCTAAAGGAATACAAAGGTATTATTTTAGACTTGTGCACAAATACCATGTATTTTTCCTAACATACCAAATAAGTTTACATGTAGATCCAGTATATACTTGGCAGAACACAGAGCTGAGCTTGATTAGGACAAACTCTTGCTCGCACCTTGTAATGATATTCTAACTTTGGGAAGAGGCTTGAATGAGTCAGTTGTGGCAGGAAAACTAGAGTCATAGGAAACAACTGAAGCTTTTTTTTGGCAGCCTGAGGTGCCTGCCAGCTTCAACTTCTTAAAGCATAAAGCTACAATAGTTACTTTAGGTTTAAGAGAACTGGATGTAGCCTACTGAGTATGATGCCATTCAGCACATACTTCATGTCGGGGCATGATGCTCACCCTGTTGGACTATAAAGACAATAAGGTATCATTTCTCACCCTGTAACTATGTTTTCCGTGTTCTTTGGGAGAACTACTGACTGTACAGCAGAGAAAGTATTATGAAGAATTCAGATAAGGTTATTCAATTTTATTATGATTCATTACCTTCTGTAGCTAAACAAGAGAAAGTTTTAGCTTCAACCAGCTAAAACCACGGTTTTCAATCTTATTCACAGATCTTTAATATAGTTTAAATACAAATGTTGTAACTTCATTGGGAATCTGGGATTCTCTCAAAGTCATAGCTACACTTACAACTCGTGCAAACTTCCTTTGGTAATATTGCATTCACTTACACTCATACAGACATAGAACAAAACATACAGTAAGCCAGTTTCCATTATAAGACTAATTGTGATTGACTACTAAACTAAGGGGGAGATATGTGAAATATTTCTGACATAAAAAATGTGTAAAAAGTAGTAATTCTGAATAAGCAAAAATCTGCAGTAATTCTCTTAAGTGATTTTTTCTTTGGAAAAGCAAATATATGACAGTTATAAAAATATTTAGGTGTCATTTTGTGGATTTCATACAGAAATTAACTTGTAATGTTTGAATATCTGTGTTCTTGGTGTGATAAATGTATATTGGTGGCAGAAACACATTTTATGCTCCCTCGCTTGTCACTGCTGTGTCAATATTGTGACACATAGGGTTGTAGAGTCACAGAAACTTATATATAATCAAGGACTTCTGTATATCATTTGGCGCAAGCCCTTGCACTCATATCAGGAATTACTCCAAAATGAGTTTTTAACAGGCTATTCTGAGAGATATTGGCACTCCCTGTGCTGCATGAAAGAACTCTGCTATGCAGCCAGTGACTGCACACAGTAGCCAAAGCTGAATTTGAAAATAAGTCTGATTCAGTGGGCTCTCTTTTAGCAGGGCTCATAATGAGAAAAAAATTAATGTAAACCAAAGCATTCTTGGCATAGGACTTGAATCAGGTTTAGAGGAAAACTTCTGGGAGACGTGAAGGGTGTCAGGAAAAGTAATGATTCTGGCATTAAGTTCTTCTGGAAATTCTTGGAAAGAGTATGCTCTAAATGTCTGTCTGTAGGTCAGCAAAGGCAATTATATACACTTTAGGGAACTGGTGATGTATGTGACTACTTTCTGTTGAAAACTCTGCTGCCCCAAGGGGCTCCTCCAGCAAGCAGCCTAGCTCTCAGAAAGAGACTTGAAGCATAAATCGCTAACCTTGAGTGAACAGCACAGCATCCAGGCAATAAAATCTAGCTATAAACACAGGGAAAGGCCACATCTTTGATAGCTTCCGGAAATAATTGCACGTTTCTTTTTTAAGCCTTTCTCTCACTTAAGCATCTCAGAAAGCTAAGGTGCAGGTTTCTATGACTTTCACTTTTGACATGTTTACCCCTGTGACTCTTATTTTGCTGTGGCTATTTACTCACTTTTCCCCCTCCCTCCACTCTTCACGTGTTTATTCCCATCTTCATCTGCTTAGTCACATGAGCCCCACTATCCACTCACAATGGGAAGCAACCAGGAAATGATTTTTATTTCAGTCTAAGTTTTTTTTTCATGGACTCAAGGAGTTCTAATGCAAGACTTTAGTTTTATTCACATAAGGATTATTATTTTGTTGTTTATTTTGCATTCTTTGCCTTCTCTCATCTATTCACATATTTCATCCCTCCTAATTTTTTTTTTACTCTGAACAGATTTGGCTGTTTTAGGTCTTTTATGCCTTTTCGGTATGCATCTGTATCAGATAATTGGCTAAAGGAAAAATATTTGGCTAAATAAGAATAATGTTGTAATAAGGGTGGAGTACATTTCTTGTTTTTAAAAATTCCTTCCAATATTTTCATCTTCATTTTTTCTGCAAATGTTTAGCCAAAGAAATAAAATAAACAGAAAATCACTGAGGGTAAAACTGGTGTAAAAAACCAATAACTTTTTTTTCTTTGCTAGATACTGACCAACTCTCAAATGAATTTAAAAATCATGTCTCTTTAATATGTGCTATTTATAAACTTCTCTTGTTTGGGTTTTTTTTGTTTGTTTGGGTTTTTTTTTGGGTTTTTTGGTCTGTTTGTTTTTGGGTTTTTTTGGTTTTGTTTTTTTTTTTCCCATTAAGATTTAAGACAAAAGTGCGGGCAGAAAACAAGTCCGAAGAAGGCCAGGATCCTTCAGGATGTTGTATTGTCTGCACTCCACTTTCTCTGTGTCCGCACCAGTAGTTACACATGATCTTAAGATCACCTTAAAGAGTGGATTTACTAAAAATCTGTAAGGCAAAACCTATATAACCCTCCTCAGCAGATCACTCCAGACAGATTTGCAAGCCCTGTGGCAATCAGGCAGCAATAGATTTGTTTTCAGTTCCTCTGGAAGGCATGAGCCTGTACAGACATGGAGCACACAACTGCATTTACAGCAAGTCCACCTCTGCTGTTAGATAATCCTAGACAGATCAGAAGACCACAAATAATTTCCTAGGAGGCCTGAGTGAGGGGAATTTTGGAGATGCCTTATTACTGTGCTCTAAAACGAATCAGAATGTTGTTGACCTTGGTGAAACTTGGGGATTTATCAGGGAAAGGAAGTAATTTGGTTGGGCTAATTACCTTGGATTCAACCTTGTTGTTAGTTTTCAGTGACCAAAACACCCTGGATTTTACAGTGTCTTTAATGTTCAGAGAAAACTTTGCTGCAGAGGCAAAACTTTCAAGAGCCCATAATCAATGTGCCATCTTTTCTTCCATCTGCTGTGTATCAAAGAAAAGGAGAATGAATCAGTCAAACAGGGATTCTGGTGCAGTCATCTCTGAAATATGCTAGTTTGCGACTTTAAATGTTGGCTTCGTTGGGCCATTGCTAGTTGGGTAGCTTTTCTCAGGAATGTTTACTGAAAGAGCACATTTTAAAGTAACAGGGAAGAGTACTTGCCAAATGGAAGCATTCTTGCCCATATCTTGTGACTAGTGCATCCAATCAGAGCAGTTCTGCTTCCCAGCCTAGGATAATTAAACCAGATGCTTTTGAATAAACTACAGAATATTGCAAAACAATTTTCCTGTTTAATTAAAATGACAAACATTTTCTCTTACTGCAAAATTCATCAACAAGAAAAGAGTTAGGATATGGCTGCAGAATTATTTGCTGTGGAACATTAGCTGCATTTCATACAGCAAGGTGGTCATTTGTGATACTGCCATGTTATTTTAGAACCAACACAAAAGGTTTGATGAACATAAAAGCAAATCAAGAAAAAGGAATATCTGTATTGCTTCACTACTTGTCAATTTGTCTGCTAGACCTAGGTAACCAATTAGATACATTATTATTTACATTGTTAAAATTATTTTTTAAATGCAAAAGGGTAAACATGAAAGATCTTTAAACTTAAGACCAAGGAGAGATGTTGGGACAATTTTTGAGGGATAAATATTGGCCATATTTTGCATAGAAATTTCATAAATATATATAAGAAGATCAGATTGCCTAAATCTTTTCTAAAATCATAATCTGGTTTTGGCAGAATATTTGATGAACAGAAATTCAAGCTAAGTTTCTTCTAAGTCTACTGATATAGTTAAACAAAAAACTTGCACAATCTTGGGGATTTAGTTGATTGTTTATTTATTGAATATGGTATATTGATAAACATAATGTGGTTAGTTCTTTTTTACAGTGTCAGATACGGGGGCTTTAATTTCCATTAAATACAATGCAGCAGAAGAAGGAAAAGGTAAAATATCCCATTCTCTTGTAACATAGTTGATTTTCTGCTGATGATTATTTTTATCAGTAAAAAAATAGTAAACTGAATTATTCAGTCTTTCTTACTACTTGTCATCAAAATGTAAATATTTTCAAATCTCATATAAATTTATATGCTTATTCTTTTGCATGTTTTGCTTTTATACAATAGCTTGATCGCTTTGGCAGATAATATTGTAAGGATGTGGGGTAGCTAGATGTGTTTTAATAGATAAATTATGTGATATGGTTCCAGTTTCTTGGCTGAATAACTGCATCTTCTAGTTAAGGCACTCTTGAGAAAATTGATTAAGTTAAAAAAAAAAAAAATAGGGATGGCAATACCTTACTTGAAGGTGGTTCCAGCAGAACATGCATGTCTTCTTGACATATATCCATCTTGTTCCATCAATTCTTAATCCCTCTAGAGTATTTTCTTCAACCTCTAATTTCCCTCTGCCATTTGTGCTCCATCCTCTGGCTGGCAATGCATTTGATCCAAATTTTCTAGGCCCAGTGTTTCTTCTTATTTTTCCAAATCACTGGAAAATACATGTGAGCAAAATTGTCTCTGACCCTGCCTGTTTTATGCCACAGTTTTCCTGAATCTGCACAAATATATCTGCCCCACTTCACACCTCTTTAATGACTTTTATACCTCTTCATTGACTGCTTTACTGCCAATCTGGTTTGAGAACACCTTCCAAAAAAACCCAATGTTCCTTCGCATGATATTCAAGCAGTTACCATGCCACATCCTCATGACTCTTGCCTTGAGATTTTGCAAGGGAAGGAGGATGAATATGTAACATTCCGGGCCTTACAGGACTGAGGTGCTTCTAGCAGGGCAACAAAGTGAGGTGAAGTTTAAATCGTAAAACATACATAAAAGGTAAGGTGAAGTTTTTTGAGACACGGATTTTGACTTACATGTGGATATTCTGCCAAAGTCCAGCTTTGGGATGGAATAGTGTTTATTAGACAAGGCAGGCAATGAAAAAGGATTATCAGTTTAATTTTCAGTGAGTATGTTCTTGATGCATTGCTGTTAATAAACATCAGACATGTGAGTGTAATTAGCCCCCAGATATCCATGTAACATCACTAATTGTATGGGAATGCGAGTCAAAGATGTAAGGGTAGAGAAATGTTTAAATAAATTCAGAGGTCATTTCCTCTGAATCCAGGATTTTTGACCTTGAGAGAAATTTAGAGTTGTGAAGAAGGAATTAAGTAGTGGCAGCTGGTTGCTGCTGTTTCCAAACAGCAGCGGACAGCTGTCTTCGAATGCACATAACTAAGGACACAAACCACTATTTCATTTTTAACAATTGCCTGCAGGTATTTGTTTTGAATCTAGAACACCTATGAAAATATATCTGGTACAAGTGTGTGAAACAAACTGCTAAGGGAAACCCTCTTATTCATTTAGTTTGAAATCATGCTGTTTATAACATTCATAATCTCTGAACAGACAATTTACTCCAAATTACAATGGAAGGCTACTGTGCAAGTTTGTTTTTCATATAAAACAGCTATCTGCCTCATGAGCTGTCTCACTTTAAAATTCAGCAAGCCGAAGATATGAAATCTTACTTCCTATCATTGAGTGGTAGTGATTTTCCCCCACTGCCATTCCAGTCATGCCATACTTAAGTTAGGCGGATGTTTCCAACTTGAAACAGCCTGGTAGGGAATTAACAATATTGCTGACAAGGAGCACTTAAAAATCATTTAAATTTATGACAAACAAAGGAAGTCAGTGCAACCAGTGAAAATTGCGATTTTATTTTAAAATGTAGGCAGTAATTTCTTGTGATAGACATGGTAGACAGGAGTAGCAAATTACTCCCTCAGGGCTACTTATCTGCAAAGTCCCTGCCCACTTACAGAATTTCTTAGAGATGAGATGGACTTTTGAAGACTTGTAAAACTTAACAGAAATCTGTGTACCATTTCCATGTAGCTGTTGGAAAATGATTCACATTTCAGACTTGTATAGTAATGCAAAAGGAATCCATAACTGTGTGTGTGCAACAAAGCTTATATATTGCTTTTCAGAAAATGTCTTTAATGAAATACTCTGAGACAGATTGCTTTTTATGAATAATGACAGCTTTCAAAGTTCAGGCAGAAGTGAATTTAACATTTCCAAAAGTAATGGAATTAGTATTAGCTATAGAAGGAGAACTGAGGAACACTGTAAGACTTGTGCTTAGGACTGAGGGGAAAACAAACTGCCCTAGTAAGCAAAATACAAAGTATACTGGAAGAGTCTCAAGCTCACAAAGTATTTTTTCTGCTCTGAAAGAGCAAGCTCACTCTAGATGAGTATGTACGTTGTAAAGGGCCTCTTGCAAGAGATGCCGCAAGATCGGGCATTATGTCAGAAAATGCAAAGCAGTCCATCAATCATCTTCTCAAATCAATGACATGGAGACCAAGAGACAGTATGAAAAGGAAGGAGTAAAGCCTTTTCTTATCCTGCAGAATGACATATATGCCTGAAAGGAAAGAAAGTAGAGCCTTGCCAACTAGTGACACACATAAATAATTATACACCCAAGATGTGAAGAGAAAGACTTCCATTTCACAACTGTTTATCAGTTTATATGGAGTGTATATATCAGCTGTGCATAGCACAGCTGATCCTGGTCACAACAGTAGTATAAACTAAAAAAAGCTAAATTAAATAAATGCTAAAACATACCTTAAAATAGATAATAAGACAAAAACTTAAAGAATATATAAAGCAGAGGTTTTTTATTCCTTTTGTTAAAGGGACCAATGTGAATTTCCTAGGGAGAAGATTTCATGTAAAAAATGAAATGGAAACTGAGGCAAACCTTTAAATGAGAATCTACCAGACACTGAAGACTGACATAATGCTGTTGTTGAAAGAGGTTAATGAGTTGTAAAGACCAAGATTTCTATCTAGACCAAAACATATGAATACAAAGTGAGTGCCTAAGATCCTCAGAGAAAAACCTGAGGTTAAATTAAAGAGTCTAGATGATAGGCCAACATCATTTCACAGTTGTAATATCATGAATGAACCTCCTCCATCATTAAGTCAGACAAAGCTATCCACATCTGAAGGGCCTATATAAAAGCTAGTGACTAATGTCTAAACGTTGGATAATAACTGTATGTATACAGAGGGAGAACTAGCCAATGGAGTTAGTTGAAAGATGGTTGTAAGAAATATGTATTAGACATTCATAAATGTTTGTTTATGTTGATATGGTAAGTAGTAAAGTGAACTTTAACCATCTTTCAGAATTTTCTAGAGAGGTGAATTAGCAAGTGCTGTTTACAGCCTCATCTCTTGCACAGGTAACACCAATGAATCAACAAAGGCACTTCAAACAAAGCATCACAGGCCTTCTGTAAAAAAAGCACATGCTTAAACTACAGATAGGGATTTTGGTGGTGGCAGAATAGAGAGAGGGTGTCCATCTCTCATAAAACATTGGATGAACAGGGAAAGGATTCAGATTTTCTGAACATAACTTCTAAAAGCAGACATGCCTTCATTTACCTTTTAACAACTTTCTCTTTGTTCTTTAGTAGTTACAAATTATTTACATAGTTTGCTAAGAATAAGATCTGTGTCTGGTACTTAGAGAGAGAACCGAGTATTTTAGAGCTTCCCTGGCCGTCCCTGCTGCTTATTTTTTTTGAGCAACAATTTATCTGTAATGTAAGAGAAGGGGTAGTTCTGACCCATACTGTGACAATCTCTGGAGAATAGTCAAATGACACGATAGATTTACTGTCAGTTGGAGACAGAAAGTCTAACTTTTATCATTGGACTTTCAAGTGCTTCCATAATTGTATGGGAAATCTCTTTACCATTTGGACAGATCACAAACCACTTGTGGGTTTTGCTCGTGAAAATCAATGCCAGCTGTAGCAGCTGTCTGGCTGCAGCATTGGGCTTTGACCAAAGTCTCCAAAAAATTTGTTGGAGTGCCATCAACCACTGCTGTTATCACAATATGGAAAATTTAGAGTGCCTATGTTGTTTATGAAATACTTGGGGTAGATGCTGAGGAAGTCTTTCCAAATAAGGGAGTCTTCCTGAAGAAACCTTGAAGATGGCTCCTCTTTCTGAGGGAAAATCATGTTATCTCCTGGGATAAAGTAAGTAATTTAAAAACACTCCAAGTGGATGGAGTTTGGGAGATTTAGGAGCAAAGGACCAGAAGAATTGCGGGGAGTGGATATATGGTTTAACAAAAACATCACTGTCAAGAATGAAATAAAATCCTGGGAACATTATCAGAAGCTCAGCCTGCTAATCCTTGCATAAATCTTTGGCTTGGGTCAGTTTTTAGAGGCTGAACAGAGATGGTACTGTATGGTCAGAAATGGACACTGAGGTATCATCATGGCTATTGGTGAAAAGCAGGGACAGATAGCAACTATATGCAAGTTTGCTGAAGGATGCCAAGTCTTGAGTATGAATTTATTTACTTTCACCTGTATTTCCCAACCACAGCCGAGCTGACCTCTATTAGAACCTGTGAAGATATAAAGTATGTAATTAATGAGAGGTTAGGAGGTTTGGCTGAAACTTCTCTGAAATTCAGAAGATAGGAGAAAAAAAGTCATTTTTACTTAAACCAACCAGCATGGAATAGCATTAGAGAACTTTGATTCCAGCAAGCAGTGCAAAATCCAAAGCTGCAAGTGTCATTCCAAAGAGAGAACTGGAATCAAAGAACTTGTTTATGCCATCATTTCCAGTGTCTGGCAGCACATTTCAGATTTTACCCTAAAACAAATGCAAATTTAGGTATTTAGAAGTGCACATCAGTGATGTAAACAAAAAATGGCTGGATGACTTTAGGTCCTCAAAATCGTGTTATCTGGGTGATTCAGAGTATTTTTAGTACAGACATTTTCCATCTTTTCGTTTTGTCTCATTTACTGTGCAGGAATTACTGTACTCATATCTGTCTGAAATAAAGTCACCAAGTCCAACGTGAAGTGTTGTGAATAGACAATCACCCTAATTTTCCAGCCTTGGTTTCTTGAAGTCAAGAGACCTGATTTGCTCAGATAAGATCTGGATGGACAGGAGGACAGGAAGACAGGAAGTCCCAGCTTGTTCTAAACAAACTTTTAAGCTACTTGAGATTTTGTACTTCATTAAGTACACATCATTTTCCATTTATAAAGTATCACTTGATCTGCTTATCCCTACTGGGTGGGTGATTGAGAATCAAACATGTTTGTATGCGTGCCCATGCACATTATTGTCTTGTCTTTTCCTGAACGTAGAAGAGCTAGACTGCAACTTCTTGAGGAATCTGGTGGACACTGCATGACTCACATGAACCCCCAAGAGCCATCTTTTCAGAACTGTTGGATGGAAGCACATAGACAGCCACTGGATTACGACTGGTTTTGGAGCTTTTTTTTTTTTTTTTTTTTTTTTTTTTTTTTTTTTTTTTTTTTTGTGGGTTTGGGGTTTTTTTGGGTTTTTTTTTTGTTTTTTTGTTTTTTTTTTTTTTTTTTGTTTTGTTTTGTTTTGTTTTGTTTTGTTTTGTTTTTGCTATCCCATTGGTTTCAGACCTGCAAGTGTAGTAGAAAGTAATTAGTAGTAAAGTGTAGTAGAAAGAAAGTAGTCATGGATAAAAAGTTCATAGGAGAAAGAGGGGTGTGTGTGTTCAATTACTGAAAAGAGAGAAGTGTAGAATAGGTATCAGTTTTGCAAATGAATAATGGTCTGGATCTTTAAAAACTTCTAAAGATAAGCCTTTTTAGTGCTAAGGTTGCTTTTCTCCTTCTCATTAAAAAGGCCACAGAGCACTACAACTTGTTGATTAGATAGTTCTCAGCTTTTTGTTTTATTCTGAGTCCCGAGGCCTTGAGCTTTTAATACAGTTCCCATCAGCATGAATTGCATAAGGTAACATTATTGTAAAAACAGTGAAGTTCTGCACAGAGAGGAATGTTCTCCTAAGCCATGGATCTTGTATCTACTACACAGCGGAGTTGTTACAAAGCAATTTTGCTCATAAGTCTGTGTGCGTGTGGTGTATGTGTGAGAAGGAATCACTGCTCTACAGCCACCCCCTCCTATGGAATGACTGCTCTGCAGCCACCCCCTCCTATGGCTGATGATGTGACAGTAATGTCACTCCTCGCCTTCCTCCCACACTCACTTGGCTGTGAAGAATGACCCTCAGCCACCTCTGTGCACACACAGGATGTGTGTGGCAGCTGCAGGATACTGAGCCATCAACTTCCAGGCTGATGTCTGGCAGCAGCAGAACATGGGCTTGCTGCTGGGTCTCTTGCTGCCCTCTCATGTGGCATGCTGCCTGTTGAGCAACGAGAGCTGTCTGCAGCTGCCTAGTGCAGGCTCAGACTGCACAGGCCTCTCCTCTCTGGGTGATGAGCTCCTTAGTTTCCCTTTGGACTGGAAGAAATCTTCATCCCCAGTTTCTGCTAGAATAAAAGAACATACAGTGAGAACCACTATGACAGAAGGGGCTGTTTTCCCATGTGCTCGTTTATTTAGGTGCTGATTGACATTGGTATAGATATCTACTACTCTGTCATTGACTCTGACCATGACTTAATTGCTAAGGTCTTTTTATACCAACTACAAAGCCTTTTCTTAGTGGTTTTGCTTATTTATTTATTTTGCTCTTAAATATATAGTGCCAAGTCCTTGGTGGATCTAACTGGCCTCAGCTTTTTTTTTACACTGATGGTCCAGTCAAGTTAAGCTTTCATCCCTCTCACAGTTCAATCACATCATTCTTAAAGGCATGACTGTGAAATTGAAAGTACTACAGCAGATCAGATTGACTCGGTGTCCACTTAAGTCAACAGAAATCATTAAACCAAGTCCATTTTGGAAAAAGCCTCAAATGCAAAGGATTGGACTTCTACTCTTTGAGATTCTCACTTAGAAGACTTTAATATCTAGCTCACCTAATATCAGTATAATAAGCCATAAAGATGATTACCCTTCTTGTCCAACAGTCTTTGTCATTTACTTTTAAAGAGTTCTAGAAAAAATAGCATTGATTTTTTTAACTGCTTACTGTTTAGAGATGGCTCAGAAAACTCTAATTGAAAATCAGCAGTCATGAAAAACTTTTATTTCCCTGTTTGATTACAGTCAGACTTTTTTTTTCTTTTCTTAAAAAATATCTTGGTTAGACAAGCCAAAGTAAACTAAAGCCCCAAAGCAAATTACAAGTCTTTTATTACTGTGTTCTCCCATTAAGCTATTTATTCATTATATTTTCACCAGGAATAGTCATTAAGAAATGCCTTCTCTCCTAGTTTTGTCACAAACATGTCAGATAACAGTGTAGGCTTTCATTAGAAGAAAGCTGCCCTTTCACTTCATTGTTCTGCTCGTTTTTTGCTGTGTACTAAAACCTGTCTGTAAGACGCCCACTCAGACAGGGAAAAAAAAATATCCTTTGTAGGCAGGTGGTCTTTCCTTGACCATTTTCTGATTAGAAACACATGTTCATGAGTGTGAGGAGGCTTCTGTAAGGGGACAGTGAAACAGAAGCCAAGGAACTGGTGGTGCTGCACAGGCAATGCAGTTGAAGCAGATAATTTATTTTTTATTTTATCTGTTGCAGTCTTCTGCTACGTACTGCAAATTATATTGATAGCTGACAGTTTTTACACTCAGCAGAGAACATTCCGTCACCCTGAAAACCCTGGATACAAGGATACTGTTGCAGGGGTTCATGGTAGCTCCTGTGGTGTGCATGTGCAAGGCAGGACAGGTCTCCAGAAGGCAATGCTTTTTTGCTTCCCTTCCCTAAATCGCAGTGGCCACATCAATGTGGCTGACCAACGTCCACGTACTTTCTTGAAGCAGGAAACACATTTTCCTGAGAATAAGAAAATTTCCCTATATAGTGGCAAATGAGTAAGAACAGAAACACAAAATTACGCCTCAGCCAATGGGCCAACCTCTGCAAAGCTGAGATTGGCTCCAAGCACCAGCCATAGGTGAGCTCTCAGGGCCCATGTGAGCAGGGTCAGGCCCCAGTGGAACATGAGGAAGGAAAGAGGAGCCTGTGTTTATTCCTGCATTGATGCTGCTGTGCCTGCTGCTCTTTATCACCTTCCCACTCCAAACAGCCTCCTCTCACTGCTCAGAGCCATCATCACCATCACAGCATTTACTAGCACCTAGGAGCTATAATTTATGGGGAGAGAGAACACTGCTGCTGCAAGTGGCCAGAGGTAGCCCTGGAAAAGCACTCATGGACTAAAAGATGTTGAATGGAAGTAGGCATCAATGAGGACCACATCACACAGGGACTGTGGCCTGCAGCTCTGTATCTAAGGTCTTCAGTGAAACAATATGACTTACTGGCGTTCCTTCCTATTCAACCTTTCTTACTCCAACACCTGGGAAAACATACTTGAGTATCTCCAGTCTTCAAGGGCCCCCTCTCTGTGTGCCAGAGACAGACAAGCTTTTCTGTATTTCATCAGGAAAGGATCAGAAAACGCCCTTGCTCCTTTTTTTGCACAGAAAATAAGGTGATGTTCCCTGAGATGTCAGAGAGAATCATCTTTATAAGCATTGCAGAGATTATTCAAAGGTTATTTTCTATTAATACGGTGAAGAATTGATTCCTGGTGTTCAAAGTCAGGAGCCAACAACTCAGTCTAAGAGAGATAATACCACGGATTACAAGACAGAGAACAGCTTTCTGTTTCTGCAGTGCTGACTCTGAGATATGCAGATACTGCTCTATGCTGTCTGGCACTTCTTCTCATGGCCATTTAAAAGACAAAATCAGGGGAACCACCTTGATTTTGGCTTTTTAACACCAAGTCCTGGGCTTGATGTCTCCAAGACATAAGAGTCAGCTGTTTTTCCCTTCACCAGCTGGAGAATCCTCTTTGGCAGATGAATTCTTAGTTGTCCCTAATGTTCCAATATCTCTCCCATTTGTCTTACCATGGGTGCACAAAGTACTTAGTTCAGAGGAGAAACGATATCCCAATGTTTTACCTGTCAGTTTCAAATGACCAATAATCAAATATAAGTAAACCAGATATTCATCATAAAACATGGTGCATACTATTAAGGAAAATGAAGCATATTATTAAGTTCACACAAGGACAAGATACTTTGTTGCAGTTAGTAGCAAAACTCCCCTTGATTTCAGTGGGAACAGATCCAAATTCCTTGCATGCACCATCAGGTAGTTACAAGCATTTATTAGTAAAGTTCTGGTGCAGGTGTAGATGATGATACATTTCTGTTGCATTGCCTGGATAAAGTAAAAATAAGTTACACCATAAGAAAATTTTACTTTGAAGTCTCAAATGAAATGGGTTTTTCATTTAGTTTTGTTATATGTCTACAGGGTATGCTCACTGATAAAGAGGTTGGTTTCTATTTCATCAGAGAGCAAATATACACTGAAGATTGACAGAATCTTGGTGGGTCATGAATTTTCAGTGGAGCTAACAAACATGTTGCTCATAAAACAGCACAAGCTTTAATGGCACCTGTTAAAACTAGACTTACTGCTACAAAAAGAATCCAAAGAAACATATTTAGAAATGTGCCAGAATTTTCATAGGTGATTTCACTCTGAAAAAAAAAAGACTTAACATATTTTTGCAGTTGATGTAAGGCCAGTCTGGAGAATGCATTTAGACAATCAAAAATGCAAACAGTTGCTCTTGTGAGATATTGTGTCCAGCTATCCCAACTGAGGACATCAAAATCTATTTTAACTTCTTCAAAGTTTAGAGGTTGAATTGTCTTGGCTTTCTGATTATCTTTGTCAATTGTGAAGCCAAACCACCTTTTCAAGTCAAACAGTGTCTTATATGGACAGCTAGTAACCACCTCAGTGCTGGAAAGTGTTTCTGACATAAGCAGTGGCATGGAGATGTTTTCTGTGAATGAAAAAGCAGATATGGTAGCTTGACATTCACATGATATATCCAGAGTACATAATGTTTTTACTTATTTGTAGAACTGATTTTTTTTATGTACAGTCATTCCAGTTATTCCTCAATGAAGATACGCACATCACAAAAATTTATATAAGACTTGAAAAAATTGAAGTGTTTGCAAAGTTTTCACTGCAAAGGTGCAGCTAATTACTTCAACATAGGAATTCGACTGAAATGGGAAAATGCAGTCTGCATTTGCAGACATTTTCTGTAATTATGTAACTATTTTGCATTTCTTGCAAGAAGTCAAGCAATAACCTGTGCAACTTTGTTAGACATCACAGGCTTTTTTGAAGCTAGATATTAGATTGTACTATAAAAAGCCAGGTGTTTAATTTGCAAACACTTAACAGATGGTTTATGTGTTTATAAACACAGACCTCCTGGAAGAGATGTGCAGATATCGAGGTTTGGTTCATATACATTCCATAATTTATGCCCTTGCAGCAAGGAAGACATAAACAGGATCTTCTTTTCCCACCATGATCAACATCCCTGCCAGATACAGGCAGTTTTGGATGGTGTTTCTGGATAGTCTTTAAATTCCATCTGCCTGCAGGAGGACTTCCTGACCTGCAGGGTGAATTTTATTAACACTGAGTTCTTACAAAAGCAACAGCCCAAACCAGCCCACCCCAAAGCAAAACAGAAATGCTTCCCCGTCTGTCTGCAAGACAGGTGGAATTAGAAGTCTCGGAGACTTTAGCATAATGAAGGTGTTTAAATGTTCTTAACAACTAAGATAGAATCCTGATCCTACAGGTAGGAACTGAACATCATTTTCCCATTTCCCTGAATTAGAAATCCTTGCTGAAGGCATTACTATGATAGTATTGTAATTAACAGCAATTAATACAACAACAGCGATGACAGTGAACAATTAATGTTCACGAGAGCCTGCTGAAGTAAATTGGTGAGTATTGAAAGAGAAAACTTATCTGGAAAGAAAGGTTTCTCCCTCCCTTCCCCATCCATTAGGCGCCACATATGGCACAATGCATGAATAAGGATCACTGCTCTTTATGCAACCATATTCCTCACCCTCACTGAGGTTGCATTTAGCACCTACTATTATCTTAGACTAAAAATGGAATTTTCACTTGGATGAGACTTTCAGAATCAGAACTGAGAGGAGTGGACACTAGGAAAAAGTTAACTGAAGCCAATATTAGGCTTCTTCCTGGTTATATTAAATCTTGAATTGGTCCCCAGTCTTGTTTAAGAATGAGTTTATTCAGTGGCAGAGATACAAATATACCAAAGCCTTTGATTCCCATGTCTTGTTCATTGGACTGCCCAGGAGATCTCAATGTCAGATTATATTCCAGACAAAAAAACCATTGAGACTAGAAATGAACTTTGGCAATTACCTGCAATTACCTGCTGTAGTAAAAGCTGAGCATTATCAATGGTTAATTTATTCGATGTAAAACTATTATGAGAACTGAGAGGTATACTCTCTGATCCGATGAAGAATATAAATAGCTCCACCCAGTACTTTGTCATTTCAATTCATATTTTACTTGTATTTAAAAACACTTAAAACAAATTAGCATGTAAATAATCTACAAAGTTAATTAGGGATGATATTTCTTCTTAACAAATGATCCCCTCTATTTCCTGTACCTGCTTAAAATACTAAAAAGCATTAAAATCTCATTACACTGGGATTTGCTAATAACATAATGAGAAAAATATTAAATACATGGCAGAAAAAGGAAGCACCTGCATTATTTGCTACCATGACAGTGAACAACAGAATCATCCAATAATCTATTCTGTCTGCAGGGGCTGTCTGGAGGGCATCTGGTCCCAGCCCCCACTCAGAACAAGGTCAACTTTGCAGCTGTGTTGGCTTGCTCAGGGTCTTGGCCAGATGAGCTGTAAACATTTCTGAGGATGAAGACTCCACAGTGTCTCTGGGCACCTGTTTCAATGATCCATATGTACATGCATACTGTAGATACAGTATGCTCAGGAGTGAATGTAATTTCAATGAAAACATTTCAAAAATAATTCAAAGGTCAGAAATAAAGTTAACAGCCCTCAAGGTGCAGTGATTTTTTTGGAGCCCTGGAAAAGTCTTTAAGCAACACTAGAAGTGCTATGACTCAGTAACACGGGATAACATCCCATAGCCAGGATTTTCCTGCTAATGTGACCAGAGGTTTTTTGCAGCTGGAAAATCAACCATTTGCTTCCCCCTTCCCTGTCTCCCTTAAAAAGTACAATGACTGGAACTCAGGAACGGTTAAGGGTTTGTCAGGTCTTTCAAAGTAAGGATGGGGTCAATTTTTAAACTCAGGCTGCCTATGGCTTTTACCACAAATGGCCCAATTAGTAAAAATTTCAGTACTCACCATTTGGTGAGTGGCTAATATTCAGCCCATTTGAAAGTCAGGCTTTATTTCTAGCTGGGTAACTTTTCTGGATTCATAGAGTTAGCCTCAAAATACTGCAGAGAGAAATCAGGGGAAAAAGGAATGGGTTTTTTTTTTTCAGCCAGTAGAGAAAAAAATAATTAAAAAGTATTTTTGAGTGTAACAATCCAAAGAATCCAGCCGAGTGCAAAAATACATCATTAATGTGGTGGTTCTTCAGATCAGGAGAATGAAAGAGTAAATTTTCAGATGTCAGGGTGCAAGCATGCAGATATTTTCTTTATTCTTCTAGTTCATGGGTAACAGCGTGTAGTGCTGTGACATTGCAGCAAAAGATTTTTCAGGAGTCTGTAGACTTTTTTTTTACTTTTTTCAGGCCGATGCACACCAACAAATGTATGGTCTCTAAAAAGATGTAAGAATACTGTTATATTTTTCATACATATTGGAGTGTAAGCTATGTGTCTTTCTAAAAGGGTGAGGTGAAACTCAATTTACATCTTTTCTGAAACCACTCATTACAAAAATGAAGGCACACATTACCTACTACACTATAGTAAATGGCAAAGTATATTTCTGGGGAATATTTATTTCAGATAGTTTGGAAAACCTATGAGAGAAATAAAAAGAAATATGAGAAGGTTCATTTTTAGGCTGAGTTAGTGCAAATGCTCTGCTATAGACTGACATTGATCTTCAGATATGCTAAAGAACAAGGAAGTGCTTGGAGACACAATGATAAATATTTTAAAAACAAGTCAAAGTCGCAACTAACCAATGCAAATACAATAAAAATTCATCATGCTTATTATTTGTACATGAAATGTACTTGCCATCTTCATTTTTTATTTTATTTGCTTCTATAGGGAAACAAATTAACAAATTTGCAATAATGGTAGGCCAGTTTTATCACTATTTTAAAAGTATGCCAGGTTTTCCTTTTGAGCTCTTGTCCTGCAGCAAAACTCTGAGAAGCTGATAACTAAGATGTCTAAAATAAGACAATTTTGAAACCCCACACGTTGTTACTAGCTTTGTGCTTGGCTCTTGTCTCTTAAAAAAAAAAAAATCACACATTTGAAATCTCCTTCTAGTTGTGTAAACTCTGTCTGGGGATGAGAACAGAGGGCAAGTGAGGATTTCAAACAATAAAATTAGAACAAAAATATTTACAGAACGTGGCTGCTTGAAATAAATAAGGTGCAAGACTTTAAAATGTCAAACTCTATAAAAAAATTGTGCAAATTTGCACTAAATCAAGAACTAGTATCCTCTAATTAGTGTGATTCATAACTTTGTATCCATTTTTATAGTACAGCCATACTACTGAAAGGCAAAGGTTCTGATTTTGGTCTTGAACATTGTTGTTTTCATGTTCATGAATTTCAAAAGAACAGTCTTATTTGACATGGGTGTTCTTGCTAAGTGGGAGTAGTTGTTTATGCATAATCTCTGCTGCAGTGGTGGGTGTACCAGCCTTTATTTATTAGAAGGCAATTAACATTCTAAGGATCTTCAGCATTAAAATTATAATATTATCATGTTTCCTGGTCGGGATTCAACTAACTTGAGGCTAGCTCAAGAAAGATGGGAAGGCATGCAGATGATGATTCCCCTCTTCAGCTCTAGAGTCAGTCTTACCCTGGAGAGAGCAGTTTCATCTCAGTGCTACCAGAGACATCCTAAACTCCGAGCAACATGTCACAACTGTGAGGTCCTTAATGCCAGGTGATAGTAATCCTACCCAAAGTCCTATCCAAATCCTATCAGCTCATCCAGCTGAGGGTACAGTAAGTGGTAAGGGGAGTTGGTGCTAGGCTGTGGCTTCCTGACAAGCCAAGGTCTGTGGCTGGGAATCCTGAAAGATCCTTTGGCCAGCAGTAAATGCAACAGTTCACTGCTGTACACTCACCCTTCCAACCCCCACTCTCCACAGCACTTTTTTTTTTTTTTTTTTTTTCCTTAATTGGCATCTGTCCTGGCACTCTTGTGAGAAATAAAAAGAGCTATTTTTTTTTGAGGATGAAGGGAGGGCTGAGCTGTTTGCCTGTGCAAACAACCCTGATGGGGTAGGCCACTGTGATGGGGCCCCACGCTAGCTCAGCAGTGTTCAGTTTTCTCCATCACTGTGAAAGCTAGGGCAGGCAGCATTTCTGAGCACTCCTGGCCAACTGGGGGCAAGTTCTTTGCTCCAAGGAAACTTTAACATATTTTTTTGTATCACCCTTCTGCATCCTAGCATTTCAGGGAGACACAGAATGGGCCGTTATATTTTTTTTGCCCCACACATCTTACAGCTGTTCTCCGGATTGCTTTTGCAGTAACAGGCTGAGTGGGAAAGCAGCCACGGAGGGTGGGTATGGGGACACTGTTATTTCAAACTTTGCCAGTGTAATGTCTATGCAAAGCAGCTATTTTCCCCATAACTTGCTTTCTGGAGCTGTAAAAAGAAAAAAAATACTAGGAATAGGAAGTTGGACGACTTTTCCCACAAGGAAGGAGGATAAAGGGAACTCAAAAGAGAGAAATCCCCACGATCATGCCTTTGAACCACACATGTCGCATCTTGCTCTCTGGATGTTGTTCAGTGCCCATGCCTTCTGCTCACCTCAAACTCTGATCTGCAACATGCTATCATCTCCTCATTAACAAGCAGAAGCGACTCCTCCATTACAGTTTTACACCTGCACGCCTCATTTGGAATAGCAATAATGTGGTGATTAGTCTTAGCGAAGTGCATTTTAAAGTGGCTGACATATTTTCTAATGACAGGCCAAGCACCTACTTTTTATCACTTATATCTATCTACCTGCAGCTCATTTAAATTACCATACACAATGCTCTCTTCCCTAGGAAATATATTATTATCCCCTTTAACTCTGTGTAAATATCTTCACTTCGTGCCAAGTTATGTCTAATGACTCAAAGAAAAACTTTACCTCACCTACACTGTGGTAAAGATCTTCCTTTCTAATACATGAAAAAAGAATAGTGAATTTGCTGTCAAATTTATATTAGCAGAGATAGTTTGCAAGGCAGAGCGAGTTACAGAGCCCTCCACATTTAAGTTTATAAATTAATTATAGTTGACCCCAGCTATGCTTTCACTGTTTCAGAATCGTTACTATTTTCATTCCAATAGGTGGTGCTGTGTTGAAACCAAAATGAATTTCAGAATTCATGTTAATCCATGTGCCCTCCTTGAAATTATTTTCAGATTATTATTCATGCAATTTCTAATGTACAATCTGAAGAAAATGTTCCTCTTTTGAACAATAAAACTAGCTATTGCTAGAGGACAATTCTTGGCTGCTCAATGAGTTTTAAACTTCTTTGCAGAGGGTGCTTTTCGGTTTTAGTTTTGTTTGGTAGTTTTTTTGTTTTGTTTTCGTATTTTTTCCCCAGCACTTGCTGTAATCATGTTTTTAAAACCAAGCAACACAAGCTCCCAGGAAAGGAACATTCTGTGCCAATGAGACCCATTCCTGTATGTTACTTGTGGCTCTGTCATGCAATCCTTGCACTAATTTATAACGACTAATCTTAAAACAAGTTGTTCCAAAAGCCTAGTTGTGGAAGGATAAGAAATTTCATCTCCATCCTAAATTTATTCATGGCTTGTTTTTGTCTCAGTGATGTCTATTACAAAATGAAATTTTCTGTCCAGACCTTAGATATGCTTAATATAACAATGCAAAACTCTTTTAATCACCTTTTTTATTTCCAGCATTCCTTCAGTATGTTGATTCAAACTCGTTGTTCTCAGAGAACTGGATGCTTTATTTCACACTGTGCCAGTCTTCTACAAGGGAATCATGCAAGGTAACACCCTTGTATGTCTCAATATCACATCTCTTTTTTTTATGGAAGCCTCTCTGTAAGTTCATTGTCACACTGACACCAACTCGAATACCCAGAACTTTTCATCCAAGTGCTTGTTTCCAGCTGATGAACACTTCAATTATGGGATAAGTTCAAGACAGCAGCTCCCACAATTCCCTCTGCCAAACTTCACTCAGTTGCAATGTCATGTCCACAAGTTCTTCCAGTTTTTCCTCCCTGATCTTTCCCAAATCAGGGAGCTCAGCAGGTTTAAACAGAAATTTTCATCTCTACACTTCTTTCCATTCTGTCTGGGACAAAAATGCATTGAGGTGTGGATGTGTGTGTGTGCGCGTGCATATTCCCAATAAACCCAAGATTATGTCAGAAGTATTTCTTGCAACAGAATCCTTCTTTCAGCTGAAGGTCTTAATCCATGTTTTATGTTGTCATTGCCCTTTTGCAATTACTCAGTTGCCACTCTTCTTCAAAACTGAAATCTGTGTGAGTTAATGGATTTATCTGTCAAAGGAGGAGTAGAGACATTGAAATACCCAAAAGTCCTAGTGGACTACATTTTTCAGGCTTTGAAAAATGTGTTTTGTGTTGGTTTTATTGTGGGTGTGGTTTTTTTTGTTTGTTTGTTTGTTTTTTTGTTTTTTTTTTTTGTTTTTTTTTTTTTTGTTTTTTTTTTTTTAAATGAAAAACTCATTACCTCACTATAGACTTGAACTGTTTTTCCTGGAAGTTGATGAAGGATTTTGTCATTGATTCCAACTGTACTTTAGGATTTGGTGCTGTCTCCAAGGAAATAAACAACAATACCCAAATGAGTAATGTTTAATGAGATTTTTGATGCAGTTATGAACACAAAGAACATTAAATACTTGATTTCTCTTGTTCTGAATTAAAAAAACTCAATTGCTATCTATTTTCATCTTAGAGACAAATAGATATCCCCTCTCCTCACTGTGTTTTGAATAACAAATGTGAAGAACTGTGCTTTGCAATTAGGTAACCAAATTAATCTCTGAAGTTTGTAGGAGGTTTATGTACAAGATCATATCCATGTTGGGTTTTTTTGTTCCATGTTGCAACAGCCTGTGCAGTTTGCAATGACCTCAACATTTCCAAATACAACTGTTTTGTCTTAAAATCTATGTCTGCTTTTATTTATTACATTTTGGATTAATAGGATGTAATGATTTTTGAAGTAATTAATTAACTTTTAAATGCATTAAATGAAAGTAATTAATAAACATTTGAATAAATGAAATTTATTAGTTGATTTGTGCTTCTACCTCTGAATACCATATTCTTCATTTAAGATGTAAAAATGAGCAGAAGCTTTAGAAGTTTAAAAAGGCTGGATAGCCCAAAACATACTTGATTTCTAAACTATTGTATAACAACCTTTTAAAAAGCAGGTACCCTTTGGTATCTTTACTAAATAAGACAATCAAGTTGCTCTGGAACACCCTAATTCATATAATTTACAGTTCCAAAAATTCGCTTTCAATGTTCTGCCTCACTACATATCATTTTTTATCATCATCATTCAGTGGCCCTGACATAGTTCAGTACCTTTATGTAAGAAACGGCTGCCCCTCTGTTTTGTCTTCGTTACTGCAAAGACATAACATTTTCTTTTCCACAAGGTATGGGAAAGTTACTCTGTTGTTAGCATAATTTGGACTCTCCTGAATGCTTCAATGATGGAAAGAAAAACTTCTGCCTGTAATTTTAACAAGAAAAGAAGTGGGTTTCAAATTTCTTTACACAATGAATATTTTCCAATATCAACCTAATGCAAAAATAGTAATTGTGGGTATGTGAATGCTGAAAGCAAGATAAAAAGAACCTGTGCGCTGCATTGTATTATGCCTGACCGATGTAGGGATGGGAAGCTAAAGAGGCTTAGAGGGTTTCAGCCTTATTTCTATCCATTCACAGAGAATTACCCAAAGATCTTTCCTCTTTGTGCACGCTGAATAGGCTGATTGATGCAGTATTTCGTGAAGTGTCATAGTCTCCCTAGAGAAGGAATTTGGGAGCATTGGCCTTCCCTGTACCAGAAGGGGAAACAGGCCAAGAGCATTGCTGCCAAGGGGATGGCACCTATGGGCAGTTCCTCATTTGGTTCTAACTGTCCATCCTCAAAGACTTTAACTGCTGAAATAATTGGAAATTAGTAGCTGAAACCACTTTAGTTATTGAATTATTATCTTTGGGAACCCCTGCTCAATTTGAAGACATTGCTGCATGTATTCTTCCCAACAGATAGCACTGAAAATACTGCAGTGGAATTCTTTCACCCAACACCTGGGTCCTCAGTCTCAAGGACAAACACTGGCTAAATATCGGGGCGGGGGGGGGGCAGGGTGTGTAAAAGAAAAATATAGATTTTTTGATTCTTGTTCATTTGGTTTTCATCTGAGCTCACTAAAAGTTACCCTGAAAAAAAAAAGAGTTCTCACAGCTAGCTAATTTTCATAGATCAAAAACAGGAATCTCCCAAGGGTCCACAAGTTGAGGCAGAAAGGTTTCTCACCCAGTTGTGGTTGTTATCATTTACAATGCATATTAGGTTTCCAGCATGTGACACCACCTTGTCCTACCCTAATTGCATCATTGCTGGTGTGTGGAATGGGAAGAAAACTGTTCACAAACCACCATTCCAGAAAAAATTTGTCAGCATTCTCAAAACACGTTTATGAGCCTTAATAGGACTAACTTTAATGAAGTTAATTCTGCCCAGAATTGTGTGAGTAAAAGGGTGAGGCTTTTAGAGATCCTGGCAGTCAGATGAATCAGAAGTTGGCCTCACCTGGCCTTTTTGCTTCCACAAACATGAAAGATATATTTCAGTGTAATTATTCCCACACTGTCCTTTGGACTAGTTGCATTCTGTGTCCTGAAAACTCACATCAGGGCTGAGTTCTGATAGATGCCCATGTGGAGGAATAAAACACTCCTAGGTAAGTCGGGGCATAAGCAGACAAAGCCACTATCACCTTACTCCTATGCCTCAAATATCCATGCTGCTTTGTATCCTTTCTCACAATTTTTGCAACCTATCAAGGGTGGCATGAACTAGCTGGAATAACTGGAATGGATAAATACCATGCAGCTTGCTAGGACAAGTAAAAATCTCATGCCTCCCAAGAAGGGCTGCAGGGAGTTGGAATGCAGAGCTTCCCTTCAGATCTGAAAAGAGCATTTTCAGAGACAATATCCACACAGAGCCTCACATATTAATAAGTAACACATTTAAGATAATTGTGGTGAGATTTTTTGACTTCAATTTAACAAATGGTCTGTTTTATCTACTCAGAGGAAAGAAAGAAATTATAATGAAGAGATGGTCTGAACTACATTTTCATTTGAAATTTCCTTATACTTCTTATATATGGCATAGTTCCCACATAATACTTTTAATGCTTTGCTCTAGTAAGGCATTGGTTAAGGGGCATTAATGATTATTTTCATGTTTTTCTGATTTGACATGCCTAACTCATGTCTGCACTGCTGCACATTTATTCTGGTTTTGCTTGGTTGTTCAGTGGTCGAATTGTAACAATTTTTTAACCAGGTCCATGTGTATAACCCTCATGTATTTTGTATTCATCTTCAGCTAGACTTTAATTAAGGTCACTTGAATATGGGAAGTAGCTGACTGCAGGCAGATCAAGTAGCTGCGCTCAAACTGACCTACCATGTCAAGGCAGGGCAGGCAAAAAGTAAAATCTCCCCTGACACTGTTCCTTTATCAGATGAAACTAAGACAGAGACATGAGAGAAATATGCATATCTGAAACTCTTAAATTATGGGATATAGGGTTTGAGGTCTAGGAAGGATTTAAGTCATGCCTTGGTCATGTACTTTTTTCCCACTGAGTGTGAATTTTGTTTGAACAAAACCGAAGAAAAATAGCATACTGAGTATTCTAATGATGATGTGCTGGCAAAGCTGGCAAGTGTTTGTGGTTTATAGAGCCTCCTTTTTAGTGTAATAATAACTGCATCCCCCTGGAAAAAAGCACAGAGCATAGAGAGCACTGCTTTCAATGCAGACTGATATGAGGAAAAATAATTGAGAAAAAAAAATTACTTCTGTAAAAGCCATGTGTAGCATTTGTATATTTGCATCTCTGTGATATATCAGTTGTAAAGAACAGTAATTCAGCAGAAAACTATGGACACAAATCTTAAAGTGATAGTGACAATGCTAAAGTAAGTTACTTTCATTTAATAATGTAATCATCACTCTTCTCTCATTAAGGTCACTGTGACAGGAAGGAAACCAAAGAGAAAAAACCCAGTGTTTAAAATTATTGGGGGAAAAGGTATGATCTTCTGTTTTATGACAAAATTTATCCTAGGATTTCTAACTCCCCCCTTTATATTATTTTCCCTTTGAAAAATTAATTAAGACACTAAATAAAAATTCTCAAAGTAATTCCAAACATGTTTATTATTCCAAAAGAGACTATTATTTATGTAGCCTGAAAAATTTTGACCATTTGAATAAATGGGATTTTAAATGTCACAGTGTGTAAACCTTCATTTTAAAGAGGCAAACTAGATGGAGAATTTTTAAAACACAGATTTATTGACAGAAGCAGAATGTTTTTGTTTGGGAAAGAATTAATTACACAGAAAATATATTCACTTCATTCCCTCATAGGTCCCATATAGGAATTTATGTCAACATCGCTGTAGTTTTTTATAATACTGCTATAATTCTCCTGGTCTACTGGCATATGTAGGCAAGTGATAAGGAAGAGTTATACTCCTGAACTGCCTTAAAATCAATTCAAAGTTGAGTGACTCTCCATTAATATTTGGTGGTCCTGAACTAGAGCACCTGGTACACTAAATTAGCAAGATCTGAGCCTGATATTGGATGAAATTTTAAAATATCCTAGTCTTGGATCCTAACATGTCTGTTTCTTTGGTTTCCTAATAGCCCCTGTGTGGATCTGTAGGTTTCTTTCTAACATTGTCTCTTTGAAACAGCTGTCAAAGGACTTGTTGCACATCATATCAGATCCTTTTGCCATCATCAGCTCTTCAAATCTGATGTCTAGTAAAATATTGTTTAAATAGCTCATAGTTTACCTAAAACTGGAATTTACCAGGGAAATGAGAGGTTGCAATTTAATTAAAAAATAAAAACCAGAAGAAGAGGAAAACAACCCTCAATCACAAAACCCAGCAGTGCTGGACAATGAGTATCTCCTCCTGTCCTGAGAACAGACACATCACAGTTGACATCCTTGCCCTCAGTGACCCCGTTCTAACCATATGTGAGGTAGGATATGTCCAGTTAGACTGTGTGGTGAGGACAGCTGGGGTTTGCCACCAGGGCACACAGTCCTGCTGATGCAGGCACGGGACACAAGACTTGGTACCACACAGGTGCAGCTGGTCCTCCTCCACTGTCTCAAAGCCAGGGCAGGTCACAGGGTGTCCTGGGAAGGAAAGACAAGCTCCTCATCTTGTTCTTGGCTGTCTGCTGGTGACAAGGTTAAGAGAATCAGTGAGCCTAGTCAATCTCTTTGATGATTTTTTTTTCTCCAACAGGACTGTGGTAGGGAAAGGCAAGATTGGTCTCCTCAGCCTTTGGTGACCTACTCTGGGGAGAATGGTGATAAATGGCTGTGGGAGAAACCTGGAAAGCTCCCAGGATTTGGAACAGTTGAATAGGAACTTCCTGAAGTGAAACGCTTCTCTCCAGCTCCAGCAGCTACAAGAGGTGGGGGGAAATTGAGATAGTCTCCAAGTACGAAACGGGATTCCAGCAACATGAAGCATCTGCCCTGGCTGCAGCTCCGCATCCAGGACACAGTGGGGCAAGACATCAGAAGATGGCTGTGCCAGTCATGGATCCCAAGCCAGCAGCTCTGATCCGTGCTGAGCCTTGGAGCTCTCCCATCTGTTTCAGGGCTAAACTCATGGTGAAAGTAAGGTACGACTTCCCAGATGAAACACTCTTTCTGTTTCTTCTCTACAAACAGAGACCTTTATATGTTGTGCAGGTTATTAAGCAACCGTAACATTTATACCATAGTGGTGACAGAAATTCATTTCCAGTGACCTCCAGGAGAACAAAAAAGAACACATTTCATAACTGTCAAGTATCAAGCAATCTTTTTCCTATAAATGTAACTTTTTTCACTTTTCTGTCAGTTTCAGATACAAGATCAGATTATTTGCATAAGAAGTTGAAAATGTTAGTGCCACTAAGTCTTAAAGGGTGTGAATAACTCTAATGAGAAGAATAATTCCAGTATTTCTGAGCAGAGTGCAATGAAAGGATATTGAGAACAAATGCATTTCTCAAACTGGTTTTGCGTACTTATAAATGTGACTAATCCAAGATACTGTAAATGGAATTAATATTGAGAAATCAATTGAAAAGAGTATACAAAGCTCTATAGCTTTCAAACACTGCAGCTGAAATAAAGATCAACATGCAAAAGATTGCATAAATGATTTTTCAAGTAATTTTTTACAGCTGAGTGCTTTCAATATGCCAGGGCTATGGAGGTAATCTGCATATAAAACATGTTGGATATTCCAGTACTGCATATCTGTTCGTAAATAATTACAGTAAGCATTGCAGCTATAGGAACAGAGTACTCTTTTTCTCCTGTGGAGGGTCAGATGAATCATAGGAGTAATAGCTTCATTGTTTGTGGTTTGAACTTTTAGAGTCAAATCCTGTACCACTAAGATCAGAAGAATCTTTGTCTATGTCTTTGGGAGAATTAAATGTCAAAAAGATTAAAATAAAAGTATAATTTAAAAAAGTATATCTGCAATCCTTATTTTCTCTCCGGTGTTTTAAAGATTTTTGTTTGATTGAGGTTATGATGCTGCCAAAAAAAAAAAAAAAAAAAAAAAAAAAGGCCAGCATATAGAAATGTATTTCTATTATTCTTAGGCATCTTTCCTGCAGATTGCAAACATTTAGTTTTGTTTTCTCTGTGTGCCTCAGCACTTCTGGTTCCATCTGGAAGTGGAGATCAAAGCACTGCAGTCCCACAAGCAAGCAGGCAAGCATTTGTCTCTTGAACTGCACAAGGAAGCACTGGAAGGCTGACAAAGAATCGTGCTGCTGCAGGGCTGGGGCCAGAGTGCCACAGAGATTCATCGCTCCACGTTGCTTCAAGCAACACCAGATCACAGTTTGGAAGGCAGATGTTTAGGTGAGGTGCACAAACCTACCTGGACAACTTATGGACTGGTTTTGTACTTCATCATAATATATATGTTTTAGAAGGAGGGGCCCCTTTTCAAGCAAGCTATTATAGCAATCAGACAGAACGCAGAGGAGAAGCTCATTCAAGTTAACTGGCAACATGCTGAGCACATTATGAGACCTCACTTTCAGTAGACTCATAAATTCCAAAGTATTTTGAATGGGACTGGGTTAAAGAACAAAGCAAAATGGGCTGTATTTAAGCATGATTCTATTCCTGTTCTTCCCTTCTCAGAAGGCTGGTAACTTCTGAATTAGAGTAATTACTCTAGCTTCTGGTTTGCTGCAGTTAGTCTCTGTCCTGCTTTCACACACACAGTGCTGAGAAGGTCAGGTCAGAAAGATCCACTCCACATGTGTAACTGTCCACATCACTGTGAGTGTCTTTGTACATCTATCTTTACAGAAGGTACCAAATATGAGTATGCCTTTGATTTTACTTCAGAAACTCTTTAGAAAATGTTTTAAATATATACTTAGCTGAACTTGCACATTAGTTTGTGCTTAGGAATACAAATTACATACAGCTAGCACTACTGTTGTTGCTCTCTTTTTAGAGGTATAAAGAAACATGAAATATAAGATGTGGGTACCAAATTATATTTTAAGAGTCAATCAATAATTTACCTAATCTGATAGGTAAAGGAATTTCAATTCCCTTGCTACAGATGCAAAGATAAAACAAAAAGTTTCATCTGAGAGAAGTGCATGAAAACCAGCTTTTTCAGTTCACTTAGGGTTTGGATTAAATTTACAACTGTGAGCTGAACAGCTTGCAGCTGCCAAAAGGGGGAAGTCTTGCTCTCTGCACTTCCCTGCCTGAGTCTTTCTTTCCTTAGCCACCAGTCAGCCAACCCTGCAGACAGTGCTGGCATCCCTCTGACCAGGAGAGAAGCTAGCTTAATCCCTGCCAAAAAAAAATCTTGTTTTTCTTTGGGAAGGGGAGGCCACCGCTTTTTTTACCCTTTCTTTTATTTTTTGGTCCTTTTAGTGAGTTGAATGACCTTCCTCGGCAGGCAGAGAAGTGCCAAAGCTGGGTGGGTAGAGGGGAGCTGAGAAGATGGGGATGAACAGAGTAGATGGATATCAGGGAAGCTGGGGTTTCCTCCCTTCTGTTGTGCAGAATCATTAATTCCTCTTTAGCTGTTTAGAGAAATCATAACCTTACAGCACAAAATGATCAGAACAAACATCTCATTTTGGTTCATCCAAACCCCAGGTTTTCCTTACATATGGCTTTTGCACCAAGACAGAAAATTAAAATCAGATCTCTCAAAATATTTATTTTACATGAGAAAGACATTTTCTCTGAAATGATTTTTATGTTATTATTTTTGAATTAAATAAATACAGGGTTTCTGATGAAATATCACCTAGAAACTCAACATTTGAGTTCAAATGCATCATCTGATATGTGCACATGGGAGATTGCAAAGAAATTTCAAGGTGATGCAGGGGCTTTTGAGATCTTTGTAACATTTACTTTCCTCTCCTTCGCTGTTCTCTCTCCGATTCATTTGAATATGATGCTGGGTCCTGGATGAAGGCTAGCTTGACAAGTCCAGCTAAGAGCTAGTCTCTTTCCAGATAAAACAGTCTAAGTATCTGCTGATCTTGACTGACTGTATAAATCCAAAATGACTCCAATAAAATTGGTCAGCTGAAAGATCTGGCTTTCTTAATTCTTCTGTGTAGGATGGTAACGTGGACAAATCCCTCAGGACCAATCCATCTCTGTACTGGATGTGGAACAAGTATGTAATGATGGGTATGAAACTCATGACTACATTTCTGTGAATTTTGGCTGCTTGCAGTGAATGTCTACATTCAAAAAAATTGAATTAAAAAAAAAAAAGTTAATCCAAACTCCAGACTTACCTGTAGTCTAATACAAAAAGAACAAAACTGATTTGTCTGAAGAGATTCTCAGTGGGGTGTGTTGTATTAAATTCAAATTGGTGTTGGCTGAGACCTTCTGGCCCTGAGCTCTGGCACAGAGAAACTGTACCCTGCCACCAGACAGGGTCTCTGCAAAGGGGTGGGGGAAGGAAGTAAGTGAAGACGTGAGACTGAAAACATTTTTACATTGTTTTGAAACTGAAGTGAGGTGATTATTAAGTTTTCCATGAGTCATTTGGCATTACTAACACAAAATTTTATATAGCACTTTACTCTTTAGTTTCTTACTCTTCCATACCAAATTTTCTGTTCTCAAGCAGGATGGGTCATTTTACCCAAAAACGGATGCCACCAGTAGATTGACATCCTAAGCCTGGCAGCTTTTCCTCTTGGAAGGTTGGCTGAGATTGCATGCCATGAGAACAAGGATTACAGCTTCCCCCCACAGCCATAACATAGCTCAGGGTTCACAAAGGCAGGGTAGGCAGGGAGCTGCCTGTTACAGAGCAAAACTCCACCACTGCTGGTGATGGTGGCTCCTGCCAGCACTGCTGTGCCAGTGACAGCATCCAGAAAAAGCAGCATAGGTACTGCCACTTATTCTCCACTGTCACTGTTGAGGAGCCTTTTGTGGTTCAGTGTGGACATACTATTTTCCCTAGCTTAGATACCTACAGGATCTCTCCCTTTTTCACTTTCTCAGAACATCTCTCTGTCTCTCAAGGCTGGCTGTTTGGATGCTGTAGCACTGCTGTATCTTCTTCCAAGAATGCAATCTCCCTTGTCAGGAAAGGGTTTTAGCAAGGCTCCCATTAGTGATGCCATATCCTTTTCCTGCTCCCAGGCTGTGAATATCTCTTTCTTTCCCACTCTCTTACCAGACCTTTACAGTTGTCAAGCTGGACATGGGCAGCCCCAGCCACTGCTGTCCCAGATGCAGAGCCTCACTGGACAGAAGTCTCCAGTGCTTGCTCCAGAAGAGGTTTCTGACTTTTTCCTAATCCTAGCCTTCTAAGGATAATGCCCAATGTCCCTGGTTTCCATCTCCTTTATCTTCTTATATCTCTCAGCTAAGGAAGAGATGGGAGAACATTGTGAATGTGACAAGACAAGGAATTTCATTCCGTCCAAAAACATCCAGATGAGGCTGTGCAGAGCTTTCATGGCAGCAGGACCTATAGTCCAGTCTGCCAGTTCATGGATCATAGGTAAAGGAACAGTGATTTTTTAAAGTTCTCCTTTATGGTCTAAGTATAAACGAGAGGATTTAAGATGTGCAGAAAAAGGTCTGCTCTGTTTTAGAGCAACAGAGGTAATTAGAAAGGACAAGTTTTTCTGGATCGTCTTTGGACGGTACAAGTCCTCTTGAAGGAGAGAGATTGTGCATTACTGTGGGTAACAAAACCACTGTCACCATATGAGCTGGTGTAGTGGGTTGAGCTGAGAGAGTTAATTTTCTTCATAGCAGTCTGTATGGTGCTATGTTTTTAATTTGTGACTCAAAGAACATTTTTGACACACGCATTTTCTGTTGTTACTGAACAGCTCTTGCACAGTGTCAAGGTCTTCTCTGTTTCTCCTACCAGTAAGCAGCCTAGATGAGGGCAAGAGATTGGGAAGAGACACAGTCAGACAGTCGACTCCAAGCGAATATTCTCTACCTTGTAACAGCGTGCTCAGGAAAAAAACTGGAAGAGAGTTTATCAATGGCTGACACTGAGTGAGGGGGTGAGCAGTTTCTTTTGCATGCCTTGGTTTTCCTTTTTTAATTTTTTTTTAACACATTAAAATGTCTTTGTCTCAATCCACATGTTTTCTCACTTTTACCTTTCTAATTCTGTCTTCCTTAGCTGGCTTCCAGGGCTCACACACAACAGCTCGGTAATTAATGAGTTCTTACCTTGAATACAACTCCCTACAAATGTCTATGCCTTTGTTACTTGGAGACTAGACTGTGACCTGGCTCCAACAAAGGCAGAGACGTGCTGGTGGGAAATTACCTGATGGGTGTGGAAAATGTTCTAAAGGGCTTAAGTCATCCAAAACTGTTTTAATACATTCAATCTTTCCACTGCATAAACACAACTGGAACCACCAGGATGAAAAGAAAGTTCTAATGGGGGAAAAGGCAACAGAGGAAAAGGCAGGCATATGAGAGAAAGGCAAAAGTAATGCAGAGTTTCTCTAGGGAGCAATAGGTTGACCTGTAAATTTCTGAATGACAATTTCAGAGTAAAAGGTAATGAGGGAGTCTCTAGTGGTTCATTGCCTGGAGAAAGAAAATCTGATGGCTCTTTCATTGCACAAAGGAGGCCAAATAAATCTGTAAGTATTCTTTATGCAGGACAACAGGCCATTAAGAAAAAAGCAAGCACCAAAGTACTTCCTTGCAATGACTCTGGCTGTAACATGGAGCTGTGGTAGGTTGTCTTTCCAGCTCGACACAGCCATTTGCTAAGAGCTGGGTGCTGGGAGGTGATTGCAGCCTCTTCACGTTTAAATGTATCCAGACTCACCAATTAACTACCCCAGCAGTTTTCTGCCATAACTGTGCTTGGAAAATGAAGCATTTGCTCATTTAAGCAATGCTTAGGGAGCACTCTCTGCTGATGATTCCACCTGCCAGGGTGTGACATCCGTATGTCAGGAGAAGAATAGAGTTCACAGAAATTTTGCAGCTTCTGTCAAAGCTGTTTTTCACTTTTCTGACAAGCTGCTTTTCCTCCCATCCACATTCTTTGCACAGTTGCTTCTCAGAACCAGGCCCCCAACAAGGTATTGTTTGAAAGGGATAAACATAGCAGGGCTGGATTGTTAAACATTTGTCAAGTGTTTGTGATATTTCACAGCTGGCATATAAAATACCTTGTGGAAGGACCAGGCTTAAACCTTGTTAGCAGTTCTCTCTAGAGTGAAAAAACCCTTTTTGTTCTGATTTTGGCTTCCTTTTCTTGGTCACAGGAAGACAAAATCACAGACACTCTGGGAAGGTAATTTGTCATTCTTCTCCTCCTTCATCCACACTCTTTTTTAACACTTGACCTCTTCCCACAATGCACAACTCATTCTTCAGCATCTCTCCCATCCACTCCTGCTCTCACTCTGCTCCAAGAAAGGGCTCAGATCACACTAAGGCACTCTGAAGGACAAACCCAAGTGTGGTCATGAGAAATAAAGGTCTCCAGCTGCTCTCAGCTGTTCCCCTCAGTTTTGGCAGTGCACCGGTGTTGACTTTGAAATGTAGATAAAGCTTCGTTTCCTTTTGATTTGTCTCTATTTCTTCAGTGTCAACACTGGCAGATGCAAGCTGTGCTTAGCCGTTTCTCCTGTCACGGAATTCACTCATATGGATTGTACCTAGCAGTTCACAGTACATCACTTTAGCAGAGGACAGATGCTGCCACTGGCTTTGTCCCTCTCCTACACCTTTTCCAGCATGGGTCCCGATAAAATTCCTGATAAATTGAGCAGCCCATCTCCTCCTGTCCTCAGTGGTTGTAGCATCAGCTCCAAGTGCACATTGCAAGGTGACAGGTGTTCCAAGAGCTTTTACTTCTTTGCAAGAATGGTGTTTACTGATCAGACAAAATCCTTGCTTTTACTCCATTTTTTGTGGCCAAGAACAATCTGACCCTAAGTCCTCTCCTGTGTTTACAATCTGATAAAATAGAATATTAGATGGTCAAAAAAGGCAACTTCTAACGTGTTCATATTTCCAAATACCTGGCACATGGTGAGTCCTCTGCCAAAGTGTGCCTACTAGCCTGTTAACAATATAAATCATGAATATGACTGACACGAGAATCAAATATTTATGGTGGATCTGAAACAAGAATGTCCAGGCCTACTGCCACGGAGAAAAAAAAACTGTAAAACCATTTTTGTTGTTTTGTTTTGTTTTAATTTTCATGACTGGAAGCCCAACAACAAAAGTAATTTAATGTTGGGGATTTGGCACGAGATCGTGAACACCATGAAGGTTTCTTCATAGTTTCATTAGCAGCAGTAGCAGCAGGAATGCTGCAGTGAATGGTTTCCTTCTTCTCAGCATGCCTGCTATTAATGCCCGCTATTAATGCCCATAAAAATCTCTGAAAAAACTGCAAGGAGATAAACCTAAGATACAATTTTACTTCCTCCTGTTCTTCTATTTATCAGGTTGGGCAGGAATCTTGTGGTATTTTCAGTGGAAATACTGAGAGACAAGTGCTTTCAGAGGGATTTCCATCAGCCTCACAAGGACAATGTTCCTCATAGGAACATTGCTCTGGCTATTTATCAACAGAGAAAATAAATCCTAATATCTATGCCAGTCAAAGTACTTGGCGCAGGGCTACATTAATCCAAAAATCTGTGTTTGAGGGGGATGTAACTGGCAGCAGATGGATTTGCTCACTACTAGCATTTGTTTGCTACCCTTGACAACACTAAGAAGGCAAGGGTTACGTACAAAAAAAGTCTAAATTGCTGTTCATTTGGACTACACGATCTTCCCTTTCATTCAGCAAACCCAGCTTTCTTTTGCTGCTTCTCTGCTCACTGGCAGAACGTCAGGGTGGCTGATAGGCCTTGGCCATGTACAAAGGCACTGGCGTTGCAAGATGCTGTGTGGACTTTGCCCTTCCTCCCACCTCAAGCAGGCTGGGAATCCTGCAGCATCACAGACTTTCCGATTACAGCAGAAAACTAAAGAGAAGACTCAATCTTCTGCCCACTCTGTGTCTCATGCAGGAGACTGATGGCAGTAGAAACATACCTTTGGGCAAAAAGCTGTTAGTTGAATACAGAAAAGTGGGACAACTGGAAAATATTCTACCACAATGAAGAAATTTGGGAATTGTTTACTGTTGTTTTTTGCTGGAGTATCCTGTTGTAGCTTGGAAATGCATGAAGAAAACAGAAGCTTGTCTTCTTGTCTCCTTTGGAAGGTTGCTTAAAATGTATTCTCATTCTGCCTGTGGCTCCCAGGGCTAGGGAAGGCATTTGCAAATGGCTTGTATCATTTTAACAGGTGACTTACTCTCCATGAGATTTACTTAGAGGAAAGCCTTAATAAATGCAGCCATTGAATAGGATAATAGTAGAGGAAAATCTGCTTCCTACAAAGAATTTATAGCTTTCCAAATGGCCTCAATTTAAAAGAAATGAAATGGAAATATGGTCTATTGGCTGCAGCATGAAATTAATGCCAAGGAAATCCTTTCAATAAGGGTCTATATATCTTTCAGTTAGTTTGGGCTTTGCTTTCTCTTGATACTGTCTATTGACCAGCATCCTGTGAAGATTACAAGATATATAACACTGAAAGCTTGTAGGAAATTTTGGAGTCAGAGTACATGCTTGTCACCTTTTCCTGTCAATGCATCTAGTCTCAGGGTCTGTGTGTTTTAGTTTGCAATAGGTTTTCTGGTGTATAATAAGGTAACAGCGTTAAGTAAAACCATTCCAGCTGTTGAAATGCTCTGACTGTCTAGCTGTGGATTTTCTGATGTTCAAAAGCAGATGAATTTTTACAGTATAATTTACCTCAGTGGAAATGTTAATAGTTTTTGGGGGTTGTGTTTTGTTTAGCTTTAGTTTTAGTTTTTCTGATGGGCTCCAAGCTTTTAGGACCCTCACTGAAATGTTTTGACTTTAAAACCTCTATTGTTGTCCTAATACACTCTAGAGAATAAAAAAAAGATTGAAGAAGAATAAAGACATGTGATTTATAAGAACACAATCACACAATCATATAAACCTCATTTTCTGAAGAAACAATACTCAAATGTTCTGTATTTATACTTGGTATTCCATAGTTGGCAATACACTTTCAGCTTCCTATTGTAATGACAATATTGATACATTTTAAATTTTGTTGAAGACCCTTTGCATCTGCTGTCCTTTCCCAAATATTTTGTATTATTTCATTTCATCCAAAAAACACCTCCACAACTAATCAGTTCAGTATCCTTATAGATACTTTTTTCTAAGCACTGCCAAAGTAAAAAAGAAATCTTTTTCTCCTCTGATTTTTCCAAGCTTTCTTTTACCAGCAAAAATCCATTGTTAAGCAGAAATTATCCTAGGCATGGGCCATGCCAAAAAAAAAGTGAAATGTACCTTATCATCAAGAAAATATCCAGGACATTTTAATTCCACCAGGAACAACATGGTCATATGACATTTGGATGGACTTTTCAGAGACTGGAGATATAGAAAACATAAATCCATTTGGTTTCCATGGATGAACTCATCTGCATGACAGCAGTTTTTGTTCTCCTGGGTCATTCCCCAAAGACAGTAGCCTGCAACATTCTGTATCCTGTTTTGTAAGAACATTGTGTGAAATTAACATTGTGAAATTAAAGAAGCCTTAATCCTTCCAACCGTAGATATGTGAAGGTGGTATGCACAGATACAAAATTCCTTTGTGTGCTTTTGAGCTGTTTTTTTGGTTGCTGGCACCTATTGTCGTAAAACAGCAGCACTAGGCTTGAAGGCCTGGAAACAGCTGCTCTCACAGCTCTCTCCTTCCCAGGAGAAGCAGCATCTTAAGTCTGTACCTGCTGGTAAGGTCAGAAAGCAGCAGAGATGGGATGCCACTGTGAGGGGCAAAGGTCTAGTTCAGCAGTGAGGGAAGCTGTTGGTAATGAAGAGGTCAGATATTACTGCTCAGGTGATGCGAAATGTTCTTCCTGTCTGTGTGAGGTGCAGGCATCTGACGACAGCTGAGTTTTGGTTCTTCTCCCACTGTGTTCTGTACGAACAGGTAGCTGGAATGTAACTTATGCCTGTAACAGGAGAAGCCCTGTCTATTCCTGGAAGTTCAATTATTTCTAGGCTGCAGCATAGAAACTGTTTAACAGAGAGAAGATGCAGAGTAGACTGCAGTGAATGGAGCTACAGCGACTTTACATGAGCTGAAATTTTACTCCTTAAAAAAAACAAAGTGGTGCAAAACCATAATTCCAGCTGCTGGAAAGGGAAGAGACAGAGGTGCATTGTCTGTTCTTCCACAGAAGTCCCTGACGCAGATTTACAGCATTTCTTGGGAGTGAGCAAAATAACTCAGCAGTTCTGGATGTATTAGTCAGTGGTTCAAAAATCCAACAGAAGAGCTCACCATTTGCTTGTTAATTCTTGAATTCAATAGATTTTCACACAGGAGTTCTGAGCAGCACACTCAAAGCACTCAGGGAATAACATGGTTCTTACCAGGACTCTAAATTTGGAGACTAAAATTTATTTTAAATGGTATTTTTGTATTAGCAAGGGGAAAAGAAGTGTTTCTGGTCTGAAATTTTATATGGCAACTTTCACCTCAAGGTAATGAAAACAAGCTGCTCTATAAACTTTTCAAAACTGGGGTTTATGGAAAAGCTGACAAATCCTTTACTGGAGTGATGTGGCTGGGAGGACTTTAAAAGATTCCCATGGAGCATTATTGATCATGATCACACACTGCCGAGCACTCACGCTGGAGACTGCAGGCAGAAGTCCCGCTGTTTCAAATTACTGTGCTGGCCTGGCGGCATGTCCGGCCGATGGGGCCGTGTCAGAGCTGGTCATCGGCTGGGTGGGGGCCCCACCATGGGCAGCCTGAGGCTGGTGTGCTTCCCTGTGCTTCCCGCCCAGCTCTCCGGACACGTCATGGCCCATGTATCCCCCACTGGGCCAGCAGCCCTGAGCCCGGTCATTTCTAGCAAAGTCTCTTTATACAGCCCTCCGGGGGAAGGAGGTTTTTTTTTTTCGGGAGAATGAGAGGAAGGGGGAAAAGAAAAGCACAGAAGTTTAGAGTTTCTTCCTCTTTTCCCTGGAATTAAACATCATTCATGTTGTTTATGTAAAAGGAGAAGGCTTTTAGTGGAAGAATATGGCTTTACTTCTCAGCCTCTTCCCTTTGGTTTTGAAAAGTGAGGCCATGTGATGATGAGGAAGCAGCAGTGAAAGCTGGTGATTGGACCTCAGGAAATTCACAGTGGTGTTTTTGTGCTTCTAAATGAGCAACACTGCTGCTTGTAAAGAACTGAGGTAAAATACAGGCCCCACTGAAGTCCTTGGCAAGCCTCCTACTGCCTTCAGTGGGGCCAAGATTTTACCCCGAGTCCTGTAAGCCATTAGGCTTTTGAGTTTTTTTAATGGGCCCACTCCTGCACAGACAGACTGCTCTTGTAAGCAAGGGTTAGCTAGATTGGCTCAGATACTACACAATTTAAAACTTAAACGAAAGCAATTTTGTAGTGAAATTAAGGGTCTGTAAAAGGAATTTGGCTTTAGACAACTTGCTTCTGTTTGGATTTGGATTAGGCTGCAATCTCCTTGTCTGTTTTTAGAGCACATGTTCCTGCCAGCATCAATAATCTATTTTCCTTAGTGCAAGTGAAAGGCTCTGATGGCTCAGAGGTGTAGTCTGGTATCCAGTACTGCTCTGGATTTCTTCTTTAGTTTAGGAATCAGGCTACAAATAGTCAGAGACTGCAAGCTGCTGCTTAACATTTATGTGCTGCCAATAGCCGATTCATTGACACATGGGCCAACACACTCCTTCTTTCCCGTGGCTCTTCTTACAGTCATTCCTATATTTTTTCCTGATCCCCTAAGTTAATTCAAAAGCCTTTCTTTGCCCATGCAGTCCCACCCAGCCCAATCTAAACATTCATTTGCGCTTGGTCTGATTGTGTTTTCATTGGCAATATTTTTTTTATCCTGTCCAGCAGCATATTAATCAAGCTTTTTCTTGAACTTTTCAGGTTGCCTCAAATACCTCTATTTCCCCCACATACTCCAAAGTAAATAAATCAGGACTTTAGATAGTGAGCATCACATATATCATTTCACCTCAGGTCACTGTATCATGTGCAGGTTAAGCTGCACATGGGATAGGGGGATAGAGGTTGAAGATGAAGACTACAGAGAAAGTTGTGGAGGAGGAGTGTGTAGGGGTAGCAATCACTCCAGAGAAGTGCATAAAAGATCCAGCAGAAATATTAAGAGAGACTTGTGTATGGGGAAGCCCAGATCTTACTGGCATATGCTGCTGCCCTGGGGGAATGTGTGCTGCAGCCTGCGAAAACATGGCTCCACTTGTGCTCTCCAAGCACACTCTGAAGCTTAACTTCTTTCCTCTGAAGGCATCTTCTCCTCCATCCTGTCAAAAATGTTTCCTTTTCCCTTTTCTTTTCCCCTCTCTCTGCATGTGAGGGCATACATCTTTCTCTTATAGAAATTCTGCTTGTCCTTGTCTTCTATCCTGAGTGGTAAAGCCGTAAAGCATTCCTGGACTTCTCTGAGCCCATATATGTTCAAAGTCTGAGGCAGGTCCAGCAGGCACCTGTCTGATGTGGCATTAAGGATGCAGTGCTGCTTGGGGGCTGCTTGGGGGCTGCCTTGCAGAAGACACTTCACAGCAGAGCCCCCACAGCCTGTGACAGTCGAAGATCCTGATGGTGTCACATAGAGTGTGACAAAGTAGCTCCTTACAGGGTGCTGCCAACAGTTTTCTGCTTCATTTAAACAGTGACTTTTAAAAAAGTAGGAATTTCCTATTTAAAAATAGGAAAGACGATCTCTTGTGAGCAGCCTCTGATATGAAATTTTTGTTTAAAAGTGGGATGAAAGGAACCTTTTCTTAGTAAAATTAATGGATTATAAAAGATAGAGCCTACTGTAATGGGAAAGGACCATCATCTACTTCATTCATGTAAAATGTATTGGGGCTTTCATTTGCAATATCCCAGAAGTAGCAACTATTTCAATGCAGGTAAACCTAACTATTTAATTTAGCCTGATCTGAAAAGTCATCTGTCTTTTTTAGCATTCCCAATATTACCTAAAGTGAGTAATTACTGTCCTTAAGTATGACAATCTCGCCCTGTGTTGGAAGGGTGGGTTGAGAGAGAGAAAGCTAAAAAAATGTGCTTCTGACAGGGCAGCTAGGAGTGGTGGGAAAGGAAAGGTGAGGACCTTCATCCATGAAATTCTTGATGTGTTCTTAAGCTGAGATTTAGTCAGCTGAGATTCAGTCACCATGGATTTTGTACATTAGTGTAAGATCTTACTCTAACACCCTATTGGTCATACACCTTTGTAATTTTGCTGCCATGGAGCCTGACTCAGTCAAACATTAGCAGCGATTTTACAGAGCTGACTTGGTGTAAATGTCAGGTGCTTTATCCCTGCTAGGATTTTGCAACATAATAATTATTGCATACTAATTTAAAACCTCCCACCTTTTGGCAGTGAAAGAATGTATGGGAAAAAGTATAAAACCAAATGAAGTGGTTGCCCTAACATGTACTGCAAAACCCAGACTGGAATCAACCTACTGAACATGCAAAATAAACACAACCATTTAAGTGCAAAGAAAGTTTACCTTTTGTGAATGCATCTATGTTTGTCATGCAAGGAAGAATATTTGAGTCCAGCTCCAGCAGTGATCATCAGTATCAGAGAATGCCAATCCTTTTGTAAGGAAGTTTATAAAACATCCAAAGTTTTCTGGAGACCAGAAAATGTAAAATGTTCCACTATATCAGTCACAGTCGCTTCAAGGTTAATCTCAAAACCCTTAGCACTCTATTCTCCAAACACTAACTCTCTTCTCAAAGAACCAAGAGCACTTGACATCCAATAAGGTCTCACCCTATGGTCATTTGCATCTTAGCAAACTGAGAAAAAGTGCCTCATGATTTGTAGATTGCACTGTCAGGGAGTAATGTATGAAGACTGAGGAGAATTAGAGGGAGTTCCCTCCAGCATTTAAAAGAGGAAGGAAAGAATGCTGCAAGAAATTTGGTACTCTATAATATGTACAAAAACTTCAGTGGCCTATAAAAAAAATTAATAAAATTTGGATTGCTTTCACTATGTGCCTTATCTTAATACACTTCCTCATGATGACAATATTTTTCCTTCCCATTTCAAATGCAAGGGACAGCTTCAGGAGCTCAGAGAGTGTTTCTGCCATCAGTAAACAGAGGACCAGGAAGAAATGCAATTGTGACAAACTTCCTCCTTCTCCCCGTTTAGTCCAGAACTTTCCATGCCTGCTGTGATTCTCAGCCTCACCATGACAAACAGGGAGAGTGACTGATGAAATGATGCATGACTCTACGGCTGACTGCTCTGTTTCCCTTGCGTTTGCCACTTGCACCGACTGCTGTACTGCGGCCATATAGATTATGTGACAAGTTTGGGTGGAATGGAGTGCTGCCATCTCTTGGTTATTTTGAGCAGATCAACTCACATATTTTTTCATTTTCCTGCCTCTCAAGAATGGTATGAAGTAACACAGACAAACAACTATTCTGGATGAAAAAGTTTAAGCACTTAGGAAGCATAATTGTGGTTTTTATATATTTAAGTGTGTAGAACAGAGTACATTTACTGGTGTATTGGACCTCTGTGTAACTTCTGTTAAGTGTTTTTAACAAAACTATAAACCATGAACAGTTGGAACAGTTTATATACGATGTGAACACCACAAAGAATGGAAAGTTATGGAATTTTGTAGATAATTGTAGGTAAGAAAGACATTAAAATGAATACATTGAAGAGTACTGGATTAGTAAGAAATGCCTATCTTATACTATGTAATTTCACAGTCATGAGAGGTTTAATTATTTATACTCAAAATTTGTCAAATAATTTACTTGAAAATGCTTTTGCAATTACAAATGCTTTTCCCTCCTTTTTCTTTCTGACTGTGACTCAGGCCGAAAGACTAACTTTAAGTACTTGTGATTGGAATCCAAGGCTCTTCCTGGGCTTTTCCAAGGCTGGAGACAAGTGTATGACCTCCTTTTCCTCAATAGTATATGAGTAATAGATGCTTGGTGGTTTTTTTTTTTTTTTTTTTTTTTTTTTTTTTTTTTTTTTTAATTTTAATTAAAATATGAGAGAAATGAAAGTCTAATTGAATTCAAAATAAGAGATAAATACCAGAAATATTTGTTGCCACAACCTCCCCAACCCAACTCCCCACCACAATGTAAAGGAAACAACAAGGATTTTGAAATAATTAATAATGCAACATATTATATATGTAAGCAGGGTCATGTCCTCTATGAAGAAATTCTAATATTAGAAGAACAGAGGATTGAATTTATGATTACTGCTGCTATACTCTGGATCAGGATGATGATTCATTGGGGTCACCCTATAGCTTCCTCAGGGAAGAGCTATCAGATGCTGCCTGCCTCCCTGCTTCTGGCACTGAAGCTGGGGGGCTCTTCAAAAAGACCAAAGGTCCCGCAGTCTGGTTTTTGGTTAACGCTGGAGGATGGAATTTAAAAAACATCAGCTTTCTCAGTACTCCTCAACCACCACCATTGCATCTGTACCGAGTCATCCCTCTTCGCATAAGGGCACAAATCCAGTTGCAAACTTCTGACAGATTATTACCTCAGTGCTGCCATGTGTAGGACAGAAAAACATTGACTCTTGTGCAAGCACAGAGCATTCTGTGTCTGAGGCCTGGAAAAGCTTCCTGGCAAGGATGTATGTTCTTGGACGAGCCAACGTCATCTGCTCTCACTCCTGCTCCTTCTGCTGCAGCCTGTCCTGGCTTCCTTGCAGTCCTTTGTAAGGAGCACATGAGTTTTCAGTAATGTCAGGGACTTGAACTACTTTTGTTCTCATGTTTGTGCTTTCTGAGAGAAGAACCTGTCACAATTGCCATCAAAGAGTGCTCTCCAACAAATCTGAGTGAAATGAAGGAAATCCCACTTTTTTTTGTTCAAACTTTGAAATTCTCATTTGAGCAATAAAATATTAGTTAACTGTATCAGATATTTTCCAGTTTACATCCTTACTGTGTCCACTTCTGTCCTTCACAGACAGGGAGAGCAGAAGGTGCTGCTTGTTCCCTTCCCACTCCCCTGGGAGCACTGAAACACCAGTTTTTCTTTAGATACAAAAGATGCAAAACCCGCTGTCTAAGTGGGCATGCCACTGGTTCTCTGAGGACCCTAAGAGGAACAAGTTTCTCATTTAAGAGTGGAACCAGGAACATAAATATGACTGCTCAGGAGGTGCTCAGCACAGAGGTCATGGCTATGGTATTGCTGCATCTCTCTGAGGCACCTTCCAACATTATCAGTAACATCATCACCACAGCTGGTGCATGAAGTTGGTGTGCTTCATGGCAATTTTCCTAACCCTTCCACCTAAAACTTCATCTCTGAGTCAGCCTAACTTATCACCCATTGTCATCAGGCTGGAAATTCTGTGTTTCAAAGTTCGTTCTTCTGTTTTCTTCCCTTTTTTTTTTTTTTTTTTTTTTTCATTTGAAAGTGATCACTTCTGTCTCTAGCCAAGATTTCTAGCTGTGTGTACAGTGCAGCTGATGACTGAGTGGTTTGATAACTATCTCTTGTTAAAGGAAGATTTTCTAGAAGGGTTGTGACTGTATTGTGTTTACAATGTTAGGACGCACCATCATACATTCTCTGGAAGAGTAAACTTTTCTTCTAGTAATCATAGAAAAAACAACAACTAATTACTGAGCTAAACTCTAGAGTCACTTCTCATCCACTTGCTTTTCAAACAGCCACTTCCTAAGAAGTTTTATAGATAAATATATTGGGAAGTGAATTACAAGGAAGGGCCTCAGTGTCTCACACAGTAAAAGTCGTTGCTGAGGGTTTCCCGTAACATCAGGCAGATTTCACGAGACAGCCACAGAAATTCTAGTCAGGCTGTTACATGGTATTACTCCTTTTACTTTCTCTTAAAATGGATTTTCACTTCTGCATTTTTTTTTTATTTTCACTCTGGGAAGTGCTAAGTGCATTTGTACACACATCCACTGTACATGAGCAAAGAAGGATTGTGTATAATGGCAGATACCTCAACAAAGATGAGAGGGCAGATCACAAACTGGCTTAAGGCATTCATTACTGACTGTGGAAGGAGTAGTTCAAGGCATTCGCTCTGAACAAACCTTTATCTCCTCCTTCAGTGGTGCTGACTGCAACCACCATTACGGAAATCTCTGGGTGGCAATTTCCTGGACAACCCTGAAGGAGTTGGGCTGCACTTGAATCAGAACTTGAGTGTGGGTGGCAGGGTGGAGGAAGGAATGGAGCTACGTAGCATAGCTGCACTTATCTTCATAGCTCTTGATCCACCAAAGCAGCGACAGCGTACAAAAGTGGCAAAGTGATTTCACAGCTCTAATCTGGTCAATCATAATTTTTTCCAAGCGCTGCCTCAAAGCAGGCAGGGAAAGGAAATACACATTACTGCTTTGTTCTGCTTCATGACTAACCATGTTCAAAATGTGCAGTATTTTCCAGAAGTGAAGTTTTTATGACTTATTATCTTTTTCATAACAGTACAACATTATCTACAGCTGAAATAAAGAGAACGTTTTTGTTTCTTTTAATAATGAAGATGCGCCTAGTAACAGGAAGAAGTGATTCAGACACACAAAAATACTCACAAAAGTTCTGTCTTCCTGTGCAGGAAGTTAACCTTTAGTTATGAAATTCACATTTCTGTCTAAAGCTTTAGATAGTTCGAGAAGAAAATCCATTTAATAGGGCAGGGTTGGAATAGCATATTCCTGCGTGCATTTGATCTGCACTGTGTGGTCTATCACGGATAATTGAGGAAGTATACTAAGGTAGAGATGAGTTTTGGCTGAAAACTGGTTCTTATTCATGTTGGAATTTGAATCTTCAGATCTACAGCTTCAGAGACAGATACAATTTGTTTATCCTGCAGCTTAACACCCTGATTCTCAGCTTGGCAGCTGTCTTCTTCCTGCCAAAGATAAATACATGAAAATCGGGAAGTGTGCACTTTCTTTCACTTCATTAAAGAGTTATCAAGCTGAGATTTATGGCTGGCTCAATCAAGTTGGTATAAGTAGAGCTATCTGTACTCTCTTATCCAGGCTCATCTTTTGACTCTCTCAGTTTCATCAGAGAAAAATTAACTATCCTAGCAATGCAATAATGGTTACAATGGATAGAAATGGGTTATCTTGAAGATAAAAAAATATAAATAAAGCCAAGCCATGCTTGGCTTTGACCTGGAACAGGACATAACCAAAATCTTTAGAGGTAGCTGTTAGCAGAACAACTCCAGTGCTATTTCAGGATCAAGCAGTAGATATCAAGAAGAGACATTTCTAAATTAGCTCTGGAGAGTTTTCAATCTCCTCTGTATACTTGGCATGCTGCTACGTCACAAATGTGTATTAGCTGTTTGTGTCTTAGTCATTGGGAAGTGTTAATTTCCCACTAAACTTAATCAGTTTATTTTTGAATAATGGAAATTGATGCTTGAAAACTTAAGTATAGAAAAGTGAGACTTCATCTGAGCAGGATCCAAAAATGCTCGCCTAGGAAACCTGTCTGTGATAGTAAAGGACTCATCAGATAAAAGTGTAGTAAAGTCTGTGGCTAGGAGTTGAAAATGAAAACAATTTAAACTAGAAATAAGGCACAGTTTTTGAAAAGTGAATAAATTTAACTTTTTGGACTAGTTACTTAAATTCAAAGTGAATCATGTAGCCCCTTGACAACTTTAAATTGAGATAGATGTCAAATATATATGCTGCAGTTCTGCCATTTGTAGTTCTGGATTTGATGTAAAGTACCAAGGTAAATTATTCTATTATCTGTGCTATGTGAGAAGTCAGGCAAAAGCACCTATATGGTCCCTCTGGCTGTTTAGAAGTATGAATGTGCAAAGCATTCGTGAACACTATCATCTCCCAGAAAACCTAAGGCAGGTGACATGACCCTGCAAGGTAGTGGATGAAAGTGCAATGCAGTTTCTGAACACTGATGTTAGATTCAAAGGTGAAGAAAAAGGATTCATGTGGTGATCCTTCATTTTACGTTCACTGTAGTCCTGATCAGCACAACAGAGGACACTTGAGGGCACCAGCAGCTGATCACAGGTTTGATTGAGTTTAGAAGATACCTATTACACACCAGCTTTGAACAACTCAGTTTTGATTGGAATGAGGGCTTTAGGATTTGTATGTTTCATCTTACTCTAACTTAATCAGCTCTTAATATTTTAAAAATTTTCCCTCCAGTATTGCAACCAGAAAGAAGTACTCATGGTGTTTTGTGATCTTTGTTCTTACTGATGAGCACATAAACCAGAAGCCTTAAGAAAATGCAGATCAATCAGACCTGTTGGACAGTGAAGCAATGGAAATGAAGGAGCAGTGACAGTGGCCTCACTGGTGAGCAGATCTCTATTTATTTCATGATGCACTTAAGTGCATTCAAGATCCAATTAGTATGTTATGCTAAATTTAGGAAACTACGCCAACAAATGGGTATACCTAATCTCTCTGTTCATACCTTTTCCAAAGTGCACAGCCATGTACTCACTTTCTTTAATTTTCATTATTCTAGCTAGCACTGACTTCAAACCAACACAACATGGGTTATATTGCTAGGCTGATAAATAGTAATAAATGACTAATGAAGAATAAAACTGCAGAGTGTTAAGAGTTCTCTGTATACTCTGACTGAAGATCTCAATTGTCTTTCAAGGACTGCCATAGGCACAAATATTATTAACACAAGACAGGAGGTGGTTTCCTGTACCATCAAGAAGAAATTATGAAAAACTTTGCCCAGACATGATGAATTTTGTAAAAATGGCTGCAATTCAGCTATGCACATAATTACGTATTTTTTGTATGATCTCAGTTTCAGAGGTAGAAACTGAATACTTTCATACGAGGATATTGTGCTGGTTTTAAGCTGGGACATTGAAGGTAAAGGTGGAAAAAAATATGAACCTCACAGAAGTACAGAAACACACGCATCAACACTCAGCTGCATTCACCATGATGTTGCACCACTGAATGTAAGTACAAGGCTAAGAGGGAAGCTGAAGCTCATTATCCACCTACCCATGTCCATAATTTCATTGAGGCTGGTACATTGATGCCTCTGATGATCTTCTCTCCAGTTGTCTTGTGTCCGACGTCTGTAGTCTGCCTGGAATCCTACCAAATACAAGCACATACAGACTCTCACCTAATCTGTGTGACAGTCAAACTGGCAATAAAAGTAACTTCTGAATTGTTCGACTCACTTTGGAGTGACTCCAGATATACTCCTTTGTAGTGTTTCCCTGAGTGATGAAAATGTAATTCCAGCGCCAAAACATTACAACTAAGGAGTGTCCTGAACCCAGCATGGGTCTGGAAAGGTGAGAAACGCCAGCAAATGCCGAACAATTACTAATCAATAAAGTTCTGACATCTCAAGCAGCAGAGAACAAGTGTAACAAAATGCTTTGAGGGGAAATGTGCAAGTTAAGCAGACAGGAAGGTCTGTCAGTTAAAGAACTGAATATAATTCAGAGAAATACCAGGCAGCAAAGACAGCATGTGCAGGCATGAGATTAGCTTGCAGTGATGGATAGGAGGGAAACTCGCTTCCATTAGTGTCTTTTCTCCTACAGCATAAGAGGGAATGTGCAAAAGGTAAGTGTCCATAGCACTGCATCCTTAGAGTTAGCATTTGGATTTATAACCACCCCTTACATGGCTTGTTTGAAAGGACAAGGAATGCAACACCTTTGGACCATATAGAGTAAGGATATGAGCAAGTTTGGGATTTTGTTTAAAATAATTCACTCATTCTATTAATTTCTCCAAGAAGTTTAATTGAAAAGAATTATTACACAGCAGTCTGAGTCAGCAGATAAACCAGGATGATATGATACATGGTTAGTAGCCCATGAGAAATAGATGACAAATGCTGTTTAAGATATGCATGGAAAAATATCTTAAATCTTTCACTTGGGGAAAAAAGATTCTTCTTCCATCACTTAGATTTTGAGAGCTCTGCCTTTGTCTCTCTACGGCTACTGCATTCAACACACAGCTAATCAGTGTTTTTTTTTTATCTTTGCTGTGAGTCTTGGCTTTTTAAAAGTCAAATGTTTTATTCTTTTTCTTAAACAGTCACTCCAAACATCCTTTATGTGGGAATGTTATTTAAGTAAAACGAACATTTTGTACCTGCTAACAGTTCACTAAACAATTTCCCCTTACCTTAACGACATGTAAAACATTTGAATGATTCACTAAGGAGAAAATCAATATAATGCAGGTCATTTTGTAAACCCAAAGATATGAAGAAGCTTTTTAACCTCTGTAATAGGAAACATCTAAGCAGTACTCGCTGTCAGTCCTGTGACAGTTTAGAAGTGTTCTTCATTTTCCCCTATAAAAAGCCAATTTCCATTGTTTTATAATTTCTGCCAACATACTGCTCTGAACTGCTAAAAAATAGGAGGTATTAAGGCAGAAACAGTCACTCAAAATTCAGTTTAAATAACCTTGCTTTGGCTGACTTTAGGGCACAGGAGGTGAAACTGCTTGCAGATTTAAAAACACCTTTGGTTGTTCAAAATAACTTTGAGTATGCATTTCCCACATTTGCCAAGCACAAACTGGGAAGGCAAGGCATCAGTGCAATCACAAAAATGTTATAAACAATACTTCCCATTTTCACAAATTATTATTTTCCTGGATTTTTCATTTTCTTTCTGAAAATTTCCCTTTATTTCTGTGTGTGCTGCTTGGGAAACACAATGGCTTTTTAAGTTTTTTTGTAATAAACATGCAAGCCTTTGGCATGACAGTATATGACTGGTGGTAGCAGACACCTCTTCTTGGAAACAACCTGTAAGTTTACAGCTGCATCCAGTGCTCACTAAAGATATTGAAGGGATTTCTACCAACTTCAGTGTACTTCTGTTCAGCCTTGAGGTGTCTTTGGCGTTTGGCATAGAGGACAAGGCACCTATGAAGCAGTACAGACCAAACATTTAGACACTCCAGTGAAGGTGTGGTTAAGAGGAGAGAGCAATGTAGTCTTCTTATGTTTGTGTCTATGGGAGTGTTTGTCCTTGTCTTAAAAGCAACTTGTTACTAATATTTAAAAAGTAAAATAGAACCGGGGAAATACAAATTCCTACAAACCTGAGTCTCAGCCATAAGTGTAACATTTGTTTACAGAGATTGGATTCCTTCTCAGGCCAGTGCAAAGCATCTGTGTTTGACCAGTTTCTAAAGGTTCACATGGAAAATCAGCTATGCACGGGCCTTTCAAACTTGCTCTGAAGGACCATCATTTCTGTGGATGAGCTTTTGATCTGCACATTTGTCTCTTACACAGTCTTTTGATTCTTTTAATGTGTTTTACTTATTGTATATACGATCCTTTTAGACAATATTACCATGTTAAACACTCTGCCTTGTGCAGAAGTTGGACAAATGTGGGGTCTTCCACAACATTAAGAACTCTCCTCAAGAAAACTGGAACCAACAAGTTGTCTCTAACAGATGAAAGAATGCTGCATAAATGGCGTTATATGGATGTTAACATTTACTTGCTATTTCATTGCCCAAAGATCCAAACTTCCCAATTAATATTTTTATTTTCATCATGTGAGGTAGCTGCTGAAATATCCACTTATTCGTGTTGTGATCATACATGCTTTCTCACTTCTAGGCAAGAAGGGCGGTGACTCCTTACCAGTATAGAAGCTACTACAGCAAAGATGAGTGCAAATTTATATCATCTTTGAGCTTCTCTAGAAGCTCTTCTATTATTTGAGACAATCAGATCGTTATTCAGCAAACAAAAAGGAAATGCTGGCCAGCTGGAAGTACAAAATAAGCCTTCATACATTTTGAGAAAAGAATGGGGGCTTTCAGATAAATTGCTGTTCCTTGCTGGGCCCTCTTTTGCTGTAGTTAATTATAAGTGGCATATACAAGAAAAGGCAAGCCAATAAGAAAAGTTTACAGGCAACGCTAAGAAAGCGTCCTAATTCCTCTGGGCATTTCAGCATATTGTTGTACACCACTAACCACCGGCTTCCCCAGTGATCTCACCAGGGTACCAACAATATAGAAGTCTTCAATGGATGCTTGTTCAGGCTTAACAATTACAGTTTAAAGAGCAGTTGCCTATGCATTGCATCAGATAAAATTAAGACATCCATCTTGTTCCCACAAGGGATTTGACTGTGTTTTTTTTTTCTACTGAGGAATGTATAACACAGAGTCCTGATGAACAATAGGAACCTGGGATCAAGGCATAAGTTTTGGGATTGCTAATGTGGCCAAAAGACAAAAGAGTGTCTTTTGATGTCACAAAGGTCATTAAGCAGCAAAAAACAACATGCCCACACAATGAATGACCAAAATATGTAAGCCTGCTGAAAATAACAGTTAATTTCTATCAAAGTAATTTATTTTTTTTTCTCAGGGGAATTAAAAAAAGTTAATTGCATATGCAATTATTTACAATATAGACATGTCTTTGCTTTAGGGAATGAGCACAGAAATAGTGCAGCAAAATATTTCCTTGAACTGCTGCTTTCTACAAAATAAAATGGAGCACAAAAGAGGTGGCTTAGTAGAAAACTCTGCCTGCTCAGAGGTAGCTTTGGTTAATGAATGAACACCATTAGTCATCCTGGTGAAGGCAAGGATAGAGTTTGGATGGATTATAATGCACATAGTGATGATTCTTTCTGTGTGTTAAGGTGCTTACTCTTGGCTGAGCACATTCTGTAGTCCAAGGAGAGGCAAAGAGAAAAGCCAGCATCTTCAGAGCATGACTCATGCCATGCATTTTACATCCATTCTTCACAACCTAACACTGACAGCTATCTTGGAACACACCTGCTTCTTAGATGACTAATTTGACATTCACAGAAAAACTGGGACACCTCTGAAGGTGCCTGGGTTTTGCTTCTTGTCTCAGTAATTCCAAGGTCTAACCCAGCACTGTTGAAAGGCTGCATGAAAGGATCCAAACAACATATTATTTGGGTTTTTTTTACCAAACATCCCAGTGCAAATGTTTCTTGGCTATTTAAAGCAGAGCTGTGTTTGGATATCATAGGGTACATTCTCTATTATTTTTAATGCAATGCCTAAGTGTCCCCAGTACCAACAGGTGCAATATAGATGCATGTTTACTAAGTGTTAACTTTTTTCCACTACTAATCATCCATCATAAATGATATGAATATATTGAATTCACTGGAAGAACAAAGAAAAATCAAAGAGAGTGAAAAAGACAATCCAAATATTTATAATTGAGGTAAGATGTGCTGTGACTTAAAATGCTGTGAAATATTATTGGGTTTTATACTTGATGCCACAAGTTCCTAGGTAATGTTACTGATAAACTATCTATCACTTAAAGTTACTAAGACCATAAACTTGGACTTCTTTTCAACATGATCATATGGAATGGTTAAAAATTCTGATTTTTTTTTTTTTTTTCCAGAATAGTTGATGGATAAAAATTGAAGAGTGATTACTGGGAATTTTACTGCAAATCCCCATCTGGCAGAGAGAGAGACACCATATGAATTGTTTACAGCTTGAATTTGTCACATTAAGAAACTTTTAAATTGAAAATAACTCCTTAAGAGGCAGAAATACAGCTATTTGGGCAAGCATTTTCCCAATTATTTTCAGTGGAGGCCTATTGCAGGTCAGGCTCTGTCATCTACATTAGCTACTCTGCTAGTGATTTGCAAATGGAGAATCCAAACAAATGTGATGGATCCTTCAGAAACCAGATTGGGCTGGCATCTTGATTCATTGGAAATGACTGATTTTATATAAACAGAACATTAAAAAAAAAGTTAGAAACTCTGAACCTTAATAGCTTTTCTTTTCACTGGGTTTAAGTTGGCAACAACATTATCGTTCTAACCTGAGATGTATCTCACTGAGATGTATGTTTTTACCTTTGAGATTTTTTTTCATAATCTCCTTGCATATTTCTATTACTCTCTGTTCCTACTGCCACTGATGCCGGTTTAAGAACTCAATGATTGGAACTCTTCTAACCTCCAATTCCTTCCTGAAGTTTTTTTGCAACAAAGATCAGTGCTACAGTCTTTTACAGCTGTCAAAATCTCTGCACAACCTCAAGAATAAGTGAGATCATCTCCCAGGCAACAGGCACCAGTCTGGAAATGCTAATGATGCATATTAGCAACTTCCTATCTCTACATCTATCTACCACAGTATGTTTCTTAGACTGGAGATGAGGAATTTAGTATAATCTGGATCTGCTGCCTACAAGCCATTTTGTTTGCAGCTCACCATCTGGGTTCTCTGGGCTGTGCACTCAAAAGGTGGTGTCAGAATCTGAATCCTGTGCATGCCAAGGTATTGCCTTTTCAAGAGGTGTTTCTCCCAGCTGAGTGTCTGTAGGTGCTGACAATTTTTTACTGTAAACTCAAACAGATGAATATATACCTTATATTATATACAGTTTACCTTGCTAAGAATAAAATACAGGTGCATATATAGTTGAGTAAGTAGAAATTTAGTCAGGCTATATCATCTTTGGGCACCTAGGAGTTTTGCTCAATTCTTTTTTATTTCAAATAAGCTGTTGTTTTAAGGCCAGTTTCTTATTCCTTATAGGATGCTTTTTTTTTTTTTTTAATTCTTTTGTTTGTCAAGAAACTAAACCCGTAAGAGTAGCCAGCCTTACACAGCGGGATGTGTGTGTGGGGGGAAAGTCGTCCACTCTGTAGAATAGATGAGTGAGATATGAATCTTGGGATACGCTGCAGTGGTTGAGGGTGTGAAATGAAGGATTTCAACTGGAAAGAGGTGTCTGGGTCAGAGAAAAAGCACAAAGTTCTAACTAGATGACTCCAGCTGCAGAGCAAATAAGGAGTACCCTGGGTGTGAGGAAACTGCTGCTCAGATACACTGTAGTGATCAAGCCCTGAAGCACTGAGTTCTTAATAGGCACCCAGTAAACAAGTTTTCTCTGCTCTTAACTTTGGTGTTGTCTGGTGAATATTTTTCTCTCTGCTGAAACTCTGGGATCACTCATTCTACCTTCACATGCTCAGCCCTGCCTCCTCACCACTGATTCTCAGTGGCTTCTAATCTCCTAATGTGCCTTACTGAACCGGACCATGAGAAAATAACCTCTGATATTTAATTCTTACAGAGTGTGTGCGTGTGAGGGAGCACAAAGCAGCAATATTTAAGAACTTCTGGCCTCCAAAAATCTCATTCTGTGTAAAGTAGCTCACAAAAGTAAGTGTGAACAGAAAAGTGTGGAGTCTAAGTTTGAGAAAACAAGTTTCTTGATTCTCAGGGTGATGTTTTTACTGGATAGTTCTTGTAAAAGGTTGAGACATTGTCCTGGAATCCATTATTTTCTAAGGACATTTCACCAGAACCCTCAATAGGAGCAGGATTGTTTTGGGGAGGAGATCAGAATGTGCCAAGAAACATTTCCTTGAATGTCTGTCCAGAGTTTCTTGGATGATTATATACATATGGCATCATTTCACTTGATACTTTGGAGCATTAGGAAAAAGGGAGAATCAAAACCAAAAGTCAAAATTCTTTCATATGCAAACAGCCTAAAGAGAGGAGTACATTTTCACTCGAAGGATAGATGGCACAATACACGACCTGGAGAAACTGGACAGAGTGCAAATGATTGTGTTAAGTGCTGTTCAGTAACTTTTTTTTTACTGACTGCTTTCTTGAAATAAACAATGAGGTGTTACTGGCATTTTGAGTTGATGGACAACTTTCAGATTGGCATGAAATTGTGAATAGGCTAATTATAATTTTCCTTGGTGGAAAGGCTATGTAATCTGCCTTTAGAACCTCATCTGTGAGAAATTCCATTAGTTAACACAGAAGATTAAACCCCCTGAATTTGATGATTTGACATTTTGGCCAATACTCAGAAGTAAACTCCTATTTGTATGAGAAATGACTCTTGAATTTTATTCAATAAGATCAAAGAAAGGAGCTAGAATTACAACAAACACTTGTCTATTTCTTTCCACAATTGTAAGAATCTGGAAGACTTTTAATCCTCTGAGCATCAAATCAGGTTTTGTCCTCTTTTTCTCTCAAAGAGCTATTGCAGAAGTTGGATCTGAAACTGAGCTTTAACAAAGTAAAAGCTCTTATCTCCATAAATAAGGCTATCCATGTATGCTGACCAAAATCCATCCAGGGAAAAAGAAGGTGTCAAAGCCACAGCTAATATTCAAGTCAACAGTCCAACATTTTGCTGAATCTGTAAGGGATAGTTAAACAAGAAATAAATATCAATTGTCACCATCAAAAGAAATAAACCATAAAGTAAGGCTGTCTCCTGAATATGCCTAGCAATGGAATGAGAGCACTGAAGAAAGATTGGCTGCCTATGAAGGCAAACCAAATGGCACATTGGGTTTCAACCAATTTATTGAAACAACACACTCTATTAGTAGAGCTGATAAAACAACCCAATACTTAAGACTAAATGCTTTTTCGTGTACAATGCCTTTGAGTACTTTTAATAGCTTTTTCTCTCATATTAGGATAATTAAATAAGCACACTTCATCTGTCAGGAATTAACTTCCCTCCAGTTTTCTGACTCTGCAAATGGTTCAGGAGGATCTAACTGACATATTTTAAGCCTGCAAAGTATTTGAACACTTATTTTATAAATAAATTTTATAAAGGCATCACTTTTTTTGTGTGTCCCAATTGCAGCTGAATTAATTTGTTGGCTGGGTCATTCACGCGTGCTATTCACTCACAGAAGTGAATAGCTGGAGTTACAGCTTGCAGGTTAGCAGCACTGAAATAATTTAGAACCTTTGTTTCATTATGAGCAAATCCAGGCTTGCCAAAGCCTGTTCCTGCTGCTTTTCTCACTTCATTTTGCAGAACAGCTGTTTTAAACTTCCTAAAAGGATTCAAGGCTGATCAGCTGGTATTTATTGGCTTCAGAGAATATGCTAGCAGTACATACTTTTGATGCTTAAGAAAAAAGACATGTTTGTTATTAAACAGTTTCAGAAAATGTTTTAACTAGATTTGAGAGGGTGACAAATAGCTTCTTTAAGAGAATGAACTTTAAAGGAAGTTTTTTCTACTTCTTAAAGGAATGCTTCTTTTGAAAAGATCAGATTCATAAACCTCTCAAAGAGCCAGTACACCAAAAATGTTTTTGTTACTTCATTGGCTACTTGAGATTTCTCTTTTAAGTAGTTCCCAAAAAGAAGACAAGAGAGGAATATGTTTTCTCAAGTGGAACTTTTTCACTTATGAAAGGCGAAGGGAGAGGGAACGGTGAAGCACAAAATATAATGCATTCTGCAAGTTCCAAAAAAGATTTTCAGAAGTCCCAGCTAAAGAAACGTCTTGGAGCATCAGTGCTATGGAGAAGATGATCAAAGGAAAAGCTGGGTAGTTAGGGTGAGGTTTGCTGCCTCTTTTTACCAAACTGTTTCCCATGTCTTCTCAAGAAGACAACAGTATTTTTGGAGAGTCACTAGAAGTTCCCTTCACCTCTGCTGTCTGTTGGATTCTGTTTTTACTAGCTGGTAATGCCAATTTTCAACTATTCATGTGGTGAATTTCAAAAAGCCCCTAAACAACAAGAAAAAAATGAAAAGTATTTAACTATTACTGTCATGACTCTACATACTAATTTCAAATGTTAAACAATAAAGAGAAATCATTACATACAAATCCAAATTACATGGGAACTGATTTTCCATCTTAATTATTTCCTTTCACCTGGGTGTTCCAGTGTTTTTATAATGTAAAGCCCATGTGCTTTTAATGACCTATGCCTTCTATTCACATGAAGAGAATATACTTTCTTTTTCTCTTCCTCAGATTTTTTTTTCACAGTCAGCATTTGGTCAAGTTAATCTTTTCACATACATAAGTGAAAGGCCCGAATTACACCAGTTTTTGTAAGACCAGCAACACATAATGGAAACTGTGAAAACCCATGGGGTCTAGTACATGCTTAGCAAACATGAATAACAGAAAATAAGCTACTCTAGGGCCAATGGGTAAATGATTTTCATACAACACCGGGAATAAATGAAAATCATAGAACCATTTAGGCTGGAAAAAAACTCTAAGATCATTGAGTCCAACTGTCCATCACTGCCAAGCCCATCACTAAACCATGTCCCTAAGCACGACATCTGCACCACCTTCAGCATTGGTGATTCAACCACTTCTCTGGGCAGCCTGTTCCAATGCCTGTAGCCCTTTCTGTGAAGACATTTTTTTCTAATATCCAATCTAAACCTCCTTCGGTACAACTTGAGCCCATTCCCCCTTGTCCTACTGCTTGGTAGTTAGGAGAAGAGAATGACCCCCACCTCATTACAACTTCCTTTCAGGTAGCTGTAGAGAACAATAAGGTCCCCCCGAGCCTTCTTTTCTCCAGGCGATATAATCCTATTTCCCTCAGTCGCCTCTCACAATACTTGTGCTCCAGACCCTTCACCACATCCTCTGAACACAGTCCAGCCCCTCAATGTCTTCCTTGTTGTGAGGGGCCCAAAACTGGACACAGGACTTGAGGTGCAGCCTTACCAGTGCTAGTTACAGGGGAATGGATCACTGCCCTGCTCCTGCTGGCCCCACTATGTCTGATACAGGCCAGGATGTTGTTGGGCCATCTGGGCTCATGCTCATGTTCACCTGCTGTTGACCAGCACACCCAGGTCCTTTTCTGCTGGGCACTTTGCAGCCACTCTGCCCCCAGCCTACAGTGCTGCAGGGAGTTGTGTGTTGGGTTTGTGCAGCCAAGCCGTGGTAGCAGGAGGGGCTGCAGGGGTGGATTCTGTGAGAAGTTGCTAGAAGCTTCCTCTGTGTCCAGCAGAGCCAATCTCTGGCAGCTCTCAGGTCAGACATGCTTCTGGTCAAGGCTGGGCTGTTTAGAAATGATGATAACCTATTTAAGAAGAAGAGAAAAACCAGTTACTGCACAGATGTAATTGTGGCCAAAGAAGAATAGGGTAAGAATATGTGAGAGGAACAGCTCTGGAAACACCAAGATCGGTGGAGGAAAAGGAGGACATGCTCTAGGCACCAGAGCTGAAATTCCCTTACAGCCCATGGTGCAAAACCATGAAGCACCTGCAGCCCATGAAGGACCATGGGGATGCAGAGATCCACCTGTGGAGCAAACCCCCCTGGAGCAGGTGGGTGCTTGAGAGAAGGCTGTGATCCCATGGTCTCCAGCCATCATATCACCCATCAGTCTTCCTCTGTTCACAAACACCAGGTGCAGCAGGGCACTTTCCCTAGTTGGCTCACTCACCAGCTGTGCCATGAAATTGTCTTTCACACACTCCAGAAACCTCCTAGGCTGTTTATTAATCAAGCCTTATACCAGTCTCTGAAATCTAAACCATGGTTCTTTCTAAGGAATACTGGAGTCAAGCTTAAGTGTCACACTTGAAGGCACTGTGCACTCTCAAATATGGATAGAGTACGGGAAAAGAACAATCCAGACCCGGTAAAATGCTTCTGGGTGTATACATGTTGCACCCACTCTTCGGAGCTTTTAATCTTATCCTGGGAAAACCCTGAGTAGTCCCTGTGGGATGTCTGTCTTGGCAGGGAGAAAGGGTGGTGCAATTTCTGAGTTTTCATTAGTAAGATGTTGCAATATTTTCTCTTTCCCATCCTAAAGAGAGCTAGAGAAGCACAGGATTTAATTAAACATTAAGAAAAGGGATAGAAAAAGAAATCTGATATTGAGTCCTCTGCTTTAAACCATATGAAGAAGGTCCAGCCTCACTTGAGTTTATTTTAGAGAAAAAGATTGTGCTGGGAAGGAGACATACATTTGCTTGTCTCCTAGTTATGAGGGAGATAATGGGGGAATGGACAAAAATAAAATCTATTCTTCTCCCAATTCCTTGTTTTTAAAACATCTTGCTAGCATACTTATGGCTCATTAACGTGTTTCTCACTATAAGGTTTCCACTGCAATCTGTGGAAGGTCTCTGGTTACTTCAAATTCAAACTGGTTAATGTCACAATTACTTGTTCATAGTAAGTTCATTACATAGTGATAGTTCATTACATAGTGAACATAGTAAGTTGATTTCTCTTTTTTTTTTTTTTTTTTTTTGTTTTGGTTTTGGGGTTTTTTTGTTTGTTTGTTTTGTTTTCTTCCCTTAAATGATGAGTCACATATGTTAATGTAGGTCCAGGCAAACATAAGAACTTACACCCAATCCCAAACCCGCTTTTTTCCTGGTTAAAACTGCTCAGTCTCAGCAGCCAAATGGTAGAGTGGAGTTCTTACCACCCTTTTAGGGAGGACATTTGTGCAAGAATATAATTTTATTCTAACCATACAAAGCAACATATCTAGTATGAAATTAAATGCAATTGTGTACTGTCTATGAAACACTTGAACATGAAACAATTACTTTTGTATGGAGTAATTTAACTTCAAATGCAAAAGGGACTTTCCTGATTGAATTCCCACTTTTTTTTTACAATATTTGGTATAATGAATTATTCTTCCTCAATGCAAGAATGTAAATCTTAAATTTAAATAAAATGCATGAAAGTTTTTCTCCCTCAAACTACTTACATTTTTTACCCATACTCGTGTATTTCTTTGGGCTTTTAGAGAGAAAGCAAAAATGACTTCCAATTTTCAGCTTTAATTTATTAATGGTCAGTTTTCTCCTATTTCTTCTTGTGCCAGCATTGTTTTCCCCTCTCTACTATTGAACTATTCATATTTTATGAGGAAGAGTCATGTCCCTTTTTAACCTTTATTTTATTATATTAAATAAATCAATGTCTTTTTCATACGATAGGTTTACTCTTTCCTTACTAATCCCAAACCACAAATCCTTTTATTATGTTTATTGTAAAAATATTTTCTGAGAAGCCATAGGATTTATAGGGTTTTCTACAAAATTTATAGTGCACTAGGAATGGAGTAATTATTTTCCTCTTAAGTATTCCTACCTGCTAATGTCTTATCCACTGTTGTGCAAGAGTTGGGGAAATTGTGAAACAGTGATTCATCCAGATGCTCCCAGATATTCCTAATCTGATCAAGCTAAAGGTTATCACATCTCTTACCAGTCTTTGTTGTCCTTGCTTTACCTGCTGTGCCTTTTACCCCAGTAGCTATGGAAATGTTATGAGGTCAAATTTACTGCCTAAAGAGCAGTAAAAAAATTCAGCAAAAAACTTCATTCTCTCCACATTCTTCAGAGAGCTCTAAATAAAATTCTTTGAGCATGGTTAAACTATAAATTCATCCTCTGAATTGTTGTCTTGAATTAATCATAAAGGTTACAGCACTCTGATTATAACATACTGCTCAAAATTAGATATGCCAATATAGCCACACATGGTGGAGCAACTACACTGTATGGCTTACTAACAATTCAGAAGAGATTTCAAAATTTTCAAAAAGTTATCAGATAGATTACTTACTTCATGATGAATTCTGTTATGATGATCTGCATTTTTTTTCTTTTTTATTTTATTTTAAATTGCCTGCCATTCACCTCAATCTATTTCTTGGCTTTAGAGAAGTGCTCACTTCTCTAAGAAAAGAAACTTCTCACTTCTCACTTAAAAGAAACTATGACAGCTATTTACTCAAAGGTATATACATATTTTGGGCATGATCATTCAAAAATGTTATTTCAGAAATTTCAAAAAAATACCCCAAACCCTTCTGTAAATAAGCCAAAACTTTTTAAACAGTTTAAATGACTGAAGAACTCTCTCTAATGTCTGAAATCCCATGTGATGTTTTGTCTGATGTTAAATGTATGACTAATTGCTTGTAATGATAATTCTTGAAGTAATGGTTTTACAAACCAAAAATCTATGCTTTGGAGAGACCTAATTTAAAATATTTTTATTTATTCTTTATTTCTCCAAGAGAAATAAAAGTACTTCTTCTTGAACAGAAGATTTAAATGAGTATATAAAGGTTTATGGTTTATTTGAGCACAAGGTTTTATTATTGCTGCTACAGGTGAATCAGCATAATTAGCCTCATGCTATATTTGAGCATTTAGTCTAAATATTTGTAAATGACCCAATGGGGACATTTTAGCTTTTAAGTACAGAAGAGACGAAATAAGGTTACATTCTCCAACATGTGCAAAATCAACCTCCAAGAGCACTATGATGGTAGATAGCATTATGGCAAGTTAACATTATCTAACAGAATAAGATAAAAAAATGCATATTGTGAGGCGTTGAAGTCAGTGACGTAGCTTACAAGTTGGAGTTGGGGTTTTACAACTTAGAGATAAAAATGAGACATTTTAGGGAAAGAAGTAGTTATTTTGGGAAGAGAAGTGTGACATCTGTCTTTTGTCTTGCAACCATACTGCAGAGAAAGCATGTTATCTTGCAATAAAGCCTACAGAAGCTACTAAAAGTCTTTCTATCAGAAAATTTATTTGACAATCAGTTATAAGGAGAGTTAAGTTTATATTTTGTTATTTTTACTGTGCAAACATATGCTATATGTAATAAATACATTGCATTTCATAATTTTAATGTGTTGGTTTAAAAGGAGAAATCAAATTACAAGTGTTTAATAGGCCTGATTTTATTAGTACATTTTCTCTAATAGTGTACAATAATTTATATGACATTATATGTCAGTAATTGGCATCGTACTTTAAAGAAAAACTTTACATCTGGAATAGGCAGTACTGAGTACTGTAGTTTAATGTCAAGAAAGATGCAATAAAACAGAGAAAACTAAAAAGAGCCTTTCTCCTTCTAATAAATCCAGACAGAGTCCTGTTTCTGTTCCAGTGACATCAGAGCACTGGACCAACACCAAGTCATTCCAAAAAACGCTTTTAAGAAACATCTCTGTACTTTTTGCAGACACAAGATGTAAGAATACATCGTATAAGAATACATTTTAGAGCAACAAATCAAATAAATAAGCAATTAAACATTTTCCCACAAACTAGAATGAGAACTGCTTACGTTGTTTCTTGATTTATGAGCATGAATTGAAATTTCCTACAAAACAAGTCATTGTGTCTACTTTTACAAGCTAATGAGTAGTGTGTGACTGGTTCTTCTATTTCTTACGGCTATAAAAAGTTTCATTTAAAATACTTTGTTTATTGCATGTCACATTTCATTCCATATGTTCTTATGCTGGGCTGTATCATATCAAGATGACTTCTAACTGCAACACAAAACAGAGCAAGCCAATAGGCCAATATCAACCATCTTTTCCCTTTATGTGCTTTCCCATAAAATTTAAGTAGATTTGAATTTTCATTTCTATATGGAGGACACCTTTGGGTGCATTTGGTAAGTGGCTTAGGCTATATCCATTTTCTGCTGGCTTCAACGAAAGGGCTGAGGGATTTGCCAGACAGAATTCTCATGAGCCGTCTCTGCTGGAACTTATCATCTTTTCATTTGCAGTGATTTCCTAATCCATGTTAGCCAAATGAGTTAGGTTAGCAAAGACACGTTGTTTAAACTAGTACATTTGATTTTCCTGAAACACTTTATGGGGCTTTCAAAAATGCAGTGCAGGTGAAAATGGTGGTTTTCCAAAGGGAAACAGGGATCCAGCTGCAGATGAAAACAGTAATTTTCCAAAGGGAACAGGGATCCAACTGCCTCAGGGAGACAGCGTGCTAATGCAACTGCTGACTATGGAGGGAGAAGGTATCTAAGAGATTGTGAATACCCATTAGGTATAAAACAGTTTCAGAAATCCCATCACATTCATATTTACATAAATTATTGCAATTAAAATTTTGTGTTTAGATGCAAATACTTCCTTCAGTGGGACTATGCTAAGATGTTTAAACAATTTTGTTAAGAACTCTAAAGGTTCCTTGACAGACAAAATAAATTGAATAAAGAAAAATTATCCAGAAGTCTATGCTGTCCTCCTCAGTCCAGAAATCTAGGGGGATAGCACAGTGCAAACATTATTTTTTCAAAAATTTGTCTTTAAATATTTATTTTTTATAAGAAAAGATAAAATCCTGGAACATTAGGAGACTAGCCAATAGGTGTAAAATTTTCCTTAACCATATTGGTTTTTTTCTTTGTTGTTACTATTCTGGCTGTTGTAATAGGGGATGGGGGGGGGGGGGAGGGGTTCAGCAGGGGGAAGCTTGTCTGGTTTTTTTTTTAAGAAAGTATATGTAGATGTAAATATTTTTATTACCACAGGCCCTGTTCCTCATTTCACAGTAAGATATTCCATGTGCATAACTCCTTGTTCATGCCTTTGAAATTGCAATGATTTGACAGCAAAAAACTAGCATGACTCAATAGCATTCTAAATCCACCTCTGCTGAATATGGAACTTATCACCACTGTAAGAGAATTCATATCCCTTGCAGCATACGTTCACTGTTTCGCATTGGTACATGGTTTGCCTCACTTTTTTTTTTTTTTTTTCTCTCCATAAAATGTCTTTGTCAATTTGCAGTTCAAAAGAAACCACACCATTAGTATTCTTTTCAGCTTGTCTTTATTTTTAGTTTTAGACTAACTCTTGCCTTGTAACTCAGAGAAACAAATTCCAGACGTGAATTTTGCACACACATTTTTCTTATTTTCCATTCATATTTGCTCTTTCTAGTAATAACCAGTTTTTCTTTTTAGATGTTCATCAGTTGACAGGAGATTTTAAACTCTTAAGGGTGGGACAATTCTATGAATGTTTATGCATAAATATGTCTTCTTCCCTACGGGATCATACTGATCTTGTTGGAGGTGTATCCCAAATGAGCGCAATGACAGCTGTATTTCTGATGGTGCATTGTTACGGTTTTGAGGGATAATCATCATGCAATAAATGTGTCTCCTCAGTAAAGCTGCCATGAACACCAGAAACTATCTTAGATGGTCTTCCATGATCTTTCAAAATGTAGGGTCTGGCTTCTATTTTGTTCCTCCTTTCAAAACAAAATAAATGCGGAAAGAGAATTTTGAAACTTTATCTCTGGCATGCCAATAATATTCTCTTTAAGATCAAAGTTCAAGCAACCAGAATTAAATTGTCATTAAAAAAATTCTCAGTACATAAAGCCAACCCCAGAATGCTTCTGATTTTTCCTAGCCTAAAAAGTTCCCTGAGTTCTTCCCATTCCAACTTCTTCCAAACAAAAATGAAATCGACCAAAAAATGTCCAAAGAACTGAGAATCTCAAGCTGTGAGTAGCTGAATAAAGAATTCTTCTAAGAAGATGAGTGAACTTAAATGTCATTGAAACATATGGTGAAACAGTCTTCATGATGTGCCTGATTCCAGACCCTTTAAAAGGGAGCTGTTCCACTGACTTCATTGAGTTTGAATCAGGCACTATTAAAGGTGCTTAAAAAATGGTTTTAAAATCAATGCCGACTAGTGGGGCTCCTTTCCAAATGAATGTGATCTGGTTTATCCAAGAAAGTTAATTTATTCTCAACTGGACGCCCAGTTTCACACATTCAAGTCTTCCCATGAACATTCTGGGTTGGATCTTAAGCTGGCATGTATCAGAACAATTCCATTAAGGTCTATATCTCTGTGACAACTTACATCTGGTCCATACTTTTCGAACCCATGTTCTAAATCTTTGGAGATTTTCTCATCATGTCTCACTGTATTTTTCTTCTTTGGTTTTTAAAGTATCAGTTGAAGTGAAACACCATGTCCAGGAAAAGAGCCTGAACTGAACTCCCTACTATATGTGAAGAAAGATAGTGGAAATTAATTGAGAGTCAATGCACATGGAAAAATTTTTCAGGAGAAATCTGGGTATCAAATTTTCTCCAGAAAAATTATTTCATGCAATGGAGAATGTTAAACTTTGGACAGAATTTTTTTTGTGTATGTATTGACAAAAAAAAAATTGACCACTCCCTTCTGGTTTATTTCACCAGGACAGATCTGTGACAGGATCAGTCAGCAGAGTGTGAACCTCACATAAATATCAGATTGCTGCAATGAGAGATAAAACCTTGTGTTGCAGAACGCAACTTTGCTTGCCTCATGTGGGTGGGTCTCTGTTTTGTTTGGGTTTTTTAAATACAACATTAATCAAAACATTGTCATACTATAAAAACAATAAAAATTCTTTTTCGCTTTTCCAATTTAAAAATATGTCTAGACATGGAAATAAAAGCTGCTCATAACTTTTGGAAGCCAGTCCCTAATTTATTCTAAGAAGTTGTCTCGTAAATACACATCTGTTTCATTCTTTACAAGTTAGGAAGCAAAGGAATAATAAAGAGATCATCAGTTTGAAACCAAACGAAAATTCTTCCAATCTTAGTTATTTTAAGTTCAAGTGTTAAAACTGGCCCAAACAAAAAGAATGTTGCCGTTTCTTGTTACAGATTCCTATAAAAATAGAGAACAGGAAAGGAGACAATACAGTTATGGGATTTATCATGTCTGCTGGTGTCACCAAAACGAGGTTTGGCAGAAAGCCCTTTGAGTTCAGTAAGTGCCAGATTTAGAGTTAATTCAACAGGAAAATGCAAGCCTTACAAAACCAACATTCTTCAGATATGCATGATATATGGCATTCATCATTAGATGTTAAAAATGCATTTGCTGAAAAATCACTTAGATACAGGTTTAGAAAACCTATGACCAAATTGTATGTTTGACTATCACTCATTCAAAAAAGTGCTTGACTTTTTTGATAAAAGTATACAAATATATTTTCTCTCCTACTGATTTAATATATATGGTAACTAGATAACTTTGGAGTTAATTTTTTAGACAACATAAGTTTTATGCCTGGAACAAATTATTACAGCAGTCTAGTTTATGTGAATTTTAAGTGGAAAAAAATGTAATCATGACACTGATAAGAGTTTTCATTAAAGTAATTTACTTCAACAATATGGAGAAGTTGCAAGAGTTGGGGTGTGTTTGTACTCAGGTGAATTATTTGCATGTGAGAAATCACACAGAAAATAACTTTAAACTGTAAGATTGCAAAATATTTTTAGATTAAAAACACCTTAACGAAAACCAAAACACAGTAGCTGGAAGTCAGAGTATCTCTAGCTGCCCCCTGTCACTGTGCACTGATCCTTCCCATCTCCTCAGAGAGCTGCTTACTCGTAAGCCCACCGATCCAAGAAAGATACCTCTTTTCCAGCCCACAGGTTAAGAAATGCTGTAGGCTGGGCTTGCCTACCAATTGATGCCATACTTTATGGCATGCTAGTCCTTCAACAAGGAAGATGGGAATTACAGCAGAAAGTGCAGAGTGCTCACACATAAAGAAAAAAAAATAAGGGAGTAAGTAGGAAAATGGAGAAAAAGAAGTTTTCTGAATACGGTAGATCTAAGGGGACCCTAACTATCCCATCAACACTGTGCAAGGAGACATGTCCTCCCAAAGAAAGGGATGAGATGGCAGTGACCCCAGTCAGAAGAGGCCAACAAGAAGCTGTCAGTGCAAACGAGGTAAGGCAGTGGTGCATACTGACAATATTGTGATAGATGTTGTTTTCCAAGCAGTCTTCTAATGTGTTAGACATTTTCAGAAGCCTGAATAGGCTTAAGACAAGTGGTATAATTCTTTGTTATTGTTATTCAGTATTTTTTTTCCTAGATTGCTTTCCAAACACAGAAACTTTTACTAGAACTATCGTTGCCTGTTTCTGCAAGAATGTGACCTACACCTCCTAATCTCACCACTGTCAAGCAGGGTAGGTTTCTGCAATAATCTCTTTTTCCTCAATCAAGGCATCATGGCATTTCAACTTATTATTTACTTCATTTTAAACTAATTGAGTCCTTTTGTTAACATTCTTCAGACACTGCATGCTGAGTCTGACAATACACTTCAACATGTCCCAGCTGATACACTTATCAACACTTCCATTTCAAAGGTGCCTCTGCTGAAGTCACAGCTTACTGCTAACTCAGTTCTCACTACTAAATAGAGCATTGAAAGAAAGCTCTGCCCAGTAGCCACCTCTTATCTGCAGGTGTTATTTTTTTCCAAAGGAAAAATATACCTTTTCTACAATTGCTCCCTTTCTGTTAAAAATGGTTCTATGCAGCTAAATGAGGAGAGAAAAAACACAAAACACTGAAGAGAGAGGATAAAGCAGAAAAAGAGAAGCTCTGGAAACTTTCTGGAAGCATGTCTGGGAACTTAAGAAAGTGTGTGAAATGGGTAAACAGCTGAAGGAAAACATGGGAGGCAGGTGGGTTTGTTTTTGGTGGGGGGTTGGTGGTGTTTTTTTCTTGGTTTGCTTTTTCCTACATCTCCTTTATACCATGAATCTTGTTCATGCAGAGGGCACACTGCGGGGAGACATAGAAATTGTTCCTGCTCACTACCTCGCCTTCCAGGGACCTAGACTGTGACTTCCCAGAGCTAATATTTGGGTGAGGTAATTTTAGGTGTAGATACACAATAAATCAGTGTGTGTTTAAGTGTTCTGCTGTGAGTTGAGGTGTCCATGCCAGTGCAGCCATTGTCACTCAGCCTCACAGACCAGATATTCAACCTGCCAGTTCCTTTATGTACTTATGAAGCTGCACTAACAATTATACCTTCCCACATCCAACAGCGCAAACACACCCACATTTGACTTGCTCTTCAGCACTATCAGTACACAAGTGGGAGATCTGGCACTCAAACATTCACTTTATTATCTCCATACATAAAACCACATGTTTGCACAGGTGTGGAGTCAATCAAATCTGTAGCCATATGCACATGTAGGAAGAGTTTTGTACACAAACAGCTTCAAAGGCCAAAAAACGGCTTGGATTCAAATACAGTCCTTACTACTTCAGCACTAACATAATTTCATTTACTTACATAAACTTAATTGATGACATAGCCTGGGAATGGGAAAACATAAAACAATTGCAAAATATTTTAAAAGGTCTTGTAATGCACGCTGGCTAGAAACAGCAATGTGCATTTTGTATTACAAAGCTTTCTGAATTTTTTCATCTCTCTATACACTTTGGGAGTAAATAAAATCATGAGTCCATTATACATACTTATAACAACCCACTTAAAACAGTGAAAAAAAATCACTCTGAAGCTGAGACAAGTCAAGACACTGCTCACCTCTTACAGATTTACCTGGTATAGACTTTATGAACTCTGGTTACTCTGTATGTTTTCTTCACTCTACCTAGTAATAAGCAATACTATTTAGAATAATAATATTTTTGGTCTACAGATAAGACCTGTTGAAAGCGAATAATGTGTTTTTAGGGCTGTATTTAAGATCCAAGTAGAAGTTAGTTTTCAAAAAGTATTGCAGTTCTAGTCACACGTCTTCCTTCCTTCCTTCCAAACCTACCGAACCCAAACTCTACATCTAAAAACCTCGCAATTCTGTAGCAAATAGAGGTGAGGGTCCAGATGACAATGGAATGCAGACCTTGATATCATAGCATCACAGTTTTCTTTTATCTCTACTTCAAAAAAGTTTCTCTGCATTTTTGTAACCGGTCAGCAGGTTCCAGCCTATGTGGAAGGTGAACTTCTGCCAAAAAAAAAAAAAAAAAAACAAAAAACAAAACCAAAAAAAACCAAAAAAAACCCTCAAAAGATCTGAGCTCTATTCTCCCATTTCTTGCTCAGCTTCAAACATAGCCCCAGTAATTCTGAGGAGAAACCCCTGCTAGAGGGGAAAAACTCCACTATATGTGATCACTTGACATACTTCAATGGAAAAATATGTGTGTGTGTGTTCATTTCACATTCACACGCATGTGATTCTGTGGGAAGCTTCTAGAAACTCCCCCTATGTCTGATAGAGCCAGTGCCAGCTGGATCCAATAAAAATCCATTCAGGCCACACATGCACAGAGAAAGTCAAAAATTGTAACGATTGGGAAGAAAATATTGGGGGACTAGCAAACTGTTGCTTGCTAGGTACAGTACAGCTCATAAATTGTCAAGAATTCTTATGAAATATCCTCAGATATAGAAATCAGTGCACTTAAATTAAATTAATTGATAGAGATCATCACATTCCCTTAAATAAAAGATAGACACATACACACAAAAAAAATTCGCAAATTGAGAAAAAATCTTTTAAGGCTCCACATCTTCACAACAAAATAATAATAATAAAAAAATTATCATTCAAGAGAGGACTTGACACAGAAGAAATTCACCCACATAAAGAATTACCTGCTACGTAGAATATCAAAATCAATTAAAAATTATTTGGTCACAAAAAAAGGCCAAAAAAAGGACAAGTGAGGTCATATATATATATATACACACACATAAAGAGGTTGGTGCTGAGATTAAGGCAAATCTACAGATGGCCTTCATGATACTTTGTCTTCAGTTTCAAAAGAAGTAAACATAACCGGTCCAAGGGTCCCCTTCAAATAAATAAGCAAAAGTACATCAGTAAACATCTCTTTTGTACCACCTACCCAAAGGCCAGACAAGCCCCTTTCTCAACATGAAGAAGGACTATGATTATCCAGTATAGTTTTACATGAAAAAAATCAGTTTATGAAGACACAATTTAATGATCCAAAATCCTTCAACAAGGTCTGGGAATGAAGATTGAATTTCAGTGCAATTTGCACTCAAGGGAGCTGAAGAAAGCAAATTTTAGGTCTTGTAGGTTAAGAAGGAAGAATAAAGACCCAGCACATTAGTCAGATGAATTATAATACCTTGGAAGATATTGAAACATGACATTTAGCAATCAAACTGTGCATGCTTAAAAATGAGGGAAAACAGCAGACTTAAGTTTCTCAAGACCAAACTATGTTGGTTTAAAATACTTCTTTTACAGGGATTGAACCATTAGATGAAGAATTTAAAGACATGAGATAACTTGATTTTGTTAAGACATTTGGCACTCCTTTTATATAACCTGTGAGAAAATTTGAAACATACGGCCTATAATAAATCATCACAAAATATTTGTAAGGATGATCTAAGAAAACACTTAAAGATAAATACCAGTTATTCAAGGCATAGTAGAAATATATCCTTGTATGTACCTGTAAGTACATGTATGAAAATAGTTTTGTTTATTAGACCTGGAAGAATTTTGGTTTTGCCAAAGTATGTTGTTTTAGTAAATCCAAAATGCTTTGTGAAGACACAGTCAGATAGATACTTGTGTCAGAACTAGAGAGGTAGAAGATGAGTATAAAAGAAATTATAGCTTTTTAGCTACAGTGTGAGATACATGATAGAAGTAAAGTTGAGATTTACTTGGCATAATGTGGAAAGAACTGGGATTTTTAATTATCAAAGGGACAAAGGATCTGAAACATCAAGCTGCAGGGTAGAAGTTACAGTTGTAAGCATCAAAGAGATGCAACAATTGGAGGGGATTTCACCTAAAATATAACAAAATGTAGGAACTTTAAAAAATTGTCTAAATTTAAATTATATATTTCTAGTAAGTACCTTGTGGGAGCATTTGTAGAGGAAAAACTCTCTTTCCTCCTCAGAAAAGAAAAGTTTTCTAGCATCATTGCTTGCCTCCAGTTGCTTCTGTCTAGTCCCATTTGTTGAACTCCAAAAAGTATTTGTCTGAATGAGATAGGAGAGCCATATTACGTGTCTGAGCAACTTGGCAAAGAGTTTGCAGCTAATAGAGGTATTCTGCTAGCTAAGATGCTCTGTCCATGTTCCCAGTCATCAGACCCCATGGGATAAGCAGAAATATCATTAGTGTTCAGGTTTAACAGCAGCTGACCTTTGAACCCCTCTTTTTTGGACAGTAAAAAGAATTGCCTCGTCTGTGTACCATAGGAAAGTGACGTTTAAATTCTGATATCTTCATTTCATCGTCTTTTGCCATGCACTGCTTTTTTTTTTTTTTTTTTTTTTTTTTTTTTTTTTTTCACAGATGAGTGACTTGTAAATGGTGATTACATAATTTCTTTAACAACTTCAGTGGATTTCTAGGTTTATTCATTGCCTTCATGTAGGTACTTCAAGTGTCCCAGACATAAATTCCCTGAGATCAATTATGCCTTTTTTTCTTTTCATGGTCATAAGTGTGAGTTGGTGATATAAAAATCAACCTAATATGCATATACTAGTTATATGTGTGGATCTACTTTCCACTGTCTATGGCCATTGTTTCTTTAGCCTTTTTTTTTTTCATATGTCTGCTGTTAAAAAAATTCCAGCACTTAGTTCCTCCCTCCTGTTATGATGTGATTCTAATGTACTGGTTGCGGAAATTTTTTTTGAAAAAACTAAGAAAATCACTGGTTTCGATACAAAAAGACTGAGCTGGTTATTTTGGATATACTTTTCCTTGTCCTACTGGTTCCATAGCCAGAAGTTCTTCTTTGATGACTACTTCTTCTCACTTAGAAACCCATATTCCTCTATCACATTCAGACCTGAACAGCGTAAAGAATCCTTTTCCTCCGTCCATGGAGAACCTTGTGCTAGGGAGTCCCACAGATCCTCTACAGTCTGAAGCAGCAGCATAGAGTAGTCATGTTTCTTTAGCAACAGCTAGAATTCATGCTGTACCTGTCCTGCACAATACTTAAAAACCTTCCTGGTCAGCGTGGGTTTAGACCAGTTCAAACTTCAGTTGCCTTTAGAGTGACTTTCACAATCTCATTTGCTTTGGCAAGCAGGAAATCACTGTTTTGTTTTGTGTCCAACTCACTGACCTTTGAATGCTTGTTTCTGAATAATAGGTGAGATTGAACACTCAGTTCACGATGGACTTGACGCCTTAGGGGTAATGTGGATGTGGACTGCCAGACCCTCTCTCAGACATGACTGGTCTGAATTGTTCATTGCTGTCTTCTTCTGACATGCTCCCATAATTAGAAGCAATGATATCCTCAGCAGGTCTCCTCTGGAAGACTACGCGGGATCAAGTCCTACAAGTGTTGTGGCAGAGCAGCACGTAGTGTGTAAATACTGATCAAGCTTTGCTGCTGAGTCTGCAATCTCAGACTATCAGCATTGGAACATTGTTATCATACGCTGGGGCAAGTCTCTAATGTCTTGAGGAACATTAAATGAGGAAGTGACAAAGATGATTAAGAGCTGCCCACCTATACTTTATGACACATTTACTGCGATGACTCAGTTGTGTTGCCTGTGGCCATTGGTAGCTAAACACAATATAAAACTGCCAAGAGAGGGAGAGGTTGCTTGCAGTATTTGCAGATTGCTTGATATGTGCCCTCAGAACAATCACAGGTTATATCAAATGGGGGATATAGTGCACAGGAGGGCACGTCTGCACCCCAGAGGAATCTCAGACATGCTGGAGAAATGGTCCAGTAGGAGTATCATGAAATTCAACAATTTCCCAACAATGGGAAATGCAAAGTCCTGCAGCTGGACAGAAATAACCTGATATGACCGGTCTGGGGATAGGCAGATTGGAAATCAACTTTGCAGAAAAGGCCCTCAGGGTCCTAGTGGACAAATTGACCATGAGCTAGCAATGCATCCTTGTTGCAAAGGCAGCCAACAGCACATTGGGCTGTATTAAGATCTTAACCAGAAAATGAAGTGATCCTTCCCCTTTACTGTGCAATGGTAAGAGATATCTGAAATCCTGGGTCCAGTTCTGGCTCTCCAGTACAAAAGTGGCATGGACACACTGGATAGAGTGCCTGATCTATGAGGAGACATTGAGAGTTTAGACTGGGGAAGGGAAGGTTCTGATGGATCTGATCTGTCTGTATGAGTACTCAGTGTGGATGGTAAAATAAGATGGAGAAATATTTTTCCAGCAGTACCAATGAAAGGTAAAGAGGCAGTTGGCACAAATTAAAATACAAGAAAATCCATTTAAACAGAAGGAAAAAATCTTTTTTTACTATGCGTATGATCAGCCACTAGGACAGATTGACAAGAAGGTTGTCAATCCATCCTCAGAGTTATTTAAAACCTGACTGGACATGCTCTGAGGAACCTGGTCTAGGTGATCTTACTCTGAGAAAAGGGTTTGAATAGACTATCTCTAAAGGGGACTTACAGCCTCAGCTGTTCTCTGATTATGTAGTTCTATTTAGAGCTTCTCAATTAAAAAAAAAAAATCCTGCAGCATTATTTTCTATCTGTTTACTTGGCTTTTTCAGTAGAAAATATCACCATTACATACTGAAATAATTCAAGTTGACTGGTTTAAACATGAAAAGGCTCAAGATCCATGTGCAAGGGTTTTTCTATTCTATCATCAGTCAAGGAAAGAAATATCCATAATTTTAAACATATCCAATGTTGTGTCATTTTTATAACCAGGATGTAAAATTTTTGTGATCCAAAGGGTTACCAGAACACCACCGGGTTTACCCCTATCATATGCACTTAGAATGTAAAGGTGGTACCAAAATTTTGTAAAAAAGCCACAGATGACTCAAAATGTATAAATTTAAAGTACTCTCACCACTGATGTCAGTAAATACAACTACATGTGTTCTAATTAAGACAATGAGAGGTGCACAGCAGTGAGACCAGCAGACATGGAATCACCAAGATTTCTGCAAGCGGAGGTTATACAAGCTTCCAAAACAAGGTGATGTAAACATTCTCTACTGGGAACAGCCTTTGGTGTATTCTGACTTCAAACAGAAGGAACTTGCAGGGAAAGGGCTAACAGGAAGACAGATTTGTGTCACTGAAGAATTCAGTGTTGCAGGGACAAGTGATATAATTTTAATGCAGGGAAAGTTTTCTAGACACACTAAAACTTTTTAGTGTAGATTTTTCCTGTCCTGAGTTCACTAGCATCAGCAACAACTGCTATCCACCCATATTCTAGCAGACATTAAAAAGCAAAGAATTTCACTGCCTTCTGCTCAGATTTCCTCTTTGAAATAAAGAACTCAGGTAGGCTCAGTGTCTACCTCTCATTGCCTATACCTAACAAAAAGCACCAAAACCTCGGATATATAAAGGAATATTTATTATCTTCAGTTTTAGAATGACAAGAGTTGACCTAATTTCTGCTGAGTTTGAAACTGCTCCCAGTTCCAGGAGGACTTCATTGTCCTGATGCTGCATAGCTTCAGAATGAAATAAAAATAACAGCTGATAATATACAGGTATGCTAAAAGAGATTGTTTGGGAGCAGGTAAGAAGGGGAAGATTTGGTGCAGTCAGACTTTGACTGCTTGTCATTCTTGTGGCAGAACAGTAAAAAGAGAAAAAAGTATGGCAAGCAAAGGGGTATCAAATTCTGCTGAGGGAGAGAAGAGGGTGCAATTTCTGCTTTAAGAACCGTAGGCATGCTAGAGTCTTTTATTAGAACCACAGAGTTGAAGATTTCAAGCTACCTGGAAGCACTCACTTCAAAAGTGAAAGGCATGTCTTCTACTTCACCTGTTTCAAAGAGACACTGAGCTGTTGTCTGCCTCCCTGGCAGCTGTGCAAAATGACAAGCACATGGTTGTACCATGGTGTAATTTTCGCATTCCTTTCTGATGAAGTTCTTTTTACTGTATAAAAATCACCCGCGTTTGAAGGGGACAGGCTACAAACTGACCTGATCACAGGGTAGGAAGGTCTAAGGGCAAAAGAGTTAGATTAGACATCATGTCTAAATCTAGAGATGAGTGTCCCTAATATAAACAAACTTCAGGGCCCCAAAACTGGTACTTCTTGCAAAGAAATATTCTGTCAGAGCTGCCGTATTCACTGATTGCACTTCCACTGAAGTCCACTGAAACTGTGTCTGACAGAAACTGGAAGTAATTAATTTGTTAGGAAATAGAACAAGTTTATTCAGTGATGCTTTTTCTTCTCACTTCTGAGTAATGAATAATCCTTAAAATCTTATTTTCTAAACACCATGGTACCAACATTTGAAAAAATATGGTGCTTTGTCACGTGACTATTATAGGTAAGGACGACTAATTTCACAAAATTATCTTCTGCTAATTAACAAGGAATGTGTACCTACAGGCACCAGCTTTCTAGGATGGGATAGATCTATCTGTACTACTCTCCAATGCCAAGGCATAACTTTAAGGTTTGCCTGAGACAATAAAATCACTATTCTAAAGGTCAGGAGGTAAAATCTTTATGGGACTGCATCAGACCCACTGTCTTCCACAACACAAAATTGACATTTGATAAAGTGATTTCTTAACCCTGAGAGGTTAATGGTTGCAAAAAGAAACACTATTAAAAGTATGTTAAGAGATCACTGTGTAAATCAGTGCCCAAAAATGTTGATTAAAACCATGTTCTACAATCCAATATGCCCTCCAGTATTTGAACTATTTGTTTACATTTTGTGTCTGTCTGAACAATAAAACCACTTTTCTCCCAATTCTATTTAATGTTGATTTTTATCTTCCTGCCTCTCATGGGGAACTTAGAATAGTTATCTTCGGTTTCAGTGCTCTGCATGAGAAGTTTAAATGGAAAGCCACAATATTTTTATTGAAATTTTTAATAAAACCAGTAATGAAATGTCTTCTGCCCTCAGCAGTTTTTTAGGCCACCATGCTACAACATTTCCAGGTAAAACCATAAGATGGCACAAATTGTTGGAATGATTTTTATAGATGTGATATTTATAGTCTCTCTATAATTTACCTTTTATGAATGACTACAAAATGTACTGACCAGTGCACTGATCAGCTGGAACTTGAGCCTTAAATGAGTCAGTAAAATTCTTCCACTGTTAGAAGTTGCTATTTCTTGTATATTAAAGTAATAATAATAATGAAAAGTAAATATTAAACAAAGTTGAAAGTCATGTCCAAATCATATGGCAGTCATAAAAATAGCTATTTAATCTTATCTTACTAAGATGCAGATTTATCATAATTTCAAAAAATTGTTTATTTCCAGCTTTCAATCTCACAGACAAATAAATTCCATGTAAGGGACTGAGAGTAGAGTATAATTCATCTGTTCTGCATAACTTACCTGTAAATTGCTTGGTCCCATGTGGGAAATATGATTTTGGATCACTGACTTATCAGGGTGAATTGAGGAAAACATTTCACACAACAAATAATATAAGTTTCTCTTGTCCAGTCAGAGAACAAACCACTCAACCATTGAACTGTCTGATCTGATTTCAAAGATTAGAATGAAAATATTCCATACTGCTCCAACTGCATGTTTGTGTGTTGCAAGATGAATAGATACACTTTTGGCATCTAAAATTTTTCCACTGATGGTCAAGAGTTTCCCAATGGCATCTTAGCTATTCCAATTTTAAAGTCTTTGTTTGTACTGAACTTTATTCATGCTCAGCCTAACAAATCAGGCAACTACTCTGTGCAGAATACATAATTTTGTCTGATCTTTTATAATGTGCATGCAGAAAATTCCCGTTAGCAAACAATAAAAGAAAGATATTTGGCTGAAGAAGGAACAATAGCTCTGGGAAATAATTAGGAAAGTTCTATTAGAGTTGTAGGAGAGTTTATAATATGAATATATGGAGCAGAATTGATTGGAAGTTGTTACTTGTAATGATATTCTTCTGAAAGTCAGATACTCCCAAAGGAGCAAAGATCTGCATACGTCAGTGACAGTGGTTTTGTTAGAAGTGTTTTAATCAACATAATCAGCTAAATCTCTCCAGACTCGAGACCTCTAGTTGCTATTTCATATTCAGAATTTGATATTAACTTCTTCTTGTTTGTGTTTTTTCATTGTTTATCAGAAATACTCTCTACCACAAAGCAATCTGTTCATTCTTTGGTGCCAAAACTAAAATAAATTTGGAAATCTAACTTATAGCAATGAACAGGCCAGAAGTGCAAGGTCGATTTCATTGGAAATGAGCTTCAAATATATGCCCTCCCTCATCTTATGAGAATTATCTATTAAAACTGAACTGAACAAATAAGGCTGAAACTGATTATCTTGATTGTACTGCCTGATTTCTGAGACTTTCTTCAGAAAAGAAAAAAAATTATGTTATGACTACCTTCATAAACATCTATTAATTTTATATTGTTTTAAAAAGGTGTTATGCACATAAATACAAACTCACATGTCTTTGCCTACCAGAGACCCCTGATTGAAAAAACGTGGAAAAAAGCTGAACATTTTCTGATTATTTTTTGATTTGCACATTTGAGTCTACTCTTACTCAGATAATGAGTACACATGAATTTTAGCTAAAAAGATATTTTAAGCTCTCCAGTTTGGAAATATTTAAAACACAAGCTTGCCATTTGCTGATTTTTGTTTGTTTGTTTGTTTGTTTGTTTGGGGTTTTTTGTTTTTGGTTTTTTTTTTCTTAAATTATGCAGGAGCTAAGAATTAAAAATGTAAACAAAAGTTTTGTCTATCAAATTTAACATTTTGGTTTTGCAGTGTCATATTCCTTCTACTTTTTAGAAATGAAGGGTCCCATTTTACAGTGGTTGTTCAAGTTATCTGATTTCTAGAGAAAGGATGTATTTAAAAATATTGTGAGCAAAATAGTCACTCATATTACTTATCTGCTCAAGATAATGCTCAGCAACATTTATGAGCAAAATACGTAATAAAATTTAAGTTTTGCTAAAACTATAGTTCCAAAAACATCTTCTGGCCTATAAAAATGAGAATATTTTAGAAAGCATGTTTCAGTTGTCATAATTTTCATTGATGCTTAAAAAGAAAGATTACAATTTTAGAACAGAAGATTCTTAAAGCAATGACACCTTTTAAGTTTTATATATTGCATAAAATCATTATACCAGAACTGCTAAAGTAAGTGAAAATTTTGTTTTCTCCAGAAGTGACTAATAAAAAATTATTTGCTAATAAAGGTAACATTTTTATGATGGGCTATATGATGAGATACAAGCTAAGATTCCACTACAAACACAAATTTTAAATCCTTCTGACCTCAGTGGTATTTTGGTCAAGAATCAAGATTCAGTTCACTCAAGACGATTTGTAAAAATGTCATCTTTGGAGATTGCTCCAGAGGCCACAGAATCTAATGCAAGACTCTCACTGGTTTCCAAGAAAGAGTAACACAAGGCTGGTGAAACTGTTCCATCCATCTTTCCTGTCATTCCGGCAAATTAGGAAAACTGTCCTAGTTTTGGAGTTGGAGGTAAATTATGTTCAGCTCTATTACTTTTGTAGAATTTATAAGCACTTTAAAATGACAATCAGCCTGTAGACCATTGAGCAATAGACAGTCAGAGCTAAAAACTCTATTCTTTAAATTTGTTTTCATCTTTTAAACCCTTATCTCTACCTTCCCCATCATTAAATATATGAGGTATTAAATTCATCTCTATATTATGCATTATCACGTATTACAGGGCTTGTAGTTTAGTGGTTATGGCACCAGAGGTTTATTGCGCATGTTGGACCTCTGTGCTAAGTCCTGAATTGGGACACAGGCAGGCAGTGAAAATATAAAACCCTGGTTTCCCACGCTCTGCATAAGCTATTGTTATAAAAACAATAAGTTGGCAACACTAATATCTGGAATAAAATAAGCTGGAGTCTTTGAACACCTGCAGAGATATGATGAGGAGAAAGGAGATCTGTTGATTTATTTTTTTTTTTTTTGAAAAGCCTTGTGAGACCTTTCTAGTGCTGATTGTTATCCTAACCATGCAAATGGTCAGCACCAGGAGGCAACTTGCCTTTCTGTTCATGTTGCATTTTAGTGTTCTGAAGCCAGAGAAAGATTGATAAATCCATATTTCAAAAAGATCATTTACTTAGATATCTAGGAGACATATATAGATAACTAATGCCATCAATTCTAATGTGTCATGTTATATGAGGTAGTTTAGAGCTTGCTCATAACAGCTTCCTGCTCCTGGCTAGAAAATGTGAATGGGAATTCGCTGCACACACTTACTCATGCAATCATTTTCCATACTGTCTTATCACATTGCCGTTAGCCTCTTTCCACTAAGCATTGCATAGCTTCCCATTATTCATTCCAAATTTCAAGTGATGTGTGCTGCAATTATGTAATGCTTTATCGTCATGTATCACCTGGAGCACAGACAAATAGTAAAACCATATACAGAGCATGCAAATTGTGAGTAAAGCTAACTGAGCAGTTTCCACGGTGGTTTGTGGGTCTGATAAGAATGCAACACAATAGCAATTTGGGCTGCTTGGCAGGGCATGATGCAGTTACTGTGAGTGAGTAAGGAAATATTGATTTTGTATGAGAAAGTTTTTTGTATTTTGATAGATAGCTGCAATGTATAATTCAAGAGCTAAGCTTATGAAATATGAAATATGATAGAGAAAAGGTCCCTCTCTCCTAGTGGAGTTACTTATGAAGTATACAGTTGAGAGGAGCATTCAACGTGGTGTCTGCTGATCCGCAACAGGCTCTTCTGCCATCTTTAAAAAACACATCTGCTTACAGCAGGGGAACCATGTGCAGCTCACTAAGATATAAACTCCTGACCAGAATGTTCAAAGCTCTGTTCAGCCACACCACTCCCCATTAATGTTAATCGGAAGTGTATGGTTTCCATATATCCCTTTGAAAATTATATCCCATGAAGTGCTTTGAAACAATAAATTCCCACAAGCATTGACTCAGAGACCAGTACTTCTGAAGGAAAACTGCAGTTGCTATAATTCTGAGTCCGTGCAACTTAAAAAATGTGGACATTTTTCCCCCAAAGATCCATGTGGCTCATGTCTTAGAAAAGAGTGATGCTTTATGATTTTAAAAGCAATACTGATGAGATCTTTATTGTTTTAACAACTATATAATAACCAATTTCTCAGCATAAGCTAAAGATAAATCATATTGATGGAATAAGAATGAATTCTAAAAAATTTTTCATTGTTAGGAATAAATAGATTTACTCCTTTTAATTGTAACTGGACACTTTTTATTTTCTGCACTCAGTGGTAGAGATGGTAATTTATGTGCATGGTGTGAATGTATGAAGCATGTTTATACACGTAAATGTTGTAAGAAAGATGTTTCTATATTATTATCTTGAAGTTGCTGTAAGTTCTATCTCCATTATAAAATAAAATAAATAATCCCTACCTACCTAGTGAAACACCAGCAACAGTATTTTGTGTTTGGGTAAATAAGTCTTCCACCTTAACTGTGACTGAAAAGTGACTGAAAAAGTAAATTTCAAATTTCATAAATTTGCTAGAACAGACTGAATGGATTTATACAGAGATCACACATCAGGAAGGCGGCAACATCACAATCCTTGTCTGTATCAAACTTGGTTTGCACAATTCAGAATTAATGGTGCTTGCTTCTTAACCATTGCTGTAATAGCTGAATGCTTTATGAAAATTTTGCTGTGCTCTGAGCATAGACAAATGGCACTCAGAGGAAGGTATCCATACTATTCAAATGTGAAGAATAACAGATTCAGTATAATTGACTCAATTTCTGCAATGCTGCGTAAAATATTAGATAAGGCCACAAGTAACATCTGTAACCATCTTAACTGCCATGTCCCTGATGCATATTGCACCTGCTTGGGTTAAATGAAGTAAAATCTTATCTTCTCTCTGTGAAAATCTTGGGGATGTAAATAACACTGTTTTACTCAATAATGTTAATTGTTCTACTCCCCCTCCACCGCCTTGGGATACAAAGGCATGAAAATCCCATGTAAAGTAAGGCCCTAACAAAAGAGCTTTGAATCTCCAATTCAAAGCTTTTAGATCAAGCCTATTCTCAGATGTCATCCTTACTGCAAACTATTCAACAAGAATACCAATTTTCTGAAAATTTTCCCAGTTTTCAGGTAGATTTTATTACAAAAACAATTAAGAGAAAAATGAGGGTGTTTTTACTGGTGTAAGGAGGAAATGGGTAAAGCACTTGCCCATGACAGGAATCTTCAGCGTGATGACATCATTTGCAGTTCTTCTGTCAAAATTTAACTTCTCTGAATGAATACAAAGAAATGGCTCTGCTTTTTTTCTTTCAAACAGGCAAATAACATGAGTACATCTGTTTTGTGTGATCACTGGCAGCTTACTAAAAAACAAGCTATTGCACAGCCTTTATTCAACTGAAGTGAAACCTTTAATCTTAATACACAGACCCTTCATGACCTTGTTGCTTGCAACTTTTCCTGTTGTTTTCATCCACTCTTAATTTTAAAAGGATAGAAAGAAAATTCTCTAGGTTCAGCAAAACAACAGGGAAAATCAGAAACTACAAGGATATCAAAAGCCAACACCATTTTCTATAAAATTGGGAAGTGTTTCCAGTCTCCAAAATACAGACTGTTAACCTCGGAGCAGGGTCAGCAACCAAGAGGTTACTTGGGGGTTAATATAGAGCAGCCTGAAAGATGCTAAGATGTTGAGTACCTCCTCAGGTTACTCATTTTATGTCCTTTGAAGTGGGATTAGAAGTGCAATGACAGAAAAAGGAGAAGACATCAGTGCGTGGCAATGGTTGTGTTGCACAATTTGGCTTGTTGCCGTTGGACACATGGCGGTGCAGCCTGTTGCAAATTGGCTGAACGTGACGGGAGGCCAATGTGATGCAACACAAGATGTTGAAGATGTAAACAACAAGCATGTAGTTGAAACGTTGTTAAGAAAGTATTTGTCCTGCTGTGCTAGTATCATTATTTTTTAATGCATTTATATTTGAATTTTCTTCAAAGCTTGATAAAATATATAACTGGACAAGAAGGACACATGTCTCCATGTGCAATCCTCCAATGGCAAATTTTATCTGGCTTATTTTCTGCTTGAAACAATAATATCACATACTGTCTCTGGATTAAAAAGCTAGTGTAGTTGTAGAACTAAATTTCGAGATTGTGCAACAGGAAGAAATGAGAAAATCTCATTCAGGTGAGTAGAAATTATGTTTCTCTGCTTTCCCTAAAAATAGGTTGCCTGGAGTTTTTAGAAATCTTCCTTCAGCATAAACCAAATTTCATCACTGCAACTACATAGACTTTTAGGGAAATGTTCTGGTTTTACATGTAAATAAGTGAGATCAGAGTCACGGCCACTAATTATCCATTGAGCTATTGTTGTTTCAAAATAATATGCCCTTTGGGAACTGACCTAAGAAAAAAAAATAATCTCTGTGTAAGACTTCCCCTAATCTTGTACTCTGGACAAAAATACTGGAGTAGGAGATGAGAAGGAAAGGTGATATTTCATATCTCTGTGCTTATTGCATTTTTTCTTAGCAGCTGAAAAAATGACAAAAGAATTTGAGAAGCTAAAACAAGTATGAACTCCCTCCAGTACATTCTTCTTAATTTTTCTTTTACCTATGTCTCACTTTCATCTTAGCAGAGTTTAAATACACACACACACACACACATGTATATATATATATATATATTCAGAGTGAATACTTGCAAAGTCAAATGGAAAATATACTTCACTTGTCAGTTTCCACTGTAACCTGAAAATGCAGGTTCTTCATATTTTGAACTGTTTTTTTTTTGCACTGAACTGATCTGTACAAAAGATATAAGAATAATGTCCTGAATATTTCAGTCAATATTCAAAAGATTAGAGCGCTCTTGCAGAATTGTGTTAGGGATAGAATTTCAAAAGGATAAAGCATAAAGATCTACAGAACTGAAACCGGTTTCTGCAGGAGTCTTTCTAAAAACAGACAGAATTAAAAATAATGATCTATAGCTACTGAGTTTATAGACTTTTACAGGACTTTCTCCTAGGGGGAATCATGCTCCAGGACAGAGTACAACATAAAAAGCAATCTGCATTCTCTCTTGTCATTGTCACATTTTCAAACCAGAGCAATTGAATCAGGTCTCCTTTTTCTTTCTGTGTATAGCAACAGGGAAAAGGAAAAAAAGGAAAACAACGTGTTTTCACCCAGCACTCCATAGCCAAAATTGCTGACTCATTTGAGAGTAATAGCTGGTCACATCCTGAGCTGCAGTCAGACCAGCACTGCCTCTCCAGCTGGCCTTCACAACTCAGCAGTGAAGAGGGCAGAGCAGTCAAAATAACATAGCAGTCCAGCAACCAGACTAAAGAATAATGTTAAAAAAAGAAGGGCAAACATCTAAAAATAGTGCTGGAGTAGTGGGAGAATCACATAGCTTCCGTATAACTGCCAAAACTACCTAGTTTGTTGATCTAGAGTAGTTTCTACAGTATCCCTGGCTGGTCAATTGACAAACATGCTGTGGTTACATGAGCAATACATCTCAGTGTAACCAGGGTTGAACCTGACCTGGCTGAGAGCAAATTGCTTCCACGAGAAGCTAGCAGAACAATCCCATGGGAGTCAGTAATCCCATGGGAGCAAACAGTACTTGAGTGTGAACTCTCGGTTCATTTGGCAGCAATGGTAAAAAGGCGCACTGAGACCAGTGTTTGACCTGATGGACTGAAGTTCATTAATGTTGGTCAGAGTTTTTTCCACTGATTTCACCCAGCTTCAGTCACCAGCTCAGCATCTAATTTCAAAAGAATTAATTATTCAGGCCATGTTTTTATTTTCATTGACTCAAATCTGATGTTTTCAAATAGCTTATTCTGTGATGTAAACAGCATATGCAATTTATGTTAAATAGAGTTTGAAGGAATCTAGGTTTACTGCAAAAAGTGCTTCTTGAAGCAGAAATGAGCATTTTGCAATCTGTAACATGTGTGCAAAATGATTTATGTCTCCCAATAATACGTCCTTTGGAAGCACCATTTACATGTATATATGTGACATTTGGAGAGTTTTTAAATTGGTATACTATGAACTGCTTACTCATTTTTCATGGTTAACATGAATTATGTGGTTAACTCCCCCAGTACATACCACACTAAATAATCATCTACAATTCCCTTAGAGATGATAAAACATATTTTATTCTTGAATGAACAGAATTTTTTTTTCTTGCAAAGAAATTTTGCTTGTAGAAAAAGAGTAAGATAAAAATGAATCTCATAGAATGTATTTATACATAGTTTTTCCTTGAAATTTTGACCATTAAATTCGGGTTGTTGCTGGAAAACTGAAATGACACCAAAGGTTCTTTGGCAAAGGATCTGAAATGGGGAATAAGAAAGCTGAGGGCTTTGCAGTCAATATACCATCAGCCTTTTTTATCTGCTCCACATTGTCCACTGAAGGAGGGCATTGGTTTCACTTAGATTAAAAGCAGATGTTTAAGGCAGATGTTTAGAGATAAAAATAATTGAGCTTTTACTTATGAAATACTTTCTTGTGAGGCACTCAGGGCTATGAAAACAGGTACAGGTTCAAATTTCAGATATTGTAGGTAGCAGGGGGAAAAATTAGATCCTTTGCCTAATACAATATTTCCATATAGGCAGAAGCAGTTTTCTGGGGTTTTAAGAGTGTTTGTACAGTACGCTGTGATTATATTCTCCCTCTGTTCAGTAGATGTTCAGAAAACAGGAGAATTCTGCTCTGCGTTAATACTCTACCCATTGTCCCCAGAACCCCACAGTGTCTGCATGGGCTGGTGAGGTGGGCAGGATGACAGACACTGCTGCGAGGCTGGAGCAGGAGAAGAAACAGCTGCTGTAACCTGAGGCCATTTGTTGTTGCTGTATTTTTGGTGTTTAAGGTTGTGTACTGAGTTTTTTAAGCAACCACACATCTATGCCAAAAAAGCTGACTATTTTACAGTGGAGTGTAGAAGAGAATTAAATCAATTAAAGAAGGGAAGCAAAACTTCAGTCTTATGGTCATGAGGACACTCATTGCCTGATTGTCCCTCTTCACCCCTTTGGAATCTTCCCCCACCCTAACCGTGGCCCTGGACCCCATTTCAGCCCCTGCCTCAGTGATGCTGCAGCAGGGTCAGTTTCCAGTTTTCCACAGCCCAGCCCTGACCTTCTACTGACCCTGTCCCATCCTGGGCTGCCCTCCTCCCCCCCAGCTGCCCTGCTCCTGGCTGGGTGGGTGGGAGCAGACCCTGGTGTCCAGGTTCTGTCCTGCCAGCTCTGGCACCCCCTGGGTCCCTCCTCATGGCCCTGAAAGAGCTGCTGGCACAGGCAGCACAGTGACCATCAGTGCAGGACTGCTGATGCCATCGCTGGCAGTAAACTAAGTGACTGGGAGGCCACCGAGCAGTCTGGCCACTTCCATCCAACCAGACTCTGCCAGACTTTGGAAGCAGGATGGGCGCATATGAGGTGTCCTTTGAGAAATGGTTCCTGGCCCTCTCTGCCTTCCAGACCTCTTCTGGTAGAGTGAGCCATGGCCTTCCAGCTGTTCCTGGATCTCCAGAGCCAAAGACAGGGCCTGCTTTTAAAAAAGCCTGACATTTTAGAGCTGTAATATTTCAGATTTTGTGGGCTTTAAAAGTGTATGACAGTGATTGGATAGATTCACTATTGGAAGAGTGTTATGTTTGCTATAAACCTGAATTTGAAATGCTCCAAAGTCTTTGTAAGCAAACTTGTCTGGCACTGCTTGACAATGCATGTGTTTTCTATTTGCAAATAAATTTCTGAGTGTCCCACAGGGGTTGTGAAGGATTCAGAGGAACACATATATCTTTTTCTACAATATTTTATCTTATTTTAGCATAAAAAAATGTATAATACAAGTGATTTTAGTTATTTCTATAAAGATATGGTACCTTATAAAACTTTTATTCATTTTGGGAGCAGTGTAATCTGTTATGTTTTGTATTGCAAACACATCAAGAGGGTTTTCCGTAGACAAACTGAACCAGAAATACTTTTCATTACCCAGGATAGTTTATATATAAGGAAGAGAAGGAAACCTGTAGGCAAAAGGAAAGGTCATAGGGAGCTACATATTTTCAGTATTTATCCAGCAACAGTGCAGAAGCTCAGAAACTTGATGTACGGTTATAGTTCTGTACAGGATTGGACAGGCAGAATTCATTTTAAAATGGATTCCTGACTTTTCATCTTCACAGACTCTCTCACTCTCTGTGAGTCTGTAGACCTCTACAATGATCCTTCTCAGTTCAGACCTATCTCACTGGATAGTAATTTAGAGAAAATATACAAAATGTGGACCAAGGGCTCCAGATTCACAACCACCATCGGCAGGAGTAGCAGGAAAAGTGAGATGCCTCTGAATGAGACACAGACAAAAAGTTCATAAAAAGTTTGGAGTGAAAACCGGGGAAGAATGGAAATCCCTAAGTCAATGGATGGCAAGACAGACAAATGGAAGACCAAAGACATTGTGAATAGGAACTGGTCCCAAAAACTGACGTGGATAGAGATTACTAGAAGGACTCATCGAGAAATATGTTGATGGACAGTCTTAAATGAGAAACAGGTTGGTCAAGTCCAAACAGAAACAGAAAGAAGTACACTTATATGCAGGATAGAAAGAAAGTATTTGATAATAGAGGAAAAGAAGGTGAAAAGGCCTTGGGTTGAGCTTCCTGGAGGAGTTGTATAAGTGGAAAAGAAAGTCATACAAATATTTTATAAGAAATCATTTAGGAATTTATGTGGACAGAGTTTGCACTGTCCAATTTCTGTCTTGTGCTATGGTTGTGTTCATTATTACCATTTAATTATTAATTATTCTGTGCTAATTATTACAATTTCTACTCCAAAATTTCTACTCCTTCTTACCTCCTACTCCCAAAACAGAAGTCACCACAGTGCACTAATCTGTTCACTGTGCTCCTTAAGCAGTTTTCCTATTTTTGTATTTGATTTATTGATTTTGACACAGGTGCTAGACTTTGAAGTTCTCATAAAACTGATCTCTGTAGGTAGTGGGTAAGAAACAACAGGCACAAAAACTTACAGGCAATGAACATGAGCTAGCTTTCCCCTTTCTGTTATTGAATTTCTTACCTGGTTTAATCCTAAAAGCAATTTAGTCAGATGTGCAACATATGTATTCAAAGGTTTCCTACAGTCATATGCTGATAAGACATTCAAACCAAAATTTCACCATACAGATATCTTAGGGACACACGGTACCTGGGAACATGACAGCAATTCAGCTCAGCTATAATGAAAGAAGGAAGAAAATTTGGGAGAAAATTATGACAGAGATGGCAGTAGTAGCCTCAGCCTCTCTAGTGAGAGAGCTAAGCCTTCCTTTTCTAAGACTGTTAACAACTTGGTGTAGTATCCAGTTTGCGCCTGATAACAATTCACACTGAGAGCTCAACCAGGATTTATCAGTGCTGCCAACTGGCAAGACAATTTCTTCTCAGGTACAGAGTTTGCCATCCATATTTGAAACCTTGTCACTGAAATGAGATCATTGCAGTATATTTGTTACGAGGCTACCCTCTGAAATTTTTGGGGTATTTACATGGAAAGGAATAACTTGCTCCTGTTAAAAGGGAGCAGTAAAATATCTTGCTAGCAGATATTTTGCAAATGAAATCTAGACAGAATTTTTTTAAGCCAAATTATGTGTGGTTTTCTAGATACTTTTGACAGATATCACTCTTACTAGTAATTTTTGTGGTGGTAATTAATAATAAGGATACAGAAATACAAATGAAATTACATTTCTATGGTAGCTTCTCTGTGGAAGCAAATTTACTTCAACTTCATTACCCACAGAAATCTGATGTGTTTTAATTAAAAAAAAAATAGAAATCAGTAATCACAGATTATTTTTTTTTAGAGTAAGCAAAGAGGAAAGGCTGCTAAATGTTTACAGATGAAAGAAACACCTTCTGAAGACATAACAGGAGTTCAGATTGAGTGAGTAATGCATATCAAAAAGTACTTTAAAAGAATAGCAAAAAAATAGTAAATAGCAGAAACATAGTGGCTGTGAAAAAATTTATTCTTCAAAACTCCAACTTATTAGAATGAAAAGGAAAACAGAAAATATTAACTCTGAAGAATTAAATGCAGAACAAATATAATATAGACTAAACCAGATGTTTAGAATCAATGTATTACAGGCATAAAATTATTAATCAAGCAAAATAGAAAGAAAATATACCAGAAACTAGAACCCTGAAAGACTCTTCTAGATTAATAGGGGGTCAAGATAAGGAGGGTCCACTCAGAAAAGACTGTAAGAGCAGAGCTAGATTAATTCCTTGCAATTTTGCTGATACGAGGAACCTGAGGAAGTTTCATTCTGGAATTGTTCTTTTTTGTGGGATGAGTCAGGGTCATCTTGAGCAGTAGCAGCAGCAGCAGCAGCAGCTTAGAAAAATTTTCGTTAAATGAAGAGTGATGAGCCTCAAGGCCAAGATAATAGCCATCCAAGATCTTTGAAAGGGTTGAAATATGTCATTCTCGAGCTATACCTTCTATCAATTCAATCACCACCTGTATGAAACAGAAAATTGTTTCTTCTTAAACAGGATCTCATATAGATCACAGCCCAGTAGCCCCTATTTCTGCACTCATAAAATTGGAAAAAAATCTGTCATCAAGGTAGACACAGTATGCATGTAGCTAAATAACACACCATAAAAGAGCCAACATATTACTTGCAATTTTTTGCTTCAAAAGCTGCTTGTGGCCATTACATCCTGTTAATACAGCTGACATAGGTTTACAGAAGGTTGCGCACCACAAATCCTTAGACAAATTAGGCTATCACAGGTTAAAAAAAGAGTAAGTCCTTCTATGAATTTAAAAGACAAGAAGAGATAGAATGCTACTTAAAAGATGGAAAGCAAAGAACGGGGACTGAGCAGACATTTACCTAACTCAAAGAGGTAAACCTGGCAGCTAAAAATGGAGATAATGTTCAATATATGTAAGCAGTATAAGGGGAGGGATTTGAGGGCAATCTTTGAATTATGAGTTCCTTACAGAAGATGAGGAGGTAATAATTGAAGTTCAAAAATTACTAAAAATTACATAGTTACTTTTTGCCCATCATGGCTTAGTGTACAAAAGAAATGCTGTTATGAACTCAGGAAGTCTCAGCACCATAGATTTCTAGAATCTGGGAGGACACAGTGGGAGAAGGACCATGAAATGTTTCTTCTGCCTCTCATACACTTTTGACAGCATTTAGCACTGATCTTTGTCACAGACGCAGTACTAGACTCATTACACCCAACCTTAAATAAAATATGGGTTTATGTACCCTAGGGGAATGGTATCCTCTTAATTAGTTGATTATTTATGTGGATTGTAATTTCCACCCTAATGACAGAGGACTTGTTTCCAGTTTCAGAAACATTCATTTTAAAAATAGACATTATCCTTAGGTCTTTCTTAGGCTTTATGCAGTAAATAATGTTCAAGTATATATTTTCATTTGTTGTTTCCTCACATCCTTAAAAATTATGCAATTTAAAAATTCTCTAAGCCTACAATTTTTTGTTCAGCTAACATGGTTAGGAGGGGTTTTTGGCATTTCTGCGTTTACACAGTTAGAACTATATAAAAGTCACAGAACTGACGGTAGGGATTTAAGATGTGAGCAGAAGGTGTAAATTTAATGAGGTAGCAAATATGAAGCAGGTTTAATGAGAGGATCTCACAGAATATCACATTTTATGGCCATGGCTTTGTTCTTTGGAGGTAAATATAAGTAAAATAAAAGCAAGTAGAATTGAGAACTCTGGTCCTGACCTCAACCTGCTGTTGTTTAACATAGGAAAATAGTGACGGCTCAGTTAAAATGACAGCTGTCACTCTGTAGTCTGACATTTTGTAATGCACACTAAGAAGCAAAGTCTGATGGAAAAGTCTATAAGAATGGCACTAAGTTGTCTTTGTACCCTCTAATCATAAGTTATTAAAGTAAAAAAAAAGCAGTCGGATCTAAAATAGAGCAGCTAGAAAATGGTCCAGGACAGCAGCTCCCTCATCTGAAATTGTAAGTACTTGACTTATCAAATCTACTCACATACCATCAGTATGACTGTAAACTAAAATGTGAGGAAGGTCTGGTGAGACAGTCGGCCCACGACAGAAAAACAAGACTTAAAATGTGAAAAATAATTTTGTGAAATACAGATACTCAGGGAATTGTGAGAACAAGCATTAGGATCTCCTCAAATGTCAGCTGTAAAATATTGTCGTTTATCCAGAGCTGTGCACATATAAGAAAATTCCAGGTGTTCATTTTAAGGCAAGATTTCTCTGGAAGTAAAAAGCATTTGAATGGAAGGATTACAAAATGTGGTCTTCATGTTTTTTCATTTCATTACTGCAAGGAGTTACACAGAAAATGATTTCACCTGGCATGATGAAATTTCTTTATTTTATAATTTCTAAAACATGATCTTGTAAATTGAGGATTAAAGCTGTGAGCAAGCGATCCATGCTTTAATTCATCACTTTTAGGTTCCTGTGGGGTAAGTTAGGTCAGGTCCCTGTGGATAAGTTTGTTATTTAACACTCCATGTAGCACCCTCTATTAGGCTTTGTGAAGCCACAGACCTGAGATCATACTGTCTGTGGGATTTGCCTTGTTCACAGTGGAAGCAAGCACTATCCTCATGACAGCAATTTTGGCTTCTCTAATACATTTGTTAATTACATTTCCTCTTGATCATTGGGTGGGAAGAATCTGCATGCTTGTGTGTTTTATTACTTGGTCTGGCCTATCAGCACATTCTTGGTGAATTAAGCCTGTGGCTATAGCAGATAGAAAAGGCTAAAGAAAGCATGAGTTATGAAAAGCAAACAAGTTAATTTCTTTGCAGCTTCATGTAGACTGTGAGTTTGGAGGCAGTGAACGTTGCTCTGAATTCTTCCCTATGTGACCACAGCTCCTTTCACATCCACATATCAGGTTGGTGCCATGGGCCTCTAGGTCTTATAAATGTTTGGGTCTGAGCTTGTTTTTCTTGACTAGTACCGCCATTTCACACACAGATTTTTGTCTGAGATAAGATGACATTTTCTAAAGATGATACAGACAGGACATTCTTCATTAAGGTTTTTTTATGAGAGAAGAAACGGCATACTTTTTTTTCCAAATAGCAGATTTTTCCAGTTAATAATAACAACTAATAACCTCTGTTTGCTGTCCTTCAGAATGATTCCAGAGATGTTCTTGATAAGCTTTTTGATTTTTCCTGACCCCTGTTTGAGTTTTCATATTTATTTTGTCCAACCTCATTCCAATAACAGCAATAAACTGTTTGAAGGAAAGAAGATCATCAATGGCATAAAAGAGATCATTCAGCCTGAGGGGAAGTGATGTAGCCTAGGATAGATGATTTTTATATTACTTTGAGCAATACAAATCTCACTTTCCTTTTGCATAAAAAAGGACTTTAATGAGGAACCATATAGGATAAGTTTGTTATTTGTGGGTAAGCTTATTTTTTCTGTTTAAGCCTACATTACATCTCTGCAACAATGGGACATAAAAACACAGGAACCGTTGGAGCAGATGAGGTTGGTGATCCTTCCATCTGAGTCTACAGCTGAGAACAGCTGCTTTAGAAATCTAATATGTAGTAAAGTTTGAAATATAAAGATAGAGATACAGATAAAGAGAAATATATTTATAGCAAAGGAGTACAAGTAGAAATCTTGTTTTCCAGATTGACTGACAGGGTTGCCCACTTGACCTGCCTCTTCCAGAAATAATTTAGAATAATAATTTAAAACACATCACCTCCAAAGAGACTCCATGCTGTTCTTCTGAATGGGACTGCTTAGGTACTTTCTTCCAAAAGGCATGTAGCAAAATACCTCTGGCCGTTCATCAAAAGCCGCAGCACCCTGTCAGTTGGAGAAACTCAGGTGACTGAACGCATGCATCTTTTTTTGAAGCCTTATGTTATTTAATGAAGGTCAGGCACATGACCTTATGGGAGAGAGACCTGTATGTTTTTGGAACAGGTTGTGGAGATTAGGCAGGACATACTTGGTGACTAAAAGGTCACTTTTCCCCTATGTTTAGGTAGCTGTCCATCTCCTTCCTTGTCAGAGGAATATTTCTGGGTTGATGAATTAGTATCTCAGTTCTAATACTAAATTTGATCTGGGGCAGGCAGTAGTGACACCAGACCTCATTGCAGTGTAAATCAGCTCCTGCTGTAAACTGAGCGTAAGTTTGGCACCGCAAGGGCATTCAGTACTGCCTCTGGCCGAGCACCTAAACACTTTATTTGTCATAAACACAGAAAGTGACAAACCTTTAGGTCTCAAGCCTACAGACTGATAATTAAGGCTCACTTTAAGCATCTGATCAAATGCTTTGCTGAATTATTATCAAAGTCCTTTATTTCCCATGTTCAACTATCTGTATAAAATCAATATTTTTAGAATAAAAGACATTTCCATCCTACATTTCAATTTTCTACATGAGTCTTCAAAAATTATAGCTTAGTTATGAGAAAACATTCTAAGAGAAGATTATAGCCAATGGAAATTTTCATGCTGATAGCATTAAACATTTGTGTTTTCAATGGCAAAACACTGAGACTCAGCAGTTATACCTTGATCCTGAGTTTTGAGGTCAACCTTGGTCATGAATAATCTTTTAGAGGTCCTCAGATCAAATCAAGGTCAGCTTAACATTCCTGTCCAACTGAACATCACCAAAACAAAAGTTTTAGAGGGAAGGGTGTAAATCCACAAAGAATGAAACCAAGGAAAATGTTTGCAATAACCTTTGCAGGAGTGAAACTGCCCAGCCCTGGGAACAGTTCTGCATGTTCTGCTATCTTCACAGCAAGTCGGCAGAAAAATAAACGATTTTTAATACTAAGGCATTGATTTTCATATACTTATTGTATAGAGTTGTAGATTGGCATGCTTTTAAAATTTCAAACTCTTTTGTTTGAAAGTAAGCTAAATTAATAATTTTGAACTAAAGCAAACCCTTTGATTGTTTTAATTGAATTTATCTTTGAGAGTACTCCCTGAACTAAGCATCTTACAGTTTTCTCATAGTAAAGATCAAACAAACATATACTTGAGTCTCCACTAAAGAACAGACAAGGAGGAGTTTTGGGAGGTGTGAAAACTGAGTGACTAGTGGACTCCACTGGGCAAAGAGACAGGTCTTTCTGAGAGGGCTGTTTATCGTTTGGCTGTGGATTAAACAGATACCCCAGGAAGTGTTTTTGCAATTAAGTTCATGTTACTCCATCATATTTATATTTCAGAATAATGGCTGTGTGCGTTTGAATTCAAAGAAATTAACATGTTCTGACCTTACTGTCTTGAGAATGAGGCCACTTTCAGCAGGTGTATAATAAAACAAAGTAATGTTCTTTTTTCCACCTTTATTTAAATAACCTTGTCAGGAAAATCAGATCAAACAACCTATCTACGAATGTTTAACACTGAAAGAAAAACTAAATTAAGAGTCCCTCTGAATGCAGCTGACAATGAAAGAGAAAAATGTTAATTTTAAAGCCATGGAGCCAACTTATATATGTAGCAATTTATACGACTTAATTGTATCCACATCTATACAAAGGAGGAACAATCTACAACACATGTAGATACACAACTCATGGTTTTATTTTTATGCATTTAAACATACAGTTACGGGACTGCATGCAAATTTTCCATTTGCCAAAGTCTGAAATACAGAACAAGGGAAACTGGTGTTCAAATGCACATATCGATAATCACTCTGTATGTCATAAGATTTCCAAACACTTCACTACTTAAAATATAAATATCTTCAGTGGCTGAAAAAGCATTTATTCTTACTGAGAGTTAAATTCCTACAATTTTAAAAATCAGGCAATTGCTAAGTAATTTGAGTACCTCACAAAACATTTAAAATATATATTGGCACCATGTTTTCACTCTGGAATAAAGGCACTGAAATTGACATTTCCCAAATTTATGCCACAAAAATGTATCTCTCTACATATACAGAATTATGTCAAATATCAGTCTCAGACATAACGTTTGTGGGCAGAAAGAGCTCAAGTGTGCAACAAGAGTGAGAGGGTCAAACCACAGTCCCAGCTTCATACTGAAACAAGCAGAAAAAATATGTAGTTGAATGAGTTTGAGGATCATGGGTGTAGTGAAATACAAGGGATATATATTTATTGATTATTCCAGATACTTTGAAGAAGGAATTATTTCCTGTGTATTAGATTCCTTTACAAAATTTATGATACACTTCTAAAATTTCATCTTAGGTCCCAAGGATCATCCTTTTAAAAAAATTTTCACTTATATGTGACCTGATATCCTGATAGGACCAGATGTTACCCTCAATACAGTGGGTAGCAGGAAACATGCTGTTCCTGGAAGAAAAATGCTGTCTTCAGCTCTGCAAAGGATTACATTTTGCATTCATCAAAGATTTTTGCATGATGACAAAGGCTTGTCCATGAACAGAGAATTGTTGGATAAGAGCCTGAGTTCTTAGTTCTTGACATTAAGATTTCACAGTGACTTTGAGATGTGTTCAAAGTCATTAGCACAGTTTGTGTTAGTAGTAGTTTTTTTTCTCTACTTATTCTTCATTTGCTCTGCTAAACTTAAAGGAAACACATCTAGATTTTATTTACTATCTGATGAAGCTATGAATATTATTTCTGAAAACTTAGTGTTGCAAGTGGCAAGCCAGTAATTCTATTTATTGCTTTGTACATATCAAAATATTATTATCTATTCTTGTCTTTGAATGCTTGGAATTCTCTCCTCCCTATTTGTCTTTGTTAGGTTCTTGGCAAGAAAAATACTCCCAAACCCCCAGACCTTTTAGGACTTTTTAAACTCTCACATGCCATTTAAATTATTCTAACTTAACTTTGAAGTATATTTCATTTTTTTAAAAAAAAATAACATATTGAGGCATTATGTTTACCTTAAACACAGCTGGCAAATTCTTTCCTTTCCACCTTGTTTAATCCCAGCTAACTGGCACTGTAGAATATGTCTGTCCCATAAATCAATGTTTATTGAAATCAGATTACACCCAGTAAGACTTTTAACCAAAGCAAAAGGAAAACTACATGGAATGATATGGCATCTTTTTACTGGCAAAAACTTTAACTGCATTCTGTTTAAAATATGTTGGTTAAGATTTTCTCACTGAGGAGCTCAAAAGTTAATGAGATCAAAGTTACGAATGGAGCAGAAAACAGAATCCAACATAAGAGCCTCCAAAAGACTAATTAAAACTTCCATGCATTCTTAGAGTGAGCAGGGACATGACCTAAATGCTGCTAAACCCTGAAGGATTTTTTTCTGTGACATGAACACTGGGTAGATCACATGCCTAAGTCCAAACTCTATAGACCTTATATAATTCTTCAGGCAGCAGTTCTGAACTACATGTCTAAATAATTAGGATAAGCTATCAGATATCTGGAATGGATTGTTCCACCCTTACCATTGCAAAAAACATAGTAGGAATTTGAATTATTGTGTCTGTTTCTGGTGCTTCGTATTTCTTATACACTTAAATAAAGATAACACTATAATTTTTTTTTATTATCGTTTTCAGGAGTCTAAAATTTGTCACCCGTTAAGTTTTCACAGCAAGAACACACAAACAAAATCACAAATAACTGTTGCACCATAGAAATGTCTCCCCTCCCCAAACCCCTCCAAACCCCAATTTAAAGCTTAGAATCTGCTCTGAAACTCACGAACCACAATGGCTTTTCCTGAAACTGCATGTATATATGCAAGGGCAGAAGATGTATTGTTTCAACAGAGAAAACAGGCAAAGATGATTTGGAAAAACATAAATTTGGCCTAAGATAAACTTAATAGATATTTTTGATCCATGACTGATGCACTAAAAGTATCTACTTATGTTACAGACTCAGTTTTCAAGTGGCAGGCCAGGTGGACTTCTGGAGCCTGGTAAATCTTCCAGTGTTCCCAAATTTTTGTACGTTACCTTTATTATGTAAGTTATTATGTAAGAGTGTGTGTGTGTGTGTGTGTGTGTGTGTGTGTGTGTGTATGGGGATTGGAATTTATCCTGATGGCTGTATAAAAAAAGAATTGGCTTCTAACGTCTCAGAGGTGTTGCTTTGTAAATAGTTTCTCACCGTAAGATTTTTGGGGATGTGAGAAAATTGTGGTTTTAGGCAAGGAGCTTTTATTCACCTTATCAGGAAAAGTTGAATAGTGGTCAAAGTTTATTTTTGGGGCGGTTTAAGAGGATATAGTTTCACTGAAAGGTATTTCTGTTAAATAGATGTGAGAAAAAAATTAAGCTCTATGCTTCAAGAGAGCAGCAATTAATTTGCAGAGGGCGGAAAAATGGCTCTTGCCAGTTGTGCACTTGGACGTTTGCAGGAGGAGCCTAAGAACATGCAGGAGACAAAGTGAAGTGGGCAGAACACAGTGTGGTTTTTTTAACGAATTTATACTACTAAATTTGGGCAATTATCTAAGGGAATAAAGTCTAAAGAGCTGGAAGATATATACAGGGCTTCCTGAGGAATCAGAGGACAGCCACAGCTACTAAATGTGCAAAGGCAGTAATGTGAACTCCGCTGAGTTTCATTCCTTGCTCTCATGTTATTAAATTCTTGAATTATATTTTCATTAGAGGTATGTACATATCATGAAGAACTGAACCTTAAACAAATACAGAATTGGGCTTAACTAAAATCAAGAGCTTCCAGAAATATCACATGGAAAGTACAACACTATGCAAAGTAAAATCCATAGTCAAGAAGACGGTAGAAGAGATTTTTTCTTGGAGGGCTTCTTTGAAGAATTAGGATAGTGTTGAGAATGTGGGGTCTAAGTCATATGATCCCTCTCATGCCATAATCTGGTAATGAAAACAATCTCAGGACCACATGACAGGATTTAATACAGAGAAAATCTCAAATCTGTTGAAAATCCTTTAATAAGTTCCTAGAGACTCGTCGGTGTCATTAGGAGGGTTTGAACTCTTAAGAAAGTTTAAGTACAAGAGACTAAGAATGGTGTCACACTTGGAATCTGCACATAATTAATTAGCCAAGACCTCTGAAAGAAAGAGTAGACATTTATTGTTACCTTTTATTTTTTATTTAGCTTCTCTGTTTTAGAAAAATGGCATTAGAAATATCCTGGGGAAAAAAAGTCAGTTAATTATGACTATATTATGACTATTGTCTTCTGTTGCTTATAGAGTAAAAGTAAGGATAATGACTGAAGCCTGCAGAATTAGGTAATTGCAGAAAGACAATGAAATTGAGGATCCTACAGTCAGAGAGGAATTGCTAAAGTTCAGGAAAATGGGAAAAGAATTCATGATTAATAGCTGGACTTTTGTCAGTTGAACTGGAGATAGACATAACATTTTTGGCAAAATATCAAGTTTTATGTTTTTTTCTGTAGAATATAAAGCATAGAAGATCAAATACACAGCTGTTAAGCTGTTCACTAAGATGAAGCAAACAGCAGTCAAGGTTTTTGTTGTGGATTTGGAGCAGGGATCTGACTCTCAGAAACCACATATTAAATGTTAGTGAGTGGCTGTGAGGAGGGGGCTCTCTCACTATCCCCCTGCTGTGGCTGTTCTTCTTTTCAGACTGGAACAGGTCTTTCACACCCTTACAAGAAATAGCACCTGTTGCTGCGGCTTTTGAACTTTGGTTAAACAAATGGCTACTGGATAGCGTGCGACTGACCAAGGAACTCTGACTTGCTAATAGCATTTTTTCATTCCTTACAGTAATGAGTGACTGGGAGAAATCAGAGAGACAATTAAATCTTGTGTTTGTCCTGAGACAGAATGTGAAAATCTTGCTAGCTCTTGAGAATTTTCATGGAACAAGTAAATTACTTCTTTTCTTAAGTCCATTGAATCGTATAGTTTGATCTTTGCATTCCAAAAAAAAATGAATTGCATAAGCAGATGAGTCAATTAAAAACAGGATGCAAAAAAATGTTCTGTTAAGAAATACTTTGGCATTTGCTAGATACTTAAGCAAATCAGGCATCTGTGAACATAATAACTAGCATGTACACTCAAAGTTTCAATGTGCTCTACAATGAAAATCTATTCTTAAACCTGCTTTTAAGAAACATATCAGAAGGTTGAAAAATTTTCACAAGTGTTTCTGAAAATTCACTTGAAATAACCAAGTCTGTGAAATGAAGCTGGCAGTGTCACAAGTTTGGACTTCTCTGTATGGAATCACTGCTTGGATAGGCAGTAAAAGTAAGCCATTAACTCATTTAACAAAAATAACTTGCATAACCTGATAACCATCAGACTTTTTGACCTTGAAGACAAACCTAATTGGCTGGACAACACTTTTTTTTTTTGCTTTCTCTGAATCCAAGTCCTTCTTCCTGCCTGAAGGTAACCTTCTATGCCAAAAGAAATTTTCCCTTCCTTTTTTCAATAGGGCAGAACCCAGTATGAGGGCCATGATATGGACATCATTAAAAACAACTTTTAGAGCTGACAGGGAGCTCTTCCATTGTCATTAGTAGCATACATTGGGGAAGGTGAGCTAGTGAAATAGCTCATCTTCTCCCAGAAGCACGTGAACTCAGCTGCTGAATGCATTTGGTCACATTTAGACATATGTTTGCTGCAGAAGTTGATTTGGTAGTACGCACCACTCCCCAAACAACTGGAATTGGAAATGAAGCTACAAGAAGGTAATTCCCAAAGTAGTTCTTCATTTCTGATTCCACAGAAGTGGTATTACCTTCTTCCTTACATTTTTACCTCTTCCACTCTTTTTAACCTTCCTGACAAGAGACAGCAAAGTGTCATATTAATGGCACAGGGTTAAAGAACAGTTTCATCCAATGCATTAGAGTGGATAAATGTTTTATTTGAGAAGTTAATTGCTGGAGATTTCCAAATATGATGGTCCTTCCAAACAGCTTTGGGAAACAACTTGTTCTACAATTAATTACTATTATAAGCTTCAGCTGCTGAAACACAGATTCACCTTCCTTGTTTCTATTTGGGTTTACTGACCATAAGAGAAGAAGTCTTTTTGTCACATGGAACATTCTGTTCTGTTTTCACCACACATCTCAACAATCCTTACATTAGGAACCTGACTGCTAAGGAAAGCTCTAGCAGATGTTGCTAGATGTTCTTGTGCTACTGTCAGGTTGATCTGTATTTCACATGTGTCTATGAGATCCCAGCAGGCCAAAGTCTCAGTGAGTGAAAATCAGGACAGAATTAGTCTTTATTTTAGCTGAAGTATTGTTCAGAAAATATTATGTTCTTGCCTTTTATCTCTCAATAGTGTAGTAAGTCCTATAAACAGCAAATCTGGTTCTAGATAAAGTCTTTTATTTTCTTTATACCAGTACACCTTTTAACATTGCACACCTTATGAAACAGTTACAGTAGCTAACACTGCTTTGCTCATGTCCTCAAGTTTTGCAAACCTTTTTCATCTTCACATCTACTCTTTTACTAACCTTCTTAGCCACCAGATAACATCTGTTAAATAAAGGATCTCTCAATGAGATTGAAAGGAAAATTCTTCATAATGTACCAAGTGTTCCTGGAAAGAGGATGTTATTGCCTAAAATGCACACAGTCCTTGGATGATTGAGGGTTTTCATTCCTCCCTTTGAAGTAAATATTCAAAAGGGTCTGGTCATGTTTCCATTTCTCTTTCTGCCCAGTAGGAGTGTAAGAAAGCAATATTTCTATGTGGGGCGCTTGTCTTAAGCCAAATGTTCAAGTTTACTCAAATAGAGATTGTGTAACACAAGCCAGAGGGATGCTGCAAATTAAACATATTATCTGGTTGGATACGGAGTAATCTGCACACAGATATGAACTTACCTCTGTCATTTCTCTTATACACTTGTTCTAAAGGAGACCAGAATGCAAGTTATGTCTTAAGGCAAAGTCATAATAACAGTTTTGTTAGGAGTGGCTGAGAGTTTGACAAAAGATGAAATATCAGGCCTGGGTTATCCCAGCAGAAGTTCATCCTGGTACGGCTCTTGGTACAGTTTCACAGGATGGGTCAAGCCCCAACTCCCTGCAGTTCATCCCCTCTTCTCCACCTCTACGGATCTAGTGCTAGCTTGTAATACAAGAGCTTTCTGTTTTGCTGTAACTTTCAACATGCAGAATCTTGCTTTTATTAAAAAAGTGGTTTTATTTCTATTTTTCTGTTCAAAACAAGTTTCTTGGCATGAAGAGCAAAATTTGTCTCATCAAAGGGCAACAGAGTATAATACAATCCATTCTCATAACAATGAGGGGAGGCAGAAGGTGGAGTTTAGATATGCTTGTAACTTATTTGCTTTGTGTGCCACACATTCCTGTGGTTGATGGAATGCCAGCAATAGAAATAACACTACCTAAGAAATGAGGGGCTGCCTTTCATCTTGAGATCAGAAAAGTAGGGTTCATGCACTTTAGTCAGCTTTCAAAAGGCTTTTTACTTTGTGCATGAAGTGCAAGTTTACCAGCTCTGCCATGATGATAAAAAATACTGCCTGATATGAGAGGGACTGGGGCTTAAGAAGCATATTACGAGATTACATGTAAAATTGTTTGCATGGTTTACAGAATATTTTTTTTCTACCAGAAATGTCTGTTTGTCAAAAGTATGTTCATTTTTAAGTTTTGACAGGGCTGAAATCCTGTTGTAGGACTTATTGGAACAATACTTTTTATCCTTTACAATGAAACATACAGATGGACATGCAGACTCTTGGAGGTCTTCTTAGATAGTAGCTCAGATCCTCAGTTTCATATAGCTATCACAATTTCCTCTTGGCTTAAACAGAATAATGATTGGTAGGGAAATGTATTTGCAGAACAGAAATAGCTGCAGAATGGAAACAAGCAGGTTCATGGACATTACTCTGCCTTGCCCTGATCAACCAAACATAAGGTGATGCTTGGGCAAAGGAGGAGGTATTGTTTCTCTGTGTAAATATCTTGATCATTCCAGAGACTGATAATATCCTTGCTGGTAAAAGGGGAAGGAAAAGAAGAACAAGTAAGAACAAGTAAGATTTCATTCCAGTGGAACCTCTGTTCCTCCATTGATAGAGATTGCTCAGACTATTCTCCCTATGTGAAAACTGGCCTTTGAGACTGGCCCAAGCTGCACACTAATCACTAAGATAAAGGTTGGTTTTTTTTTTTTTTTTTATTTCTAGTCAGCAAATTTATGCTCTAAATTATAGCAGAGATGTGTTTCTTGATGTGTATAGATGGCCTCCCATCTACTGGTGCTTGCTGCGGGTCTTATGCCCACTCTTTTGAAACCATTTTTGGGAGTGACCAAAGGCCGTCTGAGATAACATCAGCTTGGATGCTTTGGGTCCTTGTCTTCAGTAAACATTTATAATCATCTGAATTAAAGTGTTCTCAGCATATACAGCATCAATGAATTTTCTTACTCTAGATGCCAAGAAATGAACCACAACTCAACTGTTTTTGCAGAAATCAGAGTGAGTTTCCTTGACAGAAGGGGGTAAAGGGACTCACCAGAGATAAAGTGGTCCTTTGCTCTTGTATCTTGAAAATTGGTGCCACTTCTAAAATTATGTCACATCTCATCTTCTATAAACCAGACTCATGACACTGGAGAATGTGTGTCATGAGTCTCACATAACATCTCACTCTGCTAACCTCTGACCATAGTACCCAGGATCTTTCTCTAATTTCCAGTGAGACTTGCAGCACAAATGAAACACTGTTGACTTCAACATGTAAAGGTGTCTGGAATTTCAATGTACCATTTTCTGAACAATTATGGGAAATATTTACTGGAGAATGCTTCTGCCTTTCTGAGAGTTCAAAGAGGGGATGCGAAGTTCCTGAAATCTGTGTGAGAAATGAGATTAATAACCATTTTCAGTTTGAGGCAATTGACTTAGAATAGCTTTCATTCAGTTTGTAGATTGGTTATTATTTTTGGTAAAAAGCCAAAAGGAAACTACTCACTACTGAGAGTACAGGATGTTGATCAGAGGCACAACTTCTCATAAGAAGTTTAATGGTGGATCTATATTGTGTTGGGATGGATAGGTCATTATATGCATATACTTTTATCAAGCACTTTATTAAGTGCTATTGATAAGCAGCAAACAGCTTTTTCCTTCAGTGTTTCACCTGCTTCTGTCAGCCTGCAGTCCTTACCAGAGGACACCTTCATCTCTTTTAGGAAATGCATTATGCAGATGACTAACAGGTTCCAGAAACACTTACAATTGAGTATCAGGCACACTGCGAGTAATCCCATACCTGTGTAGTCATTCATAGAGAGAAAAAAACCCGGAATTTTAAATATGGAAGTCATCCTTATTTTTAGAGTTTAATTCTGTCATTTCTACATGTTCATTTGTATGTTTCAACCTATCCTGTTACAGAATAGTTTACTGGAAATCAGAGAGCAATGAGTCCACAATGTTATATATCTGAATAAAACATATAAATATATTATTATACAGAATAGAAATGTTAATAAGTAATATGAGTTAACTAGATTAAATTATTTTAGCAAAGGATTTCAGGGAAACTGCTCCACTCAACAGGCAACTGGAGCAGAATAAAGGAGTCATTGAAACCTGGTTTTTAGTTGACTATTTACATAGAAAGTCTGTTCTGTGTGGTTTTAGAACTGACATTATTCATGTGGATAAACTTTTCCTTATCCATCCAGGCTATCCTTGTACATTGACCATTAATGTTCTTTTGTAAAGAGTGGTCACTTTCAGTTAATTCTATTCATCAGATAGCAAGTGTTGTGTAAAACCTGCTGAGCTGGAGTTTGTCCAAAACATCTTTTTGGGAGGAATGTTGATGTATCTGTACCATTCCCCTACAGAGTTCAAAGATGTCCAGAAACAGATTTTGCATCATTAAGTGGTGATTGCTCATGTGTTGGGTTCATGATTGATCACAAGGCAAATACATGGGAGATTTGCTCAATTAGGAGTCATATCATTTGATCCTGGTATCTAAGGATTTATGTTTGCGAGGCTATGAAAGACACATTAACTTTCTCCTTGGCTTCTGAAGAAAAAGTTACATTTCTTTGGCTCAGGTTATCTTTGGAAGGAAGGCACTGTCTTAGCTCTTAATCAGAAGCCTGACAGGTATTAACTCTGTGATATGTAGCTCTATTTTTAAGTATTCATCCAAGGAAATTCCTTCTCTTTCTAAATTTAAAATTTGACAGCAGTTTAACAGAGAATATTCTGGATATCCTCAAACACACATCATATATTTTTCCTACATTTTTCCCCCTATTACTCAGATAATCCAATTTTAGTTTCCCAATTTCTTTCTTTTCTATCTCTGATTCTCCAAACGATGTTCAGATCAACATGCATGTCATGTCTTCTTTTGCTTTAGATGGTTTTGTGACCAAACAGTGTAATTTCAGATTTCAGATAACTCCTCTTATGACCACCTTTATATCATTGAATGTCATTACTTCTTCCTTTATACCTGTTTCATAAAATCAACAGTAAGTGAAAGCAAAGGCCCATAATTCAGGGGTTGGAATATGTCCACATGGTGTTGAGACATACATAAAAAATAAAAAAACTGGATGAATTATATTTTATCACTCTTTATTTTATATTACATTACTCACTTCTCTTCCATCTTCTATTATTCTCTATTCAGCATCCATGCAGTTTTAGCTTTGTGAATTCTCTTTCTTCTGCATTGTTATTCTCATGTATGTTGCTTGATCCTCTGAAAGTTGGCAGATTAGGCTCAGAAAGTGGAATTTCAAAGCTGCTTTCTATACCTCTTCACCTTTTTCATCTGAATTTCTGTAAATACAACCTTTCCCAGAGGTCTTCTATTCCTTCCTGGTAGCTGTCTGGAAAATATTGTGAGAATTCTATTTATCACTGTATTTCCAAGCTTTCTGTCTTGAATTAGTAAATGTCAATGTGTGAGAGAAAAAGTAAAAAGTCTATGAAACGTTTTTAGACGTCATATATGATGTTTTATTTCCAACTTGTTTGTGTTCAACTCATGATTTCAGTTGTTCCTGTGTTCCAAACCATTTAGTCAGATATCTGAACAATCCTGTCTTCCTTTTTACCTTTGTCACAAATGCATAAAATCTTCACAGCTGTTTTTTTCCTCTCATTTTTATCTTCCACCTATCATAAAATTCTCTTTTTTCTTTATTCCTAGCATTTTTTGCCTCAATGCTGATCTCCTTTTTAAGTACTAGAACTCCTTCTCAGTTTTAGACTATTTATTCCTGCTCTCCTTATGTATTCTACAGTTTTTCTTCTTTTGGATTTCTGCATCTTTTTATCTCCCTTTTTTTGTTTTACTCGGATGCCTGGCTGATCATGCTTGGATTCCCTTTTACACAGAAAGTGTAAAATGTTTGCTCCTATTCTTGTCAATTTTTTTTCCCTTGGCCCTCATCTTGTGTAGTTTCTAATATAAGTTTTGATTCATGTGATATGGATGAAAGAACAACTGCTTTCATGAAAGCCAGGTCTAAATAACAAACACACTTCTTTCCTACAAATCTCTATAGGGAACCAGCCCAGTTGTTCCATAGCACAAAATTGTAGTTCTGCAATTTCAGTGTTATATCTGTCAGTGCTGAAAAGCAGTAAGAGGAGATCCAGGCAGAGATATAGAGATTAAGGGGGAAATGGAGAAAACTACAAGACAAGTGAGGAAGCAATTAAATTTACAAGGAATACTACTTTTGCTATTCAGGTACCTAGTTGGTGCTCAAAGCTTCAGATTAAAATTACCAGAACAGCCAAAGTCTACATGAATATGAGGAAGCTATCTGTTTGACTTCTTATTAACCACGTAGATGTGTCACTGCTGAGACTATGTGCCCCTATGGACATCACCGGATGCAGAAAGCACTCCAGGCCACAGGGCACTGAGATGTTCTACTTCTCTGTCCAACCCTATCTCCCCTTCCCTCTCTTCTCCCCCTCTTTGTTCACTCTGTATTCAACTCTAGCCTCAAGTACCAGCCTATAAACATGAGGAGAATAATATTTTCTTGCCATATGGTAAACTCTGTAAAAAAATATATCTGTAAGTATCTATTGATATATTAATTTGTAGTTTGCTGTGTATTTGGTTCCTAGTGATAATTTAGTAATAGTTTGATCTAACATAGACCTGAATAAAATGTTGTATAACATGTATATATATATATATGATCCGTTAACATGTATTGTACTGTAGTAGTCAGTTGAATGTTACCCTACTGAGTTTCTTTTCTCCCAGTCTCTACCCAATATATGAAATCTCAGATAATTTGACAGCAGCAGAATCCATTTCTCAATTTTTTCTCTTCCATCCTTTGTAGCTATTTAGCATCCCTTAACATTTTACCTTGGCAGCAGTGAAAACCTATGACTCTATCTGCTAGGCTCCATTTCCTCTTACTTTCATTAATTCCAGACAATTGTAGTGTTTGTTTAATTACATAGCACAACAAATTATGCTGGTCAATTCTGTTTACACCCAACTGGGATTCCTTATGATGAATGGATATCTGTAGTGTGTGAAAAAGGAGGAGAGACAGAAGTGGTGAAATTAATTCGATAATTCATCATCCTAAAAGCATGCCCAAGCAGAAACTTCATCTGCTGACTCCTGTCCAACCTGAAGAGCTTGGGTCTGAGATTTTATTTGTTTATTTTTTTCCATCCCAGACATGAGCCTTAATCTTTCTGGAGATTCTTTGAAGGATACAAGAGGATATAACCCTAAATATAGTAATATTAATACATAATTCCAAACCGTCCTTCAGTGACTACTAAAATATTTTTACTTCCTAATATAAGTAAAAAATTTCTGATGTATGTATATTAATGTAATTTTGGTGGATTGAGAGAAAGATTTGTCAACTTCACACTACCTCATAGCAGAGTGTGATAAAAGTTCGTGAATTACAATTCATGCTTGAGTGATATATAGTGCAGCTTACTGTGGAACCACCCTGAAAATGTATTTCATTTCAAATTCAGCCCTTTGTGATTCATTTGACGGTTGCATTTACTCTGCAATTGCAACAGGTTGAGGCCACATCATCACATATGCAATTTCCAATGAAAAATTATATGTCTAAAATCTGGAGAGAGGGAGGACACTTCTTACATACATACATACTACTACACATACATATTACTATACTACTAGTAATACATAATGCCCGCATATTATTATTTAGAGCAACAGGCCCCTTCAAAACAACAAAGAGGAATCAACAGTCTTCAGCCACTCCTTTCTTACAAACTTATTTCTGTTTGTCCAGAAAGTGCTCCAGTAAGCTCCAGACATGTTCACATAATCTTAGTATTAGCAAAAGCACAGTATTGCCAAGGGGGCACATTTAGAGGCAAATTGATTTCACTCTTTAATGGGAAAAAATGCATGATATTGCAAAGCATTTTGAAAAAGAAACAACACCAAAGTAAAGCAACATCCCTTTACATAGCATTGGAATCCACAAAGAAGTCCGCAAAGAAGCTCAGGTGATTTTCAGTCAGACCCAAAAGTTACACCCAGATGTGAATAAATGACTATGTGGGCTGCTTTCCTATTTGAAAAATGATCTCTGCACCACAAAATAATATATAATATATACCAGAATACCCTCATGGTGTCATCTTTGTGATGAATGAATATCATGGTGGAGGAGGAAACTTGCTTTCTTCCCATTTTTTTCTTCCATGCTTGTAAGATTTATATTGAGACAAGAAATGAAACTCTGATGTACTTGCTGTTAAGCAGTTTTTGAGAGGTACACCCTGTTTACTAGCACTGACCAAAGACATCAGCAATTTGTGGGATAAAACTGTGGCTACATCTGGGCTAAATCTCTGTTTCCTGCCTCCATTCCTACTGCATGACTTCTTTGCAGATAGACTAAAGACTGTGTCTTGGTTTAGGAAGACAGGTATCTGCTAGGTAAAATTACAATCAGAGGCTCTTTGGCAAAGATTTGGGAAACAGGAATAGCAGTTCTTTACTAGTATGTAATACAAAGCAAACAAACACAAAAAAAACTCCCCCCCCCACCAAACAACTACAGCATTAATGACAAACGACAACAGCACCAAGAACCTTGAGGGCTTTGTTTCACAAAACCCAGGGCAGTTTGGTTTCGGTGTCCCTGTAGGATCCTCAGAGCACCAAGCTGGAACAGTGGAAAAGTCCCGGGCTGGTAGCTGGGATGACAGGGTGTCCCGGCAGGCAGGGGCAGGATGTCCCGGCAGCGCAGGGGGTGCAGGGTCACGCTGCAGCAAGAGGAGCAGCGCCGAAGAAGTTCGAAGGCGAGGCAGAATAGCGGCCCAGCTTCTGCTCGGCGTGCTTTGCGGCGGCTGAGATCCTCGAGGAGCGGCCGACACGCGTCTCCCGAACGCCGGAAGCAGAAAAGCACGCAGCTGCCTCAAGCTGTGTCTTTTACCTGCGTTATCTCCCCCTTCCACCTTTTGTCCATCTCTTTGTTTCAGCCAAGCACTCTCAAGTATCCAACACCCGGTCCCCTTGGCAACCCGTGGGGAAAAAATTCCCCAGAGAAAGAAGGAACAAACCCAACCCCCAACAGACTGTCAGTGCAGTGCGGTGTGTTTAAATGCAATGAGTGCCATGCTGTGCTTAAATGCAACAAGTGCCGTGTGCTCCAAGGGGTAGGATCCAGACTGCCCATTCAGGACAACCGTCTGCTTGCATGCAGTGAATTTTGGCTTTAAGGGCTTCTCTGAGGCCAAAAGTAGGGAGCCTGGGTAAGTGAAGAGCTGCATGGCTCCACTGTCTCTCCAGCACATGTATAAAACTTTACAATCACCTTCCAAAAACAACTTCATGTGAAAGGCAGAGTAGTAAGTTACTTATAGCAAAGACAAATCCTTAAAAGCAATCCAGTGCTGTATTACTGGGAACATCTTTAACTGCTGCAGGACACATAGTTACAAGAAACTTTTCCATGGCTCACCTTCTTCCACATTTTCAAGTACTTCTTAACTGCGCATGTGAAGGAAATACAGTTCAGTCCTGCTACATTGCAGTACGTACAGTAAAGCTCTGAATTTCTAAAGGAAGCCTCAAAAGCAATCTCAGCAACCCTAAGTTTTCTGGCCCGGATAATTGTGCATGGGTCATAACATGGTTTTCACTTTTCCTGTGATTAACATATTAGAAGACAAGGCCAATATATTACCTTCCAGAAATGATACTTTTCTGTGGGTGTGTCTTACCTGATGCGAGACAAGTTGCTCTATACACCTCTTATACAGACTAGTGATGTTTCTAAAGATTAGACAACTGTCACACTACGGGGAATGATCATTGCTTTTTGCTCCACTCTACTATAGTGATACTCAGGAAAAAACAGGTCTGAGTTTGTTTCAAGAGGAAAACTGCACATCCAGATGCATGACGTCATGCCTGTGAGACTAGATGAAGTTAGAAGAAAAGAAAGGAAATGAGGAAGTGGGGAGGCAGATGTAGGACTCCTTTTTCAGATTCAAATGATGATGGGTGTTCTTATCTATGTTTGCATCACTTGTAGGAACTGAAATGAAACATTTGTGACTTCTACTAAAGCTACCAGGACATCCCTGGAAAAGGGCAGCATTAGCAGAGTGTTATCAGTGTGTTCTCAAGCTTTAACTCAATTATACAGAGAGAAATGCTAAGGCCCTTGGCTTCCAGATAATCCAGATGATTTTGTTTCCTTTTTGGCAGTCTCACAGAAAGACGGGAGAGGAAATTTTAGAATGTCAGCAGGGCTGTATGTGTCCATCGGCACAGGAGTCTCTGGTGACAGAAGGTTGTAAATATCCAAACTCAGGATTTCCTTCTTTTTTCTTTTCTATTTTCTTTTCATAATATGTAGTATCTCATTTTTCTCACTTTGAATACATCTTTTTTAAAAAATGCCCTGAAAACCCTTACATATTTTAGATTTGAAAGAATATATTTGTAACTATCTGCAGCATGTATATTTGGTACATCTCCCATGCTTCTTTTCTAGAAGATTCCAAATCTTCCAAATAATTTGAAGTAATCTCAACAACCTCCAGAAAGAGCAAGACAATGACAGCATGAAAAAAAGGTGCCTGATCTCCAGAGTTTTCAGAATGATCACCAGTTCTTGCCAACTATTTCAAAAGTGGGAAGGTTATAATTTTGACTGACAATGATAAAATGAACAGTTGGAAGAACAAAAGACATTTCAGCACTTCAGTATACCTCCCTTACTCAGAGCACTAAAAACATGTGCTATGATTCACATATGACATGCAGAATTCCTGAGATTAACTCCTCCAATTTAGTTTTCCCAGTGGCTTCCGTCAATACCAGTTACCATTCCTTCCCTTAACAGGTCTAACTGAAGAAAACCTGTGGGCTGAGGCAGTAATCAAGACTTTCTGGTGAATTGCCCAGTTCACCTCTTTCAGCCAAGATGTACTTCTTCACATCCAGGGCACCAAGCCAATGCCTTGCTCTGCTGTTTTTAATGGCTAATATCAGCAGCATTAATGAAAGTCCTCGATGAAGAGATCAGGGGCTCTGGAGTTCACCAAAACCTTCCCAAAATTTTCAGCAGGCAAAGACACAAGGAAGGTGTTTTCCCCACCTTATAAAAAGGTGGGGAAGTGAAGAAGCTTATGGGGTAATTTTCCTAGTGAAGAAATTCATATGACCACCTTCTTTTGTTTCTGCTCCAAGTCATCAAGTGCCCCTGCAGCCTGAATGACCTGTATGTGACCTGAAATAAGTAATTTAATCCATCTGTGCTTTGCTTCCAGAACTATAAACTGGAGATAATCCTTCTCCACTTCTCCAGGCAGCCTGGAAGATAAATTTGTTAATTCTTGGGAGCTGCTCAATACTTTGACAAATTGGGCTCTCTGCATGCAAGCACTTACAAAAAATTTCTACTCTTGAAGCAACCCTTCTTCTATCTGACAGCTGAAAGATGTAGGTTTGAACATACTAATCCACTAGGCCTTAAGACTTTAATCCTCCAAAGTCACCCTTGTGATTATTAAGCCTGGTTGAGCATCAGAACTGAAAATACAAATGCTAAATAAAGTCAGACTGCCAGATTTCACTTCAGACATTCAGGTTTTGTTGGGGTTCTCCCCCTCCTCACCTCAGGCTCTCTGAAGAAAAAAAAAAAAAAAAAAAAAAAAAAAAAAAAAAAAAAAAGAGATCTGATTGAATATTAAGACAGCTTCCAGACTTGGTTTTTACCACAAATACCATGAAGCAGCAGCCATGGAACACAAATGCCAAATATCTTGTTCTGGTGGAGGAGGCTGGAGAACAAATAAGAACAAAGGGAAGGAAAGAAGAGCATTTGAGGACAGGGAAAAATGAAATAACAGTAGTTTTGGTCAGGTCCATTAAAATATTGTGGATCTTCAGAGGCAGCGAGCTCTAGGACAGGACTGGTGTGTGGGTGACATTAGTTGTCACAGCATATATACAACAGTCACCAGAACCATATTGCTGTTGTGTTTCTCCCTACTTCTCCTTGTTTTACCATTTGCTTTGAACTGAGTTTGCCACGTTGTCCTGAAGAGATGGACAGAGGAAAATGCTTTAAAAATAGACAACTGGAGTTTTATGCCTATGAAGAAAATAATACTATGGGTTGGACAAGTCTTTGAGTCAGTCCTGTTTGATTCCCAGTGGTGCAAGGAGGTTTAGATGGATTGCATGAGCAATACTGCCTCTCCGAAAATTGTGAACATAAAAAGGCCATAAAGGACAATTGATTTCCTACATCTCTGCATATATCTTCCCCTATATTATCTTGACAGATATTCTGGTGAATTATATAAATCTCATCACTCACTTTTATGCATCTATTCATTATGACCATATTATACAGTTTTATAATTGAAAAGCAAATTTTTTAAACATAAAACACTATTATTCAGGAGAAAGCATTTTTAGCAACCAGTCAAATACTCAAAAATACAAAAAAAAAAATGTTTCAGGTGAGGGCTAAGTGAGCAACCATTCTTTGTGTTGAAAAATCTTTATCTTCCACCCTGATACCTCCAAGGACTTTTACTCATCTGTTGCTTTTAACTTGTCAGTTACACTTTGAGGCTCAAACACAAAAATTGCATTTGCAAGTGGATCCAAGGTTTACAAGTTTGGTGTGGGTCTAATCAGCAACATGCTGTTCAAGTACTATTTATGAGAACTTGTTGATATAGAAAACGAGACTGGAAATATTGCAAAAACACACTCAGTCTGCTATGGAAGCGACCTCCAAGAAGCTATTTTTGAGCAATTTCCACTTCTTGTCTTGCCCTTAAACAGGAAGCAGTAAAAATCATAACAGTCACTATGTTTAAGTTCTCAAGCTTCCTAAAACCTTGAAAACAAGTTTCTGAAAGCATAGGTTCTGGTAGCTAAAGTCAAATAAATTTTACTCTCCTCATTTTGTGCTTCTCTGACTGAGAATACCTGTACACTCTCAGGTATATTTAGCAGAAGGACTTTTCAGAAGCCCAAGACTACATTTTTGTCAGTGACAATCTTTTGGTAGCAGAGGATATCTCTGAGTTCTTAGCAGTTGAAGAATTTGGCTGAGAAGTCAGTGTCTAATGGTTATGTCAACATATAACTGCACAAATCACATTGTTGCTATTCTCCTGAAGCAGCAAATAATTTTAGGGAAAATTAATCTCCTCATTTGCAAGTGCTTAGGATTTTAATTCAGCATGGATACTCAGACCAGTAGAAGGAACTCTGCATTGTCCTTCAAATAAACACTTAGTCCCAGTGAATGCCAGTAGCACCGTGGATGTTACATGTTTGCCTTATCTGTCCTTGGCTGATAATAAAAGAACAGACATCTAGCAAGCATATTTGTTGTTTGGAGAAGGAAAAAAAAAAAAAAAAAAAAAAAAAAGGTAAAAAAAAAAAGTATCTTGCTTCTGAAATTGTTATTAGAAGGAGAAAAAGTAAGAAAAGATACTTTTCCACCTTTTGCATCTCTTCAAACACTCAACATGTTCTTTTTATTTTGCTGGAGAAATCATTTTATCAGCTAATTGTGTTTAGAACAATGGCTGATGAAGCACATGGGAAGCTGAGCGACATGTTCACTGTCCTTGTGCCTGCTCAGGATGTCCACCACGTGCAGGCAACCTCACAAGCTTTCCCAATAGAGGGCATTTCTGTCCCTGACCTTTGCAGATGTCATGCTGGGCTATTTTTGGTGGCGATGTTAATTTAGGATATAAATCGGAAAGGAACTTGTTGCCGTGAGGGAAGAAACACACAGTACAACCTTTGTGGAACTTTTATCTGTGGTCCATATCTAAAAGCCATAAAAAAGAATCTGACTGATATGCATGGAAATTAAATTAGACCCTTTAAAAAAATTGACAGCAATCTCCTCTTTTTCTTTTGCCCTTTGTTCTTTTTCCTTTTCTCTTGCAAGGGAACTAGGACTCTTTAAATGTCTTTTCCTTACTACCCCTTTTCCTAGTTCAAAGATATATGCTGATTTGTGTTCTATTTAGCATTATTTATATAAAAGCTTCTTTATTAAGAAATACTGTGCAAAAATATGATTGCATGCAAGATAAATGAGTTAAAATGGCCAGTGCTGGCATAGTTTTACAAACAAAGATAGATATATCTTGTTGAAAAGGATCTCAGAAAAGTTGGCTGACAAAGGGCCCTAAGAATGGAAGTAATCCCTGCCCCTTTCTCTGCTTTAAATATTTACTCCAGGATGTTGTGGATAGATTACAATGATGAAAATATATCTGTCTCAAAGTGTCATTACCTTAGTTAATTGATGAATATGAAGGGTTTGAAAGTAATGTTTCTTGTCCTCTCTTTGTTGTGAGGAGCTACTGATACCTGTAAGTTCATACACACATATTTCTTTCTTTCTTTCTTTCTTTCTTTCTTTCTTTCTTTCTTTCTTTCTTTCTTTCTTTCTTTCTTATCTATCTATCTATCTATCTACATACATGCACACAATTATTTGGTTTTTGATGCTAAAATAAGGTGCTCTAATCCGCCAGGAAAGGATGCTTCCTCCAGATGTGCACACTTTTCGTAACAGAAGCCTAGATGATGGGGCAGAGAAAGGATGGGAGCAGTGCTCTCTGGCATCTGCTTTCTGCAGAGTTGGACAAGAGCATTTCTCAATACTGTGGTATCGTAGCACATTTTAGAAACAGTAAAAATCTACAGTGAGGACATTTCCATTGGGATTTAAGAGGTCAGGACAGAGAAGTGAGAAAACTTGAGGCAGTTCAGGTGTGAAGTAAGCCTTTAATTACTAAGTTTAGCACCAGACTGGTACTTAAGTATCTGGAGAAATGAATGCATATGAATGCTAGACTGGAAAATAGTCTCTCTGCTTTTGTAAGGGGATATGATCTGTGTCTTTTCTAACATGTCTGTCATACTATCAACCCTTTCTTAAGGAAAACCAGCCTTTGGAAATCTGCCAAATCTCAAATAAACTAGCCCAGAAGAAGCATGGCAAATTAGCTGGCAAAAATATTTTGCTGTTACAGAGTTTTATTTTGACCTTTGCCCACTGTTTAATTGTCCTCCTTGTTTCTCAGTGAAGGTGAAGAAGTAATCTTTAATCATATTCTGGATCAACTTAAAATAAAACCCCTGAATCTTACAGCATGCTATTTGTTGCTCAGTAATGTAAATATTGCTACCTTCTTTTCTTAGTTTTGTTTATCTTTTCTGAAGGAAAGGTAACAGAGCTGGAAACAGCAGTAATGGTCTCAGTAATATTCTATAAAGAGATAATATCATCTGCTACTCTTTCAAGGCATTAACTTGTATATACATTTAAAACTGATGTTTACTCCCTAAGTGTCTTTGTCTCATAGGAATTCATGTTTAATGTGTTACCTACCAAGAACATGAAATCCATATCAGCATCACTACTTTGCTGGTCATAATCCCTATTCCTGTAAGTTAAGTATACACTTAAATGAATAACTGTGCATTTTTCTGTGCTAAACTGCTTATTGTACAACTGTGTCTACCTCATCAAGTTAGTTTGATCACCAAATGCCACGGGTAGGAAGAAATATGAACTGTCCAGAATCATCCAGGGTAAGATTCATCTTTTCATACTCAACCTAATTAAAAGCTGGCCATCCAGTTTGCATCAGCCACCTAGACTCAAGAGGTAGACACAAGTTTTTCCAAACAGTAAATCAGGTTTAGGACTGATGGGATAAATCATAATATGCGAATGCCTGGGGTTTTTATCATTGTATGAGAAGGCAGATTATGTGAATTGCTTGCACTTCATTTCTGACTTAGAAGGGATAAAATGGATCAGATAATCTGAATTTTAAAAATTCTGCACTTATCCATTACAATTTTTCTGACAGCTTGCCCTTCTGTACTATGTCATGAACTTCTCTCTCTCTCTCCTCCCCTGCAGGTAATAATACTGATGGAGCAGCAATTTTAGATATTTTAACAAGATCAGTGATATTGCATTGCAATGCCAAGACCAATATTCATGTGGAGAAGCTATGTTTTTTCTTCTTGTAACATGCTCTCTTGGTTTCTCTTTGTGGTTTCTTGGAATATGGTATTTTTTTTCTCTATTTTTACAAAATGCAAAGTGAAGTTTATGTTTATGAACAGAATCTTGGAAACCAGAGGTATTTATCTCAGAAGTCCGGTAAGGGCACCAAGAGGACAAATGAACATTCTTCTGAGAGTAACCATGAAGAATCCCACACTCTTGGCAGAGTGAGCAGTGCTGGTCTTTGCAGTGGTCTGCCTTGAGGGGGATTACCAGTGAAGTGCATCTTTGAGAGCTTTCTCCAGCTAGAATTCAGCAGATTCCATCTGTATTTCTCTCATAAATTGGAACAGCTATCAGAAGACAGAAAAGATCTTTAACAAGTGGTGGTCTGGGCCAGATATGATATTACCAAATGTAAAAAGGCTTGCTTTCCCACATAGTTTTTGCATCCTGAAGGTTTCAACCAAAAATCTCAGATTACACAAAACACAAAATCTAGGCCAAAATCTTTCAACTTACAACTAGACAAACCTCATTGATTTCCTAGCCAAAACCTGATGCTGTGCACCTAAAATCCTGAGACTCTAGTAGCAGAGAAAACAGGAAGACCATATGTTTTTCCACAGACCACTGATTACCTAGTTTTATACTCCAGGATTATAAGAAACTAACAATGATATCCAAATCCCTTTGGTTGTGAATGCATTATCAATTGCATATAACATATATATTTCAGATCTTTTGTAGGGAAGCACAACTTTTTAAAACTTTTTAAATGCTACACTGAAATAGCTTCTCTAGAGGTAGAGGTAATGAATTTTATCAAGACTTTGGGATTTTTTTCAAGGAGAACCGATGCTGTGCTTAAAGCAATTGGCTGGTATCCTCTCACAAAATATCAAGTTTCTCCTAATGGAACTGTAGGAGAAACAGGCTGTGGTTGAATCATCCAGACTGAGCCACATTGCTGAGGCTTTTAGGCCTCAGCACTGAGGCCTGTAGGAGTTGTGGCACAGGTGAAAAATTAGTGCCAAGAGTGTGTTGCGTTTAGAAATTTCACTTAAGGCATTTACAAGGGTCAAAGGGTTTCACAGTAGTTAGGAAGTATCTTAATTGGTGTGGACATCGTAGCTACCTAAACAGTTTATTAAACAATAAGTGTTTGCATTCTTCCCTGTGCCATGTACCAATGAAAATCTATCTGTAATTGTAAACTATATAGAGTGTATAAAACCTGCCATCTTACACAGAATAAAGGAGAAACGTAGCAGTAATCATATCGGTTGTATGCTGCGTTTGCTTTCCCGACTTCCCTTCATTATCGGGGTTCCCCTGCAACTTCGTGGAACTTTTTTAGTCATTTAATTGGAGAAGCAAACTTTTAACAGAGGGAGTAAAGATGTTGCAACAATACAGTAGAACCTATGAGGCAGCCTCCCAGCTCCAGAAGTAGTAGTAATTATGCAGAGCTACCTCACTTTTACAGGCAGTTGTGTGAAATCTCTCTTACTGGAAGGAATTAGGCTTCTGCACAGATACTCAGCAGTCACAGCCGGTAACTGGGATGCTTCAAAAACCAGTAGAAAATGTCTAGATTTGAAATTTCCTCTCTGGACTGAGTTGAGTACATGCTTCAATCCCATAGTTAAACAGGATTTATAAGGATTTGGCCTTCAAAGTCTGAAGTTTATCTGTCTTCAGTTTATCTGTCTCAGCTACAGTTTTCCATCAAGACTGTTTGTCTATTCTGCACCATATCACTGCTGGAAAAATCTAATGTATTCTACAGAGCAGAAAGTCTCTTCCCTATCTGCAAGCACAGGGGCTAGAAATACTGCCTTTCTAATTCTAATTTGTTCTGACTTGCCTTGGAGATATGAACAATGTTTACACACAGAAAATCTCACAGAATTTACTCTTTTGGTATCTCATACCGAACAGTCAAACCTCACAAAGCTAAGGAGCAGGCAGAGACCAGAGATGGTCTCTGGTTTTCCACTTACCATCTACTATCCCTGAATCTTTTTGAGTGTAAGTAGCCATATAGGTAGTCAGCCTGGAATCGACATAGATGTTCCTGATCCATTCATCCACATCATTTTAGGACTGCATAATGGTTTGGGTTGGAAGGGGCCTTAAAGATCATCTTTTTCCAACCCTCCGCCATGCATAGACCAGGTTGCTCAGAGCTCCACCTAAAGTGACCTTGAGCACTTCTGGAGTGGGGTGTTCGCAACCCCTCTGGGGCAGCCTGTTCCAGTGCTTCACTACACCCTATAGGAAAGAATTTATCTCTAATTTCTAATCTAAATCTTTCCTCTAATCTATCCTCTTTCAGTTTAAATCCACTACCCTTTGTCCTACAACTACAGGGCCTTGTAAAAAGTCCCTCTCCATCTCTCTTGTAGGCCCCCTTTAGATACTGGAAGGGCTGCTACAAGGTCTTCCCTGAACATTCTCTTCTCCAAACAACCTCAACTCTGTCATCCTGTCTTCACAGGACAGGTGCTCCAGTCCTGTGATCATCTTTGTGGCCCTTCTCAGGACCCACTCCAGCAGATCCATGTCCTTGTGCTGGAGGCCCCAGAGCTGGATGCAGTATTTGAGGTGGGGTCTCACAAAGCAGAGTAGAGGGGAAGAATCCCCTTGACCTGCTGGCCATGCAGATTTGGATGTAGCCTAGGATGTTGACTTTCTGAACTGCCAGCACACCTTGCCAGCTCATGCTGAGCTTCCCATCAAGCAATACCCCCAAGTCCTTCTCTCCAGGGCTCATCGCAACCCATTCTCCCCCTGGCCTGTTTGACATCTGGGTTTGCCCTCACACAGGTCTAGGACCTTTATTCAGTAGACAGGGTATTAGGTAGAGATTTTGCTTCCCTGGAAAGACATTTCCCTCAAATGTTAGACCAGATGATCCTAAATATCTTTGCTGGATCTTGGGTCTCACACTAGGGGCATTTAGGCATACAATTCATGTGCTGAACTCCACTCTGAAGCAGATGCTGTCTGCGAACACCAAGACATCTTGCTGCCCATGGCTGTGGTGCACTCAGCTTAGTGACTGACTAGGTCCTTTCCAATCATATGTTCCTAGAATAGCTTGTTAACATAGGATCAGTATAGCCCTTCTTTCATACCCTCCTTGTGGTGCTTTAGGGTTTTTCATAGTACACACTCTTTGCATGTTTACATTGTCTCTGGGAAGAAGCTGAAGTCATTGCTGGTACCTGAAGCATTACCAAAATGTAAATAAAAAGATGATCCTGACATTTTGTGGAAATCTCTTCTCAACATCTGAGTGCACAAGTAACACTCAATTAACTTTATATCACAGTACAGCCTGATTTGTACAAACCTTGACAAGCTCAGTCATTGTCATGTGACCTGAATCTTTGAACAGACATGAGGTCTTCACCCCCACTCTAGCCCACCCCCAAGAAAAGAATTGCGCATCATTAAAGGCTTAGTGAAAATAGTACTCTGCCATGTGCTCGGCCTTATCTCAGCCTTTTCTTGTGGAGATCAGGAGATGAAAGCAGAGGAACGCCCCCGACACCAGGCAACCTTCCCTGTGTGGGAGGATGCGACTCACCAAGGTCGTCCAGCATGCACACAGTGACAGGAAGAAAACTCAGCAAGTGCAGTGCTCCTGGCCCAGCCAAGCACAGAGAACATGAGCCACAAATTAAGATGCCAGCCAATGCTGCCTCCTTTTGATGTTATGTGAGGCAGGAGACATCAGCCACAGGTATGCAAACATGAAAGTCAAATGTTATCAGTCACAAGGGAGCAGCAGCCTCAGCAAACCAGATAGAGAGTGGGTTTCCAATTAAGTAAAACAAATACTATCTGAGAGAAAAGAAATAACTGCAGTTGTACCTAAGTCACAGCTGATCTCACTATGAAAGATAGGAGAGAAAACACAGAAAAATGGCAGATACACATTTGATCAAGATTAGTTATTACAACAAAGGCTTATATAGAAAAAGGAAGGATATTTGTTTTTTTCTTGCCTTTCTGTAAGTTTCTCTGAGATTTCATTCATCACAGCGAGAAACACGCTTTCTGAAAAGCTCCACACAATTGCTCTACAGATGTAGATTTCATTTTTATTGTCACTTCAGATGGGTTTGTCTGAATTCCTTTGTTATAAGCATTAAGACCTAGATCACACCAGTACCCAGGGTTGGGAAACATGGATCCCTCACATTTGGTGACTGTCCTGGGGCCTCCTGGATCTGCAGTGTAGATGAGGAGAATTTCACTCTTGCAACAAAGGGTAAAGTGAGCCAAGGTGTGGAGGCTGGAAGCAGGTTGGAAACCCCGACATTTTCAAATCCATCTGCCTCAGCTAGCAGAACCACTACTCTATCATTATGGCACACTTTAAACAGAGATGTCACAAAGCCAGCTGACTTCTTGTCATTACTCAGGCAGCACCTGATCCAGGAAAGCTCTTCATTTCAGGCTTACCTATAACAACTAAATGGTCTATGAGGCTACCTATAATTCAAGTACTCCGAGTCTGTAAAAATCCTTCTGTGAATGACAGTTCCACTGGACACATATTTACACCAGTGTGTTTTTCTGAAAGTAGACTGTGATATGCTTATGGAGGACAGTGACTTCTGTGAGTTGGCAGGTCAAGCCCTGAGACCAAGTCCATAGGGCTGCTCATCTCAGTGGAGGTGTTAAGACTAGTCAGAGCGAAGTGTAACCTGTCCTCTATCTATTTAGAGTCTTCTCAGAAGCATAAGATTTTAATTAAGGTTTTATATTATTGCTGAATTACTCTGAGCAGCTAGTACTTTCAGCAAGGCAATAACTGGAACAACAAACATCATGTAGGTGATACACTACATACGTACGTATGGCACTACAAACAGCACCACTTTTTCAGAAAAGAATCTTCACTAGAATAATTACTCTTTTCTCTGTATGAATGTTTATAGACAGCCTTCATAGAAGTCTGAAAATAAGTGACAAGATATCTCATGGTATATGGAAGAGCTGTCAGCTGAGATTTGGACCGCTGTTCCTGCATTCATTATTGTTCATGGATTTCTTTCCTGCTTCACACCATTTTGTCTTGGTGTAAGACTGCAGAGAAAAGCCAGACAGACACTGAAACTGCCATCAGAATTCTGCAGCATTCAGATCACATTTTTGGCTGTTTCAAATCACAGCAGCCCATCTACCCAGTGACACAGACCACAGAGAACATGAAAGTCTGCCTTTTTTCTCTTCTCTGGTGCCCCATTGACAACTCAGCTGAATGCAAGACTTTGTGCTTCCTTTCAAAGCTGTAAGCAGGGGTGGCTTCAATTACCAAGTGCATTTCATACTGTTTGACTCCCACAACACTTACATCCTGTTGGAAGGATGGACTTGTCACCTTCAAGTAAATATTGCGAGTGCAGGAAACAAAGCTTCCCGAAGAATGGCCTGTGACCCTGAAACTCGCTCCTCGAAAGGCACAGGAACAGCTCTACCAGAGCAAAAGGCAACAAGATCATTTACTTCATCCCACTGCTGTGATAAGGAATCGAGGAAAGCAGCAGCTTCTCAAATAAATAAATAAGAAATGCACAGAAGCATGGGGAGCTGTGTGTTTCTTAATTGGTGTATAGAGTGAGTGATTAGCATAGATTGTCCTTTGTTGGCAGGAGAGAGCCACACACAAAAAAATAAAAGTCAGGGTTTTGTTGAGGGTCTGAGACTTGTTCAGCATTTCATAAGACCACACATAATACATGTTAACAGTTCCTTGGTGGTCAGGAGCATGGGACTTCCTTCAGTTTTTTGTTTACCTGGCTTGTTACTTTGTATGATAGTTTTTCTTCTTCCCTTAATTCTCATTAGTACCATAGAGTATATAAGATTCAGATTCTATAAAACTCTGATTTTTGGTTTAGTGTGTAAACTAGGTCATTTCCTTTTCAAACTGTACTTTATAAAACTGGGTTTTTTGGGGGGTTTGTTGTTGTTGTTGTTGTTTTAAAGACTTTATTTTCATCTTTTTTCATTATATTTGGTCAGCTGAGTGTATACTGATGAATTACACTAATCAGGATCATTAATGTTATTTATGCCCTTGAAACCAGCTGAAAGCCCAAATTCCTTTATTTTACAAAGAAAGCAAGCTAATATTTATGGTGTTGTATGCTGTTGTTTTAATACTCCTCATATTTTTTCTTATTCTAAAACGTAAGGCTATTTATGTACTTTTTGAAAGAAAAAATAAGTATCTTTTAAACTGCATGCTTTTAAGAATAAAATTTTTTGTGCACGTGTATGAAAAAGACCTCAAAACAGCAGAGATTTTATGCCTGTAGAACAGCACAATCCTACAGCTGGTTCCATTTTAAGATACAGTGTTGCAGGTACTTCACAACTACTCAGATCCTTTAACTGTGAGCAGCAGAGAAGAGCATGAGTTAATATAAAAGCTGTCTGGAGATTGATCCCCTCTTCACCCATTCATTGCTGGTGTGTGGTGGTTTTCCCCAATTTGTCTGACAAGCATCTAGGAAAACCCATCACATTATTTTTCAAATATCAATTGAAAAAATGACCTGCTTCCATGTTTCTGTTCACATTAAAATATACAGTAAATCATGAGCCATACAATTCCATTTTGAGGATTTGATTTTTAGTGAAAATATAAAACACACAAAAGAAAAAGCTAACATTTTTTTCCCTCACTCCTCTAAAATTTGTAGTCTTCTGGGTCCCCTTTATTAAGGACATAGTAAACATATATGACACTGAATAGCTGTGGAATGGAATGTAAAATATACAAGCTCATAGAATATCTCAAGTTGTAAGGGACCCATAAGGATCACTGAATGCAACATAGTTGCATTGCATCCAAGTATAAAGAAAATTTACTGTGTAGTTAGCCTTGTTTGCATGTTTAAGTACTAGGCACGACACATTGTAGTTTAGGAGGGTAACTGCTGCAACCAGTGACACAAAATGCCACAAAATTCTCCTTATATTTTACCTCTCTTTGGAAAACTGGGCTTTTTTTGGATGAAATATTTGGGAAACATTAATAAAGATTGTACAGGAACATATAAATCCAGCTTCCTTTAACCACACACAAGAGCAAATGGTTTTGTTAAATAGCAATTGTCATTACAGAATGAATTATGATTTAAGATGCATTATGTAATTTTTTTTCATGTTGTGCCATTTGGTCTCTGAGCTGTGAAGAGGCTCTTGTGCTTTCTATGGAATCAATTAACCCTAAAGACCAACCATAGTTTTAACCTCGAGCTTTAATGGAAAACACTAGAGTTCTTCTTTAGTCACTTCTACAGTAATGTGTGACTTGAAATATGCAACTTTGCAAGCCAGCTGGCCAGGATAGTATGATTTCTTCCATTTCTCCATCTTCATTGCCATATCAGATACCTGGACACCTGGAGCACAGCATGTGACAGTAAATAATAGATGTAGGTCTGGAACACAGCAAGGGGAACCTTGACTTTCTGTCCCTTAGCACAATCAGACAGAAAAAAAGAGCATACACAAGGTACGACACAAAGCTGAAACTGAAAATCTCCAGCCCAAAGCAAAGAAAAGAAAAGCAGCTTAAAAAACTCAGTCACACAAATATTCTCCATCAAGGCCGCCAAATGAAATTCTAGCTAAGGGTGTTGGCTAAATACACAGAAAGACATAAATTATAAACCCATACCTGTGTATGTATACACACAGACACACGCCTACCTACCTGTATCAAGTTATATGTTTGAACTAAACTGTTTCTGATTTTAGAGTTCTCTTTTCTCCTCCCTTAAAACTCTCCAATTTTTTTTAACATGGGTATGTTTCCTGTCCTAGCAAATGGCAGGAAGAGGAACCTGTGTATTTTTTTCTTTTAAATTCAACCACTGAATTTCCACAAGCTGTTACAAAATACAACAAAAACAACAACAGCAACAACAACAAAAAAGGCTAAAAAAATCATCTTTGCCTCACCACACATCTCCCATGCTCTTTTCCCTAAACCCAGAGGAGAACTATTAGAGCTTCATTATTTTCTTGAGAGGGAAAATACATGTAGTTGCCATCAGAAGAAAGGTGCAATACATTCCATACGAGTGTCCATCCCGGGCAGTGGCTTGACAGTAATCTGATACATTCTAAGCTGGTCAGGTTCCAGCCTGTGAGCCTCATCTAATTGTCATGATGACAGATTCACACTGGAAAAGAAATGTGGTCATTCAAGCAGATGGTTCATGCCACTACACCAAAGCCAAAAACCCCTTCACAAGCCATCAGACCAGAAACTTTTAATCTCAGGGTTCAAGGACACTATAATTCTATAGCCCTCTTCACATCTGGAGGAAATGAGTCTGGTGTGGAGAGGAAAGCACCCCATTATCCACACTTCACAGCCTGCTCAGCTGATGGGCTGGCAACTGTTGGGGACTGTGGAAATCTCATTGCAACTCTTCCTTCTGCGTGTCTGCAGAGAGGTTCACCCTCAGCAAGTGTCTACTTTTGTACTTCATCCACATTAAGTAAATGCTCACTGTAGCTCAATTGGGATTTGTCAAGTATTTAAATCAAATTGTTGTTCATTTATTTTAGTCTTAGGGAGATTTTTTCCTGTCATTTATTTTGAAAAATTTTAAATACACAATAATTTAAATATAGAAGTATAATAATGTTTGTCTTCTAGATCTCTTGTGTATCTTGTATCCAATAATTCATCCTCATTAAACACAATAAAGAGAGCAGAATTAGAGAAGCATTTTGATTTCAGAGGATAAAATTAACTGTAACATTATAAACACAAAACAAGGTGAAACATAGCAAGAAAGATTCCATGGGTGGATTCACTTGAATCCGACAAAGGTCAAGGTAGGTGTGACTGAAATCACTTATGTCCTGGATATGTCAGCCGTAGATCACAATTAAAAATTAATTTGACTCTTAATTTACAAGGAAACGGAATCTGGGAGTTAGGAATGTAGCATGTGACTGCTACAATCACCTGAAAATAAATCCTGTGTGTTTTTGTAGTCCACATCATGCTTTTTCATCTTATCTTAGTACTTTGGCTTTGATTTTTGTTGAGTTAGTTTGTTTTCTGCTGTTGGTGATTTTTTTTGCTGCTGTTCTGGATCATGAAGATATTTTTATTCAGAATATTTTGTGGTTCCTATACCACTGTTTTATTGAGTTATATTTCATTTATGTGAAAATAGTATTTAACTTATAAATGTTGGGGTTAATCAAACCTCTCCATTACTATAATGACAGCGTTGTATGCAGTTCAGTGGCAGAACAGAGTACAAAATGTCTTTGAATCCACTCCTCTGTTCACTACTCTGGTGGAAAGAAAGTGGATGGTAACATCTTATTTGTGGGATCATAAGACTCTTCCCAGTTCCTTCGCCTTGTTTTACATCTCATCACAGGACAACATACCCAAAACCATAAAGTGTTAAGCAAGGAAGGAGTTAATATCTGTGACAGGAAGAGTCAGCCTCAACTGTCCATGGAGCCACCTGGTACCTATTAAGGAGTAGCTATGAGAGACAGGTGAGAGATAAAGTAGGAAAGTTTTATAGTGCAGGAGAGAATGAAGTAGAGACAGCACTGGGCTAGTTGACGGGGTAGTAAGCAGAGCCAGGTGTTTGAAGTCATGGAGAGAGAGATTTATAGGTTCCTTCAGTAGACAAAAACCTCCTTTCTTCTTCTATCTGTTAAGTAATGAGATACTGGTAGGGCCTGAACCAACTAAGAGCTGTTGCACAGAAAATACCAAAATAGCATGTAGGTGCCTGGGTATTTGCTTAAGCCTGAAGAAAGGATCATGAGTTACTGTGCACTTAATGTAGTTCCTCATGTTCCAGGATTAGTCTCATGCCCCTGTCCCCATTTGTTGTTTGCCTTTTGAGGGTTACACTTTTTAAAAGTTTTCAGGAATACCCCTGTGTTTCAAGAGGTATGGCAATTTTTAGGTGACAGATCTGGCCAAACAGTCTACTCATAAAGAAACACGTTATTTTTGTAAAATATTTCCTGCCTGAAAAAGACAGTAAATTTCTCAGATTCAATTAGAGAAAGCTGGTATTATTAATCATTATTCCCATTCATAGGCTGTCTGCTGCTCCCCTCTCTGCGTCCTATTTCCCAATTCAATATCTATTTTGAAAAGTATATAAATCATAGTGGATAACTACCTTCTGTATAAAAAATTACTTTATAATTTAGTTGTTATTTCCTCTCCCAAATCATGTAACCTTTTTGTTTATAACACAGGTTGAACAAAAGACTGTTGAGTTATTTCTTAAAGGTCTTACTGAAGGACAACAAAGCATATGAAGTTTGAGTTCTGGAGAAATATGCTGGGTGCCAGATTTCCCCTGGAGGCTCCATGGCAGCGGTAGTGTGAGAACTGCTGATGAGGGGACAGAGCATTTCTACATATTCAGCTCTAACCTGCAGGATCATGATCCCTGAACTGGCCTTTGTTAATGAAGATTTGGCAAGAAGTGGCCAGCTCAGGACGAAGGTCCTTTTTAGACTCCTGAGCTTTCTCTGCTTGCCTTAGAAGGTAAAAACACAGGGCATTGTAGTGAATGCATTCAATTTAAATCATAAGACGTAGCCTTGTAGTTCCTTTCTGCATTCTCCTATCATAGTCTTAGGGAATTGTCCTTGGAGTAGTGATTAAAATGTAAACTCCAAAACTGATGTGTTTTTCTCTACTCATTAATGCTGTGGTGTAACATTGTTGTCAGATGTGCTGCTTTCTTTAGTGGTCATTTGGCAACAATGACTGCCTAAACCACAAAACACAATAGCGGACGTGCTGGAACACTTATCTTTTCCCATGATCCTTTGTCAATCCACTAAATTCATACATCTTAGTGCCAGCAAAACTAGAATAATTTGGAGAATGGATTTTGCAACATGATTCTTGAGGAAGAGGGAGGGGCAGGGCTCAGAAGGTTAAATCAGTGCTATGCAAGTGCCCTGGCTCGTTTCCCCTGCACAGTCAAAATATGAGGTTCTTTTGACAAGTGATTTTTATTTGAATTTTTTGGGTGTTTCAGAGGAGGTCTGCTCAAGCACTCCAGGGACCCCATTCCTTCCCCTTCCCTGTGCAATTTTCCTGCATCTCATCAAACCTTTTATGTTTGGGGTTGGCTGAAACAATTTGGAGTCTAGTTACTGAACTAGTAGTGAATTAATTCAATGAAATTTTGGCAGTAGATATAATACTGGTTTAACAACTCACTGTTAACTTAGGTGCTTTCCAAAGTGGAAAGTCTTAAGGGAGCAGGTGTTTACCTTTAGTGTGCTTCCAAAATCCCCTGATTCCAAAATCCTGGATTTCAGAGCTCAGCTCTTTTTCAGTGGTTTTAAAACACAGCAGTCCATAAGCCAGACTCATGGGCTATTAGTGACAAGGCTGAATGATGTACTTTCAGGAAATCCGAATACACTGTGCCCTGACAGCTCCATGCTGGCTACCACTACCAGTTTCAGCAGATTTCTCCCCCCGTCCTGCAGAGAGCCCAAGGACTCAGCTATGCCCTGCAAAGCTTCCTGTTTACAGGCATGCATCCTCTGAAAACAGAGCGCTCTCTGCTTCCCACATCCCAGAAGCCACAGACGGATCCCGTAACATCCTGTGCCTTTCCGTCACCACAGCACTGCTCTTTCTGAGAACTGCTGGGAGAAGTTGCTCACAGGATTGTTAACAATTGGTCATCACCTTTTGCATGTGTCAGACCATCAAGTACTCCAGACCACTGGGCTTTGCAGACAAGGAAACAATATCAACAAAGCATTTATTTGCCCTTTGTTCCCTCTGTATGTTGAGTTCAGTGTGTATCATAGCAGATAACATGCTTCCTACATGGAGAAAACCCAGTGCCTTTTCATTTGAAGCTGAATGTTATATGGCTGAAAGTGCACAGACTAAACTGGAACACAAAGGTAGCTCAGTACTGAACACTCCTGGGAGCTGCAGTTTATCTCCTCCATTTTTCTCGTGGTTACAGCCAAGGTACATACATTGTCTGGCTCTGCAATGTTGTCTCTTCAAGGAGGAAAATCTCCAGTCTCCAGCTCCCTCCAAAGAGGAGCCCAGATTAAGACTTAATACCTTTCATTTCTTACTCTGCCCTCTGCCCCTCAATGCACTCCTGTTGTCCTCAGTGGTTACTTAATAGCACTCAAGAGAGAGTGACCAGGAATGAAAAACTGGAACACAAAGAGTGAAATCCTCCCTAGTGCAGAAAAATAAATTGGGTTCACAGATACCTTTGTTTGCTGAGGACTGCCTACACAAACATATTTTTGGTCACTGGAAAAAAAGGAAAAAAAAATCATTAAAACTAAGCATGCTCTCTTTTTATCAAGAAGTAACTTACCTTCACACTGTGAAGCTGAACCTTAACCTTAGCCTTGCACCCACTTTTAGTAAGAAGAAAGCTGGGTGGCATGAGCAGTGGCCTGTGCCACCTCCTGCAGCATTCCATTCGTGAGGATGATTGGGAACTACTCTGGTCCTATCCCTGGTCCAGGCTATAGAAGAATGCTGGGGTGTCAATACCTCTCTGTGTGTGTCACGAAATCTCGCAAATAAAGGTCACAATATTGCCTCAGTGTGCAAATCTAGATTTGCCATGTAATATTAAGACAGTATGAAGCTTGGAATACATACTAGTTCTGTTTAAAGATTACCTCTAATTAAGCCTTTCCAAATATATTTGGGATTATAGATCACTCACAACCTTTCCATTGTTCTTGCAGTAAAAACAGCAGCAGCCACAACCATGCACAACACATTATTAAAAGAAAAGGACTAGTTTAAACTGAGTTCTATAATTGCATACTACTAAGCAAAATGTATACTTTAAAAATTCTTTCCGACATGTGAAAGCATACAATAGAGGGTAGAGGGTAGAATTTTTCATCAAAAAAAGTTGCTATAAACCTCAAAGACTATCCCTACTGGAGAAAGAAGTATTTTCATATATATATAAATAGTTAAATGCTTGACAGAGAAACATTGAATAGCCCCTAAAACTATAGCTGAAAGCAAATTCTTCAATATAGAATTTAAATTAATGCAATAAAAATGGAACTGCAAGTTAGCTGAAAACTTTTCTTATTCCTCAAGGAAAGTCAGTAATGAAATCAAATAGTAAACAGATCTTCTTTCCTACATGCACTCTCAAAACCAGGCAATGAACACAGAATTTGTGTGAAATAGGGCTTTGGGAAAAACTGTTGCCAAAACTCATTTACTCTACACAATTCCTAATTTTTTCCCTATCAAACTGGAATACACATATGACCTTCTCACTGAAGAATTATTTATACACATGCATAATGTCAAACAAAAAGAAACCCAAAGGAACAATGCAATAACCTGGCACATGCCTCAGAATTTTAATGCATCTTTCTTGACTTGGCGTATGTATGTAGTAACTTTGTAGGAACAGAAATAGAAACTTTGCTCTTTAAAACTTCATTTAGTTGATTGTTGGAGTGCTGGCACACTATCATAAAACCATAGAATAGCTGGAGTTGGAAGGGACCTTTAAAGGTCTTCTAGTCTAATGCCCCTGCTGGAGGCTGGAGCATCTTCAAGTAGACCAGATTTCTCAGGGTCCCATCTAACCTGACCTTCAGTGTTTCCAGGGATAGTGACTCACGGAAACCTGTTCCAGTGTTTTGCCACCCTCAAGTGGAAAAACTTCTTGCTTACATGTGGTCTAAATCTACCTTCCCTTAGTTTAAAACCATTACTCCCCATGCTATCACAACAGACTCTGCTACAAAGATTTTTCTCCATCATTCTCCTAAGTCCTTTTTAAAGTACTAGAAAGGCCACAATAAGTACTCCCAGGAGTCTTTTCCAGGCTGAACAACTCCAACTCTTTCAACCTGTTTTCACAGGAGAACTGTTCCAGCCCTATGGTAATCCTCCTCTGGCCTTTCTTCAGGACCTGAGTACTCCTGATGGGGTCTCAAATGGGACAAGTAGAGGGGGAGAATGACCTTCCTCAACCTTTTTGGTCACACTTCTTTTGATGCAATCCAGGATAAGGTTTTCCTTCTGGTCTGCAGGAGCTCATTTGCTGCTTCATGACTAGCTTCATGACTAGTGGATTAAACACCAGTAGTACCAAATCCTTCTCAGTAGGTTCGCTCTCCATCCCTTCACCCCCCCAAACTGAATTGATGCAATGACCCAATTGATGAATTGACCCAGTTGCAGAACCTTCTACCTGGCCTTGTTGAAATTCATGAGGTTCCCATGGACTCACTGCTCAAACTGGTCCAGGTGCTTCTGGATGGCATTCCACCCCTTTGGCATGTCAGTTGCACCACTCAGCTTGGTTCATTTGAAAACTTGCTGAGGGGGCCCTCAATCCTTTCATCTATGTCATTGATGAAAATATTGAACAGTAGTGATCCCAACATGGATCCCTGAGGAAAACCTCTTGTCACCAACATGCATCAGGACATTGAGCCATTGACCACTACACTCAGGATGAAACTGTCCAAACTGTCCAACCAATTCCTCATCCACCAAGCAGTCCATCCATCAAATACATATCTTTCCAATTTAGAGAGTAAGATGTTGTGGGGGACAAGAAATCCAGATATATGACATCCATAACTATCAAGCTGGTATCAAGGAATAGATTTAATGTCCTATGACTTGGTTGATGTTTGGTCTTTGATATTACCACTGGCAAGGCAGGGCTTATTTTCCAAGAATAATTTTGAATGGGAATATTGCTTTTTGCTTGGAGTGAACTTTGGATACCAGGTGAATATTCTGCTTTCCAATGGCATATTTGACAAACTGTGTGGCTGAGGTACATATATATATTCATTCCTGTGAGAACTGCTATGTGATTTCCTTTAATCGGGTATAATTAACTTGTTGCTAAATCACAGTAATAGCAAAGGTGACTCAAGTTCCCTGTGAATTTCTTTGTGACAGAGTACCCTAGGTAATTCAGGAAAAGTCCAGCCCAACCGCATCCCACAGCTATTGTGTGATTGTCACTGAGACAACAAAAGGATTGACCCTGAGTGGAAATTACATGAAGCCAAGATAAACTTATCAGTCTCAATAACCTTCACACTTTTTTTCTTCCTTCCTTCTATTTCAACTCATGCTAGTTTCGCTCTATGGTAGCACAGATGCCTTGTGAGCCACTGTGACCTTCCTTTCCCTTTCTAAATCTCATTAACATATTCCTTCCTCTATCTGAAACTTTATGGACTCTGCGAAGCTTGCTACAACAAGCCCTCAGAGAGAAATGACTGCATTTTGGCTTTATAAAAGACAGCATAGATAACTGCAGGACTACCAGATGGTGCAGAGTGGCACCTTGGTAAGGCTTGTCACTTCTCAGAAAGAAATAGAGACCTTGATAGACACCTACAGCCTCACTCCTAGTGCCATGGGTCAGACTCTAGGTTAGGGCAGATTACTTCACATTTGCCACTGCAATTCTCAGGTACTGTCCTTTGAATTAAAAGAAAAAAAAAAAAAGACATCTTAGGTGCTCTAACAGTTGCTTTACCCATTACTGTGATCCTCTCTTGTCTTGTGAGTCCTCAGGCCACTTCAAAGTCTTAACCATTGCAAGACAGTAATTATTCCCAGGCTTCAGCCACTACCATATTTTCAGTGAGTACAAAAGGGAATATCTGCAAGCCCAAACTAACATTTCATAAGAACCATGGTAATTTTCACAGCCTGGCCTGAGGTTAGAGCTCTAAATAAACTTAGCTGTATTTACTCGTGTTCTGATATGACTACACTGCTGGCTGCTGATCTTCCTAAATCACATTAGTACCAATTGCCTGACTCCTTCACTCATGTTGCAAACACTTCAACAGGTAAATTCAACATCAGCTATAAAACTGTTTGGGTTTGAATTATCCAAGGGCTTCATGGATGGTCCATTAGCACATGCCACAGACTGTTCACGATATTCACTATGTAGAAAAACCAAATACCCTGAAAGGGACAATGAGTTCTGTAGTTTTCAGTAACAGAAATTATGTTCATGAGGCTCTTAAAAAAAAAAAAAAAAAAAAAAAAAAAAAAAAAAAAAAGGAAAGGTATGTAGAAATGAAATTACATATGACTCTACTCCCCACCCCCCCCTTTTCCCTTTCAGCTGACAGTTCAAGCTCCATACCAGGAAGCAGGCATGTGCCCAGGGCTAACTGTGCTCTGCAACATTATTTAAGCACTGCCCTTTGAAGATGCTGTCTTTGGGGAATGGCAGTCAGACTAAGGTCATGTCTGCACATCTCTGCTATTTGCCTATGTGTCACTTTTATTTAAAGAATATGGAAATAAATGCTAACATCCAGATTTACGTTTCCTCTATCTCTGCTAAGTAGTTTATTCTGTTTTAGATTGTTTGTGAACTTTCTGACTGCTACATTTACCACAGTTGTGTGCTAACCTATAGACTTAAACACCATGCTTTGTTGAAATTTATGGACATCAAATATACAACATTCATGACATTTTAGAACCAAGTGATTAAATAGGCAACAATCTCTAGAATGCAGATAACCCCAGTGTTTCTTATGAATTTACCTGCTTCTTGTGAAGTTGGTGGTGGATTTAGCAATGCAGGGTAATGGTTGGACTCAAAGATCTTAGGGGTCTTTTCCAATGTACATGATTCTATGATTCTAGTGCAGCTCCTTCTCTCACACTGCAGTATAGATCATGGAAATTAATTTCCAGAAACTTTTCCTTCTTTCCTAATGGTAGAAACACTGTTAAAATCTACATGGATTTTTATTCAGTTCCCTTCACCATAGATATCAGTGAGATCTACATTTAAAATATTAATACCATAACATATTTTTAAAGTATTTTTTCTCTTCAATTAAGACTACTTTACTGCAGACTTACTAGGGAGGACAGGATCTGGATTGCTTTGTTTTGGGTTTTTTTTCTTAGTGATTTCCAGCAGCTCCCCATTTTCTCTCAAGACACATGCAGTATTTATAACTCTTGTGTTTTACTGGGGTAAGTTACATTTTACTGACAGCCCATTGTCCCTGCTACTTGTCAATGGACCCTGGTAATATATTATTTCTCTCTCATTCTGTCCCTGAGGCAAGTTTAGCTGAAGACTGTGCTAGATGGCTCATACAAAATCCATCACAGCAGCTCCCAAGGTGAAGGAGTCTCCGTGAGACATTTGTCATGCAGACTGCCTGAAGACCAGAGACTGTGACTAGGGAGACAAAAAAAGTGCCCTGAGTGTGAAAGCAGATGAATGAAAAATCTTGTGAACTTTTCCAGCCATACAAGCAAACATCAGCCAGGCTAGTCAGATGGGAGTAGTGCGAGCTGCAGGAAGAGCAAGCTGCAGCTGTGCGGGTGCTCTCCTACAGCCTAGTGGAGGGGAGGAATTCATCCAGATTAGTTTACTCATTAATTTCCTTTGTAATTCATTGTAATTCCCATAGTAATAGGAAGCACTATATAGTTATCATGAAGAGATCTTTATTTAGAATATTTAAGAGGAGGGAATGGAAATGAAAACCAAGGAGTTGGAATGTCCAGGTAGCATGAGTGGACACAATTCATCTCTCTCATCTGTACTATGAGTTCACTCATGCAAAGTATAACCATCCATGAAGGTTAAGCTCAACCCATGAAGAAAACCATCCATCAGAGCACCAGACTCCAGTATAACACACTTTGTCTTGGAGAATCTGGTTTATTTTTTGATTAGAGTAACATGAACACAAGCTTAACCTTGCTCAAAGAGTGATATACTTTTCAAACTTTTCTTCCCTGTTGCCTGTTCTGAGCAACCAGCAAATGCTGAAGAAAAATAGGGTGGGTAAATTCAGAATTTAGAGCTGATTATATTACTTTCTAAATCTCTGCTGAAATTCTAGAAATTAAATAGTCCTAGAAGTGGAAAGACTGCTATGAGGTTTCGTTGTTCTCCAGGCCATTTTCCCCTCAACTGTGAATGGAGATCTCATCAAAATTGGTGGAGTTATATCCATCTAACAGCACCATGGAAAAAGCCCTGCCAATCCCTCAAGTTACTGACAGTATTAAAGTTAAAATTTTCCATTTTTAATTATTTTCAGATTCTATTAATGTCTCATAACCTGTGACAACTACTTGTTATGCATGACATGCCCAGCCTTCTGAGGGAACATTTCCAGTGTACATTTATATTAATCTCTTTTTTCCCAATTTGTTATCAAATCTATCAAACAGAAAAATATTTGAAATCTGAGCCAGTTTCTTTAACAATTTAAACCTCAGTGGAAGATGTGAATAAAGGGATGGATAGCTGAGAAGCTGGTTAATCAAGCTACACTGATTTCAGAAAAATGTCACAAACTTTTATGACTCAACATTGTAAAGGCAGCATAAACTTACCCACCAGTGACTTTTCCCCCTCCCCAAAATTATGATGATTTTATCTGTTTTTTGAACCTCTACCTTTTAACCTGCTTGTTTTTACCCAGCTACTGTGTTGTGATTTGTCTATGGCTCCAACTCAACCCCTCTGCCCATAACTACGCGGTGTGGATACAATGCAAAAAAAAAAAGAAAAAAAAGAAAGAAAAAAAAAGCTACTATGGTGAGATTTTAGAGCCCAAGGTCTCCCCAGCTGAAAGTTAATTTGCCTATTTCTTATTTCTTACTCTGGTTTAGTGCTATTGAGACAGGGCTACAAGTTCTGCTGTGGAAGAGAGATTTATAACACGAAGCATTAAATCAGTTTTTATCCTGTACTGTTAAATGCTTTTTGAGATTGATCTACTCACCACTGAAGTCACTGGGTGATTTTCCACTGAATTCAATAGCTTTTGCATTAAGCTAAAATGAATGAATGAAGCAGCAGGAGACTACAGCACATACAAAGAGCAGGACAGTATATTAAATGCATGTGTTTTCTCATCACAATTGGTGTTTCAGGCTGTTCAATCATTGCCTCTCCCCATATAATAACAAAAGATTTCTGGGCCTGGAAAAAATAAATTATTTCAGTGTTTTTTCTTCTATTGATTTTTTTTAAAGTGTATCCAAATAAGACATGCCAAAAAGTGACACAGTTACTATGTTAATGTAAATTCAGAGAAGTAATGAAAAAATAAATTTTCTTGGTACTTTAAAAAATAGTCACCTAGCTTTTCCAAAGTATTTTGATACTCACAATATGTATTACATTCTCATAGGAAGTTCCATGCCATCATGCATGCATATATTCAAACCCAAGCAAACATCAGAAGAATTTGCCTTGATGGTAGTTCATATGTCTTAATATCTGCTAACATTAGTCATCTGCACATTTAAGTTTTGTTAAATGTACAAACTATGTGACACTTCACCCTTGTTGCAACATCAACTTGCAATGTCCAGCATTTTTGTACTTCCAGGACTTCTTGTCTTTTAGGGCAGGAGTCTGGAGTATCTGAATAGTGGGGAAGAAATAGGAAAGGGAAAAAAAATAATTACAAGATTTTTTTAGACATTGAGGTAACTTAGTCAATGCATAGATTTTATTTATTTATTAAAATTTACTAAAACAAAGTCAAGCCCTGAAAAGTTAAAAGCTAATCATGGTATATGTTTTATAAATTTACCCTTGCTGCATATGTACTACATAAAAAAAAACTTTTACATGGATGATTAAGTAACACTCTTGTTTAATAAGACTTCCATTGAGAGGATGGACAGTGCTCTAGGGTTGAGTGAGCTGTGAAGTGACAAGTAGAAGTGCTTTCTGTCAGTTCCCAATATCCACTGATTCATCTGTTCATTCAAAGGAAAGGAACTAAATCTTCTTGGGTATGTGTGAAATGAGAAAGAACTTCGTGTGTACAATAGCATAAAAATGTGCTCCAGAGCAGAGGACAAACTAGCATAATTGAAAAAAGTTTGGGGGGAAGAGAGAGGAAAACTAAGATGCATCTGTGTGGAACTAGTGCTGGGCCTCTGGGCCTTTAGTTTGTTGTGAGTAGCTGTGATATATTCTGCCTCATTTCACTCCTAGAGGAAATTACAAGTCCTTAAAAACCCCACAACAGTCATGAAGCATCAAATATTGAAAATCTGAGAAAACTTGATGCTTTCTGGGATATGTCCAGATCCCACTTAATTCGTGACTCATGATAGCAATTATCCTCTCCACGCTAGGGGCACAGTAACTAATTAAGTAGGCTCATGAAAGCACCTTCAGAATCTGGAAGAAAAGCATAACTGATGTGATTATATTCCTGACAGGTTCCTCTGTCCAAAGCAAACTTTAAACTGCTTAAGTCCACAGTTCAAATGAATAGAAATCAAGTGCCAGGGTTTGGAAGTAGTTTAATGCAGTTTAATGCACCATTCACTTTAAAAAATATTGTTCTTTGGAGGAGTCGTTCTTTATATTTTATGATGTTTGGAGGCAGAGCTGCCTAATGACTATAACTAAAAGCTGTCTGGGTTATAAGTACGCCTGAACTATTTAAACATCACTCATTATGGGGGAAGACTGATGGCTACCTCAATTCACAGCCTTCCAAGTTCAAGGTACTGAACCTCCTGGAAACCAAATAAACTGCACAGCCTGAGTGAACCCGAAGGACAACACTAAGAACAGCCATGCTGGCAACCTCTCTTGAACTCTGAGTTCCTGAGAAGGGATGATCAAAGCTCCCATGCTCCTGATAATAATTTGGATGTTTTGGTATCACACATTTACATCCTTCCTATGTTGGTTTTTGTTTCTTTTTTTTTTTTTTTTCTTACAATCTAGTAAACAGGGTGAAAGAAAAATGACAAAAGAAAGAATAAAAAAATGAAAAGAAGAAAAAACAGAAGTCAGAAAAGCATCTAAGCTTTCCTAGAGAAAAGATTGCTAATAGAATTAATTTATTTGTACTGACATTGGATCAGAGTTATGGACTAGAATTTGCTGAAGTAAGGAGCTTACATATATGTCTGAGAGAGTTGCTCAGTCACATCTTTCCCTTGTTGAACTTCTCTGGAAGTGGTGCTGCAAGGAATGTCATTTTCACATTGTAAGAAGACAGAAACCCACTACTCCATTCTGGATGGACCAAGTGATTATAAAGTCCTCCTTGATCCCAAAGACATTTGCTGGAATTTCAGTTGCTGAGGTATAAATGGGTAAGGGCAAGAAGTTCTCTTGCTTAGAAAGCAGAGATGATGTCCAAACATTTATTTAAAAAAAATAATCTATGATTCAGTGTTTCACTTTGCTGAGAATCCAGTTAATATTTAAATAAAATTGTGTACATCTATGTTTGAGTGTAAATATATAAACTTCAGGTTATATATGTATATGTGTGTGTGAGCACGCACCAAAATGCATAACTGTTTCTTCAGTGCTTTTTTCTTTTTACTGTACAACATTTTTGCCATTTATATTCAATCACTTAGAGGAGGAAGACTATTTTTCATGCTCTCAGCACAAAAGACAGACTAGTACTAGTCAATAGTATTAGACAAAGTGATATTCTTTCCCTACCTCCACAGACACTATCATTCTCAACATAATGACTTAGATTTAAAAAATGGAAGAGCACTACAATCCATTTCAGAAGCAGAAAACATTCTTGCTCAGTGTTCAGATCACAGTATCATGCTGTCACATGCAGTTTATGTGGCCGATTATACCCAGATGACTTCACAGCCTTCTGCCAAAAACCTTGAGCTTTTTTAATGCTACTATTAAAGTTTTCCCTCTGCAGCACGGTTTCAAACACTTAAGATTTTGAAATATTTCCATTACAGATCTCTGGCACGACATTTTCCACTCTGATGCACTCTTCTGAGGATTAAATTATATAAATAAAAGAATCCTGCATGTGACAACATGTCTTGAGAGACTCAATGCTATAAAAATATGTTTTAGCTACTTAAGTTAATTGATTTTTAGACTATCCTTAAACACATCTGCAATTACTACTGTGTTCTCCTTGAAATGATAGTACTCCTTCTGTCTCAACTATTCCGACTTTCAGAAGTTTGACACTAATTTCTCTGTCCAATTATTTTGTTCCATGGCACTCCGCTGTAAATTATTGAAATTCTAAAACATGAAGACATGTTCACCTGCTCAAAATGCTACATCAGCTGAAAATATGCAGTGTTTTTCTTTTCAATAGAATTGTCACCTTTAGGGTAACAGCTAAGGATTCCTTTTATGTTTCCTTTAAAGGTATAATTCTTCTTTTATTAATTTTCTACTGTATGTTATTGTCTTTCATTTAACAAAGAATTTTAAATATAATTAACTGCCCCATAAGAAAATGATATAGCATAGCTGCACTTGGAACAGACGAGTTTGCCTCTTGTTAAAGGACAAAAGTGTATTTCAAATTAAAGAATAAGTTGCCTACTATTATGGTCTTAAGTGCACATTTCATTTATTTTATGGAAAAGAAAATAGCAGGCCTCTGAAGTCAAGAGGCAATGATTTTAATCTCTGACTTTTGGTAATGGAGGCTGAGCTATTTAGTGCTATCTAGGGTATTTAACTACAAAATTACAATTAAACTAATGGGACCTGCACAGCTAAGCCTTGTGCTTTGTATTCAGTCTTTGTATCAGCTGTAGGATCCTAAAAAACTGGAAAAGCTACTGTCAGCTTTGAAATTGGCTGAGTTGCTTAGCTCATCCACTTACCTCAATCCTTGTTGGGCAAAGGGCAAACCTTGACATAATTATTGCATTTTCCATTTGGTGACAAAATGTGTAAATAATTTCCTGTTAGTAAGAGAGCTTTGTTCTTACAAATCATTCCTGTCACTACAGCTGTAGTATTGATGAATTAACCATGGGGGGTGAGGAGAACAATCATTGTTTTACTGCCCTTAATATGAGAAGCAATATTCAAACAGGAATATGAGAATGGAAATATCAGAACAGAAAAAAGACAATGGAGAAGTGGCTAAAGAGTGCTTCGACTCACAGTACAGTGGGTTGTAACACTGATAATTAGGTCTGATAGCTGCAGAGCAGCAATATCTCCAAAAGCTCTGCTTTGTCTTCTGTCCACGTTATCTTAGTTTTGAACGTTTTGTCTTTATTCTTCTATTACAAGCAGAGAATCCAGCGCAGACAGGGGAGACATTGCCCCAACAACTTCAGTTATCTTTGTAAGCCTCAAAGTGAGACCAGAAGGGAAACATCCAGACTAAATAATAGGATTCTATCAAATTTATCCCAATATTTTCAGCACTCCCCACTTTGCATCGGGAACATGCTCACACACAGTAGGCACTGATGAAATGGGGCCAGGATTTCTCTTGGACTCACAAAGGTTCTACTTACTTTTGATGTGATTCAATTCCCAGCAGATGTACCATAAACACTTGCACCCCACAAAAATCAGGGGGAGGTGAACAATGGCCACCAAGCAAAAAGTTGTAAGGAGGAATCAGTATGAATTCTTTTGTTTCCCTATGGGTTGATGTAACCAAACTGTGCTCTAAGGAATAATGCTGCAATTTATACACTGAGTCACTCAAGGCCAGAAATTTTGGCTTTATTATTTGTCAGGGGGGCAATATAAATGCAATTTTCCTTGTGATGAAAATGAAATATATGAGGAAAGGATAACTGAAATTTCAGAACACTTTAGCTTAAAAAAAGGAAACTGAGATCTGAAGTGCTATTATTATGAAACATCTTTAAAATATTGTGGATAGCGTAATTTAAAACCTGATTCCAGTAAACTTAAGTGAATGGTTACCACTACTTTTCTGGAGATGAATATTTATTGGTAGCCATATAGCTCCCTATTTATTTTGCAGCTATGTATAGTCTTACCACACCAGAGGGGCAGGAGGGAACTGCTGGGGCTCCACTGGCTGCAGAGATACTCTGGAAGTATGTGAAGCACAGGGAACCAGCCAAGGCACCCTGCTAATGCCATGGTTCCTCAGCTCAGCTAAGTAAAAAGAGAGAGACTGAGGAATCAGCAAGTGCACTCTGAAAGGAGACAACTGGAACAGAAACTAATTGTTAAATTTTATTTAATAAAGGGAACAAAAAGAGCTGCTACCAGGACTAACAGCGCTACTAACCCTATTCTAGGTAATTGCCTTCACGGAGCAAAAACTTCCTTAACTGGAATCATGTTGAATACTTGCAAAAGGGTTGCCATTTCCAAACCTCAGCTTCAAGAATTTGGAAACAAATATTTTTTAAATGGTCAAACAACTCATACTGTCTCCAAAATAAAAATTTTAAATGTCCCAATGAAAAAAAATTAGTAAGGAGTTAAACCAGTTAAATCAACAACAACAAAATAAAATTACTGATGAAAAGAGGTTCTCTATGACTTATTGCCCAACTTTGTCTAGAAAATGTGCAGGAGCAAGTCATATTCTTGGATAGAGTTGTCCTATACAAACATTCCCTTTCATGGCTCCATATTTTGTAGATAAAGTAATTTTTTTAAACAACTGTAAGCCTTTAATTTCACAGAGACTCATGCTTTGAAAAGAAAAGAACCTTTCATTTAAAAATATTAGAAAAGAGAAAATGAAATGTTCTTAATCTCTACCTCCCTGCCAAGTTATCATTCCCTCTTGAGTAGGAAAGTTCATTTATTTAGTGATCATAAAATGTAAAAAAAATGTTTTCTTTTAAGTCTTCATGATTTTATCTGCCTCTCTAAACCACACACCCTGCTGTCTTTGTCAAAGGGTCAAAACAAAGAGGTTTTCAAATTGCTGGAGCAGGTACCAAGGGAAAATGCAAATCTTTCATAATCCAAAAATGTCTCATTTTGTTAGCATTTTGTGGACCAGATATACAATGTCAATTTTTAAAAAAAGTTCTCAGACCACCCATCAGCATCAGTAAATATATAGCTATACACCTACACGTGAGTACATGAAGGTACAGAGTATAAACCAGAACTGTCTGGGGAAATATTTGTGTTATTTCTACAAAATGAACAATCAGTAAATTAAAAGATTTGTAAAAAGCTAATAAGAATCAAATCTGGATTCTTTGATAGCAATACAACAATTGTGCAAATAGTTTTTAAATTGCACACAATTCCATCTCTTTGCTACAACAACTCAGGTGCCCAGATTACATACAAACAAAACTTGAAAGTGGTGATTCATTTTGTCTGTAAACACACAGAGTTTACCTGAATCCTTTCATGTCTTCTTTTCCTACTATGTTTTCCCCACATTCCATTTACCTGTTTTGAGATCTTTCCGTGCACAGTTCTGAACATCTTCCCAGGAAAGAGCTGCCATAATACTCTTCCAAGGCAAAGTTCTCCCTTTCTGTTTCACTTTAGGAAGCAGTTTACCATCTCTTGGGCTGTCACCATAAAGGCAAATAGGTATGTTCCCTTTCATAACATGAAAATACAGAGAGGTACATTTATTCGAGTCCTTTGGACAAGAAACCTCCAGTTTCTAACCTGCAGTTGACTGATCTCCAGCCTTCAGTTCTCTCTTTGGTGAACATATATCAGATTCTAAATCTCGAAGAAACTGGTCATTGAGAATGAGGATTATGTCTGGTAACTCACACCTAACTCTACTTTTTAGAAAGAAACAACTTTCCTTTATAAAAAGGTATAGATGGTATAACGTATAAAGGTATAAAAAGCTAGGGATGGACAGAGATTTTTATAAGGAGCAATGCATAAGACAATGCTAAGAAATAAATGTGAATAGTCTTCTCTCTAAAGCTGCTTGTCACATAGATTTGTGTATTTGTCTTCCATTGCTCCCTGAACAAGCTTTGCAATGATGCTTCAGCAAGCAGTTGAAGTGGAGGGGTGTAAAAAAACATTCCATAAAGAATAGTGGGGGAAACTCGCAGCTGTGAGCTTCACTTGGTGCACAGTTTTGAATCTCCTCATTTTTTTTCTAGTGTGAATCTAAAAATTCTTTTGGTGTACTCAGAAGACTTTTCTTCAAGGAAAGTAAGCTTCTCACCTAGCTCTAGCCATCTGAAACACAGGTCCCCAGTCTGAAAGAATCCTTGTACTATGGACTACAAGAAAAAAATCCTTCTAATTAGCAAGTCAGGTACTGTAATGTCTGGGGCAATTCTCCAGACATGCTCATCTTCCTCCATTGACTCCAGAGGGAGCTTACATGATTCGTTCAGACCGGAAGTGCAACCTTCACGTGGCTAACATCAGGCCAGCCCCAGCTTGCAGGGTGGTATCCCAGGCAAGGAATGACAGGTCAGAAAACAGATTAAACCATTCCTCCCACACTAACCTGCTCTCATTGTACTCCTTTTGAAAGACAGGTCCCTCCTGCTTGTTTTAGGAATCAGGGCATATTTCTGTGAGAAGGACAGAAGCACTCTCCCTTTTTTGTTCAATCAAAGTGCCATAAAGTTCCAGCACTAACTTTCCACAGTTCGGTTTTAAGGAACAAGCTGCAGGAGGAGAAATGATCATCAGGCTATTCTGCAGGAGAGACCAGCTCGGCATTAAACAGGAGAGGGTGAAATTGTATGAGGAGAATTTTCCTTTTGAATTAAATAGTTACTTGTAAACTCACATGACACTTCTGCAGTCTAGACTTCTGTGACAGCCATGCCCAAGTGAAATAAAAGTTATAAGTATCTTTATTCTTATTCTGTTAACAACTTTTAAGGAAAAAAATTTTAGATGGTCTACAGAAGAGTGTTGTGCAAAGACTGTGCTTGCTATAGGCTCTCAGCACCATCCAAATAACTTTATGAAACACCACACAAAAGCCAATGAAAATAAAGTTTGGAGCATTCAAATGCTCCTAAATTTAGATGTCTGGTATTTTATGTCTCTGCTAGTTATCCTTATTTTAATCCTCCACCCATATCAGTTCTATTTTCAGCTAAGCTAACCATGTAACTATTCTTGTAACTCCACCACGCTTCCCAATAACATTGCTGTTTTTCTACTAGAAAGTCTGTTGAGTATTGATATAGCATTAGAGCTTGAAAGTGTGTAAAATACATTTGAATGACTTGAGGTTTGTATTATTTCACGTTTAAAAGTGCTAGCCATGTTTACACATTAAGCAATTGTGAAACATTTTGTAATTATTTCAGTTATCCCAGATTTAAGTCAATAAAACTAGTTAAGAACTACATATTATTAGCTCTTACTCATGTGATGGAGTATATTTATTTCACTATTTAAGCTACATGCATTCATTAAAAGGTGGAGAACCAAAGCAAAGGAAAAATTCTTATCTTTTTTTAACTAGCTTCGATTCTGAGTGGCTATTTTAACAGAAGTGTCTTTTTTCTTTCATGGTATGTTTGGAGACACCTCTCCTGTGATGATAAAAGACAAACACCATGACTTCTTTGCTTTCTGCTGAGCTACTTATTTCAACATCACAGTAGTGGGATAATTTGCAGTGGACGTGTTGACTAATACACAGGTTTATGCCTGTTGGACGTGACAAACTGCAGGTGGGATAACTGGGATGTGTCTTAAAAGGACATAGAATCGTTTTCCCCTCCTTTTATATAGTTTGTCTTCAAGTCCTAGAACACTTAAAGAATTCAAAACACCTATTACATCTGTGCAATGGTTGTCATATAATTAGTACACTGATTATGGTTGGTTATTGAACTATTTATCCAAGTCACTTGCTGGGTTTGGGGAGTGGTGTGGGGGGTGAATAAAAAGAAGATCATGAGGGATTTTCTCAAGTGCGTGGTGTGAGCCTTCTTTGCAGCATTTCCAGCTCTGCTCTGAAAATGTAGATACTCTCCTGTTGGTCATGCCACCAGAGAAAGACCTTTAAGCTAAAACTGCACTCCTGTCGTATAATAAGTAACCCAAGATTGTGTAGCTTATCTTCTGATTGCAGCTACGCGTTCTAGTAAAGTAAAACGTAGGTTTCTGAAAGTATATAAAATCCCACACACTTATTTAAAGAATTTCTTGGAGTGCTGCAGAAGAGATAAAGGTGATCCAAAAGTATCGCTGTCCGATCTCAGGAATCTTTTATAGAAAACTGCTTTGTTGTTTTACTAACTTGTCACTGGTCTAAAGAAAGCTGTTAAAACAGTCAATAAACAGATCTCAAGAAATTAAATCCCATTCAAATTTTTTCTTTAAATTTTGAGTAATTAAGTCTCCTTTTTCAGTATGTAGATAATTCTAATAGAATTGTGTGATTTGATATAATTACAAGGGAAACCTGTACCTTTATACTTACTTGCTACAGGAAAACCTGGTGTATTGCAGTTTCTGTTCCACTTTCTGTACCAGAAGGAGAAGTTGCTGAGCAACTTCCATTTCTCCCGTTCCTTCTGCAATAGAAAGCAATAGTGACATCAGAAAGTCCTGTCCCAATTGCTCATGACTGTCCATGACTGTAGAACTTTGTGCTGTGCAGAATCCTAACAAATTCACTAAGAGTAATGGTTTACTTCTAATATTGACAATGGAGACAATTTCTCTAAAAAGAGAAATATTAGCAAGAATCCCTCACAGACGCATGAAGGACATACATGGTACAGCACAGTGAAAAAAGAATTTGACAGAATGTTGTACTATGGTATGAGTTTTTTGTTGAGCTGCTCAGAAATTCTTTTCAGAACAGGAGATTAAATTCCCAGGTGTCTGTATTTTCATGGAAATAGTTTGATTTTCAAGGAAAAAACAAAGTTTCTGAAAAGCGAAACAAAATAATTTGACCCATGTGAGCTCATCTAGTTAATAGAACATGAAAATGTTTCATCTTATTTAAAAATGGCAAAATTATTAGTTTAGTATTTCTGAATCAAAATCTTTTCTATTTTCTGTCAAGCACAGTGTGCTTTGGCCTTTTGTTCCAATTTGGAAAGTAAACAGGTGCTGAAATGAATAAATTTGACAGAAACTCCACTTCAATTCAGCTACATTTATGTGCATGTGCAGCACAGTTAAATTCTGCAGAGTCTTCTACAGCATCCTCTTTCCAGAAAAAAGAACCAGAAGTAAATTTGGGAGCATTCTGTATTTTCATCTATTGCTGTCTATTTTATATCACTGATGGAAATGGCCTTACATATATCAGAACTAATAACCTATACAAAATTCACAGCTACTTATTGACATACATTTCAGTCGAACTGTTCCAGGTTTAATTTGAAAATGAGAATAAAAATAGCAGATGAGAAAGTCTTTTAAAACTGCAGCATATTCTCTTTTACTTTACAATTTCCTGGCCTACTTTTTTCTTCATTCTTCATGTCTCTTCCATCCCATAGTATTTTTTTTTAATTGCTTTAAAGAGAGTGTAGCACATAATATCTGCCTTGACAATAATTAGCATAAAGCAGAGAGCTGTAGGGGCAATTAATTTTTATTTTTCTTATTTTTTTAGTTTCTTTGGGATTCCATGGCAGAGATGGGCTTAAGCCACAGACTTGGCACTGGGTTTGATAAAAACTTGAGGGAGAAGGTGCTGCTGACAGACCAAAGTGCAGTTTGTTAAAGCTCCATCGCACGTCCCTCCCATGTCTTCAGCCACCAGAACTACAGCAGAAATACTGCATGGCACAAAGGGAGATGAGGCAGTTTCTGGCATTCAGCAGAACAGGTCCTGGCTGTAGGAAGTTAATACTGGTTTTCAAAACAATCTTTGGAGGTGGTTTACATTTCTCAGAAAGCTCTGCAGGTGTCCCTAGCGCTGAGCTTTCAAAAGTACAAAGCTTTCAGGCATCATCACGCAGATCTGCTGTATACTTAAATCTGTTCTTAGAGTGGATGTAAGGTGCCTAAATACAAGATCGCAGTAGCAGTATTAGTAATAACAACAACAATAAATTATAAAAAATTTTAATAGCATTATTAAAAAAAGCTGTAAACACTCTACCTTATGTGATCCCTGAAAGGGAAGCTCAAAAACTAAAGTGTAGAAATAGTTTTTTATTGGTTTCTCCTTTCTGCAGCATTCATGAGACACAGGTCTGTCAAGAGAAATTAAAAAAAAAAGCCTTAGACCTGCCTCTTTTAATAGTTTAGCTGAAGGAGAAAGATAATGCAAGTTGTCTCATTCACTGCTGACCAAGCTCCTTACTTGGGACATGACAGAACTTGACTGCAAAGGCAAGAGAGAATCGGTGTAAGTGGCAGAATAGGAAAGGGGTATCCCTGGTGGCTGCTCTTTCATTGCCAGCCTCTGTAATTATACACTGCCTTTCAAAGCAACTTTTTAAAGCTGTCTTTGCAGCCTGCTTCTCTTTCCCAGGCCCCAGGGAAAGTGCCTCATAGCCATTCCCTGCCAAATCCAAACACCTTACGATCAAGCATTTCTAAATATGGCTCTGCAGTGAAGCTGCCGGGGGAAAGGAAATAAAAGGTGAAACTGTTTTTCCATGCATGTCTCACCTGGAGAGCTTTTAAGGTTCAGAATAGTACTGCAGAGTGATGAGCTGAAAGCCTTTATAATAAATGATAGCCCTAACTAGCTGATATTTTTCTTACCATTTTGAGATCACTAGTTAAATCAAGCTGTGATTGCTTGTATTTCTTAAAATCTTTCAAAACCTTAAACCTCTTAAAAAAATGGAAATCCTCTCCATCTAGCCCATATTAACGATGCTTTCAAAACCATGAGGAAAAAATCTTCGTGCTATTACTAATAAATGCACATTACAGCACAGATAACAAAGGATAAATGTGTGGCCTCCTGCGTGCTTATGGGCAGGGAAGAATAGTTATTTTTCTCTACACAGCCTCATGTGGTAAGAAGCCATATCATTCCAGCTCATGTTATTACATTCCCTGGGAACATTCTTGTACAATACTGCACGGCTTCCCTGGTGTTAAGTGATAAAGATTGCAACTCCTTCCCTTGGTCTGGTGAACACTGTGTGAAGAGATTCAATTTCTTAAGTGAGTAAAAGCACAGTGACATAGGTATGGACTGCAGAGGCTTCCTCTGGATCGGGAAAGGCAAACACAGATATGTCCTTCAGTTGCTCTTTTCTTAGCTTGAGGTTCCCGAGGCTAAACTTGTGTTATCCTTTCCAGTGACTGTGCACTTTGAAAGGATAAAGAACTATTTTAAGTTCTCATTTATTTGGTGTGCTATAAAATAAGGCCCAAGATGGATGAACAGGGGCTCTGTTTTTTAACAACAGTGACTTAGAGATCTGCACATCAGCCATCTCTCCTGTAGAGTCAGACAGATTTACAGTGCCTGGAAATGTTTGCCAACAAAGATGTTATTGTAACTCCAGTGCCTGTTCAGGGAAGTTTATGAGGTAGAGTTAGAAACTGTTCATATTGTCTTCCTGCACTTGATGTATAGGAGAGACAAGATGCCAGATACATTGCTGAATTAAAAACAAAGCTACTGCAATGTTAGGATTATATCTAACATCAAGTACCTCATGTTCTGGTCAGCTGCCTCCACCCTTCACCTAGAAAATTTGCCATGTTTAACCCTCCTTGCATGGCTGTGGACAATTCAGTTACCTCTTTTGTGCTTTTGCTTGCACAGCTGATAAATAAGGCAGTGTTCATTATCTGGCACAAATTTTTGCATCTGTCCAGTTCTTTGTGAAACAGTTGCCTTGGTCTTTCATAGGGCTGGTTGTAGTCTACAATGCTAGTAGCAAACTTTTCTCCCTCAGAAGCAATCAAAAGACAACCCATCCCTGTATGATGGGTCATTTCTGTAAGCAGGCATAACTCCACTAGGAGCTAAGAACAACTAAACTTTTGCTGGGGTATCATCCTCCTTTCCAAAATATACTAGTGCTGTTTGGTTTGGGTTTTTCTTCATAATGACCTCTTGGATTGTCATTTTGTTTTTCTAAACACCTGTCAACTGTTAATTCAGTTACTCAAGACAGATCATAAATCTTTATCCAAAGGCAGTTCCACTTGTTAGTGAAGAACACAAGATAGTTCTGCTTCTACTGCTTGTAATTCTTGGACCATACAAGAATTTTATGTGTGTTTATGTGTCTAAAATTCCTCTTAACTAAATCTCTTGTATGACTATCAAACTGAATATTAGCTGTATTTTTAATTAATGAAATTTTAAAGAATTTTTTGCTACTTTTTTTTTTCTCTTGGAGGAAATTGAGTAAGCCCAATAATAAATAGCCTGCTCAAGGAAGAATACCCTGCCTTTTGGATTCTACACTTCACAGTGATTGTGTTGAGCCTATGCTCCAGAACCAATGCTTTCCTGTGAATACACCACTGACATTAGCTCCACATTCCTTGGATAGCAGCAAAGTATTCGGCTGTCTAGACACAGCCAAATAAGAGCACAAGCTTACTTTCAGCAAATCACTAACTACTTCTGCTGGCCAGCAATGGGCAGAAAGGTTCTCTGATCCCTTTAGCTGTGGTGCATGGGAGTAAGTCCAGGCTCTATGCAAACTACAGCACTCCAGCACATGCTACTCGATCATTTCCATTCTAGGAAGAAAAAATACAATCCAGAGAGGCTATAAAGAAATGTGGGAACACAGCCAGAGTAGTTGCTGCTGAACCTCTCCTGTTGGCACGGTCTGTTTTTAAACGCCCAGGTGTAACTTAATGTTGGAGGGATATAGACAAGGCAGGTGGTACCTGGCCAATCACTCAGTTGTTGGAATGGTTCTGTTTCTCTCACATTTCTGTCCAGTTCCATGTTTGGAACATTACTTTGTCCAGGCTTAAAAATTAGCATTGAATATTATTTTTTTTTTTACTTGTGGTGAAAGAAGATTTTCTCTCTGTGATCCATTTGGATTTAGAAGTGAAGCTCTAAGAGGAGTTGTTTTTTCCTAATAATATGAAATATCTTCCCAGAAAATTAACTTTTTTAAAGTACCCTAGAGACAGATTTAACCATATGCTCCATTAGAAAGAATGAGAAAACTATACATTTCAGGGTAACAGAAAAAAAAAAAATTTGCATCCATTCAATGCTTGCAGATATTTTTCAGGTGTGAATGAAAGCTGGATTCATTGGAGTATTGCTTCCAGTGAGTCTATTTTTGTTTCTATTTGTGGTCTATTTCTATTTGTTTATTAAAATAAAGGGGAGTATTGCTTAATCAAAGATTAAAAATCATGTGGATTACTTTTCAGTGTTATGAACAAATATTAATAGATAAATTAGACACAACAATCTTTGTATAAGACAAACTGATAATCTAAACTATTCTAAATAACACAATAATGTAGATTACAATAGTACATATCATTACTGTCGGCTAGAGAAGTTGATCTCGTGAAATGTCTGATCTCTCCATTTGTTCTGTAAATTTTTAATTTTTTTAATTTTAATGATCTTCATACCAAGAAAACTGAGATTACCAGTAGTGATACTACAAACAACACCGATCTCATTCATTGTCCATTGACAATGAACTCACTGCATCATTCTAATTATATTGCAAGCCATGATAAAGACCTAAGAGCTTGGATCCCTGCAGTTCTATCAAAAAATGGATGCAAGAGTCTTTGTTTACCAGCTGGGCATGAAATGCTTCAGTCCACTCAAAGACTTTAAGCCTTTGAAGGCTTGTGAGGAAATGACAGATAATAAATTAGTTACATGAAAGTATATTAAGCAAGAACCAGAGGCAGCATTGTGCATTGAATGACTGCATCTCTTCTATCTCATGGATCTTCTCCTGCTTTTTCTTCTGGGAATAACCAAAAACCGGTGTTGCTTTGTTGCTACTTTGCTTTTGCAATGTTTTGCAGACGGTCCTAGAGTGAGGAAAAAAAGAGGTGCCAAAAGGGGTTAGAAATATTTTCTTCACCCAAAACACTTTCCTGTGTTCTATAAATGTATTTAACAGAAGGTCCTCTGGGTTTACCCATGCTGCTGATGTCAGCAGTCTTCAGACAAGATAGAGCAGCCAGTGAAAAGCTTTTCTTTCAAATATTGTATGACCATTTCAGGATACTGATAAAGGATCTCTGATGTAACCATAAGTATTCAACTGACCTTTCCTATCCTTCAAAATGTATAGCCAGTTGGCTCAGACACTGCTAAAAATTTCATGTATGTGAACAAAAATTATTTGATACAACAGTTGTCTTTCAGACAACTGATTTGACAGTGTTCTAGGCGCATTCAAGGCCTTTCCTCCCATTTTTAAAAGGCAAATATTTATCTAGAAGCAGAGTTATTCAGAAGTAATTATGTCAATGTTATCACTAAGAACATGCTTGTTACACTTCTGCAGCCTCAGCTGGCCTTGCAAGGAGCAAAGTTCATGGTCATCAACAAGGAATGTTCCAGAAAGTTGTCATATTTAGCACAGAATATAACACTCATCAATCATCTCTGTGAAGCAAATAAGATTTTGACAAATGGCATGTTTGTATTAAGTGCTTGAAACTACTGCTATTTTAGGAGGCCTTGCTCTATTGTCAAAGCGGAAGAGCTAAAGTTCTTTAACTTCATCATGTAGTGAAACCACCTACTGAATCAGGGCACTGCAGTCTTGCTGAAAGTCAGCCCAAATACTTGAGATGTGCCTACCCTCCTTGTTCTGCTGTAGTGCTTTGTACACAATATCTTCACTAGCAAGGCAGTGAGTAGGGTCCCTGAGTCCACTTCAGTTCAACTGAAGGCACAGTCCTGTTCTTCAAAGGCTGTGCAGAGCATGGATGAGACCTTTTCCCTCAAAGCCACTTGTATGGCCACATCCCTTAATTGTGTGTCTTGCCAGGATGCTTTCTTTTTTCCTCCCTTCTTTCTCTTTGTTATGCTAGGCAGACATCTTATTTTCCCAAAGAGTCTTATGTTGTTTCATTACAAAGTCTTTATTTTATCTGTGCTGGTGCAATGTCCTGGAGCAGCACTTGTAGTTGGATACCTTGAGAGGCAGAAAAACTGAGGAGAAGGATGACAGTGGCAAAGATTGTGTCTCCAGATAGCCTGAGTCTCTCAGCTGTCAGAGGGAGTGATTTAAATGAAAGAGAAGACTGAGTGTTATAAACCAACACACAGTCAGTGGACTTTGTCTTCTTAATATGCCTTCTCTCGTGAAATTAGGCAGCGCATTTTAGTCTTTTCTATTGCAATTTAGTCTTTTCTATTTCCTCCTTTAGAGATTGCTAGTGTGTCAAAACCAACACAGACTGAATGCTAATAGTAGGTAAAGCAAGTGTCTGTTTCCTATGTTTTGTAATTCTGTTGTGTTATTTTGAAATTTGATGTGAACACTGTTCAAGTCTGAATAGTACTATTATTCAAATTTTATGGTTCTTTCATCAAGCTCCTATGACTGTACTCTGACTAAATATCATATTCTCTATCCCAGATTTCCAGTAGTATCAGTGTGATGATCTTCAGCACTCCATGATCTCAGCAGCTAATGTTATCTTTGAGCTCTTTATCAGACAGTTTTCTCTCTGTCTTACTCATCGTGAAAATTGAATCATAGGTTACCCTCAGCCCAGCACCAACCACAAGTACCCACATCCTGATTGTCCACTGGATCTTATTCCACAGCACCAGTCTTTTTCTCATGCCACATTTTACATTCGTTCTGTAAGTCCATGGAATATTTGAAGATAAGTACACTTAGGGAAATCCCAAGAATTCCTCTATTTCAATTAGCATGGGAAATACATCAGTCCAAGTGAAATTACTCATATTTTCTTGTCTTGAGTTTCTTACATTTTTTTTGAGCAGCTGGAGGATATCCTTCCTCTTCCACACTGATTCTTTTCTTTCTTTTTTATAGAGGTCCAAATACCTGATTCATTCTCTGCTTCTTCAGTCACAAATAATTTGATTGCAGCATTTCACTGCTGGAAGAGCAGCCTTTCCCTTCCCTACCTTATGTCCATCTTTTAGGTCCCCATGTGTGTCCTTGCATTCACCTCTTTGTCCTTTCTGTTTTCAAAGGGTTGTAGCAGACCTTTTTTCTTCAGCTTTGTCACTGAAGAAATGCTAATGATTTAGACCCCAATGCGTCACAGAGGAGCTTTCCCCTAAACTTTAGCTATCCTATTGTTTTGTCTGACCAAGGCTATTCACAAGATAATAACACTTAATGAGTCCCTCTCTCTCTCTCCTTCCCGCAGGCAGACTTGTAGACGCCACTCTTTGGCTTTTTTAGCTTTAAGAGTAGGAAGCAGTCACTACAAAGGCATGCCTACACTGCATGCAGAGCTGTGATTGCATCACATGCAGACATTCTTGGGTTACCTATTCTGTCAGCCCCAGGACTCTGCGTGCTCACCCGTGCCCTCACCCTGCGCTAAGCTGCAGCCTCCCGCAACTCCATTTCCTTTTGCAACTGGGTTCCCACAAGTATATTTCCACACATGTATATCCAGCAGACCTCCCGTTGAATTGTAAGTATTTTGGAAGGCTGACGGGTACCCAAATAACACCAACAATTCATAAAACCAATCTGGAAACTGTGTAGGAATTGAGGAAGTTTCTATTCAGACTCCTGACAATCCAAGTTTACGCAGTGCGTGGTAAGAGATACTATGTTACAGGAAAGAATTTTCTGAAAAAAGAAGCTTTCAACAATTTTATATTAGTACTATCATCCCAACAAAGGCACTAAAATGGCCTTAGCAGGCTTATAGCTATACTCCGTCAAGGACTTTTGATGTCAACGTAGCATAAACAGGTGTGTATTTACTGAGAAGCAAAGGGGAATATATTTCTACTGGGATGCTCCTGGCAGACACAGTCCCCCCTGGGCACCCTCTGTACTTACAGCCTTGAGCAAAAGTGTTCTCCTGTCACAATTAACACCTGTAAAGTGTGCTGAGTGATCTGTTTTCAGTAAGATTTGTCTGAATCTTCTGTGTTACACCATCTTCTTTGCACCATGGACATAAATAATCTGGAAAAGAGGCAAGAGTGTCATGGCTGGATGCTTGACTCTCCTCTCTCAGGAGAATCCTCATTTTTAGCTTATGTCATGCGTTTCTCACCCTAGCTGCTGAATGGTGAGCAGCTGCCTTCCCCTGTTTTCTCTTTCCTCTGCTTCTACACCTGGACAAGATTCCCGAAGGAGCACTTCCTTCCTGGATGTAGAGACAAGAGGGCTTTGCCAAACAGCTGTTCCCCCTGCATGAGTCTTCCCCATCCTGAAATCTTGCTCTGCAGGGGTGGGGGGATGCACTACAGCATGCCATTCTGCATACTGTGTTTCCTAATGGACTTTCTACTATGTAGACCATTTTAAAATCCCTTTGCTTTCTATGTGAGCAGTCACTGTTGCATTTCTTATTGCACCTATCTGCCTTGTCTGAAACAGTATTTGTGGATAAGTAAAATTCATAATTTGAAATTTAAATGCATAAAGAATATGGGAACATGAAAGCAGTGGTGTTTTCTGGCAATTGTGAGGATGTTCTGCAGCTGCAAGTTGCAGTTTGCGAAAATTTATCCCAAATTTTGAAGGCTGAATGTTAAGTTATCCAAATTTTGCTTCTGCAGCCTGTATCCAACTGCACTGAGTGCCAGCTGGTTATTTCTTTCATATCAACCAAATACAGCTTATATATATTTTCTTACATATCAGACATGCATGGCAATTTTAACAAAGATTTTTTAAAGTACCAGAGATTATTTTAGTTCAAGGTCTTGACTGGTAAAATATCCAAAGTAAAAGCTATAATGTGTTTACTGTTGATACTGTTCATAATATTAATATCGAGCTGCTAAAGTTGCTGTCTTGATGAACACCAGCTCTTCTGTTGCATTTTATGATCCCAAATTTCCTTACTAACAAGCTATGATTCCTTAATGTATTTAGCACATTAGCTGCAATCTTGGCAAACACCAATCCATCTGTCCTTTGAGCAGGGTGCAAAATAGGCTGACAATGCACAGAGGGTGCCTAAAGCAACTTGTTCTGCAATGAACTCAGATGAACGAATGTGACTCAGTGCCTGTTGCTGCCTTTAAAAATAATTGTCCAAAACAGCTGACTCAAGCAGCCCATAAAATTCTGCCCATACAAAGAGCTAACCTATGCCATTTGATGACTTGTTTTGGCTGGTTTGTGCTAAGCATTGTCATCCTATTCCGACCCACAGAACACCATCCACTCCGCCACTGAAAGCATTGAGACTTTTGCAGTTGGCTTCAGTGGTGTGTGGAGTCTGTGATTATCCCCCTACAGATATTGGTCTCTAAGAACAGTCCTCCTCCCACCACTGTTTTCATTAGTTGCTGGGCACCTCCCACTGCATTTGCAGGGATGGAGCTCCCAACTCTCCACTCACTGGACTATGAGTCTCTGGAGCAATAACTTTATGAATGTGTGGGTTGAAAGTTGTGAGAGATGCTTAAGGGGAGTGCCAAGGGACACTATCACATGAAAGTGAAACATTCTAGACTTCATAGCTCTTCAGCCACATTCAGCTTGGACTATCTCTCCTCCTATTAAAGAAAAAGCAATAAGCATAATTTAGTAACATCTTCTGAGACAATCTAATATTTGGAAGAAAGAAGGATAAAATCAGGGAACAAGCTTGATGTTGAAATGAGACTACTGCTCATGCCAAGCGACAATGAGCTCCGTGCTGCTGTGTGTCAGGTCAGATCCATAAAAAGGAAGCAGATGTGATTCTACATGGGATGTGTGTCACAGCCTCAGGGTGAGGCAGCTCACACAGCTGGCTCCACATTCATGTGAACGTGCCTCTTCCATGCTGATCAGATAGGAAAACACATGAACTTTGGTCAGAGAAGGAGAATTAGCAAGCAGGGCAATAAATATCAGAAAAGAAACTGTTGGATGAAAGAGAAATGTAAAAGGATGGATGTTCTGGTAGGCATTTGAGAAAAAAAAAAATAGAAGACGTTAAAACATATGGAAATTATTTGTGGAGATATGTATTATTTCAGCATAGTTTCAGCCACCAACTGCTGCTCTAGTCTGCCCACTGTAACCTCTTCTGCCCTCTTCATTTTCTCTTCCTCTAGTTTCTCTCTTCAGTTCACATAAATAAGCTTTTATAGATAACAGGTTTTCTTTAAAATTAAATTATTAATCATATTTTTCAATTCACTCACCTGTCTACTAGCTATATCACCATCTCCTTTTTGTGTCTAGGACTTACAAACTTTAAACCTTTACCCGTCTCCAAATTTTTCGGCTGTTATCTTCAGGGTCTATCCTCAGTGCTTTCTGACCTTCCCATAACTTCCTTATTATTCTTTTAAACAGAACTGTCCTTTTCAATAAGCCTTATATCAACTTTTCTAAAATTTGTTTATATTTCTCCCATTTAAAATGTGTCCAGAGATTGTGTAAAGGAGAGCAGAAATTTTGCCTGAAAGCAAAATCTAGGAAAATGACTGAAAACTATACATCATATTAATTAAGATTGAGGAGTGATAAATACAAATTTTCTTTTCAAAATTTCCTTTATTATTAATTTTAATGCTGTAATTTAAAATACATTGTTACAGTACAAAAATATTAATGTTTGAAACTGCCTCATTTCCAAAAAATAGCACGTATTGGATGCTTCAAAAGGTGGTGTATTTTCTTTAGAATTTCTCTTCGTTAACGGTACAAAAATTGAAAAGGGATGCTTTGGATTACAAGGAACAAAAACTTTGAAATCAAAAAGTCCTTCTTCCTCTGTACAGCTTTAAAAAAAAATTTGCAATTTATGGTACATGTAAAAATGTTTTCAAAAGTCCAGGAGAAAAGAATTACATGGAAATGTTGGAGATAATTATGTTTCATAACTCTTGGCTAGTGTATTACAAGAATAATCTGATTTTCTTACAGGTACAAGCATATTAAGTGTGCAATCCAATAGTTTTGTGAAAAATTCCTGCTAACTTCCAATAGCAAATATAGAAAAATCTCATTATTTTATTTTTTTTTCCAACTCAAAGAAATCAGATTCTAAATCTTTCTTCTCAGTATGCCAAGTCTATGTATTCTTGAAAATTCTTTACCAGGGTGTACTAACATCAAAGGATAATACAAAATTATATATAACATCTGCCCTGAAAAACATGTCAGTATTGCATTTTAAATACGGAAATATAACTTGACTCTACTGTGGGTGTTACTAAAATCTTCTACATAAGGATGAAATTGTACTTTATTTTAAGTTGTATTTTCCACCCATTTCTGTAACCACTGAAAATAGGCTTGTGTGAATTCTTTAACAAACCAATTTTTTCCTGAGTAAAGCTAGAGTTACAGAAGCAGGTCATATTTCGGTAAAAGAAAAGTGTTTTGACATTACTCATGGGCCACATTTTTAAGGCAAACAGAGAGGGTATTATCTCTTCCATGAAGCGTTTGAGTAGCCGCTTCTAAAAGTTTCCAGCTTTGAAATCTGAGAAATTTCCAGCCATGAAGAGAAAATACATTGTCCTCCTGCTCCTTCTCTCATCTATAACAGTGCACTAGTGAGAATAAAATCTTCTCACAGAAACTATTGAATACTTGAAATTGAACTTTCTAAAATAAATGCATGGAATTCCATGAGATAGGTGCAAGAAATAAAGAATCAGAATTTGCTAAATACAGACTAACTCCTGCTAAATTTTACAGAAATGGTTTAAGTTAGATTTTTTTCCTACTAAATTTCTCTCTATCAGGTGTGCCATGGAGTTCACTTCCCCCAGATATGCTTTTATCTGATTCAATGGCAATATTGTGAACCAGTACATTTAGCCCAGGCAAAAGTATATATTCCTACCTCAAAAAAAAACCCACACAAACCACAAAACATAAAACAAAAAGCCCCCCACCAAAATCACCAAAAGCAACTCATGAATTTGACGTAAGTGGTTTCACATTCTTTGAGGTTAATTCTTTCACATTCTTTACTGACAGCAAAGAAAAAAATCTAAATCCACAGCAACAATAAATTAAACAGATGAGAAAGTCACATATTAATCTCATTACTGGAAAAGAATCATGAAAGAGTGGAGCATCAGATGTGAGGCTGAGGTTTTCCTTTACCCCTGTAAAAAGTGATACCAGATAAAAGGTGGAATAGTGCAGGCACTTTTGAACAAATTGCATCCAGATGTGCACATGGGCCTGATCCAAGCTGCCCTAGACTGACAGGAAGACACTTGCTGATTTCAGTGCTCTTCAGAGCTGGCTTTCAGAAGATTGGTTTCTCAGCCAAGTGCCACATCACCAGGTCATTCCTGCACAGCTGCTCTTCCAACAAAATGTCCTGAGTCTCCGATGTGGTGCTTCTGCTGGTTTGTGTTACAGCACTCCTGGGAAGGGGAAGAAAAGGGGATGGAATACAAGAATAAAATAGTTATTTAGATGAAGCTTCCTTAGAGACAGAGAATGAGAGAGAGAGAAAAAAAAAAAAAAGAGAGAGCGCAACTGGGAGAGATCAGACAGAGGTTTTTGCCAGGTTCTGTGAGCAAATGATATCAGACATTTATGGAGGCTAAAACAGTAACAGCCAAATTTCTCAACCTTGAAAGAACCCACTAAAGGCTCTGGAGTGAGAAAAGGGGCAATCTATCTACTCGGCCTGCTTGACGTATGTGCACGTCCTGGACATCGGCTGTGCAGAAACCTCTAAAACCAAAGCACTTCAGTAGTGCTGCAGAATCAACATTTGCATCTCTTGCATAACCTTGGAAGGGACAATGAGCTGACTTTCCAAATATTTCTAAAAGAGCTGTATACCTTCACTAATCTGGAGAAAAAATATCCATGCCAACAAATGGAACACATGGGTTTCTGCTCAGGTTTTCTGTTTCTGTTGAAATCTAAATATAAAGCAAACCACAGAGTTGTGGACAATTCTGTTTTGGTGTTAAATAGCCAAACTCCATTGAAATTAATAGAGTTGAACCCCGAAATACTGTCTATTGTTTTTCACAGTGATTCTATGCTTTTATATTCTTGCACTCACCCTGACATTTCTACACTAATGTCTCATTTTTTGATATTCAAGCATAGATAATTATGCAAGGATTTTATTTAAGGCAAGGCATCTTCATTTCCAGTGGCAGGAGATCAATATGAACTGCCCAGTAGAGGGTGCTACTTGATTTTAGGAATAAAACCGGTCAATAAACTTTAAGAATACTCATATTTCCATGAGATTATGCAAATCATGGAGGGCATCAACTCCTTCTGACAGCAGCACTAAAGAAACTGAAACGTGGTATACTTTTTCATGCTTGTTTCAGGTGGTAGTATAAAGTGCTGAGGAGTGATCTAAGGTGGTAGTAAAACTTTGGGTTTATGTTCTGACATCAGTCTAAGTGACATTAGATTCTACTGCTCAGAAATAAGCATTGTGTACACAACTCATGCTCTTGGTTCATTGTGGTGGATTTCTCATTTTATATTATCTCTCTACTAAAGCTGGCAGGTTTTTACTTCTGGATAGACTTTTAGCTCTTTGCCTTTTACCAGACCAAGCCAATCTGGCTGAAATTTCAGAAGTTTGTTATTCTGGCAAAGTAGAAATTTAATGGTAAGTTTGAGGTAAATTCAACAAGACGTTTGGGAGACATGAGGGCTCAAAAAAGGAAATGGTTTCACCTCTTGAAAATTTTTCTAACTTTTTTTTGACTCATAGAAACTACAAAATATCTTGGCTGAGAAACTTGAAATTTTGTTTTAATCTTTGTAGATGGTGATTCCTCTTTCCTTTGATTTCTTTTGGGATGCTTCAGGGGGAAATTATTTAATCATTAAAAAACATTTATGCAAAAGTTTAGGCTTCCTAAATCTACATGTCAGCTTGTATAGGGCTTATGAGATCTGTGGTAGGGAAATGCAGCTTTCCCAGACTGTACAGACTGTTTTACAGGTAATTCTTGCGATCAGGGCAGGGCAAACTTCCTTTCAGAATAGGCTTTAGTAGGTTTCAGTTCCACTACAAGATCTGAAGGGTCCCACCCATAGCACCATTAGGTCTTCTGAGACCTGCTGGAGGCAAAGGCCATTCCCATAAAGGCGTTTTGCTTCCTTTTTGTCTCTACATCTGCTTAGACCTCTCCTCCTTGCCTCTGCACGTACATCTTTTGGCAGGATTGGAGGGAGAAGATATTCTCCACCACAAATCTAAAACTGGTTCTGTAGGCTCTGCCACTCCCCGTGTATGGGCCAGAGGCAGGCTTGTATGTAAAGACCTGCCCCAATGACATCGAGGAAAAAATCCACTTTTGTGTTCACACTGAGTGGTAAATGTCCAGTACTGGCCCTGAAGATCACGTCTTTAGGTGTAGTTAACTGTTCTTCAGTAGTTAGCAAAACTTTCCACAATGAGGATTGAAGGAGATTTGAACATTCACAGTCTCTGATTTGTTACTTCTATTGGCCCAAAGTCTAAGGACTGAAGTAATTTACTGGCATCATTTTTCATAGAATACTATGAAGTTGAGGTTCCCTAATGATTTATGAACAGAATATAGTCAGAATTAACACCAACGTGGTGAAGGTTCTGTTCCATTATTTGAGATGTTTGTGCTGCTCCCAACTTCTTGTATTTACCATGAATTATATAATTTTCAATCCAAAAAATACAGACATAAGGATGTAGGACCAAAAAACGTAAGTCAGAAAGAATCTGTGGAAGTTTGGAAAACTTGAAACCAAGCTGTCAGAAAGGAATAAGGGAGGTATGCAAAAACTATAAAACAATTAGTATTACACCTGCAGGCAGAATTATCCTCCAAAGTACAGAATATTTTCTGAAAGTAATTTAGTGTTATTGAAATGTTGACTAGCAAGAACAATGTGTAAACTTAGTCCTGAAACACACACTGTTATGTGTGACATGTCCTCCTGTCAGCAAACTCTGTATTTCCCCATTCCATCTCTTCTCCTGTCTCCCTATCCCAAACTACCCCAAATTTTACTGTAGGATCTATTTTACAGAAAAATAAATTTTTAAGAAATTTTGGTTTGTTTGCAGGTACTGGTCCCACTTTTTATGTCAATAAGAGAACTAGTAGTGCTACAGAAGTAAAAAATTGGTACCTTAAAGATGATTTACTGAGTTTGCATTGGTTAAATTAATGGTGTCCTGGTGAGTTCAAAGAGATGTGGACTTGGGTGGGATCAATGACAGAGAAGTGGCAGCTATCTCAAAAGCATTGGAGAAGTGAAAAAAAAAAATAATAATTTCTAAAAACTATAGAGAAAAGTACTTCCCAAAAAGTTATTTCTGGAGGGCAAAGGGAAAACAAGAACAAAATTATTTTCAATAAAAATCCTCATTACATTTAACAAAATGATTATGATTTATAAGTATACAGCCCGTTTACAAAGACTTTTTAAGCTTCACTTTGCTAACCTCTTCTACAAAAGAAAAGTCTGCACCGGATAATTTTCAACTCTTCTATTTCTTCCCTTCCATCAAGCAAAAGGGTTGAGAAAGCACTGACGAACAGAAGACCAGAAATGGAGAACAGAACAGAAAAGATCTGTGCTAGGACACCTCAGGGGCTATCCTGAATGTTGTCCCTCTTTAAATGCATTTTAAGAAAGACATTTTTCTTCCTGCAAATAACTACAAGGACCATTCATCCATCACCTAAAGGAAATTTCTTCATAAAAATCCATTTGTCTTGTAATTTCTCTGTTCACAAATATGTGTTGGGTTTTTTTCATGAAACAAGTCCATCACCTTTCACATACATGAAAGAGAAACTCCAACAAGGAGTGCTTCAGGTTCATTATTTGGCTCAGTTATTTGCCAGATGTTAAGTGAGGCTGTGTTTTGGCTAGCCTGTATGCTCTAATGTAATATTAAACCAACTAAAACATTTAATGGGGTCCAAGTGCAGACCTGCAGTTAAGAGAAGCATTTAATGGAAAAATAAAATTCCTGAAATTTAATCTTCACTCTTGAGATAATCTAAGTTATTCAGGCTAAAAACATAAATTAAAATCAATATACTGTTAAAAATATGACAAAAATTCACAGGTTTTCAATCCTAATAATCTCCACCAACACTCAACCTATTTTGCCTTCAGGATAACATTGCAATGTCTAGGAGCACTAGTTGTAAGGGACTCTGATCTCTGCTTCCAATTCTCCTCCTGAGGATTGCAAGCTATCGAACTGCAGACATGGTTTCCATGTGTCCCATTTTATAATCATATCAAGAAATTTATTCCACCAAACATCCTTAAATGGCAACACTGTTGTTTCTGGCTGTCAGTTCACAAGAATATCTGGATTATTAACTCATCCAAATGCGAAATGACAGGTTAGCTACTGGTACGGTTACCGTGTGATTGAGAACGGCATAAAATGAAAAGCACTTGGTAATCGATTAATTTTTTTTTCTCTATATGCCAGAAGATGATTTTTGAGGGTTAACAGTTATCATAGTAACCCCAAAGCCTGCTTGCAAGATTAATTGTCCTCTTCCATTGTTATCATTGCTCTACTTATGAAAATGTAATTAACATGCTTTTATTACTTTATTTATTCACCTGGTACATAGAATAGACATCACAAAACATTATCCTGAACAAAAAAAGGGGCATGAAATGTGTATTAAAACGTTATAAAACACATGAGAAAGCTAAATGAAAAATCCTGATTGCTGGTGTCACCTGGTGACAGGTATCTCTGGCATAAAGTCTGCCCTTTTTGGATGATGTGCTTTTAGTATCATCCCACAGCTAACATTAAAGCAGTAAGATAATTTTGTGAGAAAATATTCTTTTTGTTTTACCATTTGCAATGCTGGGTCCCTATAGTTCCGCAAAAGACCTGTTTTGATCTGGCTTTTTTTTTGGAAGGCCCTTCTTGACTTGAATGAGTTTCATATCAGGCCTCAGTTCTGTACCAGATAAAACTCTCCCAGCAGGATTTTTCTGCCATCCATCATAGGCCAATTAGGAGGAACCAGGAGGTTATCAGAATCTTGAGGTACACAAGTAATTGTGAAAATTACTTCTGGCTTGTTTTTAAGAGGGATACAAAATTATCCATTTAACTGTTTGGAATCACTCAAACTCTCTCAACTATGCCTCAAATAGTAATTGTTTAGCTTCTTGGAGTTGCTCTGAGATTATATACATTCTCCACTTGCAACCCATCATTCAGGACCTGTCACCCACTTGTGAGTAGCACAGACATATTCAACTAATTCTGGTATAAATTTGAAATCACATCACAGCAAGACAACATTAATTTCTATCTTCCTCTTCATTGGTGTTGACAATAATAAATAGGCAAATGAATAGGGTGATAACTAGGTGTTCATCTGTTTACATGCATAAATAGTGATGAAAGAAACACAAAAGAAAGATGTGTGAATGGCCTAGAAAAAAAAGAAAGTAGGTAAAGGAGTACTTTTTGGTGCATTCAAAAAAAATAGATACAACTTATATGGGCTTAATTCTACCTGCATGTATTTGTCCTCAACCATATGTTTAAGAATGATTGCACTGTCAGGACTTAACGAGAGGAATGAAACAGTGTAAACTAATATCCATTTGAAATAATATTGAACCTCTTCTTAGTGCAAAGTAAGAGGAATGTAATGATGTTGAGACAGGTATTTTGTTTAGAAGGCGCTTTCAGCTGTTTGAAAGCCAGGAAAGAGAAAGCTTAGACCTGTCTGGGTTTGCAGCATTTTGCCTGAGCACCTCCACTGCTAATGAGTGAAGCAAAGCCTTGTGAATTTGTGGTTGAAATAGATGTTCATAGCAGAAATATAATCCACAAATGTTGATACTTACTTTTCAAAGCAGTCGTATAAAACAAGTTTAATAAATATCACAAACATGAATATCCTAATATACATCTAACTGTAATTATATTCAGGTCACGTGATACAAACTTTTTCATTTTGGCAGCAAACTGCTTGGAAATCAAGCAACAGTAGCTAGAAATTACTCTAGGTTTAAGTCAACATTGTTCACAGTTTAATCCTCCATTTGCTGTGGTTATCTCTTATTTGTCTTCCACAGGAAAATGCAGATTGCTCTGTCCTTATTAGTTGACCTCCCGCTGCATCCTCGCCCCTTCCCTCCAGTTACTTCCACCTCAGTGGCACCAAGTTCGGGGAAACAGACAATCCTCAACTTCCTTGAAGCAGGAATGTGAGAAGCCTTTCAAAACATATGCTCTAAATAAGAAATTATTATCTTGATATAAAAATTATTCCACAAAGAAGGCTTTGATTTCCATTTGTGCTTTTCCTTGACTTAAATGTAAGGACATACACAAAAGACATTAAAAGAATTTCCATATATCCCCAAGGCCACAGAGATACAAGAGTTTGCTGTCTAGACTCCTCATTACTTTTCCTCTCTTGCTTTTCAATGAAGTGCATGCCAGCAATGGGCTGGGAGCAAATCACACCCCTGAATTTTGCCAGGGTACTCTCCCTTGCCTCTCAAGAGAGCCTCACCCCTGGCAGATCTCCCTCCCTACTTGAATCTGTACTCCTGGGATCCCAGCTTTCAACTCAGACAAAACTAAACAAAACAAAACAAAAACAAAAACAAACAAACAAGCAAACAAGCAAACAAAAAAGCCTGTCCTTCTAAACACCCTACAAAACGGGAACCTCCTGCTCTAGACTCGAGTGCTCTCTGTGGGTAACTGCGCTGTCCAACCTTTTGGGGTCTGACCAAAATTCAAGTGCCACAGTCCCTGGATGTACTCCAATCTTTAGGCCGTTGTTCTAGAGGTAGGTATCAACCAGTTTCTTCAGGGAAAGTGCCTAGAGTTAGTAAACTCAAATCCATCCAGAGGGGCTACATGAAAATTAAGAATGCTTTGTTCATAATTCTCAAATGCAGCTAAGTGGGAAAAATTCATTTAACCACCCCAGATGGGCAGCCCTTCTACTGGACATAAACACTTTCAGTGAGCTACTTGTGTTGGGGAGCTTTCCTCAGAAGGTAACATGCACGTGCCATCTCAGCTATTTTGATGCATAAGAACATGAGAGTGGTCTGACTGGGTCACACCTCAGCTCAGAGTCCTCTTATCAAAAAAGTCAAGAACTGGATGCCTAGGGAAGTTTGTAAGTGATGCCACTGAAGAATATTCATCCATCATTCAACCATTTGTGACTTTTTGCACTCATTGTCTTACATACAATAAATCTCAATGGATTTTTCTTAAACAAATTTGTCTAGTTGCTTTTTGAAATCATGTAAACTTTCAGCATCTGGAACAAGCTGTGATAAGGAGATTCAGGGCTTAACCATATATTGACACAGATGGATTAGTGGCAGTTTGTTTGAACCTTTCTCTTGGAACTGAATTACACTTGGGAAACTTAAGTGCTATTTACAGTTCCCTCTTGGTCCCTTAAGCTGGTGACTCGGTGGAATAAAATGTGAAAGTAAATACCTGCCAGTACCACTGAAAAATTTGCCATCATTATATTTAAGGTGTTTTTCTGGGGTGACATAGTGCTGTGCTAGGACTGAACTGTTAAAATAGGGCCTCCTATTAGGCCTGTTCACCCCTGCTTTTCACAGACTGTTATTTGTTCCTTCATATTCATTGCATTTCCCTCTGCTACCACTTCCACTCTTTTCCTTTTTTTCTTTTTCATGAACAGAAATATCATGTATTAATAGCAAGTACAACAGGAAGAATAAGAAATTTACATACTAAAAAAAATCCAATCAGACTGAGTTAAGGTTTTAGGACATTAAAATCCAGTTTCCCTTCTTATCGGGAAATAAAAATTCAGTTCAGATCTTGGACAAGAAGTAGCAAGGAAAGTTATTAAATATCACATTATCTTTTGATGGAGGAATAGATGCAAAATTATTGCTGGTAGCAGTTTAGATATTTAATTCATATTGAATAATGGAAAAACAAAAGAAGGAAAGAAAAAGAATCTGAATTATGTTGCATATATTTTGGTTTTGCTTTTTTTATCTGTGTGCAAACCATCTATTTGTTTGACTCAGGTCATTTTCTTGCCATTGTACATGCCATTCCCACTGTGGTATTACAGATAGGCAACACAGATAAACAGAAGAACCAAATAAATAGTCTTCAGTGTGATGAATGCAATTTATAATTAACAGGGACAGGGGAAAGATTCTAAGTGGAGGCTCAGAAAAATTACAAATCCTGATGTTCAACTTGTTTCTAAATTTGTCTGTGAAGCACTGATAAAATAGAATGAGAAAAGTCTTTATAAAGTAAATGATATATTATTACACAAAATAATAGGAACATGCAGTGCTGTAAGCATGAATTAGGCATCCTGCGGTTGACTTCTGCATCATATAAACATACTAGTCAGTCCAAAGCTGAAAACAGGGCCAGGAATTCAGTAATCAGTGTCCCTTGTCCAGCTATTAGTGACTCCCAAAATTCCTTGGAAAAAAGGACCCATACGGAATTACTCATGTAAGTAAAGCAAACTGAAAGAGCAGCCTATATATGATGACTAATAATATATTAACCAGAAATGGAGAGTATAAATACAAAAATAACTATTAAAGGTCACTGAATTCAATTAGATTTTTATACTGCATTTGTTGACATTAAATCATGATGCAAAAGGAAGTCTTGCTTAATATAATGCCTAAAGTAATAGAAACGAGTAAATGAATAATAATCATGCTACCAGTACACTGCACCTGTTGAATGAAGGCCTAAAAGACCTTTTCTGTGATTGGATTTGGAAATTTTTGGGATGGGAAATTTATTTCTGGAACCTTATGGAATTTCAAAGATGCTTCAGTGCTGACAATTCCCCTTGCATAGTGTGGACACATGCTTAGGGAGGTGACTTTCCTGCTTACTAGTTTGGTGTTGTTTTCAGAAGCAGATTTTGGGCATTCTTCACTAGAACATTAATCCATAAGGATTAATATCATTGATATAATTTATTTCCAAATTGTTGCTGATGCAGAAATAAATAGCTTCATTCTAATGGATTGCCACTCTCTTCATTTAGTCACCTGGTCCCTTTCTGTTTTAAGTTCTATAACTTTAACTTAAAGTCATGAATATATTTACAAATTTTTTGATACCATCTAAGTCAAATCAAGCCCATAAAATGAGCAGTTCTCAATTCTCTTGCTCATTACATTGGATCCTAGCACATGCAGACAATTTCAGACATTTCTCTTTTTTGTTCTCCTTAGTGCCTTGATTAAGACTGCTTTTAAGACTGACATTTCACTAAAAGTATGTCTCATGTTTATATCTGTTTTTGCTGTAAATTTAACAGTCTTCTGATCAATGCAAAGGACCAGTGAGACAGGGACCATTCACCCTGTGTATTTACTTCTCTGCTTAGAAGGTGGAACATAGTGCCTTCCACAAATGATAGCTTCTGCAAAGGAAACGTTACTCTTAACCATACTTGTCTCAATGGTGCTTCCTTATTTTCGCTCCTCTTACAACCAGGGAAAGGCAGAAATGGGAGGTCCAGACCAGCCACAAGGAGATATGACGAAGCTTATTAGTAGGATTCCTAGTAGTGATACAGCCCAAGGATAACCCAGAGAATCTGTGGCTATGTACAGAGTTCCTTCATCATTTGAGTTAGCCCACGGATCTTTCCTGCTCCTGGACAATCCAGTTACTAGGATGCCCAGTCTTCAAGTAATCTGGTCCCAGGCAAATAATTCGTTGTTTTTAGAGGTTCAGAAGAGACTATGACCCTCTCTCAGTACTAATGCATTATGATACTTGGGATCAGTGTGAAGTGCTTCACATTTTTATAGCACTGACCTCCTATTAAAAGATAATATGCAGCTCCAAAGCTTCCAATTCATGTATGTTGCTATTTTGTGTATATTTCAAAGACTATTCCAAAAACCAGTCATATGAATATAATGACTAGTTGACCTCCCAAGAAATTTGGGTTGCTGTGAGGCAAAACATAGGGTACAATTTTAGAATAGAGATTTTTTTTTTTCATTTGTAAATGCTAAAAAATTAGGGAAATTGGCAAATGAATTAAATTTGTGAAACATACGGAGCTCTGAGTGTACAGTCATTACTAATGGCTACTGCATAGAAATCTTTGGAAAATAGTATGTTTGATGTTTAATAATCCATGGTTTTTAAGTATTATTAGGAAATGTAGTAGGCAAAACCAGAAATTAATCTACTTATCTAGGTATTTACATAGACTAAGTTTTTGGTCACAATAATATAACTTATTATTTTATGACAGAAGTAAAAATAACATTTATTCTCTTTCAATATTTTGCCAAATCATCCAAATCTGCATTTGCTTAATATGGCTAACCAGACTGACATATATTTTGTGGCCCTGAACTAAAAAAAAAAAAAAAAAAAATTATAATTTTCTGCTGTCATAAAATTTCAGAGAAATACTTCTGTTCACCATAAGGCATGTCATGAAAAAAGTACTCCTGAAATCTTAAACTTAACATTTTCCTGTTAGCCAGCATAAATGTCCTTAGTGCAAAATCTGATCCCTAAATATATTAGAATTTATGTAAACTCTGCGAAATTCTTTTCGTAAGCAAGAACTAGTCCTGACAAAATTCTTCTGCAGCTAGGCTTACTTCCATGTCTATTGTTTCCTCGATCAGGAGGAAGATCAGTCCAGGAAAGAGCCCCTGGCAACTTCAATGGAAAGTAGAAATTAGGAGAACCGGTAAATTCAAGAAATATTTGCTTTTAAAATTATGTTTTATTTGTGTGTCTCAGCCAGTCCCAGCTTGTTTCAGGATGATTAGCAACAGTATTTTCCAGTGTGTTGGAGTAGACAATGATATTGTCTTTGTTATTCAATGCACAGTCAACCTTGTTGCAGCAAAGAGATTAACCTCAGAAAAACACAGGCACAACTTCTGGGAAAACTTATTGTAGTGCTCTCTTAGGACTTTTGTTTCTTGCATTGGATAGTGAAGGAAAAGAATTCAGGTGTAGAATGCCAATATTACACCCTAATGGGGACAGGATTTAGTGATGGAGTTGTCAGTGTTAGGTTAATGGGTGTACTCAGAGATCTCAGAATTCTTTTCCAACTTAAACAATTATATGATTCTAATAGTGTTTATCCATAGAAGACATTTCATCAGCAACACTAGTGGGACTATTTCCTTGAATAAAGTCTTCTCCAGTTTCTGATAGATGAAGATTCAGGTGTGTGTTTCAACTGCTTTCAAATATGGCTCTTAAAAAAAATTTTAAAAAATGGGACAAAATAATCTAATTATGCACTGAGAGTATTTTATCAAAAATCTACAGGCAGAAATGAGTTTCTTCTGCCTCCACTGCAAGAATAAAATAGCTTGCTGCATTATAGACTAGTAAGCAATTGTGTGAACACAAGTAAAAGCCAGGCTGAACCTGAGTGGATAAGTCTCACTGAGCAGAAAATGTGTTGCCTGAGATCTAAGTCTGCACTATATATGGTTACATAGCTTCTGTACATCTATAGTTGTCTTCAGCCTTTTGAGGCTGTCTCTTTCCAATGCCTTTCTGAGGAAAGACAAACTAGAAAAGATGGAGAACTGCACCATCAGACAGGGAATGTGGTAAAAATAACACTGGGGCAGTCCTCCTGCTCAACAAAGCCACTTAGTTCCTGAGTGGTGTAAAGCTAGCCCTCCTCTTTCAGGGAGTCAAGTGGCTCCTGCTCAAGCACTGTGATGCTTTTGAAGCAGATTCTCCACTCTGTGGCTGGCATGAATGTGAGTGCAGTTCTGCTCATGTCTGCCTTTTTGTAGTGGCATAAACACCTCCAGAGTCAAAGTCCTGAAGAGTCACTGTCTGGTCCCAAAGAGGCACTAGAGTAGCTAGGACAGGTTTCCTTTACACTGTCTCAGCCATGCATCTTACCTAAACTCTACAGAGCAAGACATGCAGTTGGGTGTGAGGGGTGGAAAACCAGAATACCAAATTCTGTGTGATATCCATGAGGCAGATAGAGGATCTGGATAAACTGGCTTCTGTATAATTGCTCCAAATCTGTTTCTACATCTGCATTCGTTTCCTTAATATCTTCTCACACTGCATTCCCATCCTTAAGTACAAGGTGCTTTATCTGGATGTTAAACAGTCTGGGAAATCATTGCAAAAAGAATTTGCAAAAGTAATCAGCCAAGTGTTTAGAAAAAAATGGCTCTGCTTATACACTCTTCTGTTCGAGCAAACGATTTTACTGTCAGGCATTTTCAAAAAGAAAAGTTAAAGCACAGACTAGTAGTCATTAACAGTGTGCAGAATACGAGTTCCAAAACAAAAACCTGAACCTAAGTGTAGATCCCAGCCAGTCAGAATGAAAGTGCTCTGTATGACTTATTTCTCCCACCTTACATAATCAAAACAACTCAACTTCTCTTTTGGAATACATAACAGTCAGAACACACTAATTGCAAGTAATTTGCAGCCTAAGAATTATTCAGGACAATTATATGGTAGAATTTCTAAAATCCATGTATTTGAGAAAGTATCTACTTTAGATTTTAAACTGGAAAAGTACAGGTGCTAAAAAAGATGTGGCACTGTACAAATAATCTCTCAGGTTTATATATTAGATTATATTCTCTTTTTAAGAAAGGCAAATAGAAATAATCAATGGAATATGCATTCAAGAGTATTCTGAAAAAGGATTCAAATCCGTGTTCTTCCTCATGTGGGTAATAGGCTTGATGCCAAGTGTCTTATTTTATAGGTAAATAATATATATTATAGTGTCAATTCATTTTCATTTTGACAATAAATTCCACACCAGCTAAACCCCTACTATTTTTTAAATTTTTTTTTTGGATGGAAAAAGACTTTGTTAAAATTTCCCAGTCAGTTCTAATTGTAAGTTTGTTTCTGGACAGGGAAAAAAGAAAGAGAGGACATATAACCATATTTATTGGGCAAATCACATGCTATATGCATCCTTCTGTTGGAAAAAAACAGATGTGGAATGACAGGTAGAGATATCCAAAATATCAGTCTTTGAGTTGGCAGCAGGATATTTATATTATAGTCCTGACTCTGTCACTGACTGATTCAGGTTTACTTTCCAATTCTTTGCATTTTTGAATTCCTTATGTGTCTTGTCCATTTAACTTATAAAAACTGGCAGAACAGCATTTTCTTAAGGTCTGTTTCTTTTCCATAGAACCTGGGACGCCCCACAGTATCAATACTGATATATTAACAACATCAGGCTCAGGGGACCTTCCAGCCTAGATCTGAGTAGGCAAATGTAGGAAGAGATGCTGTAGCAGTGGGAATATGAGCTTCCTGGGACAAGTTTTGAAGAGCCAATTCTAGGAAACCAGGCTGAGCTTCTTTCAGCACAACTCTCAGCCACTCATTTAAGTGCAACCCTCCTATTCATCTCCATTGTTCAGGGAGTTATCTGTCTCTTTGCAATAATTTAGAGCCTTGACACAAAAAAAAATGGGGTTTTTCTCATCCTCAGGAATTTTTCTAGTTAGAGACTGATACTGTTACTGTTTACAACCAAAAGAAATTCTTTGATGTCACAGAGGAATACCAGCATAAACTAAGGCCAATGAGATAAAATCAGCCTCCAGTGCAAAACATCAGACCTTTGAAACACTAGTAGCTGACAAGCTGGTTGTTGCTGGTAATTTTTTTTCCACTTGGCTGTATGGACTTTGGTCTTCAGGTGAAATTTGCCTCTCAAAACACTGAGTCTGGGAGATGTGATGTTAGCATCAAAGACAGCTGACTCTAGCACTGTGCCTAAAGAATTTATCAATGAATGTGTTGCATATATTGTTAAATGCTTAATTTATTATCGGTGTTAAAATGACACAAGGTATCTTCATAAAACTAGAAACAATCTTTCTGCAGTAATGTGTTAAGAGGCATGCATGTGTTTTATGAAACCTTTCATGCAGAAATGGGCTGTTAGATTATTACACCTAGTTTTATTTCTTCCTCTTTTTTTTTAATTTTTAGCCATTTAGGAAGACTTCTTTCCAACTTAAATTACCTGACTTATGCTTGATTTTGCTAAATTACTTTTCCCAAATGCTCAAGAGGAGAGTCTTTTGAATTAATGGATAAAACTAAACTCAATCCCACTCTGCAACTACATTAGTATGTTGTTAATTTGTATGTTGTAAATGCAATTATTTATGATTCATACAAACTGGCTTCCCACAGCCCTAGAGCCAGAATATGGTGGCATCATCTCTGCTGACAGTTTTTACTTTTTTTCCAGGCATAATTCTCCTTGAATTGGAGAAAAATTGTTCCTACTCATCAAGGAGTTACACTGCAAATTCAGGGAACTGTGTCCAGCCTGACAGAAGGAAAAGAGGCATTTATTTCTACCAGGACAAAGCACCTACATCCAAAACTGCAGTCTTCTAAATTCCTGCTCATTTTCTGCCACACCCTGGAAGCACCTAAACTCCGGAGGCGCCAGCTTTTCACATTAAAATTCTCCAGACTCCTGAAATTCTGCTGTGGGCATGTCCAGAAATGCCTCTCATGTCATGGCACCCAGTTAACTCTCACTCTGGCACCGTCAGATCCAATGAACTCAGCTTTCCTGCACCTGCACCCATCTTGCCCAAGGGGTAGAGCCGATGAACATTCCCAAAACACAGAGAGCTGCTGCTCTGCGAAGTGCAGCAGCAGCTGTTTCTGCTCTCCTGTGCTGCATACAAGAGCTCTGTGGTCAGGGCTTTTACCCTAGATGTGGGAAAGCTGGGGTTTACACCCTCCTGTGCCTGAGGAAATCAAAACCCACACCCTTGCCACAAGGCCGGGGCTGTTCTGGGTGAAAGTGCTCTCCACCCTGCCCTTTGAAACTCTTCCATCCTATAGGAGCAAATCACAGCTTCACAACGGCTGTGGAGAACATGAGCCAGCATGAACCTTTGAGGGGTTATGGCCCTCGTGGGAGGAGGCAAAGGAGGTTTCGATGCCCTTTCCTTCCCCTAAGGAGTTTCTGGGTATTGTGTTCTTGGTCAAATGTATAACTGGTCTTTTTGGAGCACATATGGGAGGGGTTTCTCCAGTGCTTCTTCATGGAATGATGAGGAGCATGGCAGCAGTGAGTTTAACCCAGTGCCTCTGTCACCTCTCCTCAGTGGAAACTGCCCCTGGAGCTTCTGAGCACCACTGCCTCTCCTCCTGGCTGGCTCTCACAAGGCCTCATGAAGGCGGAGTTTCCTCAACTCTTCTCCCAAGAGAAGCAAAAGAACACCATCATCAAACAGTGACCAAGCATTCCAGCGCAGCATTTCTAGTACATATGACATCCATCATGCTCCATGTCCCAATTGCCCTGCAGTCCCACACTGCCACAGCTGCAGCCACCCCCCTGGAGACCACGAAGCACCCCACAGCAACATGGACACTGCTTGTTCTCATCTCCCATGACCCAGGACCTCTGCCCCTTGCAGCTTGCTGAAGCTATTGTCTGCATGACAAATTGCTTGAGGAAAGTCTTGAACTAGATTTCTTCTTTCATGGGTTTTGGAGAACAAGTTGCATATTTCTTTGTAATATGCATTTATCTCTGTTACAGCCCCTCCAGCCCAGAACTACCCAGTTTCTGCTAGCAGCCATTGTTTCCCAGGAAAATTTTCATGAAGTGGTAGCAGCCTCTGGGACCCCAGCTCACAATGAGGTTTTTGCCTGGACTTGGTGGAAGTCTCCAGTGACTCACTAGTTTCTAGTAATGAAGACATATGTGACACTCAAGTGCTCTTCAGTTTGTGTCCATTTTCATGGGATGGCTCGTATTCCTTGTCCCGTAAAGCCAAACCACCCTCACTTCATAACCTTGAGTGAGTCCTTTGGCTCCCCAAGCACATTGTTCAAAGATTAATTCTTGATCTTCAGTGTGCTTCTTTGACTTCCTTAGGCATATTTCCAGTGAAAGTAAAACTTGCTACATCAATGTCTGTATATCCGAGCAATCCACAGTGCATTTTGCCTCTTTCGTCTGCTGCTGAACCCCACATGGGGATACAGGTTTGACAAAAGACATGGGGTCTGAGCACTTACAAGTTATCTGCCAGCTGATTTCTATGGAGAAATACATGACACACAATACATATATATCATTGCCAACATTCTCTTCAGAAGCACATTTGGGATGTGCCAAAGCAACAGAAAATTTCATTAAGGCAAGTTAACTGACACACAGAAACAGGTAGGAAAGAAGTCTTCATACTGTCCCCACCCAGAGAAATAATTTTTACAGGACTGGTGACAGAGCTGGGGTTGGTACTTGAGAGGGCAAGCACTGCACGAACAGGTTTACAAGTGCGTCCTGGGCAGTTTACCAGGTGAGGACAATGGCTGGACCTGGCTGGAGGCAATCATTCATAGCTACCTCAGGAGCTCTTCTGGGTATATTACTAATGCTTGGGATCCATACCCACCCCATAAATAACTATGTAACACAATTTGTGGAATTAATTTTGATTTGGTCATTTGGAAGGGACATGTTCATCTAATTTTAACCCTTTTCCCTATGAAGAAACTGCAATGCTGTCTCTTCAACTTCAGTATTCTCTGAGTACAACAGTCATACATGTTTTGTTTTTCCTCTGGTTTGAAGAATTCATGACTTTTTTTTCTGCTATGGAAGTTGACTACACTATGAGCACTTCCAAATATTCCCCCTGACAAGGATAAATCAGCCTGTGCTGAGCTCAGGGCTGCTATGGCCAGGTTGCTGCCAATATCAAAGCCCGTTTAAAAGTAGCTGAGGGATCCTAGTGCTGCTCTACAGATAAAAATGTTCCACATTTCATTACCAAAGTTTTATACTAACTTCCTCTATGTGACTGAACTGAAACTTTTTCTAAATGCTTAATGCTGCAGAACCAACTATTGTTGAAATGAGACTATATACTGCATATCTTCTGAGCTGGCAGGTGCTACTGGCATGTACAGTGAACTATTGTTTACTCCTCCTCCAGCGATCCTTTGCACTTCTAGAGCATTTCAGCTCGGGCAGGGCTTCTATCAGCTCCAGCAGTCTGCAGCTCCTCTTGCTTTACTCCTAGTGCCCTGTATAGTTGAGTAACCCCTCAGAGCTGAGGACCATGACCAGCCTGTTTCTAGATGTCCAGCCCTGCACAGCACAGTCCTTGCAGGACCCACTAAGGGGAAGAAGTTAGCCTGAAAGAGCCCAGGCCTGTGGCTGGTATGAAGCATGAAGCTTTTGCTCCTTGATACACTACTCAGCTCTGCTTTTGTTATTTTTATGCATTGAACACCTGCACACCTCAATTTTGAGGGCCTTTCTGATACCTAGATATAACAATAAAAGCAGTAAATGGCTTTTTCAGTCGAAAGGAAAATCTCCCCACAAAGAAAGTGTCAAAGAGCCCATTGTTTTCAATTGTCTCTACTGCCTAGAAAATATTTTTTGGCATCATATTCTGGGCTGCTTAGAAAGCAGTGAGGCAAGGAGGTTGAGGGAGGTGATTTTCCCTCTCTATTCTGCTCCTGTGTGACCCCACCTGAGTACTTCATCCAGTTCTGGGGCTTCCAGCATAGAAAGAATGTGGACCTACTGGAGCAAGTAGAGGAGGGACATGAGATGATCAGAGGGCTGGAACACCTCTCCTATGGAGAAAGGGTGAGAGGGCTGAGGGTGCTCAGCCTGGAGAGGAGAAGGCTCTGGGGTTATTTTATTGTGGCTTTTCAGTACATAAGGATGGCTTATAGGAAACAGTTTTTACCAAAGTTGTACTTAGAGGACAAGAGTTAGGTTAAGCAGGAAGAAGGCGGTTTACATTGAACATAAAGAGGAAATTCTATACAGTGAGGGTGGTGAGACACTGAAACAGGCAGTCCAGAGAAGCTGTGGATGCCTCATCCCTGAAAGTGTTCAAGTCCGGTTGGACAGGATTTTGAGCAACCTGGTCTGGTGAAAGGTGTCCTTGCCTATGGCTGGTTGGAACTAGGTGATCTTTAAATGTCCCTTCCAGTCCAAACCATTATGTGATTCCATGTTTCTTTCATTCTACGAAGAAAGTGTGCCAGCTGAACTGATGGGAAAGTGGTACTTTGTAAGGCTTTAAACTAGGTTTGTTGTTATTCTATTTGTTTTGACATTAAGTAGCTCTTATAAAACTGAACCACAATCTAGCTTTGGTAGTGACAGATTAAACTCACTGCCCCTTTTCTTCATGTAAGGTTACAGACCAACTGATTTATGTAACATCCTTCATAATATCCTTGAGAAGTGGATTTTGATGATTAAGGTAGGAAAAGACCCCTCATATCATCAAGTGCAACATTTGGAAGCTCTGTGTAGAACCATCTAGAAGGGCTGCATGAATGTTAGATCATACAGAAATGAGGTGCTGTGTGCCTTTAATTTTAGGAGACACTACATTTGCATGAGAAAGAGCACACTAGTAATGACATCTGAAAAAAAAAAAACTTCAGCTAAGGAATGATAATTTTGCTTTTCAAAATAATTCAATTTTCATGAAATTTCCATCAGAAATTATTGTATCTGGTCCTTTCAACAGAGCTGTTTTCCCTTCAGAACACTGTAGAACATGTGTTACCTGAAATAGCAGCAGATACTTCGGTGCAGGAAGTTAAGCAAGCCAAAACTAAAAACACTATTAAAGTGCGATGACTTAGATCAGTTTAGAGTACAGACTACCAGTTGTATAAAAGTACTCTAGGTAAAAGATAAAGTGGCAAAAACGTGACCTTCTTTTATGAATGAATTAATCTGTGATAACTATTAATGGAGGCAGAAGGATCTTCAGATACAAGTTAAGATCTACAGCAGCTTTAGAGTATGATGTACATTTTACACAACAACCTGTCCTGATATGATTGATTTTTGACTTTTTCCAGTGCAGCAGACTCAGACCTTCTATGCATGCTGCACATAAAAGAACATAGATGAAGCATTTCGTGCCTATTTTCACAAAATATATATTTACAACAGCAGAATGAATTTGTGGATAGCCCCTGTTTTATCCTGCAAGAATTCACAAGTATTATAAAAGGAAGGTTTATTTAAGTGTCGGCTTTAATCCCAGCTTCTTTCCGAAGCTACACACAAATGTTGGCTCCAAGAAAGCACAGGCTGCCAGCTTAGGTCCTGGAGTGAAATCCTTACCACCATATATCTTCAGATGAGAGTCAGGTACTTCTTACAGAAATCCAAAACTATCAACATGCTAAGCTTGGACCTGCCTGAGATCAGTAGGCTCAGCAGGCAGCTGCCGAATCCTACTTTTTAGGGAGCGCTAAGGGCAGGGTAAGAGAGCTACAGGAGGCAATCTCTGTCATTGCTTCTCTCCCAGCCTGGAGAAAGCCAGGAGGTGAAACTCCTTCAAAAAATCAAACAGTTCTCCTTGCAACTATCTTTAAGAAAAGAACTTCTCATCACACTGATTTCTTACTTGTTGGGGGTTTTTTGGCTGGGTTCATTTTTGTGTGGGGGTGGGGGAGGGGGTGTTTTGGTTTTTTTGCTCAAATATGCAATCTCAAAGGGAAAAGAATAGAATTAATTTCCCGTCTTTGCTTGAAGGGTTCAAACCCACGACCCTCAGAAGAGCAGCCTGCATATCAGGCTATGAGATAGGACTAAAGCTTCCCACGCACGTTCCCCACTGAAAATGAGCTGCAGCACGGCAAAAAATTCAGGAGGCACTAACTTGGAGATGCTCGCTCCTGTCAAGACTGGGACAGCTCTGGACATGTATGGAGAAAGTCCATGCTCTGCTTTGTAGAAGTACAGCCCCAGGGGCCCAAGAGAGGGTAAAATTAAAAGTGGCATTTAAAGGGGGAAAAGTTCAACCAGGATTTTGCAGCTGAAAGGACCACAACTCCGTATTTTCATGCTTGTTCTGGATGGTGCTTCCACACGTCTCAGCTGCAGCACTGGCACTTGAACTCTGAGACACACAACCTTTCACTGTGGTACAGTGCCAGCAGAAAGCATCTGCTAACTACCCTTTACTCCTCTGCCCTGTCTTTGCTTTTCTGACCTTGTGTCTTTGAAAAAGGGCTCCCCCCTTACTCTCTCTCTTCTACCTTTGGACCATAGTATGTCTTCATGCTGATACTATAATGTGAATAATAAAGTGAAATTCAGGCCCTTCTTGTGCTGCTGAGGTCAGTGAAGCTGAATCTATTTGCAGCAGCTGAGAAACTGCACAAATCTATTGGTTTTCCTTCTTTCCTTGAGAAAACTGAACCCTTCATTTTCTGTTGCATGAAAAGGCACCACATAATGATTATTTTGGTGGATCATTTCCCATCCGCTCTTGGTTGCCCTTTTTATCTGAGGTTTTACTGAAGTCTGGACAAAATCTGTTTAACATGCCATATTTGTCTGTGAACTGCATCCTGACAAAAAAAAAGGAAAAAAATCATGACTTTTTATTTAACAAAAGATTTCTCAGGTATGTCTTGGAAAGGAATAGGAAATGGATTCCAGGACCATCAAAGCACTGTGTCTGTGTAAACTTACATAGGATATTTCATCAGGGTTTGATAGCTTTTTATTTTTAACTTGATATCTAAAGGAAACTACAATAAATACAAGATGATGAACTTTTTTGAATGTCTGTCTCCCTGAGAAACAGAGGCACATATGTTGAAATAAATTAGTTTCTAGCTTTGGTTTGTGTGTCAAAATGGCTGTATTACTTCTACTGCACATAGTATATTAGAAGTCTAATCAGTCTTTGCCCAGCACAATGATTCAGAAATCTATCCCTGCTCATAAAGTACTTAAGTGTGTGCTTCTACAAACCTAAATAAATTCTGCCCTAGTTTTCAAGCGAGAGGCCATATTTCCCAGAAAATGATGTGGTAAGATCTCATACCTAGTTTATACTTCTTTAGAACAGCTTTAAATCATGTCACAGTAAAATATCAGATCCAGCAACCCAGAGACCTGAACAGTCTGCCCTATTTACATAGACTGGGTGATAGTGCTGACATTTTAATCACTCCTAAAATTTGTCTTAGCAGATATCCTAATGCTCATTATTTTTACAGTCACTTATGGCTACTGTTTATCCTAGAATTTGAAATCCACCTCCTAAGCAGTCCAGGCACACAAAATTTCAGTTCTCTACTCCTCTTTCCTCCATCCCCTTTCCTTCATCCTCTGAATACTTAATGTGTTCACAAAAATGAAATGTTTGGAGCGTACCAGAAGCTTAACAAGAAGCATTAATGATGCAGAAGCTCCTAAACTCTTTCATTAATGGACCTTTCCCTACGAAATTCATTTTAATCAGTGTTTGTGATGAAAATTTGCATATGGGTAACCTGCATTCTCCAAGCATCCCTTTCGATATTTAAGCTAATACAACACTTAACAAGTACACTTAAACATTGAAATCTACTGTTGACTGCCAGACACATAAAGCTCTACTAAACTGCAAAAACAAACTGCCCTTTTGCACTTTTTTGTACCTGTCATGCCACTTAAATAAAAGGCCACTAGCTGAAGGAGGTATTGCAGAACACCAGGAAAATTAGCAAGTCTGAACAACTGAGGAAAATAAACATTACCAGTTTTGCCCATAAGATCACTCTCCCAGCAGATTTACTTGTACTTTAATTGCTAACAGGAACGCTTGAATGCAATAAAAAGTTTCTGAGTTGAACAGCAATAATTAATGAAGAGCTCGATGTCGGGATCTTCAAACAAACTCTACCTTGATTTTCATACTGACTGATTCTACAGGGAGAGTAGACCATAGCTGAGCCTTTCAGAATCATTTTACAGATCACGTAAAATATTGTTCCAAGATGAAAGGCAGACAATGTGCCTTATACGATGAGAAAAACACCTCGATAAAAATAAATTAGATGAAGCTCCACTGGAATTTTGAATGCACCGAACTTGTGTCAGATGATCCAGGGAGAGCTTTTCAGTCTAAATACCTCAGAGCATACAAAGTCTTATGATGCATTTTCTCCACTCATATGTTTATCTGATGGATCCAGACCTAAATTTAAAAACATGAATTTTCTCCTGGTTTTATTTTTATGTATTTATTTTACATTTAAAACTGATCCCAGCCTCTTAAACTTCTTGTTCTATAGGGGTTCTTGTCAAATTTCCACATCAACATAGCTCTCCTGTTTTATGCGGGGTAGGATTGTGACATTTGTAAACTATAATCAAATGAGATTTTTTTTTAATCCTAAAACAATGCACTGTTTTTAAACAGGACATTTTCATGAAGCTATGAATAACTCTGCCTCACACAGATTTTGAAAGAAAATATATCATTATCTCCATCAAAGGTCAACCACAGATTATAACCCTCTTTTTGCTTGTTATGAAGAATGCCTTTCTGTAGGCAATGATAAGATGTAGCAAGAAATGTGTGAGAACAGAATCTTAGGCAGAATACATCATTTATGTCCAAGATCTTTCCATTGTTTTGTGATGTGTTAGTTGGCCAATACTGAAAAACTACACTTCAAATTTGTTCACTTCTACCCTTTTCCTTTCAAAGGTATCTAGCGGGGGCATTATGCATTAATTAAAGATGATGGATGCTGATCCTTAGTTTCTGTGACTCCCAAGGCACTCAGAAAATAATTGCCAAGTGAAGGCTGTTACAAGTACTGATTGAAAAACAGTCCAAGACAAGAAAATCTGAGAACCAGCCACATCAGTTTGGGATCTGCAGGACCCAGTTACAGAGCAGGACTGCTGAAACCCGTGTAGGTTTAGAATCCAACTGTAACTTGTAACATTGCTTAAGAAAGAAAACCATCTCTAGGCTGGTCACACTCTGCAGAACAGAAGAAAAAACACATGGCAAAAATTTGGAACATGCAATGATTTGCTCCCATTGTAGCAAAGTACAGCTTGGAAAGCTCCAAGGAGCAACTAGCCAGACTGGAACTGGGTAAGCTGGAGGAGACATTAGCTGAAGTGCTCTGTTACCAGACCTTAGCTCATCACATGTAATAGCCAAGTGTTGCCTCAGACAGCCTAACCCCCACTTCACATTTTGTAACTTCTTTCTGCAGGGCCATAGGATGAAGCTTACCTACAGTAGCCAGTGGCCATGTGGGAGTACATGGAACCGTGGAGCTATGGAACAAGCAGCTGAAGGAACATTTTGGTTGGATCCACAGAAGCAGAGGTCCACAAACATGTGCCTTGTGTTTCAGACCACACAGGAGAGACTCACTCTCTAGTTGAGAAGCAGAGGGGAGTGTTAGGATTCTGAATGTTCTATTTTATTAGAGCAGGTATTATTGAACTTTTAAGTTTTCAGAGCAGGGGACACGTTAAACAAAAGTTTTTGAAAACAAATGCAATCTTTTACACATAAACCTGTATAAGATACACACCAAATTCTTCAGATTGCACTTTTTTTCCTATGAATTAGTGTCTCTTCACATATTATACAAGAAAGTAGCACGTAAGTCTAATATTCTGACTTTACTAGCTCTAAAATAATTTTGATTTGTTAAAAAAATTGAGAAAAGAAGAAGAAGAAGAAGAAGAAGAAGAAGAAGAAGAAAGAAGAAGAAAATAAAATTGTGTCAATTAGCTGAACAGTTTATTCTTATGACACTTTATAAGGTAGCTCTTAAGCAGATGAAGAAATAAGTGCAGAGTTCTTACATGGGCAGAGCTCACCAGAGTAGGGAAAATCCCACAAAAAAGAAAAAAGAATCACTTTTTTATCACCAAAAGCAGTATTATGCAGCAGCCACTTAGCACTGTAGACAAAAGCTAGGGTCCTGCTGTAGAGCATGGCTTGGCAGAGACTTTGATTTACTGGCTTGAAAATAAAGCCTCAGTTTGCCCTCTTTACTTCATTTCTCCTGCTTCATTATATCTTACAATTCCAGTACTATTATTTATTGATAGATTGCCCTGTAAGAAGGATCCCCAGCCCAGAGGGGAAAACACTTCTTAGTGTTTAGCTTTTCTATAGGTGTATGGGGGTGTTTGGAGAGGGAAGGATGGCACTGTGGAGTGCCTCAACCTACAGTGACATTAGTAAGACTGATGGTGTTTCTCCCACTAGAAAGAAATGCATTTGTTAAAAAAGGGGCGGGGGGGAAAAGAGTAACTTATCATTGGCTGGAGAGAGGCTGAGCCAGTAACAGCGCCATGGCGTGATTGATTTGTTTGTTCTATTCCAGCCTGTGCAATATCAATGAGTTGAGAACATCCAGATGAAGGGAGGAAGATTAAGTAATACTGATTGGATTTCTCCACACTTTGGTTTGGTTTTGTTTGGTTTTTTTTTTTCTCTCCCCAAAAAAACATTTTCTTTGGAATAAGACACATTTGTCAGATTATACAAAAGGGGATACATTTTCCTGATAAAGTGCATGTTCTGGTGGTTAAATGAGACTTGTAATGGGGATTTTCTGTTCAGTTCTCAGAGATTTGTCACATTAGGCCACATTCAGCTGTGGCTATCATAGCAGCTGCCTCTAACTTCAATGAGAGTTGTATCTGTTTAACCTAGGTGTGCTCTTTCTGTTTGGGAATGACACAGATATTAATCAGTGACTCTCAAAAGTGTGTTTACTAAGATAATGTTTACTCACATCTCTGAGCATTCTCAGGTGCTGCTGGAACACCTAACATTTTTATCATTTACCATTAAATTATTACCAGCAGTCCAAAAGACCCACCTGGCACCAGATATTTCTTTGTTCTGTTTTATTAGAGGTCCATACTTATGATTCATTACAAAAATGCATTTTTCCCATGTGTCTAGGTTCCTTCTCCTCTAAGCTAGCAGGGTACTAGGGAGACTTTGTTCCTCTAGCCTTAAAAAAAGGAAGGATTATATATGTTCATAGATAATAAACAATTTTTGGGAAATTTTTTGGTAATGAACAATTTTCAGGCAACTCAACTCATCTTTCTGTCTTCATGCTGACTTAGGCCTGCCCAGCTGTGGACCATGAGCAGCAACTCAGGTTTTTCAATACATCCATTTTCATCAGAGCTTTGTTTAAAGAAGATGAATTTGTGCTTTTATTGCATTTCATCTTAATCTCCACCAGAGTGCAAAAAAGTCTAGTTTCATCACATTTCCCTTATAGTATTCTTTCCTTTATGTCTATAATGTGTTGATCTGTAGGTATATATGCATGTGAAAGTAAAGGGTGTCCAGTCTGAGGGTAACAGTGCCAGTGAAGCCCTGGATTCCTCATTTTTTGGGTATCAAGATATCCTGCTACCCCAAGCTATTCCTGAGCTGTCGGTATGTAGCTTTTAGGCTTTATTCTCTCTGTACCTCTGCCACTTTTACAATTATTTCAGAGAATTGACTCAAGCTTACTCTGCACCAGGTAATTCAATAATGGGAGACAAAACAGATTGAAGTTACTCAGTGCTCATTTTGAGATGCTTCTACTGTCATTCCCCAGCTTTCACTCAAACTGCTTGATTTTGTGGAGAATAGAGATTACCATCTGAGGGCAGCTCTGCTAACATTTTCCATTACATGAAGCTGTGGAGAAAATTGCAATCCCGTGAAATAGAAAAGAAAAAACAAAGCCATCCTACAAATCTGTGTTCAAGGACTTTGAACTGTTTACTCCAGTCTTTAGAGCATTATCTTGCTAGGAAAGTGAAAATTCAATAATATGGACAAGGTCATGGGAAACGTAAGTCTTATTTTGGAGGCACTCACTCAACACAATCATTTAAGTACTACTCTTATTCAGCAAAACACTGGTGTTTACCTATTCTTATCATCTTCTTAACAAGCAGGCTGGAGAAAACATCCATGCCACAGAACATTCCACTGAAGTTAGCACCCATGCATGAGTATTTCTGAACTGAGCCGAACTCAGAAATGGACATTTTAATCCCACAGCAATGTCTTGAAAAGACTTACAATTAAAATTTTTTATTCATTCACCTAAAAGAGACTCAGCTATCCTCATAGTGTACAGAATAAGAAAACAGTTTATATTAACAAGGAATTCTAATTTTCTCAGTGCACTGAGTGCTGAGAATAAGTTCCTGCCTGGAACAGGTCACATTGTTTGAGTATTACTGAGTTTCTGGCCAAACCCAGCTAACCTTAGAGCTACCAAGCCTTCCCTGGGGTGGCAGGTTTGGATGATCTCTGCTCAACAGCTCTGATGTAACCTTAGTAATCGTGACAGCTGAGCTATATAACCTATCAGCACATCCTCTATCTTTTGAGAGCAGGAAGGAAGGTTTTGGAAAAGCAGGTGTCTAACAAATCAGCCTCCCATACCTTACTTCTGGCCTTTTCTCCAAGTAATCACTCCAGATGAAAACTTCATAAAGCACACATCAGCAAGAAATAATTCAAGAAATAGAATAGAAACATGTAAAGCACTTCAAATTAATTCCAAAAAAAGTACATAGATCAATGAACACAGAAACTGATACCAGCCTCTTCTTTACACAAATCCCATTAAATCTTTGCATATTGCTTCCTTAAGAGCACTAAACACTGTGCAAACATAACTCATTTTGGAAAGTGGTTAACCAGTTTATCTACTTCTTAAAAGATATTAAATGAAGAGTAACAATGACAGCATTTATACTGATTGAAAATGTAGCCTTGTCTACAGACTACAATCAATTTTCTTTGGCAACAAGGAACCTACCTTTCTCAGTCCTTTCCATGCCCACCCGGCGTGAGGGGAAGCATGGATGGCTGCTTGTGTTGCTCTTACCTCCTCATTGCGTATGTCAGATTGCTCCTGCAACTCCACAGACTCCTTCACTCCAGAAAAAAGTCCAGACTGGCAATCTACTGAAAAAATAGTGAGTTTTGTGCTTTTAAAAACTTTTGCCTTATTTTGAATTTATTTTTTAACAGCTTTCTCTGAATATAAAATGCAACATTAGGTGTGTAAATATCAGTCTTAGTTGTTTTTTCCTCATCAAGACTGTTATCAGTAATGAAGTAACACACAACATCATTAGACATAAGTCCCAGTATAGTCTAGGTGAAAATCTGCAGAATCATCCTCCTGCGCTTTGCACAGGTCCCACTTGCTGCAAATGTGATGTCGTAGCAATGCAGTTGTCTTGCCACTGCCAGTACTTGAATAACAGATGCTCATTAAAGGGAGACTGAAGGCCATCACTATAGAAACAGTTAATTAGGGAACATCAGCCTCAGTTAAGGATAACCACTCTGGCCAGAGGCTTATAAACACTTGGAAATCAAAACCACTTATGGAGTAGGTAAATTTATCGATTTTGCTAGTTATTTTCATTACTTTTTCCCTCTAGAGATTCTTATCCTGATGTAAGCTCAGCAATTTCGAAATATAAAAAAAAAGTATTTAAAACACTGTAAAGACAATACTAGATCCTCCTCCAAGCTAATCTGCCAGTACAAGAGAAATGGCACCTCACATAACACAGTATAAAGCAAGTAAAGTTAAAAAAAGTCCTGCAGCTGCACAAGTTTGAATTAGATCATCATAAATCTAGTGTGTGACCCCTTGAGGCCACCTCACAGCGCTTCCAGCAAACCAGTCATGTTCAAGTGCTTTGACTAGTTTAATTGCTCTGCCCAAGAGGCTTTATGTAATGCCTTAGACAACAGCATAACAGAGTGATCAAAAGCAGAGTAGCTTTCTATTACTCACCATGAACTTTCATATCAGGGGTGAATTATGTCATTCGTAGCACACCAGGAGAGATCCAGCGCGATAATATCTCTCCTAACTCCAGAACAAATACTTTGAGGAAACATAAAATATGAGAAGGTATATTAAACTCCAGGCAGCACACAAACACTTGCAGATACACAAAGCAGTTTGTTATCATTTGCATTTAGTTGTTCAGTACAATACTTTGCTCTGAATTCATGTCACCATTCTGCAGCACCATCATAACAGAGCAGCTCAGCTGGTCCATGAAAAATTCATTCCACAGAAAAATTCAGTTCAGTGATCCCATTAATTGACTCCAGCTGAAGATCTCTGTGAAATTGAATTACTTCAGTGGGGCCATTAAGTTTAACCTGTGTCTTTCACAATACCTGTAATCACAATAGTGCCCATTTTACATTTCCATGGTCCTAAGAAAGTGTTGGTATTTTTATGCAAAAAGTCTCCCAAACTGGGCTTTGAATTTCATAGCAATAACATGCTCTCCAAAAATGTCTATTTCATTTTCTAACAAATATTTTTCAGCAATCTGAAAAAATTCATGCTCATCTTCAACGACACATCAATGTGTTATGTCTCTTATCAGATAAACAATTCATTTATTTGCTCCAGTCTTGAAAGAAGATGAAATAAAACCCATGGTAATTCAAAAATAGAAAGAAAATCATCAATGGTGGATACATACATTTGCAAAAATTTATAAAACCAACTATTAGTTTGTAACCACAAAAAATATCAAAGGAAAGGAGGTTTGTTGTTTTGTTTTTTTTTTTGATAGATAGGCTCTTAGAAATGTTTGCATGATTTTTTTGTATCAGTTGAATTATAAAATCAACTTTCAAAATAAAATGTGATGTTAAAATATTTTGTATCTTAATCTGTTACCATTGAGATTTTATTCTTAAGATTTATTGTTGTCATTTAAATATATGCATATTGCTGTAAGAAAGCAGAGCCATAGGAATTCCAAACAAATTATATTTCTGAGTAAAGGGTTCTTTGTTCTAGTTTATATATCTTTAGCTTTTAATGTAAATACACTGCAATAAAAATCATAAGAAAACTTGGCATTCAAACTTTCCTTAAGTAGTTGAAAAATTCTTAGCTTGAAATTGTCATTTATCTGCCATTTCTGAAAGGCTATTATATCCATAATGTAAACCACAATGTTAAAAATAAAGGCATTAAACATTTATAAAAGAATATGCAATCTCCCTTTGCATTAATCATAGTATTCATGTATTTATTTTGTACTATGATTCTTTTTAGCTTTGCTTATATTTATTTTATCTTAACTGTTTCTATGATTTGTTAAAATTACTCCACAGTACTTGCTGTTCTTTTAAATATTTCTTCAGTATTTTGTTGCATGGTTGCTTTAAGGCATTTAAAACACAGGTTCTTTCTTCTAAAAGAACTTTCGAATTACTCCTTTTAAAGAAAAATCCTAAAATGTGCAATTCTAACAAGCTTGCACCTTTACAGTCCACAGTTTTCTGCTATGCTGATCATTTAAAGAAATACAAATAGCAGGCAGCAAGCAGATGTTTCCTTTTAATGTTTTACCAACTGGTTACAAGTGACTCCAGCTTTCATGTTCACCCAATGCACTGGCGACACCAGGGAGGATGCCAATGGAAAAGGCGTTTTTGAAATAAATATGCTGTTGTGTGGGAGAGAATTGGGATAAAGAGCACCAAACTCCTTCCATTAGGCAACTGCCCAACAGCCCAGTAGTGATTTCAGCAGAGCCTGGCAGGGCTGAATTTAGTGCTAGGAAGGTATTCTTAAAATACTGACAGTTGCAGTTGCTGAACTGAAGACAGAGTGCTATTTGCTCCCTAAAATTTGTTTGACCTTTCTGGAGGCTCTGAACAAACCAGGTCTTCCACACCTTTTCCTCCCCACCTCTGTAGCCTGCTTTCATTAACTCCTCCACCCCAGCCTCCATGCCCAACATTATCCTTCCCACCAAACTTAGAATTAAATTATTCAGTTATTTTAAGGGCCAAACCTGTGTTCTCTGCCCTGGCTTACTAATAACTGCCACATGTTTAATGAGAAGCCTCTTCTTTCCTTGTTCTTTATGTACCTGAAAAATTTTATTTTTTGCTATTGCTCTGGTCTTCTTTGCAAATTTGTACTTCTCTTAGCATCTAGCAACATCCACTTTTCCGATAACCTATTGTTTGACATTTTTCAGCCCTTAAAGCATCAAATTTTTTTTCTGATAAAACCTTTTTTCACTCTTATCTCTAATCTATGTTTGAATCAGGTTAGGAACATTTCTCTATAAGCCTTTTCAAGTGGACTAGTGAATTGACATAATTCCTGTTCTATCTGACACAAAGAAACTTAATCTGGCACCCACACTGAAGTCTTTAAACTCTTCAGTCCTGCTTATATCTTTGAGTAATCCACATCTTCACAAAATTGGGCTTATTAGGAGTTTCCACACAAGAATCAAACGATGAACAATTTTCATTTAGACAGCCCCATCACATAAATTGCTACTTGTTTGTCATATTTCTTGCCCTTAGTCTTTTAATTTTCCAAATTATTTTCCTGACATGCCATAAATTAAAAGTGTCCAATCAAGCAGTAATGGGTTTTTTCTCAGCAAATTTTTACAGCTCAAATCTTATTTATAGTTCCTTTTAATGAGTAACCTTCTTTAAAAATGGTCTAAAGATGGTTTTTAATTGGTTTCTGTCAATAAAAAACCCTCATTATCTTCAACTCCTTTACAATTTTGGGGGGTTTTTTCTGCATTATGTAAAATATAAAACTTTCATGCCATGTTTAGATCTCTGACTCTTTCACTGCTTTTTCAAAGTTTTTTCTCCCCTTTCTTTTTTTTATCCTTAGTATGAAATCTGTCTTCCCAGTGCTTCTGCACCAAACCACTATCCCAAGCAGTGTCATTTTTAGCTCACACTCACATCTGAGGATTTCCTGTACAGTTCAAATTGCTGTTTGAAACTTTTTCCAGAACTACAAATACATATTGAAACTACCAGCAGTGCATTTTTTTTCCCCAGTAATTTTATTTCCAGTAAAACTGGATCATTACAATACTTAGGAAAAAGTGGTCTGGAAAAGGATAGAAGATGAGTCCCCTCATTTAATGAGCACATTGTTGTTCTCTAAAAAATCATAAGGGATTACTAATCATATTTTCTTAAAGCAGCCTTCTTTCAAACCAAGAGATTGGACCTGTGGCTCTTGAGATCTCAAAACTGAGTCCCAAGTAGCAACCAAATACATAAACACTTTACTAATCTTTATAGTTGAGCAAAAAATTGCAAATATATTTTGTAGTGCTTATCCAACAACCAATGATGAATTTTACCTATATTTGAGAAAAAAAAAAAAAAAAAAAAAAAAAAAAAAAAAAAAAACCCAGAAAAAAATATTGCTTTGTTTTGCTTCATTTTCCTCAAGAAATTGTTCATAGGCTTCAAAAATTTTCTATAGGATGGCAGGATGATCAAGAAGATAGAAGAGCCCAAATCCTAACCCATTATTATGTTATTTGAGTTTAGTCTCCTTCCTTAATCAAACTGGCCTTCAGACAGTGAAACTTGAACTGGGGGTCTTGGAACTTGGCCAAACACCAAGAAATTCAGCAGTTTCATAATTCCAAAGCAATCCTTATGATTTCCCACGAAGTCCAACCTTCTACATGGTAAAGATAATTTTCATTTTCTGTCCTACCCACAAACTTTGCATGTGACTCACCAAGTATGGTCTTTCCTGACTTCTGGTTAGGTTGGGGTTTTGTTCATTTGTGTGCCATAGTGGTAAAGTGCCAACTGCACTTTCCGCTTGGTCCTCCTTTTCATTTGCCACTGCCTGTACATGTAGCTACATTTTAATAAATGAAAAGAGTTCTTACTAAGAACCCTTATTAGCAGCTTACAAACTGTGTTGCACCTAGCAGGTACACCTTGCCTGAAGATTCTTCATTCCAGATGGAGACCTGGGACTTCAAAGCAAGTTGTCATACAGAAGCCATCCAGCAAAACAAGCCAAGCAATGACATCTCCAGTCTTGCTGCAGGCATAAATGCTGTTGTGCGACTCTTTCTGGTGAGGATGCAACTTCTTCCCAAGCACGGTAGGCTGCAGTAAACATGCTGAAAGTTGCCAGGTGTCCCATCCACCAGGGAAATCACTGTGACCAAGTTGCCAGATATGTACCTCTAACACTTATGCCACCCACTAAAAAGACCAACAGGCTTCTGGAAATCCATAAAGATCCTAACTACAGCTGGATATTTGACAGAGCAGCACTCCCCATGGTGAGAATTTCTATGGCTAGTTCTGCCAAATATTTTCCATTTCCTGAAACTATTGCTTCTGTTTAGCTCTCTGTGAATTCCAGCCGGTTGACCTTTATGAATGCGTTAATTTCAGACAGGTGTTCAGGCCTCAAGTATCAGCACTGGGAGTGAAAAAGATGCATGGCTGAGGGTACCTGCATGCTGCTGACCTTCTAGAGGTTTATGTTTTTTTCCTCCAGGTTATTCAAATTATAGTCGAACAAGACAAGTAACAATAAAAAGTATATTGAATTCATTCTAGTGACAGAATCATAAGTTTGAGTAAATATGTTCTCTGTAGATGAAGAGAAAGATGCTAAATCCAGAAATCCCTGTGTTCTTGCTCCAGGTACAGGGTTTTTACAGCCACCACAGACTCCAGTGAACTTTTCTATGAAAGATGTGGACAATTCCTCTGAGCACATAATGCTCTTCAAATTTCACAGTACTGACTGATTATATAATTTACAGGGCTGAAAAATGCTGGTAATATAATTTGGAAGGGCAAAATGTCCAAGCTGGACAAACTATGAATCAAGGATCATCCATTGAGGAAGACAAATTAATCAGCAAAGAAAAGGAAAAGTAGAAAGTCTTATGCAGTTCTTAAAAGGCACAGATTTTGAGAGACTAAGCTGATAAGGAAATGAGAGCTGGATTTGTTAGTGTTAAAAGAAAATTAAGAAATGCCTAATCATCAGTACTTTTGGAGTAACTTTGTTGATCCTGTGAAAAACCATGTATGTCGCAATGGAAAGCAGAAACTTTGAAATGCTAATGAAGACTGAATTACTTATCAGTGAGTTCCAGTCATTGGCCAAGACTCTTGTGCTGGATCAAGAAACAAATAAATGATTCCTTCCCTGATAAATTTCTAACCTAAAAGGGCATTGGGAGAGGAAAAGGGAGAGTAGGGAAGAGAAGAGATTGATATGCACAGACAGTACTAAAGAGAGTAGAAGAAACCATTAAAAAGCATTATCAACAGTGCCAGCACACCAGCAGTCAACTTGCTGGCGTAGGAAAATTTGATTTTGCCTACTCTGCTGAGAAACCTTGAGCTGGGAATGTGCAAGTACATGTCTGAAAATCTAGGATGTGGATGATGAAAGCTGGCCAACAGAGAGAACAGAACTGGCTGCTTGGAATATGGCAGCAAGCCATAATACAGGCTAAGAAGAGCAAGGGGTAGGCAATTTGATGTGGTGGTGATGGAGGAGCCAGTGGAAGAGCAGACAGGGCCATAGGAACAGGAATTTAAGCACTGCAGAAACCTCTTGGAATGACAGGAGTAGGGCAGCATTGCTTTAGCCAAAGGACAGGAAGTTAATATTGCAGTAAAAAAGTTCATGGTGGATTAATAAAGGTCCCAGAGGATAACTCAGAATTGGCAACTTACAGGTTTTACAAAGAAGAGTTTAGACATATCTTGGATTTGTAGAACTGAACTAGCTACTGTGGATAATACTTAAGAGTGCAAATGAAAATGACTGGCAGGAGGGCGATGTGTGAGGCACTGTACAGACATCAGGTAAACTCTGACCTGAAAAGTTTGCAATCTCAAACACCAGGCAGGTGTTTAAGACAAGCAGTGGCCAGTTAAAGTGTAGGGATGAAATGTGCTTGTAATGCTTAGTGGAGCTGTAGCAACAACCACAAGTCACAATTTACATAAGATGTTATTGCACAGCAGGTTCCTTTTATGCATTACAGCACAAATGTATTTTAAAGTGGCATTTGAAGTAAGATGAGTTGAGACACTGGCATGTCCAGACATATGGAAAGCAGCTAAGCCTCTGCTTCTGTGCTAGTACCTATTTCTGGAGCCAGGAAAGTAGTGAAGGGAACTGAATCTTGTTATACATCTGATTTTGGGTTGCACAGCATTTTTTGACTACCTAGCTACTAAATAGTGAGCTAAATATTTACTCACATTATCACAGCCAGACTAATATCAATATTTCCTTTTAAACTGTTATCAGGATATTGCGTACTCCTAAAAGTGAGAATGTTTTTTCACATTACACAAAATAGGAGTGTGAGCAATAAACTCCAAGTAAACAGTGATAGCAACATATATGTTGCTATGAGTTTTGGGGAGCAGTCTGAGCAGAAGGGAGAACATTGAAATAATGGAAACTGGGTAAATAAATGTCCCTTAAAGATCAGAGAAATACTAAAACTCTTTGTCACAAGTTGAAATCCAGTGGAAATTTCTTTTCTTGTTAGAAAGCTGAATGAGAGAAAGACTGAACACACTGTCAGACAAAAGTCTCTCTTTTCAGGCACCCTCAGCACCTTGGACCATGCTGAGGAGACACTTCACCCCTGCACAAATCTCTCCTGTGCACTGGATTACACAAGCTCTGTTGGAGACCAACTTACTATACCATATCACTGCCCTCCAACTTACAGCTTTTCCCCAACAGGGCAGCAAAACTTTTTGCTGTGCTGCCTGCTGTGGACATGGTGAAGAATTAGCTCTGTATACAGGAAAGCTGCTGGTACGTTGTTCTTATCTTCTCTTTCTAGACTAAACAGTACCAGTTTTCTTGACCTTTCCTCATGCAGTGTGTTTTCCATACTGCTTATCACTCTTCTTCTCCTCTGAACTCTCTCCAGTTTGTTTGTATATATCTATCTATAATTTCATAGTGTGCCCAAAACAGGACGAAGTACTCAAACTGAGTCTTCCCAATGCCAGCAGAGTACAACAGAACATAAAGCAGTCTTACTAGGATGCTCTGAAGTGAGATTCATCTTTCCTCAGCCATATAATGCAGCTTACTCTTACTTAACTTAGGGGCTGCATAGTCTTCAGGTTTCTTTATTGTCCTGCATAGCACATAAACATCTCCCATGTTCTATTCATGCAGTTGATATCTGTGGCAAACTACACTTGTTATTTTTTCTGAATTTGTACCACTCAGATTATCTCTCCAGGCTCTAATAAAGTCCTCTGAAGTGCTGGCACTTCGCATCTGCTGGTGTAACTTCAAGATCCACTGCTTCATATTTCAAGCCATTCATGAAAATAACTATTAGAACTAGACTAACAAGTGACATCTGTTCACATGTATGTTATGGTGAACTCATCTACAGCGCATTTTTCCAGTTTCTTTTTTCAGAAAAGTGTGTAAGACTGTGTGGAAATCTTTCTTAAAATCAAGATCTAACAAGTCTGTTCTTCATCCTTATCCCCTTGGCCAATTATTTGGTCAAAGAAAGATGAAATGGATTTGTTTCTGATAAATCAATGCAAAACTTTTTATCACTGTAAAAATGTTCAAAGTGCCCACAAAGTGATTATATGCTGTAGCGTTGTAGGATTTATTTGGTAACAGCATTATCTTTCTAGGCATTTATAATTTATTAGACTCCCATTTTTATGGACAGGAATTATAGTATCTATTCTTTCACCCTGGTGTCTTCCACGGCATTCCATATTTTGTTTAAACTACTCATTGCTGGTTGAATATTTGCTTTTTATCTAATTAAATATTTCAAGGTGCATACGCCTGGCTGTTCTTCTTAATAAAGTGTCTGTGTTCAGTGATTATCTGGTTTCATAGACCTTACTGGAAGAAAGGTGTTCACATCACACACTGAGACCTGAAACCTCCAAGAAATTGAATGAATACCATGACATGAAAAATAAAATGTATTTTCCAGCCCTTATTAATGGTTTTCTGGAAGACTACTGAAGATATTTACTCAGCCACTACATGGAAACATGCAGCTGCAAGTGAAGTGAGGATTCCTTTTTCAAGGGTTCAGTAGTCATTTTAGTTATGTTAGGACTACTGTTAACAAATGTGTAGGGGAATTTTTAGGGATGAATGATAACCAGTAGTCACTAATTTGACAACAAGAAAATCTTTCTGTATTTGCTTACCTTCTTTGGATTTTCTTTGATCACCGTTTAACATAAAGTATCATCTAAAGCTGTGATTACAGTTTATCTTGCTAGTCAGTTTAAGGATTAGCAATATTTCCTCTCTGTATTCATTATCCCACCTCTATCATTGTAATATATTGTCATTTATCCCAAGTAGATCAAGAAGAGCCAAGTCTTTAATAAATGCCGTGCATTCACACTCTTGGAGTAACAGAAAGCATTGCTTTGGGTTGAATGTTCCTGCTCACTTGTCTTAAAGGTTATTTAATTAAAACAAGAGCAAAAGAAGAATGTCCCTGCTCTAGCCAAATGCCATCCTAAAAATAGAACTAAAATCCTCACTTTGATGTCACAATTCTTAGATCCAGCTCCGAAGTTAGTGAAAAATCTTTGTGTTGAGCACAGAGGGAACCTGACTATCTCCGTGAAATTTGTTGCATCATCCTTCAGTAACTCCCACTGGCTAAGAGAAACGGAGAGACCTTTATTGGTACAAGTGCTAATTGAACATAACTGGCCTATAAAATAATGTGCACGAAAGTGAGTGATACTTTGCCACCACACAAAAAAACCAGGAGTTTCTGTAGTGTTTTCAATAGTGATGGTAAACAGAAAAAAAAAAAAAACACCAAAAACAGGTTTATACAGGACAAAAAAAACCCCAGGGACTTGAGCAAGTAAAAATTATTTCTCTTGGCCTCCTTATTCATCAATTTCTTTATATTGAAAGTAATACAGCAGAGACAATCAGAATTGTATCAGAGTGAAAGGTATTAGAGTGGAATAAGAATTAACCACAAGATAGCATCAGTAAAAACTGTGTGCTCTAAAACACAGAAGTGCTGTAAGGGAATGATGTGTATGAAAGTTCTTTTGCATTTATATTTTCAGTTCAAGCAGATGGTGGGGTAAGGGCAATGTTGCTGTGGAGGTCTTAAAAATTAAGTTTACTGTAACCCCAAGGTGTAGCTTAGTATCTGAGGATGTGTATATAGTGTGTATCAAAATAAATTACTGGTGTTAACTTCTGCATCTATTCAAAATGAAAATTTCAGGGAAATTTGCCAGGTATAAAAAAATAAACGTTTCTGGTTAATGTCCATGGACCAGAATGAGCTCAGCATGAATAGATTTTATTTATATAAGTGCAGAAGCAGGTTCCATTTGCTATTAGATCTTCTAAGGTAAACTTTCTTATATAAACTATGGAATCTCCCACTAAAATAGTACAGTGAAATAAAGCCAAAATTTGGGATTAAAACACAAAGGCTGCATTTATTCTCCAAAATGAACACAAAACTTCATACTTTTGCCGTTCTCTTCATCCAAGGATCACAAAGGCAACCATCAGTTATAATAATGTCTGTGCTTTCATTATATACCATGGCACAATAGGAATGGACCTGCAGAGCAAAATAGTACCAGACACTCAATATCCCCTGTGTTAAATATTTTGAAGGTTTCAGTTTGGATTAGCTTTATTCCATTCCTGTTGATTGAACAGATGTGGAGCTGGAGTGCATCCTCCAGTTGAGCACCAGGAAGGACCGAAGAAGCATATGGCGAGATGTGCTCCAAGATGAACCAAAGCGTGGTAATCAGTGCAGATGAAGAAGTCCACTTCAAAAGCCTCATCCAAAATAAAGCAGCAACAGAGACACACCCAGGAATTAAGCCCTACCCAGCAGCTCCAGCATATGAGGCAGATTTAATTAACCCTGTTCCACAGGTGGCAGATGGAGGTACAGCAGATTCACATGAAAAGGAAGTGGCAGGACCATGGCAAAGCTGAAGAATTTGCAGTTCAGAGAAATTGGGCACTGTAGGGCACTATGTCTGCTGTAAAAGGACAGAACATGGTGCTGGAGTAGTGAACTGATGCAGATAATTCTTATCAAAAACCTAAAATACAAACAGAAATTAGTGGATCTGGCTCGATTAAATCACCTGTGATCAAACTCGTTCAACCACAAGTCAGTGATAAGGAGGACAACAATTGGATTGGCTGTGATGGCTAGCAGCTTAGAAATGGACAATGAGACACAGATTTAAATGAGAAACATAAGGGCAAAAGGAACTGCAGTCCCTGACTTGGCAGATGTAGCACATTTCCTTAGTCACTGGATTAAGAAAATGCCACCTCACTGGCATACCATCTGTTTCCATCATGACTTCCTTCAGGAATAGCTATATTCAACACCAGAGCATCTCAGGCAAAACACAGAAATCAATTACTAGAACTCCACTGCTAGCAGTTAAGTGCCTTCACTACCACCTAAATGTGAATGTTATTTCAACCAGAAGTACAAGCTAATAATGTCTTATTTTGTATGATGCCTTCTGAGGTTATCATATAAAGCAGAGCTTGCCATTGCTATTTTTGCATGTTTTCCTGCTATTTAACATCTGATAAAACAGCTATCCAGACTGGCTATGATATCAGCTAGATATTTAATGATTATGTGGCTGTATTGAAAAGTGATGTCAGAAAATATAGATACCCCAGATGTGCTAGTGTTGGTTTTGGGCTTAGCCCACATAGTTTACCAGTGAAGAAGTTTCATAACTATATTAAAGATATCCTTCTGGAGGACTCTGAACCAACAAGTTACCACAAAATCACTGGGCACAGAAGAATGACCCATTCATTAGTAAACTCGTGAGAGGAAAAGCAATCTAAGTAAAAAAGGCCTCAGATATTGCTCTCTCTCATTTGCAGCAGAAGGCAGCAGTAAGGACTTGTCTTGAGATAGAGCCTCAACCATAATGTCTTTAAACCAGTCATTCAGTAGCTGTAGAAATATCTGTAAATGAAGAACCATGCCTTTATCTCCTCTTCAAGAACCCCAATATACAGCAGGTAGAGGATTTTCCTTTAAGAAAACCTTAAAGGAACTTTTTCTTATCTGTCCTAAGTGATTTTATAATAAAGTCTTGAATACTGCAACTCTTTTTTTATTTTTTGTAGGTATACATTCTAAATTATTTGGTCATTATATTAAGACAGTTGGATATGAGAAATATTTTTTGGCAAATATTTAGTAAGTGCCCTTTAAAATACTAGCATCTAATCCTTGTCAAAAGGTTGAGCCCATTGCTGAGCTATGCAAAAAAGACTTGATACAGGTTCCTCTCTCAATCTTCACTTATGATTGGACTCTTCAACAGGGAGAGGAGATGAAATTGTTTCAAAAGTTCCATCAGCTCTGCTCAAAGGGTCAAGCAGTGTCCTGCCACCACAATTGGATGTGCTGCAATTTCCTCTGAAAAAGGTTCCTTCTCTTCATCTCTACAGCCAAGCTCCAGAGCATGACGCTGTCAAGTCAGAAGTATCCAAGGCAACAAAACATGAAGATGTACCAAGACGCTGCATTTGCAGAAGAAAAAATAAGTCTTTTCCTGTCTGATATTTCTCAAATTTTCATTCATCCCTCTTAGCACATTCCTTTGGGAGACACTTCCTTTGAAAGATTTTGGTAGAGTACCTAATGAGCTACAATAAATTCTGATTAAATGGTAGTGCTCATAACTGGAAGAAGGTAAGTTGCTGAAGAGGCAGAACCTTATCACAAAGACTAAGAACACATCCTAAGGCATTTTAGAGGATGGAATGAAATTGTTTCAAGGTTTCCATAGAAAAGCTTCCAGCAGTGCCATTTTCCTTTTACTCTGTTCACATTTCATGTTTCTGTAAATTGGTAAATATGGCTGAAAGAAGTTCAGATCATGGAAGACAGCAGTGTTTGTCATCTTCAGACTCCCATTTCTTTCTCCTCTTCTGTTAATTGCACAATCCATTCAAGTGTCAACTTGGCATCATAAATAGTGGTAGACTGCATTCACAGCTGTACACTGCCTTTGTGAATAACAATTTCTCATTCCAGTAAAGTTTAAATTCAGACTGTTTTCTCTAATTAGCTAGACTTTATAGCTAACAAGACCATGAAGCTGTTCTTTTAGTACATTTCTTCCTGTTGTTTTAAATTTTTATCCTGGAGAATGAAACAGCTGATTCATATTTTATTTGCTTTTGCGGAGACTTTAGTTGTTGCCTTTAAGAACTTTAAAATCACTTAAGCTCCAAGCTGTAAAACAACAATCTCAAGCTAAGATTTTGCAAATGCAGCCTACACAGGATTAAAACAAACAAACAAAAAAAACCAAACCACCAAAAATAAAAAGGTAGATATAATTTTTTTGAGTTACAAAAGAATTGAGAACAAAGTGTTTGCTTCTCCTAATTCCCCTGTCTGTTTATATTTCTGGACAGTCAGATTTTCTTGAGGTTTGCTTCAACCTCAACACAATGGTTTAAGATATTTCCTTCTATATTGCTGTAGTTGCTTTGTGCCTAGAATCAGTGTTTGGAACTGTTGAACTTGCCCTACCTACAGATTCCCAAAGATTATCACATTGTCTTCTTTAAGATTTAATATTTCTTAATACCATTTGTCTGTTGTCAGGCTTGCATAGCATCATTGCACATTGCTAGGATACAGTAAATGATTTTAAAAGTGAAAGACCTCCCCTTTTTCCTATTGCTATCTAGAAAATATAGCCAGATTTTACCCTCTGATATAGGAGTGCAACTCCCCATGGAATAAACTAAGTCCTGCATGTGTAGAAGGACAGAATTTGGCCTCAAAGATTTATAGAGCTATAAAACTATGAGTAGATAACTTAGATTATATTTACTGTGACTAAGGGCTGAGTCCACGTCACTAACAAAAATTTAATCTTAAAATGGCATTAGTGTCTCCTGGACTATGATTTTGGATTATTATTATTGCACTCTTCTAAGTCTTTGGATTCATTTGACTTTCAATCTGATTTGTTCCCATCCCTTGTCTTTCCTTTCCTATCGTCTGGTTTTATGGGTGGGGTAATGTGGAGGAGAAGTCAGGAGAGGAAATGCCGTACCAGCTAACTCAACATCTCCTGGAAGCTACAATAGGGATTCTCCCACTGTCCAGCAGGAGGGAGGTATGTTGGGAGTGAAGCTGTGTGGTTTAGAACAACACCAGAGACAGTGACCTAGAAACCTTACATAGGAGGGAAACAACACAGACTGTGAGCTGCAACAGTAAATTACTCAGGCTTTGCGCAAGTGGGTGAATAACTATTTTTCTGACTTGTCATGGTGTCCCAGAATATTCTTACCTTTTTCTTTCACTATTGAAAGTAATTTTCCTATTTCCTAGGCACTCACTGAAGAGCCCTCCATTGAAGCCCTCCTTTTGAGAAGTGTGTAGTATAATGCATCTATCATAGGACTCCCTTTTATTTACAGTCTGGTTTTTCCACTCTCAAAACAGAATTATCCCAAAATAAACACCAGACAATGAGAATCAAAAGCATGTGTAATAGCCATGCCATTTCGTAACTACTTGCCACATCTTTGTTTGGCATACTGGACTTTGTTTAGCAGAAACAGGGTAGTATCACAAGGTCAGAGTCTCCCACAACTTAATCCACTGCTAGCAAAACCTGGAATTCATATAACACAGACTTCTGTACAAAAGAGTTTCAACCAAAGTTAAAAATAAATCCCCTTAAAATGGTGAACAAAATGTAGTTAATTATAGAGGAGGATAAAACCTTGAAAAAAACCCTCCTCCTCAATTAGTTCACTATTTTCTTTTTCTTTTTTTACCAAATAGACATATATGCAAGACATGGTTGCTTTGTTCTCTTGGCTAGGTGCAACATCATCACAGCTGTGATCATGCTGGATCTCATAAACTAAGCAGAACTAATCCTGCTCAGCAAAGTTACTCAATGGGGGGTTTTCCAAGACAAGCACAAAGGCTTGCAGTGCTTGCAGGCAGTGTTTCAATAAGAGTAGAAGTAGCACTCCTCTCAGACCCATGGACTCATGCTCAGTCTTAGGAAGAAAATTAATTCAACTGCATCTAAAACAAATGGTGGTGAAAGACATTACTCTATAATCATAGGTGCAAGCAGAGAAGTAGATATGGATCACCAGGAAAAGTGCTCAGTACACCCAAAGGGCCCTCAACAATTCTTCCAGTTTGATAATATGTGCTGAATTTAAGCGCATGAAATGATATCTCTCTTCTAAATTTCACTGTGACCCAGGGCTATCCAGGATCTTTTGCATCCTCTGGAGTTAAAAACATCTCTTTCATGCACTTCCAGTCCTCCTCACCTGCACAAAATGACTTGTGGCCAAAAGTACAGAAAGAGGGGTATAAGCAGAATGAATATGTTTGTTTAAATAACCCTGAGAAAGCTTTTCTGACCTCTGCTTCTTCTTTACAGAGAATTATTGGTATTGAAAGACCAAGACTTGCTTTAATGGGAATTACAAGTATCATGACAGCGGGAATTTATACACTAAATCTAGTCAAGTGAACAAACTATTGAGGGATCATTCTCTGTTCTCAAGAATAAATGTGAACTCATGATTTTCACAATTTCTGTTTGGCCTCTTCTGCCTCCCTGCCAACCTCAGACATGGTAACTTCAGCCATTCAGCAGCCAATAGCAGGTGGTTGGCCGTACTTCTTCCCAAGTTGAGTCTAGGACATATCTGAGGAGCAATGCCAAATCTGTGCCAGAAAGGTTAAAAACTAAACAATACGGATAGTTATGGGAAAGCAAGCAAGTTTGTGTCTTTTTTATTACAGTAAGGATGCAACCTCTGGTCCCTGAAAAATGTGTAGGTGGCACTGTGACCTGCCATGTGTTCTTGGCAATCAAATTACTGATAGGAAAATAAGATATTATTAATGCTTTAATATCAATAAACAAGCTATCTGTCTTTTCAATTAGCTTGCTAGATATCCAGAACAAAGGCTAAATTTGTAACAATTGCCATATGCAATAGTGACAGACTCTAACTTGAACAGAAGTGCCCTCCTTATACCCCAGTGATGCGATTGAATCAATACCTAGTAGGGAAAAAGTTGAGTTAGAGCTAATCCATTTAGCTCTTTTCTTCCATCACTACACCAGGATTGGTGTAGTGATTGCAACTAGATTTTAAATTTTTTTGGTAGGTGTTTTGTTGGGGGAGCAGGGAGATGTTGGTTTTCTTTGGGAGGGGGAGGGGGTAAGGCATTGCTTTGCTTTCTTTTATCTTGGCTGATGTATTCTAAGAGCACTGGGAAGTACCTGACGTGGGTCTGTATAAAACATCTCTAAAAAAATAATTCCTTTGGTCTTTTCCCAATGAGAATGATGCTGACATCTGTCCCCCTTAGAGGCTGAGGTGCAAAACTTTGCCTCAAAGCCACCAGTCAGAAGGCGTGAATTTCCTGCCTGGACAAGCAACCAACTGTAAGTGTGTCCACTCCTGACTGGGCCTAGAAGAAGTATGTAGGCTGGCCTGCTGGCTGCAGCTGAAAGCTCTAGACTGCTTCTCAAGATCTCAAGCAAGCTGAACAGGTTATGTCTGCTCCCCAGTGAAACTGGTTTGGTGTAAGTAATTACTATTGCTGGTGAGGAGGAGGAGAAACCAGTCATTTGCAATAGGAAAGGGGTTTGTGGTAGGCAGGAGAAAGACGGGCATGGTTTAATTTTGACAAAATTGAGTCTTTTTTTTGATTTATCCACTCATTTGTGCTGACATTTGGTCCACAAAAAATGAAACTGAGCTAGCAGTAAGTTATATCAAATACATGAGCTCAAACTTCTGTTTCCACTACAGAAGTGTTTTGCAGCTCTAGTAGTTTTAAGTGTTATATGAAACCATTGCAAGTAGTGGCTCCTGGCAATTAAACACCTGAAAGATCTTTTTTTCATGACACTAACCAGGCCAACTCACATCAAGCATTAAGTGAACATACTCTACTCAAGAGCATAGTTAACTTCATTGTTGTTCAGTCTTGGTGATACAGCAAGGCTTGGTTGCTTTTTAGACCAAACTCACTAGATTTGCTTACAGTTATACGTACAAAATTTGAAGTTGTCTTCCTCTGTACTACAGGATATTTCTCTAATGAGTATAAAAAAATCTTTGTCTAACACAGGTCCCAGAGTAGCAGCCCATAATAAAACTCTCTACAAACAGCTCTGAATGGGGAGATGGGAAGTTCAGATTAAGAGAACACGTACATTTGCATTTCAATAACACTCCCTATTGAACCATTTTAAAGCATTGATAGCTTGATTCTACTTGCATTGAAGCAAATGGCAAAACTCCCACTGAGGTCAAAAGGAGGCTTGATCTGACCCTAATTCATGAATGGCCAGATTTTGGTACTCCAACTTTGGCTGAATAAACTGTTCAGTCTTTACAATTCCATTAAGTTATGTACTTTTGAAATAAAGTCTCTGTTGTGAAGCTCATAACACTCCTTTGAGGTTAACCAGTCAAATTTATGGATCTATTCATAGCAAAGGAAATTTATAGTAGTGCATACCATCTAGCTACTCTTTAAGTAGTTATGAAACATTTCTGATAATATATTTACAATTTTGATGTTTTTATGACCTTATGGTTTTTATGGCCTTTTTATGACTTCACTATTTCTTTTGTGAGCTTTTGTCAACTAAACCACATGCACAGTTTATCTTTGCTGGATTATCTTAGACTGGATTCTAACATTTTAAACATAGCTCTCAAGTAACAGTAAAGAAGTTTTTGGTATGACTCTACCTAACACTGGCTAAAATTTGTGTAACTACCTTCCTGAATAGCTGAGAATTGACCAAACATTCTGAGTAAGCCAAAGGAAAAAAAAAAAAAAAAAAGATGCTGTAAGCAGAATTCAAGGTTGCTTGTTTAGTTTTGTCTTTTTTTTTTTCTTTTTTTTTTTTTTTTTTTTTTTTTTTTTTTTTTTTTTTTTTTTTTTTTTCCCAGAAAAGTAAAAGTAGTGCATTTATCCTCTTAGGGAGTGTAAAGGAGCATATTTTGAAGACAGAAAGGAAAAATTCATTCTTGAGTATCAGTGAAGATCCCTAGAAACTGAATACAAAACACATTTGCCTGGAGAAAAGAAGGCTCAGGGGAGAACTTATCACTCTCTACAACTACCTGAAAGGAGGCTGTAGTGAAGTGGGGGTTGTAGTGAAATCGGGGTTCTCCCAGGCAATAGGACAAGAGTACAGGGCCTCAATTTGCACCAGTGGAGGCTTAAGTTAGATCTCAGGAAAAATTTTTTTGTGGAAAAGGTTGTTCAACACTGGAAAAAAGCTGCCCAGGAAAGTGGTGCAGTCACCATCCCTGAAAGTGTTTAAAAGACATGTAATGTGGTGTTTGGCATATTTAGTGCTTTAGTGGTGGCCTAGGGAGTGCTGAATTAGGGTTTGGATTTGATGATCATAGAGTTTTTCTCCATCCTAAATGATTCTGGGATTCTGTTCTATTCTGATTGACTGTAAGAAGGCTCTCCATATATTAATTTTCGTATTTACCTACATTGTGCATGTTTCATAGAGTGTTAAGTAGATTTTCAAGGCTGGGGTAGTTAGTTGTAAGAAAGGTAAGAGCTCCTGTCTCTGAAGTGTATGTATATCCCTTTCTGGCACCATCTTTCCTACCAAAGAGATCAGGGAGCAGTGGCTATATCAAAGTTTCAAGAAAATTCAAAAATTCTTCATTAGGATGTCATAACAGCTACAAAAATAGTGGAAAGGATGATTGAGATTGGATGTTATCAGTCAACATGTGTGATGCTGCTAAAGGATGCATATTCACTGCCACAGCTCCTCGGTACAGTCATATATTTCTAAACTAGATCTTCATGTAGACTTCCAAACAAAATAGCTAAGATTATTTATTTCTTATTTTCAAAATGAAGTCAGAACATTAGTGTCCAAAATCACCTAGAAAAAAAGTTTAGTTTTATTGTCTTAAGAAATGACAGGAATTATAGAAATCTCATCAGAGAGTTTAGTTTTGTAATAAAAGAAATAACGTTCAGATAACCCAAGGAAGCCTTAGACAAAAACAAACTTGCAAGCATCATCTATTACTCATATTAACAAAAGATGATCAATAATCTTTTATTTTATAATACAAATGCAGGTCTATAGTAAAACGGCAAACTCAAGAGACTAGAAACTACAAGGAAAAACTAGAACTAAAAAGAAGAAACTAGAACGTTCTTCCTAACTGCTGTCAATATTTGGACAGTAAAGAATCTTTCTGGTTACAGCTCAGCAGGAATTAAATTACTTTCAGCAAATATTGATAATAAATACAATCAGCAGGGCCGGGAAAATAATCTGCTCCAACACTCCTTTCATAATCAATTTATTTTAATAAAAACACCAAGATTTGTTTAAACTTGAAAGCAAATACAAAATTTGTTCAGATTTAAACAGCGAATACCAGGCTTTATTTTTATCATCAATACTGTAGTCATGAGAATTGCACAACACAGCACAACAAAAACATCAAAATCAATGAAATTTAAAGCCAAAAATCACTTCAATTCTGCAGTTATACTAAGAGTCTTTCTTTTCCCTATCTGCTTTATTTTTTTTAACTGCAATAGTAAAAACCTTCAGTTTTGTCTTCATTGGATAAAGGGCTACTGAGATTAAATTGAACAATTATGTTACGTTCACCTAATAGCTATAATCTTTTCAAGTCTGTTCAAAAATCTCATTTGTCTATGATCTACTCATGATAATCTTTGGTTGATCATAGTGACTGGGAAAGGTGCCCAAAGATTGGAGCGAAGTAAGTGTTGTTTTCACCTTCAAGAAGGAGCCAGGGAACTACAGGAAGTCAGCCTGCCTCAATCCTTGGGAACATGATGGAGCAGCTGATCTGGGAGACCATCACTGGACATGCGAAGGACAAGGAGCTGATCAGGAATAGTCAATATGGATTAACAAATGGCAAGTCATGCTCAAACAACCTGAGAACCTTCTGTGATGAGATTACTGCCATGGTAGACCAGCGGAGAGCAGTGACTATTTTCTGCAATGATATCAGAGAGGTTTTTGCCACTGTCTTCTGTAGGATCCCCCTACAAAATCTGAAGAACTATGGGCTAGCTGAGCAGACAGTGAGGTGAAAACTTCCTAAACTGCCAGACCCAGAGAGTGGTAATCAGTGGCATGAAGTCCAGTTGGAGGCTGGTAGCCAGTGGGGTACTCCAGTGGCCTTGATTGGTTCTGATCCTATTTGACGTCTTCATGAATTACCTGGATGATGCAGCAGAGTGTACCCCCAGCAATTTTTCAGATGACACAGAACGGGGTGGCGGGGGGGGGGGGGGGAAGGGGTGGAATGGCTGATGAATAAGAGGGTCATACTGACCTCAAAAAGCTGGAAAAAGAGCTTGACAGGCACCTCTTAATTATTAAGGGTCTAGACCATCTCTCCTATAAGGAAAGACTGAAGAAGCTGGGAATTGTCTGCTTGGAGAATGCTCACAGGGTTCTAAGCTATATATACATAAATACATGAAGGAAAGGTACAGAGAGGATGAAGATGAGTCTTTTCAGTGGATGCCAGTGACAGGATCAGAGGCAAAGGGCCCACGCTGAAACACAGGACATTTCTCCTGAACATCAGGAAACACTATTTTCACTGTGAGGGTGATGAAGCAGCAACACAAGTCGCCCAAGAGAGATTGTGAAGTTACTATTAAGATCTAAACCAGCAACAGGTGTTAGTTCATCTGTGGTAACAATCACATAAAATCCTAGGCCACATCTCCACGAAAATGAGAATCCAGTTTTAGGATTCCTCATACTTGCCACATGGTCCAAAGTGCTGATTTGATATCAATTCACAGTGCCAGATCAACTGTGTTAAAAAATAATTACCAGTCAACTTTATGCTGGTTCATTTACCATGTGCTGCCTTTCCTGTGGTAGTCCAGATTTCTTGCCCTGCCTTAATCCAAAGGTCATTGTCCCTAGATGTCCCTACATCAAGTCATGGCTGCTGAGATGTGATTGCTCTCTTTTTATGCAGTGTCATCAGATGTAAAAGTGCAAACTGTCTGTCTCTAATATGTGGTAAAATTACTTCAAACTTCAAAGGAAAGAAAACACCTTCCCTTGTATTATGGACAATGGTTTCAAATACCTTATACTTAAGGAATTCAACTTTTTAAGCATACAGGAATGGACAATTTGTATCAAAACGTATTAGATAAACTTACTTGATACCAGAAGAAGGGGCAGATATTGATGAAAGGTCGCCTGTTACTTGTTTTCCACTATCCATTTGGCAGATAAACAATTTATCTGTCAAATAAGATTTGGGGCCCTTCCTCAGGGTTAGAACAATCATATATTGGAAATCCTGGAAGAGCAGAACAAAAACATTTACAAAAAGCAAATGTAGGTGGGAAATCTAGGTGACATTAAATGCAACAGGGCATTAAAATGATGAATAAAACTCAACAGAGACTATACCTAGACTATCCCTATATGTGGAAGTCAGAACATCAGCCATGTTTAGTTCTGCTGTGAGGACCTCAAATACTATAGCAGAAGAAACCTTGCACTGAAGCACGATCATGAGAAAGATATTTTCAGGACTCTTTGCTTCAGTACATTTCAAATGGATTTTGGAACTGCTCCTAGGAAATCTTTGTGAAGGTGGCACCTGCAATTGTTTTTATAATATATAACATATAATAAATATGGTACTTAAAAATAATGTCTTAGTTACCTTAAATCAGGCTCAAAAAACAGAGAATGTATATTTTATCTTATTCTGTCTGTGCTCGGGTTTCTCATCTCTAAATGGAAATAAATCCAGTTTGTTTCACAGCAGTCTGACAAAGATAAGCAATAATTAGTTTTTTAAGTTCTATTATATCACCACAAACACCACAGCAAAGTCTGTGAGGAAATTTATAATTCTAATTTTAGATGGGAATGCAGTAAATAAGGCATCCAGCCATCCAGCTGCACATTGAACAAGGAAAATGCAGCTGAACATTTTTTAGTATGTTACGTGAGTGCAGCACATCAGGTACACTGAATCAAGCAAGGATTCTCTCAAAACTGTATGTGAACATATAATCAAAGACCAAATTATAAGGTATAAGTAAGATAAGTAATTCAGCCTTATATCCTGGTATTAGTATATCACTTGGCAGTCTTACTCATCTACCCCTTTTAACATAGGTTTTGTTTTTAACCACTGATGCCACCACTCTTCTCCTCCAGAAAGTTCTCATTCCAAGAGACTCCACCACAGTTCAAGAACTGACAACAAAAGGTAGACTGACTGGTTGAACCTTGCCTTGTACACTGCTAGAGCTCAAAAAGTTTTTAACAAAGTTATCACGGATATTTCTTGGAGTAGTAGAAAGGACTAGGCCAAGTGGTTTAACCCCATGTTTTACCCCTGTCACACCCTCTGTAGGTAACTTGGAAAACACTGGGGAGATGGTATGAGGTTTCAGACCTTCAAATGAAGGAATCAGGCAGGTGAAAGAGAAGGTAGGGAATGGCTTGTGGGGCACTCACTCATCTACCACTCAGTTGATAATGAAAACCTCCTGATACTTCTCCCCATATATTTTGGGACAGAATGGCATCTGCTTTATTGGGTCAGGTTTTGCTCAGTATATATTGGGAGGATTTAATTCCTACCTGTAACAAGAGTAAAAGTCAAGGGATAATAATTTGCAGTCATTTATCACACATGACCAACAGAAGTTGCAGCAGGCTCCAAATTCCTTGCCCTATGTCCCACCTTCCCCTCCTTGCACCACAGATAGGAATCTCCCAGTTACACCACACCACATCTTACTCTTGCCATGTTGAACAAGAAGTAGCCTTTGGCCTTCTTAATTTATAGCAAGGAGAACTCTGCTGTGAAGGACACTTACTAGGCTTCTTTCTTTGTGACGATTTTCCATGTTGAAATAAAAGAGTGTACCATCGATTCACACAATCACAAAACCATGGAATCACAGCATCACAGAATGGTTGGGGTTGGAAAGGAACTTCGGTGATCATCTAGTTCAACTCCCTGCTAAAGCAGGCCTACCCAGAGCATATTTCACAAGATCATGTCCTGGTGGGTTTTGAACATCTCCAGAGAAGGAGACTCCACAATCTTTCTGGACAGCCTGTTCCAGTGCTCTGTCACTCTTGCATTCTGTTGGAAGCTGCCTCGTAACTTGCAAATCCAAGCCAAATCAAGAGCAACCACATGGAATAGGCTTGGAATGATAAGCAAAGTAAGGAAAACTGGACTTTTCTTTAGAAGAATTGGACTGTTGTACTAACAGATATTTGAAAATAATCGCAGGCCTTTAAAACAAGTTCATTTGAACACACAGTTCTACCTTATTCTGCATCTAAAACTATTGTGCTGTTCTATAACTGTTATCCCTGCTAAACACCATGATTACAATATGTGTCTCTGCAGAAGGTTCTATTTCAGTGTGAGATTTTCTAGATCATAAATTTTGTAACTTGACATACAACTTTTAAAAAATCAGATATCCTGTTCTCAGACCGGATATGTTCTCTTCCAAGGACTTGATCCAACAAAGACCTTTAAACAGTTTACTAGTCTCATCATTCAAACTCCAACCTAAGATCAGAACATTCATCAGCATTGTCTAAAATGCTGTCTGATACAGACATGAAAATAAAATGAAAAATAGAAATATACCACTGATAGTAATACTAAGATAAAAAGTCCATTGCAGGGAGGGATTAGCCTATCTCATCCTAGAGACTGACACCCCTACACCTGAGGGGTCTGTGTTGCTGTCTGCCCCTGGGTCAAGTAATGGTATTTTTAAAAAAAATGCCTTACTATCCCCCTTATCCCTCTCACTATAGCCATCAAGCATCCTGTCCTTCTATCAGGTTCAGTGTGGGTGGACTTGATTTATCACAGAACAGACAGTGTAACTTTACATATTAGGGCAAATAACAATGTCCCTGTTTATTTCAAAATAACTTTGAAGCAAATGTGAATATTTACTTATACTTCAATTATTTAATGGACTGTTTGGTCAAGATAAAAAACAGAAAAAGTCAGACTAATAATGGTAAAGTATTGAAAAGAGAGGAGGGAAAAAGGCAAAATCCAAAGTGAAAATTTTCACAGCCCCTACAGCTTTAGATATTGATACTTGCTCTCTTGAGCATTACATGTCCTCTAGAAAATACCGTATTTAATTTCCATACCACTACAGGTAAAATACAGAGATAGAAGTGAAAAAGAAAACCATGTAAAAGACCTTTTTTTCAACATTAAAGTATATAACACACTTGAGGTACAGAAACAGAGCAATTAGTCACAAGTGTTGCCCCAAAAATCTTCAACACCTGCCAGTCACCTGAGAAGCATGGTGTGATCAAGTTTTCTGTCCTGTACTTAACAGAGGTTTTACTGTTTCTTTGATCTTCTCCAGTCTGCAGGGAACAGTGTGATTAAGATACTACCTTTAGTGAACAGCTCCCAAGTTACACGGCTCACCCTGGAAAAGTATTCTGAGAGACAGGAAGAAACAGTAGACTGTTGTGAAATTTGTTATTGTTCTTTCTTTTTTTCATAAGTTAAGCATTGTAAATAGTTGGCTGAATGAACTGTCTGCCAAAGGAGACACATGTCATTTATTATACAACATGGGGACTGCCATCTTTTGCCACTGAACACACTAAAAATATAACATATTATATAAATATTCACATGATAAAAAAGAATGTTAAATTTATCAATTCTTTCCCCATTTCCAGCTTATACCATGGTCGTATCCTGTGACTTGGAGAGCCGAAATTTGTTTCTGATCACCATGGGAAAAAAAGTGGATAGTATCCTAGTCTAGGTCACCTAGGTTATAGTACACCCATACCGTACTCCAGAACACACACTAAATGGTCTCTATACCATTACCTAGTCCCCTAATAACAGAAGCAAGATTAGAAAACAGAAAAAAAAACCAAACCAAAAAACCTCCAAAAAACTATATCCAATACACACATAAATGGTATTAAAACCTTTATGCATATTTATACATAGTCAATATAAATAGATGCATTTGCATACTCATGCACACTCTTATGATGCAAAAAATGATCAGATGCAGATTCAGTCAAACACAAAACTCAGTAACTTTTTAAAACAGACATATATATACATAATTGATTTACCTCATTAATATGTAATATTAAATGTTAAATTATATATTTTCCATGTGGTCTTCCACAAACTCCCATACAAATCATGCTGGTGATGTAACATCATCCCTTCATCTCTTTCCCTCTACTTTATCTCTTACCATTTAGAGCTCTATTTCTGTGCATTGCTGATAAAAAGTTGTATGAAGAATGCACAGTGAATTATCCGTGGTAATGATTGTTGCTTGACTTAAAATAAAAAGTAGCAGCCTTTTAAGGTCAACATCAGTTTCATGTTTGGATTGTTTCTACTATTTGGAAAGGTTTGACATGTTTAAAATTACTAAGTAATGTGAAAATACATTACCAGCACAAGACTGTTGTCTATGTAAATATTTTATGAGTAGAGTCACTCATCGTTGGTTAATAAGGTAACAAAGATTCAAAGCTATTTATGTTGACTCATATTTTTAAAAGGAGGAATTTGAAAACAAGAAAATGTGACAAAGTTGATGAGGATCTAAGATACTGGCTTACAGACAGACTGTGTCTTGCATGACATGAACAGCTAATTTAAATTACTTATTGAAAAGAGATGTAACATTGTCTGTGTGAAATATACTAAATGCGTAACACAGTGAGTCACCTAAAAAACCTAAGACAGTTATAATTCTTGGGTTTTCAGAGATGAAAGGAAAAGATCCTGATAGGTTTTGCTTCCACTGATTCTCCCATGTGTCCATAACATCAAACAGAGCAGGTAGCCTGTTCATCACTGAGTGTGCATTAATGTTCTCACTGTGGGGTTACCAGTATGATTGGAGAGAGACCAGCTCATGGGTTCAGCCTGCAACAGACATCCCCTTGGCAGTCCCTAATCTGTTTTCATTCAGAGCCAGCATAAGGGCTTCCATGATGGACTGCTCCATTTGGACTTATTTGTTTTCTACTCTGGTGCAGGTAGTCTTCCTCACTGGCCTGGTCTGATCTTCATGGTGCAAGACTAAACAAATGAAGCTCACACCATCCCACTGTCACTGCGGGAGAGTCCTACAGACCATGAAACAGGGAGATGGGAGATCAGTGATGTTGTTCAGGGGCTGAAATACGATGACCTCTCTTCTACAGACCCCATCAGAGATGCAACAGGACAGCCTGTGTATGGCAGGGTCCTGGAAGACACCTTCCTCTGAGTGCCTGCATCAAGTGAGATGAATGCTGTACCAGCCTTTCTTCTGGGCAATGCCTCAGAAGTCTGTCTGTCTTTTGCAATGGACATGGGGGTAACAAAACATATGCAGACACTGTAGCTGATTTCACAGAGCTGCCCAGCAAGGAACTCCTGTGTGTCACTTCTGTGCAGGACAGTCCTTCAAGTTTATGGTAAGGTAAACATTTCTATCAGCTGATCACAAATTTCATCAGACCCATGAAGGTTTTGACCTTAAGTATCACCTGAACACTCTGGCCAAACAAATGCATGCCTTTGCTTAAATACTAGACCATATGTCCCAATTATTATGCATTTGAAGTGTTGTAACTCAGCTTGTTCCAGGGAGGTCCTCCTGCAGGATTTAATTTAATTTTATGAATTGGTCTCTTGCAGTTTTATTGTGTTTCATGACTTTTTGGACAAAAAGCGTGCTATGTTCAACATATATTGTACATACTAAAGCGGAGTGAGAGCTGTTGAAGAAGAAGCTGGTTCATAGTATTGACTCTTTCAGAGAGGTAAGTCTACAAAGGGAGGTAATATTGATGTTTAGAATAATCTAGCAGTCTGATTTACTAGGATATAAACCACAGGATATCATGACATCATCCAGACCCAAAGTAGATCTAAAGGGTCCTGTTCTTTTACTATAGGGAGCCCATCTCTCAGTGTCCTCACTCCTGTATATCTGGTACAAAACTGATTTGCCAATACTTGCATGAACCTCAAGTAATTTATCCAGCATTTTCTTATAGCCACAAAAGCAACTTTTCGTGTGTGTTGGCATTTTCAAGACAATATCACACAAATCCAACAGTTAGAACTGTATCTTTGGGGGCCCCTTCTAGCAGGTTCCATTGTTCATCCGCACCTAGATACACTGTGGTATTCTTAGAAGAACAGGAACGTGTGAAGCATGTTCATGGTGAATTTGAAAGAAGGTGGCTGAAAAGTGCTGTTTCCATTCTAGAAGATATATCTAAACAAGACCTGTGGCGGGCCAAAAGTTTGGTGTAGAAAAAGACAACAAATGCTGGGAAAGTGTGTATAAGCCTGTAAAAAATTTGCATTTTCCTGAGAGGTTATGGTACGCCCTATACAATATCCCTGTTGACCTGTTCCTAGGAAGATAAATCATACAGGAGTGAGATATCTGGGTGTGATGGGTGGCACTGTGTGTCACTGCGCAGGCCAGGTCAGAGCTGTCTAAGCAGTGAAATGATTTTCGTTAAATTTTAGGCAGTCTAACCTTAAGATAGGCATCCCATCACCCTCACCTCACATATGACTAAACACCCTCTGCAGCCATTGAAGATGAAGGTTGAATATGAAAACAAAATAATCCAAACAAAACCCCTAAGCCTTATTTTCACAGTTTGGTGCCGTTATATCTCACATGGGAATGATCTGTTTCTGGGCTGCTAAAAAAAAATCCCAAGAAATGAAGTTTATGATGTGTGAAATAATGTACATGGACAAATTTCCCTTCCTCCAGCTCCTCAAAATAACTTCTGTGTTCCCCATGTAAACCAAACTGATCTTCTTCTCTGAGGCCACAGCCCAGTGAAGCCTCATCCCTCCCACCCTTCATCCCCCCGCTTTAATTTACGCAATAAATTATATGCAACGCATGATATTTGGAAGCCACATCCTGCTGTAGGCAGGGCTGGCTGTACTTCCTAACACAATGTTTGGGGATGACTCTGCTTCCAGAAAGTGGAGACGATATGCTGGATGTGGTTTAATTGGTGCCAGCTTTGTCCTATTAACAAGTGTCATCTTTCTTCACTAGATTCACAAATGGTGATGTTCTGCAGGTTATAGTATCCTTATGCACTAAAGCCTTTTGTTTATATATTGCTGCCTGATTAGACAGGAAATAACGTATGGTACGAGGGGATAATTTACTTGAGCAAAATTGCTTGCGTGCATATGCAAAACTAGGGCTCCAGATGCGAAATACATCTTTTCCTAATCCCTGAGCTATTCTCTGTACATAGGTCTATATATACTTGCATGCTTACTACTTTTTATTACTTTTAAAATGAAAAATTAAGATTGGGTTGAATTTATTTTGAGGATTGGCACCAATCCAGGACAATTCTTGTTTTAACTGAAACAGTTTGCCCACTGCTAATTTTAACAAAAGTGATTTATTTTATTAACAGTGATGCAACTGGGAAGCACACTCTCCCTTCCTACCAGGAAGCCTTGGAAGCCTAACACAAAGACCCAGAAACAGCTACGCCACAGTTCTGTGGAGATGATCTCTTTGTCTGTGAAAAGGTGTTTTTGAGTGATGACAAATTTTCCTACCTGCCTTTGCAATCCATGCAGGAGGGAGGGACCTAAAAACTTCATAGTCTCAGATATCTGCAAGAAACTGACAGAGACCCTGAGTCTAGTTATCCCAAGTTCTTCATTCCCTTTAACTTCAGTGAAAATAACAGAGGACCAGCCTCAATTATGGCAGATGATGAGAGTAAACAATATGCATTCAACCAGGGGCTGAAGATGGAAAAAGTGAGGGGAAATTGCTATGTACAGACAGCACAGCCATTGAAAGACCTTTAACCTGTTTATTTTTCCTTAATAGAGCTTCTGCAACCTGTGAAAGAATGACTTGGTTATTCACACCACCAAGCTTCGGCACATGACACAGCTTTTTTCTACCATTCAAGGAATGTAATTTAAACTAGATTTAGAATCCTCTGCATGGCCAAGAGTGATGCCCACTGGAATGTTCAGCTTATGTGGAATTGTTTGGTTCAGTTTAAATAAATAAATAGCATTAAAATCTAATCATGGAAAATGTAGCTGTTAAAAATAGACCTAGGTAGTGCTAAGTCAATGCCTCGAGAAAAGGTATGTGCAGGAGGGACTCTGAGAGCCGATTCATCAAGTGCAAGAGCAACCAGACGGCCAGCGCTGGCGAGCTTTCAGGCACGTAAGCATCACCACCGAGTCTCCCCACCCTGCAGCAGGAGTTCCCAGTAGGAGTTAGACCTGTTTGCTTCTCTTTGCACTTCAGCCACCTGCTCTCCCTCCAATCAGATTCTCCACGGAGATACAAGATTCTCAACGAGCTACCCGTGGTGAGCCTGGCACCCAACATGAAAACCACTGTGCGCAATATTTCTCCACCTGTGAAGCAGCTGTTTAACAATAAAGCAATACTAGAAAGGATTCTGGGTTTTTTTTTACTTTTGTTTGTAGCTTTTGATGGGGAGTATTTTTTTGTCTGTGGCACAGTAAAACCTCAGCAAGAAAAAGATGCCATGAATCCAGATGGCAAAGACAGTTTCTCTCAAGTTGTTTCACCTTGTGTTGTTTTCTACTTGCTTTCAGTCATCAGCCTTAAACATGAAACCTATCATTCTTGATTAAGACATGTAAGTTAATCAGAGCATTTAATTAAAAAAATTGCAAGACATTTTACATATTGGGTTCCATGATCAGTTTGTGTTTTGAGTATTTGTGAATTTTTACAAATGGAAAAGAATATTCCATCTGGTGCAACTTATTTTGGATTTTCCAAGATGCACTAGGAGAACAGACAAGAGGCCCAGCCGTGGTGCATTATGAGGCCTTTAACACAGCCTGGAACCCAACCAGGAGAGTTTATTCCAGAAAGCAACTACTGTAAATGCCTAGTGATGCTTTTCTTAACCACTGTGATGTTTTTTCACTACAATTTTCAGTCAGCATTCAACTGAATTCCACTTTCATTTTTTCTCCTGAGAAATTAAGTGCCTATGGAAAACAAAACTTTCTGACCAACTGCGCTCAAGCATAACAGGGCTTTTTGGTAGTTGAATTTTTCTCTCCATGCTTTGGACAGACAAATGATGGTGGTGTCACTAGGGATGGTAGACAAGGTGCACAGCTGCCTACTTCTCCCGCACTGCACAGAGAACAGAACAACTCATGCATCTGCTCATAAATCACTGGGTTACAGTGAGATTTGCTTTAAATTATTACTGATTAGAACTGGATTTATAATGCTGATATGCACATGAAATCTCTGCAGGAACTGACTGATCAGTGGACCATATCTTCCTGCACTGTGGACCTGGTGGACAGACCAGGGCAATGACTGTATCTGCTCTCCAAAGGTGAGCCCTCCCTATGTCTCAGATGAGCCTAGTTCCATATAACACCAGTAATCTCCTTTTCCCCAGTCCTTACAAGTTATCTATAAAGGGCAGACAAAGGAAGGGAGTACCACTGGCATTTTTCAGAAAGGAAATCCAGCAGTAAAGGTCATTTAGTCACAGACTGGATATTTCCTGAGTGTTTGGTTGCTGCTATTGGCTCAGATTCATATGTTAAACATCATATGCGACATCAGGTCACTACAACAAATTTTATAAATTTCCTTAAAAACTTTAGAAAATGTGTATAAATTTTAAGCCTTTTTAGAAGTGAATAAAGGAAGTAAAAAAATCTAGGAAAAATATGTATGTTCATGATGAATGTTGCCTGAAAAAGCTACATGACACTTCCAGTTAATTCACTTGTAAATTAATTAAAGAGCTCAGGAACACACAGGTGCCAAAACAATCATTTCTGACACTCTGGTTCTAAAAAGCTGCAAAATGAGTCCTCCTCCTTTGCCCAAAACATCTAACCATCAACAGATCAACTACTCAATTTGTATGCTTCTGCAAATTCTCTATTTACATTTGATAGGGAATGCCTGAAAAGCTCACAGTTTGAAAAGCTTGTCACAATATGGCCCAGAGCAATGGAAAATAAGGCCATAGGTGGCAGAGGTCAGGTGGGCCCCAAAAGTGTAATTAAAATCTAAGAGAAGAAAGAGTGTGGACAAAAATGCTGGGCAGGTCTGCTGTGCACAGCAGCCTGGTGCTCTTCCCTGAGATTTCCCGTCCTTGAGCCAGCCCCAGCCTGGGTCAGTGCCTCCTGGTGACTCAGCGCACAGGGCATGACAGCTCCAGAACTGTGGCAGCCACACTGCTGTAGTGCTCAGACCTGCTTAGTAACATCACCTTCTCTGCTGGACACACTGAACGAGCCACAGTGTCACCTGGATGAATCAGCGTCAATAGGATGTGGAAATATTGCCCCAAGCCCTAGGGCTGGCTGTGCCTCTGAAGAGGTGTAGGTACCTCTGAATAGAGGTAAAAAAAAAAAAAGGGAGCAACGTCAGATAAATAATAAAATAAAATTTAAAAATAATAAAAAGTGAGGCCAAACAAAGATTCAAGAGGGAATGACAGAGTGAAAGCACAGCTGTACATATGGCTTTGAAAATGAGAAGTCTGAATCTGCAAAAAGAAAAAGGAGGATGAGTTTCCTCCTCATACCCTGGAAGTGGACATTTTTCCCTCAGTCTGGTTGTATTCTGCCTGGCAGAATTGTGAAGAAAACCACATATCTCTGCTGAGATATGTATTCATCACATGTTTCAAAAGAGTGGAGTCAGGCCCAGAGAAACACCATGAATTCCTGGAGGCTCTTAAGCTCTGAGTTTCTCACCTCCAACACTTTCCATGCTATAATCTCGAATTCAAAGTTCTTTTATTGTTGCATATGGGAAGATCACAGAACATCTACTTTAGTGCAACTCTTTCTTTTGAAACATCTGTTTTCCAGCTGTCACCTTTTTTCCTACACCACCTCTCATGTAGCTGTGCCTTGTCACTCCCTTTCCTACCTCCTGCTCCAAGACCTGCGGCTCCACCACTGTAAAAATAGCTGGTGTGGAAGGCTAACTTCTCTTGCTACAGAAATGAAACAGCTGTCATTGCTTGAAATCTGGAAGGAGTACCCAAATAATTCATCTCCCTGCTCTTCCCCAGCCCTTTTCCTTGTTTTGCTGCTTTTCCAAAACATTATTTCTTGTTTGAGGATAGGCGGATGTCATGGTTGTTATATAGTGGCCGTGTTGATGAAGGTGGACTGATGCACCATCGGAGAGAGAAAAGGCAGCTTTAGGAGGTACCTCTCATACTCTTGAGGCTGTGTGCTGACTTTTCCTTAAGAAGTCCAAGAGTAGCTAAAAATAAGCTGAATGTAACATACACAGAGGATACATTTCAATTAAAACTAATGGAATAAGCAGTAAAAATAAAAGCAAAGAATCTGAGTCCAAACCATCATCCATCAGTAAAATCCTCATTCTGACATATGGTTGTGTTTATGGTTTTGTGTGATATTTAAATATAACAGGGAAGAACACCAATGTTTAAAAAAGAAACAATGATCTTAAAATGGAGCAAAAATCAAGACATGTGAGTGCACGTATCCATTAACTGCATGGGAAGCAGAGCTCCTTCTGCCTGTCCAGTAACTCGGCCTGACCACAGCTTTTGAAAAGTAGTCTCAAGATTATTCTTCATTTGACCATTAATATATACAGCAATGTAAAATGGTGTGCTTTTGTCCTGTGGAATCTTCCAGAAGAAAATATTTGGAAAGGGCAAGTAAAGCATATTAGATTTTGTGCCGAGAAAATAAATGCTAGGCAGTGTACAAGTGTGAGGCAAATAAAAATTAGTAATGTTCAGAGATACTCCAAGCATCGTCTATATAAAAATGCTCTGCTCCTCTGCACTCTCATTCTCACCAGTTTGAATGGACTCCTACTGCTTTTTTTTTCTTCTCTTTTCTTAATGGTGTAGTTTTGAAAAGGCTGTTTACAAATTTATGTTGGGATGATAATCTCCAGCAAATTACAAGTTGATTTAAAGAGCAAACTGCTGGACATTGACAAAGATGTGTTGTAAGCTCGCAAAAAAATACTTGAAAAAATACTATGACATTAAAATTGTATGCAGTTGGACTGTCAATTGCCAATGGTGTACTCTAGATAAATTGTTCCCCTGAAGTCTCATTGAAGTTTGTAAAAACCTGTTTAATGTTGTATTTATTATGTCTGCATCCCTTCTGGATTCATCAAATCAAAACTTTTTAAATTGAAAAAAAATGGGTATATTCTAGTTGCTCGAAGATGAAGATTCCATGCAATGGGATAATTTATCTGTGATCTTCTGCCAGCTTGACTAAGACATAGTTCAAGGTAAAATGTGTTTAGAATGTGTTTAGAGATCTGAAGTAGTAGATTATCAGCAAAGAAAACATTCCTGTTTCCTTATCATAGGGAGGCTGGCTTCCTGCTGGTTGTGGATCCTCCTCCTGTGTGAAGTGTTAAAATATACTTGTTCAGCATTTCAATTTCTTTTAGTAGTGGTAGGGAGGTTATGTATGGTCTCCATCCATGACTGTTCAGATTCCCTCTGACTCTCACAGTGGGTAGTGCTGGTGTTCATGCAGTATCGTCAGTGATGACTCCATAGCAAACTAATTATATAGCATTCTCAAAGTACTTTGAAGATGAAAGGCACTGTATCAGTGCAACTCCAGATATTATTATTATTATTATTGTTGTTTATATAGCATACATAACCATTAGTGGGAACCTAGCTTTGAGTCCCATTAGGACTTAAGTGGGAGGAAGATTTGGACAAACTCCATGTCCTGACACTTTCACTGCACCTGGTGGAGATAGATAACTAGAATTCTGAGTTCCTCTGCTGTCTTCCTTAAATGTGAAATAGCATTAAAAAGAAAATAATTGAAGCAAATGTGAGCTCCTATGAGGTGAGATACAAAATTACTTCCTAAGCTGTCAGGCAAAACTTGTAGTAGTTAGCATTCATTCTAAACAAATTAAATAGAAGATACACCAGCTTGTTAATTAATAGATTTTTAATGGAGTAGGTTATTTTAAAGTATTTGAGTGGTCCCCAGCACATGACACAAGGAAAAAAAATACTCATACGGAAAGGTTTTTTAGTACAAAACACTAAATACCTGTGGCATAAGTGACATACAGAAAAGAAGCAGGTGGTGAGAGAAGACAGCTGCCTGGGAGGAGTGAAGAAGACTACAGATTAAGAGGATACTACAGCACACACTTGAAGCCTCTGTCAGACTGAAGGAATCCTTTCACACCTTTGCAGCTTGACTTTTCAGGACAAGGAAGGATGATTGACCAGCTTCTTTGATTCTATAGGAAATCCTATGGGAAAAAATCCAGATCCACTTTCTCTGCTTGCACACCCTTTGCCATCATCAATTACCCTAGCATTGAGAGATTGAGCACTAAAGTCCATTCAAAGTCCACAGAGCTGGAACAACCAAAACGGAACCAGAAGAAATTCCTCAGAGATCATTCTGTACCTCAGCAAATTACAAAGACTCATGAACTCATGGTTGGATCCTGTGTGCTCCAAAAAAAACCCTACAGGGACTTCTTGAATAAAAGAAGGAACCAAGTAAAGCTCAGTGAAGGGTTTTCATTTCACATCACCCAACAGAAACTCCTTGTCCTCAAGAGAAGTATGCTAGGTCAGGCCAGGTAGGATTCTTGCCTGAGTAATATTTCTTTGCCTCCACACACAAAACCCAGGTGGCAATCTTACAGCTGGCTATATATTCAGCTTTGAAACAACTATGATGAGTCTCTCAAATATATGGCAGAGTACTCCCAGCGAAACACTTTGAAGTAGTGATGCATAGATAATTTTGAATATTCCCCTTTGAATAGGGAAATTCAAAGTGTAAGCAGAGCCTGTGTTTTGAAGAGGCCTTCCCGTGGAGGGTGTCCTATTATATGCAAATACTACCGAGAATAGCATGCAAATATGGTCATTAGGGTAGGTCTGAACTTTTCCAGAACAACTTCCATTTTAAGCCAAGGTACTTCAGCCTTCAAAGGCAAAAAACTCTGTGACTCAGCAGAAGCTGAGACTGAAAAGGCCCGTTTCAGCAAGGAGCAGTAGTTTTCAGATGCTAAAGTATCCAGAGGATTTTCTAATGCCTTAAACTATTTTCCATCTTGCTCTCCTATTGAGTTAGTTGCAGACATGCAAAAGAGAACTACTACCTATACCCTGATGGCGATGCTTTGTTATCAACTGCTATTGCATTTATTTATATATTTGGGGCGGCTTCTGTTTTCCTGTATGGAACTTATACTATAGATGGAAAAAGAAGGAGGGGAAGGAGGACACAAAAGCTCCTACCCAAGCATAGCTCCCAGAGAAACTGCTCAGGTGTTTCAGATATGAAAAACTTTCTAACAAGGATGAGGAGAGACAAAGTTAAGATTTTACTCTGCAGCTGCCAAATCCAGAAGAGTTAAATGCATGCTGTATATTACCCCACACTCTCTTATGTAATCCTGCATAAATTTGACATGGACATCATGTAAATGTATTTCATTACATTTACAGAATTCATGTCTCTTTGTAACAAACATAAAACTTTAGACTACTTTTCATAAATTTGCCTCTAGACTAAGTTACAGTAAAAAGACAGTGTGAGGAAATAGTATGATTACACATATTTAAGTAGCCACCATCCAAGATTTTGTAGCTTATACTTATCAGCTTTCCCCCTGCAGTTATATAAATGAAAATTAAATGTCATAATATATCTTTCTGGGTCCAATCTGTTTATGTTTGATGTTGAAAAGAATTTTAGCATTGATTTAAATGACTGAAATCCTGGAACTCATTGAGCATTTTCTGTCAGTTCTAATGGGAAGCATGTCACTGTGGTTGAGGCTTGTTTCAAGCAGCAATTTAAATGTCTGAGCATTTTCCCTTTTATACTGGTCTAAGCTCACATGTCTCATTTTGTTGCGCAAATTTCCTCAACACAGTGGCGGAGACCTTTTTAAGTGATGGGAGAGGCCACAATCCCCAAAAAGCCATTACTTTTCACCAGTGACTCCCCTGACAGTGCATTACTAACCCAGTACATGCTGCCCCAGATTCTCTGTCTCCAGCTCCTAGCACTCAGCTTCTCCAGCACTTAGAAGGAGTTAATGTAAAACAATCACGTAAAAACATGTCTGCCTTTGTCCAAGGTGCTTTTGCATTGCGAATGCCAGAAAGCTAGGAAGTCAGATGCAGCAGATTTTGGCTACCAGGCAGAAGGAATGAGGGCAGCCATTTTAGAAGAGGCTGGTTTTACCACATTACTGACCAGCTGGATCTATTTAAACTGTTTATATTGGTGGTATCCATTGATAATGCTCAACATGTTTACATCCACATCATCTGAATTGCTTCATAGGGTAGTGCTCCAGATTAGGAAGTATTTAAGATAAGTTTAAGACAAGCATTCTTTTTTTTCTTTGTGTCTATCAAAATACCTTTTAAATAGGAACAGAGACAAATAAGCTCTTCCTGTTTCAATCTAGTGATGTGCTAGCATCATGTAATTTACATCTGACACATTTTTCCAGGACTGGCAGAGTCTGGGTGTGAATATATCCTTGGGCACAGTCAAAAGCACATGATTTAAGTCAGGGAAAAGAAGTCATCTCTTTGCAGAGCTGATTTTACAGCCCTATGTTTCTGGAGCCATTATGTTGGAATAAGTTAAAATAAAATGGAGGACACTCAAATAGTTTCATGCAACTGATGCAGATAATACATCTAGGTAGCGATTTCTCAGACATGACTTATATTTCTGACCTTATTGTCTATGTTGATAGTAGAAATGAAAGTAACGTACGGAGTAGCTCTGGACCGAAGAATTGGATTTTTGCCAGAGAAATCCTCAAGGGCCATCCACCCCACTTCTGTCATCTGAGTTCTTTGGCAGATCTACCTGCAAATGGTTGAAGAAGCATGACTTCTCATGAGCAGCATAAGAAGTCAAGACATCTTCAAGGAGATTATGGTAAATCTGACTATTTGAGTAATACAGCGCATTAAAAAAATGTATGTCAAGCTCAGAAGAGTTCTCAGTCCTGCTAGGTTTGGATTAGGAGTAAATAGAAAGGAAAAATTCTACAGGAGGAAGATTATTCCTATTTTCTACCCTATTTTGTTTAAATTCTTGAACAGGGAACAGTGGTAATCATGGAGGAATTACAAGAAGAATTAAAAGTAATTCTGTCTCAGCAGAACAGAAACAGACACCACCAAAACTGGAGGAGGTTTTGATCTGAAATACTCAGAACTCTGGAATAACCAGTCAAGGTAACTTCAGAACTACACATGACTTGAAAAACTCTACTCCTTACATCACTATTTTTTTTTTCTCTGTTTTAATCAACAGCAAGCCGTAGAGAAAGTCTGAGGGAAAGGCAGCATGTTGGTAGTGCATAGCTGAGTAGCACAGGAGTGCTGCAAACAGATGTGGGAGATGTGGTTCTGGACCAGTGACACAAGAGCATTGCTTAAAAATGATGGATTTCAGTGGGTGAGACAGGTATGCTTACATAATTTGTTCCAGTTCTCAAACTATTGCTGTAGTTTCTACTTTAAATATGGAAATCGAGTTTCTAAATTAGGAGATAATCTTCAGTGTGTGCTCGCTGTATTTAAAACATCCTGAAATTACATGATATGCATTTAGATTTTAGGCTGTCTGTAACTATTCCTTCTAACTTTACTCTTTAAAAACATTTCAAATTACTGGAACAGGGTGGAGCCCTTAAGATGATTTGCCTTTTTTTCAAAATACTGCTATAAAGACATAAACACAATTTTTAAATCATTAACAGGATGTGAATTTGGGGTTTATGTTTTGGTTTTAATCACCTTCAGAGATTGTATTTTTGCATCTTTTCCAGTTTGAAATCAACAACTGACATATCTTTCTACAAAGGCTGAGAAATGTGTGCTAACATTGTATCACAGCTTATTTTGTGTCATCTGCAGACAAAGCAAATGCTGCTGCAGGGATGCACTGGGAGAAAGAGCCTAAAGAACTAGATGACTGGCACACAAAATTATGATGACTTTGAAGTCCATAATAAATGCTGTCCACAGAAATAAATCTAGGTGGGAGAAATGGCCTCTGGGATGTCTTTACCTTACACATGCACACAGATGCATTACCACTAAAAAAAATCACTCAGGGAGCCTTGGCACTGAAGCACTAAATTCTTTCAGTTGTCCAAGATGCCCCATGGGACATACCTGACAATCAACCTGTCTAGGAGACACTAGACATCATCTCAGGGTGAGCCCTTCTGTGAATGATTCACTGTCCACCTTTCCAAGACCATGATCCTTACAAAATGCTTGGAATGCCCTTCCATTTGTACAGACCAACTAGGACAAGCCAGTTTAAATATGACTCATTGTTATTACTTAAGGAAAACGTCAAGGAGTCATTCCTTGTGCTGACACTTTTGCAGTATCTCTCAGAACTGTAAATCCACTACCACTGCTCTGTTTTTTCCCCACCTTTACTAGTAAGAAGGGGAAGAATTTGGACTTAAAACAACAAACAAATTTGAAAGTAAAACTTTTATGATAATCACATGACCATTATATTTTGATTATTCAAATAAAAAAAGGAGCTGAACCACCTTACATCTTGAGTCCAATCCTGAAAAGCCAAGCACTGTATAACTTTATTAGTGATGAAGACTTAGAGGGTGAAGCAGGAGAGCCAATATGCAAAATCCTAGCTTTATCAAAATCAGTACCTTTCTCCTATTGAGTTTGAAGAAATGAGGTTTTAATTTCAGAAACTGAAACTGACTGTCACTTGAGCAATCTGACGACATGGGGAAATGTAAACAAGATGCAATGATTTCATGATGTCAAATCTACGCCATATAAAAAAATTCTTTAAAAATTATGTGACAATCTTTTAGTACTGTCATTTTAATAATAGTTTGCAAATAAATATACATTTTCTGAGACTCCTGGCAAGATTTGCTCATGCTGAACATTACTTTGTTTCAGGAGTGGCAGAGACAATGCTTGTTTTTCCAGTTGAGAGGGTGTCTGAAAGTGGCCCTCTGGAATTTCAGTTCAAAGCAAACCCAGACGGATTAAATAAAGGATGCCTCTGAAATGCAGAGTGGCTGGGGAAAAATGAACAAGGGAGGAATGATTTTGGATTATCAGACTGAAAGTAAAGATATCCATGGACATATGAAACAGTGAAAGACAATTAGAAGATATATTTATACTAAATTAAAACTTTATTGACTAATGTTCTCCAGACAACATGATCTGACAAACATGGTTGCATACATGCAATGAAGTTGAAAACAACAGTAGTTTAACATGGAATGTCAAACAAATTAATATAATGTATTAAATGAAAAAAATTTATCTGTGTTGCTGCAAAATGAAACCAAGCTATGTATTTCCTTGGTCAATCTGTGTTCAGCTAAGAGGATATGCGTTTGAAGAAACTGGTAGATTTCTTTAGCATATATTTCAAATAAATTAGCTAGAATTGTACTCTTTAAAAGTCCTTTCAACTTCACTTGCATTTCAAACATAATCTAACTGTAAACACTAAAGTTGCTAGAGCTATCTAGAAAGACCTAACTGTCAAACTCAGTGGACATTGCAGTTCAGTAAATGTGAATACTTAGAACAAGAAAAATACCAGTTACTGCAAAAGCCATTTAGGCATATTTTATTATTAATCCAGCACAAAGCACTTCTTCTAAGTTTTTCATGTAAAAGACTAAAGCTTGCTTACAGTACTACATCTTCTATCATTCAAGCATCATAATTACCTATCAGGGAGATTGGCTAGATGACCTAATGGGTCTTTTCCACCCCTAATTTCTATAAAAGAAAATCATTCATGCCAGCAAGAACACGGTTCGCTACATCTTGGGCTTGATCCTGCAGATTTGTTGAGGCAAAACTCCCAACAACTTTAAAGAGAGATTTTACAGAGCAAGACATCCAGGATTAGGCCCTTTAGATTTTTTTTTTTTATTTTTAAAAGAGCATCCATTTAGGATACATGGAAAATATTTTATAGAATTAAAAAAATATAACAACGTGTGCTTCACTTACATTGAAGGAACCAGAGAATGTAAACACCATAGTGGCCCACATCTTCACAACATCGATGAGAAAGTGTCAACTGCAAGTAACCTGTGTGCGTTGCTTTTTCAGCCTATGATTCTTGAGGGTGTTTTGTGTATACCTTAACCTCCAGATCCACATACATAAGTACACCCTTAGTATGCAAAAAGGTGTGATAAAATTCACTAAAAGCAGTTGCTTGCTTGTCTTGATACTTAAATCTGCAAGTGGCAGCAAACTGTTTTATATAATACTAAAGAGACTCTACACAAGTAGCGGGACACAAGTGTCGCTGTGGGCAAGACTGTGTCATTGCTGTTTCCACATGTGTGGAGCCATCCCATTTACGCACATCACAAAATACACCTGCATGAGGGGCTGGAAGAGCAGGTGACCAAAGTATTTCTTGGTGGGCCATGCCTGAAATTTGAATTGAACGACTCAAAGGCTGTAAATTGTCCTCATGGGAGCCTCCCAACAACCTGGAGGACCACGTAGGAAAGTTTACCTTCAAAGTGCACTTTCTAAGAGTGGAATGTTCTTGACAGGGAAATGGTCAGAGGCAATCCTGGACTTTTTTGCATGTTGAATAGAAAAAATATTTTCATCTTCAGGTAGCACTTCACCCTGACAAATGTGAGTTCAGTTATTATTGGGTTTTAGTATTACAGAAGATTTTTTAGAAACAAACATGATAGTACACACATACACATACACTCAGATATTTACAGCCTTTCTAGAAAAACAGCCCTTTACCTTAGTACTACCTATCTTTTTTCCTTTTTTTTAGTATTTAAATTCTTTAAACCAGCTAAATTAAATATCAATGTGTACTGTACCACCCCACACCAACCCCACACCCCCCAAAGAACCAGCAAGTATTTTAAAAGTTTGTTTGCTTGTTTGTTTTGCTTTATTTTTTTTTATGATTGCTAAAATCTCCTGATTGAGACTGTTAAGTACCACCTCCACTGGAACAAGATCAGCACTGACGGCATCTTCCAATGCACATCGTTTCGTAGTTGAGCAAGTAACTGCATCAAGAAGCTTAAATCTCCAGGTCGTCAGGTCGAGGCCTGCTGCTGGCTCGGCTGCTGGCTCTGCTAGGAGGCCTCTGGTCCACAATGGTGAGGGGCTGCAGCTCATGGCCCGACGCCAGTTTTTTCGTGTTCTGGTGCTCATCGGAGAAGTCAAAGGGCTGGGCATGCGAGTTGGAGATGGTGCTGCCAGCCTGCCCCATTCTGTTCTGCTCTGCACTGTAGTTGGCCCAGTTTTGCTCGCTGGCTTGTTTATTGTAGTTACGACAGGAGGAATTGTTCCTGTCTCCAGTAACAAGCTTGTACCCTGGAGGAGACATGGGAGACAAGGGGGCGGTCGGTGAGGAGCAGCCATTGTAATAAGCATATTTGGGGGAGCCACAGTCCTTGGAAGGGCTCATGGCACCGCTGTGGGAGTAGGGGTCGGTTTTCCCTTTCACACGATCCTTGACACCCTTGAAAAACACGTAAAAAAGCTCGATGATGTTCAAGGCAAGAGACACCAAGGACACCACCAGCATGAAGAGGATGAAGATGGTTTTCTCAGTTGGACGGGAGAGGAAACAGTCCACTCTGTGCGGGCATGGGTCTCGCTCACAGGTGTAGATAGCATTCAGGCTAAACCCATAAATGTACCACTGTATCAGCAAGAAAGCCACCTCGAAGACAGATTTAAACAGGATGCTGATGATATAAGTACGGAGCAGTCCCCCACGCATCTTCACTTTGCCGTGCTCTTCAATCCCATACTTGAATTTCTTAATTTCTATTTGCTTGAGATGCATATCCACATTCACACCATCATTTGCAACTACCTTAAGCTCTTCTTCTCTCTTGTTCAGCTTCTCTTCTTTCCTCATTACATAGAACACATGTGCCAGGTACAAAAGGGTAGGTACAGACACAAATATGATCTGCAGAACCCAAAAGCGTACATGGGAGATGGGAAAGGATTTGTCATAGCAGACGTTCTCACAACCAGGCTGTTGAGTGTTACACCGAAATGCAGACTGTTCATCTCCCCAGGCAGATTCGACTGCTGTTCCCAATAGCAAGATTCGAAAAATGAAGAGGACAGACAGCCACACTTTTCCTCCTGCAGTAGAATAGGCTTGAACTTTGTCAAGAAGTTTTCCCAAGGCACTCCAATCACCCATCTTCACAGGATGCTAGCTAAACAAGGACACAAAAGAAAAAGGTAATTAAGTCAGGACTTTATTACCTTTGTTACACTAGATCACTGATCAATGCTAATAGAGCAGTGGTGTCAGCTTTGTTGTAATTAATGTATTTTACACAATCTGAACAGAAATCTGCAGGTGAAGTGGGAAGTCAGGGAAACAGAAAAGAGAAAGTAACATATAATCTCTCAGAGCACAATCAAAAAAGTTCCTAATTTCACTCCAGTTTTCAGGAAGTCCATGATAACCCTCAGTGACCACTGTGGTTGACTCGGATTCCTTGATGGCAGCTTCAGTTCAATGACCTACACCTCCCTCAGGTGAAAAACAGCTGTTACACACAGCTGAAGCAGGATGTGGAACTAAGTAGTAGCACTGCCTAAATATGCTAGGAATATATGGAAGATTTCTCAGTTTCAGTGTGGATTGATCATTCAGTGTAATTGTTATGTTCAGTCTTTCAGATACTAAAAAAGCAAACCACAGTATAACCAAAATACAATAGATTACCTTAAGTTAATATTAGGGTCGCATACCTAAAATTCTACCTTTGCAAAATACACACAGTTTTTCCTACACAGCAACATTAAACTGAGCTCCTGCCTATCACTTCATAGCACATAATACATTTAAGAGTATAGTTCCTAATGATGCCAGGTTTTTACTCTACTCAACTTCAGAAAAAGTGTTTGCTGTCTAAATTAAGCTTATACATTAGTATTTGCATCACATAGGTAAAGAAAGCATTCTTTTCCTATAGTTTTATGAAGGAACAAAAAATAGTAAACACAGCTAAGATCATGTTACCATATTGGAGGAACTGGTTTCCTGTTTTTCTGTGATTTGCTTAACTCATTGGAGTTTCAGGTTTGTATTTGCATCTTTTTGTATTTAAATTCCTTCTTTGTTTTGAAAGGAAAAGATTTAGCAAGAAGAAAAAGATAAATATGCTCTATTTGTAAGGCGACTCCTGGCTTGCTGTTTGCATTCCAAGTGTTGAACACTGCAAGTTTAAAGTGTCTTTCCTGACTTGTGTTTTAAAGTGCATGTTTCTGAGACACAGGCAGCTTCTCAGCATATCTGCAAATACACAGGATGACATAAAAGAAATTAAATAGTTTGCTTGATGTTTTAGATTCCTAGGAAAAACAAATTTCACTATAGATTTTTATCAACTGGAGAACGGCAATCTTACAAAAACTTACATTTTAACTTTAAGCGACATGAAAATCATGAAATCACATGCAATCAGGAACTTAAAAGGAAAAATAATCATGAAGTTTCCATTTTAATGTGAATGCTGCTGGGCATAGATATTTGTTCCATGGATGCTGAGTAATCCCTTCCTGGTATTAACAGTTTTGATAATGTCCAAATGATTTCCTCCCCACTGCATCATGGATATATTCCCTAGTGAAGACCATTTATAGAATACATGCTTTTTGGATAATTCATAAAATAGGAAATTTTAGCACCAAGGAGACTTGCTTTCAAGAAGCGGTGAGTCACTGGGAACATGAGATTATAAATCTGGCAAACTCAAACGTACCAATAGGTGCCAAATAAAAACACACCATTCCTGCCACCCGAGTCTGAGAGAGTAATGGGAGACAAGTGTTTAAAGTACGTGCTCTGATAGCTCTGAGATGCCAATTATCTTTGAACCCCTGAAAAATATCCCAGGGCAATTTCCTCCATCTGCCTAAACAGCTGGCTCTGAAGTTCAGCCACTGTAGCCTGTTGACCCCTCCTCATGTAATTAGCTCTTCTCATGAATGAAGCCCCATCAAAAGATCAGGCCTTCTTCAAACTTTTAAAATTAGAAGGCTTTGCTGGGAGGAACACATAGAGCATATTTGTCTCTGACACATCCCCTCAGCCATCCTCAGCTTTCATCCTTCCCAGAAAAAGTGAGTTTTTCTTCTTGAGCTGGAGCGGCAGAGAAGGAGTCAGGCAGAGAAGTGCGGAGGTCCCTGGAAAGGCTGGAATGAAATGTGACCACGTTCCTCCTCAGGCAGGAATTGTTAAAACAGAGAACAGCCTGTAACTATACAATTCATGAAGTTTGTTTTAAAGGCAAGCTATTTACTCTATGTCCTAGAAGTGCAAGTGGACAGAAGGAGCCTTTTTCAAGTAACAGATTCTTGATTTAATTAGTCAGCTTTCCAGTGACTAGAAACTATTGGGTTAACAGACTTTCCTCAGACTCAACATAGTTTTTTACTGTCTAAATGTTATTTCAGATTGAAAGCCTGATTAAGAAAACAGAGGATATGTTATTTCTAGGCAGTTATGTGTTGTTTGTTTTCTAATTACACTCCTCTCTGGTTCATTAATGTCATATGATTTACTTCAGTTTTGACCTACTTAAATCCACACCTGCAGTATTTGGAGAATTTACTACCTATTTTTTTATTTGCTTCAGCATGCAAAATTGCTAAGTTTCATTTGTGTCCGCTGGCAAAATAAACTCCAGGAGGAAACATTCCATGCTTGAATTACTCATACATAGTTCTGAAAAGCAACTTTTTAAAAAAGAGATCAGTTACATACTAGGCTTTGCCAGTGATAAAAAGCCCCACATCAATTCAAAACATTGTACTGTTAATCAGATAACCTTTTGGTGGCACAAATATATTATTCCTTTTCTTAAGTGGATTCCATTGCTTTATGAAACACAGTACTTTGCTTTGTTGTAGGAAAATTCATTCATCGGATCTAACTTGTTTACTTTCAGGGCACTGAAGAGCAGTTTTATTAACTGATTACAAATCTGTTTACCAGGTACAAAAAGAGGTTTTGTATCAAACAGGTACTTAAGTATTCTACTTATTCTAATAAGTAGTTTGATATGGTTGACAGACAACCTTTAAAAATAGCTCTTTAGTGTTCTGGACTTTAGCTTGTTTTAACACTTCCAAATACCTTAAATGAGCCCACTGAATGACACAGGCTAGCCTATTTGATTGAAATAAATTCAGTATGTCAGGAGTTTAAGGATACAGCTGATGATGAGCATGTGCATTTCATGAGTTCCTACTGATTAATAATTTACAGGATCATAACCTTCTCTGAGGCAGACTAATGCTGGTCTAACATTAAAATATAGCAGTCTTTAAAAGATGGATTTCTTCCAGGTCCTACTGTGTGTGGGTAAAGGCAGGGGGGAAAAATCCATAGAACAGCAGGAGATCTGACAGCATTCATCTGCATGGGTTTAGGATGACCACATATATAAGACATTTGATTTGTAAGCCACAATTAAGAAATTCTAGAACTATTTTTTTTTGTGGACGGTATTCATCATGTCATCTGGTTCATATTTTCCAAGAAGAATAATGCAAACTTAGTGCTGTGGTAATGTCCTAGGTCTGGCTACAGTGTTAGAAGGTCACATGCTAGTGGATGCAAGAGCAGCAAGGGTTAGAGTGGGCTCTAAAATGGGATTGTACAGTTGAAGTAATTGGGAAACAGGCCAAAGCTTTGGTTTTCCAACTTTTTCTATCTTTTTATTTGTGGTCACACACATCTAGACAACAAAAGAGAAGGCTCTAGACCCCAAATATAAATCAGCTTGAGCATTTCCCAAAAGCAACATGCATCACAGAGAAAGCAGCTGACATGTTCAACTCATTGGGTTTGGATCTGTTGGAACAGGGAAGGCTAGCTTTCCAAAATCTTATAAAAATAAGCAAATGCCTTGCAGACATTCCCTTGGGAAGGTGTAGTTCACATACAGGTCTGCAGATGAGCTTCAGTTAATTTCATCCACTGGACAAAGGTTACACACAAAATGGTTGCAGTAACTAGAATTTAAAGTGTCACAACTGTGGTTTTTCCTTTGTCTGCCAGTACTGCTGGTGCGCAGTCACTACCCTATCTACCCCATAGCCTCTGCCTCTCCCAACTTGTACCATCCGCATCTAATTTAATTTTAAAGCATACTTGCACAAGCAACTTTGTACAAGTCAGGTACAAGCCAGCAACTTGTACAAGTCAGGTCTATCCTCTGTGTCAATGCTCAGATTCATCCCTCTCCTGACTCACTTTGGAATTAAAGGAAGGAACGCTGAATTCCCTGCGGGGGGCCTCAGGACCTCTGATGCTTCTGCTTGAGGATCTTGAAATATGGAAGTCTAAATACATAAATGGCACAAACAACAGCTCAAGTGCCTCTACATGAGACAAATTCAGTGAACAGCATGGGAAGGAGATACTAGAGATTGGGGGAAAGAGAGCAATGTATATAATGAAACAGATGCATTGCTCAATGTTCTCTAACCTTCCCCATACCCACAGGAATCCTTGGCCCTGGCTCATTGCAAAGACAAATAAAATTAATCTCTTGGCCTTGCATAACATGAGAGCTGAGATAACTTTAGAGTGTTGAATCTGTCTGCACTCCTGTGTGTATAAGCATTCAGCTTTATGTCGCAAATCAAATCCCTTGTGTCCATCCCTCCCTCGCCTCTCCTGATCCCAGCTTGCTCCTTGTCTTTCTCCCATTTGAATGCTTGTTAGGTATCATGGGTCAGTGCCAGTGTTTGGCTTTGAAGTTTCTGAAGGAAACACTTCAGTAAACATCTCAAAGACTGGAGGCTTAAATTCTGCCGTGTAGTGTGCTGTCCAGATGTTAAAAATGGCAGGATGAAAGCTTCACGCAAGTCCACTAACTCGGTCCCTCTGCGCGCACACACACACAGAGACGTCAGGAAAAAGGAGTCTATATCCCATTTAGTGCTCATTAACTGGGTTTTCATCATAAGTATTACATACAAAAATGAAAAGAAAATCCACAAAGGAAATAGGCTGCTTCATGAGGCTATCTCAAGGCAAAATACGAGGACACGTATAAGCACACAATATTCTTGTTCATGTGTTACTAGATAAGGTAGACTCTCTGCTTTGTCTGTCTTTCAGCTGAGGGCTCTTTTTTCTCCTTTCTCGTGCTGTTTTTTAACTACTGGCGAGCAGCAGGCAACAACTGCTACAAGGAATCACTCTCGCAACGTGAAAAGGTTTTTAGTTCTCCAAGAGGTGCTGCTCAAGTATTTTTTCCTCTGCATTTTGACAATTAAGTCTTTGAGGTATTATACAGGGAATCTGTCATGTGGGGATTATGTACAGTCCTCCCTAGAAACTTTCATTTATATCTACCCAAGACTTCCACAGACATTGCCAACGTGGTAAGGCATATCATGATATTCCACATTCCTTCTCTAAAATCCCTCACTGAGGTTGCTAAAACAGAGTAACTATATACAAACCAGGTTAAAAATCCATAACCCGTGTCTGGATTTTATCACATCTATTTTAAAAGAAAAGGGGAAAAAAACTTATCAGGAGGACCACGTGAAAGTCACCACTTCAGTAGCTGCAGCAGTTAACAGGCATCTAATTAGAGAGGCTTGCTCAGCTCAAACTATCAGGCATCAATCAGGATTTCCATATGAAAGCAAAACGTGTGGGGAAGGAATGGGACGCATTCAAGGCAAGGTCTCCCTGTTACTAACTTCTGATGCAATTTTGGTTCAGCAGAGGAGAGCGAAGCGCACCTCGGTTTTTTCTTTAAAGGAGCTGAGTTAGCCTGAGGGCAGTGGAGGGGAGAGATCGCTTGTTGCAGCAACAAAACTGCAGCTGAGCTCGGCACTCACAACTTCGCCGCAGTTCCTCCTTGGGCTGAACAAGGTTACAAGTTGTAAAAGTGTAGCACTTCTAGGAACGTATAGAAATGCGACAAAAGAAAGCAAAGAATTCCTCCAAGTTGGAACTTAGCACTTTAAAAGAATCTACGCTGTTTAGAGATGTGTGTTTTTAAACAAGTTCAACCCTCAAGGCAATAACACAGAATTCTTAGGGTGGGGGTAAAAGAAGAAAAAAGAAAAGAAGTGTTTTCAGAAGGAAAAAAAAATAAAAAGATACACAAAATGATGAAAAAGGAAAACTTGCAACTTACCCTTGCTGATCAGCAGTGAAAATGGATCAGAGTACTTCTTTGGAGGGTTAAACAAAAATGGAAGAGCACGTTCAGGCACTCAGACCTGTCTATTTAAACTTTAAAAGTCTACTGCTGTTTTGTATTTTTCATCCTTCCTTCCCCACTAATGAAAGAAAAGTGCTGATACCTCGTAAAAGTTTTTTCTAAGTTGGAACACTGGGAGAGCTTTTAACAAGTTTTCAAGCCTCTGACTGTGCGAGAGGAGGGGAGAGGGAGGGGAGGCAGCCCGGGAGGAGGGGCGCTCTGCGGGCGGAGAGCACGGAGCTGGGGGAGGAGGAGGGAGGGAGAGGATTGAAGGCACAGCAAAAAAAACAGCCCGCGGGAAGTCAGAGCATGGAAGCGCACACTCTTGCTGATGTAACAAAACAAATACACGGGCAGTCAGCAGCCGCCCCACAGCCCCCGGTCACTGGGGCACCTGGGTGGCACGGTGACCGGATCTGGGCTCGCCGGAGACAGATGCAACAAGTTGGCTCTCTGGTGTCACCGGGAGTTTCACTGCAGGGAAAGGCAGAAACGCAGTGAAAGGCAATAATGGGTAACCAGTGTGGACCTTCTGTAAGCTGGGGCTGCTGTCTTCTAGCCACCACTCAGGAGAGGAAGCTCTCCCAAGCCCTCTCTACTTTTTTGTTGTGAACACAGCCTTGTTTACTGAGGTCAATTTCCTTTACGTGCACACATGAAAGTACACACCGGGAGCAGCGTGTTTGTTTCCACAGGAGATACACATCACATATTTTTTTACTATTATTTGTGTGTGCATGTGTGCGTGTGTCTCCCACGGGAGAAATGAAGAAATGATCTCACATTCCAGGAAACTCTTTCCAGGAAACTTCAGAAAATGAAGCATAGCACAGAGAATCAGGCTTCAATAGTGAGAAATGTTCTTAATGAGTTTTGAACACATTCTACAGAATAAAAGCATGCTTCAAAACTGATCTATGCAATTGGAACAAAACTAGTTTGGCTTTACCTACACTCTGGTTAAACACTCCTTAAAAAATGCCTTGTCTGTAGAATAGAGATTAATTTATTTCTCTATGTTAAGCTCCTCACACCTGGAGTTCAAACGTCATTAGGAATTGGTCTTGTCCTTGTTCATGTCATGGAGTGTTAGCTGCTCCGTGGACTTCTTAAGGGCTTCTCTAGAAGCGTTCCTGGTCAGATAGTTCTCCATGAAGTTTCGCACTTTGGGTTGTACCAGGCTCACTTGGGTTTCAACTCATGTAATTCCCAAGAACTATTTCTGGGCTCAGTAGCATGGATAAGCACTTTTTGCTCTTTGAAGGGGAGAAGTTCAGTAATGGGAATGGAGATATTCCTAGATAAAGATCATCTTTACAGTTTATTTTTGAAATAATGAAAGTTACACTCTGCAACACAACCTAGATGTTACTGCTTGTTTTTCACAACTCTTCCCTAATGTTTTTCACTCAGATCTCTCCAGACAAGAGAAGTAAGACAAGATCTTTGTAGAAATATACTCAGCAGGGAGTTTTGAAGCGAGGAGCTAAACACACCCATCCTGGTTCTTGCTCTGGAGCAGTTAATAGCAGCCCACACTGCCTCCTGTTTGACAAAAAGAGCTAGTACACTACAATGCACACCTTCCAATTCCCCTTCTTCCAGCTGCAGACGGAGACAACTGAATTGCACAGTTTCCTCTCTTCCCTTTGATAGTGGCTGTTAGCTTGTTAGTTTTGACTTCCCCCCCCCCCCCTTGTTCTTACAGTTGTCCAAGACATGTCGCAGAAACTCCATGTTTTCTGAAGGTAGTTTTCAGCTTGCCTTTTCTCATCACATTAAGGGAGAGAATTGGAGCTTTGTGCCTCACAGACTGTGGGCTCTTCTTCTTGAGAATGGATAAATTGTAACATACAAACTATAACATTTCACTGTCTTCATGAAAGTGGTATAGACAGTGAGCAGAGTACACATGGGGCTCCTGTCACTGTCTGTAAAACACTATTTATTCTGGAGCAAAACAAAAACTCTGTCAACGTGACTGTTTGTGTCAATGTTCAGACACTGAGGACATTTTGGATGTCATGTATGTTGGTCCTGAAAAAACTGTCCCTTAGGAAAGCAGAATTATGCCAGGAATAAACCCTTGAATTATAACATGTAAGAAGACAAAGCTATCATTCCCTGTCGAAGCTGGCAAGATCACAAGATTACAGGGTCCAGCTTGCCTGATCTTGCATTTTCCTGTTATCTTCCAGTATAGGCTTTGCAATTTTTCAAACATCATGGTTTTGAAGGAAGAAGTATTTCTGCACTTTAATAAAAAAACCCAGTATTTGTGAGAAGCCCAGCAATCTTAAACCCCAGTTTGGAAAACTAAAATATGTACGTTAGTAACAAGGGAAGAATGGTTTTGCAGCCATATTAAGCATAGGACTTGGTTTTGCTATGGCATTATCTACACGCAAAAGGGAAAGTTTTACAAGTCTCCACCACGATACTGTGTAGAATTAGGAAGGACTGTTATCTGTCCCAATAAGAATTACTTGGAAATGTCTCATAGAGTTTGGAAATATATCTCCATGATCACATTTTACAGCCTACTACCAGAACATATCCAGCTTCAGGTGATTTAATGATCTACCATTTCACAAGGCTGCAAGAAAATATCACATTCATTTACTTTGCAATGGAAACAACTGTTTCAGATGGAACAAATGTCCCCACACACTTTTCTTCAGCTGAAATCATGTTCAACAGGAAAGCACAGGAGTGTCAGATCTGAGATTTTTGCAAATCTGTTCATAATTATAGACAAAGAGAGGGGTAAGAAGATCACAGTTAGGTTTGAAGCCTTGTACTGTAGAACACAGATTCTTTTCACATAAAAAAAGAAACATTTTGGGGCATTCAGTTGTCTGGGAACTCTCTTGCCATCCATTGACATTTTGCCTTTTGGAGCAAACAGCACTGTCTTGGCAGTGCAAGGACTCCAGAACCTGCTTGCTTTTGTTTTGGCAGGCGGCAGCACAATCTGTAAGGGCACATTGCACAGCAACCCAGATACAGTCCTGGAGTCCAGGCTCTGCCAAGTGCATCTCTAGGCTGAACCTCAGGGTGACCTCCACTGTGCTTCTATCTACTCTCTGCTGAATCCTCAGCTAAATCAGTGAAATAGTTCAGAGCCCACACTGCCCACTGCTGCTGTTTTTCTATGCACACTTACCATAGGAAACCAAATTTTGTATTATTTAGTATTTCCAGCTTTTGGCACATATTCATGGTTAATACAGAACTCATTCCACTGTTTTCTTTGTAGTTATTACATTAACACAAGTGCAGCATTTTATTAAAAAAAAAAAAAAAAAATTCTCATACTTCTTCCAAATAATCCCTCAATAATATTTGAGCAAACTGATTCCCTAAAAAAGCCCTAGCGAATGTTTTATTCGGAAGGCTAGGCAGTTCCTTGACCATTACCAAATCACCCATGGATAGCGGGGGGTTCATGGTCTACTTCAAATTAAGCATGTCTGTAGTTTGTGGAGCTCTTAAAATGAATCATATGCCTTCACTTGTTTTCAATTTGCTTGCAAAATTCACTTCCCAGTACTTCCATGCACAGTGCTGTCCTCAGCCTGTGCAATTTGGGAGAGGAAGCCACAGACCAAGTAACATGAGCTGAAAACAGAGTAAATGGAGATTAATATACACAGGTAGTACAGACTTTCTTGGGTTCTTTCAAGGTAGCTGTGCAGTCACCCATGTCCCTGGATGGCATATACGCTTTGGCAGGTTTTCACTGATATCTCTTCTCACACATTTGGCTTTGAAAACAAACCTGTGAATAATGTGTGGCCCTGTTTCATGCCCTATAGAGGTAAAGCTTTTCAGAACATCCAAGGAACAATAATGTGGTATTTCATGATTACCTAAGCACATAAATGTGCAGACTAAAGCTTTTTTTTCACCCAGTGGGGTTTTTTTTGGTTTGGTGGGGTTTGGTTTTTTTTTTTTGTTTTTTTTTTTTGTTTTTTTTTGTTTTTTTGTTTTGTTTTTTTTTTTTTTTTTTGCTTGTATAAGGAATTTACGTCACATAGAAATACAACTCAGCTTTGAAGTAGCTGACCACAGTGCTTGCACATTCTTTCAGCTGGGGTGACTGGGTTGGAGCCCACTGATGCACTCAGCAGACCCTTGAATCTAGGAAACACAGCCATATCCACCCCCTGCCCCAAGTTTCAAAGGGTCATTGCTTGTTCAACACAGACAGTTAAAGGCAATTGTCATCCTTCAGGGCAATATCTGATCCCACCTGGGTGGCACAGTGCATAGCCTATAAGAATACTTTCTGACAATTTTAAGGGTAGTAATAATAAAAGGAGGATAATCACAAGACTGCCTCTTAGTGAGTTCACCTTTCATTCCTTGTTGAAACTGGTCTCTCAGATTCATTTAATTCAAAGCTAGATACTCTCCAGGGGAAAAAGGAGTCTTAGCATAAGATAGATTCTGATCTTACTGGCTGCAAAAGAAAATAATTTCAATTTTAAAAGAGACCCTGGAAAATACAGCAGACTGCAACACCTAAAATGAAAGTGGGAAGTTCGCTATGAAAGATGCCATCGCTTCAGAGCCCACCCCAGAGGATGGTCACAGCAATATTCTCTGGAAATATATTGCTCTGTTGCATAGTCATCTGTCTGCAATCTCAGAGTGTTTTATAAATATTATCATAGAAGAAGTTACGTCATTGTAACTTCGTTTATGGACTTGGAAAGTTTGTGGTGGAGAATATCAGCAGCTCTTTTGAGTCATAGACAGCTCATAGCTCAACCAGAATGAGAAGTAAAATTTCTTAATTTTGCCAGGGTCCATCCCTTAAACCCCAAATTATTCTGATTTGTTCTTTAGTTGCATTTTGGAATATCAGCTAGCAGGACAAAAACTAAGAGTGAGTTTCTTTTTAAAATTTATGAGTCTCACAGAGAAGGAAAATAAAGTCCTCAAAACTTGGGATGACTATTTCCTTTCTGTTCTTTGTGTTGGTCAGTGCTTGCTACCTCATACCACTAAGGTCTCACCACAACTTCATGGAGATACTCAGCTTGCTCACTTTCACATGCTACAGTCAGAATCACTCCTGCATCACTGATGGAGACAGGGAGAAGGATAATACAGGAAGGCTCAGATGCTCTTCAGCTGTGCCAAGAAACTTCTAAACCTCATTAAAGACAGCTTAAACACCAGAAAAGTTGGTCTGAAAAGGATTTATCCCAAGATTGTATCTGATTCCAATCAATAAGTCCCTCTGAACTAGTTGCCCCTCCAGAAAGACACTAGGAAAGTATTCAAAGACTGAAGTTCACAGATCCTTATGAATTTGGCTCCACCTTCTGTACACAGTGAAAATAAACATGAGTTATACTGGATCTTGAATGCCAGGTAGATTTTGTGTTTATTTTATTTTTCTTTTCACATTAAAAAAAATCCAGCAATGCCATGGTCTTACAGTATTTTGTGAGCTTCTATTTCTCTCCATTGATGATGCTGAGGCTTCCAAGTCCTTTGGTCCCAAAGGATGGGAAATTTTAAAAACAAAGATGGCAATTTCATGTTTTCAAACCATAGAGTAACTGAGTGAAAGTAATATTGTCTTTCACAAAGCTGTCTTTGAATTCCTCAGGAGGTCTGGAAATGACAGAATGTATTAACAAGGAAAGGAAAGAAAACTTCAGGGTATGTATTGACATTGTCTTCTACTTAGTCTTGTGGGTAATCTCACAGAAGACAATAAATTTGCACACATAAAGTATTATCCAGCAACACAAATAAAGGTTGTACAATCAAACTACAAAATAGCAATCTTCACAAATGAAAGAAAACCAGAGTAGGAAAGTCCCCAAAATTACTACCTAGCTGAAAATATTTTTGTACCTTTATTGATGAAGAAAAAAATATTTAATATTAAAAAATGTTGTGCAACAATCGTTGGGCTTTGGATGTTTAGAATAAGTAAGCTGTTTTGACATAATTCTAATATTTTTTTATCCAGGATTTACAAACAGCAACTGCCTTTCTATGGAAGTCTTAAAAATCTTGTAGAGATTGATGAGTTTTCCACATGTGGCTGAACTGAGGAACAGAAAGTTTGGCTACTTTCAGAAGAGTAAAGAGGAAATGGGTGAGCTCCCTTCCCCTCAAGAAACTGTGCCTTTTCAATCCTGTTCTCAGAATTTCCTCGAGTTTTATTTAATTTTGATCTGACTTAAATAATTCCAGATTCACTCACCATTTGCATAAGTTTATTGATTTGAGGCACTGTGTTTTACTAACAGAACAATATTTTTATGTTTAGCTCGGCAATATCATTGGTTACAGTGAATTAAACTGAGCTGCTTCAATATTTAAATAAGCATTAAAGTCTAACTAAAAGGACTTTTTATCTAGAACATCAAAATGAACACTTCTTTATTGCAAGTCTACACATTGATATTTAGAAAAGAAAGTCCCTTTTTTGATCAATTCCTACATAGAAGGAAACTAGAATCAATATTTTATAGGCTCTGTTAAAATGTCCTGCATTAGAATAAAGTGTGTTAATCACAATATAATTGTAAGTGCTTGGGTTTTTGTTTTTTTTTACTCTTCACAAGATTAGAGAATGCTTTTGCGAAGCCTTTTCCTGTAGATACAATTATTTTTAGATTGACATATGGCTTCATTCACATTTAACTGTGTGACTCTGCTCACTCACCTGCAGACAGACTGTGCTGGTCATTTATTTTGAAGTCTTTTCCCCATGACTGCCAAGGAAACAAAGAGTTTTATCTTTCCTCTCACTTTATGAGGGTTTTTGCCTGCAAGAAAGAGAAATTTAATGTCATCTAAGAGAATGGACCTGAAGCACACTATTAAAAAAAAAAATCTGAAAATCAGAAGCCGAGTGAGTGAGATGTTCCTGGCTTAAAGGGAGGTGTGCATTCACTGGGTTTCTTGATAGCACCACAGGGGTGTTTGAGGACATGAACATTTCAAGGTTTTCCACTCATTTCCCCTACACTACTCTGTTGCCATTTGCTGTACAGCTGCATATATGTTGGACAGAATCTTACACTTGAGGAGCAATAATTGCTTCTTTCTTTTGGCAGCCTGCAGGATTAATGGTGTTGTGGACATGAAAGGGTCTGCAAAGACCTAAACGTCACAAAATTCTACATAAAAGCAAAGTAAAAATTATTCATAGGGTTGACTGCTGGTGAAAACACAAATTGATTTAAAATATACTACTAATTAAGGGGTTCTCATAAAACAGCTTTGGGAAAACAAATGGAAAATTAATCTACTGGAATTAGCAGTTTCTGTTACAAGATTTTCCCAGAAGGGGATCTTCCAGAATAATCCATGAGTCATTTTCTTAGGCAGTAAAGAACATCAGGTCCAGAAATCTGCTTTGAATTTAAATGTGTGTACACTCATTAATTTAATTTCTCAGAAATTTTTAGATTAACTGAACTGAAAAAGAAATGTAGTCAAGTTACACAGTATATCAGTAATTTAATGACATGTACAAATGATGTATAAAGAACATAAGAATCCCTGACTCCACAGTTTAGGCTGGGAACTGCTCATTAGTTATTGCCAGCACTGTTCAGCAAACATGAACATAGGTGCATAAGGGAAAAAATCACATAAAATATAACAATAGCTTTCAGCTATTAAACTTTAATAGAAAGTACATTGCATCAAAAGCATGCTAAAAGCATGTTCAATAATGTAAGAAAAAATAGAGGTAATGTACTGAGCATTAAACTAAGGGTTTTCTTTTACATGTCAAATTTGAAGAGTAAAACCCAGCAGCTTTACAACTTTCTGAGGCTGTATTCAAAATAAACAATTCTCAATTAATTGGCCTAAAAGCTGACACCAGTATATTATCCAAAAGCACAGTTACTGCATGCTTGATCACAATAAAACTCCAAATGGGTACTAGTAATTTCAGACTTTTCCATATGTACAGGATACTTTTAGAAGATGGAATACAAGAAATAAATCAATATTCTCACAACCAAGGTTATATCTGGCAAATTCTGTCTAAAATCTAAATGAAAAATGGTAGTGAAACACCTGTAAGATGTTGTCTCCTATGAAAAAGAAAAGTCCTTATATAATTGCATATTAATGGTGACCAAGTGTTGTTAGCAGTGAGGATGAGAATGAATATGGAATTTAGGTCCTAGTACAGACATGGAGAGCTGAGGCACACAGGTCCTAATTTCTGGTCCAGCTGCCTTTCTTCAGCGATTACCAAACTCTGGAAAAGCACAGACTCCTGCAGAGCTCAGAAAGAATCTGTGGTGGTTAACACACCCACAACCACCCCACACTGGGCTGCCCTGAGCCCCCTCCCATCCTTGCTCTGACCAGAACCAGAGGTGCTCCCACCTCCCCCCCCCCCCCCCCCCCCCCCCAGGAAGGCTCCGTTTTACCCTATATTATCTGAAGTAGCCCAGGATGAGCTGCCATGTGGGGCTTCTCACAACCATCCTGTTCTTCCTGGATGAGGCTGCTTGTGATTCTGGTTCTGCTGCTGCTGAGGCTTTTGCTAATTATTTAATGATCAGAACACTTGCTCCCCAGTGATAAACTTACTTGCAAGCCCTGCTGAGACTGTATAGTTCAAAACTGCATCTTTCGTTTTCAAAGCTGCTGCTCCAACTATAAAAACCAAGGACAACTGAAGACAAACTGATGCATCCTTTATTCTTGTTGAGAAAGCTGCACTATTTTGCAAAAATATGGCACTAGAGCTGTGGTTTAGCAATGGGCTTGCCCATGCTGGATTTATAGTTGGACTCAATAATGGTCTCTTCCAACCTTAATAATTCTATGAGGCTGAAACTAGAGGATTTTTATGGTCCTTTCCAACCCAAACCATTCTATGATTATAAGAAAACTAACTGAAAAGTTCAATAATGTGAGAAATAATTGAGAGAAAATTACATTTTTTTCTCAACATCTTTTTCAAAAAAAGTCCTAAAAATGGGATTAGAATTCATAACACAATGTTAAAGAAAGTAAATTTATTCCTGTAAGTTTCAGATGATCACAGTACAAGTGGATACAATCTACATGAGCCTGAGAACCCCTTGGGCCACCCACTGCAGAATAGTCTGTGGAAATTGTGAGTGACTACTACACTTTGGATGGACTTCTATATTCGCTGTTTATACTACTCTGAGTAAATTCTTTCTCTTAAACCAGAAAAGCAGTCATGGATATGAAGCCAGTTAAGCTAATATCAGTAGAAGGTACTGCTGAAAATGTTTATTGATAAAGGAAGATCATGCTGATTAACCAAGTGAGCCAGAAAACAAGGGCTGATCTTGGGTACAGGACAGGGAAACACTATAAACTGCATGTTAAACGCTAAAAGAAAAGTAAAATCTCTTTGGATTACTTCATGAATGACTATATAAAACACAGATCCTTTCATGAATTCATGTAGAGTCAAGGGATATTGACGCACTTGCACAAATTTTGCTTTTCCATGGCACATAAATAGCTGTTCGTTACTTATTCAGCTTTTGTTCCCTGCCCTCAATACCATTTGATTTCAAGAAGAAATTCTACATCAAGAACAAAGAGGGTCTCTAGCAGCCTTTGAAATGGAAATGTAGAAGTCTTAGTGTGAAATCGTAAAAGTCCTTGATATGCAATCTACTTGACCTGCAGACTGCATCAGAGAAGTGCACGTGTTGGGAACCCTGGTGCTATATATACTGCCATAAAAGAGCTCACTTCTACCACTCATCTCTGCTGTAACAACTCACTATGAGTTTTAAAAGTGTTCTGCTCTGATGGTGTAGATATGTGTAGATTTATCATAAAACAGCCATCTGGGAATTGAGTATTTATTGTGTGTACTTATTCTGAATATTCATGAAACCTAGGTAAACACATTAAGGCAATTATATGCAAAACTTCTTAAAAATCTGCAAAACGTCTTTTGGCTCCTCTATGAACTTCTGAGAGCAGGACTGATAGGGAAAAGCATATTACTTCTTTTCTTCCCACAAATTGTCCTGAGGAAGATTTATTCCCATAAAACTATGAGTGCTTGCCAGTGTTTTGAACTTAGGGATGAAAAAAAAACCCCAAAAAACATGAACAAAAATTATAACAGGATTGCCTTTTTTTTTTTTTTTTTTTTTTTTTTTTTTTTTTTTTTTTTTTTTTTTTTTTCTTCCTTGAAGATACTAAAGATATTCTGGAAAGAAGCATAGCAAGGATCTTTACGGATCAAATTCATAAAAGGGATCCTTACACCACAGGACAGGTCAGTGTGGCCGCACTTATGACCACCACAAACACAACCTATTCTAAGTCCTGTTTTAGCTCAGAAAGATGATTTCCTTACACAGATTGAGGCATCAAGCAGCTTCATGCTCTCAAGACCTGATTGCCCCTCAGCAGTCGCAGCAGGAAGCAATTAATGACTTGTCAGAAAATGAGGTGCCTCCAGACGTGGCAGTTGCTGACTTGGAGCTTCCAGGCAGGAAAGGCCTAAAACATAATTCAGCACCAGAAACACTGGGTATCTTTAAAGCAAAAATCTTTGACTTAATTCCAAATGTTACACTGAAATGTAATCTTTCTTTCTGTCCCTGTTAATTACTGGGTTTACAACAAGCTCACATTTCTAAGCAGCTCTGCAGACCAAGGTTGCAGAGAGATATTAGACACAATTTTCACATTGTGCCAAGAAGAGTAACTGCTGCTGGGCAAAAAGCCCGGAGGACTGTTTTGACATCCCAATCCTAGACAGGGTTTGAAGTTTTGGTGGCTAGAAAGAAGCACAATCTACCAATACAGCAAATTAGCCTCGAAGACATTGAAGGACATAACATATGAATTTTTACATTGCCTCTATTCATATTTACCCTACATCTAAATACAAAAGAAGCCATATACTTAAGAAAAAAAAAAACAAAAAAGAAACCCCCAAAAACCCCCAAAAAACCCCCAAACAAACCATAAAACCACAATGAAACGATGAAAATAAAGATTTTTTTTAACATTAAAAAGCTTTAAAAGTTATTTTTATAATATGATGATAAATAATTTAAAGACAGAAATTTTGATTGATGAGAGACTGAGGTTTTGAGCAAGAAGAAGGCAGGAGGTTGGCCAGGGGAACCCGGGCCCGGGCAGGACGGTCGCGTTTCCACCAGGTCCCGCCAGGGGGCGGTGCGAGACAGGGGAGCCCTCCGGCCCCGCGGAGCGGCGGAAGCGCGGCTGGCTCAGGGATGGGCGGGAACGGGCGGGAACGGGCTGGCTCCGGATGGGTGCGAGCCAGGTAGTTTAGGGCAGTTTAGGGGCAAAGGAACGCTATACACCGGTGGTGGTTTGTTTGTTTGTTTGTTTGTTTCATTTTTCCTTTTTTGTTTTTGTTTTGTTTTGTTCAATTCAGGACTGCAAGAATTGACTACATGTTAAAAAAAGTTTCACTCGTACATCAGAAGTCTTGGTTCATCGTAACCATTCTTAGCTCAGGAATGAATATCTGAGAACTAGAAACTAGTGAGTTCTGAAGGGTTTCCATCTGAAAGTAATGATTCTTGAAATACATTTTAAAGTCTTATATCACCGTCTATAATATTAACTTGTCATAACATTTTCAGCCTTTGACAGGCTGATCAACAATATTTTGTTTGGTTCTGGTTTTCCTGTAAAAGCCAAGATAAATTGATAGAATGCTTGCTTGGCTATCTATCAGCATGGATTATCTCCACAATCAATCTCATTTCAGCAAAGAGAGTACATCTCAGAAAGTTAGTCCTTGTTTTTAACTCGTGTATCAGGATTTCAGCTTGTCACAGAATCATAGAACAAGCTGCCTTGGAAGGGACCCTCAAGGATCATCAAGTCCAACTACCAAACCTGCACAGGACACCCCAAGAGTCACACCATGTGCCTGAGAGCATTGTCCAAACACTTCCTGAACTCTGTCATGCTGGTGCTGTGACTACTTCCCTGGGGAGCCTGTTCCAGTGCCCAACATTCTTCTGGGTAAAGACTCATTTTCTAATACCCAGCCTACACCTTCCCTGACACAACTTGAATCCATTCTCTTTGGTCCTGTCACTGTCACCACAGAGCAGAGATCAGTGCCTGCCCATCCTCTTTCCCTCATGAGGAAGTTGTAACTGCAATGAGGTCTCCCCTCAGCCTCCTCTTCTCCGGGCTGAACAGACCAAGTGATTACAGCTGCTCCTCATACAGCTTCTCCTCAAGGATTCTATCTAATGATTTAATCTCTTTTTTATACTGTGGCACCCAAAACTGCACACAGGGTTCAAGGTGAGTTCACCCCAGTGCAGAGCAGAGCGGGACAATCCCCTCCCTTGCCCGGCTGTGATGCTGTGCCTGATGCACGCCAGGACACATTTACCGTTTACATGCTGCAGTGATTTGGCTAGTACCCCAGGGTTTTCAAAGTCTGTTTGTAAAACTAATTACTGTCATTAATTGTTTTCTTGGTTCTTTTCCATCATTCATATCACTCTATTAAAATGTTCTGGTTCTTCTGGGAAAAATATGTTGCATACTTTTGTCAATAAACCTACAACAGACATTTTTCATTTAAAATGTAAGTCAGTTGCACAGAAAGTGAGTGATTACTTGTAATTGATTTGGTCAATTTCTTCTGGGAAATATGATAGAGCAATTGCTTTAACAACAATTTCAATTTCAGAGACTGTATGTCAAGCCTTAGTGTTTTTCTCTGGAGATTATTTTTACCTGCAGAAAAAAAGAGTACTTAGATCACTTGAGATCTAATTATCTCCAGAAGCTTTGAAATTCCTTTACAGTAAGTTAATAGAAAAAAACCCCAAACAACTGGTAATGATAATTGAGGGCATGTTCCTATCTGATGTCACTTCTAGAAAGGGTACTATATGCATTTGGGAGAAAAAAACCAAAACAAGCTCTAAGGTAAATAACCTTGTGTGTCGAGTCACTGGTGGATGTAAGCAGCAGGAGTTAAAATGCTTTCTTATTGCTCTTTATAGGATAATCAAAGCCCAGGAGACCCTCCACTTGTACTGTAGACAAAAGTTAATGTTGCAGTAAATAAATTAACAAAAAGTCAAGAATTCCATTTAAAAAGTTAAGACTTCCATTAGTCTTAAGTTGTTGTAGCAGTCATGTGATAGTAAATTATAAACCATAGTAATTAGAATTTCTAATTAATTCAGACTATTTAGATATTTACATGATATTTCCAGGCACAGTTTGATAATTGCAAAAGTATTCATTGCTCAACATTATCCATTTAAATATTTACATTAATGTATTTTAGGAATGTCTTGGGAATACTCCTGTAACAAATAATTCCAACTCTTTACTTCCAGCATGAGTTATTTGTAAACTACAGTTTATGGTTGCTATATTGACTGACTTCTTAAACCCACAAAGGACCTTCCAGAACATGTACTCCACTTGTTTGCCCCTAAAAAAAGATATGTACACACCCACATGAATTTGTTTCTAATATTTGATTTTCAGAAAAAAGTCACTGATAATAAGACTTATCCTGTATGACTGTTCTGAAGAAATTGTAGAATACAGCATAAGATAGTAGCAAAAACAGTGCAATCTAAACTCCAAGCCAGTTATATAAATAGAAATTAAGGATAGTGGTAAAGTTTTGGATTTTCTAGTTTGCTGAGTGGTTTGGTTTGGTTTTGGTTTTGTGCAGGGATGGTGAGAAAATACAGTAAGTGAAAACAAAAGGTAGAAAGATGGTCTTGAATGAAGGAAAATATCTTCCAACTGCCAGGGAATGGAACCTTCCTTTTGTTCTCAGTCTTTGTATGGCCTGAGTTGTTTATAACTCGGACATGAACTCTCAAAAGACAACAATTTTGAAACAGCAAAACCATAGGTAAGAAAACGTAATGAAAGCTATTTCCAGCTCTAAATCTTCTGATTTTGCATTTCAACAGCTGGGGTCTTCTCCTTCATTGTTCTGGGGAGATCTCATGTATAGTCATAGAAAAATGAAAGATGTCCTCTTGTGTCCTCTTTGAAGGCTTTGAAGATCAGTCTCAATGAAGTGTACAGTATAAAGAGATATCACCAAAGGCATAGGTGAGTTTTAAACATCAAATCACAGAAGAAGAAATTACCTGAGAAAGAAACATAGCACAGAGAAATTAAAACTCCTTATTGAAAGCCATGCACTGCATGATGGGTATGCACAAACTTATTCAGTATTGCTACAGACATTTCTAGTAACTGCTATCTGTTTAGAAAATACATTTTAGAATTTCTAGTATGTGGAAGGAACTCTTACCATGGAGTTGCTCTTAACAGTGGTGCAATCCTTCAGAAGTGTAAGGGATTTTTATGGAAGAAAAATGCATGCAGGTCTGTACAAAATATTAATGGTACAAAAGAGATAGTGATGTGATTAATGCTTCAATATGGGTTATACTTCTATAAATGTAATCTGATTTGTTCTTAAAACAACCATATTGAGGCATTTGTTTTATTGCGATCATTACACTGACACAATTTTCAGTTTGCCTTTTCAGTTTGGGTTTTTGTTTGTCTTTTTACCTTGTTTTCTATTTCTATTGTTCTCATAATAAGCAGTGTGCTCTGCTCAGTATTAAAAACTTCTGGATTAACAAAGTTCTCAAAATCAGATTTAGTACTGAAATAACCTGGACTTTAAATCATGGCTCAGGGTGGAGCAAATAATGGATAAATATAGGAAATGGGAATTATCTCAGTTGTAAGGGCTTAATTTGAAAGATAGTTTCTAAAAGTATCTCATTTATGTGAGATTTATTGTTTGGATACACTCAATATGAAGTATACACTCAATCTCCATTATGAATTTTATGCAAAGTTATGGAGTGCACATATGCAGTGCTGCACCATTAGTGGTTTGCTAGATCTCACTCTAACTCATTTGGTTGCCTTTTTTCACCAGTTTTTGGAAACTATTCTCTTTTTGTCGAGCAGGGTTATACTTGAAACATACCACTTCTGGCAATGTATTAAAGGAAGACATGTCTATGAAAGAGGCTGTACTAAAAGACATTCAACTTTTTTCAATGAAAAACTTCTGTGGTACTCATTGAATCTACTGCATCCAACCTTAAAATGCACAATTAGAAAAAACAAAATAATTGACATCTTGTAAGCAGGTGCAAATTTTTATTTGGAGTTGAAAGGCGAATAAGATTACCATTTGGGGACTGTGATTACTAAACAGGGAATGATATTCCAGTCTGCAAGTCTCAGTGCCTCCTCCCAAAGCTGAACATCCAGAAGTCTTCCAGTTATTCCTGATCTAATTTCTTCTGTAGGTTAACCCTTCCTGAGCTCCAGATTGTGAACCAGTAATTTCTTCCAAGGCTGAGCTTTTGCACAGGTGAGTGCACTAGTGTGATTGGCCAAACGATCAACAGGTTCATATCTTATTCCCATATCTTAGTACCAACAGTGCAAATTTTTTTTCCACTTTCTGAGATCAAAACTCCCATTTTGAGTTTTGGGCAGAGACAGGGTTATTCCTAGCAGTGATTCTCTATGTGGTTCTAGGATCTGGTTGTCTTACCCTCAACTTTTCCTCCAGTTGTAAACACAAACACAGGCATATGAATTCCTGTCAGGTGGTTTTCAAAATAGCTTGTCTATTGAAGGATTAGCATTAATATTACATAGTGTTCTTCCATCCAAAGCATAATTTACTAAAAGGCTTGAATTTTCTTTCTGTCTGGAGTTGGCTGGTTTATGCATGTTTTTCATTTTGGAGTTTAATTACTAAAATTCTCAAGATTTGAATTTGCTGAATTATTAAATAATGCTGCAGGGCAATGTAGTTTTTTCATGGTCTGTCCATTGAAAAGCATGATGGCAATTTTATCAATGTTTCAAGTAATTATTCATACTGACACCCAAATAGCTAGCTATTAATGTTATTAATTCTGTCATACTGAAGGAAGGATATTGATGGCCGTGTATTTGTCAGAATGCAGAACAAAATTATATGAAACCATTTTTATACAAGGCACTTTCCCCTTCAGCAGGATTTTAGTTGAAGTTTCCTTCTAGTATTTATTTGAACAACGTAATAATCTGTTGCAGCACAATTAAAAAGACAGATTGGACTCAACCCATATTTGGAAGAATAGGATATATCACTTTCTGCTGCTGTAAAAATTCTGTTTAATTAGCACTGAAATTTGCAGCACTTACCTTTCTACCTAAATTACTGTAGCAAACTAAACTGCAATATTTCCATACCCGTAAAATGTTCAGGAAGGAGCAAGTTGTGGTGCTTTAGGGTTTTCAGACTCTCCTACAGACGTAGCTGAATGCATTCAAAAATAAAATCTTTGCCAGTATCAAAGCAGCAGATTATGGAACTGGCAATAGTTTCAGATTTGTTACAAGACAAAACAGCTATTCAATAATTAAGAGTTGAATCCATTACTTTCTTGTTCTGAAAACAAATCTGTTATTTTAATGTTCGATGTGCTCAGTAGAGGCAGGCTGTGGTCTGTGTGTGTTTACATAAGAGAAAGCAAGAGGAAGACTCACTAAGCACAGAAACATTAAGGCCCACATGTTCTCAAAAGAGAGAAAACAGAGCACAAGCTGGAAAATTGTCAGAAGCTGGGCAATATCAGTCTAGCAATGTCACCTGCCTGAGAGCCCAGGGTGCATGGTTTTAATGTCACAGTCAAATTGCTGCAAATGCTGCGGTCTCAATGATTGCTGTAGAGATGTAGCACATTCCACAAGCACCCATCACCTCACAAATTATTTTAGTGAAATTAAAAAGAGATTTCTGCCCAGGAACTCCTACAGAGTTTCAGTGGGATGACTTCCAAGACAAAAGACTGCTTTGCTGAGAAAGGCTGGCAATCTTTGGGATGGAGAATGAATTAAGAGCAAAAATGTGTGAAAAGCTGAAGGATAAGAAAATATAAGAAAATATTTTCTTACAAAAACCACATTCTTTATCTTTTTAATAATTTGTCATCATCAAGAGTATAAATTTCTATCTGGACACCATAAATTTTAGTAAGAGGGAGCTGCACTGAAGGGGTTTGTTACCAAAGCACTACAATTTTGAATTGGAGATATGCATCTGCATCTGCTTGTCTGATCCTTCCAGCCACCACTAACCTTCCTGCTGACCCTACCACTTCTGGCAGGATCACCACTTCATGCAGGACATGGATTTATTCTTATGGAATACCTCTTGTGGACCACCCCTGACACAGCTCAGGGACACCAATGGAAGCAGTATGGTGCCCAATTATCAAGCTCATTGGTCCATAGTAACAATCAAATTTACCTCAGTAAAACACAGAATGAGATCTGTTTTTAACTTGTCGCTACAATATTGTAAAATTATTTCTATTGACAAATTCTAAAGCTCTGGCTCTATTTGTCTTTGGGAGGCTTGGAACTAAGTTCTGCGCTCCCGCTATGAAACTCACACCCTTTTGATGGGCTCTGAACTGGAGCTCTTCCTGGGGCTAAAGAATTCTTCAAAGTGACTTGAACGGTGCAGCTCTGAAATATGTTTTGTAGTAGTAGAAACCCAAGAAGTACCACATTTCTACCTTGTGCATTTTTATTTTAAAATATAACTACAGTCAGGTGCTAATATGGCAAACATCTCCACATCTCTTTCTCCTGTAACTTATGAAGAAGTATTTTCCTGATATAGAAAAGTAGCTGCTTTTTTTTTCATTTTCATTTTTTTTCATTCCTGGAAAACAAAAAGCTATGGGGTCTAACTTGAGTTTAGCTGGGAAAAATTCAAAATTGATAAGAGTAGTAAATTTTAACAGAAGATGTAACTTGGAGGAAAAAACTTGTATGACAACAGGGGTGTTTTTCTGTGTTAAAAAGCATGTTTAGGACACTGCCAGGGCTAAATTGATCCTCCCATCAAAAATCACAATCCACTGTATTTTATTTGTAAAATAAAGAGAGGGAATTGATTGTCTTTCATTTTAATTTGTTTAATTTCTGTGTTCACCACTCTGATCCCATACACTTTAAGTGCCTATGTGTTAAGGGGTATGAGTGTATTAGGGAAAAGCAAATAGACTGAACTAAGACAGCAGACTTCAGTGACAGGTATGGTTTCATACACAGGATGTAGGAGCCTACACAGAAATTAAGTAGATATTCAAGATAAAATCTAATTGCATGAATTGCAAATAGTGAGACTGCCCATATTTACAGGTGACTAGGGCTATTCGGTGCACTTAGGATATTCATGAGACTGTGAGAAAGAACAGAAATATGCTCAGCCCTTTGACAAGACTTTCCTTTAAGTTAAACTGAAGTTAGTTCCTATGTTAGTTGGCTTAAACTCAGTTTCAGTTTAAACTCACCTGAAAGTGAGCTTAAGCTGAAGGATTGATTCAGCAGACTCAAAAAGACACCTAGTGCCATTTGGGATGCCTTAGGGCATTTCAGATATGTGCATGTGTCTGGCAGATATAACACAGGACAAACAGGATGCCTACAATGTTCTGGAGCATCTGGATACCACACACTGGGCCCAAGAACATCTCAAACTAAATGCAGTTATAGATAACTGAATTTGATGCTTATTGTCCCACAAAATCTTTCAAAACAATGACCCATAATAATGTATTGTAATATAGCAAAAGGAGGCCACACTTAACCCAGGAATTTTCATGCGAATTGCTCTACAATAGAAACGGGATTTTGTGAACATATGGATCATTTTTCCGTTGTTATTTTTACATGTTCCCTTCAATTGCAGGGTACTTTACAATCCTCATTGCCAATGAAAACTCACAAATATCAAGTTTAGATGGTTTTACACTGCCCAGCTCTGCACAGCAGGGTGCTTCACATAGCCCACAGACCAACACTTGCCCACACGCCACTGCTATTCCACCAGATAGGGACAGAAATAACTTTATGAGATTCCTTTGAGTTCACTAAACTGAATGCTTTCATCAACCATCATTTGTACTTTCGTTCTCAGCACCGATGATGTGGAAATTAATGACCCATACACACACAGAGCTGAAGCAAAGGCCGGCAGTTACCACAAGAGCCCCTGAACACTGGAGCACTTCTGTCACTTGCAGTCTGTCAGGGAAAAGGGGTAAACAGCTATATTCCAGAGGAGTCCAGGCAGAAAAGAACTTTAGCATGAAGTCTTATGATTTCATGTCTTAACATGGACCTCACCTTAGCTAATTCAGTTTGTGTTTCCTTTGGGCTCCTGTTTATGTGGTTGGTACTTATGGAGAATTTGAATGTCCTTTTAGCCAGATTTTTCCATCATTTAGACTATTATAAATGGAGCATGACTTCCAGTGGACTAACTTGTAGTAAAATAAGCACAAACAGGGAGAGAAATCAAATAAATTTAGATTGCCTTGCATGCCTTCTATCCATTTACCACTATGCCATTAAATCCCTTCTGATTTTGTTTTATTCTTCTAGTTAGCAGCCTTGCAGTTAAAGAATTCATTTTTGCCTTGTTTGTTATTCTTAGGCTCTTGGAATAATCTAAAATAACTGACTTCAGTATTGTATGAACTAACTGGTTTATAATCCAGTTCCACTGAATAATTTTTCTTAATGTAAATAATTTAAACAAATTTAGTGTTCTTCCCTCATAAGGTTTGAGATTTACAGCTCTAAATTACTTTAGATTTACCCAGCAGGATACTTAACAATAACGATATAAGAAGAATGCAAATCAGTGAGTTTTCAGAGTTGATACAGGTAATTTAAAGAACTTTGAAGGTTGAGGAAAGTAATGGGAAAATATTAAATTGAAAAAAATCAATACAAACAGTGTGACACTTTTGAAGAGAGGTGCTAAGTGTATGCAAATGTTTATAGGGTAAAATATCTACTGTGAAGAAAGCTTTATAGAAGTGCCAAGCTGTAAAGCACAGGACAAAGTTTGTGAGTGTGTGGAGACGAAGAATTCCTCATTGAAGGAATCAAGTTATGGTGAAAGAAAAAAAAATAGAAAGTTAAAAATTGTAATCTCACTTTTTTTTAAGGAAACACAGCAAAATCTTAAACAGAAAAGATTCCATGTTTCATCCAAGAACCACACTGGTTTGTCCTAACAAATATTAATCCATGCCACCCCCAACCTGTATTGCAGGAATCTCAAGGAAATAAATCAGGAAACAAAATCAAAAAGAGTCTCAGAATTTTAAAATCACAAGGACTGAAAAAGAAAGATGCCAAAGAAAAGAAAATGCCAGGGACTCTGTATTCCTTTAGGAACTTCTTTGTTGTTATTTTTTAGCTGAAAGTTGACCAGCTGAGTTGCATTTCAGTCCAGTCAATGGGTCTGAGCACAGTGAATTCCTTTCCTTGATATTTTTTTTTTTTAATGGGAAAAACCCAGAGTCAGCAAGGTGAGTTTTAAACTGTGGAACTTTATTATTTACTCAAAGGATAAATGAAGCCATTTACAATCTAAGTCCTGTGTGCTCTCTACATGCAAGGTGCCTGCAGTAGGAAGCTGGTCCCAGGAAACCAGAACAGGAGCATAAACCTATATTGAGAATTATTTTCAAAATAGTAGCAGTGAGACTGGCTAAACATATGCAAATCTGATTATCTGAGCTCTCACAAAGGTTGCTCGTTTTGCCACATCAAAAATAAAAACAAAACCAAAAAAAAACCCCTCCCCAAAAAAACAAAAACAAAAACAAGCATGCGCTAGAAAACTCTCCTGGAATATCTTATAGGGGAAAATTCCTTGACAGACTTTAGGAGAGAGGGCATAACCTTAAGAGCCAGCTTTCAAAGGGCTTTCAGCTTTGGCTGTAAATTGAGTAGGTTGCCTGCAGGCACAAACAGGATCTATGCTTGCAGATTTTGCAATGTTCTCAGATCACTGCTGGATCAGTCACTCACTTGCATGCAGTAGATCTGCAAGAGACCATTAAGGACTCTAGTAGAGTTGCTATTACAAGTCATTTCCTTCTCTAATTCAAGCATTTCTGCAACAGACCATGCTAATCTATGAAGGGTTTATAGCATTAACGTGTTCAGGAATGTTCCACCCTCTACATCCAGCAAGACACTGTTTCCATCAGCAAGAGCAGATGGCATTAAGAACTGAGTTTATTCCATCAACAGGCTCACAGCCTTACACTACTGGGAAAGTAACATCATTATATATTTCTAATGCCAACTTTAATTTCATTGTGACTCTGTCTTCAACTTACCTCTTTCATCATAGTTTCCCCAATCCTTTTTCTCTTTTTCTCCTGGTCTTCCATGCTTGTCCTTCTCTCTCTTTTTGCAAAAGTCGTAGCTCCTACTCCAGCCAAAAGTATCTGCTCTGAGTCTGCAAAAGGCTGCAGGTTTTACTGTGCTTTCTGTCATTCATATGCTGAGGGTTTATTTTCAAAAGTAGTTGAACTGGAAGAGTGCAAACTCTTTATTCAGCTTTCTTAAATAGCATTTTCAAATTTCAATTTCCTGCTGTTATGGAAAAGCACTACAAAATTAACTGGCACACTCACAGAACAGATTCCATTAGCTGGAGAGGAAGGATACACAAACAGAAGTTGGAATGCTTTATTCAAAGGAGATATTCTTTCTTGTGATGCCAAAGTGGCTCTTTTAATTAGTCTTGGGAGGCTTCTACCATCACCTAGAACTGATGCAAGAAGGTAGCCTGAGATTTTCAGCAGTGGCTGGCAGTGATGTGTGCAAAGGAGACACAAAGGAGCTATGTAAATCACGAATACACAGTGTTTCCTAAAAGTATGCTCCACCAAAGTTTCCTGAAATATACTTAAACACCCCAAAAATCACCTATCTTTTCTGAAAACCCTCATCTCCACCTTTTAGCATTCTCACAGTGTGTCACTCTGAATAAGCACTTGGAGGGAGCTCAGAATGGCCATCCCCTTTGTCCTCCTAGTGCAACTTTTGTCCATACCCACTGAAGTTAATCACATCACTTACACAGTGATCAAAATTAACACAAGAACTCCAGTGTGTTTCGTTGCATTAAAGGAGCTGTCACTATCACTTTAAATAACCAAATTCAGGTGGTGATTTGTTTCAAGCCTCCAGCAACCACTGCAAAATCCATATGGCAGAAATAACCTCGCAGTTCAACCACACATCCAGCCTCCTTGCCTTTCCTTTATCCTTCATGTAACCATTTCTTTCCTGCCACTCAAAACAGAGACTCTGTTTTCCTTGTATCCAGTCTTGTATTTAAATGCATTGAGAAATCACTGTGTAGCTATAATTAATTTTTTGTTCTCTTGCCCTCAAAAGACATGCTCAGGGTGCAGCAAGGGCTGAGTGCTCCTCAAGTGTTATGATTGCACTAAACAATGCCAAAACCTCAGAATTAATAGGAAATCTTAGTTAGAAGCGCAATACAAAAATGAGGGAAGTGTAGAAAAGATCATCAAGCGTCTGTGTTGGAGCAGATCAAATCATAACTACAGTATCTGTACATTTTTTTTAATTAGCAAAGAAAAAGAATTTTTTCATGTGTCATTTTATTAAACATAACATATCCACATATGCTAGTGGTTTTTAAAGCAAACACACAACCCCATCAAGTACCAATTTTTCATGTTTCTCTCTTTTTTTTTTTTTTAAATCATTAAAATGGAAATTGCAATATGGGACAGGAATGTATCGTCTGGAGGGGAGGAAGAGGCTGCTGTGACTTTTACTAAATTGCACAGACACAGCACACATAGCAAGGTGTATAGCCAGTGTTTAACAAGTATGCAGCACTGGCCAAACACTGTCCTCCTGGGTGGAAAAAGTGGGAACTTTATGGCCAGCTCAAATGTTTGGTCTCTGATCGGTCAGAGGTTCGAATGGAGGCTCACTGGACCCTGTACAGCTGCCTGCTTGCTTTCTTCAGAGGACTGTGGGTTTCTGTTCTCTGCTAGTCAGACACAGGCTGAATGGTCAATGGCAAGGAAGGTTATATTGTTAAACATTAGTTATGTCAGTTTTATTTCTGACAGGTATAATGGAAGATTAAAATGTTTGCTGTACACTTGTATAGTGTGTGACTAGGAACATGAGGCGCCATGGTGCTGTGCTGAAGCAAAAGCCTAAAGCAATGGACACATCTATTTCTTCTTAAGTATTTCTGCCATCATCATGTCATTATATTACTAGATAGAACTGCTGTTGCTCTTGCTGGTAATCTCCTACTCAGTACATGCATAATCAGTGTGGGTCCAATGACTTCTATTTGTAGTTAGGTCAGTAGTCACAGGCACTGGCATACAGACACTATGATGTTTCCTGTCCTGTGCACTTTGTTAGGCAGAGCTCCTTACCAAAGGAGAAAAGCTCCAGCTCTGCTGGGCAGGCAGGGATCCTGTTCTGGTTTCCTGGGACCAGCTTCCTATTGCAGACACCTTGCATCTAGAGAGCACACAGGACTTAGATTGTGAATGGCTTTATTTATCCTTTGAGTAAATAATAAAGTTCCACAGTTTAAAACTCACATTGCTGACTCTGGGTTTTTCCCCATTAAAAAAAAATAGCAAGGAAAGGAATTCACTGTGCTCAGCCCCATTGACTGGACTGAAATGCAGCTTAGCAAACACTGCAGCACTGTCTCCTCAGGTCTATTAGACTTGTTAAGTGCTATCTGAAGATCTGCTCAGGAGCACTGAAAGCAGAACCATTTATGACTATCTGGTCCCACTGAAAATAACTGAAAATGATTTTTCAACCTAGGGAAAAAAAAAAGGTAGGGATATGAATGAAATTAACTCTGACTTGTCTAGTAGTAATTTAGTAATTCTAAAGAATAAGACTTAATCTCAAAATTATTCTCTACCGTGCCCCGCAAATCTGACTCAAACATTTATTAGATAAATAACTGCTTTAGATTTAGTGTTTTGTCCTGAAGATCTAGGAAAATTTAGACTTTATGGTTTTTTGGCCCCTCCAACTTTGTACAGCCTAATTCAGTCCAATAATCTTCAAAGTACTTTAACTAACTCTTAACTGACCACACGGTAAGCTATATTTTTATGTAACATTAGTTTCATTTTCCTGACCATTAATAAAACCATCTAAAGAAACCTTTAGTAATGTAGTGAAAACAGGTCTATTGATTGACTTCCTGTAACACAAGTTATCAATTGTCACACATGGGGAGAGGGAAAAACAGAACAGTAAAGAAAAATGCCTGATGCAGAGGAACACATCTAAGATTCAACAAGCAGAGTATCACTTTTACAAAGCACATCCATTCATAATTCTTCAAATGACTGTAAAGAATTAATAAACTTTTTTAAAATGCAGTGTCAGCTTTTTGAAAAGGAGTTAGTCAGTGAGGCACCTTGCCACTATGCTACAACCCTCTTGCTGCTTGGTACTTGCAGAGACATTTTTCTGTCTGATTTCATGCTTTTTTCTTCTTCCTCACTTCAGCAGACCACCAGACCACAACCACAGGCACAATGGGGAAATGTTCCTATGATGTGGTCTCTGAAATTTGTCTCAATTTTTCTTTTCTTGGCAAAGGCTTATTCATTTCCATGCTCTGCGCCAATCCTATTCCCAGTAAACGATAGCTGTGTGAATACATGCGAGCACTGAATTCGGCTTTTTGTGTTCAGCTGGTTTCACAATGACTTTTTCTGACTCAGAGCTCATTCTGGCAAATAAATTCAAATTCTAGTAAGTAGGATTGCCACTCAGCAAATCTTTTTTATTAGTAAATAGATTTATTCCTCCTTCTTTGATTTTGATTTCTTTTACTATGACATTTAAAATCAAATCCTCATTTTTAAGAACCCTCCAGAGTCTACACTAGTTTAAATTTTCAGATGAAAGTAACATATTGCTCAACCTCAACAGAGCTCAGTCATGCCTGGTGCCTACTGTAAGCAATTTTAAAAGTTACTCACATGATAAGAAGAGTCTTCTAAAAGAAAAAAATAGTATCATTTCTAAACATATCCCTTAAAGAATGCAGACACTGACAGTTGTACAAAGGCTATATGATAAAAATGCTTGGGAGGTCCTTGCTGCAGCCCTGTTACAGAAGGCTCAGACCCATTGACTGGACTGAAATGCAGCTTAGCTAACACTGCAGCACTGTCTCCTCAGGTCTATTAGACTTGTTAAGTGCTATCTTAAGGTCTGCTCAGGAGCACACCTTCAGTCTGACTGGGGTGCAGTCGGACTGGGGTGCTCCTGTGATGCCAAACAGAACAGGTCCCAGGATAGATGCGCTGGTGGCACTCCACTGCCACCAGCCTCCAGGTAAACACAATCCTCTAACTGCTCTCTGTCCTCTGAGCCCAACCATCCAACCTCTTTTTATCTATCTGTCCACCCATCCACAGTGTAATGACTCAACTTAGTTCCAAGAATTTTGGAGGAGACTGCTGGAAGCCTTGCTAAAGTCAAGGCAAATGACACCCACTGCTGTCAGTTTGGTAAGGTAGGACTGATCACACCATTTGTTGCCAATCACTTCCTTCTTCACCTGCTCCAAGATGTCCCTCAAGAGGACTTGCTCCATGATTTTTCCTGGGATGAGTGCTCTGGAGACTACTCTAAATAGTAGAAATTGTTCCAACATCTATGTAAAATAGATTGTATTGTATGTCCTTCTTACTACTAGATGGATTTGAAATCTTTGGAGTAGATACCACATTTAATTAAACACTGAACTTCATTTTAAGTTGGTGTTTTCAAGAGCCCCATTCATTAAATTCTATTTCTTTCAGACGTTCTTTTGTCCTTGACAGCAGAATTTAAGGCTTAGTTTATAAAATCCCATCAAAGCTGCTGAAATCTATGGACATAGGTGAAAGAAGCTTTTTTTTTTTTTCCCCAGGAGATAAGTGATGACCATAATTAATTCATTTGAATTCAGTATAAAACAATGCCTTTATTTTCATTTATTATTAGAACGATCCATTTATTTGAACACTCTTAACTGTCTGTTGTTAAAGAAATGTGAGTTATGGTTTGAAAAGTTAAACACAAAAAAACTTAGAAAATACATTGCTTTGTGAATTAAATCTGTGTTTGGGGTATTTGCCTGATCCTAGTAAGATGCCCGAAAGCTGGTTTTGCAAGAGAAGTTCACTTGACATTTCCAAATTCCGAGTCAGAAAGTACTTTTTTTTTTTTACCTTAGTGCTTCTTGCTTTCTCCTATTATTTTTATTCTGTCATTGTAAACTGACAGGAACTATTTTTTCTGTGTTTAGATAGCACCTGGACACTTCAGCCTTGGTGAGTGACTGAGGCTCCTGGCAACAGGAGTGAAAGGGAAGGATCTGCAACATATATGTAGTTGCTAAGTTCTGAGACACTTCTAGGTTATGTGTCACTTCTCAAAACAGTTTTGCCATAGCTTTATTCCCTTCCTTTCCTTCTCCATACATATGTAGTTTAATATGATGAAATGAGGATTGCAATTGCCTGTTTCATCTGGGAGACAATCGACAAGAACACAGCTTTTCTTCTCCCCACTTCCACTCTATATCATACTTCAGGGAAACAAAAATTTTGGGAGTACTGCAGCAGACTTGAAGATAGATCTAATTCCAGTCTTAACTGTATATTTTGGCATTGCATATTGATGCATTATTGATGCAATTTCTTTCAATTAGAAAGAATAACTGTTTCTTGCCTTGGCTTCTAAATCAGCCCAGGCAGAGTTTCATAGTCTGTGAATATTTCAGCTTACCGTCATAGTCTTTTCTTGTGGTCCGTACATAAAAGAAAGCCAATGGCAGTTTGAGGCATTTACATCTCAGCAGAAACCTACCAGAATTTAACAGGACAAAGAAGAAATATTTCATCAACTATAAGTACTTCTCTCAAAGTCCTCCTGAAAATTACATATATACATACATATATATTTAAACACACACATACATATACATAAAATGAGTCTTGTAGAAAAATTTGCAAGTATGCTAATAATGCAAGGTGTATAAAAGCCAATATTCAGCTGAGTTTCAAGATAGTAAAAGGAATGTAACTCGTAATTACATCTCTGAAGGCTATCTGCAGAGGTATTAGCCAACAAAAACGAGGATGTGCTTTAAGAACTGTGTCCAGTTTTCAACTGCACAATTCAAAAAAAGACATGCACAGACTAGAGAGGGTCCAAATGAGGATTCAATTATTCAGTTGCTGGAGAACCTGACTTACAAGGAAAACTGAAGGAATTAGGCCTTTTCTCACGTTAGACTCATGTGACCTCATCACAATTTTCTAGTACTTAAAAATAAAAGTCACTCCTAGTGAAATCACTTCACAATGATACACATGGAGAGGACAAGGGACAATGGGCTCATGCTCTGTAGGGATAGGTTTCATCTTGATATAAGAAATATTTCTTTCACAGTGAGAGCAATCAGCCATTGGAACAATGTCCCAGGTATGTGATAGTCTCTATCATAGTAGGGTTTTAAGATACCACTGGACAGAGTGCTAGATAATGTTATTAGGGCTCCCTTTCACATGAAAGTTTGAACCATATGAACTTCCTATCTTTTCCAACTTAGGCTGTTCTATTAGTCTATGACCCATCTACTGCTTTTTGTTGGCATCTGGACATGCATTATTAATCACTTTAATTTTGCTGGGTTTGTGGTTTTTTTTTTTGTTTTTTTTTTTTTTTGTTTTTTTTTTTTTAATTTTTTTGTGGAGTTTTTTTGTTTGTTTGGTTTGGTTTTTTTTTAATTGCTTTTTGTTTTGTTGTGGGGGGAGTGTTTTGTTGGGGTTTTTTTTGTTAAGGTTTTTTTTTTTTTTTCTAATTCAGGAATTCCATCCAAGCCTGAAATTTAGAAGCAGATGGGGCAATTTACCATTTGCTTGCCTGAACACAATAACATCAGAGATCTCTCCAAAATGCTTTATTATCTTCTTTGTCTCATCATCCTTACAATTCTCCTGGATTCTAAATCAGATTTGATAATTATTTGAGGATTTGGTTTTGACATGAAAAATTGTCTTCTGCCATGGCTCCAATTCATAGTCAGCACTGAACAAATGGCTTATCTGTCTCACACTACGATTCTTTGGCTGTTTAAGATAGCAAAATTACCAGTGTTGCAGTGACCTCTTTTTTTCATTATAAAGGATCATGCTGATGTTTTTAATAAACTAAATTATGTTGAAAATCTAAGTTGGTAGGGATAAGAAATTAGAAAAAAATTCTACAGTTGAGAAATCACAGTAAAATGGAAGGAAAGGATCAAAAATATCAACCACCAAAATGTAATTTGTGGTTCAGCTTGCATATGATTTATACTATCTTCCTTTGACGTAACTTTAAAGCACAAATTCAGCACATAAACCCCAAGGATTTTAAAACACATGAAATTCTAGTTATCAGAAAAAAAAATAAATTACTCCAGAGGATATTCTGATTTATTCCTAAGGGCTGGAAGAATTGCATCTGGAGATCAGAAGTAACTGTCAAAAAAAAAAAAAATACAGAGGAAAGATCTTGTGCAACTTAAGCCAAGAACTCACGAATTGTCTGGTATGCTTAGTTAGGATATATGTGCCAAGAAGAAAATTAGGAGTTCCAAGATATGTGAAATAATTTCTTCAATAGCTCATTTAAAGTATTAATACATCATGCCCACCTTGTTACACAAATTTACTAGTCAAATATTGAAATTTGAATAGGACAATTTGGCTAATCGGTCGAGAATTTTTAAACTACTTTCAAGAAGTAGAAAAACATTAATAAATTAAGAAGTTCAGTGAAGAGTAACAGAAACAGTCACAAGCCTGGGACTAATTATAAGGTACAATTATAACCATTGAATACCTCAAATTTAGCAAGGGGTTGACTGAAGGGCAACATAACCCGTCACACATATTTCTTTCAAAATTTTAAGCTCAATATGACATGGATAAAGTAAAAATGGAAACAACTGGCTAGCTATCAGTAAAAATTAAAAATAAGCATTTTCTTCTTTTCTTTCAGAAAAAATAAAGAAATTGCATACCATAGGAATATTTGGTACGTGAAGCATGATTGTAAAAGTACAGACGTATTTTATGAATCAGTTGGCCACTTTCTTATTAAAAAAGGGTTTTTTTTGTAGAAAAGGAGCAAAAAATCATGATTTGCAATCACTGAAAAAGTAATATTCCAATAGCTTAAGAAACAATTCAAGAAAGAGTTTCTCACTGCTGCTGTACTTCCTATTGACTGTAACAGTAAACAAATGTTTTGGAGAATGAGAGTGAGCCATGCAATCTCCTGGATTCCTGGATAAGGCTGCTACAGAAAGAAATTCTGCCCAACACAGCCACGGTCTCACAGCCAGTACCAAAACTCCCTGAAATCATTGGAGCCTTTCCATGGACTTAAATAGACTCTGATATTCTGCTATAGTGAAATGAACTCATGGCTAGTACCCAAAGTTCAAGAAAGCCCAGAGGACAAGATCCTGACCTTTCTATGCCTAACAAGGGGAAATAAATATAAATCTAAAAAAAAAAAAAAAAAAAAAAAAAAAAAATAAAAAAAAGAACAGTAAGGGGGAAGGGCAGACAGGAGAATGGTGGAGGCATAAAGGAGAATAGCAACTCCAGGCTATGTACCTCTTGGAGAAACTGATAGGGAAGGGAAAAGAGATGATCAAAGCAAGCTGGGTCAAGGAAGAGGGAGGACAAAGAACCTGGCACAGCAGAGGGAAATGAGTAACACAGTTGGCAGCCCCTTCATGGAGCTCTGACTAGACCTGCAAGGATTCAATGTCGTCCAAGTACCTCTCCCACTTTCCTATTCCTATTGCAAATTCCAACAAAACTGAAAGCAAAAAAAGCAAAGAAGATAAAGAGGAAAGCTTTTGCATTGGTGGCAAGAAGAAGTAAGTATGCTAGTTATGAGAAAAAGGGAGAATGCAAATCACAGACCAATAAAATAGTTTCTTGCATTCATAAGTTAACACTGAAGAGAGGGTTTTAGCTCAGAAAAACACCTTGTATTTGAAGTGAAAGACACATAATGCAAAAACATGAATAGCTATGGGCATGGTAAAAATGGTCCTCTATTACTCACAAACACACGTGAAGCAGAATAGGTGGTCTTGGAAAGGGGCTGTGAGAAGAGATGGGGAAAAAAACAGAAAACCCACATCAGAAAACTGATGAAATCCATAATAACAATTAGCTTGCATTAAAAATATTTTAATCTACGACTGCACTAAGAGAGCCTTAAATTTTTTTGTCCTGAGAGATGGTGAGCAGACCAGCTTTAACTATTGATGAATACACAGTTCCTCACCCAGGCATGGGTCATAGTCCAGATGGCAGGTGCTTCTCAGAGCTTTCACCAGCTGTAACTTGAGTGGAAGGGTTTTGCCTCTCTTCCTCTGCCAGCCAGTCCAAGCACTAATATTTATTCAAATGGGATAAACACTGGGAACAATTCTTGGAAGAAACAGAAATTCAGTTTATTAGGACTATGAAAACTCAATGCCAGATATTAAAAAGTATAATCAAGCCACTTAAGTCCAGCCATAACATTTAGATTCTATTTAATCCTAATGTATTTTTGTGACTGATTTTCGACGAATCAGCCTTTTAAAAATTTTTACGTAAACTGTTCTTTGGATTTATATGCAAATACTATCTTTTGTAAACCAAAATTTTGGCATATATTCCCACCGCAGTTTACAAGTAGCTTAATATTTACCCTTTAGATTATTCCCAGATTTTTTTGATGGTAAATAGCATCCAAAGAAAAGAAACTTCTACCTTTTGGTATACCACTACACTAAACCCTTAGAGATCACAAAAATTCCCTCTGTTAACATTATTGCAAGAAGGCTAAACTGAACCTGATGGTTTTTCTCAATTTTGTTCTGATTGTTTGTTTAACATATGCATTAAGAACAGTTTGGGAAATTACCCACATTATACATGAGCTACTTCAAAGACTGCTAGAGTTTGTCAAAAGTCATGTCATCTTGCAATGTTCCTAGTTGACCAAAATGGTATTCTTACCTCCAACTGAAGTGAGACACCTGAATAGCAAAAAATTCAAAACAGGCCACAAAACAATCTCTTAAAGACTTGCTGATCTCCTGTACCAGGTCTGTGAGAAAAGAGGAAAGAACTTTTCATTTTCTAATGTGCCCTGCCTGCTACAGCAATGTGTGCTTAAACTTCTCAAGACACTTGCTTCTACCTGCTCCCATAGAAGCATTTACATGTTTGCCCTTGTGCTGCAGATAATTTCATCCCTGTCCAGTAAACTGGAGTGGTCAAAAAAGTCAGAGAGGCTACAGAAAACAGAAAGTCACAGTCTGAGTTAACAGGATAAAGCAGTGAGATAACAATTTGGCATAGCTAGCTTTAAATATAACGAAGGGCCCAAAAATGGCCTGTTAGAGCAAAAAGTCTTTAACTGCACCTTTTAAGAGGAGCAGAGATTCAAACTTTATCTTGCATCACCTGACATTTCCAAGAGATGATCCCACATTCCATATTGTGGGTGACAGTGAAAGGTGCAATTTCAGTGAAACATCAATAATGTTCATTCTGCACTTTGGTGCAGTCTATAATTAAAAGCTCCTACAGAGGCTTTCAGGTCTACTTAACTTCGTTTATGTATTTCTCATAGTAAAGAATCACAAAACACTCCCTCTGAGTAAAACAACCTGCTTAACATAAAGAAATACTTAAAATCCCTCCAACAACACATTTTTACATTAGGGACCACACTGCAGGTCTAACATCATGTCACACAATTTTTAGCTAGTACATTCTATAAACAACCTCATATATCACATTTGAAAGGCAAACATACAGGATAAGGCATAACGAAATAATATACTATGTATCTATCTAACATAATGTAACATAAAGACAAAGCAATATTTTATTTTTCTTATCAGCCAATTAAATCTTGTTCAAATATGCACTATACAGAGTTAGGATTTAAGGAGTGAGAGACATTTTGAAGAGTTCAGACAAACCTCTATGCAATACTAAAATTTAGATAACAAATGTAATAAGGTTTACCTGGGGACATTTTTGGCTCATTCCCACATATGTTCTTTAAATGTACTTTGTCCCTTGATGGGGCAGAAGCAAATTAACAACATGGGAAATCTACTAAGGAAAACAGGTGTACATTAATTTCACACCTAATTATTAACTAATTTGCTCAGGCTCTGCCAGAATAATCAGCACTTGAACAGCTTCACTTGTTCCCAATGAGCCTCTGCAGTGCCTGTGTTTAAAATTCCAGGGGGGCACAGTTGCACCAGGGTGAATAGTAATGATTATAGGGAGCTTGTGTCTGGCCTCTCTTTCCGTGGGGCCTACACCACATTCCTTTATAGTACTGAGAATGGCTAGAACACTAATGCCAGGGCAGATAGATGTAATTTCTTTCTGTAGCTGTTCTACACTAGCATAAAACTGAAGGGGAGGATGATGCAGGTGAAGTAGCTCTATTGGTTTTGCGTTGCTGCAAAATCATAACAGTATCAAGACAAAGTCCGTGTTATTCACACTGGAAAAAATATCCAGGATGAGAGAATCTGCATCATGTATTATGAACCAAGGCTTTGGTGCTCTGATATAAGCAATGTGTAGTGTTGGGAGATGACAGGTTCAACTAACATTAAACAAAACACAAACCATCTTTGACAGACAAATGATGTGAAAGGCTGATAGGAATTTTTCTACATGCTGCCTCTTTTGCAAACAAAACTTCCAAATATACAGTACATGTAATCAGTTCCTTATATGTTTGATCCAGATTGCCTTTCACTTCCTTCTGTATCCCATGCAGGTTTTAATTTGCTGTAACATCTCTCTGATAAAAAGTATTACATTTATTCAAAATAAGTGAAAATATGAAAAAACACAATTATGCTTATATAAAAATACAAACATGTTCTATATACTATCCTAGTTATGTTATCCTAGGTAACAGAAATTGATATATCACCTTTGATTGACCTAGAAAAAGAGGCACATGTGAAAAATGGAAGACATTTAGGACCAGATTCAGAAGGTCTGAAACTGAAAATTATGGTGTAGCCTCCTGTTCAGCTCTGAAGACCCCAAATGCCTACAGACCTCTTTGAGCTTCAGTCTCACAGTGCCCACTGACAGTGTCTAACTGGGAACTCAAAACAAACCTGTTCCTAGGAAAAATTTTTCAGTGGCTGAGAAGCAGGCTGAGCAGGGCTTTCCTCTTCTGCTGAAGATTTGTGAAGGAGGTTGTGATTCATCAGAGAGGGAGGGAAAGCCAACAATGGAAACTCGGCTCTGCAGAGACACTTGGGTAGGAGTGAGTTGTGGGACTGTCCCTACTGTCAGTGATCGTCCGTTTTATATTAAACAGTGACTGGACTTAATAAAAAGAAGAGTACCAACCAACACTCCCACATCAGTACTTAACCACAATGCTACAGTCAAGCTTCATCGCTCTGTAGGATTTTAAATTTGTAATTCCTTTGGGAAAGAAAAGCTTTTCTTCCCTTCCTTTCTCTGTGAAGCTCACTGTTGGGGGTTAGGTTTGTTCCTTCTTTCTCTAAAGAATTTTTTCCCCATAAGTTACCAAGGAGACCAAGTGTTGGATACTTGAGAGTACTTAACCGAAACAAAGAGGTGGACAAAGTTGGAAGGGGGAGATAACGCAGGTAAAACACAGAGCTTGAGGCAGCTGTGGGCTCTTCTTCTTTCGGCGTTCGGGGAGAGAGAGAACGGCTGTTGCTGGCTGGAAGAGTTTCACTGTGGCCAAAGGGATGCAGTCCTGGGAAATCTACTATCACTGGATCGGCCTGAATCCTGAGTTTTCTCCGGCACCCGCGGGAGCTGGGCCGGCTCTGCCTCTCCTTCGGCTTCTTCGGCGCTGCTCCTCTTGCTGCAGTGTGACCCTGCACCCCCTGTGCTGCCGAGACATCCTGCCCCTGCCTGCCGGGACACCCTGCCATCCCAGCTACCAGCCCGGGACTTTTCCATTGTTTCAGCTTGGTGCTCTGAGGATCCTGCAGGGACACCAGAACCAAACTGCCCTGGGTTTTGTGAAACAAAGCCCTCAAGGTTCTTGGTACTGTTTTCGTTTGTTATTAATGCTGCAGTTGTTTGGTGGTTGTTGGTTTTTTTTTGTGTGTGTTTGTTTGCTTTGTAATACATACTAGTAAAGAATTGCTATTCCTATTTCCCAAATCTTTGCCTAAGAGCCTCTGATTGTAAATTTATAATTGAAAAAGAAAAAAAAAGGGTGGGGGGGGTTTATACTCTCCATTCCAAAGGAAACTCCAGTTGGTTTTTTTTTTTTTTATTACCTGGCAGATACCTGTCTTCCCAGACCAAGACACTCACAATACAGAAAGCTGAGAGAGGAAGGTTTACCTAAAAAATGCAATTTCAATGCTTCCTTTTGGCTCTTATGTCCTATTCTGGAATTAACTCAACAAAATGAGAGCCACACAGTATATTTCTGCAGAGGTCAGCTCATCTCACTAAGCTTAGGATCATATCATAGAACAACAGAAAATTTATTTAGTCTCTAAATTTACTCTCTTAGCTAAGTATTTAGTCTTTGATGGATAGGAATTCCTCAATTCCTATGGTTATGTCATGGTTAACACGCAAAAAAAATCTGCATGGGGTAAATATCAGAAAGAAAAAAATGGTTCTGGTCTGCAAAGTTAGATTCTTGGTATCCATTGCCTTCAGAAACAATTGAGAATTTGCAATAACGCTCAGGAGTGATCTTCATGTAACCTCTGAGGCAAAGCATTACAAATATAAACTAATTTTAAAAGACAAGTATAAAAAACCATAAAATCCTAGCAGAGCTTATTTAATGCTTTATACCAAGATCTATGCTTCCATAAAACTTTGCAGAATTGCACCTAATTTACCATGGGTTATTTCTTGAATAAAAACTAGGAAGAAAGGGAATAATAATTTCCATATAATTTTATATTATTTTCACCACAGTAGGTAACCTATCTATAATAAAAATCCACCAACTCTGTTTTGCAATACTACGTTTATTGTACTGAGTTATATGCAACATAATACACATCAATACCATATGGTGCATAAGCAGTAAAATAAAGAGTATGAAACACAATGGCATTACAATTATTTAGTGCTATAAACACTATAAAGCATCAGAGTAGCTAGCAAAATTATTTTAAAAACTAAGCAGGATTGTATTTTCAGTGTTCTGAGAGGTTTGCCAAGAACTACTCATTTGTGAGTATATCCTCCTTCCTCCTTAAAACTGCGGTTGAATCTTCGACTGGTGTATTTTGATAGATCCATCAGCATTAATCAAGTTAATCAACCTACAACAGCCTAGAGTCTACATCCATGTGGATTCTTCCCTCCAGCTACTGCATTATTCTCCAATGCATGCCCAGGAACCTCAGTTAAGCAAAAAAGAGTGCACCAAAAGGGAATCAGACTTTGAAATAGTAATTATCACATTGTTAGCGTGCTGTGCATACTACAGGAGTGCTTCAAGGATTCCAAGCAGAACAATCAGTCTCCAATCAAATCACAAATTTCTAAAACCCATCTGACAGATGACAAAGGGATGAAGATTACACTCGGCCTTATCAAAACAGAATACTTTCATTTGCTTTGACTGTAAAGCCAGGTTACGAAGTTCCAACCATCATCAAGAGTTACTTTTACTTCAGAATCAGAGCTCTTTCCCCCTCAGCAGCACTGACCTGCACACTGAAGGTCTAGTATAGTAAACAAGACCATTCACAAGTCTAGAAAAAAGATATCTTCTGAATCAAGAGACCTGAGTCTCATCTTGTGAATTCAAATAAACTTCTAACCTAGGAGAACAAAAACTCAGTGCATCTTTGTTCTGGTAGTTGCCCCAGACAGGTGCCTAAGTGCTATTGCTTGGATGGAGAAAGTGGTTCCCTGAAAAAAAAAAAAAAAAAGAATTGAAAAGATGAATTTTCTGAACTGAAGAGGGAGGAAGGATCTGGACAGGCTGGATTGATGGACCTAGGCCAATTGTCTGAGGTTCAACAAGGTGCAAAGTTGAGCCCTTAGGTCACAACAACCCAGCACCACAGACTGTATGGTAAAATATCCATTACAAAATTTTTAACAGTCAGTGAGCAGGTGTATCAAGAGATAGAAGTATTTGTCTTATTCCTCCGTGAAAGGAGCTTGACTGACAAAATCACATCTCTATTGGAATTTCACTCACATCATGAGAGCACTAAAAAATACTGGTGAAAATATTAAACATTATTCTTGTTATTAAGGATTATTTTTCATGTCAGAGAAATGTATTTTCAGATTTACTGAATCAAATTCATCCTTAACATTAAAATTCACTGAAATTATATTGAGATGAGGATGACATATTGATTTCAATAGTGCAAAACTATAACACTTTTTTCCAAAGAAATTAGATTCATTATCTTAAGGAATGTGTGTTACTAATACTATTCCTTTGCACAATAGATTCTTTTACACAACAATCTTAAAATAAATTTTTATTAAAAGACCATATTTTGTGTCTGAAGGCATTCAGGGCTGGTGTTCTTCATCCATCTTTATTTCAGACAGTGTATTTGTTCGGAGAATCTCCAAAAAAATTTCTCAGATGTAAAATTCTGTTAGGATCACAGGCATTATATAAGCAAAATAAAAGAAAAAGTAAAACCAAGTGTTTTCTGGAATTTAAACAAACAGTGTTGTTACCAAGCAATGCTTTTACTATTTCTTTAAAACATCACTTTGAGGAGGAGGTCACAGTTTGCTAGGACACAAAATATTTGAAAAACAAAGGACACAGTTCATGTTGCTGAAAGTACACAAAGGAATAAAGCATGGCAAAGGATGGGCCAAATTCTGTCTTCCTGAGCCTGTCTTACGAAGAGTACAGCTTCAAAAGAGCAGCAAAGAACATGATTTGCTTACTTTTCAAGCATTTTACAACATTCCAAAAATGAACAGAACAAAGTTATCTGTGCGTCACATCTGGCTAAATGAATCTGTACTTGTAGAAGAGACTCTTACAAGAAGACCATAACTTATATTAACAAGAAAATATAAAACAACAGCTTACATAGCAAATGTCTCCAGTATTTGACTCCCTGCAAATATTAAGACTACAGACAGCACTTGGTTGATGATGCAGGAAGGAAACTGTATTGTGTTTGATGCTGGGATTCAGAACTATAGCAGGATAAGCCATTAGGTAATGAGAGCAGTTTGTCTGGACAGACACAATTTCCAGGAGACAAATGGGAAACAGGAAAGAGAAGACGTGGTGGCTCAACACTTAAACCACAAGTAACAAAATCATTTATGCCGGCTTTGTTGTAATAATGGTATAATAAAGAAAGTGATAGCAACGACACATTTTAGGGAAATCTAAGAGGGAGCAGAAATGTAAAGAGGAACAGCAGCCAGTGTCAGCAAAAGAATACCACATCAGCAGTGGTGGTGTGAACGAATGCTGAAATGGCAATGTGACAAGTGCAGGAATTAATGCTGATCTTGAAAGGAAATCTGAAGGAAGTTATTTTTGCAATACTTTACTAAGGATGAACATCTATTGAGCAATTATAAAAATATTCAACTTCAGGATATCAAAGTACTGTTTTGAGAGGTAGCAGAAACAGTCATTGGTAAGGACAAGAAGAAAAATGGACAATTCTAAGGCACAGGAATATTCATTTGCAACTACTAACTACTGCTGTATTACATGTCAACAGGTTCAAAAGTCAGACATTCATGCAACTCCTGAATATTGCTGCCACCTTCAGGAAATACATAATAAAAAAGGACCAAAATATTAATTAGAAAAGAAATGGAAAATAAAGTCAAGATCTATAATGCCACTTGGTTATTACGTTGTACTTCTGTGAGATTAATTTTCATAATGGCATATTAAGATAATTCTATTATTCTCAATTTACATTAAAACCTGAGTCTAACGCTAAGAGATCTGCCTAAGGCCAGTCATAGCTAGTAACACATGCCCTTGGCTCCTTGAAGTTTCACCAAAAGAAAGCTGTGGATTGGAAAATTATTTTATTGGCATTCGGATATTTATATTGTTATTGAAGCTTATTTTGTCTTTGATTCTTTGAGGTAGTTACTTAGCATTGCAGTGTAGATTTTATCACCTCAGTTGTGGTAGTTCTTTTGCAACTGCCAGCAGAGCATCTATTGAAAACTGCATCATAATATACCGATGGAAAAATCAGTACCTATATATTCACTAAGTTACATTTTTAATCAATAACATTCCTGATTGGTATTGGGCAGGCTGGTTCAGAGTTGGTGCTTTGCAATGTTATGTGAGAGTCCTATTGATTTCCTACCAGTTTCTCCCTCTTCAGAAAAAAAGAGATCAGGAACAGCAAAGTAAGATCTTCAGTCTTTTAGAAATGTCAGCATGACGCTTAATCACCAAATAAGCAAACTGACCCAATTTATTTATTTTTTTTTTTAATTCCTGTAATAGTTTACATGCATCTCAAACTAGCTTAGCTCTCAACAGGAATGCACAAAGTCATCTGATGTAACTTGAGACCTGTCAGGACACTTTACATTTTCCCTGTTATGGAACTGATACAAATTCTGTTTGCATGTATTTTAACACAAGACTTCTAAGTGCAGCTGATAGCCTAAGTGCTCGAGCCTGCAACCCTTGTGACCATTTACCCACCAGCTCCTTAGCGTTTGTTTCAACGGAAAGATCTATCCAGGGGTTAGTATTTCCCCAGAGTGCACAGGGAGGAAAGGACAGATGGTCTCCAAAACAGAAAATTTCCTTTGGAGATTATTTTAAAAGGTTTTCCCATCAGCAGTAATATTTTAAGCAGTTTCCTTTTTGGTATTTATGATCAGATTATGATCCAGTGATGTCTTAAGACATGTTCATTGTTTCTCCAAATTTGGGAAACTGCCATAAATGTGATGTGAGAGGGCAACAAATGCCACAGTATTCATACCAGGGTTGGTGACGTGTCCTCATCTTTTATTTGGAGGCTCAAGAACTGCTTAAGGGATGTCAGTGTGCAAAAAGATGGTAAAGACTTCTTGTACTACCTCCAGAACCAGAATTATCTTTTATTTCTCCATTCCTAATTTATTTCTTCCTTTTCATATCTTAATCCCAGTCTGGGAAACTCTGAAGTGAGGACACCTTGGCTCCTTCTGATCTTGATTTAGCTCTGAAATGGGGGTATAGAAAGTTGCTCTTGGTTTGGTTTGGTTTGGTTGGGTTTGTCTTAGTCAAGTGGAGTTTGCCTTCCCTTTTAGTCCTTTGGTATATGCTCCTTTGAAAACTGTATCAGTCAAGGAAAGGCTGATAAACTGGAATTTCAATAGATACCGGATATGCTAAATTCTTTAATCAAATACTAAACCCCAACTCATTTAGTAGGTCCTACATACAGAGCTGGTGAAAATCTTAGCTAAAGGGTTTTGAAGAAACTAACAGCTGTGTATCAACTACATAAAATCAAAATTTGTCCAGACCTTTGTGAGTCATCCAGAAGAAGAGTAGTCTTGTGGGAAGTTAAAGTGAAGGAAAAGAGAAAAGTCAGAAAGAGCAGAAAGTGGGGAGAGAGATTAATGACACGGGCACCAATACAAGCCGTTTCCACTCCTACCACCAGCTGTAAAGATCCTTCCATTTTCCACAGTTTCCTTTTTTCTGATCTGCCACATTGAAGACACCGCAGAAAAATTTTATACTTACAGAAATATGGCATAAACCTATAATTCAAATTTTGGGACGTGTTCAAGATATGGGGAGAAAACCATATCAATTAAATTAAAGTTCTCTATAATACTTGAATTACTCACATTCCTGTAATGTTTCACAGTTTGAAGCTACTTATCTTATATGCTACACACTCTTAAGAATTTGTGTATTTGTTTCTACCTTTAAATTCCTAAAATTATAGAAGCACTGTGACTTTCTAACAATGCGGAGATCTTATGAAGAGTAATTTTATCTCATGTCTTCTTGGACCAGGGTTAGGAGCCAGGCTTTCCTGTTTGTGCAAACAAGACAGAACATCTCGAATATTTTTACCAAGAAGAAGGAATTCCTAGAGTAAGAGAGAGTGGAATTTCACCAGTATGAAATCCACATAAACAATTTCATAGTGATTGCAACCTCTCTCACGTGACAGACATCCATCCATGTAAACGTACTGTATTTCAGAATAGTGTTGTTCACTCTGGAGTATCACCCTCAGAAGGTGTCTGCCTGGATGCATCCTAATAATCATGGCAAATGGCATCTGAGTTCTGCCAGCTTTTCTCACAAGAAAGGGCTCCAGATGCCAATGGCTGCAAAACGTGGCTAAAGAAGCTGGATGCAATACAGAAGGTGGGAGAGGGTAGAAAGGAATGGAAGGATTTCAGGAACACTGCAGGCATCATGAGGGCATCCTTCTCTGATGCCACTACAAGTGCAAATTTTCTTATGAGGTGTTTTATAAGATAAGGAAGACTTAAAGTGGAGGCTCTTTCGGTAAGGACTAGGAATGCTGAACACAATGTACATTGATTTTTTTCCTATTCCTTATCAGCTATGAAACTGAGATGCTGTCACTTGAATCAGTGTTTGTGAAGTGATGAAGGAATTAGAAGTGTTGCACCACTGCACCTCTCAGTTGGTATGAGGACAGAAAAGAAGCAAACCATTCTGTGGCGTGTGAAGGAAGAGCCTGGCATGGATGTGGAATAAGCTTGTGCCACTTGTGGCCCATTCCAAACAATGCACTTAGAAGATGGGGAGAGTGCATGGCCAAACTAACAGGGCTCTGGTCAGTTTACTGGAGCCCCTTTGCAAGCAGTAGTCAGCAGACAATTTTTCCAATTTTATTTTGTGGGTACCTGAGAGCACTGACCACGTCCAAGCGCCGAAGAGCTCACTGCCAAAGGTATCACAGAAACTTTGTTGCAACCAATCCAAATCTGGTTTCTGAGGACCGGCAGTAAGAGGTTTGTGTTGCTCCTGAATCATCCCTTTTCAATATTAATACTGCAGTTTACAAGATTAATTCTACTGTGCAAGTGGATCCCCACAACTAAGTACAGCTCTGTTAACTGAAGGGGCTACAGGTCCATCCAGCTAAAGGAACAAGTCCTCATGGAAAATTAGCGTTACATGGAAGATTAACATTTAAAGGACAAATCATCATGGAAGATCAGCCACCATCAGAATCATTAGAAAAATGTAGGAGGAAAGCATAATAACCCACTGTGTGTAACATTTTGCATGTAAGGACTGACAAACATCCTTATGAGTGTTCACAATAACTAAATTCTGGTTTATTATAGCTGACCTAATAGAAATTATTTCATATCAAACTGCTTTTGCTGTTTTTGCGTTATGCATTTATTTGCTGGAGAGAAAAAATAGTTTCATATTGTCGTAACACTTCCTTCATCCCAGGAGGCAATGGAGAATTAAAGAGGAGTGAAAAATTCCTCGCCTTTCATTATTTTATTTACTGAGACAACCTGCTCCCCTGCTGATGTAAATTGGGAATAAAGGTACGACTATATCGCTTTGATTTCAGTGGGAAGCCTAGGGGCCACCACCCCGGGCTGAACGGAGAGGAGCCTGAAGCCAGGGAGCGCGGAGCGTTCCCGAGCGCTGCGGGTGCCGCCCGTACCGGCGCACAGCGCCCGCCTCTCCCGGCGCCCCCACGGCGCCGCGGCAGCGCCATCCCGCGCGGGCGGGGCGCGGGCGGGGCGCGGGAGGCCCACGCCGCCTCTCGCGATGTTTCCAGGGCCCGGCGAGACTCGGCGGCGGCGCCGCGGTTGCCAAGGGCCGCGGCCGCCCAAGGTGAATCCCGGCGCGGCGCGGCGGGCGGCGGCGCGGGGTGCGGGCAGGGAACCGCCCTGGGAATGCGGGGCTCCCGGGGTCGGGGGAGCGTGGCGGAGCCGAGCGGGTGCGTGGGGCGAGCGCATCCGAGGTGCCCGGGCAGAGCTCGCCCGCGCTGTCGGCGATAGCTGAAGGAAACACCTGGGCAGGCGTAGCCTCTCCCGACGCTTGGGAAGAGACCGGCTGCTCTTGTCGTGCGTGGCTTGTCCCGGGAGTCCTGGTTGCTGCCCAGCTCCGATGCGCAGCCGAAGGGCGGGCGGTAAAGCGCCAGAAGGGGCAGGGATTCTCGCCCTGCTCGCATTTTGGGAGCTGCACTGCTCCGTTTGTTGGTAAAATTGCCTCCCTACCCAGGCGAAGGCTTGTGTAAGGATAAATGCTGGCAACAACAGGCCGCTTCTGAATCGTTGCCTGAGTCGTGGGGCAGGATTTGCTTGTGGGATAGTGCCGGGACCTTTATAAGAATGCCCAAACCGGGCTTTGGGTAAACTTGTAATTTAGGGAGAAAACGACCATTTGAATGTTGCCTGGAAACTAAATGGGCGATCTGCCCGCTGGGAAATAACCCTCAAAGCGACAACCATTAAAAAAACCCCAAAAACCCCAGCACTACAAGCCACAAACCTTTGCGAACGAAATGCAAGACAGGTATCTTTGTTAGCGATGACATAAGTCAGGTTAAGGCCTTTCAAGACAAACTAGAGGTGAAGCTGCAATATCCTCATGTTTTCTCTATGAATAACCTGAGCGGGACTTTGCACTGACTACCTGTCAGTATCTGGATACCTTGCACTTCTAAAAATGCCTAGTTATACCAAAACACTTGGTGAGGTTCCCCCCAGTGAGTTCAGATTATTGCAAGGGATTTGGGGTGTTTTGTTTGTTTGCTCTGAGTTTAATCAAATTTCTGGTGAGATAATTGAGTTAATACTGAATAATGATAGATCAAAGTAAAATATTCAGCAACTGTGCTATTTACCACAGAAAAGTGCTACCTTGGTGAACTGTTACCTTTCATAAAAGATAACTCTTCCAGCTGTTGCTCTCTGGCTTTTTTTTTCCTCTTTCTTTCTTTCTTTTTTTTTTTTTTTTTTTTTTTTTTTTTTTTTTTTTTTTTTTCTGGTTGATACTATTTGGTGCTTAAACAGTAATTTACTATATTGTCTCTATCAAGTGTGTGTGTAGTGTTAATTCACAGGTGCTTATAGAGTCTTTAATTTTTAGTTCAAAAGACAAACATGTCTAAGTAATTTTTCCTTAAATAGACTAGAAATATATAATATATATATATTTATTTTATGTATTTTATATCTATTAATATATTTCTTTCCTATAGTTTATTTATAATATATAAAACGGCCACTGAGGTTTGAAAGTATTCCATGGCATATAAAGATTTTTAAGCCATTGATTATTCAAGACCAAAAATGAGCTTGTGTATTTTTTTTTGCAGCTCTTGAAAATTTAACAGGTCATCTGTCTTCTGGACTTGACAGATGTTTCCAGTTTCTCAGTGCTTCTTCGCCTCCCAGTTTTTCCCAGCAGTTTCCATTCAATTTGACAGGACTCTGTCAGGTCACTGCTGTTGATTAGCGCAGGGCAGTTAAACTATTCTGACAATTCCACCTGGCCCTTGCAAAAACTGACAGCACTTTCAGTCATGGGCACAGCAATAGCTCTGAGTAGAGGGATTCCAAAGTCAGAACAGGGTAGTAATAGTGGATGAGAAGCAGGTGAGAGACTATTTATAAAGTTTTCTAATCCAGATTCAGTTATTACATCTGTAAAACCTTCCTTTTTATGTTTTTAGCTTACCGTGTGGTCTTGTGTCTCTATGATGGGCAAGTACAAATAGCAACATTCAAGCTTTTCTTAATGTAATCTCTCCTTTAAGAATATTATGCTGTAATATCAGGAGTTTTAGTGAAACTGATTTGGTTGTTTTGTTTTCAGTTTGTCTGAGGATAAGCTCTGTCAAATATTTCCTGTCTGTGATTGTGTCTTTTGATAGAAAGTCCTGTTGCTAACAGTAAAAAAGTGTCAACTTAAGGGATTTGTGCTTCTCTTAGCATCTTGAAGAGAAACAAAACTGTGAGAGTTTCTTATTCTTCTATTTGTTTTTTACAGATGTCTCACTTTACAAGTGAAGATGAAGCTCTATTACAGTCTATGCTTAGACAGTTGCTGCAGAGTGTGAAGGAAAAAATCACTGGAGCCCCATCAGTAGAATGTGCAGAAGAAATTCTCCTGCATTTGGAGGAAACAGATGAGAATTTTCACAAGTAAAAATATTTTTTTGTATTTTTAGTCTTTTGAAGAAGTTGGTATGTGTTAAACTGTATTATTCCTGGAAAATGTCTACACTTTATATTGCTTTGTAAATGTGTGTGTATTTATACATACGTAGATATTCCTGTTACTAATCAACTCTCCGATGATACTAATTTAAAGAATAAAATTAATGTTGCCATTTTCTTGGTTTGCTTTTTTTCTCCCATCCACTCTTGCTAATATATTTTTACTGCAGTAGTAATTTATAAGCTGTTTGTGAGAGGAATTTAGAGAACTCTGATCCATGTGCACACATAATCTACTGAATGCACACATGAAAAAGTGCTAGGTGTAGTCACTGAAGACTTTCAGTATATTTGACACCTGCTAGACAACATAGTCGTGATAGAATACTTTTTCAGAGGGCCATTTGGTTTCCATATTTGATTGTTCTCTCTGGCCTATATTACTGAACATGTCTATCTTATCTATCTATTCCAGTTAGTCTCTTAATTATGTTTTAAGTAAAACAGAAATGTATCCCCATCACACTTCTGTTAAATCAGATTTGACAGTGTGACCTTACTTACATGCAATCTAGATTTCTAGATCCCACACTCCTCTTTCCTTTCCATGATGTTATAACTTGATTATTTTTAATACATGGGAGATTTTTAGTACACATTTTATGACAAGCCAGGAGAATATCAGGCTGAAATGACCTGAAGACATTTTAATAAAAAACAGAGCTCTGTGACCCGACTTCTTCTGATAAAACTGGTTCCCTAGCAGTTTTTTTGGAAGTGGCACTTTTTACATTCTCTTAAATTTACCTAGGTATTAGCATTCTTTGTCAGTGGTAGGAGCTGGGCAACAGTAAATAAGTGAAATAGAACCAGGGTTTATCTAAAATTTCACTGTAATTTAAAAATCTTGGTGCTTGCATGTGTTCTGAAAACTATTTAAAAGATATTTTAGCTAAGTTTTAGTTTTTGTTACAAATTGTATTGGATTGCACTGTTGCTTGTACTCTTGTGGATTTTGAGTAATAGGTTGCTGGTTGACAAGCATGAGAGTAAAAGAATTTGGTTGTAAACATGTCAAAGTCGAAAGACATGTAATTCTGAAAGAAAAACATTATTTAGAGAAGATATATGCAATAAAGCTCAAACAAAAAAAAGGTAGAAATTATTTGTCGTTTTTTTCTGAGAATCTAATAGATTACCCAGGATGAAGTAAAGTCTGTAAGTGGTTGAAGCACTTCCTGTATAGCTTTTCCTTTTACAACAGTGAAACCTTGACATCCATTCTTGACTCTTTCTTGTATGTTAGAAAATTGGTGATCCTAAAGATACTTTCTTTTTCTGAGAACAGTTTTAATTTACATTTAATGGAAAATCAAGTCATCTTTAAATTCAGAACATGAGGATTCCTATCTGGTGCTCCAATATTTCTGGAGGTGTTCTTTTCTTGTTTGTGACCCATGGCAGTTCAGACTGGTTTTCATGGAAAGTCGGAGGTCATATGGTCATTTATAAGTGAGGCCATTAAGAAACTTCCTCCTTAACCTATCCATCCATATGCAAGCTGCAGAAGTGTGTGCCTTTGGGCTGTCCAGTGCTCTAGTTCAGCTCAACATTTTGACCAGTACTGTTTCTTCTTTGTGCTTATTTTGATGCAGTAATTTTTCCAGATTTTGAGGCCTTACTTTTCCTTTTGTTCCCACTTTGATGTGGAAAAGACAGAAATGCAGTATCCTCAGAAAGCTAATAAAAAGGAAAATTGAATACAGTAAAAAACTTCTGTGCAGTAGTAAACATCAGGATTTTAAACTACATAAGTAGCATGTTTTCTGTCGCATTAGAGGTATTTTTAACACCACCCCAAATGTGATTCCTTTGTAAATCCTACCAGATCAGTCTGAATTAATTCTCCTTGTGAAGAAGTAGTACTTTCATTGTTGAACCACATAATTGTTACAAAACATGTCTAAGGTGGAAGAATAATGCAGAAGCTGAAGACTAGAACCTTAGACATACAAGTAGTGGTGTGAATAGTAATGTGGTTACTGTATAATTCAGAGTGAAGGAGTCACTGCAAAAACATATACCCTGGAAGTGTTGCCCTTATAAAACAAAAGGGAGACACTTTCGTGAAAGCTTTCATGCTGTGGAGAGTTGTGTGCAATTTCACAAATCAAAACAGAAATTAACATGTTTTACATCTGTCTTGAGTTGTATTTCTGTTACCTTCACTGAGAACAAGAATGGAAAGGTAGGGGAAAAGAAAAATACTGACATACCTGATGGAACCTGAGGAAGGCAATCCAGTGAGGAAGTCTCTATCATGATACAATTTTGTGTGCTTTGTTTTTTGTTTGGTTGGTTTTTTTGTTGTTTTTTTTTTTTTAAATCCAAGTTTATGTGAAGTAGTTGCAGGTCTACTTTTGATACAAGGAAAATGAAATTATGCATCTACTGTTACTATATGATTACTTTTTTGTGTGTTTCTGTTTGCCTTGCCCTTTGTACAAATCACAGAATTAGCCAAAAAGAAAAGTTGATTTATTATGATCAATACCATTTAGCAATTTCTATAGTTAATATTAAATTAACTATTTAATAGGAGAGCCCAGAGAGAGTCTTTAGTTTGAGATCTCCCTGTGATTATTCTATTCTTGTAGCAAGTGTCTGTGGGTATCTGATCATAAGACTGCAAAGTGGCGAAACTTTGAATTTGGTATGTCTGTGTAATCACAGACAGTTGTTTTGTCAGTTTGATTGAGATCTGCGTGTTGTCATGTCACACACAATTTCACAGGCCATAGGTGTTCTCATATGCCCTAATTTATGAACTGTGTTTTCTGTGTATCTTCTAATTTTGTATGTATAATGGGTAAATAATATTACCAGACAGTTTATACTCTAAGACACGTTCAGAGTGCTACAAGGAATGTTTCTTTTGGAATTTGAAATTTTTTGATGCTCTTTGTTTTTTGTTTGCAAAACCTTAACCTTTTGTCTGAGTGCATTTTTACTTTTAGACAAGGATAAAGTGAAATTGTGCTATTTGGTGAACTAACTATTGGTTTGGTTTCCTCTATTTGGTATTGTTTCTTCCTACAATATGCTGATAATGACCATATTGCAGAAAATCAAACTGTTATGTGTTATTTTACACTCCTGAAGTTTATTTCTATGCAAGTCATAAACTCTTACCCCAGAGTAACAGATCTGCTGGGAGAGAAGATAGTGGTTGTTGATATAATGTTGAAAATGTTTCATGGTGAATTCAAGGAGATACTACATTTAATTTTGCAAATTTCTTGCAGCTATGAGTTTGTGAAATACCTTAGGCAATATATAAAAAATACTGTGGGACCTGTGATTGAAGAAGAAATAGAAAAATTTACCTCTGCTCAAAATCAGGGTGAAATATCTGGCTATGACACACTTGTCCAACATCTTACTAAGAAGGCCCGTGAATCAAAAGAGTGAGTATATATACCTGTAATTCACATCTCTATTTCTTTGTTATCTCAGTCTTCCTTTCACTTTTCCATAATGTGTTTTGAAAAAATAAGATCTGAACCAATAACAATTCTGAGCCTGTAACCAAAATCAGTGCTAAGAAATTCAGATATTGCCACCCTACATTGCAATTTGTCATGCTTTGTCACACCCTGGTATTAATGTTGAGAATAATTGCATAAAAAAGATAAGTAGCAAATATGTGACATTTTTGAGGTATTTAAGCTTTTAGCACCAGTGGTCATTTTTATGCATTGCAAAATAAGAAAATAGGAAAATAGATGTTAGGACGACCATTTTTCAGATTATGCTGTCTGTATAATTTTGTTTCAAGGAGCAGGACCTTAGGGGTTTGTGCTTGTTAAAATTGATAGAAGAAAATCCCATGAACTAAATATATATGTTACATTTTTAATTTGACACGTAGGAAGATATTAAAGCAGAATATGATAATTTGTGTCTTTGGTGACTGTAAAACAAATAATTGTAGCATTAAAGTAAAAAATAATTTGAAGTAAAACAACATTTTACAATAGGATGCATTTCTGCAGCATTTTTTTTTTTTAATTGCTTCCCTGTGGATATTATTTTTCAATTTATGGAAATTAGAATAAACCTGGTCTTCTTGAAAGAAAATCATTTTGTGTGCATGACCTGTACTCAAGGTCTTGAATCAGGATGATATGTTCACTTCTACTGGTTCTGCTCAAGGTTAATCACAACAGAAAAATTGGATGTTGAACTACAAGAAACAAAGAGTAACATGAGTGAGAACTGGCCTGTTTACTCAGGGACAGATCCTCCTTTTTGGTGGACTCATGTTGTTCTTTCTTAAGAGCATCCCAAAATAGAATTATAGTGGTATGGTTCTGGAAGGGGGAAAAAAAGGAGTTTTTTTGTAATTTTAAAGTATCATCAACTGAAACATAAAAGGTACATATATGTTTCCTTGCTCAGTTTGTATTTAGATTTGGTATTCATTAATTTCTGTAAATTCAGTGGGTTCAAGTCCAGTTAGCATTATGTCATATTCAGTTATTGATGATGTAGCAGTTTCTTTTTTTACATGGTGATTTTATGTTCTTGTATATTAATTGATCTTTACTTTTCAGGTACAGAGAAATGATACATGCCCTGAAGAAAGTCATGATGGTTGTGGTAGAATCTTTGATTAACAAGTTTGAAGAAGATCAGATGCACGACAAGGAGCTGGCTAGCAAAGAAAAGAAGAAACGGCAGAGTGGCTATTACACAGACAACTGTTCCGACAGCGACTCTTCCTTCAACCAAGTACAATGGGTTTTCTCTCTGTGTTATGAAATAAGCATGATACTGCAAAATTGTTAAGTTTCTGGCAGTGGAGTGGCCCTAGGGAAAGGTTAATTATTCCCATCTTTGTAATATCTTAAATTATTTGCTTTTCTTTCAGTTTTGAGTACTAAGCTTATACTAGCTACTTTAGGCATCATATGTTAGATGAGATCAATATGACACCCATATCCTCCAAAGTACCTATCCAAATATGGTATAGAAAGACAGAGATAAAATCAGTACTTCATTGATCTTTTGTGATTTTACTTTAGAAGTCAAATATCATGCAGTTCATTTCCAGACTACTCTACTATACTACATTTCTTGCTGAATAAATTATTATAAGGGATTTTTTTTCAGATATAGAAAACTTTGAAGTAAAGCAGACAAAATATGTCATAGTAATTTCATTATCTTAAGTTTAACTCTGGCCAAACAGCAGAAAACATTTGGAATGTTGACTTTATACTAAAATTAGTATAAATGTTGGAGTCCTAATTATTAAAAGTAAATTAGGTGTCAGAAAGACTGATGATTTTAATCTTCTGCTGTTCAGTTTAATAAAATATACTAATGATCATTTTATAATGTGTATTACAGAGTTACGCATTCATGAGTCAAGAACAATTGCAGCTGCTTGCCGAAAGGCTTGACCCTAGTCAGCCCAAGGAAGTAAGTTTAAAAGCAGAAATGAAACGTTGATACCAATGAATGTTTATTGGCCTGTATGTACATAAGAGTTTTTTATGTACCCAAGGGGAAACTTGTCTTTGTTGGTTCATCTATCTTACCTTCAGTGCAGAAACTACTCTGCACTGCAATATTTCATTGTTTGTAACCATCTGGTTCAAAAACACGTTGCAACAAGTATCTATTTTTTTAGAGATCTATGTGCTACAGATTAGCATTTTTAGGTAAAAAAAAAAAGAGTTGTTTCATGATAAATATAGTTACTGAACATTATTTGTCCTGTATACATGTCCCTTGTCCCTTACGCTTCTTGGTAAATTCTCTGTGGCCCTTTGAGTTACCCTCGTCAGAAGAGAGAGATGCTTCCTGATTTGCCAGCAACCTGCTGCCAAATGGAAAATATGGATCCATTAAGTTTGCTGTCGTGTCAGTGGCAGTACTAATTTGTGTCTCTAACCAACTGTCAGCACCGGCTGCTGGTATTTTTGAAGCTTGGGGAAATACCAGTTTGAGTGTGCTGTCTTGATAAGACTTGTTGGGGCTTGTCTGGTAGTTGAAAAGGGCATGGTGGGTACAAAGCTGGTACAAACATTGTGGAGTTTTATTAGAAGAACAGGTAAAAAGTCTGATGCTATTAAATGTTATTAAAATGTCCTACAGTTTCTTTCAGTAAGATGAAATAAATTGCTAGAGATAGCAGTTGTCTATGAATTGAGAAAAAAAAGTTACTTGAAATTACTTAGAATGCTGATGAAAATTCAGCAGTATAACACAGTGTCTAATAACTGTGTCTGCTTCTCCTAGCTGAGAGCTTTAGAGAGCTATATTCCCCAATAGAAAAATATTTGATTACAGGCAGAAAGTAGAACATAAATCTTGCATCCAGTATTGAAAACCCATTTAAAATGGTTTTATTGCTTCTTCAAATACACGCATTTCCCCCATTCAGTGATGTAGTGTTTTGTCTAAATAGCCATAAAAATATAGCAGATAAGTATTTGTTATTCCTTGTCTGTTCTACAGCCAGGTTCTGTTCCTTCCTGTCCTCCCTCCCTCCCTCTGACTTGTAAATTGCATACTTCAGAGGCTTCTGTGAATGGATTTTTGGTGTTTATCTTTTTGACTGCTCCAGGTTCGCCAAGAAGCTTTGCAGACACTGTGCTTGGCCCCTGCATCTGATATCCTGAGCTCTGAGTGCTGGCCAAGTCTGTGTAAGCATCTGACCATCTCTCTGGCAGATCCCGATGCAACATTCAGTGTAAGGGAATGTTTTATAGCTAATTATCAGATTTGTATACATAGAAAGGACTGCCAAAGAGGTGTAAGAAGTTACATACGTATTATAAGTAGTCCAGCGGGCTTCAAGACATTTTATTGTTCGTCTGTCAATCACATAAACTGTTTTTTGAAGTAACAGAAATACAAGATTCCAGTAAATTTTGGTTTAAAGGACTGCAACAGGTTTTCAATAGGATTTTTAGACACCAAAGTACACATTTGCACTTCTTTTAATGGCAGTGAAGGTGTGTGAATTGCTTTTAGCAAAAACCCACATAAAAACAATGGACAGAACTGCTCTGTAAAAAGGGTCGTGTTAATATTTCCTGCTCAAGTCAGGTTTATGCTCCATGGTGATGAGAAAATGATACATAGTAATATTACACGGGCAGTGATAAGGAAAAGAAATGACAGCTGCTTAAATGGCTTTTAGATTATTTAGTATGCCAATTAAACTTCTTTGCTTCTTCAAACTTTAAAGTGATTACCAAATAAATAGGAAAGTTGCCCCAGCTTCTGTCATATATTTCTCTTTCACCTGAGTTCTACAATTTCTTTTAAAACAGTTATAACTGCAAGTCACTGATTCTCATTGGAAAAGTAATGTTCCTTGGTCTACTTTGGAACTCAGTGAGGCTTTGTACTGGTGCTGTAGTTCAAGTATTTGAATAAAATTTCCTCTGAACTGAAGATTTCTGTGATCCGAAGCTAGATTTTTATAGATATATGCTTAACATCTGCGCAGGTGTCTAGATGAGTAATATGTAGTATTAAGAATAATGATATATTGATTATTTTGCAATTATACTACACAGTCAATGACTTTTTCATACATTGCTTGCTTTTTTCACCCTTAGGAGAAAATTTTGAGGTTCTATGCAAAAACCTTTTCTTCTTCTCCATTTAATATGACAAAAGAAGTCTATACAAGTTTAGGTATGTGCATTTAATTACATTTCAAACTTCATGGGTTATGTACTTTTTTAAAAGTTAAATTTTATAATGAAGACTGCATAAGACAGTCTGTTTTGTCATTGTTGTCTTGGAGGTGAAGTGTTTTTTTCTTGTTGGGTTTCTCTTTTTTTTTTTTAGTGAGACACTTGGAGTTGTACTTTCTTTCTGGAGAATATTCTCTTCGTATTTCAGCTGGTCTGGATGTATCTAACTCAGATGTAAATCGTTTACTTAAAAAGGTATAAATGAACCTTCTGTACCTTTTCTATCAGTACTGAAATATTATGCATTAATTATTTTTTAATTTTAACATTTATATTTTCAGGTTCGCCTTTTAAATGAGTACCAAAAGGAAGCACCGTCTTCCTGGATTCGACATCCAGAAAAGTATGTCACCTTCAAAACCCTGTTACTGTTTCTTAGTAGTTACTGACATAAAATAAGATGTATGTAATTTTAGCAAAGGCTTGATTATAGGATACACAGTGTCTGGTCAGTGACAACAGGGGAAATAAAAATAGAGGGTGGGAAAAGTAAAACAGGGAAGATGCATAGGACTAGTCATATTAAGCTGCTTACTTAGGTTTTGGAGTATTCTAAATACTTATGAACAAAAAAAAATATGGATGCCAGTATAGCAAGTGTAATATTTAGCACTTAAAAGATGTAATAACTTAGGTGAATATAGATGTATATTAGTTTTATTAATAGTATTACAAAGAATTAATGGCCATACAAGATAAAATTAAAGATAATGCTGTTATATTTATGATTTATCTCAACAAGGTTTTAGGAGAAGTTTGTTCTTGGGTATTACTGGTGGAAGGACTTCAGTGATTTTTTTTTTGTTGTTTTCTGTTGATGTTTTCCCATTTGTGTCATAAGGTACATGGAAGAAGTAGTAGAGAGTACCTTGTCACTTTTGTCATTAAAACAGAAGCCTAATCATCCTGCCTCTCCAGATTTCTTGAGTCCAATGCACTTCTTGGCTCTGCTGGATATCAAAGCAGTGTGGTTTAAGAAGTGGACGGTAAGCAAACAACCCACGACCCAACAACACATAACTTGTTCATGTCAGACATTAATTTTGAAAAGTTACTATTCTGACATGAGGGACCTATTGTGTCCCATAACAACCTTACCAGAACTGTAACTAAAGGAGTACAGGGCCTTTTTAGACTTTTATGTCCACTGCTTTTCAATATTACTCTCCACCTCAATTTCTGTTCAGTTACTTGTTTTCATGAAATTTCTGAGTATTTTCTGTGCTTTGTATCTTCACTTCCTTTGGTAGAATTGACTGACAGCCATCAAAAGATGCAAGTATTTTTTTGGAAGAAGTGATGAGCATAAAAGAACAGTTACATATGTTACACACTACACACAACTTGCTAACTTCAGTGGACATTAGAGCTTTTTCCAGCTTACCGTATATAAGCTTACAATTTAGGATTTACTTGGCAATTTCAAAATGCATAGTTTAGCATTCAGTGGACTTAGTGGTTTTGTGTTTTAACTACGTGTTCTACTACACTTTTTTCAAATGATGTAGTTTTTTTAGTCATAAATGTACTACAAACAAAGGTCTCAGTTCAGAATGATACTGGTTTACTTGAGCTGGAGTTCAATGCATTGAACATGTTCTGTATATGGGATCCCTACTAGAACAGAATCAGAGATATTTTCTACTTTTTAGTTAAAAACCAGAACATTTCTTGGCAGTTGACATTACTTCTTCTTTGTCATTCAAGCATGCATGTTACAGCAGAAGAGTGGTATTTAGGCTTCTGGAAAAGAAATATAAATCCTTGGTAAGTACTTCTATTAATATGCTTTATTGATTATATATTCAATAATAGTCTGTAAATAAAAGTTATTGATAGAAGACAGGATAATGGCTTGAAACTGAAAGAGGGTAATTTAGATTAGATATTAGTAGGAACTTCTTTTTCTGTGAGGGTGGTGAGACATTGGAAAAGATTGCCCAGAGAAGTTGTGGATGCCCCTTCCCTGGAAGTATTCAAAACCAGGTTGGATGGGGTGCAAGGTGTCCCTGCCCATGGCATTGTTTGGAGCTTGATGATCTTTAAGTTCCTGTCAGCCCAGGCCATTCTACAATTCTATGAATTACCAAGGCAAGTTTACTTATGACTTAGTCTTTTTAGCACATGGTGGCTTGGACAGTTTTTTTCCTCTTTGTTGGAGCCATTCCATGTTCTTCAGCTCGATAAGACTTTTGGATTTTTATTTTTTTTTTTCAAATTTTCTTTGTTGAAGCGGATCATTGATAAATGCAAAGAAGCATATATGGGCAGCTCTGAGTAAACGGGAATTTGGATATTTTATTGCAGGTGTTAACTTAGGAGTGTAATTTATTAATTTGTTACGCTTCATTCATATTAAGTAATAATCCAAAAAAAGCATCCAGAAGATGACAAATGGTGCATGATAAATACCATAAATACACTGTGATAAATTCGCATTTTTGAGGAAAAAAGGCCAAACAAGCTGCCATTGTATTCTCTGAAGCATTAAGGGTTCAAAGTCAGCAAGATAAATCAAACTGGGAAAGTATATTTAGTAATACAGCTGTTAACTCTATCATATATTTTGTATGGGCAGATCTCTTTACTGGGGTGGAATTTTCATTGTTTTTAATAAGACCAGAGTAGATATGAGATCCATTCATGTAAACAGGGCATGGCTATGTTTTATAAAATCTTGTTGTACAAATGAAATCAAATGTAAAATATATGGGAGTGATAAAACCTTAAGATGAAGAAAAGGACACAGACAACTGTAAGAGACCTTTATCTTTTCGTTTTGTGTGTGTAGAACGGGGCATAGAATAAAGCATGATCCATGCAACAAAGAGTTTACAGTAGAAAGTCCATGAGCAGGGTAGTCTATTCTAATTTATAAGCACAGGGTAAGCATCAGATTAAGGTTGGGATTTCTTTTTATTGTGTATGTCTGCATATTTACACTTGTGAATAAATCTTGGCAGCTCCAAGCTATAGTAAATCTATCTTTCTTGGATCATAGGAAAATAGAAAAAATTAACTCTATCCCAGCTGAAACTAGGACCTTGTGTTTCCTTGCTGCAACAAATTTTTAAACTTTTATATACCTTGATTAGATTATAGTGCTATGACAATGATGCACCACCAAGAACAGTAATACCACTGACAGCAAACTGTCAACAAAACCAACAGTTTAGTAAGTGTATTCAAGACAAAGTTTTTCCATGTGGAAGTTTACTATCTTCCACAGTAATGAACAATAGGGAGTTCAGAGGTTGCTGTTGACTTCTAAAAACACTTCCATGTTCTCTGTACTTTTTTTCGTGTGTGCAGAGCTGGTTGTGTGATAATGTAATAGTAAAATATATAGTGATATATTTTAATAGTGCTGTAAAATTTTGCCTCCTCTTGGTTAATCCATCCAAAGCGCTGAAAAATTAAGTAATTGAAGTTAAGTGGATATTTAAGTTTTTGTGTTAAAGGACAGTACTTGGATACAAGAGAGAATGAGCTTATTGTGACATAGCAGGTGCTTTATGTTTTCTGCTTTGTTCCACAGATTAATGCAGCAGTCCAGCAATGTCTTGATTATTTTGAGTTCTGCAAGGCAGCAGTTACTAAAAATTCCAAAGTCACTGACTTTTCCCAGCAGCACTGTAGTGAGTATCTTTGCATGTCTCACATTATATGCACATACATCCACATTCTTTGGGGTTTTGAGCATGCTACCTCAAGAGGAAGACACTCTGTCTATTCTGTTTCTTCCACAAATATTGTATGACTGTCTTTTGAGAGAAAACTAATAGCAGTGGTTCATCACTTAAGCGGTCTTTGTATACAAAATGATCTGCTTACGTTACAGGAAGTAGCTAGGTACTGTAAAGTAAATTACAAGAATAAAATTCTAATTTTTTTTTTGCTTTTTTTGTTACAGGTGATTTGCAGAATTTTTCTTACACTGGACCAGAATTGCAGTACATCTGTTTTGTCCATTCACTGTGCCTCTTAGGAAGATTGTTGATCTATAAGCAAGGCCAGAATCTCTTTCCAGTACAGCTGAAAAATAAAAAAGGTAGGGGGATAGTTGAGGAAAATGGAACCTGTTGAGAAAAACTGTATCCATTCTTCATGTATATTTATATATTTTCACTGCAATATTGTGGACATTGAAGAACAATACTTTGTTGACCAGTTTTGGGCCTGGAAATTTTCATAGAGGTGGTGTGTGTGTATATATCCATATATGAGCATCTACACACAGTTTTTTATTCCTTGATGGATGTGGTTGAATGGATCACTTATGTGTTTTGCTTTTAATATATTAATTTCGTGTTGAAGGACAGTTGAATCAGTGTGTAAGTGATTCAGTTTTTCTAGGTGTGAGCAATGGCTTCTGTCAAACCATTTGATGTAATTGGTTGAGAGACATATCCAGGGACCAAAACTGTTTTTCAGGTGTGAAAGAAAAATCAGTATTTCAAGCTAATTGAAAATTGTAAACAAGTGCTCTGAGTTTCATTTGTTAATTAAGATAAAATAAAACTAGGAGAAAAATTCCATATCTGTGGAGCAGAGGTGTTAATCGGGACACAGGATATGAGGTAGAAAGGCTTTTGGACAGCCAGAGAAATCTACATGGTGCAGGGTTGGCAAACAAAAGTGTGAGAGGACAGTTATAGCATTCCATTGCTTTAGTATCTCTATTAATTCAATGCAGAATTCCAAACATTGCTGGGTACTGCTTTCGTGTCTTGTCTTTTGTCCCTCTGGTTAGAGGATCAAGGCTTGATAGATGCAGTGTAGAGCAGTTATGAGTGGGAAATGTCTACTAATAAAGTGCTTTTGTCCTTTTTGTGTTACCTGTGTAACACCCATCCAGCAGAGATCCAGGGATGGTGGTTGCTTTTTCCTTTCCTGTAAAAATGTAAGAATTTTGCCAATTCTCTTCTTAATAGCGTCCTTCTCAGCTTTATAGATGGCAACTCTTTCCTCACAAATTGGCTGATTTATTAACATAAGTACATTAAACTTGGAGCAGTTGTTCCCATCTTGCATTTAGATGCATTTGTTGTTTTTGTCTCAGACAGTGTCTCTCTTTTCCAGTTGTTTCACTTAATCTAATAGTAAGGTAATGCTTTTTTCCTACTGTCATGCCATGTACATTTAGTATTTTTAAATGTTGGATACCGTTTGTTGTAGTGAAAGACATTGTAAAATTTCAAATGGCTAAATTGAGAGCAAGATTAAATCTTACAAGTTGATCATGAAATACCTTAGTAGAATCCCAAGGACATGTATGTCCTTTGCTTTATCACTTGTAAATAATTCATTTCCTCTCTACAGAAAAGTATTCTTTACATATATTTACAAAATCCATTTTTTATTTGGAAAATTAAACTTAGTCTTTAATTTACAAAGTACTTAACTTTTTTTTTTTTTTTTTTTTTTTTTTTTTTTTTTTTTTTTTTTAATAGACAGTGTGTCCATAACTGATGTGTTGGTAATATTTGCTCAACTTATTTATTACTCTCCAAGTTACCCTAAGACATCTTTGGCAGCACATGCAGGTAAATGCTTTCTTTTCCTTATACACTAATATATTTAGTTATAATGAGGCATATGTTAAGTTCTTTTGCAGTTTTTAATTTGTGTCTGTAATTGGTGCAGTTTTTTTCTTCCCTTCCACCCTTACCCTTTCTTCCTCCCTCTATGTTGAGCCAGCATTGAACAAAATTAATAATAATTCAGAAGCAACTACATAAATCAAATAGAGATATTTTTGTAAGTTAAAATATAAACAAATATTTCTTGTGTTCACCAGAAAATTATTCTCCAGAAAGTCTTGTTATGGAGATTCTGCAAGTTTTTTGTGATCAAACAGGATGTGCTGCTGAATGTTTGTATACGGACACAGTGATCGATGCCCTGCTTCATCCTGTTCAAAGTTTGCTAAGTGGCACGGAGGTTTGTAATAAGCTTTCAAATTATTTTTACATGTATAGAATATTATAATTTTTCCATATTTTCTATGTGGTAATAATATGGTAGCTTCTGTGGTATTTTTTACATCACCTATCATAGTGTGCATTGGATAGTTAGGTCTGTTACTATGATTGGTGTGACATGGAAGTCTTGTGAATAATAGCAAAAATTGTGCTGTAGGAGACTTTTCTTGGGGAAGAGCACACTGCGTAATTTTTTTGATTGGTTTTGGCTTTTTTTCTGATGTCATTTGGATATTTCTTGGATGAATATTTTCTCTACTTTCTATTTGAAAGGCAACCTACTTTTATTTTTAAATTCAGTTTGCAACTTGTAAGTTAGGTGTTCTCAATAACTAGTGTAAGTGCAATATATAATTCTCCCTGGGTAGCTACTATTTTCTGTATTGATAAAAGAAAAATGGTTTTATTGTAGTTTTTTTTGTTGTTTTTTTTTCTTGTAAACATTTCTGTAAGGATTATAGAAATATTGGGAATTAGTGCCCTTTGTGATGATGATTTCTATGTGATGACATCTGAACATAGGGTGTTAGCTTACTGTGTTTAAGACATTAAGAAATCATCAGAAAGGTGGCCTTCAGGTTCTGCATACCTAAGACAGACTTGAAAAAACAGCTTCCACAAAAGCATTGAATTTAGAGCTTGCTTTTTTTTTTTTTTTCCCCCCCTTCCAAATAGGTGTATATAAACTGTCTTGAAACCACTTTACTTGATGTAGCTGATATTTTGGCAAGGATTTCTGCTTCAGATGATGGTCTTTCTTTTCTTCTTTATGGAGAAAATGAAAAAACTGCCAAAGACAGGTAAGAGTGCATTAATGGATGGCATTAGTGAGCACTTCAGTGAATTACATTGTTCTTATGAGACTCATCTGCTCATCTTTCATTTATCTAGAACATGATACATTTTAGTTTTGTTTGTGTAAAATATCTGATTATTAATTAAAGTAGTAAGTGGTTTTTTTAGAATGTATGAGGGACATATTTATATGTAGAAACAGGTGAAATAACAATGTAAAGAAATAATTATGAAAAGGGAGATTTTCATGTTTTTCTTCTTTTTCTGATTTATGTGAGAGCCTTCTTTTTTCTGATTATAGTTCCATTATATTCTTAGTGTTATTTTTCAGACCAAAGGCCTGTCTTCTTCAATTTTCTTTCTTTGTCTTTAGAATAAGTATTTAAACCAACCAAATTTATTGAAAGAATAAATTTAATGTAGCATTCACATTTCAATACATCTAGTAGAGATAGATCTTGTATAAGAAGCTGCCATGTGTGACACCGTACCTTACTTAGGATCAGCGTGTTCCTATGGGTGGAAGATGTTTAGCTGATGCTAAACTTGTAACAGCGGTAAAATTGAGATGAGCCTTTGAAAATAGCTAAGCTGCAGGTCATGAAAATATTTGGAATGTATGTCGTCTAAGTGGAGAAATACCAGAATTGTCTTCCCAGCTGGACTCCTATAAAATATAGAGTCTGTTTAGTTCATGGTCCTGTGGGATGTGTGGAAGGCAATGGATACATTTTTGCACTATATAGAACTATTTGCCAAAGTGACATCACTTGCTGTACGTTTCTTTTTTTCTTACTGGTGTTACAAGTTATAATATAGTTTGTCCCTCCATAATGGGTCATGGTCTCTTTCCATAGTTTCTTTTCCCCTAAAAAATTTAAATAAGTTTAGTCAGAGGATTTGTTTCAAAGCTTACTACAATGCAAAAATTTTAAATGTATTATTTTATTTCTAGTCCTACAGCTGCTCATGTACTTGTTCAGTTCACAAAGAAACTTCTTCATGATGACATTTCTTTTTTATCTGGATCAGAGCTTATGCCAGTTATTAAGGGAGCTTTCATTTTTGTATGCCGTCAAATGTACAGAACTTGTGAAGGCCTACAGGTGCTAATGCCTTATGGCTTGCATGAATCTATTGCAGAGGCCTGGAGAAAGGTAAGTCTTGCTTTTGGACTGGGAAGAATCTTACTGTGAGAGGTTCTGCTTGTGTAATAGTTGTCCTTATAGGTTAATTATTTTTAGCAGTTTAATAGTATTTGAAAATGTTATAAAATTGAAGTTCTACTTGCAGTTTTTCCTTCTGAATGTGAGCCTACCAGAAGTTTAGTTTGAGACTTCTATGCCTAAGATTAAAACAGGAACTCTTGATGCATTGGTAGACTTGTCATTCATTGTCCTTGATGGTAGAAGTCACTTGTGTCATAAGCACTGAGCACCAAAGGTCTTGCCTTCACTCTTGGTTTGGGATATTTTGAAAGAAAATATTCCTGAGATGTGCTTTTACTGATTTTTAGTTACACTGGTTTGTTTCAAGTGGGAGATATGGAGAAAAAAAAAGCAGATTGCAATTATTTGTTAAATAGTGAGGTGACATTGAAATATTCTCAAGAGACCATAGTAACAAGTGCCAGTCAGGAGTTTTTGTCTTACCTGCGTACAGGGAATTGTTATGAAGTTTAGACTCTACTTCAGCTTCAGTTTGATTGCTGGTTGGGTGTTTTTTCTACACAAAAGAAAGAGCTTGGATCCAACAGTTCTGTGTGTTTTGCTTTCTGTTATCACAGAATCACTGAATGAGTAAAGTGGGTCAATGGGTCCAACCTCCCTGCTCAATCAGGGTAATCCTATAGCACATGGCACAGGATTGTGTCCAGAGGGTTCTTGAGTATCCCCAGTGGGGGTGACTCCACAGCCTCTCTGGGGAATCTGGTCTAGTGCTCGTTCACCTGCACAGTAAAGAAGTTCTTTCCAATATTCAGGTGGAACTTTTTGAGCATCAGTTTCTGCCCATTGGCTCTTGCCCTATTGCCTGGCACCACCGAGCAGAGCCTGAGTCCCTCCTCTTGACACCCTCCTTTCAGATACTGACAGATGTTGATGAGGTCCCCTCTCAGTCGTCTCTTCTCAAGACTGAGCAGGCCCAGCTCCCTCAGCCTTGCTTAATAAATGATGATGCTCCAGTCCCCTCATCATCATCAGTTCTATTTGCATTGTTCTGATAATCACGTGCAGTGTTAAAATTTTTACATTGCAAAAAATTACTTAAGATGGAGAAATAATGGCAGGTCCTGCAAATGCAGTTTTCAGAAAGTTCACAGGGAAGAAAATTCCAACATTTAAATCATTAAAATAACATGGGCACAATTTAGGTAAAAGTACCAAACAAATCTTCAGCTTTGGCTTCTAGCTTAACTGAAAGCACATTTAAACTGTAAGTATTAAGACTCATACTGGAAAACCAAAGTCTAGCTGTGTTATTCACTTCATACTGAAAAATGGGACTATCTTTTCTATATCTTAGAGAAGTATTAGATCAAACTGAAACAAAGAATGGACTAAAAGACTATTTTTTTTTTTTTCTGGAGTTGAAGAAGTAGGAGGGAAAATGAATGCAAGGGAAAAAGAATGGAACAGCTATTCTCCCTCCTTCTTGTATGCTTCTACTGTATGCTTTTATTATGATGAGATATTTAAAAAATACAGTCACAATGTAAATGGAGGCAGAAAATACCAGAAGGGTAGAACATGAATAGAAGATTCTTAAATCACCAGTTTATGGATGTTTCTCACTGTTTCATATATTAATATTGCCATGAAGGCATACATTGTCTCAAAAATAAAATATATCACTACTTAAAATCATAATTACATCACAGTAAATTCTGTTTCTCATCAAGGAATCTTGGTTTTGAAACTTACGTTCTTCCTTACGTTGAGAACTTGAGGATTTTTGTTGAATCAAGAAGCTTAGCCCACTTGATTCATGCTGTAATTTATGTAACTCAGCCATCTTCTTTCTAATGATTTCCTATTGTGTAACTCTTCAGTCTTACTCAAACTAGCCTGTTCCTCTGTTTAATGTTTATCACAGGCAGAGTGTTAAAAGCTTTTGATGGGCATTTCCAGTTATTTCTTCTAAAAAACCACAGCATTTACCCTTTGTAAAAAAGACTTCTTTCCATGTTAAAATCCCTTATTGTGGTATAGAACATAATTTAGACAAGTTGTCTTGACATATACAAGATGAGTAGACTGAATGTGTTGAATAAAAACAAAGTTTACCCTAAAAAATGGTATTTCTTCACTTCACTTTGGTAGTCAAATATAAACTGAAGTAGAACCAATATATTCTTGACTTCAAGAATCAAAAAGTTATTACAGGAAAGTCAACTCAGTCATCTTACTACTTTTAAAATTATTTTCTGTCATTTTTCAATTTTAAAACACCTGAAGTTTATAAAATATCTTAACATTTATAGTGTAACGAAAACAGTGGACTATTGTGGATTCTTTCCAAGCAGTAGTGTCAATTTTTTAATGGCTGGACTGATAATTTGTATCCTTTTGTTTTCCATGTCTCCTGGAGCTTTAAGACTGATGGAGAAAGAAATTCTTTTTTTTTTGGCAGATTCTGATGAAATTCTGAGACAGAATTTATAGAGATGATAATAAAAGAGGAGCAACAGATCCACTACAATTGACTAGTTTATTAGAAGAATCTTTGGTGATTTTGTGCATCACATTTATAAGGCAGTAAATTAATAGCTGCTCATGTCTATTTCAATGATGTAATTTGCTTTTTATCCCATAAACATGAAATGAACAATTAATTTTAAATATACAGTCTTTCATCCCAGTTATTTTGAAATAGAATTTAAATGATCAAATATAAAAATATGTGCATATATTTATAGTCTATAACTATATATATTAGAGTCTGTAACTCTAATGACATCCATACCAATATAGATAAATTTATATAATTTATAAATAAAAAGTGTCAGAATTAATCAATAAATTTGGTATAGGGACTCCAGAGGCTGTTATTTCCATTACCTGTGACAGAAATCGAGTAGAGTTGTTACAATTTTTCTTTTTTTTCCTTTTTTTCTTATAAATGTCAATTTTTTGTTTGGGAGTCTCCAGTTGGAAAGTAAATGAGTTTCTTTAAGAATTTTAATAAAAAAAAATTAACATGTACTAGCTTTAAAATTGTTTATACCCAAGGAAGAGGTAAAAAAAAAAAAGCTTTTCTGGAATAAAAACGATGTAGTGGAATAGTGTGTTCTGTGCCAAAGACTAGACTACAAGCTGATCACTGTGGTTTTTTTCTTTTGTATATAACAAGAGAATGAACAGGATCTGGAGTTTAAAAATGGTGTAAATAAACATTAAGGTGTTTATTTATTTTTATTTTGCAGACAAGCTTGCTTTCAGAAAGAGTGCCTACTCCTGTAACTGATGCAGACTCCACTTCATCAAGAAGTCAAGAATCAAAAACTAGGTAACTTGGTACTTAATTTATGTACGCGTGTAAGTGTGAACACACCCTGCTGCTTTAACTACAACTGAAACTTCTTGTAACAAGGTCATTGTTGTGATTTGATTCCAGCTGGCAACTAAATACTGCACAGCCGTTTGCATCCCAACGGCATGGGAGTACAATCAGGAAAAAAAAAATTATGGGTTGAGATATGAACAGTCTAATGGTTGAAATGAAGTAAAATATAGTCATACTAATAATAGTAATACTACTAATGGTAATGATAACGTTAGTAGTAATGAGAAAGAGAGAGAGAGAAGTAACACACTAGTGACACACAACTCAATTGCCCATCACTCTCTGACCGATGCCCAGCTCATCCCTTAGCAGTGATTTTTGGCCAACTTTCTGGCCAACTCCCTGCAGTTCATGTACTAAGCATGACTTCTCATGCTGTGGAGTATCCCATTGGCCAGTTTGGCTCAGCTCTCCTGGCTTTCCTGTGTACCTGCTCACTTGCAGAGCATGGAAAATTGGAAAGTTCTTGTCTTTCATACGCACTGCTTGGGAACAACTAAAATATCAATGTGTTACCAAGATTATTCTCATCCTAAATCCAAAAAGAGCGCTTTACTGGCTACTTAGAAGAAAATGCATTCTATTCCAGCCAAACCCAGGACAGTCTTTTTGCCAAAAGGACAGTGGTAGGTAGTTAAACTATCATAGCATAGGTCTCAGTAGAGCTACAAAATTCTTCCTGACCTTTGAGAACTTTCTTGGCTTAGAGGGTGGTGTCTAATCTATGTAAAACTGATTTATAGTTGATTGTCTCTGACTAAAGAATTTGGTTCGAGGAAAATGTGTATTAGAAAGCACAGAACAAAATAGTTGTCTGTTTATCTTATGCCTTTGATGTGGTGCTAATTTAAAATGCTGTTCTGCTGAATCATATTTACACCTTCAAAACATTATGTAGCAAGATTGGCAGCATTTTGGTGAAAGCCTAATACATACCGAGTGAAAGGTGTCCTTCCCTTTATACTGAAACTTAATGTCTCCTTCTAGAAGTTTGTATTCATTAAGATGAGAAATACACAAGTATTTGGGGGTCTGAAAATTCAGGGCAATGTTTATTTTCCATTTACTGCTCTTAGTATGTGAAGCTATTGTGTAAATATAGCACCTTTCTTCATAATTCTGTACCAATTTCTTGCAGGAACCTTTAGCTCCTCAAATTTGAGTTCCTCATAGTGTTTTTACATTGTTGAGAAATTCTGTGCCTGTTTTGCCAACATGTAACTGCCATGTTAATATCTTGAGACTGTATAGAGTCAGATTGTAAGGCATACATATGTTTAGGGACTGCATAGGTCTTTAGGGTTCCCTGTTATATCATATCTCTTCTGTGTTCATACCTAGCCTTAGTTTTTTCTACACTGAGTTTGAATGTTCACACAAAATGCAGTCTAGTGTATTATCTTTTTTCCCCAAATGCTTTTTTTAATCTAACATAAACTTACGCATTAAGCATAGAGTGAAGTGAGTAAAGTACTGTTGTTTTTCGAAGTTAGGAATTGTACTTTTTTACTTATGCTTTTTTTTTCATAGTGTTTTTAATTACTATTTTGTTACTCTTGCAGTTTGTTATGGGAAGGGACTTTGTTAGATGCCTTGCTAAATTTTTCTACCACACCCAAAGGACTATTTCTGCTTCACAGTACAGGTGCCATGAATGACTGTGTGAACTTTATGTTTAACAATTTGTCCAAAAAAGTCCAGGTAAGCATTGCAGAGTCTTTATAGTTTACTTTTTACTGTAAAGTTTGAAATGCTAGAAAAAATATTTTTTCTTCTAAGCGCAAATTTTTTTAGACAGTGTTGGTAGGTCATGTTAAAATCAAAATATGCTAGAGAGAGCTTGAAATATAAACAAAAAATCAGATAATGTGCATTTTTAGAACAAAAAAAGTAAGGCCAAAGGCATCCTACTGATTGTGTACAGAAACATTATAATAATAATAATGGGTTTATTTGCTCATATTACATGTCTCAACCACAGTATTTTGTGTTTAAATTTTTATAAGATACTTGATAAAGATGTTTGGCTAGGAATCTGACCCTGATAAGGCTGTAGAGAATAGTATCTATTTACTGTTCAAGTCTAAACATAAAATGTATTAAATTCTGTAAGCAAGAGTAAGAAAGATCAATATTTAAGAGATCATTTGAGAGTTTCATTCTTCTGAATTACTAACACTGCACTTTTATATTTCTTATCAACAGACAAATGAGTATGAAGACTTTGGTAATAGAATCATTCTTTCCCAAATGGCAACAACACCAATGGCTGCAGTAGCTCTGCAGAATTCAGGTAAATTGAAGAATTATGTTATTAGGAATAATTGCATGCTGTTATCTTGCATTTTGGAAAAAGACAGTGAGAAAATGTTAAAAAAGATCAACTGTGTAAAATAATTACACAGTATTAACAAAAACTAAATGTTTGTTACTTTCTTCTTGATGGAAATTTTTTCTCTTCAGCTTACAAGTCATTAATTAATCTTGATACAACATTTTAGGGTTTGTTTGGGTTTTTTTCCTTCTGATACTATACAAAATCATTACTTCACTAGCTTGGATTTTCAGAAATTTCCTATATGTGTGTGAAGACATTTGTACTGCTTAAAAATGTTTGCAGGTGCTTCTGATTGATGTGCAGATCAGAATTAATAATTCTTGATGTCTGTAATTTGTATGTACATTTCCATGGTTAATGGCGACTTAAAGGGTGAGGAACTGCAAGGCCCAAATGTCACTGGTGCAGTTATTTACACATTAGTGAGATGTAAATGAGATTGTACTATGAGAAGAATTTGTTAATTCAAAGTGCCTTCAGAGTCAGTCTCAGGTAACTGTTACCATTTCATCAACAGTCCAGGTAGCCATTATATTAAAACTAGAATCTCATCAATAAAATGAAGGTAACGTCTTAAGTTGGTAAAGAAATCCATGAGGTACAAAAGTTGCAAATCATCTCTCTCAGTACCTAGAAGTGGCTGGTGTTGACTGAAAGACTGTCAGAAAGGCAGGCAAATTCTGCCAGTCAAGGAAACTGATTAATTTCTTAGTTACTATTTATGCCTCTGGGATTTTTCACAAAGCAGGGAGCAGATCTACTGAGGAGTTACCCATCTGTCCTGTTGTAAGGTTTTCAGCCAAATTGCTTCTTATGGCTCTTTTATGCCCTTTGGCATCAGAGACAAATGATATACCAATAATAAGCAGCATTGATTTTCAACCCGTACATTTGAGGATTTCAGAATTAAATGGCTCTTTCCTCTTCTGCTAAGTATTTAACATTTTAAATTTAAACAATTTAAATTCAGCTAGTAGTGCTTCTCTTAAAATTGGGGGGGGGGGTTTAGTCCTTTTCACCACGGTATGTTTTAATTTATTAATGAGCTATAATGAATCTGTATTTTTAGAACTGAAGAGACAATACTAGCTAAGCCTTGATCCATTGCAGTTAACTTTTTAAAGAAGGTCAGAAGTTCGTTTATATAGAAGATACAAAAATATAATCCTACTCTCATGCAATAGTCTTTGGAAACCATTGCTGCAGATTATAGATAGAACATAAGCAGACTGCTCTAGAAAGGTAGTTTTGACTAAAGTATTGAGAATAGCAGGGATAGTAACCCTAAGGCAGTCTGTGTTGTCAGTTTCAGCCTTTTGTATAGAGAACTTGGTGAATCTTGGTTAGAGTTGTGGTGTAAAGTATTTCTAATATGAAACTTTTATAGAACAAACATTTGTTTTAGGCATTATAAACGCACTGGTAACTGAATTATGGGCTCTTTTGGAGTGTGGAAAAGATGATTTGAGAATAACCCAACCCAAATCTACTCCAGTTGACCCTATTGACCAAAGTTGTCAGAAGGTGAGAAATTATTTAATCTTATGTTTTTCTATGGAAAGAAGCAGTGCTGGGGTTCAGATTGGACGACACATACCTTTCTGCAAATTTTTTATTACAACTATACCTGCTTTTTGGCACATAAGTCAAAATTGGTATAATACAGTAGTTGAATGAGGACTGATAAAGGATTCTTGTGTCACATGGCAGTTCACAATGCCAAGGATTTACTATGAAATAATGAATAACAGTCATGAAAACTATGTCTTAAATGCTGGCCATCAGTTTATGTCCAGATTACTGTAATAAAATCAGGAAGAGTGGTGTGCTTTAGAGTATTCTTTGTCTCTAGATTTTGGAATTATATGGTAATGAAATACTGTAATTTTCAAAATTGCTTGTACAATTTGATAGATAATAGATATTTCAGACACTACTGCCCTTTAGATTACATAGATGCCTACCAGGGTATGCACTCTTATTTTGGGCAGATCTATGTATGTTAAGTTCAGCCTGTAAAAGGATAAGAACAAAGTTAATGTAAATGGCAAATAATTGCTAACACTTACTTGGTTGCACTTAACTGATTAATATTCCCTGTTGTCCCTCCTTTTTTTCTTTTTCTAGTCCTTTTTGTTTCTGGTAAACCTGCTCACTCACCCAGCCATTTTTGAGCTCTTGAGGAAACGAGATATACCAAATAAAGCCATGTACTCATTCCGTGAAGTACCCACAGATATAATTGTAAGTATTTTCAAAGAAAAATACTTCGGTGAAGGCATTTTTTCCTGAGAAAATGTTATTGTTATAAAAAAATAAGTTTTTTTCTTATTGAAAGATTTTTAATTTTTCTGCATTTTGTATTATATACAGCATGAGGGCAGTATATGCACACATCACTTCATATTAACCTAAATTTTCATTTTGAAATCTTAAAGGTTACTTTAACTTGTGTTAGAACTGTGTTTTTCCACAGGAAAAAAATAACATAAATATACACGTTTGGATGTGCGTACAGTTGCATACGGAAAAATGGTGGAAAATATGTATACTTGCTTTTTATACAGCATTGCTCTGTCACACTATCTGTGGATTTAAAAAGAACCAAAAAAAACCCAAAACAAAACAAAATGAAAACACAGAAACCCCGTACCTCAGGCTGTCTTTTAATAGGACATATGATTTACACAAAGGAGAAAATCAGTAATTGGAAAGCTACTGATTAAGCTACTACCATTTCTGTATTTAGTATTATTTTGTATTCAATCATTCTACTGCAGTCAATTACAGCTTTTTTTCTCATCTACAAAGCACAGGCAAGTAATTTGTGACCTTGTGTAGCAGTTAAAATCAGATTTTTTTTCTAATGAGTTAGCGGTTTGAACTGCTGTTATGTTGAAGTGTTTTTTTGGCACAGGCTCTGGTTTGGTGATATTTTCAGTTGTTTAGACAGAATTTATCATAATAGTGTATGTTATGTTTGGAAGGGATTCTTGAGTCCTTTTTTGCAATACTGTTTTGATGATTTCAAGAGGAAATTGCATAAATTTCATTTTTCCAGTCTGCTCAATGCTGGTTCACCAATGGATGGCTTTGTTCAGTTACCAAGTTTTTTAAGGAACTGGGCGTGAGGAAGATAGATGTATGCTGAAGATTATAAGTATTTGAGAGCATTCAAATTGTGGTAGGTCTCAAGAATGATTTTTGTAACTTTTGAAAGCCAGTGTTATTTTAGCTTTTGAGGCACTTGAGTATTTTTATGAAATTTTCTAGGTTTCTAGAAATGCCAATACTGATACAATTATTCAACGTTCCCCGAGGAGACAAAGGTGTTTTGGATGAGGCTTGTCTCAACTACTGTGCAGCAGTGGGTTTTGTAAGCCTAGCCATACAAGATACACCTCCAAGATTTTGTTGTTAACAGAAAGGAAGTAGTCAGATCCTCTAATGGTAATTTAACATATAATGGCTGTCTAAGTACTCAGAAAACTTCTGAAGTTAAGAAGAGATACAGGTTTGTTGTAACTGTGGTTTTGGGCAGTGATTGCAGAAAGCAAAAGGTAAAAAATTTTGACCAGATATAACTACAGTAAACAAAGTAAAAGCAACTTCTGTGCTACTGGAAGATTTGATTGGAAGACCGTACTACTTTGTGTGTCTTACCTTTTCTCTGTTTCTGAAAAGTGTCACTTTGCCACAGAATGTGACTTGCTTATGCTAAACTATATTTGCTAGTACACAGAACTTAATCATTTTTGTGTATCCTTTATTTCTTGGATACCCAGGATTTAAACATTTTTACCTCCTTTGTATTTTTATCTGACTAGCTGTATCCACTGAACAGATTATAAGTAGAACTTTTACAACTTTTAACTGTAGGCTAATCAGTTTTTTATTTGTGTCCTTCGGAAAATTTTCTTAATACATGCAAGATTTCTCTTTACTGTGTTGGGCATGTAAAATTATTTTAGAATATGGAACACATAACTGAGGGTTCTTCTGCCTGCCTCCAGTCTTTGAGGGTTTCTGCAGTATATATATTCAGGGAAATCTAGTTCGGAAGGTACCCTCTAGACCTGTAGCTTTGAAAGACATTAGAACAGGTGATTTTCTTCAGTGATTCTGGAGAATCTTACATGCTTTGTCTTAGGTATTCAAAGTAGATGACATCTGACCTGTAATATTTAAGCTGTGCTCTGTAGCTGAGCAGTGCAGATCTATCCCCATATTTTTTGGATGTAATCCTGTGTTAGACCTTGTTCATTATTTTCCTTCCTCTCACTGTGCCTGCTCTTTGTATTCTTTTGCAGCTCCAAGCTTTGATTTATAAATGAGAGAAGGAGGTTGATGCCAGAGAAATGTCCCTTAGCATTTAACTCTTTATATGAACAAAGGTCTCAACAAATCTTAAATCCCAAACAAATCAATTACTTGCGTTATCAACTTTATGAACAGCCTTGAGGTCTAAGTAGAGTTTTTTAATTGAGAATTTTATTGTAAATATTCTATGCGTAAAAAGCTGTCTCTCCCACCCCCCAAAAAATCTAAACGGAAAAATATGCTTGCTCTGCATTTTAAATAAGAGTACATTCTGTGAAGACAGTGTACTTTGAAAAGTTCTAGTCTTTTTTGTTCTATTTTGAGTTTTACTCATGCTTTTTACTTTTCTCTGTTGAAAAACCAGAATTTTGTTGACTTCATTAAAGTATGGGTCTTAACTTTTCTTTAATATCTTATTGAAATGGCTCGTCGATCTAATTAGGCGAATAATAACTCCCTCTGCTGTCTCTGAAATTGTACTTCTAAAATGTGGAGAAAATAAACATTTGTATTTAATCAAGATGAAATAAAGCTCATAAGGATATTATAATCTGTTTCTTCTGACCATAGCACAGCAATCTGTCTCTGACATGTAACATCATAGAATGTTTTTGTTCCTTCCTTAGTTTTTTTAATGAAATAATTTCTTCATAAACAGTTTGCATATGCAGTGAGCCAGAGGGGAAGATAATTAGGTTGGCTTCGTGGAAGAAGTGGGAAGCAGCCACAAGTCATTGTCTGTTGCATGAGATGCTCCAATATGAAAGTTGTAAGCCTCACATCCAAGCCAAGACAAGCCTTGCTAAACTGAGACTAAATGGCTGTCTTGAAGCATGTAGGATTAACCAGTGTGAGAAAGGGTTATTATATTAAAGGAGATGCTGGTTCTCTTCATTAAAATACACATGTACACACTTCGAACATACAAAAAAAATTAACTTTTTTTTGGTGGTTTAATACTAAAGAAGAACTAGGAAAGTTGTTATGCAAGAATCTTTTTGTATGATTTTATTTTTTAATTTTTTTTTCCTAATCATCTGCCATTTTTGCTTTCATTTTTGCATGGACTTTTGTGTGGAAAACACCTGTTACAGAAATAATTTCAATGTGTGTTTTAATAATAGCTTTCATTCAATTATAAATATCCCTATGAATCTACGATGTGCATAATATATAAAGTCATACATGGTTTTTTACATTTCTCTTCCATTGGCAGGATATCATTGACAGGCTTATAATTTTGAACTCAGAAGCTAAAATTCATTCCTTATTCAATTATGAACAATCCCATATATTTGGTTTGAGGTAAGATGCATGTTTTTTATTCTTTGGTCATATTAACTCAATAGGATATAATATGCTTGGATGTGTTACTTCTGACAAGATAACATTGTTTGGGTTTTATTCTGTATAAAGGTGAAATTCCCCCCTTTTTTACATAAGAAGATCAAATGAAAAATGGCCTACCAAATGAGAACAGTGATGAATCTAATCTTATTATCTGTAAAAGGATATATTGTAATATGAGAGGCAGTCATAGAAATTGCATTTTATTTTGCTTACTTGACTGTAAAAAACAATTTGTACATCCACTGTACACCAAAATAAATTATTTTTACTATGTTTATATCAGTTTGGTTTATGTAGTCTCCCTGTACTTAAAATTGTTTTGTAAGTATTTGTATAATTATTTCATAAATTTCATATAACCTCTTTCATGAAAACTTAGTTTGAGGAGTGTAGCATTTGATTCCAAATATTTCTAGAACCTGAAGGTACACTTAAAAGATGCTCACACTGTTTTGCTCATGTATGATAATATTCAGTGCTTTATAATTTTAAAATAGAAAGTAGTTTCTCCATTTTTATTCTTTTTTCCAACCATGAATGTATAAATCCTTGAATTCACATTTTTGTTAGGAACTTATTTTAGACAGTTGAAATAAAAATCTATTGGATTCTATTTGATAATGTGGAAAACTTTGATAGCCTTGCTTGAGCAAGATATAGCCCAACTGATTAAGTCCTGAAACATTAGCTTTTTGTAGCCGTATTTGTACTTTGATATCACAGTAAAATTATTTCATACTCTATATGAACAACCATAAGATTCAGTGTAATTTGTTGATAAGGATGAGCATAGAGGAGATGAGCAGTGGCAGAGATTGGAGTTGGGAGATAAATGATTTTGACATATAAATCAGAAGTTATAAGTGCTGCTTTGGAGGAAATCGCTAGTTCATACAGGAATGAGATGTCTTAAGATGAAATTTGAAAAATAAAATATTGTTCTTCATTAAGGATTAGACTGACTCCATAGAAAACTTGACAGAACTTCCATTGATGTAATTAGCATCAAGAGAAAATTAGATGTTTTACTGTTTAAAATAAAGGGTGGCTGGGGACTGGAACAGGCTCCCAGGGAAGCGGTCAAATCATCAAGCCTGACAAGAGTGCAAAAAAGCATTTGGACAACACTCAGGCACGTGGTGTGATTCTTGTGGTGCCGGGCCAGGACTTAGACTAGATCCTGATGGGTCCCTTCTAACTCAGGATTTACGGTATTAAGACTTAGTTAGAGTATTAAGACTTGCAAGTAACCCTGTCCTATACTATCTGTACATGGAACGTATACAGTTCATTTTAAAGTTCCATGATCTTTCCTGTGAATGCTGCTGACTGCAGACATCCATGTTCTGCAAAATGAACCTTGCCTTCTGTAGCTGAATTGCTCCTTGACCAAATTCCATTCAGAGTTCTAAGTTCAGCAGGAGTTAGACCAAATAATATTAGATGCTTAACAGATGAAATGTGGAAATTAGAGAAAAAGATCTATATTTCTCTTTTCTGTTATGTAGAAATTAAGTATTGAAGTGTTTGTGATATTTGCAGCACTAAAAAACAGTATGATTTTGTGAATCATTTTTCTAGAAACATTGCTGCTAGACGTAATACCAATAGTCCAGCCAAACCCACATTCTTTTAATTGTTCACAGATCTACACATCCATACACTATATTTATACATGTGGCCCACCCAGAGCTGAGTGCTGAATTTCAGATCTGTTTAACTTACAGGTTATAGTGTAAGGTCCTGCTTTTGTTGTTCAGAACAGTTACACATTTACTTACTTGATTGTTAAGCAATTTAGAATTACATTTTCCTTTGTGTGTATACTGAGCTTGAATGTCTTAAATTTTTTTCATTATTAGCTGTGTTAATTGCATATAAAACATAAAATTCATTAGTATTTCCAGTCCATTTAATCCAAAATGCACAAGTGTATATAGTTATGTTTGCAGTGTTATTGTTGCATTCTCTGGTGGATAGTTTTCTTCATTTTGAGTAAGTATGAATTCTGAATGATAATTTTGAAGGACAGTCTGGTAGGGTCTCTGCTGTCAACTTCCCTTTTCAAGATTAACTGCTCTGTAAAGTGGCATGCATGCAGTAGAAATCAAAGGGAGAACGTAGGGAAGCTAGATATGGTGTGCATAGCTAATATGTCTTAGTCTTTAAAGAATACTCGCTGTGGTGCATTCATATAGATTAGGGTTTGTGTGGTTAAGGGTCAAATACTGGTTCCACTGCAAGCTGTAGTTGATTTCAAATTTGTGGTTCCTTTGGTTTTCTTGTTGTTATTGTTTGGTTTTGTTAGGGGAATTTTTGTTTGTTTATTTGGGGGTTTTTGCTTGTTTGGTTTGGTTTGGTTGTTTTTGTTTTTAAGTTCTTGGAAGTATCTTGGCCTAGGATGGTTCTTTAGAGTACTTTCAGAGACAGTGATCTGGTATTCCATTAATTGCATCTATTGTGTGTTTCTGTGAAAAGATTTGTTCACCTGAAGGTCCTTTTAAGCTAACTGGGTAAAAAAAGTATTATTATTGTTATTATTATTATTATTTATTAAAGGGAAACCTTAGACAAGAAGTTGGAGATAGGAATAGAAATGTGCAAGTATATAGACAGTTCCTAATTTGTGTATAGAATGATTTTCAAACTGTCAGTTCAGCTTTCTGCTTCAAAGCAGATTTACACTTATTTAGAATCTAGAAGTCTCCCAGTTGGCCAATATCAGTTGATAAAAGAACACTGACGGCTGTCTCAGGCACTCTTTTGTTCAGGCTGAAAATCTGGATGCCCAGAAACTAATACAGAAATTCTTAGTGGTCTTTCTGGTGTAGAAGGTTCTGAACTTGCCATCAGAGCACAAATGGTACAGAAAGGAAGTTCAGAGCAGTAATGAAAGCAATATTTTTTTAACATACTAAGCACAGTATTTTCGTAATTTAATGATCAGCTTTATTACTCTGATGCAAGTATACCCATCAGTTTGATTTTAAAAGATACTGTATATGAGAAATAACAGTTTTCCTGAAATGTGGCACTGGAAGTCTTCATCACCTTCTTTTTAAGGCCAAGCTCTTTGAATCTCTAACTTACGTTAATGATGAAGGAATCTTTCAGATTAATGATTTTATGTATTAACACAATTTGTCTAATATTTCAGTACAGTAAATACATTCATGAGTTTTGGGTTTTTACAGCTTGCCAAGAAAATATATGCATAATATATATTTTCAAAGTCTTTGCCTGAAGCATTATTCAGGCATTTACATATTGCTGTTCTCTCTATTCAGAAAGTAAGTTTTCTGTGAATGTTAGTGACACTGTTTTATTAGGTGGATTAAAGTGTGGCAGAGTAAAAATTTCCAACTTTGATAATCAGGTTCCTGTCTCTAAACATTATCAATATCCCAAAATAAATTCAAAGATACTCAATTATTGTTGGCTTGAGTTAAAAACAGGAGAAACATTACTGGAATATGTGTAGACTATGGGCAGTGTGATGGGATAACAGTTGGTTTACAGGCAGCTTTGCAAAAATTCCCTTTACTTACTGGAGTACTTTTGTAACACACTGTTCCTGGAATCTCTTTTTCCTGGGTATATGACAATATGGCAGTAAGGGGCATTGGAATACTTCAAAGAGGAAAAGTAGACCTCTGCTTTCTTTGGCTATCTTATTTTTTCCCCAGTGTTTTTTTTTCACCATAAATCAATAATACTAAATACTGTGAAGTCAAAAGATTATTTGTATGTACATTCTGAATCAGAACCTTTGTTAGCTCCGAACTTCTCTGAGGTGCCTCATGCTAGTGAGCATCAAGCCACAAGGAGAGCACTCTGTTAAAGGGTTTGGCCTCCTGCAGGGAAATACCCGGAAAATTCTGAGGGCAGATCCTTTTCCTTCAGATATGCAAATTGTGACTGTTTAATTTTAAAGACACAGTGTGTTTGCATGTCATTAGAGATATCTGAAGATAACCCATTTTGTAGAAGTGTAATTTGAACTGCAATGAAAAATAGATTTATTTTAGGCTTCTGTAAGGCAAGGCTGAAAACCCAGTATTTATTACAATGCTCTGTGTGAATAGATGCATTTCTGTTTCTGTGGAATTATAGAAAATTGTAAATATTAGTCTAAGTCATGCTCATCTGTATCAGCCTCAGGATTGTAAAGCTACTGTCTGCTGCAAATAGGAAAAGAATATTAGCTTGTTATTTTCAGATTTGTGCAACAGAGATTTTGACATTGTTAGGTCTCATTTTCTTTGTCATATAAAATATTGTGGTAAATACATTTTTTATTTATATTTTCTTGCCCATCAAATGAGTGCAGAAAATGATAAAAATGTATTATATCTATTTCTATTGCCATAAAAAAATAGAAGAGAAAGATTTAGGAAGTAAAATTTAAATGGCTTATAATATACTGACATCAAAATCAATCAGTGTCTTGAAATTTGCCTTGAAGCACTATGTATCTGTCAAAATTTCATTTAGAGTGCTCCAGTGAAATCCAGGTGACTGAATTAAATAATGAAAAAAAACCACCAGTGATAGGCAAAGTATAACTTTGTGAATTCAGGAAATACAAATAATAAACACCCCTGCATTCTTCTCTAGTACTTTTGTCAACTGCATTCTAAACACCCACCTTATATAATTGCATTTTAATAGTGAGGTAGCCTCAGCTTATGAAATAGATCATTCCTTAATTGTACTTGCATTATGTGTATTGTTAATTAAGAGAATGTGTGATTTTAATGTTTGCAACACAATGCTGTTTATATTTAGTCTCTCTTTTCCTTTGTCTTTATTAAAAAGCATTATGAGTAGAAGAATCCAAAGGTAAAAGGGGACAGGGTCTGGATTAGCAGTTACTACTACTGATGGGGATTTGCAACAGTATTATATGAGAATGTTTCCACATTACCTGTGATCATACACAGTTGACTCAATTTTTTGCTAATTTATACATTAATAGAAATTTGTTAGGTTTCTTCATTTAAAACAAATAATTATTAATAAAATAGGAACAGTAGATTCTGTGATCAGATGTCACTTGTTGGTTGACTTTTTTTTCTTTACTTAAATGAGGGAAATTAAAACTTTTCACTTCTGAGTCCTCTAGGCTGGCAAATGATGCTCATGAAAAGCGTTTTTGTTTAGCTAGGGAAATGTTTTATCGTTAGCAACCCCATTACGTGGGATTTGTAGGTACATTGGGTAGTTGAAGTGGTGTAGGTGCTCTTTTGAAAATCTTTTCATGTGGAAGACATTGTAAAGAATACATTAGTCCCTGAGTTTTCTTTCTGGGAGAAACGTGAGTGCCCTGATGTAGTAGCTTCCAGCACCCCAGGCACCAAAGGTGTAAGTTTTGTATCCAGAAACTCTTTTTTCTTAAAAAAAAAAAATAATTAAAAAGTGCACTGCCCTCAGTGAACAAGTAGAAGCCTCAATCCTTTAGCTGGACCAAGTGCAGAGGCATCCTCTGTCTGCTCATCGCTGATGCCTTTTGTTCAGTTTGCAGAGACAGTGTGCAAAGCTTTGCTTGGCTGAAGCTTCCAAATGCCTTTTGTGTTCCAACACTGACTGAGTGGCTTTTGACTTCTTTAGAGGTTTTTTGCTAGCCATTGCCTTTTTCTGCTCTCTGGCACTTGATAATAATTGCCATTCACTCATTGGATCCATCCACATTCTATTTGAAGTTTAGGCTCTTCCTCAAAGCGTAATAAAGAGTAAATCAAACTATTAATGTAAACTCTGGTGTTAAATGTTTTGAGGCTGTTACTGGAAATTGTTTAATGCAAGTTTGGCTTTGAATTTCACTTTTGTTGTACATACTCATTCAGTGAAAAGGAGGTCCTGCTACTGCAAAGAGGTTCCAGTCCTTGTTTTATTGCTCTTCAGTTTTTAATATTTATTCCTGAGAGATTTTTAAAAAAAGCACCTTACCTTGTCCCACAGCTGAGCTCTCTACAAATATCATGCTATGTATTTTGGATTGGCCTGATTCAGCCATGCCTGTATCTGCAGAAGGCAGTAACTACAAGCTGAAAAAAAACCCTTTACTAAAGACCAATTTAGTCCTCCATTTCAGCATCATGTCACTGTCTATAGCAGAGGTGTAAGCATTTTGTGTTTAGTTGTGTTTCATTTTGTGCTGCATGCAGACATCTATAACTGAGATTGTAGTATAGTTTACTTTGGATGAGCTGCTTTCTTTTTTCTATATGGCAGAAATTTCATGCTGCTTATACCATAAAATTTTCTCTTGTTTCACTGGACTACATGCAGACTGGGGTTAAGTTTTTTGATAGCACCCCACGTGGGTGCTGTGTTTTGAATTTGGGACCAAAAGAGTATTGGTAACACAGCATGTTTCCACTGACACTGTGCAAGCAACTGCTCAGCAACTGGGCTTTTTTTTAAAATCAATATTATCCAGAAAGTAGGCTGGGAATGTGCAAGAGGTTGGGAATGAAAACAGCTGGGACAGCTGATGTGAACTGACCAGAGGAATGTTTTATACCATAAAGCATCCCTAACAGTAAAAAGAACTGAGGGGCTTGGAGGTTGGTTTTGCAGGTCTCATTCGTTGGAGACTGGCCAGGCACTGGTGGAGAGGGAGTGAGCAGCATGGAGGGTGCTTAATTGCTGTGTTGTCAACCCACCACTGACTGTTACAGCTGCTATGTTCAAGAACAGAATCTTGCATCTTTCACTGCCAGCTGAGCATTAGCACATATTCCTGAAGTGAGGACAGGGTGGCTTTGGAAAGAAGAAGTATTATGAAAGTAAGGAAGAATAGTATATGGTGGTGTAGTGGGAACTGCTGAAAAGTAGAATTGAGTTTACCATAATAAAGCGCCTGTTTGAGAGAAACATGGTTTGACATTGGGAAAAAGAACAAAGGACATACTGTTTTGTGTTCTTAAAAGGAACTCATAGAAAAAATATTGAGTTGTTAATAAGCTTTCCTCATAATACGTGTTTTTAGCAACTCAGAGTAAATCATGGACAGTTTAATTCCATTATTTTCAGGCAAAAAAATTAGAGACAACATAAAAATTAGCAATTTTTATTTACTAGCTGATTTATATCCCACAAAGGACCTTTTGCTCTGTCATAATTAAAGAAGTCATTATGATTCCACATACGAAAACCAAGGAGATAGCCTGTGGAACAAAATACTAGTCAGAATGCTTTCTTTTAGATTAGAAATTTCTACAGTGAAGTATTAGTTGTGAAATTGTAGTTGAAGGGGTGGCATGCCTTCCAGGGAGCACCTTTCAAGAAAGACTGATAGGACAGGAAATGCAGAATTCAGAACAAAATTATTTATTCTTAGCCTGTTTTCACAACTGTGATACGTATTTTGATATTTCTGAATTTCTTTAAAATTCCTCTTTTATAAAAGACTGCCTTCAGATAATCTTCTATTTTATATGCATTGCAGTTTGTTCCTGGGTGTATGGTATATCTTACTAGTAGTGATCACAGAATTATATAATCAGAATTGAAAGGGAGATGGAAGATTGTGTAGTACAACTGCTCTGCTCAAAGTGGGTTCAACTACAGAGCATTACTCAGGGCTGTGTCCAGTCTGGTGTAGAATTTTGTCAAGGCTGGTGATCCTGCAGCGTCTCTGGGCAATTTGTTCCACTGTTTTACCACCATCACAGTATATTAAAATGGAAGTTCTTGTCTTTCAATTCATGCCCATTGCATCTAGTCCTTTCACTGGGTATCACTAAGAGTCTAACTCAATTTTCAAACCTTCCTGTTTGTTATTTATACACACTGACAGGATCTCCCCTGAGGATCCTCTTCTCCATGCTGAGCAGTCACAGCTCACTCAGCTGTTCTCTATGTCAGATGGCCTAAGCCTTAATCATCTTCTTGGCCTTTTTCTGGACTTGCTCCAGTGCATCCATATCATGCAGTTACTGGGGACCCCAGATCTAGATGCAGCACTCCAGGTATGACTTTACCAGAACCAATACAGGGGCAAAGTCACCTTCCTCAGCAACTTTTGGCAGCACTTTTTATTACAGAGCCCAGGATGGTGCTGACCCTTAAGGGCGTGTTTCTGGCTCATGTTCAACCTATCAACCATCAGAATCCCCAGGTCCTTGTCTGCAAAGGTGCCTTCTGACTGATTGGTCCCCACCTTGTGCTGTTGCATTGGGTTCTTCTCAGGTACAAGAACTTCATCAAAGTGTATCTTCCAATTTTCAGCAGTATTCAGGTTGGGAATTCTGTGTTCTGCTTTGCAAAGAAAATTTTAAAATGTGTCTCAAAAAGATATGCTTTGATCTTATTGTGTTAGATCTGTAAAGGTTTTATACATTCTCATAAGCATGTACTTCGTGTAGATGAGATATTGAGATGAGTAGTCTGATCCAATTATTATGTTCCACATTCAATCAAAAACAAACAAACAAAAAAAAGCTCCATAGCTGTGTTCAAGCATGGTTGCAAGTATATACACTGTAAAATGTAGTTTGTGGTTTTTTTGGGTTTTTTTAATTGCAGACTTTAGCCTATACATTTATGTCTTTGGAAGGTAATTAATGGAATATTACATTTAACCAAGTAACCTGTACTTCAGTAATAGCATTTCTAAATGTATTCTTCCAAACAGGTGAAAATTTCATTTGAATGCCCAAGCAGCTGCTCACAGTAGATGTTGTATATTTCGTCGTTTATTCTACCACTGTTGTATCTACCTAGTTTTATTTGTTTATGGTTGGTTGGTCTTGGGTTGTTTTTTCACTCTGCCTTGCCTACCAGAGGAGATGTTATAAAGCATTCTCAGCTACTAGTCTTCTCCCAAGTGGTTTTTAACTGCTGGAAACAGGTCTTTGCCATTTATTGTACTTAACAGAAAAAAATTGTCCATCTCCATAGTGGTTTCAGTGCTCTTTTCTGATTTTCTGCTTCTAAATAATAATAAAAATTATGGTTTCTTTTTCCTTCTTTTTTTTTAATTTCTTCTTCTGTAATTTAGAAAAGTACTGAGAACAAATTGATGTCACAAACTAGTTAATGTAAAAGAAATAAAGCTGAAGATTACTGAAACTGAACAGATGAAGTTGTTTAATAAATAACAGCAAAAAAACCTGAGACATATTCTCATCTTCACTATTTAATCCTTGGCCACAGCTGTATAAATTTGCAGGTGTTAAATTATTGAGAGAATGGCTTAGGAATTTTTGCTATTGTCAGTAGAAACATATTGGGAATCACAGGGAAGAAAATAAGCTTTGACTAACAGACTATGAATTTAAAACAGTGTATTTTGTAGTTCATATCAAATCTTATGTGAATTCAAAATATAATGCTGATCAGCTTTAATTTATGTTGCATTTTATTACTGTGTTAAAACAGGAAATAAAACCAGTAACCAGTAACAGGAATGTTTAATTACATTGTTTTCCTTGAACTGGAAGCTCTCAGTGAAATTATTCTGTTGTGATCTTACAGTGAATAGATTAGTTAAAAGAAAAAGTAATATGATTTGGATTGCTTTACTTTAGATTTATGTGAAAATATATTGGAGTACTTACCCGGCTAATTTGCCCCAAAGTTATGAAAGAAAATTGTATATAATGTACTGTCTTGTGCTTGTATTATTGTTATTAATTTCATTTACCATTTGTGTTTCTCTGGAAAAAACCCAACCCAGCAGATTTGTTGGTTATGTTATATGTTAAATCTTTTATTGCTTTTGAACTGTGTTAAATTTGATTATACAGAAGGGCTTAAATGCCGCTTTTCTAAAGGAAAGATATTTTCTTACCTCCCTGTTTCCTGCCCCTTCAGACAGCCTAATTCTGAGTTGCTTCACCAGCCTATTATTATATAATTTCCTTACATTTCACATGGGATGTCTTACTAAGCCTGCATCATTTTTGTTACACTGTGATGTAAACTCAAAAGCAGACTGAGCTGACCAGTGCGTATTTTTCTCTGGTTGTTCAGTGCACACAAAAAATCTGTTGGGAACCATTCCCTGTTTGCTTAAGGTTGTGCCACTTGAGTGGTTAAAAAGGATATAAGAGAGTGTTCCTGACCTAGTTGTGTCTGGGTTTTTTTCAGATACTTCAAGTGGGTTTTTTTGTTGTTTTTTCCTCCCCTCCCTTTCCATTGCAAGATCTCATAAACATGTTCCTCTTTGTCTTTCTGTGCCTTGCTGGGGTCCTGACTGATGTGCTATCATTTCAATGTGTCCTTCTGCAGGCTGTTAAATGTGCTGTGCTGTGAGCTCAATACCCTTTTACTCTTGGAGACTCAGTATAAAGTGTCACAAGTTTTACTTACTGCTCAGGAGGAAAATGTCACAGAAACTTCAGAAGGACCCGGGTAAGAGGTGATTGATGCAAATGTTATCTCTCAAATTCTTCTGAGAACAAATGCATGAGTGCCTCAGTAGCTTTAAACATACAAATGCTTTCACTTAAGCTGGCTTCTAATGTCCATAAGTTTTCTTACATGCAGGTTTGTCAGCAGTTTTAAATTATGAAAAGATACAGTAGCCTTCTCTTTCTCCCATGTTCACCCTGAAAGTATAAGAAATAAAAAGCAGTTACTTTACTATTTTTTAGTTGTATTACTCTTAAGGTGTTTCTTAAACAAAAAAATGTTTAAAACTTGTAGATGCAAGTATGCCTTTTAATTTTGCATTTTTAATGTTATACATTTAATATAAGGTCAGAGTATTGTTTTAATGTTCATGAATGAAAGGCATCATCGGTATTTTGAGGTTTTTATGGGGGAGTGTTGTTATTATTTGGTTTGTAGCTTTGTCAACTCTCCAACAATTTATTTGTAGAATAGTCAACTTTCCAGCTTTTGTGACTTTCCACTGCTGTCTTCTAAATGAAATTGCGCAGTGTCTCCTTTCAAAAGGAAAAAAAGTATTTTTAGGACAGAAGCAGACAGTCATTTAGTTACTGATATGTTTTTCTTTCTCATGGCATGCTGAGTTTTGAGTATTTTCTTACTGTTTGGTATATGGGACCATTACAGAACGTAAGTCAAAGAGTATGGGTGAAGATGATAGTTATTTATTGTTTGAAGAGGAAACCTGCTATTTCCCTGCTAAGGCAAAACTTTTATTAAGGAACTTGGTGAATAAAAACTGGATTTTACTGCTTTCAAAAAATTTTGTACCTGGGGCTGCACAGTGACTTCAGACAGCAAGTTGGCTAAGTTTCAAATAATGAATAACTCTGTTTATTTGTGACAGCAGAAGTATACTGATAGGTCAAATAGGAAGCAAATTTTGATGGTCCATTAACTGTCACTGTCCTAATCACATCATATTTATGTGACATAACAAAATTTATGAGACTTTCTACTCTTTTGAGTCCAGTAATTGCTCAAGTGTTTCTAATCAGTAGTAGGTAGGGAAGCACAAATTTAGAACAATGCTTGGAGACATCTGAAAATGCTTCATGTTTCTGTTCATTTATGCCTTTGTGTATTCCAGGTTGTGTTTTAACTCCAGTATGTTTCTCAAAATATTCTTGCTTATTAAAGTTTTCTGAATTAAACAGTCAGTAAATCAAAGCAGTTCTAATTTTTATACATTTGTTGTGTTCTGTTTGGGTTTTTTTTCCCACAGAGTTTTTATAATTGATGGTCTGTCAGTGGAGAGAAACCATATTCTTGTACGGATAAATCTGATTGGAGGACCACAGGAAAGGATTTTGCCTTTGAGAGAATTAGATAAGGTTAGAACCTAAAGTTTGCTGTAACTTCTGCCTTCATTAACTAAACATTTTGCCTGATAATTCGGCATGAGAAAAGTTATTTAAGAAATACCAGATCACATTTAGCTTTATGAAGTGTTAACATTTTAAACAAGTGATACACTGAGAAAATACATTGCTCCCACTATCTGGGGATTGTCATGTACATGTTAGATGACATGTTTATTTTGCTCCATTTTAATGTTACTTTTAAGCAATTACAATTTGTTTGTGGGTTTTTTGCATTTATATTTCTGTGTTTTCTTTACTAGCTTTCTATTTATCTTTGTTTAATTTGATTTTTTTCCATGCTTGGGTTTTCATATGTAGTACCTAATACCTGGAGCTTTCATCAATGTTCTAACAATGGAGTGTTTGTTAAGCAACTTCTTTAAATGTTCTACTTCTCACTGGCTGTCAGTCTCATAAAGATGAAATGCAGATTACTGTCAGCACAACAAAGACACCTAAATCAATGTACAAAGTTGGAAATGCAGTTTAGCTGGTTGCTGGGGGTTTTTTTAAATATTTTTCATAAAACTTGCAGTTTTCTTTGTGGTTGATAAAAGGAACTGTAAAATCAAAACTGTCAGTGGTATATACATCATAAAAATTATATTCTCAAGTGCTTTTTGGATTTTTTTATGCTTTTTTTTAGTTGTGGCACATCTCATTGGAAATTGTAGTATCAAACATAATTTTGGTGCATAGGAAGTAATTCTGGGAACTGTACCTTTGTGTGTTAATCGAGAAAAAGCTATTAATTTCTCTACTAAATTATTTCTGGTCCTGTTTCTAGGGAAGTGGTCTATATCCTTGGCCAATGTTTTCGTCGTTCCCTGTGCCAAAGTGCTATCTTGCAGAAATTCCTACAAAAGCTGAATTCAGACAAGGTACATAGAAAGCATGAAAACAATATAGATTTCATGCAAGCATCTCAGTTAATTTTAAAAATTCCTTTTGCCTTCCTCCCTGCACTCTGCTCCCCACCCTCTCATCCCATAGATTATAATCTCGTTAAGTACTTAAATTTATTTCAGTGTTGGCTGCAATTGTAGCTAAATAAGTTAGTTTAGTTTTGCTTGTCTGGCTTTGTGCAGCTGTCAATCTGCAAAGCTCTGTTTGGTAATCTAATTCTTATGCAAACTTCAAGATTAACCTCCTGGCTCATCTCTGGTGGGTGACTCATAAGGTACATTTATATCATCTCTCTAGTAACTGAAGCAAGACAGTTTGCTTAAACTGCAGAGTTTTTGTACACTATTTTCGTGATTCACATCCCTGTGTTTACAGAGCTTGGTGGTGTGTGAAATAGACAACGTTTAGGATAGTTGGTTTTCACATTGAACATCAATTTGGAATGTGAGCAGACTGAAGAATTCTTTGAAGAACTACCTAGACACTGCAGTTTAATTCACACAGAGAAACTGTTTTAAGGTTTTAGTTTGCATAGACAATGCAAAAGAATCTGGTGAATTGTTTGGTAAATAAATAATTCATTGTATTTGTTCGTGTATACTGTATCCCTGAGATGAATTTATTAGAAATTATTTGTGAATTTCCTTAGCAGAGAGGGATTTACAGAAGGAATAGAAATTCTACAGTAACTGTGAACTACAAAAGAGTCTGTTCATATATATCTGGGGGAAAAAAAATTAAAAGGTGATTTTCTGCTCTGATCAGAGGAAAGGCCATATAGCTACAAAACAAGAGAGTTTTCTGTATCTTAGCTTTTTTAATACCGTTTCAGGCTTCCCAAGGCAAGTTTCATAAGACAGCAATCAAATAATGGTAAAGTGGATGTCTTCAAGGAGGAAGTAGTATCACTCTTGGGTTGGAAAAGTGTATTGTATTGTTATTATTATTAATATTCTCAGAATGTGTTTAAAGGATCACTCTGTTCTCTTGTTCAGAATAATTCTGTTGTTCTTCATTACCCAGTGGGATAATGAAACAGATATTACAGTTGTCACTTTTGTGGATGAGAGCCAACTAAGAAAACTTGGGTAAAACTTTGGCTAACAGTAAATTTGGTGAAGTGAAGTTTCAAAGGTTTGCAAATGAGTTTAGTGAAGAATTGAAATCAAAGAAATATTTTGATTTGGAATGGCATTTATGATGTTAAAGATAACTGAAGGAAAAAAGATTGTTTAACTGCAAAATGAACAGAACATTTGGTAGTGGAGTCAAAATATTTTGAAAATATTTGAAAATAAAAGGGAAATAAACCATTGAAAGTGTTATATTTCAGTACTAGATTAAAAAAATAACAACAAACCACTGAACTGTGAACATATGATTTGCCAGACTGAAGCTTTCAAGATGTGTAAGTTATTTTGAAAGAAAGTATTAGAATAAATAGATTAAAAATTAAAATAATGAAATTCATAAATTGCTATTGTAGTGCTTGCAAAAAAAGAAATCAAGAGCATGAATACAAAATGGAGAATATCTGAACTCTATTTTTAAGCACTATGATATAGAAGTGATAGAAGTTTTCCTTTCGCAGGAGAGTTTAAAAATACAATTACAAGATGCATCCGTGAGTTACATTTATACAAGATCTTACAACTTCTTTGTTGTGAATATTCAGAATTCATGTTGTGTGTTACTCAGATTGCTTGGAGTTTAGAAAAATACTTGTTAAATTTTCATTCTGCTTTAGTGCAAGGAGATGGACAGGGTTAAACAGAGACTTTTGACTGACAAGAGTTCTGCAGCCATGGTGTGAGTGGAAATGCATGACTGCTTCATTGTATCTGTTGACAAGGATTGAAGGCCAGCACGATGTCTCTGGTTCCCTGAACCTGTTTGTGTTCAGATTTCATGCTTCGGTGTTTTTTCATTATGTAACCTGGGAGGTATCATTTCCGTCCTCTTATTTTGGGTGTTTCTATGACATGAATAATTACGACTAGTAGATTCTTAGTACTGTTAAAGAACGGTATAGTTTATTAGGCTGAAAAAGCTGTAACTGTAGGTTTTATTCTGTCTGTCCTGGCCTCTTATTTGTGTCTTCTTTGGTTGCTCAAGAGACACGGACACCTCAAGAGAAACTTACTTTTTCTTTGTACTTTGAAAATGTATCCTATATCCATCACATAATTGTGATGGCAGGTGTAAAAACATAACCTGAGTTGGTTTCTTAAAATATTTATATAATAGATATTGGAGATGGCTGGTGAGAGTTCAAAAAAAAAAAAAAGAAAAAAAAAAGATTTACAGATGTGCTCTTGAATTTGATCCTGCTAATACTTCTGTTTCTAACCCTCACTCAGATGGAGTTGAATGACAGATGCCATAACAGAACATCCTGTAACTAGTGTGGCCACACTGAGGTCAGGGAAAAGGAAGCTTCAGTTCCAGATCTCTGGACTTCTTTATCCTATGACTGTATCTGGTATAATGGAAACCATGGATAAAACTGGACATAGCTTATGAGGGGTGGATACTTAAAAGGACTTGTTCACTCTGAGTTTTCTATCAAGAAAACCCAAGAATGGGTAGGGTTTTTATTCTCTAAAGTCTTTTGAAGAACAGAGTTAATGTGCAACACTGACACCTTATGGTTCAGTTTGGGGTGCAAGGGGAGGAGAATTAATGAGCTGTAAGAAAAGCGGAGCAGTGGTTAGCTCTGACAGTGTATGGAACATGTTTGCCAGCACTGAGGCCTGAAGGCTTTTATTTGGTGCTATTATGGTGGTCATAGACACTGGCAAGTGGATATTTTGATTCACTGAATAAAAGAGGACTCTATTTTAGTTTATTATTAAGCTGCATAAATTAAGTAAATGCATTGGAGTAGTGGAGTCTCTTCCATTTCTGAGAACACTTTGAGTAAGCAGACTTGCCCAAAAAATATATTTGTGTTTGAGGAAAACTTGTAGTGTGTCAGTGTTTACAAATATCTGTCCTGGTTGTGCAGATATTAGGTATTTGTGTGTGTTGTATATGGGTCTGCAGGAAAAGAATTATGGAAAAATAAATTTGGTTGATTCTATATTAATATACACTAATCATTTCAGGCAGTAGTTAGAGTTTGAAAACTATCGGATAGCAGTATATTAATGATTCACTTCTGTCAAAGATAATTTATAGTGAAACTTCAAATGATTTATGTGGAGCATTATTTATATGTGAAAATTAATTATACCGTTTCTGCCTGTTTACACTACAGCAAGATACCCTGTTGCTTTTCTTGTTTTAATTGTTCAATTACTGTTTCATTAAGGTAATCTGAGGAAAACCACTTACTAGTTCTTTTATATTCAGGATACAATTGTGAAAAGGTTTTTTTTACTTGTAATATTAACTATAGTGTAGATTATTGAAAGTTAAACTCTTTAGAAGGCTATTAAACTGTAATATTCACTCCTCTATTTGCACAGAATATGTTTTTCTTTTCTGGTCCTAGCTCTGCAGTTATGAGAGTTGGTAATGACTGTGGCTGAAGAATATTATCCGTAAATGTTCTGCAATGATGCATTCACTGCTTAGCATTTCCCTAAACTTGGGTATCCTACCATTTATTAATCTTATTTTCTTTTGAACTCATACAGTCCAGAATTGGTACCAAAAATCTGTGGTTATTTCTTATCAAAAGTATTTTGATAATTTATCTCAGCCACTGTTCTCTGAGTTTTTTGCTTTATACTTCTAACTTGAATGGGAACTTGCTGCCATGTTTCAGGTTTAGTTTCATTGAGGGTTTCTTGTTTCTTTGGTTTTTGTTTGCTTGTTTTGTTTGTTTGTTTGTCTAAATCTTATTTCAGCCTTTTTTTTTAATACCTGGTATTAGCAGTCTCTTCAATTTTTTTCTAAACTTTCTCTGTCAAAGAATCAGTTGTGTTATCTTTCCTGTTATCCCTTATAATGTCACGTGAATGCCTTTATCACTTACACTTCTTTGACTTGTCCTCCTTTTTATGTTTGTCGTGGTATTCGTGTGAGCCTGTTGCCTTTTCCTTTTAAGTCCACTCAATTAAAAAAAGATGAAAGAGTAGTAAGGTCTATGAGAAATGCACATGAGGTTTCCTAAATTATATTATCTCTATATGGATTTGTTTCTATTTAATAGTCTAATAGATTGTAGTCAAGTTATTCATCTCTCAGTTTAGATTTTGAGTAAGATATGCTTGGATTTACAGATCTTAGTTATTAATCGCAGAAAAACACTTCTGCCACAAAGCACAGTCAGATGAGAAGGGGCTTGTAGCATTTCTTATGTTTTCTAAAACATTGATGAATTTTTCTGGGTCTTACTTGCTTTAGAGGAGCTGAACAAGCTAGCTGAAGCATTATTTGAAGAATTGTAAAGTAGCATCTTTTAGAAAAAGGAGATCAATTTAAACTTGCTATTATGATGTAGTGGTTCAGATTTCATACAAGCATGTAAATGTACCTTATTTATAGTGTGATTTCAGAGCTTCATAAATTCGTAAGTGTGGAGTTGTTTTTTTTTTTTTTCATGGGAATACACAGGACAACCAATGCTAGCACAAAGTAAGTACAAGTAAGGGATGGGATGGCCAAATATAACCACCTATGAAGAGGAGAGCAGGAGTGCAACAAATTAATTAAATTGAAATTAGTTTCTTTTCAATCATAACTATATTTAAAAGCTTGCTAGCATTAGTACAGGAAGGTCTTAGTAATTTTCTTCCTCATATTTTCTCTTCTTTCTATTTCTTTTATCCATCCCGTTTCCTCACCTTCTATCTTCCACCTCATTCAGCAGGTCTAGTATTTTTTCAGGAAAAAAATAAAATTCAAGTCATTAATTTAGGATAGCTAGTGAACTCATTTAGTGACAAACCAGAAAAGAGAAGAAATAAAAGCTAGATTTCTGTTTATTGGTGTTGGTGTTTAGAGTACCTCTAGTGGCAGTGCCAGTGTGACAGCCTGCTCTCAGTAACATGTAATACGTATAGCCCAGAGCTGTGCTATTGCTTAAGTTTCAGCTACATGGTAATATTATTGGGCAAGTTATAGTTGCCTGCCAAATTGTGAAAGTGAACTGGCATTTTTTTTGATATCATGAGTTTTTGTAAGCAATTGTCATTCTAAAAAACCCAAGGTTCTATCCTTTTTTTTTTTTTTGTACTGTGTTGACCTGCTGGCAGAAGTGATAGTCCACATTTAGTGACAAGTTAAGGGAAGCAAGTGGTTTACATGGAAGAAAATAAGCTGCAGTAAATTTCCACAATATGATACCGGTTACAATTTGTAATGGATATATTAAATACATGACTGCACCACATTATCTTGGATGCATGGGTCCCTGGTATGTTGACTGATTAAATCTCAGCTTGTAGTCTCTGATCCTTGTCTACCAAACTGAATTACTGCAATCCTTGAGGAAGTAAAAAAACTGTTTCACTTGTATTGAGGAGTGTTTCTTTGCAGTTCTAAGATTTTCTTCAATATTCACCTGTTTCAGAACTAACAAAAAGAGCAGAGAAAGAACTAGAACTCACACTGATAATATTGTAAGAGTTAAATCCTTCTTCACATTAAATTTTCATATGTTAAGCTGTTCTAAGCATCACTGCATGAGGACTTATTTATTTGAGGATAACAGAAAAATTTCAGCCTAATTAATTTGGGGTCATTAATGATAGTAATTGAGTTACTATAATAAGATTGTTTTGAAATGTTATATATTGTATAATAAATTCTAATGACAGGGAAACAATCTACTAATTAGAAGTCATTAAGGTCTTTAGATGAGCTTAAAATAAATAATATGCAAAATCATAATTGTGCTGTAAATATTCTAATAATCTTAAAAGAATAAGATCATTTGAAAAGAGTGTTTTGAAATAGAAATGCTATAAAGAAGTAAAAGTAACAGCAAATATTCTCAAATCCATAGTCTGGCTCAAACAATGTTGACACGTCTTTTGGTTTAGGGCAAGTTGTGGGAGAAAACTTCCAAAAGGGTCCCTCTAGAAAGCAGATTCGAGAGACTTCTTCCCCCACGAGTTTGGGAGACAGAAGTCTGCTTCGAGAAAAGTGGAAAATACCTATTTATTTAACAAGCAAAGTACTCACAAACATGAAAAAAATAATATTAAACAATGGAACCTCTCACTGTTCTGAAGAGATGGCAAATTCAGAGAGAGAGACCTTTTTTGTGGGGTGTAGCTCGGCTCTCTCAGTCTCTTGTCAGTCCCTCCTGTGCTGGAAAATGCCACGTCCCAGCCCCAGTGGGCCACAGGTGTGAGCTCCCAGTGTTATTCTGGGTTTTCAGTCCAGAGCAGGCTGATCAGCTCCAGGAAAAAGAAAAGCTACAGTCTGGGGAACTTCCCTGCCTCAGCTGGCTAAAAAAAACTAACTAAAAGCAAAGGAGAGTTCTCTCCCGCTCTCCATGCTGCAGACAACACAGAGAGAGAGGGAGAATGCAGAGGAGTGAGGGCAGTTTCTCCAAAACAAACTGTGCGCTTCTTTTCCCACCCTTCACTCTCGGAACCAGTCTTAAAGGTGCAGAACTTAATAGCCAGCATAAACAGAACAGATGACTGGGGATACAAGCATCATAAAGCCACCCTAGGACAGTGCTTTAGTGACAAGTCACCTTTCATGGCAGCATTCGTTTCTATAGTGTCCACAATGTGGAAACAGAAAAAAGGAGATTTTGTGAGGTATGAAGAATGTTCAACACCCTAGTGAATACTTAGTAATAGTGTAGGTTGCAATCCTTTCATATGATTGGAACTGCAGGGTCCAACAGCAGAGGGATTGTACACAGCTGGAGAGAATGCGTGTGCATTTGCCTTGTCTCAGGTACTGTCTTTATTTTTCCCCTCAAGATGGCCAGAAAGTATTTCATAGCAGCATCAAGTACTCTGGGAGCCAAGTTACCTGGTAGTTGCCAAGTGCCCTGGCAGGCAGGAGCACCAGCTGTGCCCTGGGGATTTTAGGCACAGCATTGTCAGCTGGGCAAGGAGGGGATTGTCCTGCTCTGCTCTGCATTATCTCAAGTGTTGGACCTCACCTCGAGTCCTGGGGGCACTTTTGGGTACCAAAACATAAAGAAGACATTAAGCTGCTATAGTGTCCAAAAGAGGGCAGCAAGGATGGTGAAGGTCTGAAGGGGAAGCCTAATGTGGAGTGGTTGAGGTCTCTTGGTTTTTTCAGCCTGGAGGAGGCTGAGGGGAGACCTCACTGTGGTCTTCAGCATCCTCACAAGTGGAAGCAGATGGGCAAGCACTGATCTTTTTCACACTTGTGGTCAATGACAGGACTTGAGAAAATGGTATAACACTGAGGCAGGGGAGGTTTAGGTTAATTATCAGGAAAATACTATTCTTCCGGAGGGTGGTTGGGTACTGGTACAGGCTTCCCAGGGAAATGGTCACAACAACAAGCGTTTATGAGTTCAAGAAGTGTTTGGACAGCACTCTCAGGCACATGGTGTGACTTCTGAGGTGCCCTGCATAGGACCAGGAGTTGAACTTGATGATCCTGATGGGTCCCTTCTAACTTGGCTTATTCTGTGATTGTATAATAGAAAAGAAAAAGCCATGCACACAGACAAAGCAAAACAAGGAATTAATTCACCATATCCTGGTGGCAGGCAGGTGTTCAGCCATGTGCAGGAGAGCAGGACCCCATCACCTGTAATGGTTACTTAGGGAGACCGATGCAGTCACAGAATCAATTAGGTTTGAAAAGACCTCAGATATCAAGTCCAGCCTTTGACTGAACACCACCTTGTCAACTGTTATCATGTCAACATCACTCAGAATGTTCCTCCCATTCCTCTTTCTTCCCTCTGCTTTATATGCTGAGCATATCATATGGTGTAAAATATCCCTTTGGTCAGTTCGGGTCACCTGTCCCGGCTGTGTCTTCTCCCAGTTTCCTATGCATCCCCAGCCTCCTTACCAGGGTAGCAGTATGAAAGCAGAAAAGGCCAGATCTGTGCAAGCCCTGCTTACCCAGATCTCTAGAACATCTCTAGATTATCAAATCTGTGTTCAGCACAAATCCAAAACATAGCCACATACCAGCCACTGTGAAAAAAATTAATTCTACCCCAGCCAAAATAAACATAAAGCCACATTAGTAAGTAGAATGAATATTCCTGTTTTGTATAAAGCAGAATGTCGTCAGTTTTAGGACTGCTTTCCCAGTTTAATTGTCTAAGGAAAAGGCATATTTATGTAGTATGTCTTTATGAGGGCTGCCAAATATATATGTGGCAATAGAGTTGGGGTATGTGATCTTTGAGGTCCCTTTCTACTCAAACTATTCTGTTAGTGTATGATCATTATAGAATAACATTGATTTTTCATTTCTTCTAGATAAAGATCTTGACAAGCTCTTGAAACTCTTAAGAAGTCCAGACAAGCCAACTGGGTGGGCAGAAAGTTGTAGAAAACAGTTCTGCAAAGTCATGAAAACCAGACCAGATAGCATCAGTGGACCAAGTGAGTATTACTTAAGAAGTTTAACAAAGAAAGCAGGCAAAAGACCACTAGTAAGCAACTCTTCTTGTTATTTTCACTGAGGAGTACGTTATCTATACAAGTAGTCCATAATTTTGTGTTGATTATGAAAACTATTTCAATGGGATTTTCCCAAGAAAACAAGGTTTATGCTTTTATGTCCTATTTTTCTCTTTATGTCTGTTACCCCTCTATGTTGTCAGTGAAATTTAACAGAGAAAGAGGGCTCAAATACAAGTCTTTGTTCCAGATCTCTAAAGGGTCCATTATTGAGATACTGAGAAAATGAAAAAGAAAGTCTCAAAGAAAACAGATGTTTCTCAGAGATTAGTGAATGAGTTAAGTTGGGTTGGGAAATTATATTAATTTCAATTTCAGTTAAAAAATTTCAGAATTAAGCCATACTAAACATCAAAGAACCCATTCATTTAGGTTTTCCTTAATTTTTGTATGCATTTCTAATGAACAGTGTGATTATGTAGGAGCATTGCTATAGCTCAGTTAAAAAACCAAAGCAGCCAAAGCAAAAACACTGATCATCCATATGACAGAAATCAGCAGAAGTAATAAGACATAATAATGCCTTTGTGATGTCATAAAAGCTTGTGTAGCCATAAAGAAGCAAGGTCTTCTGAGAAATTGGTGGCTTCCATTCCCATAGGAATTCTTATTATGGTTAGGTGGTCAGTATGTAGTCTAGCTTGTTGTTTACAAGTGTCCAGGGTTTCCCTTTGTATTATTTAGATAAGTAGTTAGTACAACTGGCTGTTGCAAAGCCCTTCAAATGTTCTGTATCTGCTTGAAGATATTTCAGAAGCAGCAAAATATCTGCAGCTCTGTGGTTTGAGACAACATCATGTTTGTTGAATCCATTTTACAAGAGACAGCTGTTCTGCTGTGTATCTTTTGCAGCATGTGAAGCTCTCTGAAAAATTCAGAGGGGTGAGAGACTTCAGTCCAGATGCCCAGAAATCAAAGCTTTCTCTGTTGTTACAGATGGAGCAATCTCCATGGTTTACAGAACAAAGATGTACACTTCTGCTTTCTGTACTGGGCCCATTCTAAGGGGGACTGACATTAGCAGGAGTCAAACCAGAATATAATGAGCAAAGACGACATTAGATTCAAGGACTGTATAGTGTAATGTGTATTGATTTGCTTAAAATGTTCTGTGATCTGGTGTCAGGATTACCAGATGCTGAATCTATAGAACCTGCTTGAACTCCATCAAAAAATTCTTGAGCAAACTGTACAGTATCAATATCTCTAATTCACCCTTCCCATGGTGATTACTCTCCTATTGGCTTGGTCAATACTTTAGTGCAAAATGCTCTGGTAATGCATTGCTTTTGGGATGTCCTTAGACTGGTGTTTTCTCTGCTAAAGCATCACCTCTGACTGTAGCTTTTAAGTAATTTCTGTGCTCAAACATCAAGAAGGCTTTATTGAACTGCTAAAAGGAGATACAAACTTTCCTCAGGCTTGCATGTCTTCTAATGCATCAGGACTGAAAGTCTGGGATTTTCTTGGTCTCCTAAAAGCAAAACTTACCGTAGACAACCAGCTCCTACCATCTGTTGTTCTAAGCACAGTAAACTGTGACAAAGACATTCTTCCAGTCATTCCTTCCATTTAGGTGCCACAGATTTGTGGGTGTTGGGGTTAATGGCTCCTTGTTTTCTTTGGGTCACTTCTCAGCTAGAGAATCATGGGGAGACCCCTTGGTCAGGTTATGTCTTGGCTTCTTTTGGACTAATCTTTACAATACTTGTGGCCTCCCTGAAGTGTCTTTAGTACCTCTAGAAAAGAGCTTTCTGTGTATTGGCATCTGAGCATTGACAGAAAAAGAAGCATGCAAATCAACTCCTCTGAACAATAGCTCAGTTTTATGTAGAAAATTATTACTCTGTGTCAATCTAGGGTTAGCATAGTGCACGTTCAGATAGTTCCCATGACTGAGAGGTGGCTTGTGGTTTTGATTTTTTTTTTTCCTCTTGAACCAGAATCCCATCTTGACTATTTTAGCCATGCCTTTTTCAGTTATCTCCTCCTTTTTGTCCTTCAGGTATGGCAGAAGGCATTTCTGTTGTTTTCCATTCCAGTAACTTCTTTTTTCATTTGTTCTCAGTTAATGTTGTATCAGCAACTGACTTCAGGGCAGATTCAACATCCTTATTCCTCTCCCTTTTTACAAGACTTGAAACCCAAAGCAAAATAAATTAAGGGTGTTGCAGAGATCATATCAATTACATGCTAACATTCTTCCCTTCGTAATGAGATATTCCATCCCCAAATCCTATTCTTCTCAAGCTTTATATTCATAAGTGATGTGGATAAGTGAGTAAATTCAGCTAAAATTACTTGTTCCACAGAATCTTTCAGAATTTCCATCACCTGGCTCCCTGAGGATCTGGATTTAGATCTCCAACAGTCTTTAGGGCCTATTAATTTACTTCCAAATAGTTTTTACTTAATAAAAACCAATCAAGCAAAAAAAGAAAAGATAGCAGCTCTTGAACTTGCATGTGAGAACTTACTGTAAACCACAGGAATTTTCTTAGCTTTTATAAGTGAAGTGTTTGATGGAAGCAGAGTGGTTAGAGTCGACACAATGTTATGGAATCCTTTAATATTATGTGAGCTCTGCATCATCTGAGATAGAGCTATCAAAACATGTCGACAAAAAATTACAGTGAGCCTTTGAGGCAGTGTCATTGTTTGTGATGAATGTGTGCTGCAGCCTTTAGCAATTGCAACAAAAAGTTGAAACTAACTGCAAGATTTTCCCCATAGGATAAAGAACCCATGACTGTTTGATGCTGTAATAGTGTTTTTTGTTCAGTATAACAAAACGCTGATACTGTATTTGCAAAAGAAGTTTTTTAAATAATACAAAATAGATGTTTTTCTTTTTATGTCCTTGATTTTCCAAGGAAGCTTGTGTCAGAATTTGAGTGGAACAGTGGGTCTTTATGTTATGCAGAAAGAACAATTGCAGATCAGAAATGCTTTATTCTGTCCCCCAAATCAGTTTGGAGCCACTGTAAGCAGTGTGAGTGCACACCAATGTGTGTGCAGGTGTCTAAAAGATTTGGTTTGGGTTTGAAGGGCTGTTTTTTCCATTAATAAAGAAAATACTTGTATGTTGATATAACATATGTAATGTTCATCTCTAATGGAAGCACTGCCAGAATTTTTATTATTTGTTTTCTTCTTTTCAGAAAAAATATATGTTGTTTATTTGTCATTTTAATGTACAGTAATTCTAAATCCTCCTTGTTGGTGCCATCAGTAATGGAATTGGTAACTGTTTTTAATATACTTATTAAACTGAAGTATGGTTGTTGGAGTTGTAAATTTCTGACACAAGTCTTGCAAAAAAAAGTAATCTGTCCAAGATTTTCATCCTTGAATTTCTAGCCTCTAACAGAAGTTACAGAATCACAGAATCAGTTGAGTTGGATGGATTGTCAAGGATCATTGAGTCCAACTCCTGGCCCTGCACAAGATCATCCCCAAGAGTCACACCTTGTGCCTGAGAGCAGAACTGCTTTTTAAAGAATCCTCTGTATTTTTTTTTAAACTCCTCTGAAACATCTGGATCATAGAATATGATCCAGTAACACTAATTATATTAGGGGATTTTAAAAAGTCTGATGCTTTTTGCATTTTTAACCCTTTTAGTTTAAAACTTTCAGAGTAGGAATTAGGTTCGTGCTTATGGTTGTTACCTATTAAAACAGTTTTAACCACATGCTCACACACTTTTTTTAAAGCAGTGTTCTTAATGCAGTTTTGAAGCTGTTTCAGTTACTTTCCTTTTGTACACTACTTCTTAAAAAAAAAAAAAATTCTGCAGGAATGTAGGTGTTTTATGAGCATACTGCAGTAATTTAAGAAATTTAAAAACATTTCCATTTATTTCATGTATGATTTCACAGACCTAAATTAAATTTTTCTTTAGTTTGTGTGTAAGAATTAAATTTTCATGAGATGATTGCTAGGCTCTTAAAAACTTCAATATTAATACAGCCAAGCTACTGTATTTTAAGAAAATCAACATTTTCACTGTGTTGGTAGGCCACCTAAACTTTACCTGAAAATTTTGGCTTTTACAGCAGTATTGACTGTATTGTACAATGAACCTGCCTAAATGTCTTTTGTCTAGTTTTCCACTTAAATGAAGAATCACTGAACCTACAGTGAATCTACAGTGGTGTCCAAATGGCAGCAAAATGATTTAGTATTAAAAGATAAAAATTAAAATAGCTATTTGTCATTTCAAATGGACATTCATTTGGAAAGGGCCTCTATTACATATTAACCACATGTGTTTTGAGACACATTCTTGTGTGTCTTTGTCTCTCAAACTTGATTAAAATATTTTCAAAGATCCTGACAGGCACTTAGATAAATCCTTTCAAATGGTTGAAATCAGTTTAGTGCTTGAGTTTCAAAATACTGCTTAGCAGTTGAACTGTCACTTCTCCTGTTAACTCAAGCACGGAATTGGAGTATTCACCTGCTAGGTCAAGCATGTCCGTGCCTTATGACAAAAAGGAAAGAAATTTACAATGTCCCAACTTGGTTTTAAATTTTCTGAATTATGGGATATTTTAGTCTTAACATAGTTCCCGTTTATTAATATAGTGTAGCATAATATTAGTATAGCATAATATTAGTATCGTATAATATAGTACAGTATAATATTTCAGTAATCACCATATTAATAGTCATACAGTAAATATATAGCAAGTTATAAATTTGAAGTCTAATTTCTGCTTTTTGCTGTCTTTCAGGAATAGATATACTTGCCTGTTTTACACAAATATTTGTTATATTGTTTGTGGGCCAAATTCCACTAAGCATATTAGTGAATATGCTAATATTAGGATTAGTGAGTTTGTATATTCTTCAAGAAAGAATAAATTGTTACTCTTCTGTAAATTGTTTTTTTTAGCATCATGTGTTTTACTAACCATGTTTAATGCTGTGTTATATTTAATAGCAGTTTGTTTTCACCATAAGAGTGTATAAGAATATAAATCACTCATATAGGTTTTTAGTTTTAATTTAGTAGTTCTTTGCAATGCAAAATTAGTTTTCTTACTGTTGGAGGTGGAACTCTAATGGTAAATTCATGTTTACCTATTGTAGTGAAACTTCAAAACTTCTTCAGCATTACCAAAATGCAACCTTTAAAAACCTTTTTGGACTCATTCAGTGTAAATTAATTTCTATAAATGTTTTAGGCAATTAATCAAGACAAAAAATTGTGATTTAATGTCAGTATGTTTGCTTAAAATAATTGAAAAAAGAATTGTGTTTATTATATCTTTTTCTTCACTGTTTTTCTGGCATAACAAGCATCAGACTGTGGGCAGAGGTTCTGTCTTTCTCCTCCTCCTCCTCATTCTCAAAAGAGCTTGCAGTGCTCTTCAACTGCTTGTGTCAGTTTTCCTGTCATCATGGCTAGCTCCAGAGGTTTCTAGCTTTCTCCATTGCCACCTCCTGCAGGTGTTGTTGGTATGCCTCACTTGTGCTGCTGCAGCTGCTCCTGCCACTGTCTGCTTAAACACTGTAGTGATACTGGGTGTTCTTTATGGTCCCTTCCAACGCATGCCATTCTATGATTCTGTGAACTATTGAGTTTAAAACCAGCAAACCTACCTGTGCAGTGGATGCCTGGAGTTATATGAAAGAATGGGCGAACAGGAGCTGAAGCTTCATTGCTATTAACTGGAAGTGCTGCCAGGGAAATGGTAACATGGTCTTTAACCAGGAAATCCCACAGGTAGCAGCAGTTGTTACTCTCTAAATACATTCCCTTGCTTTGCATTCTTGTGGGAAGAAGTATTAGTATCCGCATCTGTGTGCTTTATATCCTATTGGTGGAGCCAACAGCAGCTGTTTTAGGATAGCATTTACTTACAAAAAAAGTTCATTGTTGCTATCCTAAATTCCTAATATGGCATACCTCATATGGGCCTCCTCCATGCAGTTTGTGTAAAGGCTTCCTTGTCACCTTTGTTTAAACTTGTATGGTGTCTTGTGTTCAGTTGCCATAGCCTCAGACTTGCAGAATTGAGGAATCAGAGACAGTTTGGATAATTATTTGTCACCAAGAGTTCTTGCTAACTTCCTGGCTAACATCCTATCAAGGTGGGAAATAAGATTTCCTCCATAGTGAACAAATGTCAGCATCAGACTTAGCTATGCAGCATCTGCAGACTCAAAGTTCCATAGCAAGTACTAAAGAAGAGCATTATGGTCATCATTAAATACAGAATTTACCAAATGAAATACTCCTATTGCATAAATTTAAGTGAATAATTTTTATCTTCTGATGGTATAGGTGGTTTGATATTGAGATTTTTTGGAAACAGCCCTTAAACTTCATGTGCTTTTGTTAGCAAAATTTTGGGATGGTGTCTCCTTTTTGTTTTATGTGGATTGTTGGGTTTATTTGGGGTTTTTGGTTGGTTAGTTTTGTGGTTTCTTTGTTTTATTGTTTTCCCTTCTTGTCTCTATACAGACAAATGTGGTAGGATATTATAGTTTAATTATAGTTAATTTTCATTTCATATAGAAACCATGTAACAAATTCTGAAGTAATCCTTGGAGGATATAAAGATAATATGAGACTCTCTCTCTGTTTACACTGAATATATTCTCAGTAAAGCTAGTAAAATTTAATTTAAGTTAGGGATGGTGTTAGGAATGTAAAAGTGCAATGCATGTTTTGAGTTGTTCCCCCATAAAAATATGAATAAATATGCAGGAATTTAAATAGCTTTACTTTCCCACATATTGTCATTTAGTTAGGTGACATGGTTCCATATCTTGTTTGTTGCCTCTAATGTTTTAATGGGTTTTTGCTTCTTGCAGTTTTGGCAGAATTAATTGAAAAGTTCGTGTCACATCTTTCTGAAAGCAGAACAGATTGTTATTTCAGCATGGGAAGCTATAAAGGTCAGTCTCCTAATAATTTATTGCCATGCACTCCCTTCGTATTTAAATTGCCTTTCTTCTAAATGTATCTGTATCATTTTGGGGGTTGTTTAAAATGTTCTTTAACAGCTCAGAAATCCATTACTTCACTGGTGGGAAATACCTCACTCAGGGAAATACCTGAGCAGAAGTCAATGTGCTCGAGTGAATAGAACAGATAATTAATAGTGATGGGCTTTTACATTTCTGTGTGTATAATGGAATGATGCAGAATAGGTGAGGGTGTGATTCAGATATTTGTTGACACCTGTTCTGGATGATTTGTCAAGATGGTGGCATAAATATTTAAGATGGTGTAAGCAATCTGGATCACCTTTTGAAAGCCCCACAAAAGCCCACATACTTTATATGATATTAAAGGATATGTATTAATTATTTATGTATTTATATGGTTTTACAGGATATGTACAAAAGAACTGTTATTGTTGTCAGAGTAATCTGAGTGTTAGTTTTGTACAGGTGTCATGCTTATGACATAAAAAATAGAGGATGAATGATAAAGTTGATTTATTCTGAGTGTAAAGTAATACTTTACTTTTATACTTTAATACTTTGAAGCACTGGTAAAATTAGAAGATTTAGAACCAATGTTAATATATGCAGGAAAACACACTTTCATTCTTCACTGTTTGTTCACCACCATTCTCTCAGGTTGTAGGTCAGCCATTTAGAGTACTTATTCTGTTACTAACTATGGAGAATCAAGCCTGCTTTGGGGAGAGTCTGTTATTTATATTGATATTTTACTCTCCTGTCCATAGGATGCAAATGTAATATCCTTGGAGACTTGGGGCCTGCCTTTGAAGTTTCAAGGCATAAAACCCCTTTAAAAATTTTAGAAGCTGTCTTTCTTTCTACGTAGTGGCCTTTACCTTCCAAAAGCTTGCTAACAGGATACCCTTAATTTCATTTGAGAATCTGTCTCTTTGCTGTATGAACAGAGTTGTTAGTGGGACAGTTTTTTCTATCACAATTTTGTTTTTTCTTAAAAGATACTGGAAGTTTTTTGTCTTGCCCTGTATTACTTTTCAGCTTCTCTTGAGGCATAATGAGCAACAAAATAATTCCATGGACTCACAAATCTGCTAATTACATATTTCTGAGACTTCCTAATTCAAATAAAAATTTTGGTTGT